>NC_138516.1:2779752-3979752 GCF_964252035.2 Podarcis erhardii | reverse complement strand
TGCTAGTAGGGCTGAGAATGTCCAATGCCTGAACTTCGGGACAGCTGCCACAGTGCTAGCCACCACTTTAGAGAGCCCAATGGGACAATGATCTGACTTACTTTAAGGCAGTTTCCTGTAAATGCCAGCTCTCCACTGGGAACCATGAGGACTAGAACAAGGGTCAGCAAGGTTTATCTTGCCTGGGCCGAATCAGTCCCGCAGTGATCCCTCCTGTGATTTTCAGCATCTGTGCAGACGCAATTTTCGGTTTTGCGGAAGCGAGTCCCCTGCACTGGTTTAGTGCAGCACGCGAGCGGGCAGCTCGGTTCGGGGGCTGGTCAAATGACCTCCGCAGGCCACTTCTGGCCCACGGGCCTTAGGTTGCAGACCCCTCGACTAGAACCTTACACTTGCAGGAGGACCACAGCTCCATGGTAGAGCACAGGCCGAAGTTCCCAGGTTCAGTACCAGCACCTCCAGTTAGGACTGGGAATGCTGCCTGCCTGAAATCGGGCAGAGCTTCTGCCACTCAGTGTAGTCCGCCCTGCGCCAGATGTTGCAGAGGCACAAGGCAGGTTGCTGTGCTTCAGTGTAGTGCTCAAGCTTTTAATGTTTGATGTATTACAGTATTTTAATATTTTGGGGGAAGCCACCCAGAGTGGCTGGGGAAGCCCAGCCAGATGAGCGGGGTATAAAAAATAAATTATTATTATTATTATTGTTATTATTATTATTATTATTATTATTATTATTATTATTATTATTATTATCTGTCAGAGCTGCCCCTTGGTCCCAGCTCACAAAGGACCAACGCCCGGCTGTAGTTATGTACAAAAGTCTTTATTGAAGTTCAGTTTCCATTTCAAAGCCGCAGCGTGCCGCTCTACGTCTTAAAGTCTAGACCGGCGAAGTCCCGTCTGAGTCTCCGCCCCCCTGACACCAGTTTAAGACTCTAGCCTTGCCCCACCTCTTCCTTCGCTCCTTCCTCCTCTGGGCCCTCCTGCCCGCTGGGGTTTCATCCTTTCTGGACTCTTCTGACGCTGACCCCCCTGATTCTTGCCCCTCCTTCCGGCGGGCTTTAGGACCTGGTTCCCTATCCGGGCTACCTGCTGTGCCGCTCACCTGTACATTTGAACTTGGCGCGTGCGCCCAGCCGGCAACCTTCCTCTTGACCGTTCCCTCGCTCTCCGATGGAGGCGTGCGTGGCCAACCCTGACTCATCTTCTCTCGCTGGTGGCGAATACGCTGGCCCCAATACCTGGGACTCTTCCCCCCCACTACGCTCTGGTGGGGAAGCTGGTCCTGATCTCCAACTGCTGCTCTGGGAGTCCCCGCTGGCCCCTTGCTTCTGGGGTGCCCCCCTTGGGGCCCCCCTTGCCCTGGCCATCGGCGCCCCCTTCTGTGAATCTTCCGATTCGCTGGAGAGGCTCATGGAATCTCTCGGGCTACTGTCCTCTTCTCCTACGCTGCCCTCGGATTGCTCCCCCTCGCTCTCCATCTCCTCCCCTCCCTGCGCTCCCGCTGCGTCCCTGACATTATCAGACGGAGGGACCCCCTTTGCAGTTCTTCCCTGGGGGGGAATTGGCAGCCGGGAAGCGGGGAAGAAAAAGTTGCCCTCCGTGCTCCAGCCTCCAAATAGACTTTTGCAGATAAAGGCCGCATCTTCCCCAAAGCAGCAGAGCTACTCGGGAGTAAGCAGCACCGCCTGCCGAAATGTGTAGCAGCAGACTGGACTGCTTAATAGTCAAGTAGATCTGATGGCCTTTCTTGGTCAAAGGATCTGTCGTCTGCCCATTTTGTGTTCCTGCTTCAATTTTCTGCTGGCCTACGGCACCTGCGGAAGTTTCTCTTCCCCGTGTGAAGAACTGGAGGAGATGTCCAATCCTTTGGACCGGGGAGAACCGAGGGAAATTTCCCCTTGCTACTTTTGTGGAAGCACTGCAGAGAATCGCAGCAGGATCCACCACCTACGTGGGTTTTTCCCCTATTTAAAATGGGCACAATCTCTTCTGGCGTGGGGAGGGGGGACCCTGTCTCCCTGTCCACCAAATCCACGTAGATGAGTAATTCTGACTGTTGAGCTTGGCCACATTCACACCGTAAAGCTCTGTGCTGCCGCTTTAAACAGTCGCGGCTTTCCCCTCGAAGAATCCTGGGACCTGTAATTTGTTCCTAGGCAAACTCCGACCCTCCAGATGTTTGGGACTACAATTCCCATCATCCCTGACCACTGGTCCCGTTAGCTAGGGATGATGGGAGTTGTAGTCCCAAACATCTGGAGGGCCAGAGTTTGCCTATGGCTGTCCTAGGAACGCACAGCACCCTGAACCAATTACAGGTCCCAGGATTCTTTGGGTGCTCGAAGTGGCGTCGCAGCACTAGAAGCACACAGTGCAAATTTGGCCCTAGATAGATTCTGTTCCGAAGGAACGGGCAGGAGTTAAATCTGTAGTGGCCTTACAAGCAGTTGAGAAGAGACCTTTGCCTATCTGTGCAAGCCAATTATTTTGCTTTGTACGATTCGCATCGCAAGACCCTCCCTCGCTTTGTTTCTGTTGCAATTTTGGCTTCGTTCGTTTTGGTTTGTTTGTTTATTTATTTATTTAAAGGAAGCAGAACTCCGTTTCTTTCTTTTTTTAATTTCACCCCCCTTTTAAATTTTGTCCTCCTAAGCCAAATTTTCGTACGTTTCGTTTTAGATTTTTTTGTTATCATTTTTCCTGTTTTTTCTTTTTCCCCCTTCCCCATCTTTTGTTGTTTTCCTGACCCGACCCCCCCCCCTCCCGCTGTCCCCAATACCTCTCCCCTTCCTCCTTGCCCCCACCCCGAACTTCCCCTACTGCTCCCTTCTTCCCTCCTCCCACCCAACAACAGAACCGTCCGCCCCCCCTCGAGACGTAAAATGTGTCAGCACCAGATCCACGGCCATTCTGGTAAGTTGGCGGCCCCCTCCAGCCGAGAGCCAAAATGGCGTCTTGAACGGATATAGCGTTCGCTACCGAGCCCTGGACTCAGAGGACACGGAGCCAAGAGAGGTGACCAACATTCACGCTAGCACCAATCAGATCCTCCTGGAATCGCTGGAGAAGTGGACCGAATACCGGATCACTGTGGTGGCACACACGATGGTGGGACCCGGGCCAGAAAGCTCACCGGTCATCGTCCGCACCGACGAAGACGGTAATTGGTTCCTCCGCTTCTCTGTTGAGCCTCCTGGAGAGTTAGGCCAGAGATATTGGGTGGGGCAAGGATGGAGGGCTGGGTCAGGGCTGTCTTACCCATCGGTGCTAAGGGTGCATAGATAGATAGATAAACTTTATTCGCATTAGCCAACGGCCATAGCAACATAAAACAACACTGGGTAAAACGGGCATTCAAATGACCAAGATTATCGTTCAGATAGTGGCCCTTAATCTCATTGCACCCTCGATAAACCTAGCAACCTTTGCTGTTGTCTGATCATTTTGATGATGATGATAATAATAATAATAATAATAATAATAATAATAATAATAATAATAATAATAATAATTTATACCCAGCCAAGGCCGGGCTCAGGGCTGCTAACAACCAATAATAAAAACGAGTTGAATGAATACAACTTAAAAAAAAAAGATTAAAATACAACATTAAAACAGTTAAAATGCACAAAGAAAGAACAATGTGGCCACAGATGGGTGGCATGGGATGGCAAGTAAGAGTTGGGGTGATGATCTCATTCCTCAGATCTTTATAAAGGGGACAGGACAGGAGAACATGAGCCACTGTTTCCAAATTGCCATCAGTCGGAGTGCCGCAGCAGGCTCTGCTACTGCGGGCGGCTCTGCGCCGCAAGTTCAGGGGCAACTGAGCCAGCGAGATGCTGAGGCGGCCGCGCTCCTGTGCGCCTGGGACTGGGCAACCTGGGGGGGGGGGGCCGCCGGGCAGATCTTTGCACCTGCATCGCTGCATATACGTAAGACAGCCCTGGGCTGGGTGTCCCAAACAGAGCTATAAGGAGCCTTTTAAGGCAGGGTTTCCAAAACCTATGCACTCTCCATCGCTCTCTCTGGTAACTTCCAGGCTGGGCTACCGCAATTCGCTGTACAGGGGGCCGCCCTTGAAGGCGACCCAGAAATGTCAGTCTGAAATGCAGCCTCCCAGAGTGGCTGGGGCAACCCTGTTGGGTTGCAAATACAAATGTGTAGTTCGCTTTTTAAAACATGCCGGTTTATTTCCAAGCCCAGTTTGAGGTGTTCGTGTTGGTCTTGAAAGCCCTCGACGACTTGAGCCGCAAATAATAATAATAATAATAATAATAATAATAATAATAATAATAATAATAATTTATTTATACCCCACCCATCTGGCTGGGTTTCCCCAGCCACTCTGGGCGGCTTCCAACAGAACACTAAAATACAATACAATAAAATAAAAGATCTGAAAGGCCGCCACGTAGCCTCTCAGGTGCTGAGATCAACAGTGGGGAGGGGGCTCTTGGTTGTTCCTTAGAGTGGCAGCCCAGGGAGACAGGGCCTTCTCTGGCAGCCCCTAAGCTAGCCGTGGAAGTCTCTGCATTCAGAGATGCGCCTGGCACCTTCATTATAGAGCTTGCAGAGAATGCCGAAGACATCCTTACTGGCTTTTGGGCCCCAACTTAATCTCTTCTCATTGTAATTCACTTTACGCTGCTTTGTAATGTTGTGTTTTAACGTTGTAACCTGCCCTGGGACCTTAAGGTGAAGGGCAGGCAATAGATAAACAGTTGGTGAGACCACGGTGGTGATAACAGCTAAGGCTGCAGGTTCGATCCCCTTACAGGACAGGCGCATACTTCACACTTGCTCCCCTGTAAAAAAAAAAAAAAAGATCTACTTTCCAGTGGTGTGTGATTGAGGGCTTAGCTCCATCCGAAGAACCTCCTCCCCTTTATTTCTGCACGAGATTAGCCCAGAGCAGGGACTCATGCAGAGACACAACTCTCGTAGAATAATTCCACTACGTGCGCATGCTTTTGGTCTCACCCTGGCAGGGGGACCTCCTTGCTCCGAGTGGAAATGTATTGGAAAGGGGGGGTGCCGGAGCACTCGCCCAGAGGGGCAACAGGCAGCTTTCCCCTCCCTGCCTTGCTCCCACCGTGGTTGGGCGTTCAATATGCCCTTAATTAATTCCTAGTGGCACTTTGTTTTAGAGGGCCGTAAATATCCCACTCTCTGCCAAAGACTGAGCACCCGAAGCCACGTCTGTAATGTAGTAAGATAAACCAATTACAGTGCAGGAGCTTCTGGAATTATTTAAAAAAGAGAGAGAGAGAGACCTGTGTTAGGATTTAAGGACTATATCGCTGCTTTGTTTGAGATATTCTTTTATCTCCACATTCTGGCCTTTTAGTCCGTCAGCGCAGTGTTCGGGGGGCGGGGGGCTGTCCCTCGGCAAAAATAATTCCCTTTGTTGACTGTGCCCAGCTGCAGGGGGTTGGACTAGATGGGCTTTGGGGTTCCCTTCCAAATCTACGATTCTGCGGTTCCGCAAAAAGGCAGCCGGATCTGGCTTCTTCGCCATGCACCGTTCTTTGCAGCACAATTTGCTTTCGGCAAATGCTGAACTTGTGCCTCTTTGATTCCTGGGACGAGTGTTTTGAAGGCCCACCCCTGTCTGTGATTCCCACATTGCAGGGGGTTGGGTCTAGATGACCCTTGGCCCCCCCCAGCTCTCCAGTTCTGCGATTCTAACAATCCTGCCCAACTCTCCCTGTGGCTGCCGTCCGTTTTTAACTGTTTTTAATTCTGAATTTTCAATTATTTCAGCCTGCCCTGGGACATTCCACTTCTGGAGGTGGTAATAAATTTAATAATAAGAAGAACAATGCTTTATAGCAACGGTTCTCAAACTTTTTCCCCTGGGCCACACTTCCCAAATTTTTTTTTAAAAAAAGGCTTGCGCCACACCAGATTTTTTTAATTCACAAGAAATACATTTAAAAATAAAAACCAACAATGCCTACTAGTGCTTGATTTTGAAAAGATATCTATCCGTATTCTGAAAATAAATTTTAAAAATTGATGCTGTACTTTATTATTTCCACTAAATTGATTTTTGAATTTTATTGTTATTCATGTTTTTTATACTGTATTTTATGCTGCTTTTATAATTAAGTGTTTTAAATTCGTTATTAGCTGCCCTGAGCCTGGTTTTTGAACCGGGAAGGGCGGAGTATAAATAAAAATTCATTATTATTATTATTTATTTTATTACACCGAAGTATTTAAATGTTTATTCGATTGTCCTTGAGTCTTCCTGCCTAACCTATCATAGAATAGTAGAGTTGGAAGGGAACCCAAAGGACATCTAGCCCAACCCCTTGCAATGCAGGAATCTCAACTAAATCATCCATGACAGATGGCCATCCCACCTCTGCCTAAAAACTTCCAAGGAAGGAGAGCCTACCACCTTCCAATGGAGTCCCTTCCGCTATCAAACAGCTCTTGCTGTCAGAAAGCTCTTCGTAATGTTTAGTCAGAATCTCCTTTCTTGTAACTTGAAGCCGTGGGTTCGAGTCCTACCCTCCTCCAGAGCAGGAGAAAAGCAAGCTCCATAAAAAACAATCACCATAAAAAACAACACAGAACCAGCCCTTTCCTTAAAAGCAAAGTTCCCCCAAAGTCTGTTGGAACAAGAAAGTATTCACCTGCTGGAGGAAGGATAGCAAGGAGGGAAGCCAGGCAGGATTCTTTAGGGAAGGAGTTTCAAAATTGCCTGGGAGGAGCCACCACCGAGAAGGCCCTCTCCCACATGCCCACCAAGCGGGCCTGTGAGGTTGGCAGGACCGTGAGAAGGGCCATAGCAGTTTGAAAGCACGTCAAAGTGCAAGTAGATAAATAGGTACTGCTCTGGCGGGAAGGTAAACGGCGTTGCCGTGCGCTGCTCTGGTTCGCCAGAAGCGGCTTCGTCATGCTGGCCACATGACCCGGAATCTGTACACCGGTTCCCTCGACCAGTAAAGCGAGATGAGCGCCGCAACCCCAGAGTCGGCCCGACTGGACCTAATGGTCAGGGGTCCCTTTACCTTTACATGAGCCAATGGCCACTCATTGTAGACCACTGTTTCTCAAACTTGGGTCCCCAGCTGCTTTTGGACTACAACTCCCATCACCCCTAGCTGTCAGGAGCTAGTCAGGAGCAGGTCAGCAATGAAACACCTGGTGTCAGTGAACTCTATATTCAAGGAAACAAGGTTGGCCCAGTGAGCAAAGCAACTTGCCCTGGCAAGACCTAGCCCCTATGAGGTGGTTGCTAGGACTGAAGGTCCCTGCCCGCCCGCAGTCTCTCCTTCGGGCACTGGCAGAGGAAGAGGGGTGCGGGGGCACGCAGCGCCCCCAGCAGCGTGATCCCGGTGGGGTGCCATCGCAGCTGCCCCCCGCCTGCTCTCCACCCCCCGGTGCCGGAGCATGAAGCTCCGCCATTGCCTTCAGGTCCTTCCCCAGCAATCTGAGACTTCTCTACCTCATTTATCCCTGCTCCACCCTTTTCATGCCTCTTCTGGTTCTGGGAGACCAGTGGAGAGGGTAGTTGGTCACAGCAGGAAAGAGCCTGCCTCATATCTGTCTCCTGGTCCCCCCACGCTGAGTCTGGACTGCTCTCTGCCACAGCCTCTTCCTGCTCACTAAAGCCTGTTGCCTCTTCAGCTTCCAACACCTCCTCCTCCTGCCAATCTTCTGGGCTCTGAGCCTTTTTCCCCTGGGGGTTCCCTTGGGGATTCCCCAACTGGTGCCTCCCCCCACTCCTTTGCATCCAGGCAGCCCGTGGCACTATGTAGCAGGACCAGTGGTTGGGGATAGTGGTAGTCCCAACAACTGCTGGAGACCCAAGCTTTGAGAACCATGTGGACTAGTGCCTTTAGATATAAGGGGGAGGTTGCAACTGACTCACAAGGCTCACTCCTACACCTTTGGGAACTGACACTCCTGAACCGCTGTGTTTGCGTGGAAAATAAAATTGGGCTAAATGGCAAAGAAGCCTATCTCAGGTCCTTTGAACCCTGGATGCTTTGAAATATCGTGTGAATTTCCTGTGTTAAAGCTGAAACATGCACCTTCTCTCTCTCTCTCTCTCTCTCTCTCTCTGTTCTTCTGGCTCCTTCCTTTTCCTCTCTTCCAGTGCCCAGTGCCCCGCCACGCAAAGTGGAAGTGGAGGTTCTGAATTCGACCGCCATTCAAGTGTCCTGGCGCTCGCCGCTCCAGAACCGCCAACACGGGCAGATTCGCGGCTACCAAGTACACTACATCCGAATGGAGAATGGGGAAGCCAGCGGTCTACCCCAGATCAAAGACGTGATGCTGGCTGATGCGCAGGTGAGCGCTGCTGCTGCTTCTCCTAATCATCTGCGATAGCCTAACATCCGTTCTCTGCGCGCTCTGCTGACGTCTGGGTTAGGCTACTGCAAGGTGCTAAGTGTGGGGCGGCCCTTGAAGATGGTTCAGAGCCTGGGCGCATAACACCAAGTCCTGGCTGACCCCTGGACTGAACAAACCCCAGTGCTGCAAAAGAGAACGTGAGCAATTTCTAGGCAACACAATGACCATGTACCGTATTTTTCGCTCTATAAGATGCACCAGACCATAAGACACACCTAGTTTTTGGAGGATGAAAACAAGGGAAAAAATACTCTGAATCTCAGAAGCCAGAACAGCAAGAGGGATTGCTGCGCAGCAAAACCTGTTCTGGTTTCTGGGATAGCTGCGCAGCCTGCATTCGCTCCATAAGACGCACACACATTTCCCCTTACTTTTTAGGAGGGAAAAGGTGAGTCTTATCGAGCAAAAAATACGGTACATACGTAATAGACTTGATAGAATTCCTTAAAACCATAACAAGTCCTTCATAAACCCATCTTATTTTGAATGAATGTATGTAAATGAAAATATCAAATGCTGTGGAACAGTGCTCGTTTAATAACATAGTGACTATTTTCATTTACATACATTCATTTGAAATAAGATGGGTTTATGAAGCAATTCTGTATCCTTCCACCACGCTGACGAAGAATTCTACGAAACAGTAGTCAATATCCGGAATCACTGTTCAGTATTGGACATCGTATTTGCTGAATACACAATGCTTCACAGCTTGACTTTCATCATACAAAGTCGGGTACATTTAAATATTTTCAGAGACTTTGAGACGAAAGATTTCATTTTGGACTTGTTATTGTTTTAAGGAATTCTATAAAAGATTGTCTATTGTGTATGTACATGGTCATCGTGTTGCCTAGACATTGCTGACACCTAGACTGCACTGACTACCAATTAGTTTCCTTGTCCAATCCAGCGTTGGATTTGACCTACAAAGCCTATTCAGCTCAGGACCCCAGTACCAGCACCAAGGGCCTTGTGGCGGTTCCCTCGCTGCAAGAAGCCAAGTCACAGGGAACCAGGCAGAGGGCCTTCTTGGTGGTGGCACCCGGCCTGTGGAACGCCCTCCCACCAGATGTCTAATAGAACAACAACTACCAGACTTTTAGAAGACATCTGAAGGCAGCCCTGTTTAGGGAAGCTTTTAATGTTTGGCGGACTATCGTATTTTAATATTTTGTTGGAAGCTGCCCAGAGTGGCTGGGGAAACCCAGCCAGATGGGGAGGGTATAAATAAATTATTATTATTATTATTATTATTATTATTATTATTATTATTATTATTATTATTATTAATATTATTAATAATAATAATAATCTCCAGGACCGCCTCTCTCCTTATGAACCAACCTGGACCCTGAAATTGTCCTCTGAGGCTCTTATCTTTGTGTCCCCTCCAAGGGAGCTCTAGAGCAGCTGTTCTCAACCTGTGGATCCCCAGATGTTGTTGGACAGCAACTCCCATCATCCCTGAGCTCCGGCCTTGCTAGCTAGGGATGATGGGAGTTGTAGTCCAACAACATCAGGGGACCCACAGGTTGAGACAGGCTGCTCTGGAGCATGGCAAGATGAGAACAGGCCTTTTCAGTGGTGAGTCCCTCCTTGTGAAATGCTCTCCCCAGAGAGGCTCACCTGTCGACATCATTATCTGCTTTTAGTCAAGAAGGCAAACGGATTTCCCCCACCACACTTCGGTTCTTAGTTATTATCTGCAGCCTCTTGCTAGTGGGCGGGATGTTTTAATCCTGCCTTTCAAAACGGGGGGGGAATGAATGTGTTTCAGATGTTGATATACGCTTTGAATTGCTTCGGCAAGAGAGAAAAAAGCTCTTCCTAAATACAGTGGTGCCTCGCAAGACGAAATTAATCCGTTCCGTGAGGCTCTTCGTATAGCGGTTTTTTCGTCTTGCGAAGCAAGCCCATTGACAGCTTAGCGGATTAGCGCTATTAGCGGTTTAGCGGCTTTTAGCGATCAGCTGATAAGCGCCTTAGCGGCTTAGGAAAAGGGGGGGGAAGGGGGGAAAACCCCGCAGGAACTCGCAAGACATTTCGTCTTGCGAAGCAAGCCCATAGGGAAATTCGTTTTGCGAAGCGCCTCCAAAACGGAAAACCCTTTCGTCTAGCGGGTTTTCCATCTTGCGAGGCGTTCGTCTTGCGGGGCACCACTGTACCATATTTTTCGCGCTATAGGACGCACCCAATCATAGGACGCACCTTGTTTTAGAGGGGGAGAACAAGGAAAAAAATTCTCCCCCTCTCTGCTCAGCACCCCTTAAGCGAAGCGGCAGGAGAAACGGAGCCCCTTCCATTTCTCCTCCCGCTTGGCTGAAGGGGAGCTGCGCAGCTCTCCCTCTCTGCCGAAGCCAGGAGAGTCTTGCTCTCCCGGCTTTAGCAAAAGGAACCCGAAGCCTTCGGAGCGCAGCGCGAGTTCCTGCTGCGCTCCAAAGGCTTCAGGCGGCTATCCCTGAGGCTGGTGAGCGAGAGGGGTCGGTGCACACCGACCCCTCTCGCTCTCCAGGCTTCAGCGAAAGCAACGCGAAGCCTCTGGAGCGTGGAGGGAGCGCTCCCTCTGCACTTCGGAGGCTTCGCGTTGCTATCGCTGAAGCCAAAGAGTCTGCATTCACTCCATAGGACGCACACACATTTCCCCTTAATTTTTGGAGGGGGGAAAAGTGCGTCCTATAGCGCGAAAAATACGGTATGTTGGTGGTTAAACCTGGGAGCTTCCGAATGCAAGGCAATATGCACTGCGGCTGAGCTCTGCCTGCATCAAGTATAAGTTGCCTTCTGAACGGCTGGTCCATTTGGCTCAGCGTCGGCCCCACTGACTGGCACCAGCTGTCCAGGGTTTCAGGCAGGGACTGCATGCATACAGGAGCTCTAACCACTGAGTGACATTCCCCCCACCCCCCAAAAACAAACCTTTCACCTTGAAAACGTTCCACCCTCCGAAAAGGGTTGTTGTTTCCCCCCCAGTTGGCGCCACTGCAGATGCTGCCTTTTCAAAGCTCTGCCACTGCTATCCGTAAGAATCATAAAATTCTAGTTGGGGGGAGCCCAAAGGTCATCTAGTCCAACCCCCCAAGTAGCGCATCCTACTAACCTCATCCCTCCTTGGACCTCCCCCTCTTCACGGGCTTCCGAGAAGCGGGCTATTTTGCTTCCAAACTGCTCCTCTGCAAACTTTCTCTCTCTCTCTCTCTCTCTCTCTCTCTGTCTGTCTTACACGTTTTCCTCTTTCTGTCCTTAACCGCATACCCTCTTTTGCTCAGTGGGAAACCGATGACACTGCAGAATACGTAAGTACGGACTCTTTCTTGTCCGGGTGACCCTTTTGCTCTGCTCCCCAGCCCCCTTTCCCTTCCGTTGGTGATGCTGTGGCATTTGTGGATTTCTGCTTTTGCCCTTTTTCTATTCCCGTGCCCCGTTCTGGCAGTTTCCCTTGCATCTGTCCAGCCAAAGGGAGGCCTTGCCAGCCGCAACTGGGCCGCCGCACTATCACTATCTTCTGTGATGTCTCTCCTAATTTATAGTTCTCATAGCGGCTTTCAACCACACGTGTACAGTGGGGCAAATGTGGCCCTCCAGACCTCTCTACCTGGCCCAGGAAGCTCTCCCCAGGCACCACCGCCCATAGCTGTCAACCGTCCCTTATTTGGAGGGAAACTCCCTTATCCCAGCGGCATGTCCCACTGCTGTCCCTTATTGATGATGTCCCTTAAATTTCCCGGGTTTCCAAGGAAGCAGCTCCTCTCCCTCCCTCTCTGCCGGCCAGGGAGGAGGGAGGCTCCAACTGTGTTGCTTGGCTGCGTTGCTCACCCAGTAAGGAGTCTAAGAACGACTGGGGAGTGGAGCTTGCATGCCTTGTGCCGATCAAATCAGCCGCCTTGCCTGGGGACTCGCCTTTGCTCAGCGCTTCCCAGCGGAGAGGTGACGGTGGTTTTCCTTGCTGCATCCCCTTTGCCGGGTTGCTGCGCTGTGGGAACCACCGCTTGGGCCTTCGTTTGGCTGCTGGTTGACTGAAATCCCTTATTTTGGCTGCTGGTCCCTTATTTTCGAGGCTGCTGGTCCCTTATTTTCAGATCTGTAAGTTGACAGCTATGCCACTGCCCCCTCGCCAGCCCTGATTCACACTCGCCTTCCATTTTTTTCTGAGCTCTTCTTGGAAGCGTAGTTTGTCCAGAGGGCTGGAATTTGCTCACCTTTCTGGAAGATGGAGAGGGGGAAGTAGGGAAAGTAGCCGAGTGTCCAAAGGTGGTATTTGGCAAATCACACTGCCCACCACTGACAAGTAGCCCCCTAAGGTCGCCCAGGAGAAAATGTGGCCCCCAGGTTCGGGGGTGAGGGGCCTTCCCCACGCTTTCTGCACAGGAACAGAGACTGCTCAGTGTCCTTGCAGAACCAGGATTCTGCAAGCAGCACTTCCTGGTCACATCAGCAGAATCTCCCTCCCACCTGCCCTGCAGCAAGCCAGCTGGGCCTCCCTTAGCCCACGGCAGAAGCCCCCTTTCGTTTGCTGGGAAATATGGGGAGGGGGCAGGTAAGCCCCAGCCTAAAGAATTGATCACAAGACCACACCACAGGCACACAATTTGAGTGGCAATGCCAATAATAATAATAATAATAATAATAATAATAATAATAATAGGGAAAAATTATTTATATCCCGCCCTCCCCAGCCGAAGCCGGGCTCAATTCATTATAAAATCAGTTCAAATCAAATCAATGGCACCCATTGGGCTAGAGTTCTATGAGGATTACCAAAGGAGGGGGTCAGACTGCCTTGGCTAAAGGCCTGGTGGAACAGCTCCGTCTTGCAGGCCCTGGGGAAAGATATCAAGTCCCGCAGGGCCCTGGTCTCTTGGGACAGAGCTTTCCACCAGATTGGGGCCACAGCTGAAAAGGCCCTGGCTCTGGTTGAGTCCAGCCTAACCTCCCTGTGGCCTGGGATCTCCAATATGTTTTTGTTTGAAGACTGTAGGGTCCTCCATGGGACATACCAGGAGAGCTTTGGGTTCCCAGCCCCCACAAATATTTAATTGGGGGGAGCCAAAGGGACCTTGGTAGGATGTTGGTGGCGCTGTGGGTTAAACCACAGAGCCTAGGTCTTGCTGATCAGAAGATCGGCGGTTCGAATCCCCGCGATGGGGTGAGCTCCTGTTGCTCGGTCCCTGCTCCTGCCAACCTAGCAGCTCGAAAGCACGTCAAGTGCAAGTAGATAAATAGGTACCACTCTAGCGGGAAGGTAAACGGCGTTTCCGTGCGCTGCTCTGGTTCGCCAGAAGCAGCTTCATCATGCTGTACGCCGGCTCCCTCGGCCAATAAAGCGAGATGAGCGCCACAACCCCAGAGTCGGCCACGACTGGACCTAATGGTCAGGGGTCCCTTTACCTTTAAAGGGACCTTGACTCCTGCGCTTGCTGCCCTGCTCCCCACCTCTCCCGTCTCTGAAACAAGGGAAGGGAGACCCTGGCAAAGTGGCCTTGAGCTGAGGGGGGCAGTACCCCAAAACAGCTGCATTCACAGTCCCAAAAGGCACCCCTGCCTGGCATTAAAGTGCCCCATAGCCGCCACCGCCCTCAGACACACATGCACCCTCTTCCAGAATCAGCTTGTCGGCAGGGGAGGGGTGCATGGTGTTTGCACGTGTAAAGGAGGTTTTTAATCTCCTTGAAGCTGCTGGATTCTCTTTTCCTCCCCTCTCCTCCGAGACTCTGGACTCCTTTGAAGAACCTGGCAGAACGTTTTGACAGCGGATGTGTTTTCTGCCGAGATAGAAGCTGGGAGGCAGATGGAGGAGCAAAGGCCCACCCCCACCTCTCTCTCGGCTGCACGTTTTGCATAAAGAGGATTCCTCAGAGTTTGTGTGTTTTCGTAGCTAAACTGTGTGCATTTCCTTCCCGCAACCTCGCAACCCCGCTTTTCCTTTTCCTCTCGCTTGCGTTGTGTCGTGTTCCCTGCATGCATCCCCGTTGTTGGGCCCCCCCCCCCCAGCCACCGCCAAGCTCAAACTGTTCTGCCTTCGGTATTTTAAAAGGGTAAAAACATCTCTCTCTCTCTCCTTCTCTTGGATTCCCGTCTCCAGGAAATGATCATTGCTGGGTTGCAGCCAGAGACTGCCTATTCCATCACTGTGGCTGCCTATACCATGAAAGGCGACGGCGCCCGCAGCAAACCCAAGGTGGCCGTGACCAAGGGGGCAGGTGAGCATCTCTCGGAGGTTAACACCGCCAGCCTTCATTGCAGGGCAGTTGCACAAAGGCAGCTCCAGAATGCTTCCTTTTCTACTTTTAAAATCGTTTTTAAAAACATTATTTTATCAACAACCATTACTAAACCCAGAAGTGCATCATCAGGGTATCGCCTCGTGCCATGTGCAAAGCAAGCGATAAATAAGAAGCAAAAGTGATTGTAGCACCCCCTTATCAACCAAGGCACCCATATTTCCCAAGGTGGCGTGGATGGTGAACGTTGAGCATCCGAGTTTGAAGCGCAGGAAATAAAAAAATCCCACTCAGTGCCGTAAGTGCAGGCAGTGATTGCCTAGAAGCTTGTGAGAGTGATTGGCTAGAAGATAAGGATTCTGATTGGTGTCAAGCTGACAATTCTGATTGGCTAGAAGATAATGGTGTAAATTGGCTAGAAGATCAGGATTCTGATTGGCTAGAAGATCAGGGTCCTGATTGGTGTGAAGCTGAGGATTCTGATTGGCTAGAAGATCAGCATTCTGATTGGTGCGAAGCTGAGGATTCTGATTGGCTAGAAAATAAGGATGTAGATTGGCTAGATGATCAGGATCCTGATTGGCTAGAAAATAAGGATTCTGGTTGGTGTCAAGCTGGCAATTCTGATTGGCAAGAAAATAAGGGTGTAAATTGGCTAGACGACCAGGATCCTGATTGGTGTGCAGCTGAGGATTCTGATTGGCTAGAAGATCAGCATTCTGATTGGTGCAAAGCTGAGGATTCTGATTGGCTAGAAAATAAGGATGTAGTTTGGCTAGATGATCAGGATCTTGATTGGCTAGAAAATAAGGATTCTGATTGGCTAGAAAATAAGGATGTAGATTGGCTAGAAGATCAAGAATCTTATTAGTGTGAAGCTGAGGATTCTGATTGGCTAGAAGATCAGCATTCCGATTGGTGCGAAGCTGAGGAATCTGATTGGCTAGAAAATAAGGATGTAGATTGGCTAGAAGATTACTAGTGTGATTCACTAGATGACTAGACCTTCCAGGACATTCCCCCGCAAAAAACCTAATCTTTTGTGAAGATTTATCTTCCTGTTTTTCTCCCCTCCTCCTCCTCCTCCTCATTTTCTTCCTGGATCTTATTTCATTGCTGCTGGGTTTGTCCATCCATCCATCACTAAAGGAGTATCTCTCCAGCAGATAAGCTCTTATCCAAGAACTTGTTCCACTTAGCTCCAGATAGATAATTTGTTTTCTTTCCTTTTTTAAAGGAAAAAAAAATTCCTAATTTGGGGGAATTGCTTCTTTCCCTTGCCAAATTTTTCAGATGGGTCTTTGGTGATCTTTTATCTGCTTTGTGCTGTTCAGTCAATAATTCACATTTTGGTAAAGGGAAAACAATTTCCCAAGCTCACATCATCCCCGGAGCTCACAGGGCCTTTTCGGGCCAGCTGCTGCCCCTCTCAGCCAAACCTGCCTCACCTGTTGTGAAAATAAAAACAGGGAGATGGGAGAAAGAACCGTCCTGGAATACAGAAATGCCAAGCTCAGCCCCTGGCAATCTCAAGACAGCAGGTGAGCAATTGTTGGTCAGAATCAGGCAAGCCTGGACAAGCAGATGATCTGAAGTCCCAGTTTCGGCCCCTCCAGATGTCCTTTTTTTTTAATATAAATATTTTTTATTAAGTTTTAGAAAAGACAACAAGCATGAGAAAGAAAAACAAATACACAAAAATACAAAATTATAAAATACATAAGAAAAAAGAAAAAATAGTTTCAAAAAAGAAAAGAAAAAAACACATTTTAAGAAAAAAGAAGAAAAAACACAAAAATCCCTCTTTTTACTTCTCATCTTTGATTCACTTATTTTCTTGACTTCCTCACATCTCCCTTTTCTGTATCCCTGTTGAAAATTGATTCAGCAAATTCATATCCAATTTATTTGTCTAATTATCCATCCAATCTTATTTTTAACCTCGTTGCTAGAACCCCTTCAGTTCATTTCAATGCCATTAACATTCAAAAATTTTACAATATTTCTGTAAGCAAATTTTAAATTTCTTCCAATCTTCTTCCACCGACTCTTCTCTCTGGTCTCGGATTCTGCCAGTCATTTCCGCCATCTCCATATATTCTATTACTTGCATCTGCCATTCTTCCAGATGTCCTTTTTTTTAAAGTGTGCATTCGCAATGATTTGCGCTCAGGGCAGTCACACACAATCCTACTTTCAGTCCAGTCGCACTGCGGCAGATATCCAGTATCCTCCTGCTGAAGTCCTGTAATGTTTCATCCTGGAGGTAATTCTGGTTAATTTTTCTCCTGATTTTGCAGTGCCATAGCTTCTCTCTCTCTCTCTCTCTCACACACACACACACACATTATATATATATATAATTTTCAACAGTTATTAAACATACTTTTATACCTTACACAATTTCTTTGACTTCCATCAATCACATCTGAAAATTTTCCAATCTTTTCACTTAATATCCATTTCTTACTTTCACTATTACATTTAAATCTCATAACTAATGTCTCTCTTCTTTCTCTTCTTTGCAATATTTCATATATTTCTCCTTACAAAACTTTTTGTAGTCCTACTAGCGTAATTTGTTGATGACAGTTGCTCTTCAAGTAGTTTGTATATTTCTTCCAATCTTCTGCAAATCTCTGGTCCCGCAGGTTTCGAATCCTTCTTGTCATTTTATCTAATTCTGCGTAGTCCATTAGTTTCGTCTGCCATTCTTCTTTCGTCGGGATTTCTTCTTGCTTCCATTTCTGAGCCGACAATACTCTTGCCGCTGTTGTTGCATATAAGAAGCAGTGCCATAGCTTCTCAGGGCAGGAACAAAGTGGTGTCACAACTGGGGAAGCCATTGCACAGCGAACGGTTAAAGCAGGATAGATCCAGCACGGAGGCACTGCTATTTTGTCAAGAAGGTGTTGCAGGGAGTCAGAACAAATCCTGAACCATCTTGGAATGTTTTCCTCCCTAAGAGAGTGAGAATAGGGAGTGCCCATCTCCACTATACATTTAAAGCAGTGCCATATCACTTTAAACAGCCCCCTCCCAAAGGATTCTGGGAACTGCAGTTTGTTCTGAGTCCTGAGAGCCCCTTATCTCTCTGCACTTCGGTCCCAAAATATGTCCCTGCATTGGCTCTTCACTTCTCTAAGGCCCCATATAAGCCATACCTTTAAGGCAGGATCAGACCACTTCAAACAGTCATGACTTCCCCCCCCAAAGGATTCTGGGAAGTGTGGTTTGTTCAGAGTGCTGAAATTTGTTAGGCAACCCCGGCCCCCTCTTACAGAGCCATCCTCAGCCTTCTGAAATTCTCATTTCTTTAAACTGGCCATCTGTCGGTAGAGCATGAGACTTTATCTCAGGGCTGTGAGTTCGAGTTTACCCACGTTGGGCAAAAGATTCCTGCATTGTAGGCAGTTGGACTAGATGACCCTCATGGTCTCTTCCAACTGTACAATTCTATGGGAGGAGGAGGTGTCAGAAGCAGAAGAGGTAAAAGGGCTTAGTGACCAGGGAGAGGCTGTGGAAGAGAAAAGTTCAGAAGCAGAAACGGAGAGGGGCCAAGAGGTAGAGAGGAAGTCCGTCTGGTGAAGAGTCACGGATTTCTCCCCCTCCTGCTGCAACCAACTCCCCTCCCTCTGGTCTCACAGAACCAAGAAAGGCATTGTAGCCTTATTAGACTAAGGCCGATTGGTGAGATCTGCGTTGCTCCCGGACAGGAGGAAGGAAGTCAAATGACACCAAGGTTGATTCAGAGAAAGGGTTTATTCTGCTCTCCGGATAGCAGAAGGCACTTGCGTGGTCAATTCACAACAAGTCCAAAGAAATGAGAGATTCCATGCAGTATATATATCCTCCAGGCACCCTCTCCCCCCTTCCCCAGGAATCCAGCCACGTCAGCTTATACACGTAAGTTGACGTCACAGATGTTCCTGCCCCTGTAATCTTAACCATAAAAGGGTTTTCCTGTACTCTTGACCATATAAGGGTGTTCCTGTTCCTGTATTCCTTATCTTGGGGTAAGAAGGTCACCAACTCTAAGAGCACTCCTGGCGCCGTTCCCGGGGGGCTGACAAGGTCTGTGCGTCAGTGTGGTCAGGATGTAAGATAAGACCCAGATGTGTCATCCCTGCTCCACTTTGGAACTGACAAGGCCATTCATTAGGCGTCATGGACTGATAAAGGAGAGAGCTTTGTTTATACAGCTGGGTTCCTGTTATACATTTGCTCAAGGGCTCAAGTTAATGGTTTTTAGCTAATGCACCCTTGGAGAAGGAAAAACGCAATTTTGGGGCCCGTTTCAGACTGATTTTAGATTTGGGAAACCCGTTCCTTCAGCATGAATAGGGTGGAGGAGAGGTTGGGCTGTATGCAGGCACAGTCTCTGGTTGCCTGGAAAAGCCCTGGGGAGGAGGGGACTTTGGCAGCTGTGGGGAGGCGAGGACTTTCAACCTCCTGGGGATGATCTGCTGTGCTCATTAGGCCTGACATCCCACCAAGCCTGTGCAAGTCGTGTTCTTGCTCATCAGTTCCCAACTCACATGGTGTGCGATTTACTGCCGCCTCTCCTCCTGACCTGGTCTGCCTCTCTTCTCTCCTCAAGTCCCAGGGAAGCCGATCCTCTCCATCCACCCGACTCAAGAAAACGCCCTGCTGGTCAAGTGGGAGCCTCCTCTGGATGCAGAGGGTCAGGTGCTGGGCTACCGCTTGCAGTTCGGCCGCAGGGACGTTGACCCCTTGGCGACGCTGGAATTCTCCTCGGAGGAGGACAGGTATGCCGCCACCAACATCCACCGAGGGGCCACCTACGTCTTCAAGCTGGCCGTCAAAAGCCGGTCCGGCTTCGGGGAGGAAGCGGTCCTGGAGCTCACCATCCCAGAAGATGTGCCCAAGGGGTACCCGCAGATCCTCGAGGCCAGCAACATCACCTCCAAGTCGGTGCAGTTCCACTGGATGCCCCCGGTCCTGGCCGAGAGGAACGGGGTCATTGTGAAGTACACCGTGGCCTATCGCGAGGCCGCCTCTTCCGGGAGCCCACAGGAGAAGGATCTCCCTCCGTCTCCCGAGAACTCGTACACGCTGAACGGCCTCAAGCCCAACACGGCCTACGATGTTAAAATCCGAGCCCACACCAGTAAAGGTCCGGGGCCGTACAGCCCTTCTGTCCAATACCGGACGTTCCTCCTGGACCAAGGTAGGACTTGCCGACTTCTCCACGGTGACTCTCTCTCCCTGTATCCTGAGCTGCTCCCGGGAGGCAGAGAAGTAAACAAAACCACAAAGCGGTTAAAAATGAAATGCAAACAAAAACATGCAAGCCCGCAAATCAAAAGCCATTAAGCTCCCCGCTGGCTTGGAAGACAGGCGTGCGAGTACGTTCCTTTAAAAAAAATAAAATATCAAAATTAGAAAGGCAGGTGGCTTCTCTCTGCCTTCGGCAGGTAAGTCCTCTTTCCTCTTTCTTCCAAAAGTCAAGTCCAGACAGTCCTCCTTGATTGACAGCTGGGCGGAGCAGTCGCTATCACAGGTGGGAGGAGCCTTTTCTTCTGCTTTCTCGCCTTTTCTTTTTCTTTCTCTTTCTCTTTCTCTCTCTCTCTCTCTCTCTTTTGCAAACCACAAAACATGGGAAGGGGAGATAAACGAAACACGAGCCCCACATGTCCTGTCCCCCACCCCACCGCAGAGGCCCTTTTCTCCTCAGCAGCCAATCAGGAGCTACGTAGCCTGTTTTCGAGGGGCGGGCACAGGGAGGAGGGGCGTGTCCTGTTGTGTGATGTCATGGCGCCAGGGTTGGGTACGGGACGGAACGGAATGGGCAACCGTTCTGGGCGGAAACCGTAGGGTGTATTTCGGAAGGCGTTACCGATTGGTTGGAAGACGATTCTTGCCGGTTGTTTGGAATTCCAAAATGTGGCTCTTTTCACCCCCGTTCCCCTTGCTCCCCGCCTCCCCTCACTGCTTTTCTTTCCAACAGTTTTCCCAAAAAACTTCAAAGTGAGAATGGTGACCAAGACATCCGTTCTCCTAGGATGGGAGTTCCCAGAGAATTACAGTTCTGCAGTTCCGTACACGGTACAGATTTATATTACGTTTGGGGAGCGTTGCACAACCTGTCGGGGTGGGTAGGGGGTGGAGGGACCCCCCTTCACCCCGAGGTTCACGTTCCCTCACTTGCCAACCTCTCATAAATCTCGATTCGCTTCTCCCCTCCCCCCCCCGAACTTCAGATCCAGTACGAGGGCAAAGAGATCGAGGTGGACGGCCGTGCCACTAAGAAGCTCATCACGAACCTGAGACCTCACACGTTGTACAGGTTCGTCCTGAAAGGTCCTAAGGGCACTCTGGGGAACCTCCAACAGCAAGTGGAGGTTTCGACGGCAGCCAACCTGCTCAGTCGGAAGCCGGAGGTGACCTACAGACACGACCTGGATGGGAGCATCGTGGTGAACCTGCCGGAAGTGAAAGGCTCAGATTCACCTGCACAGTACGTAAAAATAACGGGGAGCCTGTGTTAGGATATTTCCGTTCCTCCTTTAAAAGGGAGCAGGCTGTTGTGTGTCACAGTCCTGCGTACTTCCTACTCACAGGGAGTTTCCGTTTTGTATATAGCTTTTCTTTTCTGTCTGTTGCCTCGATACGAAGGCAGGCAGTCATGTTTTTCCTTTGTTCTGACCAACGCTGAATAAAGTTGTAAATATGCTCTTCTGCGTGCACGAGTCCTGGAATGTGTCTGAGGCTCGTGTCGCTAACTGACTGATGCTGTTCTACGGGAGATCGATGGATCGTCTGGAGATGACTGTCTCCCTGCCAGTATCCCAAGAGGCAGGGCCGTCTTACCCATAGGCGCTAGGGGTGCGGGGCACCCGGGCACCAGGCTCTTAGGGGCGCCAGGCCGAGAGTCGGGGGGGCCTGGAGTTGAGGCTGCGGAAAAGCCCACCGCTGGCCAGAGCGCCATGGCGGGCTTTTCTGCTGCGCCACGAGTTCGAGGGCGACCGAGCCAGTGAGATGCTGAGGCGGCCGGCTGGCTCCGCCCTCCTGCGCACCCGGGACTGGGCAATCTTTGCACCCCAGCGCCACATATGCTTAAGACAGCCCTGCTGGGAAGTAAAGCAACTTGCAGCCCACAAGCCTGGTTTCATGTAGCTCCCTGCCAGGGATTTTAATGTATTTATTTCTGAATAACAATGGGGATAACAATGTCACGCTGGGGTGTGGGGTGTGGACTTAAACACGTTGCTGAGTTCCCAGAAAATAGACCAGAGGCAATTGTATTTCATCCAGCAGAGCTTTACTGCTGCTGACGGCAAATGAGCATCACGGTCACAAATCCAATGCATTCAGGATTGGCCCTGTCCATAAGAAATCCAGTTGCCGCTTAACTTAAAACTTACAAGAACTTATAATAAGACTAAACCGTAACACTATAGCATACAGAACACCGCGCCAGAACAAAGAGTTAGAAAGAGAACATAAATAAAAACCAGCCTCCTTCTGGCCTGACTATTATAGTCAGCATGACTTTGACAGAAAGAGATATCAGGACCAGCTGTACTCGGCTTCTCAGAAGGAATAACCCAAACAAGAACCTTCTTTCGCACAGAAGAAACCTTCCAGAACCCTCCTGAACTAAACAGAACAGGAAAGATCTCTACACATCAGATCAATATTTTCTGTACTAAGAAATGCAAACAGACAAATAGTAATAATCTTATTATTAATATGCCGCCCATCTGACCGGCTTGCCCCAGCTACTCTGGAGGGCTCCGGACAAAATATTAAACCCAGTAAAAAGACAAATTGCCCTATATCCCTTTTTTTAAAAAGTTTAAAATTCTGTGGTATTTCATTCCACCTTTAACGTTTTATTTCTTAGCTAGGTTGGCACTTCGCTGTCGTTCTCTCTTTCCTTTTTAGCCTGTTCCTCATCTCAGTTCCTTCTCCTTTCCTGATCTGCCAGGGCATACTATATCATTGTCGTTCCCCTGAAGAAATCCAAAAGTGGCCAGTTTCAGAACATATACCACAGTCCAGAAGAGGTGGACTTGGAGGAGGTGAGTGTCAGCCGTCATTCATGTACCCCGCACCCCAGCCTTCTTGTGTATACTCGGGGTTGGCCCAGGACATCTCCCAGAATCCTCTTGGGTAGATCAAAGAATGGGGGGCAGTGAGATGATTTAGGGGGTGCAAAGAGGCGGCGGGGGGCGCTGGAGCAATAAACAACTACCAAACTTTGAAAAGCTGGTATCACTCCATCAAGTTCATCCGGTTTGTTGAATTCACTTGAATAAATGCGCAATTAAATGTTGCTGTTCTGGATTTTCTTTTACTGTTCTCCTTTTCAGTGGGTTCTGCAAACCGCTGTTCTGAATTTTCTGGATTTTCCTTTTACTATTCGCTTCTTTAGTGGATTCTGCAAGCCGCTATTCTGAACAATGCTTTTTATAGGGTAGGGGGAACTGGGGGTGAGTTTATGGAACGGCGGGGGGGGGGGCAAAAAAGTTTGGGAAGCACTTCTCTAAGACCTCAGCAAATGTCGGAGGAAGTCAACCCTGGATATTTACAGAAGCCTACAAACTTGTGAGTCAGGAGACAGAGTCTACTGCATCTCGGAACCTGCATGTTTCTAGCTGTGGGCACTCACAAGTTTCTAGACCTCATTGCCGCAGGGAGAAGATTTGAAAGTGGTGCATAGAGGTTTTAAGTAGCCCATGGATGGAGGGCTTGGGACAGCTTGTTGTGGGGCAGGGAGGGGGAGCTCCTGCCCTCTGGGTACTGCAGAACTACAACTCCCATCATCCACAGCCAGCATTGGCAGTTGCCAGGGATTATGGGAGTTGTAGTTCAGCAACAAGCAGAGGCCCCAAAAGGCCCCCCATACCTGGCTTAGAAGGAACTTCCATAGCAGTGTGGAGGCTCAACACATTTTCAAATATACGGTAAACCCTCTTCCAGGGGCATATTTAGGCACAGCCAAGCTTTGGTCTTTGGTCTCTGATTCTTCCAAAGAATCTCAATGTTGGAAGGGACCCCCTGAGGGTCATCTAGCTTAACCCCTTGCAGTACAGGAATCTCAGAACAGGGTCCCCCATCTGATTGGAAACCACACTGGGCCCCGCTTAGCTTTGCAAACGTGCTAGAAGTTTTGTTACCGCACCGCTATTCTGCTCCTGAGGGATAGGTCAGCACGAGACTTTTAAATCTCAAGGTCATGGGTTCAAGCTTCACGCTGGGTGAAAGATTCCTGCATTACATGGAGTTGCATGATCCTCAGGGTCCCCTCCAACTGTGAAGAAGGAATTACCGTATTTTTTGCTCTATAAGACTCACTTTTTCCCTCCTAAAAAGTAAGGGGAAATGTGTGTGCGTCTTATGGAGCGAATGCAGGCTGCGCAGCTATCCCAGGAGCCAGAACAGCAAGAGGGATCGCTGCTTTCACTGCGCAGCGATCCCTCTTGCTGTTCTGGCTTCTGGGATTCAGAATATTTTTTTCCTTGTTTTCCTCCTCCAAAAACTAGGTGCGTCTTGTGGTCTGGTGCGTCTTATAGAGCGAAAAATACGCTATATCTGCGGAGGTGGGGGACATGTTGGTCTCAGTAAACCAGAGGTCAGCAACCTAAGGCCCATGGGCCAGAAGCGGCCCATAAGGGTTGCTTAACTGGCCCATGAGCCACCCCCGAACTGAGCCACCCGCTCGGCGAGTCCCCACGCACTGCGCTAAACCAGCGCGGCAGGGGGGCTCTCTTTCACAGCTCCGGAAATCACTTGTGCACATGCCCAGATGCCGAAAATCACTTCTGCGCAGGCGCGGTTTCCTGGGCCGTTAGCCTTGCCGGCCTCTGCAGTAAACACTGCCCCGACCCTTATATTTTCTTCTGAGACTGTTCTTCCTGAGGGAGGCTGGGATAGTTTAATAAAGGAGAAGAGTAACCATACTTTTGTGCACCTGGAAGCTTTTGTCTTCCCTTCTTCTCAATCTCTGCGGTGCCTTGCGTAGCTGATTTGAACCTCCTTCCTCGTGGTCCCCTTCTGCAGTTGATCCAGATCTCTCGGCTGCAACGCCGCAGCCTCCGCCACTCCCGCCAGCTGGACCTCCACAAGCCCTACATCGCAGCCCGCTTCCACACCCTGCCCTCCTACTTCATCCTCGGGGACTTGAAGCGCTACGACGGCTTTGAGAACAAAGCCTTGGAACCTGGTCAGAAGTACGTCATTTTCGTCCTGGCTGTGCTCCGGGCCTCCGATCCGGTGAGTCCTCTCCTGCTTCTGAACTTTGCTTTGTGCGTAATGCTCTGGATTCTCTTGGCTCAGACAGATTGCATCCAATGTGATTTGGATCCCCGCAACAGAGTGAGCTCCCGTTGCTCGGTCCCAGCTCCGGCCAACCTAGCAGTTCGAAAGCACGCCAGCGCAAGTAGATAAATAGGTACCGCTGTGGCGGGAAGGTAAACGGCATTTCCGTGCGCTCTGGTTTTTGTCACGGTGTCCCGCTGCGCCAGAAGCGGTTTAGTCCTGCTGCCCCACATGACCCGGAAAAGCTGTCTGCGGACAAACGCCGGCTTCCTCGGCCTGAAAGGCGAGATGAATGTTGCAGCCCCATAGTCGCCTTGAACTGGACTTAACCGTCCAGGGGTCCTTTGCCTTTACCTTAGTGCAAGGGTTTCTGCTTTCTTTTTCCTTTTTCCTTTCTCCTCCTGTGATGAGGCTGCATTTTAATATTTTAATGTTTCAATATTTTAATGTTGTATTTTAATCTTGTTTTTAAGTTGCACTCATTCAGCTTGTTTTTATTATTGCTTGTGAGCTGCCCTGAGCCCAGTCTTGGCTGGGGAGGGCGGGGTATAAATAGAAATAATAATAATAATAATAATAATAATTATTATTATTACATTGCAGCCGGGGGCTGGACTAGAGGACCTCTGGGGTCCCCCTTCCAGCTGTTTGATTCTAAGTGACTCCACGTTTGGAGCCTGCACGTTACTGATTCCCTTCCCTCGGCTCTCCCTGTTTTCTCTCCCTCTCCCTCAGTTATACACTGCCAGCCCCTTTTCAGACCCGATCCAGATAGACAACCCTGACCCACAGCCAAAGATTGACGGCGAGGAGGGACTGATCTGGGTGATTGGACCGGTCTTGGCCGTGGTGTTCATCATCTGCATCGTCATCGCAATCCTCCTCTACAAAAAGTAAGTGAGGTTTGCGTGCACGTTTTGCGCTTCCAAAGCATGTGTGTTAACCCCCATGCTGCTGGCTGTGCAGTGTAGTGGTTAGGGCAGTGGCTCTCAGAGTGGGCGCTACTGCCCCCTGTGGGTCAGTGGGGTGATCTTGTGGGGGGGCGTGCTGGGAGGCAGGGGGCACTCAACAACTCACGGTCTTCCAAAAGCTGGTGTCACTATATCCAGGCACCACTATGCATTAGAAGCAGAATCATACCACTTAAAACAGGCATGTCCAAAGTCTGTTTCAGGGGCCTCATTCGACCTGCCGGTCGATTTAATCCGGCCCCCATGGCAGCACCGTATTTTTCGCTCTATAAGACGCACCTAGTTTTTGGAAGAGGAAAACCGTAAAAAAAATATTCTGAATCCCAGAAGCTTGCTGTTCTGGCTTATGGGATAGCCACGCACAGCCTCTCCTGGGCTAGGACAGCCAGTGGGATCACAGCGCAGCGATCCTGCTGGCTGTCCTGGCTTATGGGATGGCCGCGCACAGCCTCTCCCGGGCAAGGGGAGCCTTCACCCCCTGCCCGGGAAAGGCTGCGCGCAGCTAAGGCTCCCCCAAGAGCCACACTCCCTTTAAAGAACGTGCAGAGTATGTGTGCGGCTCTTGGGGGCTTTTCCCCGAGGAGGAAGAAGGGCAGCCCCAAAGAGCCGCACACACGTTTCCCCTTACTTTTTAGGAGGGGAAAGGGGCGTCTTATAGAGCGAAAAATACGGTATATGTCCTGGGGTAAAATCGTTAAAAAAGCTCAGCAGCTTTGGTCGGCCCTCACACATGTTCACTTTATCAAATCTGGCCCTCTTTGAATAAAGTTTGGGCACCCCTGATAAAACAATAATGGCTCCTCCCTCGCCCCAATGAATCCTGGGAATTGTAGTTTGCTAAAGTAGCCAGGAGTTGTTGGGAGACAACCCCCGCAGAGCTGCAATTCCCAGAGTTCCCTGGGGAAAGGGGTCGACTGTTAAAGCGCTCTAACCTTTGAAGTGCTGGAGAGCTGGCCAAAATCTTTGGCAGAAGACTGCGAGGTTTGGACCTGGCGCAAGATGGCTCCTTCCTTCCGCCAAATTCGTGGGGATGATCTGCAAGCGACTCTCAGCACCCTTAGCAAACTACACCCCCCCCCCAGAATCCTTTGGGGGTGGGGGAAGCCATGGCCGCTTTGTGATGGACTGTGACCTTTAATATGTTTAATACGGCATCTCACTCTTGAATGGACGGTGCTTGTGGGGACACAGCAAAACGAGAATCAGCTCCGTTTGAATCTTCGCATGTGATTTAGCTGCGATTCGTACATGGCTGGGGGCTGGACTGGATAACTCTAGAAGTCCCTTCCAACCCCAGAGTCCTGAGTTCATCCATTTTATGGCGTTAAACTAAGCCATTTTCATTGTACTTTTAACATGGTGTAATCATGGACATTTTGAAATCTATTGCGTTGCAATCTTCCTTAGCGGTGGCATGCAAAACTTCGAATAACACCTTTTTTATAGGGTAGCAGGCACTGGGGATGAGTTTGCGGAACCAAGGAGGCAATGGCTCAAAAAGAGTTGGGCTGAGTTAGAGTATTGGGCTCGGACCTGGGAGACCAGGATTCAAATCCTGCCCACTGAGTGACCATGAGGACCAGTCCACTTCTTTTCTCAGACTGGCCTACCTCACAGGGACGTGGTGAGGATAAAACGAAGGAACATGAAGGTTTTATGTACTTGCCACTCTCTGAGCTCCTTGGAGGAAACATGGGATATAAATCAAATCGGTGAATAAATAAATAAATGTGGAAGATTGTGCCGGGGGGGGGGGGAGGTAAGGGATGCCATTCTCTTCCTACAGAAGTGTCAGGAGCTGCCATGACCAGAGACAATATGTTGCAAGGGGTCAATCACACATGATTTATTATTTATACCCCGCCCACCTGGCTGAGTTTCCCCAGCCACTCTGGGCGGCTCCCAATCGAGTGGTAAAAACACGATAAAACATTAAAAACTTCCCTAAACAGGGCTGCCTTCAGATGTCTTTTAAAAATAAGATAGCTGCTTATTTCCTTGACATCTGATGGGAGGGCGTTCCACAGGGTGGGCGCCACCACCGAGAAGGCCCTCTGTCTGGTTCCCTGTAGCTTTGCTTCTCGCAGTGAGGGAACCACCAGAAGGCCCTCGGCGCTGCATCTCAGTGTCCGGGCAGAATGATGGGGGTGGAAACGCTCCTTCAGGTATACAGGTATATACGAGCCACTATTTTAAAGATTCCTACAATTCAGATGGTTGAGAGCCCTGGTGAAAGGGTGTGAAGGGCGACTCTTACTAACCTCATCTTTATCTTTTCCTCCTTTTCTTCTTTTTTCTTTCTTTCTTTCTTTTTTTACTGCTTCCCTGGACAGCAAACCAGACAGGTAAGAGTTTTTAAAAGCTCCCGGTCTCTGATTCAGGTGGCAGTCAGGTGCACCTTAGGAACCAAAAGGCAATCAGTAAAACAAAGGTGGCACTTTAAGCTGCAGCTGAGCTACTGAAACATCACTGCTCCTAAAAGTGCCAGCAAGGTTTAACCCTTCAGTAAAGAGGGAGGACAACCCAAAGGGAACGATATTGCAACCTGTCCAAAAACAGGTTGCAGTTGGAGAGGGCAGTTTCCTGGCAACACTCCTAGGCTCTTGGAATTATTTGGGTTTGGGTATCATATTTCTCCACTCGCACTAGAGCTCAGGGTTTTCCCATAAAAGTTGATTTGCAGTTAGTTCAGGAGACCTCAAGGGGGGAGAACAAGCCATTTCTCAAGGCTTTAGACAATAAAGTTTGGGCTTTCCAGATGGCTGGCTATTGGATTGCTGGCTTCCAACCATAGTTTTGACGTTTTATATGTTGACGCTGCTTTTTCTTCTTGGAAAAAAACGCAACAAAACCCTGATAGGTCCGGGTGCTGTCCGGGTCTTTATTTATTTGCATTGTTTATATCCCACTTTTCCAACTTTAACAGAACACGCAAGGGAAGCTCACAAGGCAATTAAAACCACTACGCAAACAACATCTAAATTCCAGATCATGCCGTTAAAAGATAATCACTGCTAAACAAAAGCCAGGAAGGGGGGGTTGGAGATACATTTAGTGAAACAGAAAAGGCAAGAGGAAAGTAACAAGAAAAAGCCTTAGCTTGGAGGCAGAAAATCACCAAGGATGGGACAAAATGGATTCTCATGAGGCAGAGAGTTCCACAGACTAGGTATTGCTTCTTAGGTGATATTTTCCATTGTTCCCTCTCCATCCATGAAGGAAAAACTTTCTGGCTGATCTTGGTGGATAGGCAAGGAGGATGAGATGGTTTGGCCTCCGTTTAGGGATTTGGGGGTAACAGGTTGGTGGCCCCCTGGCCTGATCCAGAAGCCTTTTCTTATGGCCTTAACCACAGAGCCTGGGGACTCCCACATCACAAAGAGCCTTGTCTCCTCCTTGCTGTAGTTTTCATCCGCTTGGAGGAGATGTCTGTCCCAGCAACATCTTCAATGTCAAGCCTAGATGAACTCTGCTGCGTTCTCCTTTTCTGAATAATAAAAAAGTCGACTTCACGTTGAGTCTCGAGTCTTCATTCTGACCTGTGAATTGTCCTGCCTGTCTGACCGTCCTGACATTCAGCAGCCATAACTTATCAAAGCCAAGCATTCTTCTGGTTTTAACGCTTGTTCCCTCGGCTGTTGGAAATCTAGGTAGCAACAACTAGACTGTGGAACACCCTGCCTCATGAGATTCACTTTGCCCGGCACAGATTTTGTCAGAATTAATTTGACACTGCTTTTGAGAGCCTGTTTGGGAACCGTAATGTGCAGTTTTGTGGTCGTGGTGTTTTTCATTTAAGCGCAGCGTAAGCCAAGTTGAGGGACTCGGGTGGCGCTGTGGGTTAAACCACAGAACCTAGGGCTTGCCCATCAGAAGGTTGGCGGTTCGAATCCCCGCAATGACAGGGTGAGCTCCCGTTGCCCGGTCCCTGCTCCTGCCAACCTAGCAGTTCGAAAGCACCTCAAAGTGCAAGTAGATAAATAGGTACCGCTCCAGCGGGAAGGTAAACGGCGTTCTGGTTCACCAGAAGTGGCTGAGTCCTGCTGGCCACATGACCCGGAAGCTGTACGCCGGCTCCCTCGGCCAGTAAAGCGAGATGAGCGCCGCAACCCCAGAGTCGGTCACGACTGGACCTTTACCTTTTAAGCCAAGTTGGGGGAGGGCAACCATGACTCCCCCCCCCCTCCACAGCTGTCAACCTTCCATTTTTTTGCGAGAAATTCCCTTTTTCCAGTGCCATTTACCGCTGCTATCCCGGATTGTTAGATATCCCGTAGACTGTCCCCGGGACAGGTGAGGCTGCTGATCCCTTATTTTCAAATTTGAAAGTTGACAGCTATGCCCCCCTCCCCGGCCCAAAAGTTGCGGGACTCTTGGGCTCACATCCTCCTTGACCGTTGACTGCTATGACTCCTGGCAACATTTGGAGGGGCACCAGGGGGTCCCCAAAACTGACAGAGGTGCAGCTCTGCACACACTCCTTAAAGCCTTGTCTTTTATCTGCTCTCTCTCTCTCTTCCTCCTGCTCCTCAGCAAACGAAAAGACTCTGAGCCGCGCATCAAGTGCATGTTGAACAACGCAGAGATCACCCCTCACCACCCCAAGGACCCAGTGGAGATGAGGCGTATCAACTTCCAGACCCCAGGTAAACAGGCTGCACGCCACCAACACCCCCGGAGTCTCCCCCCAAGCCCCTGAAACTTCACTCGGAGAAAAACCGACCCGGCTTGGTTGCTGCCAGCCAGAGTGTGCGGCCAGGCCGTACCTGCGGCCTTTGGCAAACGGCTGCCGTCGCCAAGCAACATCTCAGGTAGGAGGAGGAAATGCCCAGATTGTGTGGGGCAGAGGCGGCAGCGGCAGGTTTGCCTGCTAGGGAGGCCTCTAGCAAATCATAACTGACCTTTGGCAGGGCTGTTTGTGTCCGCGATATTTGACCATCGCCGAAAAGCTGCAGAATGAGACGGTGGGCACAGGATCTAGCTTCCTGAGAAGCTCTGCTTTTCTTTTCTTTTCTTTCTCTCTCTCTCTCTTTAATTTTTTAAAAAACCAAGTTCCTAGTCCTCACTGTTCCTTAATGTATTATGGAATGAACACGAGCAACGCAAGGGGGAAATCCCATACGTTTCTCTGCCTGGTGCTCTGTGACTGATACTTTTCTCTTTTTCCTGGGGAAGGGAGTAAGGGCTGTAGGCCGTCCTGGTTTAAAACAATTACTGTTTTATCTGTGCCTTCTGCCGATATGTAAGCTTGCCATTTGACTTCTAATGACTTGTTTTCTTTTCTGGTTGTTGTTGTTTTTTTTTTTTTTTTAAAAAAAGAAGGTTTCTGGATTTAGGTAGGTAGGTTTAGGCAGCACTGCTCCGTGCAGAAGTGAACAAAAAAAAAAATATGCAAAATTTAATTTATTAGTTGCACTTTTTAAAGGCGAGGCGCTAGTCCTCATGACCAGACAGAGAAGTCTGAAAGTGTGCAGGGAACGCTTGGCAGAAGCTCAGGGCGCAAGGCAGGGCTGCTTGGATGGGAATTCTAGCGCCTGGGTGGGCTGTGGGTGCGATTTGATGCCCCCCCCCATGATTTGCCTAGTGGAACTCAAAATTAGTGATGCCAAATTTGTGGGAGGTGGAGCGCAATAAATTATGCCAAAAAAAAAGAAAGAAGATTAGTGGAACCGCACTTACGTTTTGCAAGGATTTATAGTCCAGAATCCAACTTTCATTGGTGCGGGATTTTGATGATAATAATGAGAGCAGCTATTATTATTATGACTGCTACTGTTATTTGTTGTAACTGATGTTATTGGCACATTCTCAGCCCTGGCTTCAGAGAAGGGGAACAAGGGGGGCTTAATTTCCAGGGCTCTTTGTCAGTTGCCGCTAGTTTATCAGCCTCTCTAGGCACACAAGATGTCTGTTGACGGAAATACCTTTTTGTTGGCGGGGAGGCGGGGGGGGGGTCCAGATCCGGTCCATAATTTGCCTCCTTCCTTGGAGGTTTCTAAGCAGAGGTTGGGTGTCCATCTGCTACGGATGCTTTAGCTGAGATTCCTGCGATTGCAGGGTCTAGACCAGGCATCTCCAACCTTTGGCCCTCCAGATGTTTTGGACTACAATTCCCATCATCCCTGACCACTGGTCCTGTTAGCTAGGGATCATGGGAGTTGTAGGCCAAAACATCTGGAGAGCCGCAGGTTGGGGATGCCTGGTCTAGGTTACCGTAGGGTTCCCTTCCAGTTCTGCAATTCTATGATTTTCTGATTCCCATTGTCATCAGGCAGATTATCCAGGATGATGGGGTTTGTAGTCTAGATTTGGGAACCCAAAGCTGAAGGACACAAAAGCTGAAGGGACACCAAGGTTCCTTTATATCTAGCTAAATATATTGCACGGGTTTTGCACTCAATTGTGCAACAGCTGCTGCTGTTTATTATAGGCTATCGCTAACTGAATGCTCTTCAGTCTCGGGTCGGACTACAACTCCCATCATCCCTTAGCTGGGTCAACTGCTGAATTAGCAACAGCCTTCAATAAATTGTAATAAAAATGAAACAATGCAAAACATGTATGTATTATGTCCATAGATAAGATATTGGGACTTTAGAGATCCTTCGGTTTCCAGGTGTTGCTGGAATACAAATCCCATCATCCTGGAGTGTTGGCTAAGCTGGCTGATGGTGAAGGCAGTTGTTGTTCGACAGCCTCTGGAGACCCAAGGTTGAAGGATACAACCACTTTTCTTCAACCTTGTTGATGGACTACAACTCCCATAATTCCCAGCCAGCATAGCCAGCGGTCAAGGACAATGGGAGCGGGAGTCGACCCCTTCCCTTGCCCATCAGCTGACGTCTCCCATGTATTCTCTATGGAAGGATCTGTTATTTGATCCAGACCAGGATTGCAGAATCCTCTGGCCCAAGCTGAAACTTGTTCACCCCAGGACTCAGAGAGGATTCTGGGAGGAACAGCATCAGACTGTAGGCAGAGGGGGGGGGTCAAGGAAAAGTACCCTAACGGACACCTCTTCGGGGTTGGTCTGGATGATCTTTGGGGTCCCTCTACAGTTCTGCGATTCTGTGGACAACTAGTTCTTATTTCTAAGAGTCCCAGGCCCCTGAACTCAGCAGGAGATCAGGACTAAGGGAGTTTTAAAAGCCTAGCTCCAGAATGGAGAGAATATGGAGAGCATTTGTTTTTTTCAGTGAATTGTATTTATTTATTTTATTTTTTTAACTTTTTCACCCTGCCTTTTTCCATGGTTTCCGGTTGCTGCATGTGGTTAGGAATGATCCTGTGTTCTTTTGTTTGGGGTTTTGCTTTTAATGTGCATACATACCACACACACACTCATTCACTTGAAGGTATATGCACACATACATGCATAACAGTGTAAGTTAAAGGATAAAGGGACCCCTGACCATTAGGTCCAGTTGTGGCCGACTCTGGGGTTGCGGCGCTCGTCTCGCTTTATTGGCCGAGGGAGCCGGCGTACAGCTTCCGGGCCATGTGGCCAGCATGACTGAGCAGCTTCTGTTGAACCAGAGCAGCGCACGGAAACGCCGTTTACCTTCCCACCGGAGTGGTACCTATTGATCTACTTGCACTTTGACGTGCTTTTGAACTGCTAGGTTGGCAGGAGCAGGGACCGAGCAACGGGAGCTTACTCTGTCGCGGGGATTTGAACTGCCGGCCTTCTGATCGGCAAGTCCTAGGCTCTGTGGTTTAACCCACAGCGCCGCCCGCGTCCCATAACAGTGTAAGGAATATCAGTTAATTCCAAGGGCTGTTATGTGGCCTTCCAGGCGTCTGTGTTTCACCTGTGGGGATCAGCCCAGCGACTGCTTTTGCCCAAATCAGACTGGGATGTACCATATTTTTCGCTCTATAAGACGCGTCAGACCACAAGACGCACCTAGTTTTCGGAGGAGGAAAACAAGAAAAAACATATTCTGAATCTCAGAAGCCAGAACAGCAAGAGGGATCGCTGCGCAGTGAAAGCAGCGATCCCTCTTGCTGTTCTGGCTTCTGGCATAGCTGCGCAGCCTGCATTCGCTCCATAAGACGCACACACATTTCCCCTTACTTTTTAGGAGGGGAAAAGTGAGTCTTATAGAGCAAAAAATACGGTACTTCTTGCTTTGCCCTCCAGCTTGGAGGTTTTCTTTGCATGGCTGGGTTTCAGCCTGCTCCGTTGCACGGGGTTGGGCTAGATGACCGTGGGTGTCCCTTCCAACCCACAATTCTATGGCAATGGAGTTGCACCCATTGCTCCTCTCCCTCGTTTGCCTGCCCACCGAAAGCATGCAGATGGGCAGGGTATAAAGTTGCCATTAGGGCATACGAGGCAGCTACCCCCCAAGCTGAGAAAAGGCTCTCCACCCCTGACATATAGGAAAGCTGCAAGGTGCCGCTTCCCATCTCAGAAGCGGAGAACAGTGTGTCAGCGTTTGGCATCTCTGGGCATCTGGTGAGGAATTATCTGTGTCCCACCTGGAACTCCTTCAAGAGACAGTGTGGTGTAGAATCATAGAATCATAGAATAGAATCCTAGAGTTGGAAGAGACCACCAGGGCCATTGAGTCCAACCCCCTGCCAAGCAGGAAACACCATCAGAGCACTCCTGACATATGGTTGTCAAGCCTCTGCTTAAAGACCTCCAAAGAAGGAGACTCCACCACACTCCTTGGCAGCAAATTTCACTGTCAAACAGCTCTTACTGTCAGGAAGTTCTTCCTAATGTTTAGCTGGAATCTTCTTTCTTGTAGTTTGGAGCCATTGCTCCGTGTCCGCTTCTCTGGAGCAGCAGAAAACAACCTTTCTCCCTCCTCTATGTGACATCCTTTTATATATTTGAACATGGCTATCATATCACCCCTTAACCTCCTCTTCTCCAGGCTAAACATGCCCAGCTCCCTTAGCCGTTCCTCATAAGGCATCGTTTCCAGGCCTTTGACCATTTGGGTTGCCCTCCTCTGTAGTGGTTAAGAGCGGTGGACTCGTAATCTGGTGAACTGGGTTCGCTTCCCTGCTCCTCCACCTGCAGCTGCTGGGTGACCTTGGGCCAGTCACGCTTCTCTGAAGTCTCTCAGCCCCACTCACCTCAGGGGAAAAACAGTGCTGTTCAGGGTTGTAAAGACTGCGGAGAGAATAATTGGGTGCACTCTTCCCACCTTGGATCAAATCTATGCTTCCAGGTGCCATAAGAAAGCTGCAGAGATAGCGCAGGAGAGTGCGCAGCCCGGAAATGATCTCTTTCAGCTTCTGCCTTCTGGAAGAAGGTCCAGGGTCACAAAGACTAGGACTAGCCGCCTGAGAAACAGTTTCTATCCAAATGCGAATTTGGTTTTAAATACAGTGTAAGGAGTCTCTATGGGAGTACATTGTATTTTTAAAATGGGGTATCAGAGTTTTTAGGGGGCTAACCAGGTTGGGTTAGCAGGCTTGTTTTTGAATGTCTTATGTAGATTTTTCAATTTCGTTGTTCTGTATGGGCCAATGACAATAAAGATTATCGTATCGTAGAGTGCTTGTTGTGGGGGAGGAGGGGAAAGGAGATGGTTAGCCGCTTTGAGACTCCTTAAGGGGAGTGAAAGGCGGGATATCAAGTCCAAATTCTCCTTCTCCTTCTCCTTCTCCTTCTCCTTCTCCTTCTCCTCCTCCTCCTCCTCCTCCTCCTTCTTCTTCTCCTTCTCCTCCTCCTCCTCCTCCTCCTCCTCCTCCTCCTCCTCCTCCTCCTCCTTCTCCTTCTTCTCCTTCTCCTTCTCCTTCTTCTCCTTCTTCTCCTTCTTCTCCTTCTTCTCTTCCCATTGCAGGCTGCTTGCATGTTCCCCCTTGCTTTGGCCAAAGGACAGAAGCCCTTCTTCATTAATGCAGTGATAGTTAATCTGCAGAACTCCCTGCTGCAGTAGGCAACTATGTTCCCCAACCTTGTTGGCTTTTATATTTGTTAAAAGCTGACCAGAGTGGCTGGGGCCCGCAAATCAGATGGGTGGGGTATTCTTCTTATTATTATTATTCTTATTATTATTTGAGGTGAGGGCTCTGTTTCCATTGTGGCTTTCTGCACATTGAGCAAACTGTTGGTACCAAGGACGAAAAAGAGTCATTGCCACTTCCGCTGGTGCTCTTGGCAGGATCACAGGGGGAGAAGAAATCGGAGAGCAAAAGGAACCGATATCTGCCTCTCAAATGTTGGAGGGAGGGAGGGGATTCAGTCCTGTTCATCTTTAAAGGCAGCCCTTTACTAACCAAAAGTTTCCAAAAGAGTCGGAGAAGTGGGAAAAGTTGGCCGTCCTTTGCAGTTCACTCTCCCTCCGAATTTTGCCCAGTAGTTCTTCACCCCAAAGTTATCAGGGCAAAGCGTCGTTTTAAAAAAACCAAACGAAATGCATGCGTCGGAGAAAACGGCAGTACAAAAGGGTGTGCCGCTTATGGGGAGATTGCATTGCGAAAAGTACGCGCGCTGGGCTAAAATGCACGGGAACGTTTGTGCGTTAGGATTTGATCTGCATTTAAACGCCGATGGGTTTTTAATTGCGGTTTTCTTTTTGCAAACCAAAGCGGAGAGCTGAACTTAAAGACAGGAGGAAATGGAGAAAGTAACAGATTTTCCCACGCCTAACTTTTAACGCAAAATGTAACGTGTAATGAGACTTTGACGGTTGGGGGGGGGTCGCCTCCTCCAAATTTTCTTCAGTGTTTCTTTGAAATCAAGATATGCATTCAATCGTTTCTTCGCCACTTTTTGGGGTGGGTGGGGGAGGCGAAGGGGCTTAAGGTGGGGGTAAGATTCTGGATAAAACAAAGCAGCTCTTTTGTTTTAAGTCCTGCCCCCCCTCCCCCAATGCACACACCCAAGAACGTGGCCAAAAACCAGACAAAGCCCAACCCTTTGTGAAAAGGAGAAAAAAAGTGGTGGGGGGGAGAGGGAGGGGAAAGAAGAAGAAGAAAACACCTTTCATTTCCTCTCGGATTTTGTGTTGCTTTTTTCCGTTTTCTGTTTTCTTGGTTGAGTAGTGTTTTTTCCTTTTTTATAAAAGTCTATATATTTTGTTTTTTGTTTTTGTTTTTTTGTTTTGTTTTTTTGTTTTCCTGTTTTCTGCAGATTCTGGGCTGAGCAGTCCCCTCAGTGACCCTGAGTTTGACCTTGAAAGTTAGTTCCTGTGTGTTTTCGTTCCTGTCCGTTTCATTGGTTGTGCTCCCCCCCCCCTTCTTCTCAGCGCCACCCGACCTCCCCCCCCCTCTCCCCACCCCCCAAATATATATATTTCGTTTTCCTTCTGTTGCACTTTCTTCCTTCCATCTTCATTCTCACACCCCTCTCTCTCTGCATATCTGTGGCTTTTGCCATTGCGTCCCTCGTGCTGCTGCTTGTCTCATTTCCAAACCGTGCTTCCAGTTTTACAGTTTTCGGGGAAAAAAGGCTTTTTGCAAAACGGTCGAAATTGCGACTGGATCAGTGTGTTGCGTTTCACTGCAATCCTGCGCATAACCTTCGCAGAAGTCAGCCCCGTTGAGTTCAATGGGATTTACTCCTATAGGACTGCAGCAGAATTCCAACTTGAATTCTACTCAAGAGTAGACCCACCAGGTTGTATCCAGCGACAGTCCCATTGAAATGAATTGTCTTTGTTCCATTAATCTCAGTGGGTACCACACTAAGCGTGTGGTGGAAATCAGCGGGCCTAAGAAAGTCGCTTTCATTCGCTTCCTTGGTTTACACCTAACTAAATCCTACTCTGAGTAAACCCACGTACATTAATGGACACTGCAAACTTAGGACTTGGGCTGCAATCCTAACCTCACTTCCCTTGGGGTTATGTTTTGCAATTGGGCATATTCATGAGCAGGTGGGGTTGCAGCCCTACTCAGAGTAGATCCATTGCAGTTAAAGGTCTTGGCTAACTTGGGTTCAATGGGTTTACTCTTGAGCGGAACTCAGTTGGATGCAACCCTCCCACGTGTTTATCGGTATAGCAGTTTGCATTTATATATTACAGTACGATCGTTAATTTCCCCCATCTCCCCCGCTTGTATGGCAGTTCAGAGAATTCAGGGCCACCTTCAAACAGCCACCACAGTCAGCTGTTTCCCAGAACTTGCTCCGAGGGTCTTTTGTGTGTGGAAGTGGGGTGGAACAACGTGGGGGGGCGGCCCCCCCTCCCGCATCTCCTCCTCACCTAGGGAGGGCACATTAGGTTTCCTGTTTGGGACTGCAGCCCCCGGGCTGAGAAAATATTCCCCGCCCCTGATGTATAGGAAATTCAGCAGTTCTCAACCTGTGGCTCCCCAGATGTTGTTGGACTACAACTCCAATCATCCCCGAGCTGTGGCCTCGCTGGCTAGGGGTGATGGGAGTTGTAGTTCAACAGCATCTGGGTACCCACAGGTTGAGAAAAGCTGTGCTAGGTGCTGCTTTCCATCTCAGAAGCAGAGACAACGTTCGTCATCTCCCAACATCCTTAGAATTGTTGTTTACCCCCCCCCCCAAGCGCCCTGTGCAAACTATAGTTCCCAGCCTTCTTTCTGGGCGGGGGGGGGGGGGAGGCGCATGTGCTTTAAATGTGGATGTCTTTTAAGAAAGGAACCCAGAGCTGGCATTTTTCACAACTGTGGGAGCAAAAAAACAACAACCCACGACCATTACCATATTTTTCACTCCATAGGGCGTACCGGACCATAGGGCGCACCTAGTTTTTAGGGGGGGGGAATAAAGGGGGGGGATTATTTTTTTCCCCAGCCCCAAAGAGCAAAGAAGCCAAGACAGCCAGTGGGATCCATCCTGTTGGCTGTCTTGGCTTCCTCTTTAGCCACGCGCAACCTCTCCAGCCGGGAGGGTGGATCCCGCTCGCTGTCTTGGCTTCGTTTTTAGCCGCGGGGCCGGGGCGGGGGAAACCCGAGCTTCCCCGGACCCCAGCCTCCAGAACAGGTCCAGGAGCGGCGGCAAGGTTGCGCACAGACTTGCCACCGCTCCCAGAGCTTGCGGGGCTGGGGGCGCGCTCCGAAGGTTTACGGATAGCTGTCTGAAGCCCAGGGAGCGTAGCGGGAGTTGGCGCTGCGCTCCCCGGGCTGCAGGCTGCTATCCGCAAGCCTTTGGAGCCCACTGGGAACTCCTGCCGGGCTCTGAAGGCTTGCGGATAGCTGCCCGAAGCCCGGGGAGCGCACACCGACCCCTCTCGCTCTCCAGGCTTCAGCAAAAGCCTGCATTCGCTCCATGGGGCGCACACACATTTCCCCTTCATTTTTGGAGGGGGAAAAGTGCGTCCTATAGAGCGAAAAATACAGTAACTCCTCAGCTGCAGAAGAATTTCCAGGGGACTGTAATCCTCTCTGGAGCCCATCGTTTTACTAAGCACCTCAGTTGGGTTTTTTTTTGCTTTTTGTTTAAAGAAGCAAGCGTCAACAGCAGGTCTCTTCTGTTGAGCTGCAATTACTTCAGCGGCAGCAGGGGAGGCCTCTGGTCTAGGCAGCAGATGTTGGGCCGATTTTGTCCGTCAAATGATCCGGCTCGTAGAAAGAGTGAAAGGGGGGGTGGAGAGAGAGAGAGATTGGAGCTTGAATTCTTTGCAATAACAAGATTAAGGAGATTTCAAGGGATTTGAAACGCTAGATGAGAACTCTCTCCCCTAAGATCTCTCTCTTTCGAAGCCTGAAAATATGGACTCGGTCAACAGGTTGGTTTCCCGGAAAGCTGCTTTGACTTTGAGCAAAATGTGGGGTTGGGGGGGGGGACAGGGGGGCGGAGAGAGAAGGGAGGGGCGGCCTCTCTCTCCCATGCACCAAAATGCAGAAAGTAGTACTAGAAGCAGATAGGTGGTTAAAGCCAGATTCCCGCAATCATAGCAACCCTTGAGGGTAGGGGCTGGTACCGGAATCCAAAGGAGGAATTGCAGTGGTTTGGGGGGTTAGAATGCTTCCCCCGCACTCCCCAAATTGGCAAGGGGAGCCTGAGGAAACTTGGGGTGTTTCTGAAACTCTCGTGAATGAGGAGAAGCGTAGGATTGGAAGGGACCCAAGGTCCAACCCTCTGCACTGCAGGAATTTCAGATAGATCGTCCCAGACTGGTGGCCGTCCAAGCTCTGCTTAAAAACCTCCAAGGAAGGAGAGTCCATCACGATCTGAGGGAAGTCCGTTCTACTGTCAAATGGCTCTTAAGGATCAGAATACAGTGGTGCCCCGCAAGACGAACGCCTCGCAAGACGGAAAACCCGCTAGACGAAAGGGTTTTCCGTTTTGGAGGTGCTTCGCAAAACGAATTTCCCTATGGGCTTGCTTCGCAAGACGAAAATGTCTTGCGAGTTCCTGCGGGGGGTTATCCCTTTTTTCCCCCTTTTCCTAAGCCCTAAGCCGCTTATCAGCTGATCTGCTAAAAGCCGCTAAACCGCTAATAGCGCTAATCCGCTAAGCTGTCGATGGGCTTGCTTCGCAAGACGAAAAAACCGCTATATGAAGAGCCTCACGGAACGGATTAATTTCGTCTTGCGAGACACCACTGTATCCGCCCTAATGTTGAGTCAGAATCTCTTTTCTCATAATTTAATCCATTGATTTGGGTCCTGGTCTTCTCCAGAACAGGAGATAACAAGCTTGTTTCCTCTTCCATGTGACAGCCCTTGAGATATTTCAAGATGGCTGTCGTATCTCCTCTCGGTCTCCTCTTTTCCAAGCTGAACATACCCAGCTCCTTCAACCGTTCCTCATCAGGCTTGGTTTCCGGAGCCTTGATCATCTTGGTTGCCCTCCTCTGCACACACCTTCCAGCTTGTCAATAACCTTCTTAAATTGTGCTGCCCAGAACTGGACACAGTGTTCCATTTGTGGTCTGACCAAGGCAGAATAGAGAGGGAATATTGCTTCCCTTGATCCGGACACTAAACTTGAAAATATACCCACCTCAAGCTTTGCACAGGGTTGCAGCGGTCAGCCTTCTCTGAGCTGGGCTAATTCTGTTGCATCTCCCCATCAGGAGTGCAAATTAACTCATCTGCAGGGAGCAGAAAGAGGTATGCTCAGGGTAATGAATCATTCAGAGATACAGTGGGCACCCTCCTCTGTGGATGAGTACTTTTGACTCACAGAGGCTTTCTGTTATTTAACTTGCACCTTTCCCATGCGAAGTAAACACAATTTGTGATTTTGGGGGGGGGGGTCGGGGTTTACTGGCCTCTTTCATAGGTGTCCGCTTAAATCTCCAGGAATTTCAAGTACCTCTGGATATGAACGGGATCCGTTCTGGAGCCCCGTTTGCATCCTGAAGTGAACGCAATCCGCATCCGTGAGTCTGCGCCGGTTGTGATTTGCCATTTCCGCGCACGTCTGTGACGTCATTTTGAGCATCTGCGCATGCGTGAGCGGCAAAACCCGGAAGTAACGTGCTCTGTTACTTCCGGGTCGCTGCGGAGCGCAACCCGAAAAGGCTTAACCTGAAGCGACTTCAGCCCGAGGTATGATTGTACAGTGGTGCCTCACAAGACGAAAAGAATCCGTTCCGCGAGTCTCTTCGTCTAGCGGTTTTTTCGTCTTGCGAAGCAAGCCCATTGATGGCTTAGCGGATTAGCGCTATTAGCGGCTTTTAGCGGCTTATCAGCTTAGTGGATAAGCAGATAAGCGGCTTAGTGGCTTAGAAAAAGGGGGGGGAGAGAAGGGAAAAAACCCCGCAGGAACTCGCAAGACATTTTCGTCCTGCGAAGCAAGCCCATAGGAAATTCGTTTTGCGAAGCACCTCCAAAACGGAAAACCATTTCGTCTAGCGGGTTTTCCGTCTTGCGAGGCGTTCGTCTTGCGGGGCACCACTGTACTTTTTTATTCCTTGGTAGGTTTTTTTTTGCAGTCCACTTGCAAAAGATGTCTGAGCCCCATCGAGCTCAAGGAAACTTGCACCCGAGTAAGCACACAGAAGGCTTCAGTGCTACGGATCTCACTGGGTAGCTAAAGCTGCAGTCCCACCCATTGAACTGAATGTCTGAACTTACGAGTAGACACTGTAGGTTAGGCCCTGTCTGTTTACCTGTTCTGGATCCGGGGTTAAAGATGGAGAATAGTTGGGTGAGAGGTTTCAGGAAGGAGTCTGCATAGCCCTTTGGGGGACATTTATGAAGTCCAAAGGTCTGGATAAAAACTAATCGAAGCAGGAAATGTATTACCTAGCTAAGCTGCCCTTTCAGGTCTACAGAGGTATCTGCTAGGTTTCGGTGGTTGACAACTGCTATTCTCCTGTGTTTTCTGGCTCCCAGGTTTGCCTTTTGCACCTCTTAAGGGTGGGAGAGGGGAGCAGAGAGACCCTCCTTTTCAATCTCCACCCCTTCCACCTGTTACAGTCTTTCTTCCTTGCCGGGTTTGGTGAATAAGAAAGCCAGCTTTTTGCAAAAGCACACTGTAAAACTGGTGAACACAGCACTAGCTTTTGCCATCTTTGTCCCCGAGTTCTCAGGTTATTTTACTGCTATGCTGCCGCTGCTCCTTGATGCTGCTTTTAACCATGCAATACCCAATAGGGCTCGAAATTCTCCATGGCTCCCCATCATCTCCCCCCCACCTCTCCCGTTCCCGTTCCCAAGTCACAGCGGTGGTTTCTCAGAAGGAGGAATGAACTTCCCATGGTTCCCAACTCGCTTCCCATGGTTCCCAGCTCACTTCCCATGGTTCCCAACTCATTTCCCATGACCACCAACTGACTCCCCATGGCTCTCAATGCCTTTGGAACTTGACAGGCAGAGCTGATGATCCGTTGTACACACACACACACAACCCCCAAATATTTTTTGTCCCATCTAGGCAACCGTCAGAGAGTGCCTTCTTAGGGTGCATGCCTACACTGCACATTTTAAACCGGTTTAACTGCCATAGGTTCTCTCTGAGAACTCCCAAGAATTTGCGGGCTTTGCTGAGATCGGCACCAATCTCTTTTGCAAACTGCAATTCCCCGGAAAGGCATCTGTGGCAGTGAAACCATAAGGTGTCTAAGTGCGGGCGAGAGGGAGCTGTTTTTTGAGTGCTCCCCTTTATTAAGCAAAAGCTTGCGCCTGCCGAAGGCTATCATGGTTAGGGAGAAAGGGATGGGACGCCTTGGGTCCTGATTTGCTAGCTTACTTCCTGCAAGGAGCTTTTTTTACATAAGGCGAACATTTAGAACTGAAATACACAGCTCATCTGCAACTGTCTGTTGTAGTAGAGTCCAGAAATCTGCCCACCCCCCCTTTTGGAATAAAGTGTAGAATTTCTCTGAGATGACAGTCCTATTTGTCCTTTCTTGGAAGTAAGTCCTGCTGAAGTCACCACCGAGTAAGCATGCATGAAATTGGGCTGTAACTGATTTATGCCACGGCGTTTTCTAGGCAGAAACCTACTTCTCTGAATCTATTCATTGTCATAAGACGGTTCCACAATGAATCAGCTTAATTAATGTGAACGTTTCCTTAGCGGCGCTGATTCTGTGTCCTCACATTCCTTCCACAAATTCAAGCAGTGTGGAATCTTTTTAAAAAACGTAATAAGATGCTATTTTCATGCACACGCCGCTTTTACTATTTCTCCTTGCAATTCCAGGCGTCATTCTCATGCGCCGACTCCCTTGCAGCCTTCTTAATCATATTGAAATTCTGTTTGCCGGGGCTGGTTTAACACACACACACACACAAAAACACGCTAGCTGCAGATTTCAGAGAGAAGGGAAAATCCTGTGGATCTCATACCTAAACAGCTACCAGAACTGGAAAGGGGTACAAGGGGGTTTGGGGGTCAGCTGACCAATTTCAAAAGGAGGAATGAGTTCTGTCCGTGGTGCCTTTGCCCAACAACCTCAGACATGTGAGGACAGGCTGAAGTCTTTCAGGTTAAGTAAAGGCATTCTGAACACTGGCATTTGTCAAGCAAGATGAGTGTTGGAAGATTTCTGACAGATAAAAGGAAGGACTTTTTCATGCAGCACACAGGTTAAACTGAGGAACTTCCTGCTGCAGGAGGCAGAAATTGTCACCTTTTTAAAAGCAGTGGCTTTAAAAGAGAGTTAGACTTATTCATAGATGGGAGGGCTGTTGCTGAACTGATGGCTCGGCTTTGCCCCCCAGTTTTCCTGGGGAGAAGGATCCAAAACTGCTGCTATGTTAAAAAAAAACTGCAGCAGAATTAGAGATCTGGGAATAGTTTCATTGGGCAGATTCTGCCCTCCTTTCAAGGGGAACAGCACCAAACCATCAAGGGGGTTTCCTTCCTCCAGATTTGCAAATGACGAAGAGAAGAAAAAATATAAGAAAGAAGTTGAAAACATTTCCAAAATGCTGTAGAAGTGGTTTGTAGCCAACTTAAGTCCTGTTCAGAATAGACCCATTGAAATTAATGGGTATCGGTCACATCCATTCATTTCAATGGATTTGCTCTGAGTAGGACTTAAAATTGGGTTCAACCAAGTGACCTTTTCCATAAACATCGGTTTTTTGGGAAGTGGAGAAATCTACCACCCCACCCCACCCCACCCAGTGCAGTAGAACTTTTCTCCCGCTCCCCATGTGGATGAGATTTCAAATAACTATCCTGCATTTTATAGCATTGTTTTCAGGAAACCTCTGATATTAGCTGGGGCGGCAGCTTTCACAAGACCAATTTATTCCCAACCGATGGAGGGAAAGGAGCCTCTTAGTGACTCAGAAATGGGCTCTTCCAGGAAGATGAATGAATGTTAGGTGTTATTACGGGAGGGTGCTGTGAGCCCCCTCTGCCTCAAAGGCAAGTTCCGAACATTTAAATGACACCCGATCCTCCGTAGTGTGCATTGTGGTGCAAGGCACTACTATGGCATTCTTCCTGCAGAAGCTCTCCCCTTCCAGAGCCCTTATGGGAAGGTCCACAGCTCACCTGTTTGGCATGCAGAAGGCCCCAAATTCAGTTCCCGGCATCTCCAAGCAGCGCTGGCAGAGAACCCTGGAGATTCATCGCTGGCCAGCATGGGCAATATTGAGCTCATTGACTTAGTGCAAGGTAGTTTCTCTCTATAGAATATTTGCACAAGTCTGTCGTCAGGCTGCCGGAAACCATGCAGAGCTGCTGCTTCCGGTACAGACCAGGTGTTGCCCAAGTGCTGCCCCCACTCAGATGTTGTCAGGGATGATGGGAGTTGTAGTCAAAGCAACTACCTCCGGGGGGGGGCACAACTCTGGCTGCCTGCTGCAGCTGCTTCCTTTATCTTCACGGCAAGACAAAGTCACTCTTTCCTTTTGGGAAACCTCTGCTTTTCCTCCTCCATTTCCAGCACCACCCCCCAGGCGCATCGCGCTCTCCTCATTTCACTGGCCAACTCAACCATACGCCCCCCCCCCTTTGAAACCTCTGTGCGGTGTGTCTTGTTTTTATCTGGGTTTCTATATATATATTAGTATTATTTATCATTGCAACGAACCTCTTTGCCCTTGACACATCGTTTGTTTGCTGTGTTGGCACTGGTGTTCTGCCGACCTTGTTTTGCTTTTCTTGGAGGGGGGGCCGTTCCCTCGCTTCCTTCCTTCCTTCCACCCAACACCACCCTCCCTTCGCGACGTCACCATTTGGAATCGCTGCCTGCTATCAGAATCTTTTTTTCCTCTTCTGTTCTCGTTTGCTCCTTTTGTTAGTTCGTCTCTCTTTACAAAAATGAAGGGGGAAGAAATCCCCCCCTTCCCTCCCTTCCGATTTATCGATAAATGTCGAGAACGGGGCCATCACGGGGAAAGAACTCTCTTCATTTCCCTCTCCAGTTTCCAAGGACACAATTTCGAGCCCTCACAGTTTCTCTCTCCCCCCACCCCACCCCACCCCCCGCACTCCTTTCTAACCCTCCTTTCATTGCAGTTTTTTGTTTTCGAAAATAAAAATTTTTAAAAATCTGAATTGTATGTTTGCTACGGAACGGTGTTTGTTGTTTTTGTTTAATTGAAGGCCACTTTTCCCTCCCGCGTCTCTCCCCCCCCCCCATCTGTCCCCCCCCCCGCCAGGTATGCTGAGCCACCCACCCATCCCCATTTCGGAGCTGGCAGACCACACGGAGCACCTTAAGGCCAACGACAACCTGAAGCTCTCGCAGGAGTACGAGGTACAAAGGAGCATTATGGGTTGGCAGCGGATTGCGGGGCGGGGGACACATCATAGGTGGGGTGGAGGATGAGGCTATGTGTTATGGGGGACACGGCCTAAAATTGCAGCCCTCTTCTCCGTAACGGCAAGCCCAGGAACTGGGGGTGTTTGTGGTCCTCTGCATGTTTCTTAAACGCTTAGCTCTGGAGCATCCAGAACAACTCTATGTTCTTCCTATGTCTCTTTTCTGGACTGGCCCTAGGAGCCCATCCTCAAGCACCGATTCGCCTCCCTCCTCTCTGATTGGCTCCGATCAGATCAAAGGGCGAGCCTCTTAGTGGCTGAAAAGCGCCACCTTCATGCTGATTGGTCAGCTCTAGTAAGACGCTGTGTCAGCAATAAAGAAAAACCACTTGTGTCAGTGAAGTTAGCTCTTCATTCAACCCCCCCCCAAAAAAAAACAGTGCATGCCTAGTGAGCACAGCAAGTCTTCCCAGTAGGTTCGAATCCCTGCGACGCAGTGAGCTCCCATTGCTCTGTCCCAACTCCTGCCAACCTAGCAGTTCAAAAGCACACCAGCGCAAGTAGATAAATAGGTACCACTGCGGCGGGAAGGTAAACGGCGTTTCCGTGCACTCTGGTTTCAGTCACAGTGTGCCATTGTGCCAGAAGCAGTTTAGACCTGCTGGCCACATGACCCGGAAAGCTGTCTGTGGACAAACGCCGGCTCCCTCAGCCTGAAAGCGAGATGAGCGCTGCAGCCTCTTAGTCACCTTTGACCGGACTTAACCATTCAGGGGTCCTTTACCTTTCTTCCCAGTAGGTCTTGTCCCAGTGAGGCAGTTGCAAGATGCTTTCCCAGCAGCCGAAGGCTCTGTCTCTCTGTGCTCCACCCTCTTCATACCTCTTCTGGTCCTGGGAGACCAGGAGGAGGGGAGACTGCTAGGCTTCTTCACCAGCCTGCCTCATCTCTGCCTTTTGGTCCCCCTCCTCACCTGCCTCTGAGTCTGGGCTGCCCTCTGCCACAGACTCTTCCCGCTCGCTAAGCCCTGTCACCTTTTCAGCTTCCTTTAATATACAGTCGTAGCTTGGAAGTCAAACGGAATCCGTTCTGGAAGTCTGTTCGACATCCAGAACGTTCGCAAACCAAAGCACAGCTTCTGATTCCGGAAGCCAATCAGAAGCTGCGTCGGACGTTCGGCTTCCAAAAGAACGTCCGCAAACCGGAACACTCACTTCTGGGTTTGCGACATTTGGGAGCCGATTTGTTCACCAAGTAAGGTGTTTGACTACCAAGGTACCACTGTGTGCTGGACTGTTAGATAGATAGATGATAGATAGATAGATAGATAGATAGATAGATAGATAGATAGACAGACAGACAGACAGACAGACAGACAGACAGACAGTTTTTCCGGGTCATGTGGCCAGCATGACTAAGCCACTTTCTGGTGCAACAGAACACCAAAACCAGATCAGCGCATGGAAACGCCGTTTACCTTTCCGCCAGAGTGGTACCTATTTATCTACTTGCACTGGCATGCTTTCGAACTGCTAGCTTGGCAGGAGCTGGGACCAAGCGACAGGAGCTCACCCCATCGCGGGGATTCGAACCACCGACCTTCTGATCAGCAAGCCCAAGAGGCTCAGTGGTTTAGACCACCCACGTCCCTTTTACAAAAGTTCATACCCAGTACAAAATAACTTTTTATAATACACTGAAGTAAAAGAAATGCTTGATCTAAGAAGGAACAGGGGCAGAGAGGAGATGGAGGAATGCTTCCAACATCTCCTCCCACCCTAGTCTTCTCTCTCTGACCACTCATCATTCTCCTGCCCCCAATCCTCTGGCTCAGAGCCTTGGAAGGCCAGCAGATGCTGCTTTCTCTGCATCCAGCCACGGAATCATAGAATCATAGAATCCTAGAGTTGGAAGAGACCCCAAGGGCCATCGAGTCCAACCCCCTGCCAAGCAGGAAACACCATCAGAGCACTCCTGACATATGGTTGTCAAGCCTCTGCTTAAAGACCTCCAAAGAAGGAGACTCCACCACACTCCTTGGCAGCAAATTCCACTGTCGAACAGCTCTTACTGTCAGGAAGTTCTTCCTAATGTTTAGGTGGAATCTTCTTTCTTGTAGTTTGGAACCATTGCTCCGTGTCCGCTTCTCTGGAGCAGCAGAAAACAACCTTTCTCCCTCCCCTATGTGACATCCTTTTATAGATTTGAACATGGCTATCATATCACCCCTTAACCTCCTCTTCTCCAGGCTAAACATGCCCAGCTCCCTTAGCCGTTCCTCATAAGGCATCGTTTCCAGGCCTTTGACCATTTTGGTTGCCCTCCTCTGGACACGTTCCAGTTTGTCAGTGTCCTTCTTGAACTGTGGTGCCCAAAACTGGACACAGTACTCCAGGTGAGGTCTGACCAGAGCAGAATACAGTGGCACTATTACTTCCCTTGATCTAGATGCTATACTCCTATTGATGCAGCCCAGAATTGCACTGGCTTTTTTAGCTGCCGCGGGAGGCAGGGACCGTGCTGTAGGAATAGTAACTGGTCTTCATCCCCTCCCTGATCCCAGGCAGCTACACCACTGCATGCATCTGCCCACAGCACCCTCTGCACAGGGGGTGAGAAAAGTCAGCCAGAGCCAGGATTTGCAAAAAGTGTTTGGGGGACTGAGGGACTGAGAATTGGACCTAATGGCGCCAGGAAGGGCATCAAGATGAGCAATGGCAAAACCCCACCCGCAGGTCGGCAGAGGAGGAGGAAGCTGGTGGGATACATTCGTCAACAACTAAAAAATGCTAGGAACCAAAAGTCTTTTGGCCGCAGACTCCGAGCCGCCGTTGTTTTTGGTTTTTTGCACAGCGTATGAATTGCTAATTGCTGGGAAGATGATGGGAAGAGATCCTCAGCGCTCTGCTGGGATCTTTCCTAACCCACCTCCGCACTCGGGCAAGGCAAGCGAGCGTAGAGAAGCCTAATGTGCTCTCTCTCTCTGCCAGTTCTCCCCTCCCATTGCCCACCCCCCTGCCAGCAGATAATCTGCATAATGTAATATTGGCGCTTTTCCAGGGCAGCCTTCCTCCTGAGCTGCGGATCTGGAGATACTTTAACAAAAAACAAAAAAACCACAGCACACCTAATGAAAGAAATGCGGAGGTGCAAGATTGGAGAGGGACTGTGGTTGCGGAGGCAGGTTGGAGTTGCTCAGAAGATAAGGAGAGTCTTGCTAGAGAACAGGTCAATGGCCCATTTAGTACAGCATCCTATTTGTTGCATATATATTGCACCTTCTCCTCAAAGGAGCTCAAGGTAGCATGCACAGTCTTCTTTTTCCACTCCTCATTCAGTCCCCTGCACAACAACCCCCCTGCAAGGTAGGTTAGGCTCAGGGGCGCCAGGCTCTCAGGGGCGCCAGGCCGAGAATCCAGGGCCCGAGAGTCTGGGGAAGAGCCCAACTGTCCCTGCTGCGGGCAGCTCTGTGCCACGAGTTCAAGGGAGAACGTTGCTCACACCGCGAGTAACCCAGCTGGTTTGTTCTGCAGGGCTCCTTACGTTTCCTGTTTCCTTTTCCCAAGCAGAGATAATCGCGGTGTCAGCTCCCTAAAAAAAAGGTCAACAACTCTAGGGAACCTTTCCTTAAAAAGGCCAACAACTTTGCTTAAGACGGCCCTCGTTAGGCAACGACTGCCCCGCCCCCCAGGCCGCACCCAGTGAGGTCCCCAGTGACGAGGGGAGCGTCTGTTAGCATAGCTTCCAGCTCGTGGGACTACAGCAGGAACGGAGGTGGCTTTTGCCTGGTATTATTATTCCGCCTTCCTTCCGAAGAAAGAAAAAAAGGAGCACGTCAAAGGAGATTTGTGCAAATGTTTTTCCCTACCTTTGGGGGCAGATTATGGCGGCAGGTGATTGGCAAGCGATGGGAAGCAGAGGAGGGTGTTGTGGCCGTGCTCACTCGCCAGCCACTGTTCCCCAGACATCGTTCAATTTACACCCCACCTTTTCCTCCAAGATCAAGGTGGCGGCGTACATGGGTGTCCCCCTGCTCAATTGATCCCAACAACAACAACAACAACAACCCTGCAGAGTTGGGTTAGGCTGAGAGAGGCAGCAACTAGAACCCAGCGAGCTTTTTCCATGGCCAAGGTGGCAGGATTTGAACCCTGGTCTCTCCTAGGGCCTAGTCATTGGAGGCTCTAACCACTGCACCACACCAGCTCTGAGTTGTGAATTGTTTTCAGGTCATGGTCCCTGGAAGGAAGAGAAGTTGACTGCTTTTTAGCTTCCACTCTTATAGTTTGGAGCAAAACGTGGAATTTTCGCTGACGTTTCTCTCTTTCTGCTCCTGCAGTCCATTGACCCGGGTCAGCAGTTCACTTGGGAACACTCCAACCTCGAGGTGAACAAGCCGAAAAACCGATACGCCAATGTGATCGCCTACGACCATTCCCGCGTCATTTTGCTGCCCATTGAAGGTACAAACCACTTTGTCGCAAGGGGAGGAGGGGCTGAGGTCAGATTTTTCAAGCTTTTGTCAGATCATATTTGTAACATTTTAAAAGCCCCCCAAGGAGGGAGAGTCCAGCACCTTCCGAAGGAGTCCGTTCCACAGTCCGAGAGCTCTTACCGGCAGAGAACGACATCACATGATTGACAGTTGAGTGGGGCCGCCCACCTGTCAGAATCCTTCGCTTTGCAAGTTGCCGTGCGCTCCCCTTTTGAACCCCCCACTCTTAAAGGGGGATTGCGGGGAGACATGCAAAGGGCTCTGTGAATCTCCTTCCACCCCTTTCCCCTTTAAGTCCTTGATCCCAGAAGCTTCAAGGTGACTTGCTTGTCAACACTGACCGAATTTACAGGGCTGTTCTCGGGATTTCAACCGGGCAGTTCGCACTTAGCGCCTCGCGTGCTTGAAAGCAGCGTCCGTAGGTTATGCACCTAATTGATCAGGAATTACATCACCTCCCAGAAAAAGAAATGGAGAATTTGCGGGTCTTCCAAGGTGCTGTTGGGAATCTAACTCCCAGTGGCAAGCATGACTAATGGTCAGGTATGGTGGGCTTTGAGAGTTCAGCAACATCTGCGGAGAAGGGAGCACAGATTCTGCCTTCCCTGCACAGTCTGTGTGTTTTGTCGGCCCAAAAACCTCCAGCCCTTTTTGTTTCCAATGCTTCCCAGCTGCGATTCCTGCATTGCTGGGAGTCGACCTTTCAATCGGGTGCCTTTCAATCTCTACACTTCTATGACAGCTCATCTCGTCGTGAAACCCTCTTGGGCTTCACATCTGCAGAGAGGGGGAGAGAAGGAGAGAGGAAAAGGTGTTTGCTTTCACCTCTCCAATCTCCCACCCGAAATCCCCTCAAACGCTCACGGGCTTTTGCGCCACCCAGCTCCCTTTCTCCCTATCCTTGCTCCTCGCCCAGGTATATGAAATTGCCTCCCTCTGCCGTCTCTCTGAGGGCAGGGAAGCAGTTGGCCGAGGGTTAAAGCATCAGGCCGCCACTGACCCCATACAGGAGCCAGGAAAGGGGATTAGCTTTCCCCCCACCTCAAAGCTCCTGTACCAAGTTAAAACCTCGCAAAGAGCCTTAAACCAGACCCAGCGGCTTTCTTGTAAGCAGGTTGTGGCAGAATCCCCGGACACCAAAGGGCGATGTTCCTTCTCCGCCGCCACCGGTAATTTCTTTGAATTGTATATGTGTATATAAATGGGGGTCCTGCAGCGGAAGGAGAAGCCGCCGCAACCGCAATCGCCACCTGGTTCGTGATTAGTGCCTCTGCTCTCCCTTCCAGCGAGGATCCCTGCCTTCTGCTAATTTGGGAAGCGAGGCAGCGTGGCGGCTCTGACCTGACATACTTTTAAATTAAAAGGAGCGCTTGGAAGAGAACACCCACACATAACAGGCCCGCGTAATTAAAAGGGGGTCACGGTTGCTAATTTGAAAGCTGCGCTTAATTCCCTGCTTCCATCTGTGGCCCCGATAGGAATTGCAGTGAGGGTTCCCCTTCTTTCTTTCTTTCTTTCTTTCTTTCTTTCTTTCTTTCTTTCTTTCTCTCCTCTTGCCACTGCTGCAACGCTTAAGCCATTTCCCACGAAAGCAAAGGAGGGAATTTAGACCGGGGCTGATGAAGGCGTTCGATCGGATGCAATCCAGAGTTCCCAAACGACAGCTCCCGTCAGCCACAGCAAACATGGTCCCTTTGGCCAGTACCGATGGGAGTCATCGTTCAGCAAAATCAGGAGGACCAAAATCCTCCTGTACGCACACCTGCACAAAGCCAGGGGCGAAGAACCTGTGGCTATTCCTGCCCAAGTACAGAACCAGACACTTGTCCCTTTTGAAATTAATTTTGTTAGTCATGGCCCAGTTGTTACTTTTGGCCCAGCTCCCCAGTGTGTTAAGGGACGCAAGTGGCGCTGTGGGTTAAACCACAGAGCCCGGGACTTGTCGATCAGAAGGTTGGCGGTTCGAATCCCGGCGACGGGGTAAGCTCCCATTGTTCGGTCCCAGCTCCTACCCACCTAGCAGTTCGAAAGCACGTCAAAGTGCAAGTAGATAAATAGGTACCACTCCAGCGGGAAGGTAAGCGGCATTCTGGTTCACCAGAAGCGGCTTAGTCCTGCTGGCCACATGACCCGGAAGCTGTATGCCTGCTCCCTCGGCCAATAAAGCGAGATGAGCGCCGCAACCCCAGAGTCGGCCACGACTGGACCTAATGGTCAGGGGTCCCTTTACCTTTACTTTTACACCAGTCTGTTAACGTCATCTTGAATTCTTTGTTCTGCGTTATCAGCTACTCCTCCCAGTTTGGGGTCACCTGCAAATTTGAAGGCCATCCCCTCAACTCCTTCATCCAAGTCGTTTATAATAAGTTGTTGAACCCACCTGGAGTTCTGTGTCCTACTCCAGGTGCCGCAGTTTAATACGATTGTTGACAAGCTGAAACATGTGCAAAAGACGGCGAACCAAGCCGAATGAGGAACGGTTGAGGGAGCTGGGTATGTTTAGCCTGGATAATAGGAGACTGAGAGGAGATAGGAGAGCCATCTTCAAATATCTGAAGGGCTGTTGTCACTTAGAGTCATAGAATCATAGAATCCTAGAGTTGGAAGAGACCACAAGGGCCATCGAGTCCAACCCCCTGCCAAGCAGGAAACACCATCAGAGCACTCCTGACATATGGTTGTCAAGCCTCTGCTTAAAGACCTCCAAAGAAGGATGGAAGGATGGAACAAGCTTGTTTTCTGCTGCTCCAGAATCTGGGACCCGAACCAGCGGCTTCAAATTGCAAGAAAGGAATAACTTTCTGACAGTAAGAGCTATTCGGCCTTGAGGTGGCGGGCTCTCCTATCCTTGGAGGTTTTTAAGCAGAGACTGGATGGCCTTCTGTCCTGGATACTTTAGCTGAGATTCCTGCATTGTAGGGGGTTGGACTAGATGAACCCTGGGGGTTCCTTTCGACTCCACAATTATATGGCCGTGTGCACTGCCACCGCCCCAATCGCCTAGGGTCCCCGGAGGACATGATTTGCTCATCGCAGCTGTTTGGTTTCTGACTGTTTCGACGCAGGAATCGTGGGCAGCGACTACATTAACGCCAACTACATCGACGGCTACCGGAAGCAAAATGCGTACATCGCTACGCAGGGGCCCCTTCCGGAGACTTTTGGGGACTTCTGGAGGATGGTGTGGGAGCAGCGCTCGGCCACAGTGGTGATGATGACCAAGCTGGAGGAGAAATCGCGGGTGAGGAAAACGCACATGCCTTTCCGTTGGGGAAGGGGCAACTGCTTGGGCTGTGGCATCTAATTATTATTATTATTATTATTATTATTATTATTATTATTATTATTATTATTATTTAAGGGACGCGGGTGGCGCTGTGGGTTAAACCACAGAGCCTAGGAATTGCCAATCAGAAGGTCAGCGGTTTGAATCCCTGCGACGGAGTGAGCTCCTGTTGCTCGGTCCCTGCTCCTGCCAACCTAGCAGTCCGAAAGCACATCAAAGTGCAAGTAGATAAATAGGTACCGCTCTGGCGGGAAGGTAAACGGCATTTCTGTGCGCTGCTCTGGTTTGCCAGAAGCAGCTTAGTCATGCTGGCCACGTGGCCTGGAAGCTGTACACCGGCTCCCTCAGCCAGTAAAGCAAGATGAGCGCCGCAACACCAGAGTTGGCCACAACTGGACCTAATGATCAGGGGCCCCTTTACCTTTTTAATAATAATAATAATAATAATAATAATAATAATAATAATAATAATAATTTATTATTTATACCCCGCCCATCTGGCTGTGTTTCCCCAGCCACTCTGGGCGGCTTCCAACAAAATATTAAAATACAGTAATCCAGCAAACATTAAAAGCTTCCCTAAACAGGGCTGCCTTCAGATGTCTTCTAAAAGTCTGGTAGTTGTTGTTCTCTTTGACATCTGGTGGGAGGGCGTTCCACAGGGAGGGCGCCACCACCGAGAAGGCCCTCTGCCTGGTTCCCTGTAACTTGGCTTCTCGCAGCGAGGGAACCGCCACAAGGCCCTCGGCGCTGGACCTCAGTGTCCGGGCAGAAGGATGGGGGTGGAGACGCTTCTTCATGTATACTGGGCCAAGGCTGTTTAGGGCTTTGAAGGTTAGCACCAACACTTTGAATTGTGCTCGGAAACGTACTGGGAGCCAATGTAGGTCTTTCAAGACTGGTGTTATATGCTCTCGGCAGCCGCTCCCAGTCACCAGTAATCCAGTGGTTTGTTGTTTATTGCATTTTTGCCACACTGTTTTCCTCCAAAGGACCTCAAGGTGTGGTGTAAATGGTCCTTCTCCCCAACTACCCTGCGATGTAGGCCACCCAAAATCACCCAAGGAGCTCTCGTGACTGAGTGGGGGGTTTGAACCCTTGTCTCCCAGAGAGTTCTTGCCCCTGAGGGGAGGTAACATGACCTGGGGGGGCACTAAGAGGCAGGGGGGTGTTGGAGGTATAAACTTTGAAAAGCTGGTACCCCCCTGGATCAGGTCTGTCAATTTCCTTTAATTAAGCTCACGTTTTAATTGGATTTTGAGTAAATGTGCGACTGTTGAGCTGTATTGTGTTATTATCTTCCTGGGTGGGTCATACAAACCTCTATTCTGAATAATGATTTGTATAGGGTGGGGGGCACGGGGGGTGAGCTTATGAAACCAAGGGGGCAGGTGGCCCGAAAAAGGGTTTCAAACCAGTGATCTAACTGATTAAGAACAGTTCGATCAGCTTAAAAGGTGGTCACGACGAACCAGACAGCAGATCTTGATTTTTAAGTTTATTTTTAAAACAAGTACTTTTTTAAAGAAAACAAAAAGGTTACCAATGTCCCCACCCCTTACAAAAAAGACAGGTGTGGAATCTTTCTTAACAGGTGTGGAATCTGGAGCAAAAACCTCGGAATATGCTTCTGGGTTTCCGCTTCCTTGAAAACCCCTCACGTGTTTAGTTCAAGTTTCTAGCCCTTATGGCCTTGAAAATAAACTTTGAAAATGTGAGGGCTCTGCATACAGAGGCTGGCTGGATGAGAATTCCCCCACGTGGATGGCTCAGTGCTCAGATTTGCTCGTGCGAGAAAGAGAGTCACGTTTCAACCAATTCGCAGCGTCTAGTTTTGCATTTAATTACTGCATTTGAATCCTAGCTTGTTCTTGTTCTGTGCTTCTAATGAGCTCAAGAGGCAATTTAATCCCCACAAATTCCTCATTTAATCCTCACAACAACCCTGCCATGTAGGTTAGGCAGAGAAAAAGGCAGTGCCGGGTCCTCAAAGTTCATCCAATCAGCTTCATGGCTGAATGGCGATTCGAACCCAGATCCTTGTCTGACACTCAGTAACCACTATGCTGACCACACGGATGCACGGACAGATTTGAGATGATGATGCCACTTTCCAAAGAGCCACTAGCTTGAAGCTAGATAATAATGATAATGTTTAAAGTTTAAAGATTATCATTATTATCTAGCTTCAAGCTTTCTTCTGGGCATGGTCGGCCAATTGGTGCCAAAGAAGGACAGAACTTTTTTTATATATGCTACAACAGCAGCAAGAATACTTATCGCAAAATATTGGAAGACACAAGATCTACCCACTCTGGAAGAATGGCAGATGAAGGTGATAAACTATATGGGACTGCCAGAAATGACCGGCAGAATCCAAGACCAGGGAAAAGAGTCGGCGGAAGAAGACTGGAAGAAATTTAAAGATTACCTACAGAAATATTGTAAAATTAATGAATGTTAGAATGATGTTGGACAGAAATTAAGTGGTTTCCAGCTGTAATGCTTAAGAGACATGGGGGGAAAAAGAAAGGTTTAGAAATAAGCAAAAAGTAATGGTGAGGATTTGCTGAACTAACAACTTGAATTGGAATACAAGAAAGGGGGAGGTATGAGGAGGTCTGGAAAATAAGTTAAAAGAAAATAAGTAATGGAAATTGTATTTGTTTTTTAAATGTTTTTATTTTTGTTGGTTTTTTTATATTGTATTATTTTTGAAAACTTCAATAAATATTCTATTAAAAAAAAGATAATAATGATAATGAAAATAATGTATTATTTCCTTCCAGATAAAGTGTGACCAGTACTGGCCAGGCCGGGGCACTGAGACGTACGGAATGATTCAAGTCACCTTGTTGGATACAATTGAGCTGGCCACGTTCTGCGTCCGAACCTTCTCACTTCACAAGGTAAGAGAAACCCAGGCAACAATCCAAACGCTGGATTTCCTTCCCCGTTCCAAAACGCGGCTTGGCTTACTTGCATCGAGACGCCTATGCCTTGCAGAGGTTCCCTTTGTGCTGTGGGTTGCCCCGTCGCTCTGTGCATTGGCTCAGTTTCAACTCATGCTGTCGTCTCTCTTCTCCCTCCACCCCCAACCTATCACAGAACGGCTCCAGCGAGAAACGGGAGGTTCGGCAGTTCCAGTTCACGGCCTGGCCAGATCACGGTGTCCCCGAGTACCCGACCCCCTTCCTGGCCTTCCTCAGGAGAGTGAAAACCTGCAACCCGCCCGATGCAGGGCCCATTGTTGTGCACTGCAGGTGTGTATGTGTGTTTAATTGAATTTATATCCCACCTTTCCTCCCCCAATTGCCCAGGCAAGCAAAATTAGTTACACAATTTTCATTATTGTTCCTTGTTAAATTCATTGGGTGCTTTCCCCCCCAAGATCTCTCAAAGCAAAACTCATGAAGGGCAGTGTATCGATCTAATAAATAATAATAATAAGAGTAATTATATAAGAACAAACAAAAATGGCTTAAAATAGAAGACAAAGAAAACTCTGAAACACCGTTTTTAAAAGACAGGATTAAAGCATTCCACCTGGTCAAGTTTTTTTGGGGGGGGGGAACAAGGTATAAACCACCGTCAGACAGGTTAAAACTTTTTAATAGTTTTAAAACATCTAAAAGCATTTTTCAGTTAAAAGTGTTCTTCCGTCCAGTGATCTCAGGGTTACCAAGATCGGTATCCCTCTACCAAACAAATGCCTGAGCAAACGGGAATGTTTTTAAATCCCTCCTGAGTGTTAACAGTGATGGAGACCGGTGTACCCCACCAAGAGAGGGCATGCCACAACTAGGGAGCCACCACTAAAAAGGCCCTGTCACAGGTCAGGGCTAATTGGGCAACCCCCCAGTGGGGGAACCACCAAAAAGGCCCGATCATCTTGCCCAGTCGTAGGGCACAAGACAGCTGATAATTGGAGAAGGCGCTCTGTTAGGGACCGGGGCCTTCTCAATTAAATCAACTCAAGCTTGCTTTGCAGGAACTGCAATGATTTGAAAGATCTAGTTCAGGGCGGTCCAACACGAGGCCAGAGGACCGCATGTTTCCTTCAAGGCCATCTTCGGTGGTCTTCAGCAAGATTTGACACCCCCCTCCCCGTCTGCAGCCCTTCCCATAGCTGGGTAACCGAGGCACTGGGCTGGGGAAAGAGGCCTGGGGGCTTTGAGAGGGTCCCGGAGTCCTCCCCCCCTTCCCAAAGCCTAGTCAGCACTTTTCCCAGCTTTGGGAAGGAGGCGGGAGGCAGTGTGGTGCAGTGGTTAGAGTGCTATACTAGGAGCTGGGTTCAAATTCCCCACTGGGTCAGGAAAGCTTGCTTGGGCCTGTCGCTGCCCCTGAGCCTAACCTGCCTCTATGGGCATCAGATGAGGAGGGCGAGGACTGTGTACCTGGAGCGCCTTCGAGAAAATGGTAAGAAACAAGCGCAGTAAATAATGCAGCACAGGGAAACGCCATTTACCTTCCCGCCACAGTGGTACCTATTTATCTACTTGCACTTGCGTGCTTTCAGACTGCTAGGTTGGCAGGAGCTGGGACCGAGCAATGGGAGCTCACCACGTCACGGGGATTTGAAGTGCCGACCTTCTGATCGGCAAGTCCTAGGCTCTGTGGTTTAACCCACAGCGCCACCTGCGTCCCTTAGTGTGCCTACACATGTCTTATATCCTCAAGCTTTTTTCAATTCCAACTGATGCTCTTCTTCTACTTACCGTATTTTTTGCACCATAACACTCACTTTTTTTCCTCCTAGAAAGTAAGGGGAAATGTCTGTGCGTGTTATGGAGGGAATGCCTATGGGTGGCATGCCTACGGATTTTCCTCCTCTAAAAACTACGTGCGTGTTATGGTTGGGTGCGTGTTATAGAGCGAAAAATATACGGTATATGTTGCCCAACCTTCTGTGTCCGCCATTCTTTCAGCGCTGGGGTCGGCCGCACGGGCTGCTTCATCGTGATCGACGCCATGCTGGAGAGGATAAAACACGAGAAGACGGTGGACATTTACGGCCACGTCACTCTCATGAGGTCACAGAGAAATTACATGGTGCAGACAGAGGACCAGTACAGCTTCATACACGACTCCTTGCTGGAAGCCGTCGCCTGTGGCAACACAGAAGTCCCCGCTCGCAATCTGTACACCTACATTCAGAAGCTGGCGCAGATAGAAGTTGGGGAGCACGTTACTGGCATGGAGCTCGAATTCAAGGTGAGCTGCAGGTTCAAGGTGAGCTGCTTCCAGCGGCCGGCCTCCATACCTAGGAGAAGTAAACATTAGGAAGAAGTTGACTGGGAGTGGCCGGCGGGACCACATAACACCGGTCCTGAGAGATCTGCATTGGCTCCCAGTACGTTTCCGAGCACAATTCAAAGTGTTGGTGCTGACCTTTAAAGCCCTAAACGGCCTCAAAGGCCCAGTATACCTGAAGGAGCATCTCCACCCTCATCACTCAGCCCAGACACTGAGGTCCAGCTCTGAGGGCCTCTTGGTGGTTCCCTCATTGCGAGAAGTGAGGTTACAGGGAACCAGACAGAGGGCCTTCTCGGTAGTGGCACCCGCCCTGTGGAACACCCTCCCTTCAGATGTGAAGGAAATAAGCAGCTGTCCTATCTTTAAAAGACACCTGAAGGGAGCCCTGTTCAGGGAGGTTTTTAATATTTAACGCTGTTTTGTTTTTAATATTCGGTTGGAAGCCAGCCAGAGTGGCTGGGGAAACTCAGCCAGATGGGCGGGGTATAAATACAGTGGTGCCTCGCAAGACGAAATTAATCCGTCCCGTGAGGCTCTTCGTCTAGCGGTTTTTTCGTCTTGCGAAGCAAGCCCATTGACAGCTTAGCGGATTAGCGCTATTAGCGGTTTAGCGGCTTTTAGCAGATCAGGTGATTAGCGGCTTATCAGCGGATCAGCTGATTAGCGGCTTAGGAAAAGGGGGGAAAGGGGGGGGGAACCCGCAGGAACTCGCAAGACATTTTGTCTTGCGAAGCAAGCCCATAGGGAAATTTGTTTTGCGAAGCGCCTCCAAAACGGAAAACCCTTTCGTCTAGCGGGTTTTCCGTCTTGCGAGGCGTTTGTCTTGCGGGGCACCACTGTAATAAATTATTATTATTATTATATAAGTTCCTGGTGGTAAGGAGCTGTCGGGCAGTGGAACAGACCCCCCCCCCCCCCGGAAAATGGCAGGCTCTGCTTGCTTGGAGGTTTAGAAGCAGAGGTCGGATGGAGGCAGGTCAGGGATGCTTGAGCAGAGATTCCTGGAGCCCTGCAATTCTTTTCCAGCCCTATGATTCTTAAGGTGTTGATAGGGGCATAGAAAGTGTGGGAGCAATTTAGCAGGGGAAAAACAAGTATTGTTAAGAGTTTGGGGTTGTCCAGTCTGGACGGGGCCTTGGCAACAGGCTCCCATTTCAAGAAGGGTCAAGCACCAGCTGACAGTGGTGGGCGCTGGGGTCTCAAATTTCAGCAGCACCCTGTGCAATGCCCAAATTCTGAGCCCCATCCCTGCACCTCCTGTTTTCCACTCTACATCATAGCTGCGGCTTGCCCGAGGCTCCGTGCATAGGGCAACTAAATAATAATAATAATGATTTATTATTTGTACCCCGCCCATCTGGCTGAGCTTCCCCAGCCACTCTGGGCGGCTTCCAATAAATATTTAAAATACATTAAAATGTCACACATCAAAAACTTCCCTGAACAGGGCTGCCTTCAGATGTCTTCTAAATGTCAGGAAGTTGTTTATCTCTTTGACATCTGGTGGGAGGGCGTTCCACAGGGCGGGTGCCACCACCGAGAAGGCCCTTTGCCTGGTTCCCTGTAACTTGGCTGTAACTCACAGAGGCCAACTCAAGCAGGATTCGAACACAAGATCCATCTCCCGACCTCCTGCGGTTTCCAGCAGCTGGCGTTCAGAAACATCACTGCCTCCAGCTGTGGAGGCGCAGAGCAAAGCCATGGATAGGCTTGCCCTTCATGAGTTTGTCCGGTCCTGGTTTAAAGCCATCTCAGTTGACAGCCGACTCTGTCTCCTGTGGAAGGGAGTTCCACTGTCTAACTTTGCACTGTGTGAAGAAGGGCTTTTCTTTTTCTGTCCTGAGGTAGCCCCTGGAGCCTTGGCACTGCTTTCTAGGCCGCAGCTGGCACAATGTCGTTCCTTCTTTTCTTTCTTTTTTGCAGTTTTATTTATTTATTAACATTCTTATATTACACTGGTAAACATTGTCATGTTACATTAGAGAGCTCAATATAATATATTTTCTAATGAGATTATATACACCGAGATTATATACACACTTTATATACCTAAAAAGAAAGAAAAATAAAACAAAGAGAAAAAAACAAAGACAAAAGGTTTTTCCCCCCAAAAATCATATACGTACCAACACACTGGACTTCCTGTCTATCCCGTTGTATATTCCTTTTTTTACAAATGAATGTACTCATATTATTGTATCTTTCTTTTACAATTTATCTAGTACTTTCCTATAACAATATGTGCTTTTGTTCTTATTTCTCAACTCAGTCTCTCTCCAGCATCATTCAAATGCTAGCATAGATAATGAACCTTTACTGTATTTTTGAACGTACGTTTTATATCTATCCCATTTTTCCATAATTTTTTTATTTGAATTGCCTCTCAGGCTATTTGTCAGCTGCACCATCTCAGCAAATTCTTGTAGCTTATATTGCCAGTCCGTTATTGTTGGGGCTTCTTGTCCCCCCCCCCTTTGCCACCAAAGTCAGAGCTGCGGCTGTTGCATATAAGAACACCTCCCTAAAGGCCTTCGGGGTGTCCCTGCCAACAATGCTTAACAGAAATGCCTCTGGTCTTTTTAGAAAGGTTCTTCCAAACTTTTTTTTTTTAACTCCTCGTAAATTAAACCCTAGAACACCTTGATCTTCCTACATGTCCACCACATTGTGATACAGTGGGACCTCGGGTTACATACGCTTCAGGTTACATACGCTTCAGGTTACAGACTCCGCTAACCCAGAAATAGTGCTTCAGGTTAAGAACTTTGCTTCAGGATGAGAACAGAATTCGGGCTCCGGCGGCGCAGCGGCAGCAGGAGGCCCCATTAGCTAAAGTGGTGCTTCAGGTTAAGAACAGTTCCAGGTTAAGTACGGACCTCCGGAACGAATTAAGTACTTAACCTGAGGTACCACTGTACATATCGCCATTACTCCCATCACACCTCCAACAATACCGTATTTTTCGCTCTATAAGGCGCACCATACCACAAGACGCACCTAGTTTTTGGAGGAGGAAAACAAGAAAAAAAATATTCTGAATCTCAGAAGCCAGAACAGCAAGAGGGATCGCTGCGCAGCGAAAGCAGCAATCCCTCTTGCTGTTCTGGCTTCTGGGATAGCTGCGCAGCCTGCATTCGCTCCATAAGACGCACACACATTTCCCCTTACTTACATTACATTACCTTACATTTCCCCTTACTTTTTAGGAGGGAAAAAGTGAGTCTTATAGAGCAAAAAATACGGTATTTGCTGGCACAATGTCATTCCTGGGTGGTTAACGCTTTTCCGTCTCTCTCTCTCTCTCTCTCTCGCCACGCCAGAGACTCGCCAACTCCAAAGCCCACACCTCCCGGTTCATCAGCGCCAACCTCCCATGCAACAAGTTCAAGAACCGCCTTGTCAACATCATGCCATACGAGACCACGCGGGTCTGCCTGCAGCCTATCCGAGGGGTCGAGGGGTCTGACTACATCAACTCCAGCTTCATCGATGGGTACAGGTAAGACTTGGGCATCTCCTGGGCTGCAGAGCCTGCGAAGAGCCTCGCTGGATCCAGCCGGAGGGGCGACTTGGCCCTCGTTTTCCAACACAGGGGTTAATGGGCCTCCCCCCTTCTTCCTTCAGAAATAGCTAGGGGGACAGAATACAGTGCAGGAGGCTCGCTCCGCCCCTAGCGGCGATGCGTCATTGTGTGATTATCATATACCTATGGCATGTGACATGTATATTATAGACGTACAGACAGTCACCATAAAAAACAACACAGAACACAGAACCAGCCCTTTCCTTGAAAGCAAAGTTCCCCCAAAGTCTCTTGGAACAAGAAAGTATTCACCTGCTGGAGGAAGGACAGCAAGGAGGGAAGCCAGACAGGATTCTTGAGGGAGGGAGTTCCAAAGTTGCCTGGGAGGAGCCACCACCAAGAAGGCCCTCTCCCACACCCTCCCCAAGCAGGCCTGTGAGGTTGGCGGGATCGTGAGTAGGGCCTCTCCTGAAGCTGTCAAAACCCAGGCAGGTTCATATGACGGAATACGGTCCCTCAGATGTAGGTCTTTCTTAAAAAAAAAAAAAAGTTTTTATTTATACTTTTCAAGTTTATACATTTCATTAGTTTTACAATCAATTTAACATTTCACAATTTGACTTCCTTCCCCCCCCTCTTTCTGCAGTTCCTTAAATTTATTATTTTTAATATCTTCTGCATATCCAAATTCATTTAACTTTCTCATTTAATTATCTACTGTAAATATATACTCTTATGAAACTGCAGGTTATTTCAATAACCCTGCTAGTGTTTTTATCTGTTTACAATTTTATCTGTCAATATTCAATAAACCGTTAACATTATTTTATAAAAATGTTTGTTACCTTGATTTGTTATTCTTCCGGTCAGTTCCGCCATTTCTGCATATATCACAAGTTTTTGTATCCGTTCTTCCTTTGCTGGGACTTCTGCTTCTTTCCATTTTGGGGCAAGTAGCATTCTTGCTGCTGTAGTAGTATACAGGAATAAATTTCTATGCAATTTAGGTAGTTCTGTCCCTATAATTAACAAAAGAAAAGCTGGTATACCCCATAGAGGACCTTAAGGTCCATGAATAATCATCGTTTAGAGGTCCTGGGCCCTAAGGAAGTCAGATTATCCTCCACCAGGGCCAGGGCCTTCTTAGTGATGGCTCCGACCTGGTGGAATGCTCTGTCCCATGAGACCAGGGCCCTGCAGGATTTAACCTCCTTCCGCAGGGCCTGTAAGACAGAGCTATTCCGCCTGGCTTTCAATTTCAACCTGGCCTGATCTTTTATTCCCCTTCCCTTCCCTCCCCTTCACCTTTTTATGAAGATTACCCGCTCTGGGATCCTACAGCTAATTCTCCCTTGGCCTCCTCGCTTGGCCCAAATAGGACTAATTTAGCCAGCTAGCCCTGGGGATCATCTAATGCTTATTGGATGGATTTCCCCCTAAATTGATTTTAGAACTTTGAATTTATTGTTATTCACGCTTTTATACTGTATTTTATGCTGTTTTTTGTTGTATCACAATTAAGTGTTTTAAATTTGTTGTTAGCCGCCCTGAGCCCTGTTTTCTGAACCGGGAAGGGCGGGGTATAAATAAAAAAGTATTTATGTTATTATTTATTTATATTCTGGGGTTGTTGTGTATTTTTAATAAAAGTTATTTTGAACATCCTTTTCAATTCATTGTATATCATTTCCCAGCAAGCTTTAACCTTACTTACAAGACCGCCACATATGATAAAAAGTCCTGTATGCAGAAGCCCATGTGTGTTTTTAAAAAGTCCTGTATGCAGAAGCCCATGTGTCATTTTTAATGACGGTTAGCCTTCTCTCTCCCTGGCAGGCAACAGAGAGCGTACATCGCCACGCAAGGTCCGCTGGCGGAGACCACAGAAGACTTTTGGCGGATGCTGTGGGAGCACAATTCCACCATTGTCGTGATGCTGACCAAACTACGAGAGATGGGGCGGGTAAGCCGAAGGGGGCGGGCTGGGGGCGGCGGAAAGGAGATGAGAGACTCTCCCCCAGTCATACCCTGGAATCTGTAGCTTGAAGCTCCTGTCTGGACATTTAAAGTACGGTGCAGTTGATACATAGATAGATGATAGATAGATAGATAGATAGATAGATAGATAGATAGATAGATTAGATAGATAGATAATTTATTATGGTGGGAGACCAGCTTATAAAACACACTTGGGGGTACAAGCATTTAAAACAATGTACAACAATAAATTGGGATGCAGGTGGCGCTGGGGGTTAAACCACAGAGCCTAGGACTTGCCAATCAGAAGGTCGGCGGTTCAAATCCCCGCGACGGGGTGAGCTCCTGTTGCTCGGTCCCAGCTCCTGCCAACCTAGCAGTTCGAAAGCACGTCAAAGTGCAAGTAGATAAATAGTTACCGCTCCGGTGGGAAGGTAAATGGCGTTTCCGTGCGCTGCTCTGGTTCGCCAGAAGCGGCTTAGTCCTGCTGGCCACATGACCCAGAAGCTGTACGCCGGCTCCCTCGGCCTATAGAGCGAGATGAGCGCCGCAACCCCAGAGTCGGTCACAACTCGACCTAATGGTCAGGGGTCCCTTTACCTTTACCTTTACAACAATAAATTTACAATTTATAACTGAGATAAGTGTATAGACACTGAAAACTTTAAGATAAGCTATTGCATTGGTGGTTCAGTGGTAGAATTCTCGCCTGCCACCGTGCAGTTCTTTCCCTAAAGAATCGTGGGAAAGCGGGGGGGGGCAAGCAGAAACAGAGGAAATGGACAATGTTCACTATCAGATAGAAGTCCCGGAAGAGGTGGAGGGAAGGAGCAGGCAGGGAACTACTTCCAAAACATTTTTGGGTCTTAAGAGCCGGGTCAGTGACCTTGTTTTCCCAAAGCAACACAGCAACAACTCTCTGCCCTCCATTAAAATCTGCAGCTTGGCATCTCCCTAAGCAGACCCAGCCTGTTTTTCCTAATTGCACTATGTTTAGCTCCCGGAGCTTCCGTGGGGAATGCAAATCGGGGTTTGTATTTTTAGGTCAAGCAGAAGCCAGGTGGGCCTTCCTTCGTAGCTGTGGTATTAAATTGTTGTGATCACTACTGCAGCCTTTGCCGGGAGGTCAAAGGGGTGCCTTGCAGCAACATATAAAATAGAGCAGTCGAAACAAATTGTGATCACAGCTAGGGTGTCCACCCTAAAAGGGGCAGAGCTCTGGGGTCCAAGACCCTTTGCTGTTTGTGTAGCAGGGGGTCCCCGTCTCCAGCACCCTACAGCTGCCGAATCAGCAAGAAAGGGGAGTCTGGGGGCCTCCTCGCCCTTTGTACTGAGGGAAAGGAGGGGAATCGGCCGCCAAGGATGGGCTCCTTGGGTCATTCTGGAGAACAGAAAGGAGTTGTCCTCTGAAGTCCGGAGTTAAGCCATTTAGGAATGCCGAAAGACAAGGTTCCTTCCGTTTCAAGAGAAGGGCATGCCAAGTTTTGCTACGTACGCTGGAACACCAAGGAAAGCACTCTTTAAAATTAGGATTACTGGAGGATTCCAAATCAAACGTGCAGAGGAAATAGATCAAGCTGAAAGGCAGATATCCCCTGATCGTCGCAATGCTAATTGTTGTTATTTAGTACCGTATTTTTTGCTCTATAAGACTCACTTTTCCCCTCCTAAAAAGTAAGGGGAATTGTGTGTGCGTCTTAAGGAGCGAATGCAGGCTGCGCAGCTATCCCAGAAGCCAGAACAGCGAGAGGGATTGCTGCTTTCACTGCACAGCGATCCCTCTTGCTGTTCTGGCTTCTGAGATTCAGAATATTTTTTTTCTTGTTTTCCTCCTCCAAAAACTAGGTGTGTCTTATGGTCTGGTGCAGCGAAAAATATGGTGATTATAAGATTATGTATAAGCTTAGAAGGCTTTGTGATCTTATGAGGGGTGTGGTTGCGAGGGGGCATGGCTCGATGACTCTTGAGAAAGAACCGTGCACACCTGAGTTTGCCGCTAAACGACTGCTCTTGAGTGTCCACAAAAGGCCAGGGTGAAGGGGTCTGTCTCTAGCATGCGGCGAAAGCTGAGCTACAAATAGGGTGTGATTTATTGTCTTTGGGCCAACAGGAAAAGTGCCACCAATACTGGCCAGCAGAGAGGTCCGCCCGGTACCAGTACTTTGTGGTCGACCCCATGGCTGAATACAACATGCCTCAATACATCCTCCGGGAGTTCAAAGTCACCGATGCCAGGGTGAGTCCACACTCAGCGCCGTTGGTGCTCAGCATGCCAAGGAAGGCCATTGGTCAGTTTGGGGCCATATTGTTGCCGAATTCTACTCAATATGGATCCAGAGCAGATTCCAGCGTACATTTAGCAGAGTAAAAACTTAAGCACGTTGCAGGATTCCCCCACAAATAGACCACAGGCAATTGTATTTCATCCAGCAGAGCTTTACTGAAGGCAAATGAGCATAGTGGCCACAAATCCAATACATTCAGGATTGGCCCTGTCCATAAGAAATCCAGTTGCAGCAGAGTTAACCTAAACTTTGTTGTTGTTGTTTAGTCGTGTCCGCCTCTTCGTGACCCCCTGGACCAGAGCACGCCAGGCCCTCCTGTCTTCCACTGCCTCCCGCAGTTTGGTCAAACTCGTGTTGGTAGCTTCGAGAACACTGTCCCACCATCTTGTCCTCCGTCGTCCCCTTCTCCTTGTGCCCTCCATCTTTCCCAACATCAGGGTCTTTTCCAGGGAGTCTTCTCTTCTCATGAGGTGGCCAAAGTCTTGGAGCCTCAGCTTCAGGATCTGTCCTTCCAGTGAGCCCTCAGGGCTGATTTCCTTCAGAATGGAGAGGTTTGATCTTCTTGCAGTCCATGGGACTCTCAAGAGTCTCCTCCAGCACCAGAATTCAAAAGCATCCATTCTTCGGCGATCAGCCTTCTTTATGGTCCAGCTCTCACTTCCATACATCACTACTGGGAAAACCAGAGCTTTTACTATACGGACCTTTGTTGGCAAGGTGATGTCTCTGCTTTTTAAGATGCTGCCTAGGTTTGTCATTGCTTTTCTCCCAAGAAGCAGGCGTCTTTTAATTTCGTGACTGCTGTCACCACCTGCAGTGATCACAGAGCCCAAGAAAGTGAAATCTCTCACTGCCTCCATTTCTTCCCCTTCTATTTGCCAGGAGGTGACGTTCTGAAAACGCTATTTTAAAAGCCTTTTTAAAAATACATTTGTACTTGGTTGAATCAAACGTTTTGGCTCCCAAACGCCGCAAACCCGGAAATGAGTGTTCCGGTTTGCGAACTATTTTTGGAAGCTGAATGTCTGTTGGGGCTTCTATGGCTTCTGATTGGCTGCAGGAGTTTCCTGCAGCCAAACAGAAGCTGCGCTTTGGTTTCCGAACGTTTTGGAAGCTGAATGGACTTCCTAAACGGATTCTGTTCGACTTCCAAGGTACTACTGTACATTGAATTTTCCATAAGGCTCATCATCACCATCTAGGGTCACACGTTGTATATTGCACTTAAAACACACTTGAAGTATTTTATTTGCAGCTGAGTCCCAATTCTGGATCCACATAGGTTTCTGGGCAGGAGTTTGCCAAACGTTTGGGACTCAGGTGTTTCTCCCAGCCCTGCCTAGAGATGCTGAGGATGAAACGGATACCTTCGGCATGCCCAGCAGATGTTCTTAACTCCCAAGATTTGGTCCTCCCTCAACTTTGTCACACTGGAGCCAGAGAGAAATGGCACACAGTTTTCTCTTGAAACAATGCAGCTCTCTTGCTAACCTCTCTCTCTCGCTCCCTCGCTGGCTGTTCTGATGATGTTGTTTTTCTTCCTGTCGGCTTATCGCAATTTTTCTCCGCCACGATGCAAGGCCCCCCGCAATTCGTACTGCGTGAGCTCTGGCGATGGAGCCACTGCTGCGTTTCCTCCTAGCAGCGGCCTGTTTCCCACTGTGTAATTTCTTTGAACTCATTTCAAAAGATTATTACGTTTTGGGATGCGCGAACACACCGTCGCCAGTTGTACAGAAAGTGTCTGATTGGAAATGGTTTCCTGTTGTTCATGTGTGTGGCTGTTTAAGCTCACACAGCAACATACAGTGCAACTGCCCTTGCTACAAAAAGGAGCTTAGGATGGTTGGCGTACGTAAAGAGATGGAGGGAACTCAATTCGCTTTGCATTTAAATGTGAATTTGCCCAGGTCACACTTTTCAAAACAATGTGCGGGCCTAACAAATGATTTGAAATTTGCACTTCTCCAGGGGAAGTGGGAGGGACGCGGGTGGCGCTGTGGGTTAAACCACAGAGCCTAGGACTTGCTGATCAGAAGGTTGGCGGTTTGAATCCCCGCGACGGGGTGAGCTCCCGTTGCTCGGTCCCTGCTCCTGCCAACCTAGCATTTCAAAAGCACGTCAAAGTGCAAGTAGATAAATAGGTACCACTCCGGCGGGAAGGTAAACGGCGTTTCCGTGCGCTGCTCTGGTTTGCCAGAAGCGGCTTAGTCATGCTGGCCACATGACCCGGAAGCTGCACGCCAGCTCCCTCGGCCAATAAAGCGAGATGAGCGCCGCAACCCCAGAGTCGGCCACGACTGGATCTGATGGTCAGGGGTCCCTTTGCCTTTAAATGTTGCCATGCAGTTCTTCGTGTGCAAAAATGCAAAACGAAACAAAAAACAACAACGCCCTGATGTCAAATGTGCATGAAATTGCATATAACAGTCAAAACTTTATTGCATTAGGGGAAATTGCATCTCCAAAAATGTGCATGTGTTAGAAGGCTGGTGGGTTTTCATGCGGACTTTTTAAGGGAGGGCCAAAAATCTGAGCCAAGTGGAAGAGAAGCAGCCTTGTTGGCTGCCCCTTGCCCCTGAGAAGGAGGGAGAGGGGGAGGAAAAAGCAATACAGTTAAATTAAAATCTTTTATTCATCCTCCACAGGCAAGGCCAGCTTGACTGTGGAGGAAACGCCAGGCAGCTGGGGGTTTGAAAGAACCCAAATCAAATTTGCTCAAGTCTACAGCCATCGCTCAGCTCTCAGAAATCTCGCTTTCCTGCTTACAGGATTCAAACTCAATTTCGTTCCTTTGCATTTCCCCCCAGCCTAACAGAGAGGTGTTGTGTTTTTTCCTCCCTCTCCCCGTTCTCCACCCCCCCAGGATGGCCAGTCACGGACCGTGCGTCAGTTCCAGTTCACGGACTGGCCAGAGCAAGGCGTGCCAAAATCCGGTGAAGGCTTCATTGATTTCATCGGGCAGGTGCATAAAACTAAGGAGCAGTTTGGCCAAGACGGGCCCATCTCCGTCCACTGCAGGTAAGCCCCTTCGCAGGCAGCAGTTGAAGAGCCAGGAGCAATCCTGGAACCAGCAACACAAACTCTGCGAAAGGAAATAATCCATTGCATATTCTCCTCCTGCTTAATTTGCACCTTGGAATAGAAAGAGGGCTGTTCAGCCATCCTTTGATGCTAAGTTTAAGCCTCTGTGGATGGGCTGTCTCCTGATTGGATGGGAAGCTGGAGTTTCCCGCCTCCCTAAATCCTTGGCATTAGCACAGGACTTAGCCCAAAAATGCAGACTTTTTATTGTGTATCCTTTTCCTCCCTCTCTTTCTCTTAATTTGATGGTGGTGGCGGTTATTCAAGGCCAGCTTCTAATTGTGGCAAGTGGTTTCTGAACTTTTTGGGGGGCCACCACCCACTAGGTCCCACAGACTCATCTCCAGTGCCCCCATCGCTACCCCTACGAAAAGCATTATTCGGAATAGCAGTCTGCAAGGAAGCCGCAGAGGAAAGTAATAGCACAGTGAACTCCCAAACCGTAACAATTAATTGCACGTTCATTCAAAGTCCAGTTTGAACTATTTGGTTTAATGCATTCAGCAAAACTGATGGGACTTGGTGCAGTTTTCAAAGTCTGATAGTCATATATAAAAATCCCCTCTCAATTGAATGTTGAACGATTCAGAACAGATAAAGTTCTCCTTCCCACAGCACATACACTAGAGGCCAAAATTGTGGAACCTTTTGGGAAAAGTGCATTTCCGAGGTTTGATGGCACATAACACCTGATTGGCTCTCTAAACACCCATGTTCACTGGCTGCATTCAAATGAACAAAAACTGCATATCAACCTAAGCAAGTTGTGCTTCCTTTTTTCTGGTTATTTGGCTATAACTTTTGATAGAACACAGATAATTGAACAAACTTTGTTGCGTTACATTCTTCATTAAATCACCTTTCCAATGATAAATACTTTTATGGTGTCACATCCCCCCCCCAAAGAAAGTGGAGTTATGAGCCATCAAACCTCAGATGTTTTGAGGAGTATATGGAAAAACACTGCTCTAAAAAGAATTTGTTGATATGCATCGATTAAGTATGTAAAGTACAAGCGAGAACAATAATTAGAGATGGCTATAAGAGCTGTGTTATCCAAAGAATGCAATGATAGTATTTGAATTTGAGCTAAAGGAAGTCGAGTCGTGGTGGAGGGAAGTCACGGGGGTAGTAGGGTTTGTATTTGCAGTGTAGGGTGTACATGTAGTTTAATTTTGTATTTGTTTGTTTATTTTATTTCAATTTTCTGTATCATTTATTAATATATTTTTTAAAAAAAATTAAAATTATCTTTCCATTTATATATACTTTTATGATGTTACTCCAAAAAAAAAGGTGGTGTTATGAAGCCATCAAACCTAAGAAATACACTTTTTCCAAAAAGGTTTCCACAATTTTGGCCTAGTCTCTTGGGCTTGCCGATCGGAAGGTCGGCGGTTCGAATCCCCACGACGGAGTGAGCTCCCATTTCTCAGTCCCTGCTCCTGCCAACCTAGCAGTTCAAAATCACACCAGTGCAAGGAAGGTAAACGGCATTTCCATGCGCTCTGGTTTCCGTCACAGTGTCCTGTTGCGCCAGAAGCGGTTCAGTGCTGCTGGCCACATGACCCGGAAACCTGTGTGCAGACAAATGCTGGCTCTCTCAGCCTGAAAGCGAGATGAGCGACACAACCCCATAGTTGCCTTTGACTGGCTTGAACCGTCCAGGGGTCTTTTACCTTTAAATAATAATAATAATAGCAATAATAATAATAATAATAATATCATCAATTTGTTAATTGCCTTCTAAGCACTGTGGTAATTCACACACAAGATAATTCACTGTGGTAATTCGCACACAAGATAATTAAAAACATTTACAACCAGGCGAAATCCTTAACATATTTTAGGGGACGATGACCCTCAAACCAGTTTGCAAAAACAAAAAAGATAAAACAATAAAACGGTCGCTTTAAAAATTGCAGCCATGATTTCGAAAGTAAAAGCCACAGTAAGGTAAAGGTAAAGGGACCCCTGACCATTAGGTCCAGTCGTGACCGACTCTGGGGTTGCAGCGCTCATCTCTCTTTACTGGCCAAGGGAGCCGGCATACAGCTTCCAGGTTATGTGGCCAGCATGACTAAGCCGCTTCTGGTGAACCAGAGCAGCGCACGGAAACACTGTTTACCTTCCCGCCGGAGCGGCACCTATTTATCTACTTGCACTTTGACGTGCTTTCGAACTGCTAGGTGGGCAGGAGCAGGGACCGAGCAACGGGAGCTCACCCCGTCATTGCGGGGATTCGAACTGCCGACCTTCTGATTGACAAGTCCTAGGCTCAGTGGTTTAACCCACAGCGCCACCCACGTCCCTAAAAGCCACAGTAGGCTAAAGTAAAACTCATGCAAGCTTTCTAAAGGTTTGTCTAGATAAAAAGGTTGCCATCCTGAGTTGTATAGGCCTCAGCTTTCAGGACGAACACCTAAACTTGGGCCGGGAGCAAATCGGTAGCCGGTGCTGATCCCACAATCAGGGTGTTATACGCTGCCGGTAATTTTCCCCCAGAAGCAGTCTAAGCGCCACATTCTACACTGGCTGCAGGCTCCAGCCCAGCCCCACATTGGGTGCATTGCAGTGATTCAACCGATGCCCCCCAGAGGCCCCTAAACAGCAGCGACTGATGGCTACAACTTTCCCATCTACTCTGCCTTAACGGCCGGATGCCACTGGCTTTATTACGGACTCCAGGGTGGGATGATTGGTGTCTCAAAACATGCGATGGCCAAACAAAGGAGTAGCTCTCCCTAAGTGTGGCAAACAGAGACCCCTTTCTATTCCCCCCCGTCCGCCCGCCCTGTCCAATTTATGCCCACGGAAGCACCGGTCCTCCTCTGAATTATTATTTTGCTCCCCACCCCGCCAAACTCCTTCTAGAGCACCAAATCCCCTGGGCAGTGGCTTGTTGTTAATCTGCGATTAAAGCCTTAGTTGATTAATCGCACCACTGGAGAGATTAAAGGCTCCCCGTCCAAGCCCTTGGCTTGCTGGCTTTCAGACTTAGCATCGCAGTTGCTAAGTCGGCGTGCGGAATATATATTGTCTGTGTGAGCCAGCACCTTCCTCCCTCTCCACCCCCACCCCCGCCTCGTTCTCCCGCTCGCCTCTTGAGCTGCACCTCAAGGAAGCGAGCAAGACCAGCCAAGCGACTAGGAGGACGGCAAAGTTGACAAGCTATTCACTCTCCGGCGCCGACTTGGTCCTGAGAGAGAAGTCTGTGTCAGTCGTCTTGGGTGCAGAGAGAGACATGTGCAGCAGAAATTCACCAGCGTGTCAGTTTCGTCTCTTGCAATCCTGTTTTTGGTTTTATATTTTTGCACAGGCAACAGTGGTGATAGCTGTTTCCTTTTTTGGCATTGTTAGGATTCGCGTTAGGATTGTTAGGATAGCTCCTGCTATCCAAATGTTGGTTATGCGAAGATTCACTTATCCAAACACGAGTCTGCATAGCGTGCCCAAGCCTCGCTCTACACACCAAAAGGTTCAGATATCCAAACAGGCAGATCTGCATGTAGAGCTGTAAGGAAATAAGCAGCCTTGCTTTTTTCTGGTGCGCAGCACATGTTTCGCCAGAAACCACAGAGGGAAGGAGGGGAAGGAGACTAAACAAATCAGACTACATTTCCCCCCAACTTCCTTGCTGGCGCTTGTTGGTTTTTGAATGTCTGATGTAGATTTTCAGTTTCATTGTTCTGTACGGGACAACGACAATAAAGATTATCGTATTGTATCGTACTTCTCCATCTAACAACTGTTTGGATCTGTCATGATGATATCCAAATATACTGTATTTTTTGCTCTATAAGACTCACTTTTTCCCTCCTAAAAAGTAAGGGGAAATGTGTGTGCGTCTTATGGAGCGAATGCAGGCTGCGCCGCTATCCCAGAAGCCAGAACAGCAAGAGGGATTGCTGCTTTCACTGCGCAGCGATCCCTCTTGGTGTTCTGGCTCCTGAGATTCAGAATATATTTTTTCTTGTTTTCCTCCTCCAAAAACTAGGTGCATCTTATGGCCTGGTGCGTCTTATAGAGTGAAAAATACGGTAACTACTGTATCTGTAAAATAAAGAACCATCCATTCATTCATTCAACTTGAATGACTTCGGATGCTGGTAGATCACTGCCAGTTTTTGATATTGGATTGTAGATCACACCCTATTCAAAGTCGGACGTGCCTGCTTTAAAAGATGGGGGGCCAGGAGGGAGCTGATTTGGGGGGGACACACACTCCCGTTTCTTCCCAGGGAGGTTTCTGAGCGTCGCGTCCAAAGCACAGGGTCACTTCCAATTCCATGACGTTTTCCTTTCTCCTCCTCTGCAGCGCCGGTGTGGGCAGAACCGGCGTTTTCATCACCCTCAGCATCGTCCTGGAGAGAATGCGCTATGAGGGTGTGGTGGACATCTTCCAGACGGTGAAGATGCTTCGGACGCAGAGGCCTGCCATGGTGCAGACGGAGGTAAACAAAGAGAAAGGATGTGTTTTCCTCCCTGCCGGCTCGGCTCAGGGAGCAGGACTCCTCTGCCTGGCTGCGGGGGCGAGAGGCAGCCTTCCTGCCACCTCTGGAGCGGCAGAGTTTGGGCAGGGATTCCCTTCAGCAGCTGTGCAGTGGCAACAGGAAGGAAGGCTGTGCGGCAGAGTGGGCAAATCCGGCAGCCTCTTTCACAGCCGCCTGATCTGAAGTAGTAAGGGATGATGCGGTTGGGTTAGTGGTTAGAGCAGTGTTTCTCAAACTCCGGTCTCCAACTGTGTTTAGACTACAGTTCCCATCATCCCTGACCACTGGTCCTGAGAGCTAGGGATGATGGGAGTTGTAGTCCAAAAACAGCTGGAGACCCAAGTTTGAGAAACACCGATGAAGCTTGCTGGGTGACCGGGGGCCAGTCGGCCTAAGCTACCTCGCAGGGTTGTTGTGGATTAAATGAGGTGGGGGAGAGCCACCTATATGCCCCTTTGAGCTAAGTGCAATCAATCAGTATAAGTTTCCCTGCGTTGCTCTAGCACAACATCACGTTGCAGCATGGGCAGAAATAAAAATTCATAGCAAAAATCAGTATTCACTGTACTTATTTTTCACTTTTTTGGCAGAAGGGAAGGCTGGTTTTTCATAACAATAATTATAACAACCTGGACTTCATTCATTCTTCGCTCCCCAGGGAGGCTCGTCTGGCGCTTTCATTATATCTTTAGGCGCCAGGCAAAAATGTTCCTTCTTCAACCAGGCCTTGGGTTGATTGATTCATATTCTACAGGCTTTTAAATGTGTTTGTGGGAAGGGGGGGGGTGTTACTGCTTTGTTGCTTTTGTTTCAACTATCTATTTGTTCTTTCACCTTGTGTTTTTATCCACCCTGAGATCTTAAGATGAAGTATATCGGGTACAGTGGTGCCCCGCAAGACGAACGCCTCGCAAGACGGAAAACCCGCTAGACGAAAGGGTTTTCTGTTTTGGAGGCGCTTCGCAAAACGAATTTCCCTATGGGCTTCCTTCGCAAGACGAAAACGTCTTGCGAGTTCCTGCGGGTTTTTTCCCCTCCCCCCCTTTTCCTAAGCCGCTTATCAGCTGATCCGCTAAAAGCCGCTAAACCGCTAATAGCGCTAATCCACTAAGCTGTCAATGGGCTTGCTTCGCAAGACAAAAAAACCGCTAGATGAAGAGAATCGCGGAACGGATTGATTTCGTCTTGCGAGGCACCACTGTATATCAATAAAATAAAAACAGATACAGTGGTACCTCTGGTTGCAAACGGGATCCGTTCCGAAGGCCCGTTCATGCAACCCGCAGCAGCACATCTGCATACGTGTGGGTTGCGATTCACCGCTTCTGTTGACGTCATTTTGCGCTTCTGCGCATGCCCGAGTGGCGAAACCCGGAAGTAACCTTTTCCAGTACTTCCGGGTTGCCGCAAGACGTAACCTGAAAGAACGTACAGTGGTGCCTCGCAGGACGAAATTAATCCATTCCGTGAGGCTCTTCGTATAGCGGTTTTTTCGTCTTGCGAAGCAAGCCCATTGACAGATTAGCGGATTAGCGCTATTAGCAGTTTAGCGGCTTTTAGCGATCAGCTGATAAGCGGCTTAGCGGCTTAGGAAAAGGGGGGGGAGGGGGGAACCCGCAGGAACTCGCAAGACATTTTCGTCTTGCGAAGCAAGCCCATAGGGAAATTCGTTTTGCGAAGCGCCTCCAAAACGGAAAACCCTTTCGTCTAGCGGGTTTTCCGTCTTGCGAGGCGTTCGTCTTGCGGGGCACCACTGTAACATGAAGCGGACGTAACATGAGGTGTGACTTGCCCTTTCCTTGTTTCCTTCCAGGATGAATATCAGTTCTGTTACCAAGCGGCGCTGGAATACCTAGGCAGTTTTGATCACTATGCAACATAAAACAAAACAAAACGCCAACTCTGAAACAGAAAACAAAACAAAAAAACAAAGCCATCCGTTGCACGGACTCTGACCACTTGCAGTCCTGGAAGGTCTTTTCGAGCCAGAGAGGTGAACTTTGACCTTTTTCTATTAGGGAAAAAAGAAAAAAAGAAAATCGCAGACTGAATTCCGAAGGAAGCTGCCGCCTGTGCCCACTCAGCCCCTGCTACAGTGGGGGGGACGATCAGCTAGTGAAGCGGCCAGCAGTTCCGCGCCCCCCACCCCCAGCAAACCCTGCACCTCTGGGGCTGCCTCCAGCTCCCTCTCTCTCCTGCCCTAAGGCAGCTCAGATGGAGGGTGCCCCCCCCTTCCCCATTTTCTCTTTAAAAGTGGTGAACTTGTCGTTCTTACCTCATGTGGTGTTTGCGGCGTGGGGGAGCGGTCCCGGGCGGACCCCAAGCGCTTTGGCGGGATTTTTGAAACAAACAAACGTCCGAGAGAGAGAGAGAGAGAGAGAGAGCCCCCGCGCACACACCAAACGGAAGAACGAACCAGGCGGGGGCCGGCGAGGAACGGCAAGCATGGCCCCTGGCACACTCGCGTTTTAAGAGTTCGGTTTGCATACTAATCTAGTTGGCGAGTTTTAGAGGAAGCCACTCGCAGGGTTGTTGGGTTGTTGTTGTTTTTTGCAGACAGGAACAGAGAGAGAAAGAGAGAGAGAGAGAGGGAGGGCTTGGGACAGAAAGCAAGAGTCAGCCAGCCTTGAGCACCAGCTGAGCCAATCTTTCATAAAAGGAGCCGCATTCTCCTTTATTTTTTATTTTTTGGAGGGGATTGCAACCTCTGATTTCAATGGTGGATATATGTTTTGCCAACCTGCAGAAAGGTGGGGTGTGCGCAGTGCTTTTTCTGGGGGTACACAAGGGGTACACCGTACCAGCACCCCTTTTTTTCTCAGAGAAAAGCACTGTCGGTCATGTATCTCTCACCTTTCGAAAACTCAGAACATTCCACATCCTTATGATTCCACGGTTTTTTATGTTGAAATAAAAACTGCAATAAGGAGCTATCAGGGACCCAAAACGTCTCTCAATCAGGAAAACACTCTCCCTTCCTCCTCCTCCTCCTCCACAAACACCCTTTTTCACTTGACCCCCTTCCCCACACAAAATTAACCCTGCATTTGTTCGGTTTCATTTCAACTCCCTCGCAGACTTTTACTCTCACGGGTGGAGGTTATGAAACACCTTTTTAATTTATTTTTTTTTAAAGGCCACATGATTCCATTAGCACATCAAAAGCTGAGTTTTTTTTCCCTTTTCCTGTTGCAAAACCATGTATTTTTTTGTGCCCTTTCCCGCCCGATGCCAAAGAGAAAAATGGTGAATTTTTTCAGAGGCCCCTGGAACAGGATGGATCTTTTGAAAAAAGGGGAGGATTTTTTTGTTGTTGTCAAGGCTGAGGGGACCATCAACAGAGAAAAACAAGATCTCCCATCTGCAGGACCCAGGACTTATGGAAAGGGGGGGGGGGGCTGGAGAGAACCGTGCAAGTGGCTCTCTTTAAAGAGATGTTAATGTATCTCTAGCAAGTGGCATTCATATATTTTTTTTTTATTTTGAGTCTCTCTCTCTCTCTTTTTAAAATAGTGTATTTTTTTTCCTTTTTAAAAAAAACATGTAAAAAAAATTACAGGAGAATATCAGTCAACGAATTTACACGAAAAAAGCAAAAAAAAAAGGAAATTACTTATTTGTTCATATTATGTTCAAAGACAGTCTATTTTTTCACTGTAGAAACGTTATGTGTAATGGCTGTGTGAGATAAGATTGGGCAGGGGGGGAATGACGTATGATTATAATTGCTACTTTTACATCTTGCGGGTTTTTTTTTACCATTTTGAAAAGAAATGAAGAAGAAGAAGAAAGGTTTAACTTGCTCACATACAAACAAACCTTCGCCGTTTTTCTTTTCTTTTTTAAAAAAGAACTACGCTTCTTGTTGTTGTTAGCTGTTTATTATTTTCTTCCTTTTCCAAGGGGCTTGGCCAATAAGGGGCGTGAGGGATGAGGAGGGGGCACAGACAGGATCCATCGCTTTAATTTTGGGGGGTGGGGGGGTGGGTAGCCTTCTCCGCTCCGGCAGCCTGCATTTTGAATGCCTGACCCATGGCGAAACGGAACATTTTAAACCAGGCACCCGTCCGCCACCAGGACACATGAATCCAGAGAACTATACTTAGGAGTTTGCCCACTTCTCAAGGCATGGACAGCGGTAGCAAACACCCTGCTTTTAGCCAGCACGGTGGGACACGGGTGGCGCTGTGGGTTGAACCACAGAGCCTAGGACTTGCTGATCAGAAGGTTGGCGGTTTGAATCCCCGCAGTGACGGGGTGAGCTCCCATTGCTCGGTCCCAGCTCCTGCCAACCTAGCAGTTCGAAAGCACGTCGAAGGTGCAAGTAGATAAATAGGTACCACTCCAGCGGGAAAGTAAATTGTGTTTTCGTGCGCTGCTCTGGTTCGCCAGAAGCAGCTTAGTCATGCTGGCCACATGACCCGGAAGCTGTACGCCGGCTCCCTCGGCCAAGCAAGATGAGCGCCGCAACCCAAGTGTCGGCCACGACTGGACCTAATGGTCAGGGGTCCCTCTACCTTAACTAAAAGGGGCTGTAAAAAATTGAAAACAAAAAACAAGGTGTTTGCTGATCGCCATTAACTGCTTGGAGGGCTGTATTCAGCAGGGGGGGGGGGTCATAGGAAGAGATTTCCGCTGCAAAATGGGACAGTTTACTGGATCTGCTGAATGTCGGTTCGAAACCCTGCTCAGCCTTAACAGAGACATACTGGGTAGCATTGGGCCAGTATCTCTCTTTTTCTTTTTCTTTCTCTCTCTCTCTCTCTCTCTGCCTCTCTGCCTAAGCTACCTCGCAGGGTTGTTTTGAGGCTGAAACGCTGCCCCCCCCCCGGCCACTCCAGAGCTTCGTAGGCTGTAAAACAGTGGCTTTTGCTACTTCCCACATGTTCTCTGGATTAAGGCAGCAAGACCTTTTGGATAGTGGTAAAAAACAAAACAAACCAATCTCTTCTCCCCAACCCCTGCAGCAATATTTTATTTTCCTCCAGTACCGAGCGAAAAGCCAAGGTGTACCAAAGGGTACAGCTTAACCCACCACACACCCTAAACCAGGCTCCCTCAACCTCGGCCCTCCAGATGTTTTGGGACTACAATTCCCAGCATCCCTGACCACTGGTCCTGCTAGCTAGGGATCATGGGAGTTGTAGTCAAAAAACATCTGGAGGGCCGAGGTTGAGGAAGCCTGTCCTAAACATATTGGGTTCCGTTTACACCACTCCTCAGTTTTGCAATTTTGCAGCTGGGTTAAACCCCCCACCCCCGGGCAATGGTGGGCTAATGACAGGATGACCCAGCAGAAACTTACTGGCTTGATAATAATGATAAAGGGGGGGGGGGAGGAGGTCTTTGAGATTTCCCTTCCCCACAATGTTGCCTAACATTTCCTTAAGGACATATATATTGGTAGATGTTTGGGAGGAAGAGGAGAGGTTGGAGGGGGGCAACTGGGTGTGCCAACCTTTTATTTTTTATTCCCCACCCCACCCCCATTTTTAAAAAAATAAAAAAAATTCTTTTTCTCCCTTCCTTTGTATGAAAGCAAGACCCTGTTGCTATCACACTGTTATTTCGAAATGAAACAGTTTAAGTGGTCTCCATGCCACTGTTTATGTAGATATATATATTGACTTTGTATTAAAGGAAGATTGTCTGAAAAAAACTGAAGAATTGTTTGAAAGGTGGGGGGGTTGTGGGCGGAGGGAGGCAAGAGGGATCTGATTGGGGCAACCATTTTTATTTCTTTCCAGGGAGGTTTTACAACCGGTGGGGTGGAATGAGGACCCTCAGCGGTTTGTTCCTTCTTCCTCCACAAGTCTATGAAGTCTTTTAGTGGTCTAAACCACTGAGCCTCTTAGGTTTGCCAATCAGAAGGTCAGCAGTTCGAATCCCCGCGACGGGGTGAGCTCCCACCACTCTGTCCCTGCTCCTGCCAACATAGCAGTTTGAAAGCACGCCAGTGCAAGTAGATAAATAGGTACCGCTCCTGCAGGAAGGTAAACGGTGTTTCCGTGTGCTCTGGTTTCCGTCACGGAGTCCCATTGCACCAGAAGCAGTTTAGTCCTGCTGGCTACACAACCCGGAAAAGTTGCCTTCGGACAAACGCCGTCTCCCACGGCCTGAAAGCGAGATGAGCACCACAAACCCATAATCACCTTTGACTGGACTTAACCGTCCAGGGGTCCATTACATTACCATTACCATTACCATTACCTATGAAGTCTTACCCAACGCTTTGCAGCGTTTTATCCCATCATTTCCTTAACACCAAAACTCCCTTCCAACTCTACAATTCTATGAAATTCTGACTCTTTGAGGCCATATTCACGTCATACAGTTAAAAGCACTAGGATATCACTCTAAACAGTCCTAGGTAAAGGTAAATGGACCCCTGACCATTAAGTCCAGTCGTGGCCGACTCTGGGGTTGCGGTGCTCATCTCGCTTTATTGGCCGAGGGAGCCGGCGTACAGCTTCCGGGTCATGTGGCCAGCATGACTAAGCCACTTCTGGCGAACCAGAGCACCGCACGGAAACGCCGTTTACCTTCCTGCCAGAGCGGTACCTATTTATCTACTTGCACTTTGACGTGCTTTCGAACTGCTAGGTTGGCAGGAGCAGGGACTGAGCAACGGGAGCTCACCCCGTCGCAGGGATTCGAACCACCGACCTTCTGATCGGCAAGCCCTAGGCTCTGTGGTTTAGACCACAGCGCCACCCGCGTCTCTTAACAGTCCTAACCTCCCCAAAAAAGAGTTCTAGGAACCTTCAGAAGACCCCTATTTCCCTCCCAGATCTTCCTGGGAAGAGGGTTCTATTGATAAACCACTCCAGGAAACAGCTCTGAGAGGAGAATAGGGGTCTCCTCACTGGTTGCTCTCAGCACCCATAAGCAAACTACAGCCCCCAGGACTCTTTGATTTCGCATTAAGTGGGTCCTGTGAATAGTCCAGGCCCTGTCTCCATCATCCCCTCTGTTCACTGCTCGGAGCAGGGCTGGGTGATGTATCGCTACATCGACCAAAACCAGTTTGAAGTCTGCATCATTGTAATGGCTCCATAAATATTTGACACGGCAACATATTGCAAATCACAAGGCGTGCCCGCGCTACGTAAAAACATACCGATGCAGGGAAACCCATTAAGCCGGTCATCGTTTCTTTCATGATTCCTTCTGCACCTGTTGCTCTCTACTATAAAATTAACAGTTGTAGCAAAACGTTAAAGGTAAGTAAAAATTGCATCCGTTTTAGACCCTTAAATAGTAGCAGATGCCAGGACAATATACCCTGTTCGCCTCCACATACCGTATTTTTTGCTGTATAAGACTCACTTTTCCCCTCCTAAAAAGTGAGGGAAAATGTGTGTGCGTCTTATGGAGCGAATGCAGGCTGCGCAGCTATCCCAGAAACCAGAACAGCAAGAGGGATTGCTGCTTTCACTGCGCAGCGATCCCTCTTGCTGTCCTGGCTTCTGGGATTCAGAATATTTTTTTTCTTGTTTTCCTCCTCCAAAAACTAGGTGCGTCATGTGGTCTGGTGCGTCTTATAGAGCAAAAAATACGGTAGTTTCCATCCTTATTTCAGACATTGTGATATGTCAGTGCATCACAATACTTTGCTGGCGGTTCATCCACAATGTTGAAAAACAGACATTGCCATTGTAGCTAGTGGCCACTGAGAGCCTTCCCCCCCCCCCAATGAATTTGTCGTTTGTCTAATCCTCTTTGAAAGCTCCCCAAAAACACTGTGCATTATTCCAAATGCAGTCACGCCACAGATTTGTATGACAGCAGTTTATTTTCAATTTCTTTCCCTAATTCTCCCTAGCATGGAATTTGGGTTTTTCATAGCTGCTGCACCCTAGGTCAGCATCATTGAGCTATCTGCTGTTGTTGTTATTAGTTATTAAATTTAAATACCACCCTTCATCCAAAGATCACAGGGCACAGTATGAAAACACACAAAAAATAACATAAAAAAACTATAAACCTTACACACAGTTAAGAAGGTCAGAGATTAATTAACCAAAGGCCTGGGAGAGGAGGGACGTTTTTGCCTGGTGCCTAATAGGTGCATAATGGAGGTGCCAGGTGAGCCTGCCTGGGGGGAGCATCTCACAAATGGGGAGCCACCAAAGAAAAGGCCCTGTTCTCGTGCTGCTACCCTCCGGACCCCTCGTGGAGGAGGCACACAAAGAAGGGTCTCAGAGGATGATTGCAGGGTCCAGGTGGGTTCGTATGGGGAGAGTCAGTCGCTGCAAGTTCAGATCCCACAAGTGTATATGTGAAATTCTTCATCATCAACCTTTATTACGGTCCAGAGACCCAACAAATCATTACAAAGCAATACACAATTCAGACAGCCTACCTCCAGGTTAAACAAGCATTTTGTTCAGAATATAGGGATCATTGGTTCTTGCAACCACCGATAAAAACGTGGCCACTGCTAATGTTCTAGCATTTGTCCGGTCTTCTAATAGGAACCTGACATAGTGAGCCTCTGATTTTCCTGGAAAAGGTACCAGCAAGGGTAATATCAGTTCAGCTTGCTCATATTTCGCACAGTGCAACAAAATACGTTTTATGGAATCGATGTCTTGGGCACACGAGCAAAGTCTGTCCTGGTAGGGAACTCCTCTCAACCTGCCATACAACACTGCAGAAGGAAGGAATGTGAACTTAAGTTTTGTTTGCCCTGCATCTCTCTACACTTGTTTGCATTTACCCATTCACTCTATTTGGAAAGATCATTTTGGAGTTCCTTTGCAGCAGCCCTCTTTTGCTTTTAAGCTCCATGAACAAATTGGTATCATCGGCAAACTTGGCTGCCTCACTGCTCACCCCAAACTCTAGCTCCTTTAGCAACTAGCCAAAAGGCGTAGGTCCTTGGGGAGACTTGCTACATCCCTCCATTGGGAGGACTGCCCATTTATTCCTACTCCGTTTCCTGCTTCGTAACCCGTTGTTGGTTCACACGAGGACCTCTCCTCTTATCCTATGACTGACTGCTAAGCTTACTCAGGAGTCTTTGGTGAGTTACTTTGTCGAAAGCCTAAGTACACAATGTCAGCCAGCTCACATCCAGACACTTGCTGACATTCTCATATAACTCTTAATAGGTTGGCGAGAAGCCATGCTGGTTCAGCAGGGCTTGTTCTTCTCCATGCTTGGCAATTCAATCTCCCAACAACGACCGGTTTTCCTGGGACAGAGGTTAAGCAAACCAGCTTGAAATTTCCAGGATCTCCCCCTTTTTAAAATTGACACTACATTGGCTACTTTCCTGTCCTCAGATAGGGAGGCAGAGGATGATCTGAGGGACAAGCTACGTATTTTTGTTACATGGTCAGCAATGTCACACTGGCGTTCTTTAAGAGCTCTTGGGTGGATGCCACCCAGGCTTGGCGGTTTGGCGGTTTTCATTTTGCCTATTAGGGCTACAACTTTGTCTCCACTGTTTGCCTCCGTTCCTCCCTGTGAATCTGCTCTGCGTCTCTCTGCTGCAAAGGCAGACCCAAAGAATTCGCCCAGCGACCTCCTCCTTTAGCACACCGTAGCCTTTCTTTAGCATCCAAAAGTCCAGCTGCTTCCCTAACTGGTCTCTCATTCCAGCAATGTGTTTAAAATGATTATTTGTTGTTGATCTTTTATGCTTGCAGCAATGTGCTCCTTAAATTCTTTTTTTTTCCAATTCTTTTTTGGCATCTCCTTTATTGATGCTAAAAAGCACGGGGGCGGGGGGCACTTTGCAGCTGGATAAAGCAATCCAATCTGAATAAGGCCCGGGCTTTGAGCTCAGTCTATATACGCCGCCTCCCAGTAACCCACAGCTGCTAACACTCTCACACTTCAACAGCAGCCTCTTGCATTGCAAGCAACAAGCATATGCTAGGCATTCACTGCTAGCTGCCAACACACCTGGTCTGCTTCTGATGCAGGTGGAGAAGGAGCCTTCAAGCAAGCAAGATAAACGGCATGCTCACCCTCTCTCTCCGTGGAGGAAGGAAGGGAATTGTTGCATAATGCACACACTCACATCTGCAAAAGCCTGTGGGCAGCATATGCACATCTGCACACTGCAAACAAGGAGTGTGCAAATGCCGATACTCCAGGGATGCCCAAACCATAGCTGTCAACTTTTCCCTTTTCTTGCGAGGAATCCTATTCAGAGTAAGGGTAAAGGTAAAGGGACCCCTGACCATTAGGTCCAGTTGTGGCCGACTGGGGTTGTGGCCCTCATCTCGCTTTACTGGCTGAGGGAGCCGGCGTACAGCTTCCGGGTCATGTGGCCAGCATGACTAAGCCGCTTCTGGCGAACCAGAGCAGTGCACAGAAATGCTGTTTACCTTTCCGCCAGAGTGGTACCTATTTATCTACTTGCACTTGACGTGCTTTCAAACTGCTAGGTTGGCAGGAGCAGGGACCGAACAACGGGAGCTCACCCCGTCGTGGGGATTCAAACCGCCGACCTTCTGATCGGCAAGTCCTAGGCTCAGTGGTTTAACCCACAGCGCCACCCGCATCCCTCAGAATAAGGGAATTTCCCTTTTAAAAAGGGAAACGTTGACAGCTATGGCCCAAATTTTTTTCAAAGAGGGCCAGATTTGATTAAGTAAAGAATGTGTGAAGGCCGACTAAAGTTGTTGAGCTTTCTTTTGGATTTTACCCCAGGAAATATACTATTGCGGGGGCTGGATTGAATCGCCTGGCAGACCGGATTAGGCCCCAGAAATGGACTTTGGACCTGCCTGATACTTGCTCTCGCTTGGCTGCTCCAATGGGGCAGCTGAAACAAGCAAGGCATCTACCCGGGTTACTGCTCACAACCACGTGTCCCCCTCTAGGTCTTGTCTCAGCTTCTACCCACAAGAGGTGCATGACGATGCGTGGGTGGGGCTGTAACACAAGGGATCATGCATCCCCATGTGATGGCCCTGTCGAGGTGGCAAAATTATGGGATGCTATATTTAGTGAAATGAGCAAAGTAATAGGCCAAACCCAACAGTGATGGGGCATGTATTGGTAGCCACAAGGAGAGTTGTGGCTTGCTTTTTGAAGGGCTTAACGGGAGCTGTGGGTTAAACCACTGAGCCTAGGACTTGCAAATCAGAAGGTCGGCAGTTCGAATCCCCGCGACAGGGTGAGCTCCCGTTGCTCGGTCCCTGCTCCTGCCAACCTAGCAGTTCGAAAGCACGTCAAAGTGCAAGTAGATAAACAGGTACCGCTCCGGCGGGAAGGTAAACGGCATTTCCATGCGCTGCTCTGGTTCGCCAGAAGCGGCTTAGTCATGCTGGCCACATGACCCGGAAGCTGTACGCTGGCTCCCTCGGCCAATAAAGTGAGATGAGTGCCACAACCCCAGAGTCGGCCACGACTGGACCTAATGTGTCTCCGCTCCTCCACCTGCAGCTGCTGGGTGACCTTGGGCCAGTCACACTTCTCTGAAGTTTCTCAGCCCCACTCACCTCACAGAGTGTTTGTTGTGGGGGAGGCAGGGAAAGGAGAATGTGAGCCGCTTTGAGACTCCTGAAGGGGAGTGAAAGGCGGGATATCAAATCCAAACTCTTCTTCTTCTTCTTCTAATGGTCAGGGGTCCCTTTAAGGGGAGCAAACTTGGGTCTGTGCTGTGCTAAACTCTGGCAAATAGCCTTGTTGGGTTTATAAAGCCACGTTGCAACCAAAACCACTGAAGCAGTGCACAGTGAGATAAAACACAAAAGACTGCAAACTCAATAAATGAAAAGCAAGAAAGCCATTTCTGCAATTAATATGCCGTAAAATGACTTCAGCGAAAGCTTTCTTTAGCAGCTGCCTAAATATCAGTGGGCTCATTTCAGCTGGCAATTGATTCCAGAGAGCAAGGACCGCAACACTAAAAGCCCAGTTTCTAATACATGCTAAACACACCTCCGGGGTGTGCATTCCTCTCAGCAGTGCCCCCACCTGAGGAGTGCAGGGTCCAGGGAAGGATCAATTGGGGTAAGGTGGTCCCTTAGATAAGGACTTTAGCCTAGGGCCCTCGTACTTACGGGACCGCCTCTCCTGGTCTGCCCTGCAGCGGACCTTAAGGTCCATGAATAACCATAGTTTAGAGGTCCCGAGCCCTAAGGAAGTCAGACTATCCTCCACCAGGGTCAGGGCCTTCTCAGTGATGGCTCCGACCTGGTGGAATGCTCTGTCCCATAAGACTAGGGCCCTTCAATATTTAACCTGCTTCTGTCGGGCCTGTAAGACAGAGCTATTCCGCCTGGCCTTTAATTTGAATTCAGCCTGATCTTTTATTTCCCTTCTCTTCCGTCCCCCTCCCCTTTTATGAAGATCACCCGCTCTGAGACCCCACAGCTAATTCTCCCCTGGCCTCCTCACTGGCCCAATTAGGACCAATTCAGCCAGCTAGCCCTGGTGATTATCTAATGCTTATTAGATGGGTTTCCCCTAAATTGATTTCTGAACTTTGAATTTTATTGTTATTCGTGTTTTTATACTGCATTTTATGCTGCTTTTACAATTAAGTGTTTTAAATTTGCTGTTAGCTGCCCTGAGCCCGGTTTTTGAACCAGGAAGGGCGGGGTATAAATAAAAAATTATTATTATTATTATCAGATGACCTAGAATCCTCGACCCAAGATGACTAGGAACTCAAATGCTAAAAGAAAAAATATTGAACTGTGCCCCAGTGCATACTGACAGCCAGTTCTGCTCCCACAGCAGATACGCTGTCAACAAGATGCACTAGCTGCTGAGTCCAAGGGAAGCCCCACACAGACTGCACTGCAGTAATCCAGCCCTGGGGCTACCAGTGCCCAAACCATCATTGCTCCAGGAATGGATGCAGCTGTCATACCAACTGAAGCTGGTAAAAGGCTCCCCCAGCCTTTAGCAGTGATCCATGCATTTCAGGGGAACCTTCCAACTCCAAGTTCTATAATTCCAGCCACCAAGGTCACCTGTGCCTCAAGATCCAGGGACACTCCAAAACTATGTATCTGTTTCTCTAAAGGGAGCACAACCTTGTCCAGAATAGGTACCTGACCTGTCTCATTCATAGGGCCATCACCTTGCCAACCTGCTTGGCTGCTCCCGATTCAGATACAGTGGTACCTCGGGTTAAGAACTTAATTCGTTCCGGAGGTCCGTACTTAACCTGAAACTGTTCTTAACCTGAAGCACCACTTTAGCTAATGGGGCCTCCCGCTGCTGCCGTGCGATTTCTGTTCTCATCCTGAAGCAAAGTTCTTAACCCGAGGTACTATTTCTGGGTGAGCGGAGTCTGTAACCTGAAGCGTATGTAACCTGAAGCATCTTTAACCTGAGGTACCACTGTATTACAAAGAGGCAGAGCTGGGTGCCACCAGCCACACACACAGGGCCATTCCCACCCAGCCCTGCTAACAGCTTCATGTACCTGTTAAAGAGCATTGGAGGGCAAAATACCCCCCCCCCAATACCTGAATGCAAATGCCGGGGGGGCAGTCAAAAGCATTCCTGTCCCAATGCCAGCTCTTTGGAACCAACTCTGCAACCATTTTCACACAATGCCCTCTCCACTCATCCCAGAGAGTGAACTCCGAGAGAAAGAGGGTTCATCAATATCACCATCATCAAATCTTTTATTGGCATCACATACAAACATCCAAAACAAATCAATACAGAATTACCACTTCCTCAGCGGTAAACATTCAGCAAAACTTTTAGCAAAACATTTGCTAAAAGAAAGGAGTCAGAGCATCTATCGCCACATCTCTAGGTCCCAAGGGATATCAGACGCCTGCAGTGTATTTTGATGACAATAAACCAAATAGAGAGATTTAGCCACTAACTTGGTGATCATTCGCCGGTAATAGAAAATGTATGACCTCCAACTCTGGTTTCCATTTGGGGATACAGAGTTGATCTAGAAATTGCTGGCGGAGATCAACATATAGTTTGCAATTAAGAACCAGGTGTGTGAGGGTTTCCACCAGGTGGTCTTCACCTGGGCAAGTTCTTCCTCCTCCCACCCTGCCTGAGAACCTTCCCCAAAAGAGGTTAAACCTGGCCAGCGAAAATGCACTTCTTTCTTGAGGGTTGAGCAGAAATTCAAGGTAATTTTGTGGTTAGACTCATGTACCCAAGAAAGTTGAAAATAAAGAGGGGGACATGGACCTGGGAGAAGAAAGGATTGAAGAAGATTGGAAGAAATTTAAGATTTATCTACAAAAATATTGTGATTTAGAGGAATGTTAATAAGGATGCTTGGTTATAAATAATTGGCCATCACTAAATTGGATCGGAAATTGACGATAAATGAGATTAAGAGAAACAAAAATTTGTTGGAGAATTGTTACATTATATTGAATTGAGTGGTTATAAATTTGCAAATAAGATGATAATTTGCTTGAAAAAATTTATTAACGATGTAAGTGGGAGCGGGAGACGTGAGGAAGTCCAAAGAAGTTATGAAATTTTGTTAAAACAAAGCAATGCTGTTTATTATCTTTGTATTTCTTTTATAAAAAACCCTAATAAATATTTTATATAAAAAAAAAGAAAATAAAGAGGGGGACATGTTTTCTCTGCTGCCACTGTTAGTTCTTGGCGTTCAATATCCCACAGCCTAGTTTTTATTATAGCCTTGGCAGATGGTAGGGACGCTTCATCGATAGGATGAGGGGGCCTGCGTTCATATAATTGTAGAGCTGGAAGGGACCACACACACACACACACAGAGAGAGAGAGAGAGAGAGAGAGACTTCTGCCTTCAAGGGTTATCCAGTCCAACCCTGCTGCAATGCAGGAATCTCAATTATATCATACATGACAGGTGGACATCCAACCTCTGCTTAAAAACCTCCAAGGAAGGAGACTCTACTACCATCTTCTGAGGAAGTCTGTTCCACTGTGAGACAGCTCTTACTGTCAGAATATTATTCCTGACGCTTAGTTGCAATCTCCTTTCTTATACCTTGAAGCCATTGTTTTGAGTCCTGCCCGCCTGGGCAGGAGAAAACAAACTTGCTCCCAATTCCATGGGGCAGCTCCTTGAGATATTGGAAGATGGCACTTCCCATCTCTCCTTTTCCAGGCCTTGGTTTTGTAGCAGGAACCCCCCACCCCAATCATTCAGTTTGTACAAACTTCACTCACACACTCACACTCACACACTACATATGCTACGCTTCTGTTATAAATTCATAGAAAATCAACCATACATCGGTTTTGCACTGTTCCACTTTTATTTTACTCCATGAAGGAAGGACTACAAAATGGGGAAGGTTTGATACAGGGCAGCCATAATCCCTTCACCATCCCAGCACATCCACAGGAGCCCTGCCCAGTTGCTATGCCAACCCTGATGGTCCTAGACAGAAGACCATCAAGATCACAAAGAACTTGCATATGGGAGTGGATTCAGCATGGACTGGAACAAAGGACACTGATCAGCTCTTCCCTCTGGGGGCAGGAAACTGCCAACTCCCCTTTGTCTCCTGGAAGTGACTCATGGGGAGGGGGAAAGGGGGAACCAGCCAGGTGACAGGACACTCAGGTTACCACTGCAACTCCTCCCTCAACCCCTCCTTTCTGTGATGTATGCATGATGTTTCTGGGGGTGGGCTTGACCTAGAGGAGGGGAATTTCAAAAGTTTTTATAAGGTCTTGCACACCATTTTTTCTGTGTCTTTCCTCTCACCTGCAAGTGAGGGGAGCACCCTGTTGCAACAGTCAATAAAGGCCAAGCCTACAGGATGCTGATTTGCTCCAATTTACTCTGGTTGGTGTCTTTACTTTTTGTCCAAGGGAGCCCTCGGATTTTTCCGGTAACAGTTTCCAGACCCTTGATCATCTTGGTTGCCCTTCTCTGGACACCTCTCAGACTGAGTCCTGTTGTTACCCACCCAGTCAGTGCTTCTCCTAAGCTTCCAGGGTCTCTCTGTCTCCTGGTTAGTCACTGCCAGCTCTGGCCCAGCCTTCCTGAAGTGAAGAATTCCCTGCACTGGCTCCCGTGGAGTACAGAATCAGGTTTAAGGTGCTGGTTTTAACCTTCAAAGCCCTATACAGCCTAGGACCCTCGGACCTACGGGACCGCCTCTCCTGGTATGTCCCACAGAAGACCTTATGGTCTTCAAACAAAAACATCTTGGAGGTCCTGGGCCACAGGGAGGTTAGGCTGGCCTCAACCCGAGCCAGGGCCTTTTCGGCCGTGGCCCCGATCTGGTGGAACGCTCTGTCCCAAGAGACTAGGGCCCTGCAGGACTTGACATCTTTCCGCAGGGCCTGCAAAACAGAGCTGTTCCACCAGGCCTCTGGCCAGGGCACAGTCTGACCCCCTCCTTTGGTAACCCTCACAGAACACTAGCCCAATGGTTGCCATTAATTTGATTCTGAATTGATTTTAGAATGCTGTGTTACTTTTATTATTGTTAGCCGCTGTGAGCCCGGCTTCAGCTGGGGAGGGCAGGATATAAATAAAATTTTATTATATTATTATTCTCTTCTGCAAGACTTTCCGCATCTTAGGACACTGGCTATTCCACAGGGCCAGTGAGAGTCAGGGTGAGGGAGAAAGTTGTTTAGTTCCCATTTCAATGCAAATCTTCCTACACTGCAGGGGGTTTCGGCTACATGACCCTTTGGGGTTCAATCCCACTTGGCCAACATTTCCTCCCTCACCTATCTGCTTCACAGCTAGCCCAAACCTCCCCTCCCCTCCCAGCTCACAAATTGGTAAACTGCTCTCTGAAGTGCCTCCACCCTCCATTAAACAGCTCACCTGCCCCTGTCATGCTGGAGTTGGTGTGGCCGCCTAGTGGCGACCATGTGAACTGCAGTGTGACGACCAACCTTACATTCTTCTGTACAGTCATACCTCATGTTGCGTTAGGTTCATGTTGCGTCTTTCCAGCTTGCCGCACATATTCTGCGCGCTTCGCACACACAGAGAAGTGCTCTATCACGCTTGAACAGAAGCACTGCTCTAGTTGCGGACTTTTCAGGGTGCAAACGGCACCCCGGAACGGATTGTGTCTGCAACTAGAGGTACCACTGTCTTAGAGGAAGATTATTCACAGTAATGTGCAAAAAATGCATTCTTTTTGGGGGGAGGGGCGGGGGAGAGAGAGACATAGCTTGCAAAAATGGTTATACTAGCTTCAAAAATTTCTTCCCTCTTGGACCACTTGGAAATTGCTGGTGGTCTTTGCTTAGCAATTCTGCCCCTTTCCCCCTGCTGCTGCTGCAACCACTCACTGTTCAGCAATTGTAACGAGCTGTGCTCCATGCAGACTTTTCTTTTTATAAAACACAAAAGTCATACGAGATTAAGATTTCAACACAGTGAAATACAATACAAAGCAAAAGAAGGAATAAAGAAAATAAATAAATGAATGAATTAGAGTCGCCCTTGAAGCCCACCTGAAGGAAACTCACAGGTCGGGGGTGGTGGTCTGTGCACAACGATTTTGGTCACCCCGTACTTAAATTGGGGGGGGGGGGAGAGACACATATTTGGGAAATTTTGCAAGAAAATGATATATATATATATATATATGCAGGTTTTGGTGTCCTCGGGTGTCTTCCCGTGTAAAAGTTGGGGTGTCTAGGCGACGTTTCGACGAGGTCTCACTCGTCATCTTCAGGCTGGTGCTTTCGGCTTCTTGTTACTGGAACAGAGCAGGATCTCAGTGTTTGAGTTCCTATAAATACTGTAGAGGGGGTGTGGTGTATAGCCTCCAATGTTCTGGGCAGAGAGGAAGTTCCCAGGCTAGCCTGGGAACTTCCTCTCTGCCCAGAACATTGGAGGCTATACACCACACCCCCTCTACAGTATTTATAGGAACTCAAACACTGAGATCCTGCTCTGTTCCAGTAACAAGAAGCCGAAAGCACCAGCCTGAAGATGACGAGTGAGACCTCGTCGAAACATCGCCTAGACACCCCAACTTTTACACGGGAAGACACCCGAGGACACCAAAACCTGCATTCCTGTACCCGTGAAAATCTACGAAAGCAAATATCTTACCTCTACGGGGAGGAAACCTTCCAGCTGACAAGAACCTACGAGAAACTAGAAGTCCGAAGAGCCACCATCTTATGTGATCTCTTGTTCCTACGCAACTGCCGAGACAACAACTTAATTCCCACATGCTTCCAACTTAAATTCCATTCTAAAACCCCAGCCAAGTGGTACTCAGGATATCACTCAAGAAATCACTCAAGATATCTCTCAAGTAATTAAGGAACAAAAGAAGAAAAGGCACACTAGCCTGGGAACTTCCTCTCTGCCCAGAACATTGGAGGCTATACACCACACCCCCTCTACAGTATTTATAGGAACTCAAACACTGAGATCCTGCTCTGTTCCAGTAACAAGAAGCCGAAAGCACCAGCCTGAAGATGACGAGTGAGACCTCGTCGAAACGTCGCCTAGACACCCCAACTTTTACACGGGAAGACACCCGAGGACACCAAAACCTGCATTCCTGTACCCGTGAAAATCTACGAAAGCAAATATATATATATATATATATATACACACACACACACACACACACACACACACACACACACACACACAGTGGTGCCTCGCAAGACGAAATTAATCTGTTCCGTGAGGCTCTTTGTATAGCATTTTTTTTGTCTTGCGAAGCAAGCCCATTGACAGCTTAAAGGATTAGCGCTATTAGCGGTTTAGCGGCTTTTAGTGGATCAGCTGTTAAGCGGCTTTTAGCAGATCAGCTGATAAGCGGCTTTTAGCGGCTTAGGAAAAGGGGGGGAAAGGGGGGAAAACCCACAGGAACTCGCAAGACATTTTCGTCTTGCGAAGCAAGCCCATAGGGAAATTCGTTTTGCGAAGCGCCTCCAAAACGGAAAACCCTTTCGTCTAGCGGGTTTTCCGTCTTGCGAGGCGTTCGTCTAGCGGGGCACCACTATATATATATATATATATATATATATATATATATGCAGGTTTTGGTGTCCTCGGGTGTCTTCCCGTGTAAAAGTTGGGGTGTCTAGGCGACGTTTCGACGAGGTCTAGACACCCCAACTTTTACACGGGAAGACACCCGAGGACACCAAAACCTGCATTCCTGTACCCGTGAAAATCTACGAAAGCATATATATATATATATATATATATATATATATATATATATATCACCTGCCAACCTAGCAGTTCGAAAGCACCCCTGGGTGCAAGTAGATAAATAGGGACCACTTACTGGCGGGAAGGTAAATGGCGTTTCCGTGTGCTGCGCTGGCCATGTGACCCGGAAGTGTCTGCGGACAGCGCTGGCCCCCGGCCACTTGAGTGAGATGGGTGCACCAACCCCAGAGTCTGTCAAGACTGGCCCGTACGGGCAGGGGTACCTTTACCTTTATATATATATTTGTGGCTTGTGTGGTTTTGTGGTTTTTTGTGGTTTTTTGTGGTTTTGTGGCTTGTGTGGTTTTGTGTGGTTTTGTGGTTTTGTGGCTTGTGTGGTTTTGTGGCTTGTCAGATCTGGCTGACACAAGCCACAAAACCACAGCTCGCCCCTATACACGAAGCCAAGCCAGAGCACAACTAAGTACAGTACAGCCATCTTCTCAGGAAAACTCTTCACAAAGTTCAAGAGGTCAAGACACAAAGACTTTAACAACTAATCCACACCTAATGACCCACCTAAGTGGTACTCAGGATATCACTCAAGAAATCACTCAAGATATCTCTCAAGTAATTAAGGAACAAAAGAAGAAAAGGCACACTAGCCTGGGAACTTCCTCTCTGCCCAGAACATTGGAGGCTATACACCACACCCCCTCTACAGTATTTATAGGAACTCAAACACTGAGATCCTGCTCTGTTCCAGTAACAAGAAGCCGAAAGCACCAGCCTGAAGATGACGAGTGAGACCTCGTCGAAACGTCGCCTAGACACCCCAACTTTTACACGGGAAGACACCCGAGGACACCAAAACCTGCATATATATATATATATATATATATACAATCACCACTATATATATATATTGCATTTTCTTGCAATTATATATATATATATATATATATATATATATATATATATATATATATATATATATATCCAACCCTAGAATTGAGGTGGGGGGAGTGTTGCAAGAAGCAGAAGTTGACAGGTGCGTCCTTTGTTAGTTCTGAGGGTAAGATCTCCAGTTCAGAGGCAAATAAAACATCAAAAGGTTCTTTTGCTCAGTCCAAGGGCCGCCCCCCCCCCCGCACAAACCTCCATTTAAGCAGACAGGCCTTAATTAGATTCCAGAGCTTGCATACTGAAAAGCCCCAGCCACGTAGACTTAGGGGAGCCCGGATTATCCTAAATTGCTACTGAGACTTTATTTTCCCCCAAGCCTGCAGCAGCCACTTAGATCAGCTGCAGGTGGACTTTTGAGAAAGAGAGGAGTTGTCCCCCCCCCCTTCTCTCCAGCCAAAAACCATCCTTTGCAATCATTTATATGCAAATCCTGAAAGGAGAGGGAGAAAGAGAAGGAGGGGAACCACAACCTTTTCATACTTTAATAAATGGCTCTTTAAAGCTTCTCTGGAGCCCGGCTCCCCTCCTTTTAAACATAAATGTTCTATTTAAGTTGCTTCAAAAGGTCACATCTCAATTGTTCTCTCTTAACTCAAAGCCTCAATTGTTGGTCTTGGGGGTTTGTTTGGTTTTTAAAAGGAGGGGAGAGGACAAGGCAGGGGGGAGCGGCTGTAGCTGCCCCCTAAAGGCTGGTACTGGCTATTGCAGGGGGCACATGCCTTTCTGAGCCACAAGCAGAGCGACACATGTAAATTTTACATTTTGGGCTGATCGCCGAAGAATTGATGCTTTTGAATTATGATGCTGGAGGAGACTCTTGAGAGTCCCATGGACTGCAAGAAGATCAAACCTCTCCAATCTGAAGGAAGTCAGCCCTGAGTGCTCACTGGAAGGACGGATCGTGAAGCTGAGGCTCCAAGACTCTGGCCACCTCATGAGAAGAGAAGACTCCCTGGAAAAGACCCTGATGCTGGGAAAGATGGAGGGCACAAGGAGAAGGGGACGATGGAGGACGAGGTGGTGGGACAGTGTTCTTGAAGCTACCAGCATGAGTTTGACCAAACTGCAGGAGGCAGTGGAAGACAGGAGGGCCTGGCGTGCTCTGGTCCAGGGGGACACGAAGAAGCGGACACGACTAAATGACTAAACAACAACACATTTTGGGCATCACATGGCAAGATGCTGTCTCAGACGAAGCTGCTCTCTCCCAGGCCCATCTTGGGAGATGGCAGGATCTTTTGGCAGTACGAAGGTGTCGGCAAACGAGACATGAAGCAACACCAACCTCTCTAGGTGAGAATCCCTTGAAGACAGGTCGGCCAATTGGTGCGAAAGGAGGATAGAACTTTTTTTATGTATGCTACAACAGCAGCAAGGATACTTATTGCAAAGTATTGGAAGACACAAGATCTACCCACTCTGGAAGAATGGCAGATGAAGATGATGGAATATATGGAATTGGCTGAGATGACTGGCAGAATCCGGGACCAAGGAGAAGAGTCAGCGGAAGAAGAGTGGAAGAAATTTAAAGCTTATCTTCAAAAATACTGTAAGATTAAGGATTGTTAGAAAGATGTTGGGAAAAGAAAATTATGTGGTTTTGGCAGAAATGACATAAAGGATTAAGTAAAAATGTATTGATGAAGGAGAGAACGTAAAATTACAGTATATTAAGACAAATTATTAAGATAAAAACAAGGTTGGAAGGGTTTGCTGAAATAACAATTTGAACTAGAATACAAAAATGGGAGGTGTGAGGAGGTCAAGGAAATAAGTAAAGGAAGAAAGTTATGTAAAGGTTTAATCGGTTCTTTTTCTTTTTTAAATGATTGTATTTTTTCTGTCTTTTTTATTTTCTTTTTTATTTTTTCTTTTGTAATCTTTAAAATTCTGAATAAATATTATTATTATTATTATTTTTTAAAAAAGAGAATCCCTTGCAGACGATTGCCCTGGAGACAAGTCGTGTATCGACAGCAGTGACCAGAGGAGGAATGACCGCTGGGGGCTGCGCAGAGAACGCCCTGGTGCATCTCCAGCAGCACCACGGGACACCTTCGCTTGCTGCAACACAACATGTCTCTCCCACATCATTCTCTACAGCCAGGCTTGACCTCACCCTCAAAGGCACATTCCTCCGCTGTCTCCCAAAGCAGACGGAGGACAACCAACAGGGAGCTAGTTTCTGCAAGCACACCTCTCCATCTAGGTTTGGTCTAGGTCAGGGATCAGCAAACTTTTTCAGCAGGGGGCCAGTCCACTGTCCCTCAGACCTTGTGGGGGGCCGGACTATATTTTTTTTGGAGGGATGAACGAATTCCTATGCCCCACAAATAACCCAGAGATGCGTTTTAAATCAAAGGACACATTCTACTCATGTAAAAACACGCTGATTCCCGGACCGTCCGTGGGCCGGATTGAGAAGGCCATTGGGCTGGATCCGGCCCCCAGGCCTTAGTTTGCCTACCCATAGTCTGGGTAGTTAAAGACCACAATTTTGCATATCCAAAGGTGATGCCCTGTGCCGTAGAAGAAATGAGGGGGCCTTTCTGCCCTGTCACACATAGCTGCCACATGGGAGAACCATGTGCAGAGTTGTGTGTGTGTGTGTGTGTAAAGCTGGATGCTGAAAACTGCAGACAGTGAGACGTGTTTGCTCTGCACTGGACTGTGGGGCTGGAGACCTAAAAGGGAAGCAAGATCTCTGGGGCTGTTAACCCTATGAGCCTCTCCACCCCATGCTTAGGTTGTGTATGAGACCTGGCATGGTGTAGCCACACGAGGACCCAGGGGAGATGAGGGTTCAGATCCCTCAGCCACTTGAAGCTCTCGGGGTGAACTTGGGGGCCAGTCATCTCTCTCTCTCAGCCTAACCAAAATGTTATTTATAAATAACCAACAAATAGACAGGGTTGCTGCAGAGAACCACCTTGAGCCCTTAGAGCAGGGGTCAGCAAACTTTTTCAGCGGGGGGCCGGTCCACCGTCCCTCAGACCTTGTGGGGGGGCCAGACTATTTTTTTAGGGGGGGATGAACGAATTCCTATGCCCCACACATAACCCAGAGATGCATTTTAAATAAAAGCACACATTCTGCTCATGTAAAAACAACAGGCAGGCCCCACAAATAACCCAGAGATGCATTTTAAGTAAAAGGACACTTTCTACTCAGGTAAAACCACGCTGATTCCCGGACTGACTGTGGGCTGGATTGAGAAGGCGATTGGGCTGGATCCAGCCCCTGGGCCTTAGTCTGCCTACCCATGCTCTAAATGTTAAGTTGTGGGTGAACGTATCAGACGACACAGCGATTCTTCAAACAGCTCTTGTTTATTCCCAGGCCAGAACTGAACTGAAGGGTTCAGCCAGCCTGCTTATATAGAGCTCCACTACAAAGCAACAGTAGCAACTTTCTGTAACTATCCAATCACTGAACGTCACTTTCAATTCCTTATTTGCATATGTGGACCTGAGTGAAAACTATCTACAGTATCCCCCTGCTGGCCCAGGGTGAGAACTCCAGTACATAACACCAAACCTCTCAACCACCATGGCTCTCATAATTAACCATTGCACAAAGACTGTTTCCCGCCGATTCGTTTAACGGACACAACATGCGCCTTTCAGCAAGTGAAACATGCATTGCGCTCAGGTGTCCAAAGCAGCTGTTTTGCTCCACATGCATCCACCCAACACCAACTTCACCCCCAAAACAAGCCGATGGAGGAGGAGGATGCAAGAATGTTGAATACACAATCTTCTAATATCTATTTTTTTCTGACCACAGTTAACTTGTAAAATAAGCACATTACAGGAAAATGAAACTAGGAAAGCAATTACCCTTGAGAGAGAAGAAAGCGGGTGGGGGGTAAGCCAGGGAGGGGGAGAATGCAAACATTTATCCAAATTGGTCTCCAGCTACAGACTGCAGCACATAGAGTATGTCTGTGGACAAATGCCTCAGCCTGAATGCAAGATGAGCATCGCAACCCCATAGTCGCCTTTGACTGGACTTAACCATCCAGGGGTCCTTTACCTTTTACCTTATGTAGAGAGAGACAGACAGACAGAGGTTTGCAGGAAGATAAAAAGAACAGCAGCATTGAGACTTTTTTTTTTTTTAAAAAAGCACATTTTGGACCCTGCAGGTGTTGGGGTTGGATGTTAAAATTAACAACGCATCACAGGTGGGCTGCTTTCGGAATTTCAAAACACAATATATCCAGCGGCTGAGATGGTATCAAGGCAAGGGAACCAGTTCAGGGCAGAGAGAAAAAGAGAGAGAGAGAGGAAGAGGAAAGGAAGAGAGAGAGAGAGAGAGAAAGAGAGAAAGAAAGAGAGAGAGAGAAGCCGCGCATGGTACAAGCAAGAGAGTTGGAAAGGGATCCCACCCTCCCAGCCACTTTTACAAACCCCAAAATATGGATCACAAAATAATATGCAGTTGAACATTTTGTCAATTAGGATCCAGGGAGGGGATGAGGTGTGGGGGGGGAAGTCTTGAGATTCAGAGTAATTTCTCTATATGGGTGTGTATTTGGTATGGTTATAAATTTATATTTGTAAAATCAAATAAATAAATGGTTTTCATGAGGAAAGTTCCAGAGCCGGAAAGAATAAAAAATAAAAGTGCTCAGGTATGGAGCTTTAAAAGAAGCTTTTAGAAGACACCTGAAGGCAGCCCTGTTTAGGGAAGTTTTTAATGTGTGATGTTTTGTTCTGTTTTTAATCTGTTGGCAGCTGCCCGGAGTGGCTTGGGGAACCCAGCCAAATGGGCAGGGTATAAATTATTATTATTATTATTATTATTATTATTATGGATCATGCCTGGAAAGAGCTCTACTGCTGAATAGGCAAACGGCATTAGGGTTTTCCGCAGTGTAAGGAGGGCAGCTGTCCCCCCAAAATCAAGTAAATAAATAAAAATACTTAACTGACTAAATGCATCACAGATAACTCGGTTCTGCCCCCAAACATAGAGCCCCTTCACCCCCCAAAAAAAGAAATAAATCTTGGCTATGCCCATGACACAGACCTGTGCCTAGAATATGTGGCACAAAGGATGGGCCCTACCTGTAACAAATTGGCCAGGATTCAAAGCAGGTTGCTTTGAGTAAAAGGACAAGAGTCCCCATTGCTCTTGCCAGTCCCCATACTCAAGAGGAACAATCTCCTCCCTAGATCCCTAGGCTTTGGAGATTTGAATGGGAGAGCCACCTCACCTGCACAAGGAATCTCAGGAGTTAGGGAGCAGAAAGTGTTAGATGGCCGGAGTTGGAGGAGAATGTTACACAGACCAGGGCAAGTTAAAGGAGGCACAAGTGATTCACAATCCAAATTAAGCCGAGGTGTGGACAGGCGCTTACCTTCGCCAGTGTCAAAGCAATGATTCTTCAACATCCTCTTAGTTATAGACCAACATTTGGAGAGCACCATGTTGACTGTCGCTACTCAGAACACCAGGGTGGAAGCAATGATTCTTCAACATCCACTTCATTGGACTGGTCATGTTGTGCGGATGCCGAACTGAAAAATGGAAAGCGTCATGCTGGTGGTCAACAAAAGAGGTTCAAAGACTCTCTCAAGGCAAATCTTTAAAAATGTAGTATAAACACTAACAACTGGGAAACACTGGCCTGCAAGAGCACTGATTGGAGAACAGCCTTGACCAAAGGTGTCAAACTCAGAATGAAAGGGAGAAACGTGCTAAGAGGAAGGAACGCTTGGCAAACCCTCACTGTGACCAACTCCTGCCTGGAAACCAATGTCCCCACTGTGGAAGGGCGTGTGGATCCAGAATTGGCCTCCACAGTCACTTATGGATTCACTGTTAAAACCATGTTTATGGAAGACAATCTTACTCGGCTACGAGGGATCGCCGAAGAAGAAGACTTGTGAGCACATTGTGTTCCAGTCTTGGTTTTACTCTCTTCCAGGGCAGAGATGATTTTCTCCAGTTTTCATTGTTATCTTTTCTTTCCACTGGGAACTCTCTCTCTGCCCCCAAGATCCTTCCACTAATCTCTGGCTTTGCTCATTCCATCCATCTCCTGCAAATCCTTCGCCTCCAATTTGCACTTTCTGAAATATCTGCTTCTCAGCACATTGCACTTGTTGTCCTCTGCCCCCTCCTCTGCAGGAACGTCCCCTCCCCCCCCTTTTGTAATTAAAGGAGGGGGGGGAGATCTCTCTCACCAGGGGAAACCAGCATAACCTGAGATCGTAACGTTTTTCTAATCTAAATAAAAGTTTAAATTTTGAAAAGGTGGGAGGGGGAGGGAGGGGAGGGCCAAGGCAAAATGTAACTAATTACATCTTGGCGTGTTAGATCATAAATCACATAATTATGGTGGGAGCAAGCTCATCCCGCCAAACAGACAAAGAACAGACCACACAAATTCTTATCTCATTACAGTTTAATTAAGAATTATGTTAGAGCATCATCTTTTTAATTATCACAGACCCCCCAGAAGATTTCAAATCTCTCTCCCACCCCCCATTTTTAAAAATACATTTTAAAGGCACAGAACAAGGGAAAGCTAGACTTCTCAATATGGTCACTAAATGCATTTTGCAGTTTGCTCTGGGGTCGGGGGAGACTTTAATGAAATCAGCCCTCCCTACACAATTTTTCTTTCTTTATTTTTTAAAAAAACACACTGATAAAGTGAACTTTCCAAAAAAAGCAACATTTGTCTTCCGTCAGCTAATAATCTTCCAGACAGATGGTGGTTTGGATTCGGGAGACGGTGGGGGGCAGCGGCAGAGCAGAGGGAGGAGGAAGGAGGAGGAGAGACTCCACACTTCTGTGATTAGAGGACAAAGCAGAATTCCCTGGGCCAACATTGGGGCAAGTTTCCAGGAGACAGTGAATTGGGGTTCCTAGCCCTCTAGGGCTGACCCAAAGCCCTCCAGGTTTGCTTGGACCCCTCCAGGGGGCAGCTGGAGGGCCTCAGTCTCCAGGGGGGCAGACAAATTACAGTATAGAGACTCGAGGTGGGGGACTTTCCTCCTCTACTCCCTTTCTCCCAATTAACTTCCATCTCCAGGGCCTGCTCCAGGGTCTCCCTGCAATGACATCTCCAGGGATTGCCCCCAAAGACTCTGGGTTGGGCCCTGAAATCTCTGGGTCTGGGATGCTCCTAACCTGGAAACCCCTACAGTGAATTAAGGTCACTCCATGAGCACTCTGAGATCTCCAAAACTGTATTTTACAAAACCAGTGTGGTGTAGTTGCTAGTGCCCCGGACGAGGACTGGGGAGGTAGGAATGCAAAAATACAAATAAGTGATCCTCAACTGCACAGATTTTCCCATCTACAGGGAAGGAGGCATAGTCATCAACTGTGTTGCATGGAAAAGGGTCCAGATTCAATCTTTGTCCTCTCCAGGCAGGGCTGGGAGAGAGAGACCCCCGTCTAAACCCTGGAGAGCCTCACCCTTCAAATACTGCTGGACTCCAAATCCCACAAGCCCCAGGACAGCAGAGACAATGGTTAGTTATAGACCAACATCTGGAGAGCATCATGTTAGCTGCCTCTACTCAGTTCACCAGTGTGGAAGCAATGATTCTTCAATATCAACTTCGCTGGACTGGCCATGTTGTTCAGATGTCTGATGATCGTCTTCCAAAGCAACTACACTGTTCTGAACTTAAAAATGGAAAGCGTAATGCTGGTGGTCAACAAAAGAGGTTTAAAGACTCTCTCAAGGCAGATCTTTAAAAAAAAAGTAGTATAAACATGTCCACAGTGGGGACATTGGTTTCCGGGGGGGAGCTGATCCCGGTGAGGGTTTGCCAATCTTGCCTTCTTCTTAGCGTGTTTCTCCCTTGCGTCCTGAGTTCGAGCGTCTTCAAAGCCCATGACACCTTTGGCAAAGGCTGTTCTCCAGGAAATGTAAAGAAAATGAAGGAACATTCTTTCACCTCTGGTGGACCTGCCCTAAGGTGAAGGCCTTCTGGGAAATGATATATAATGAGCTGAAAAAGGTATTTAAGTATACCTTTACCAAGAAACCAGAGGCCTTCCTTCTGGGCATTGTCGGCCAGAAGGTGTTAAAGAAGGACAGAACATTTTTTATGTATGCAACAACAGCAGCAAGGATACTCATCGCTAAGAATTGGAAAACCCAAGAACTACCCACACTGGAAGAGTGGCAGATGCAACTGATGGACTATATGGAACTAGCTGAGATGACTGGCAGAATCCGAGACCTGGGAGAGGAGAGGGTCGAAGAAGATTGGAAGAAATTCAAGATTTATTTTAAAAAATACTGTAATTTGGTTGAATGTTAAGAAAGGATGCTAGATCATAAATAATTGTGCACCACTAAAATAGAAGGAATTAAGATGATAAGTAAATTTGAGGAAAAATTATAAACCTATTGGAGAATTTATAGATTATATTTAAATGAATTTGACACAAGAGTGTAAACAAGATGATAAATTGCTGGCAAGAATTGAAAATGATGCAAATGAGAGCGGGAGGCGTGAGGGAGTCCATAGATGTCAAGAAAAGATGTTATGATATATGTTATGCTGTTTTTATTTTTGCATTTATGTTTAAAACCCAAATAAAATATATTTAAAAAAAAACAACACAAAAACAAAGGCTGTTCTCCAACTGGAGCACTCGCAGGCCAGTGTTTCCCAGTTGTTGGTGTTTATACTACACTTTTTAAGATTTCCTTGAGAGAGTCTTTGAAACTCTTTTGTTGACCACCAGCATTACGCTGTCCATTTTTAAGTTGGGAATAGAGGAGTTGCTTTGGAAGACGTTAATGAAGCATCCGAACAACATGGCCAGTCCAACAAAGTTGATGTTGAAGAATCATTGCATTGACACTGGTGATCTTTGCTTCTTCCAGTACACTGTCATTAGTTCACCTGTCTTCCCAAGTGATGTGTAAAATTTTTCGGAGACACCATTGATGGAATTGATTTCTTTAGGGAGGGGTGAAACCAATGAAACAATCCATTATCACAACTGGAGACCTAGAAGTTCTATTAGCAAGGCTCTTTGGCACTTCCCCCGTGGCATGAAGGAGAGTTCTCTTTCTACTTGATTTCCAGGGGAATCTTGCCTCGCAGGTATTCGACCCAGTGAGGGAGGAGGCCTCATTGTCAGAGCACCTGTGGAAACTCCAGGTAAGTTTGGGAAAGAAATCCTGAAGAGTCAGCAGAGGCAAAACTGAGGCACACGGACTTGGTGGCCCTTGCTTCTCTCAGAACAATGAGAACTAGAACCTAGCTTTATTTGAAGTGGGGCGCGGGTGGCACTGTGGTCTAAACTACTAAGCCTAGGGGCTTGCTGATCAGAAGGTCGGCGGTTCGAATCCCCGCAATGAGGGGGTGAGCTCCCATTGCTTGGTCCCTGCTCCTGCCAACCTAGGCAAGTAGATAAACAGGTACCGCTCCGGCGGGAAGGCAAACGGTGTTTCCGTGCGCTGCTCTGGTTCGCCAGAAGTGGCTTAGTCATGCTGGCCACATGACCCGGAAGCTGTACGCCGGCTCCCTCGGCCACTAAAGTGAGATGAGCGCCGCAACCCCAGAGTCGGCCACGACTGGACCTAATGATCAGGGGTCCCTTTACCTTTACTTATTTGAAGTACAGTGGTACCTCGGGTTAAGTACTTAATTTGTTCCGGAGGTCCGTACTTAACCTGAAACTGTTCTTAACCTGAAGCACCACTTTAGCTAATGGGGCCTCCTGCTGCCGCTGGAGCGCGATTTCTGTTCTCATCCTGAAGCAAAGTTCTTAACCCGAGGTAATATTTCTGGGTTAATGGAGTCTGTAACCTGCAGCGTCTGTAACCTGAGGTACCACTGTAGAGGGAGTTGCAGCTCAGCAGCAGGGTCCAGAAGGACCAGTCCCTGGTATATCTCTTTGTAGGGCTGGAAGCCCTGGAGGGCGGCTGCCACTCAGGGTTGGCAACACTGAGGTAAACTGGGCTGATGACCCGAGTACAGGCAGCTTCCTCTGCTCCCAACCCTCTGCCGCCTTCTGCCAGCCAGATAAAATATTCAGCTGCAGTAGATAGCAGCGAGACCAGACGCTCCACGCCTCATTGGCTGCCAAAATTTTTCAGATTAAGTCAACATCTGAAGAGGAAAATCCCAGAAGTGACTGTATTTATTCCCCCCCCCCTTCTCCCCGTTTCCTTCCCTGGATAAAATCTCGAGGGAAATGAAATAAAGCCTGTACTTTATCTCTCTCCCTCAACCTGAGGGATTGTTTACAACCAAATGCAGGCTTTATGTCGAGAGATTCTGCTTTGCCTTTTGAGGTGGATACTTTGGGAATTTCCGTTTCCTTAATTCTTTGGGGTTTGCCCCATTCCCCGTTAAATCAGGAAGGAATTGCTCTTCCACACGGAGGTCAAAGGATTGATTTGAGCCGCGATCAGGATCATGACCAGCCAGGACCTTAAGGAGAAGCCACCAGCCCCTTCACAAATTACAGCACTACAAGCAGGACCTTCAGGACCCTCTGGGTCATGGCCTGATCCAAGACGGGTCAAAACAGAAGCACTACCAGCATGCAGATCTATGGCAGAAGGTTAAAAATGAGCCCCCAAGTCAGTGGCGTAGCGTGGGGGGTGCAGGGGGGGCCGGCCACACCGGGCGCAACATCTGGGGGGGGCGCGCTCGCCGCCTCCGGAGTCGCCGAAGAGCCTCGGGCGCAGGCTGTAGCAGAGCCCCATGGCAGCAGCCCAGGCAGCAGCAAGAAGCTGGCAGCGGCGGCAGGTTAGGGGTTAGGGGGCGCAAATTACTTGCCTTGCCCCGGGTGCTGACAACCCACGCTACGCCGCTGCCCCAAGTGCATGTCTGGGGGACGGGGGTGGGCAGGTGTGGGGGACTCCCTGGTCCTGTGTGGGGTAACTGTGCCCCTGAAGGACCAGGTGCGCAGCCTGGGAGTCATTCTGGACTCACAGCTGTCCATGGATGCGCAAGTTAATTCTGTGTCCAGGGCAGCTGTCTACCAGCTCCATCTGGTACGTAGGCTGAGACCCTACCTGCCTGATCCCTGTTTTGCCAAAGTGGGACATGACCTGGTTATCTCCCACTTGGACTACTGCAATGCGCTCTATGTGGATTACCTTTGAAGGTGACCCAGAAACTACAACTAATCCAGAATGCGGCAGCTAGACTGGTGATTGGCAGTGGCTGCCGAGACCATATAACACCGGTCCTGAAACACCTACATTGGCTCCCAGTTATGTTTCTGAGCACAATTAAGTGTTGGTGCTGACCTTTAAAGGCCTGAATAGCCTCTGCCCAGTATACCTGAAGGAGCGTCTCCATCCCCATTGCTCAGCCCGAACACTGAGGTCCAGCTCCGAGGGCCTTCTGGTGGTTCCCTCCCTGTGAGAAGTGAGGTTACAGGGAACCAGACAGAGAGCCTTCTTGGTGGTGGCACCCGCCCTGTGGAACACCCTTCCACCAGATGTCAAAGAGAACAACAACTACCAGACTTTTAGACTACATCTGAAGGCAGCCCTGTTTAGGGAAGCTTTCAATGTTTGATGAATTACTGTATTTTTATATTTTGTTAGAAGCCACCCAGAGTGGCTGGGGAAGCCCAGCCAAATGGGCAGGGTATAAATTTTTTTTTTAAATTATTATTATTATTATTATTATTATTATTATTATTATTATTATTATTATTAGTGCTGGGTCTGAAAAGAGTAACAGAATAATAGAACCAACTTCAAGGGCCCAGGGAGCACCAACACGAACCATACAGTTGGAAGGAGCCATGAGGGTCACCCAACCCAACCCAAAAGGAATCTTTTGCCCAACGTGACAAATAACATAAGAGCTGTTCTCACAGTGGCCAACCGGGTGCTTGCAGTAAACCCACAAGCGGGCCCCGGGGCCCAAGAGCCACTCTCCCTTCCTGGGAGGCAACAAGGCTCATTACTGCTGCTGAGCATGGAGGAAGAGCCTAGTCCCCGTAGCTTCAATTGTCATCTTCTCTTTCGCAAATTTCCCTAATCCTCTTTTAAGTCGGTGGCCATCACTTCCACTTGTGGGAAGGAGTTCCATAGTTAAACTAACTTAACACAGTTTAAGGCAGACCACTATTCCTATTTCGCAGGAAAGCACACAACTCGGGTGTCAAAAGGTGCCCCTCTGGCCCTCGTGGCCTGCTTGAAGGCTTCCCAGAGGCATCTAGCTGGCCACAAAATGGTGGGCAAGATAAGGACTGATTTAGCAGGGCTCCTCTTCTCTAGCCAAGAATCTAGGAGGACTGGACTCCCCCCTCAACATCAGGAGTTCACATAGCCAGCATGACTAAGCCACTTCTGGCACAATGGAACACCGTAACAGAAACCAGAGCACATGGAAACGCCATTTGCCTTCCTTCCTATTTATCTACTCGCACTGGTGTGCTTTCGAACTGCTAGGTTGCCAGGAGCAGGGACAGAGCAATGGGAGCTCACCCCGTCATGGGGATTCGAACCACCAACCTTCTGATCAGCAAGCCCAAAAGGCTCAGGGGTATCGACCACAGCGCCACCTGCTCCCTATTCCATTACAATGGGTTTTCCCCCGAAGCTGATTATACTCCTATTTTTTTTTTTTAAATATTTTTATTAATTTTACAGAATAAAAAAGAACAAAGAATAAAATACAAAAGTTTCATAAATCATATTTCTTTTACAGAATCTTTTGGACTTCCCCACATCTTCCCGAATCTGCATTATTTATAATACCAATTTCAGCATTTTGTTATCTTATTTCATCACTTATTGTATCTTTCATTTTGTCATGTTACCCTTTTCAATATATTTATAACCCAATGTTCATAATACAAAGTCTTCAGCTATTTATTATCTTATTTCATTACTTATTGTATCTTTCAGTTCATTATTGTATCTTTCAATTTCATGTTACCAAAGTCAAAGTTATTGTGACCATGATCTTATATATTGTGATTAAAACGTAATGCAATAAAGATTTTTCTTAATTTCACCTCTCTTTTCTTGTGCCTTAATTTTCATTTCACCTAATTACCATTGCTGGGGCTAATATTTCCTAAAAAGTGCATTTTCTTAACATTCATACAGCTTATAATATTTTTGTAAATAGTCCTTAAATTTTTTCCAGTCCTCTTCCATTTTTTCTTCTCCCAAGTCTCGGATTCTGCCAGTCATTTCCGCCAGTTCCATATAGTCCATCAACTGCGTCTGCCATTCCTCCAGTGTGGGTAAATCTTGTGTCTTCCAACACTTTGCGATGAGAATTCTTGCTGCTGTTGTAGCATACATAAAAAAAATTCTATCCTTCTTTAACACATTCTGGTCTACAATGCCCAGAAGGAAGGCCTCCGGTTTCTTAGGCAAGGTATATCTAAATACCTTTTTTAACTCATTATAGATCATTTCCCAAAAGGCCTTCACTTTCGGACATGTCCACCAGAGATGAAAGAACGTCCCTTCCGCCTCTTTACACTTCCAGCATTTATTATCAGACAGGTGATATATCTTAGCAAGCTTGACTGGGGTCATGTACCACCGGTATATCATTTTCATAATATTTTCTTTCAGGGCACTACATGCCGTGAATTTCAATCCGGTGGTCCATAACCTTTCCCAGTCCTCAAACATAATGTTATGTCCAATATCCTGTGCCCACTTTATCATGGCGGATTTGACTGTCTCATCCTGTGTATTCCATTTAAGCAGCAAGTTATACATTCTTGAAAGTAATTTGTCTTTAGGTTCTAACAATTCTGTCTCTAATTTCGATTTTTCCACCTGGAACCCAACCTTGAAGCTGATTATACTCCTAGAGGACAGACAATGAAATTTACAGATCTAAGTTAGCAATGCACATTAATTTCAATGACTCACATCTTCCTTCACCTGCTCGATTTCTGCTTGTCAGAAGAAGGGTAAATCCAGAAACTGTACATTGATGCACCTCTGTGGAGAGCGAGTCCCACAGCAGAGGGGCTGCCACAGAGAAGGCCCTCTTCCTCTGGGCCAGCCACTGAGGGCAGAGGTATTGCCCATAAGGTCCCCTCTGTCAATCTCATCACCCAAGATGGTCTGCAGCGAAAAAGGTGGCATTTCAGACATTGGGGGCCTGGGTTGTTAAGGAGTTTAAACCCTGAAGTGAGCACCTAGAATTGGGCCCACAAACAAACTGGTAACCAATGCAGCTGTTTCAAATCAGGGTTTATTGTAGGATCTAACTGGAACCCCGGCTAGCAATCCAGCTGCTGCAGTTTGAGCCAATTGAAGTTTCTAAGTTGTCCTTAAGGACTCAGCTACAAAAACTAGGCAAGCTCCAAGCGTACTTACTTCTCGCAAAGGCGTTTTCAAGTCTTCTCCAATGCAGTAGTGTTCCAGAAAGTAAGTCTCCTGTAAATAAGTTTCCAGTGGACCTAAAGTTTTTCAAGAATGCCAGGAAAATGGATTTGCTGCTTTAGTTACAGGTCAGTTCATGATGTCTGCACACACCAGTTAAGAGAGGTATACCCAGTGACCATTCTGAGAGGTAGCGACGCGGGTGGCGCTGTGGTCTAACCCACTGAGCCTCTTGGGCTTGCTGATCAGAAGGCTGGCAGTTCAAATCCCCGTGACGGGGTGAGCTCCCATTGCTCTGTCCCAGCTCCTGCCAACCTAGCAGTTTGAAAGCACGCCAGGGCAAGTAGATAAATAGGTACCACTGCATCGGGAAGGTAAATGGCGTTTCCATGTGCTCTGGTTTCCGTCACGGTGTTCCGTTGCACCAGAAGCAACCTGTGGACAAACACTGGAAAATGATATGAGTGCTGCAACCCTATAGTCGCCTTTGACTGGACTCAGTGGCGTAGCGTGAGGGGTGCAGGGGGGGCCGGCCGCACCGGGCGCAACATCTGGGGGGGTGCGCTCGCCGCCTCCGGAGTCGCCGAAGAGCCTCGGGCGCAGGCTGTAGCAGAGCCCCATGTCTCGTGGAACCGACGAGCTGTGCGCGCGTCCGGGCAGAAGGCGTCCGGCAGGCAGCGGCTCTCAGCGCTCGCCGTGGTCCCCGCGCGTCAGGGCCACGGAGGTCGCGCCAGGCAGCCCCTCCTCACAGCCCCGCCGCTGCTGCTGCAGCTGCTGGGCCATGTTGCATTTTCCTCGCCTCTCTGCCCTCCTCCTCCTCCGGGCAAGTGGCGTCGTTTGGGCGGCAGCGCCAGCGGCAACTCGCCTCAGATCACCTGACACGGACCCGCCGCCGCCGCCGTGGCTACCTTACCGTAAATACCCCAGCCCAGGCAGCAGCAAGAAGAAGCTGGCAGCGGCGGCAGGTTAGGGGTTAGGGGCGCAAATTACTTGCCTTGCCCCAGGTGCTGACAACCCACGCTACGCCGCTGACTGGACTTAACCGTCCAGTGGTCCTTTACCTTTTTTACCTATCTGGCAGGTGTAGCTACGTATTAAGTGGGCACCCTGATTTGCTGTGAAGGAACATTAAAGTGAGTAGACAGCCTTAAAAGTTATCATCCTTGGCTCAGTCATACCTCTCTTCAAGTCACACACAGGGAAAAAAGGGGGTGTTGAAACAAAAAACACCCAACACACCTTTTAAATTCAAGTGGCTATACCAACAAAAGGAGATTAGTAGCTTTCTGCCTCAGTTAATTACCAAAGAAATATCATCCCTGCCAGGCAGGGAAAGCAAAACAGAGATAAATCCACGCCAGAGCTGGGTGCTGCTTCATCTTTTTAAAGGCAATTAACTCTTAGTTATTAGCTTTTAATTAGGGAATAATAATGACACCATTAATACAGTTTATTAGACTTGTCACTAGGCAGCTGTTCCAAACAGATTTTGTTATCAGATCCTGGCAGATTTTTGACTGTTGGTGCTTCCTTTAATTGATACGTTATCTGATTGAATTTGGTTGGGGGTGTGGGCGAAGGGGCGGGCAGGGAAGAGTCTGTGTGCGTTTGTGTGTGAAAGGGAGCAGGCTTTGGGGGGTCTACAGTCAGGGGAGGACCACAGCTGGGGGGGGGGGAGCTGCGTCACATGCAATAGGTCACAGTTCAATCTGAAGAATCCCGAGTTCAAAAGGGTCAGAAGGAGGTGAGATCCTTTACACATTTCTCTCCCCAAGGGCGGAAACACAGTCATTCTCAGGCTCCCCATCCCGAAACCCAACAGCAGTGGCTCTTACCTGAGAGTCAGGGAGAGCTCTTCATTCAGGTTGATAGCGGAACAGGTTCAGCAGCAAGGTCAAGTTTGCAAGGTCCATGAGCAAGGAAAGAAGTTCGCAACTGGAAGTACGAAGACGTTCCAACATGTGACACTCACTGTCCTGCCAAGCTTTTAAAGATGCAGTGATGAGCTCATGAAATTCTCTTCTCCCCCCCTCCCACGGTTCTGTCATGCAAGTGAACGCACATTAGTTCATTTGAGCAAGTGTCCATGATCCTACCTCTAAAGGTGGCACCTGGTTTTCAGCAACAAGGTTGTGTTTGCCCCCCTCTGCATTCAGCTCCAGCTCTTCCTCTATAGCCTGCCCCCCCTCCTGGCTGGTCAAAGTCCTCCCCACTCCCCAATGAGACTCCTAGCAGATAACCTCCCATCTCTACCTCTGTGTGCCGCCTTCCAGCCCCTCCCCCTTCTTTCGCCTTCCTCCTCCAAATACAGCTTCCAAGCTATGCCCAATCATTAAAGCCTACTGGATCACGCCAATGGTCCACCATAGTCCAGCATCTTGTTCTCACCACGGCAGAAGAGATGCCTGTGGGGAACCTGCGAGCAGAGCCCTCCTCTCCTGCGGTCTATAATCATAGAATAGCCGAGTGGGAAGGGACCTCAAAACACATCTAGTCCAACTGCCTGCAATGCAGGACTCAGCTAAAGCATCCATGACGGATGTCCGGTCAACCTCTGCTTAAAACCTTCAAGGGAGGAGAGTCCACCACCTCCCAAGGGAGTCCATTCCACTGTCATAGAATCATAGAATCATAAAGTTGGAAGAGACCACAAGGGCCATCCCCCTGCCAAGCAGGAAACACCATCAGAGCACTCCTGACATATGGTTGTCAAGCCTCTGCTTAAAGACCTCCAAAGAAGGAGACTCCACCACACTCCTTGGCAGCAAATTCCACCGTCGAACAGCTCTTACTGTCAGGAAGTTCTTCCTAATGTTTAGGTGGAATCTTCTTTCTTGTAGTTTGGAACCATTGCTCCGTGTCCGCTTCTCTGGAGCAGCAGAAAACAACCTTTCTCCCTCCTCTATGTGACATCCTTTTATATATTTGAACATGGCTATCATATCACCCCTTAACCTCTTCTTCTCCAGGCTAAACATGCCCAGCTCCCTTAGCCGTTCCTCATAAGGCATCGTTTCCAGGCCTTGGACCATTTTGGTTGCCCTCCTCTGGACAGTTGGTCAGTTCCAGTTGGTCAGTGTCCTTCTTGAACTGTGGTGCCCAAAACTGGACACAGTACTCCAGGTGAGGTCTGACCAGAGCAGAATACAGTGGCACTATTACTTCCCTTGATCTAGATGCTATACTCCTATTGATGCAGCCCAGAATTGCATTGGCTTTTTTAGCTGCCGCGTCACACTGTTGTCGAACGGCTCTTACTGCCAGAAAGTTCTTCCTGACGTTGAATCAGAATCTCCTTTCTTGTAAGTTGAATCTGTTGCTTCAAGTCCGGAGGAGGAGAAGACAAGCTTGCACATCTTCCTTGTGACAGCCCTTGAGATATTGGAAGATGGCTCTCATATCTCCTTCTTTTCCAGGCTAAACGGACCCAGCTCACTCAACCATTCCGCATAAGGCTTGGTTTCCAGACCCTTGATAATCCTGGTTCCCCCTCTGCACATCTTCCAGCTTGTCAATATCCTTCTTAAATTGTGGCTCCCAGAACTGGACACCAGGTGTGGTTTGACCAAGGCAGAATGTGAAGGGATCCCTGACCATTAGGTCCAGTCGTGGCCGACTCTGGGGTTGCGGCGCTCATCTCGCTTTACTGGCCGAGGGAGCCGGCGTACAGCTTCCGGGTCATGTGGCCAGCAGGACTAAGCCGCTTCTGGCGAACCAGAGCAGCGCACGGAAACGCCGTTTACCTTCCCGCCAGAGTGGTACCTATTGATCTACTTGCACTTTGATGTGCTTTCGAACTGCTAGGTTGGCAGGAACAGGGACCGAGCAACGGGAGCTCACCCCGTCGCAGGGATTCGAATTGCCAACCTTCTGATTGGCAAGTCCTAGGCTCTGTAGTTTAACCCACAGCGCCACCCATGTCCCAAGGCAGAATAGAGCGGTACTATTAATTCCCTTGATGCAGCCCAGAGTAGCCTTAGCTCTTTTTTGCTGCTGCATCACACTCTTCATTCCACCAAGACTGCTAGATCCTTTTCACATGCCCTACCAGAAAGCCATGTATCTCCAGCAACAGGCATTTAGAACTGTTACTGCCTGAGTGGAGAAGAAGAAGAAGAAGAGGAGTTTGGATTTGATATCCCGCCTTTCACTCCCTTTAAGGAGTCTCAAAGCGGCTCACGTTCTCCTTTCCCTTCCTCCCCCACAACAAACACTCTGGGAGGTGAGTGGGGCTGAGAGACTTCAGAGAAGTGTGACTGGCCCAAGGTCACCCAGCAGCTGCAGGTGGAGGAGCGGGGAAGCGAACCCGGTTCCCCAGATTACGAGACTACTGCTCTTAACCACTACACCACACTGGAGGCAGAGAGCAGCCACCCTGGCTAGCTCTTACAAACTGGTCAGATGAGTGAGAGGGCAATCATGCAAGAGAGAACCCTAAATGACATTGCAGAGTTCGCACACAGCTGAGAAGCTGATGGTGTATTGAATATTTGCTGTATGGGGCACTCTTTGTCCTTAAATCACCACAATGAAGCTCTCTTAATATGAAAAACCAGAGTGCTGTTGGGTAGGAAAGGGCAGGGCTTTTTTCAGCTGGAACTCATCAGAACTCAGTTGGGGCACCTCTCAGGTGGGAGCCATTGCCATGATAAGAGAACAAGGTTTTGGGCAATCAAAAGAGGGTGTGGCTAGTAGTGAAATCCTCTCCTTGGGAGCAGAGGTGACGATTCCCTGGGTGCCTGAGCACCCACAAAATTCCCCGTGGAGGGACTGGGCACCCACAAATTTCAGTGCCAGGGCCATGCACGCTACATGGCACCCACGGCCCCCGGGCACCCATGGTTGTGGGGCCAAGTTGGCATTCCTGCTAGGGAGAATAGAGATTCCCCAGGAGATCCAAGGCTGTTGACAATCCCGACGACATGGGGAGCTAAGAGACCACCTCTCTTAGCACTCCCCCCCCCCCCGGTACCTGGAAGGTCTGCAGTGGAGACAGATCAGCTTGTAACGGGGCTGCCTGATGCCCCCCCCTACCCCCAAGGCAGCACCCAGTTCCCACAGATCTGGGCCCCCTCCTTCCCTCTGCCACAACTGCCCCCTCACCTGTGCTGCTGCCATGATGCTGGCAGGGGAAAAGCTCTGGTAGTAGCCCAGCAGTTGGGGTGACAGGGTTGGACCTGCCCCCCATGGCAAATGGTTTCACTTTGCCTCATTGGTGGGCTGCGTCTGGTTCAGGATTACACCACCCCCTTTCCTTTCTTTGGAGCAGGGTTTTTGGTTTGTTTGTTTTCCAGAACATCAGTTGATGTCCCCATGGTATCAATGAACAAAAGAAAACTGATTTTGTTTTTAGATCTGAGCGGATTGAAATAAGCAAACGACCTTCTCTTTCCTACCTACAAGAAGGGGGGGGGGCAGAGGCAAGGTTTCCCCCTCCCCATTCTCTCTCTCTTTTAAAGAGATGCCTTGAGTAAGTTGTTAGCAGCAATCCAGCGATAACCATGTCATTCTCTTGCCAGGGGATTAATTTCTGATTTTACCGCTGCTCTTTATCACACAGACAGCTCTGAAAGGCACAAATTTTCCACCCCACAATGGGCCTGTCACAATGACAATTATATTTAATAGCGGGTGGCTTTCGTTCTCTCCCTTTTAGGGGCTTCCGATTATGGCAGTAAATAGACGTGCTTTAGGAGGAGCTGCAGCCTGACAGGTTGGCAATGATGCCCCACTATCACCCAGACCTGTGGGGAACACAACACCTTGGCAGAGGTGTTGCTGTAAGAGATTTTGTGTGTCTCCCTCCCCTCTCCCCCCCCCAAAAAAAAGAGAAGGGGAAAATGCAAAGCCAACAAAGATGACTTTAGAAAGCAGTGTGAGGGGTTGGTTAAGGGTGGTGGGGAGAATTGGCAAGTCCACCTAGCACTGACCTCCCTTTGGAGAGTTGTTGTACTGGGTATTAAGATGATGTACATTATCCCTATGAGGATTTGTGTACCTGCTTTAAATATATGTTTTTCTCACCTGAGAAAAGGGTGTGGGGATAGGTCCTCTTGCCCTCTGCTGACCACAACACAGTATCACAAGGAAGGCAGACTGGACATGGCTTGGCACAGCTCCCAGAGAAACGAGTGACACACAACCTGACAATATCACAGGAGCCCAGGGTAAAGGTAAAAGGTAAAGGACCCCTGGACAGTTAAGTCCAGTCAAAGGTGATTATGGGGTTGCGGCGCTCATCTTGCTTTCAGGCCGAGGGAGACGGCGTTGGTCCACAGACAGTTTTCCGGGTTATGTGGCCAGCAGGACTAAACCACTTCTGGCGCAATGGGAAACTGTGATGGAAACCAGAGTGCATGGAAACGCTGTTTACCTTCCCGCCGGAGTGGTACCTATTTATCTACTTGCACTGGCATGCTTTCGAACTGCTATGTTGGCAGGAGCTGGGACAGAGCATCAGGAGCTGTCTCCGTCGTGGGGATTCGAACAGCTGACCTTCTGATCGGCAACCCAAGAGTCTCAGTGGTTTAGACTACAGCGCCACCCGCGTCCCATGTAGGCCCAGGGTGCCTTATAGAGAGTTGGGTCCATTTAAGCGCAGTATTGCCTCTACTGACTAGTGGTGACTCTTCAGGGTTTCAGGCAGAAGACATTCCCAGCCCTGCCTAGAGATGCTGCCCAAACCTTCTGAGCCCAGGGCTTAACTGAGTGTTTATCATCCTCCTAGCAGGGTGCAGATGATGGCAGGCAACAGAGAATTTCTGCAGGGCAAGCTTGGTTTGGTACAATGTGGAGTTGTCAAGCAGCCTTATGTTGTGCCCTCTGCCTTCTCCGAGAGGAGCAGAGAATTTCGACAGGTGGCTGGATGGAGTCATCTACTCCAAACCCTGAGGTCTCCTCCCAAGTTTGGAAAATGCCCCGCTCCCCCAAGGAGAACCATGCTTTCAGGAGTCTCCCCGCCAAAAACTTCCAAGGTCCAGAGGACTCAGGGGTCATGGTTGGAGGAGACAAGAGACATCCAACAGCTGAGATATGTGGCACAGCCATATTACTCAGGCCAGGTCTGGGTTGCCCAGTCTCAAGAGGGACATCACAGCAGCCGGAAAGAGAAAGCAAACATGAGCAAGAAGGTTGGGATACTTTCCCAGTGGGAACAGGCAACTACACTGGGGGCTTTTCAGTTTAGAAGTGACTAAGGAGGAGTGCGATGAGAATTATATGAAGATGATGCACAGGTAAGGCAACATGGAGGGGCAGACGCATTTTTCCTGCCTTCGCTGTGCTAGGATTTGGGGACCGTCCAAGAAAAACGAAAAGTGGGGTATTCAGGGCAGACAAATCGGACTAATGACATATTCCACTGTTGCAAGATGTGGAGATGGCCAACAGTTCAGATGGCTTCCAATGGGGCTTGGACACATCCAGGCAGGAGGAGGGGCTGCATTAACTAGGGTTCGACAGCTATTTGCAACCTTCAGTTTCAGAAGCCACGATGCCTCTGCTGGGAAATGGCTGCGTTTGCTCCCTCCTCTCCTCCACTTTGGCCTTAGACTAGAAGATAGTTGGGTTTAGAGCAACAAAACACAAAATTTTGAGAGAAATCTTCCCTCTTCAGGGAGGGGACAACTCTGGGCCATTCCACACCACCTCTAAGGAAATCCCTGAGTTTCCCAACATTAATTATAGAGGGCGGAGGGGAGAACAAAACCAGATTGTTTTAAGAGTAAGCAAACCCCGATAGATAACTAGAGGTGTATCACACACAGACCACTTGCAAATATGAATTCAGGGGAGGGGAGGGTTGGCAAGGAAGTGAGAAGGATTTGCTAGTGCTTCCTCCTATGGAGGCCCTTTCCCCAAAGAGATCACAAAAACATTCCAAAACTGGTAAGTGTATTAGAAAAAGAAGAAGTGGGGTGGATGGGAGATAAAACAGAAACAACAACCAACGAAAAGAAAAGATGTTCTACAAAAGCCAGGTTCACGGCATGAGCAGAAACAAAGGTCACCCATCTGAATATTTTTTTTGTGGGGGGGGCAGGGGAGAACAACATTTTTGTTTCCTTTTTTTGTACAATTTAAATATAGACAATAAATACAGCAATGGTGATATTTCAGTCAGCATTTATCCATACAGTGGAGCCCACCATGCCCCCTTCTCTTGCAACCAACCCGTCCTGAACAAATGCACCACGCCCCTCCCAGGGATTATCAAGAAAATAAAGAGGCAGCTCCATTCATGCCCCCCCCCCTACTGACTTGAACTATGCCAACCCAGTAACCAACACAAATTAATTGTTCTTTAAAAATGTCCTTTATACAAGCAGTACTACGCTTTATGCCATTTTCTTCTTCCAGGGAAGGAACCTCTGCACACATGGATGGGTGTGAAATAAGTGTGTGTGTGTTGAGGTGAGAGACAGGGGAACACAACACAGAGGAAAGTTTCAGCTGCCTTCTGATTCTCCATGGCAAGGAAGTTTAGAAACTGCTTGCTAAGATCCTGTTTTGGGTTTGATTTCAACCCCCCCCCCAGGGGCAAAGGTTGTGGGGATGGGGGGGGGGGAGGAAACAATGTTTGTGAGATGAAAGCTGGTGGGCTTCCAAGATCACCTTTACCTGTCTCTCTCTTCCCCTTCGCTAACCCGGCAGACAATCTATTGGCACCCATTAGTGAGGAAGAGTAAAAAGCAGGGTCCATTACGGAATGCATCTTGTAGAAAAGATTCTACAAGCTCCTGGAGGAATCTTCCATTTAAATACTTCTTAAGCCATGTGACATGGATGCACACCCAGGGGGTGGAAGGGGACGAGGGCTGCCACGTAAAAGACACAGAATGCCGTGTTTGCCAGCACTAACAGAACCTGCGTGGAAATTCTAACATGCCGGGCTCTCCGCCTTGTGCAAATGATAAAGGCAAGTCTGGGCGAGGGATGACCCCCCCCCTCCCACATATAGACTGAACATCTGCAAAGGCTAATATAGCTGGAAACTTTATCAGGGCCCCCAACTTGCTTGTCTTGGTTCCTCAAACCCCCAAGAAATCCAAAGCCTTTGTCTCAGGAAAGAGTGTTTCCAGAAGCGGAAAACGCTGTGGGAAGAAGCCCTCTCCCAGACCCACAACCAAGGAAGAGCTTCTCAGTAAACGGTGCAGTGAGGGCAAAATTATTTTTGGTACAGATCATACTCGGGACCATTTGAAGCATGTGGCAAACCCTGTATACAGAGTACAGGCTAACCTCTTCTCCCCCCCTCCAAAAGGGTTGATTTGTGCAGCCATCAAGTTGCTGGAACTGAGCAAAAGCAAGCTGTCACCAGTTCAGGCTGACCCAAGACATACTGTCATGTCTCGCTAAAATAACTTCATCGGCACAGGGAATCAAGATCACCCACCCGGCCAACGTAGTAACAGTTCATTTGACTACCTCTTTCCATCACCTGCTAAAGAACTGCCAATTGACTTATGCCTCATATCCGAAATAATAGGCAACCTTCCCAAACGTCCAACACAAAATTCCCCAGTGGTGGTGATGCGACAGGCAACCTAGTGACTTTTATGAAAGCGTTAACACTGAATTCTGTCCAGTAGCGGTTCTGTTGTGATGCTCTCATTTATTATAAAACATTTCGGCTAAAGGAAAACTTTCTTTGTTCAACACAAACATTACCCCAACATATTTTCTCCCCTTAAAAGAGGCGTTTCAATAAAACCTGCCCTCCCTCAGATAAAACCAGGCATCAACTCTTTTTTTTTCTTTTTAAAAGAAAATCAGAATGGGGAGGGGGGGAGTTCATTTGTTTTAAAGCCATGTTCCGGGGGGGGGGGGGAGAGTAGAAACACTTCACTTTTTCATTACATTGCTGCTGCTTGTATTGTTTTGTTTTTAAAATGCAATTGCTTTTTTCTTCCTCTTTTATAGAAAGTGTGTGTGTGTGTGTGTGTCACATAAATTGCTAATTCCAAAAAGGCGGCTTTAGTAGTCAGGGAAATAGCACCTTTTCAAGAAATACAGGAAAGAAGAAAAATATATATTGAGAGAGTAAGGGAGAAAAAAACAGATTTGAAAACTGGAGTGAACACTTCTCCAGGTTTTTAACCACTGAAAACAAACAAAAAACAAACAAAGAATCAAAGGTTCAGCTGCACGAAGCTCCATTGACACATATTCTTCCAAAGTTTCTGTGCGGAAGGTTAACGCGCCCCCCCCCCAAGGTTTTTTCTACTCAAAAGTTCGTCAAAAGGAAGAACAGAGGTAGGCCAGAGCAGGACAAAATCCTCTGAAGTCCACACCAAGAACAGAATAAAATAATTAATTTGCAAGTTATTGCACAAAGGCTGGGTCTCCCACGCCACAGTTTTCTAGTTAAATTACTTTTCGCAGGGATGTGAAAAAGGATGTTTTAAAAAGTTGCGTCTTTTTTTTTTTTTTTGAAAAAAAATTAAATCAACTGTTCCTCTGGGTTTAGAACATAGTGCTGCTCTGTGCTCCTGGCTGGAAGGGTGTCTGCAGCAGGGTCTCCATGATGGCAAAGTAGCTGGGGCTGGGGCCAGGGTCTTCGGGGCTCTTGGTGTTGCCCACCCGAGGGCGCTTGGCTGCTTTGAAGTCGTCTCCCGGGACGGCGTCTTCCTGAGGCGCCCCAGTGCTGAGCGACTAGAAGGGAAACGGGGGAATGACAGGGGTGAGAGGAAGGCAGAAGGCACACAGGCAGAGAGAACTCAAGCACCCTTTCAGACGAGAGGAGACCACATTTCACAAAAGCCACTACTTCGCTGGCAGGAGACCCTCCGACCAACGCTCTTGAATTAATCCTGAGGTGGACAATTGGTGAAAGCATCTCCTCATGGACCCAAGCTTCACTTTATGAGATTTCTGAATGAATACAACACCATTTATTGATCACTCGGTTTCTCCAAGGGGTGAGTAGAGTCACAAATATGGTGGTGTAATAAGAAGAAGAAGAAGAAGAAGAATGCCACATTCACACCACATAATACTGACGATGATGATAATGATAATGATAATGATAGCAGCAGCAGCAATCGTGATATACAACAAATTATATAACATGATATAACAACAACAACAAATTTATATTTTGTTGGAAGCTGCCCAGAGTGGTTGGGGCACTAAAAATTATTTTTCCTCGGGTGCCAAAATGCCTCAGGCTGCCCCTAGCCAACAGGTAACCGATTTAGCAAAGTCAGTACGGTGGTACCTCGGGTTTGGAACTTATTTCGTTCTGGAGGTCTGTTCTTAACCTGAAACTGTTCTTAACCTGAAGCACCACTTTAGCTAATGGGGCCTCCTGCTGCTGCCATGCCGCAATTTCTGTTCACATCCTGAAGCAAAGTTCTTAACCCCAGGTACTATTTCTGGGTTAGCGAAGTCTATAACTTGAAGCGTATGTAACCTGAGGTACCACTGTAACTAGAAAGGAGACATGACCTCTCTCCACTGCAGCAACAACTGTCCTGGAAAACAATTCAAAGCAGCAGCAGCTTTGTAAAAAGTAGCCCTGAGATACCTACCAAGCGTGATTTTACTCTCTTGGGAAGCTCCTCTTCCAGGGTGTAGATATTGCCTCTTGTGACCATCAGCTGAGAGCCATCCTCAAACTCTACCTACATACAGAAGGGAATGAGAGTGGTCATCAGACAACCTGACCTCCAGCTTACATTTCGCAACCTCCGTGGGACCACCCTTCCTTCTAAACCTAACCAAGGCTACTTAGCCCCAGAAAACGGGTTCTCATTCCGTTAACTGTTTGGTTGTATGCGCTATTCCTCTTAAGCGATGTGTTTCCAATTGGGAAATGATGATGCTGTGAATCAAGATGGCTCCAATTTAAAGGGCATAAGCCTCTCAGCTTTGCTTTCCCTGTTTGAATCCACCAGCTGGAGCAAAGGCAGGGCTTGCTTGCTAACATATGGTTCTCCGCAGAACATGGAGGAGCAGCACACTCGTCAGGAAACATCACTCCAGGGAAGTCACCAGTCCATCTTTGAATTCCAGAAGCAAGTCCATTTCTCTGCTAGTAAAAGTATCTGGCCTGGAAGGCAGAGGCAAAGGCACTGCTGGGCTCTTACCTGAAAGATCTGGCTGATCTGGGCAGCAATAAACTTGGCTTGGTAAGTGATGCCATCCGTCAGCTGCAGCTGAACCACCTCTCCCTCAGCGGGTGGCCCCATCTTGAGGCAGTCTCTGCTCTGAGAGGCAAGTCAGGGAAGAAAGTCAGAGGGACTGTGGGAGGGAGGGGAGCACGCAGAAATGGCTGGCACTGTAACACGTTCACCTAAGGAAGTCTGGGAAGAGGCTGTATCAGGCAAGCACCCACAGACACGTTTTACAGGATTTTCAAGGGCAGACCCCGAGCACAAAGGCTATAAAGTAGCCTTTCTCAACCTGTGGGTCCCCAGATGTTGTTGGACTACAACTCCCATCACCCCTAGCTAACAAGGCTCAGGGATGATGGGAGTTGTAGTCCAACAACATCTGGGGACCCACAGGTTGAGAACCGCTGCTATAAAGGCTACCAGACATGATGTCTACACACTTCCTGCAGTAGAGTTGATGCTTGTGCAGATCCTGCTTACTGGCTTCTCACAGGTCTCTGACTAGCCACGTGTGAGAACAGGATACAGTGCCAGATGCCTTTAGTCTGACCCAGCTTGTTTTTTTAAAAAATAATTGCATACACAACATATAGAATACAAGAGGCTGCTATACCTGCTCGCCAACCCCGCATACCTGCAAACTCCATTGCCAACCTTTCTCCCACACCTGGGCCAATCCCTCCTCTCTTGACATCCCGCTCCCTCCTTGCCTGGGGACCCCAGACGTCCCCACCCGAAGCACCTCTCCACTGAAGCAATGTTTAACAGAAGGGAGGAGGGTCTTCAGAAAGCAGTTTGCCAAATCACACTCTGAAATGCCTACCGCCCTAATTTAAACAGCTTGCTACCACTTTCCACTGTTTGCTTGCCTGCCTGCCGTTCTGTCATCATGCTGGAGGCGGCCACACAAACTGAAGCCTGATTACGGCTTTACCATTTTAATATATAGCAAGAGAGAACACACACACCTCTATCAATTTTAATCTCTCATATATCTAACATGCCCCCATTTATGAGAGTAGTGGAAAAGCCCTATATAAGCTGATGTACAGTTGTACCTTGGAAGTCGAATGGAATCATTCGACTTCCAAAATGTTCAAAAACCAAAGCGCAGCTTTCGATTGGCTGCAGAAAGCTCCTGCAGCCAAATGGAAGCTGTGCCGGACATTCGGCTTCTGAAAATCTTCGAAAACAGTCACAGTCACTTCTGGGTTTTGATCATCCAGGAGCTGATTTGTTTGGAAGCCAAGGCATTTGGGATCCAAGGTACGACTGTATATAATAAATAAATTGAAGCATCTTTTATCACAAACTTCTTGATCTCGTAAATACACATATTCTGCAAGTTTTACCAGGGAACCTTGTGAAGCCACTCTTTCTCGGATGGTACAACAGAAGCAATTCCCCCCCCCCCCCCCCGCCATTCATAAATTCCATACTAGATCTAGAACTTCAGCTCAAACTATCTTTTCTGATCTGTTTTTTTAAATCTAACTCAAGAAGACAGAATTCTTATTTTAGCAATAACAGAAACAAGACTCACGGCCATGTAAGTTCTAGTACACACCCTCCAGAATGGCAAAGAGACCTATAGGACATTTTCCCACCCGAAACCTATGCTAACTTACAATAATATTCTCTGGGTAAATGTTGTCGCTGTAGGAGCCATCCTCAAAATTGACTTCGTAGAAGGTTTGCGTTGTCACGCCAATCACTTTGCACCGGTAGTAGAGACCGTTCCGGTTCTTTGTAATCACCGTCTGGGCCAGCGATACCTCCCTTGAAAATGGGATCTACAAACGGCAGATTAAAAACAGCAATGAGATTAGGCTTCTTTAAAACGAAAGAGAGGAGTGAAGGAAGAGAGATAAACCACCGAGGAGACCTACCATGTGGCTGGCCGCTTTGTGTTTGAAGCAGGTGATAGACACTGCGTAAGGCCAATCATCTGGCTCGATTGGCACCCCTGCTGCGTGGGCGCAGGTGACGTGGAAAGAGGTGGAACAGTGCTCATGAGAACACTGGATGCAGGCGCCCGACACTTTCTTCATCCACCTCCGGCAGTACACACATTTCTGGGGAAGGAATAAAGGTTGGTGTTACTGCATGCCACAGAGCTACCCATCACCGCGGACATTTCTGGCAATTTTAACTTGACTTTTTATGCTTGTGCCTCCACCTGCAGCTTGGCTCATGTGTTCGAATCTCTTGGAACAATTTGCTTTGCAGATGAAACTGCTGTTAGGGTGTGGGCTAGGCCACGTTTCACATCAGCCATGAGGTAAACTTAGGAGAGGCCCTGCTCTTTCAGGCCCTCTTTGCGATTCAAGTATTATATAGCTGGGTTTACTGGAAGGGTGATGCTTGTCCCCTGTCTTCATCCATGAATTGCCAGCCCAGAGGCAGATACATACACATGGGGTTGGGCAAGACTTTGAGCGCTTATTGCGTCAACAAGAAACCCATTTATTTGTTTAAATCTGAGAAAAGCTGAAGATTCCCTTCAGGTCCCACTATAGGGCATGTCATATATCAGCACTTGGTTCTAATCAGGGAGGGATTTGGGTATTGGCAATTTAATAATGAGATTTCATTGGTATTGACTAGCTGACTTGATCGCACACTTCACAACAGGCCCCCAACCCTGGCATTTTGTGTTTGTTTTCAAAACTGCAGTATCAAAATGTGCACAAATGAAAATACGTCAAAACTACATGCTAGACCAATACAGGAACATACAGTGGTGCCCCGCAAGACGAACGCCTCGCAAGACGGAAAACCCGCTAGACGAAAGGGTTTTCCGTTTTGGAGGCGCTTCGCAAAACAAATTTCCTTATGGGCTTGCTTCGCAAGATGAAAATGTCTTGCGAGTTCCTGCGGGTTTCCCCCCCCTTTTCCCCCCTTTTCCTAAGCCCTAAGCCTCTTATCAGCTGATCCGCGAAAAGCCGCTAAACCGCTAATAGCGCTAATCCGCTATGCTGTCAATGGGCTTGCTTCGCAAGACGAAAAAACCGCTATACGAAGAGCCTCACGGAACAGATTAATTTTGTCTTGCGAGGCACCACTGTACACAAAAATATATCAACCACTTAAAACATTACTCATATGGCATGTCAGCCACTGTAGCAGATTTATTCCATGTACTAATTGTTCCTCAAAAAACTCAAAAGTTCCACCCTATAGCTACATCAAAATAATTTACCCCCCAAATTTAGTCAACTTGTCCAATTTCTTCTTGAACGATGACTTCTTCCCTCCCGCTATTGGAAGAAACAATCCAACGTTCCTTATACTGCTTCAATACCTTTCAATACAGCTAGTGGTCAGATGATTCCATCATGCCTGTCATTCTCAAACATCTGACCACTAGCTGTCACTATGGCATTTGAACAGACCTTGCACAGTGATAGAAAGGCAGAGATTATTAAGAGCAACTACATCTCAAGTTGCGGCAAAGGCTGGCTCAGGGGCAAACGAAGGCCGGGTGGTGGTGCAAAACCCAAAGGTCCAGCCCACCTCTTCCTTTCTGAAATGCAATAAGCGGTGCCACCTTTCAGTGTTGACAGAGACAACTGGAATGGCTTCCAATGTAGATCTGATTGAAGCTGAAATGAGCCAGCACTGGGAAGGGCCTCTTTTCCAGGAACTCTCTCCACATGTCTGCCCTGGAAGATGTGGGCTGTGCAGGGAATTCTGGGGTGCATTCAAGGCTGCAACAGCTGGGTCAGACAAGGCCAAGAGCACATGCTAGAAGGTATCTAACACTATCTCAAAAACGATTGCAAACAACTAAACGGCATTAGCAGGATTAATCTAAAAACAAGCACTTAAAAGGTTAATTTAAAAGAGAGTAAACAAGTAATAATAATAATAACAATAATTTTATTATTTATACCCTACCCATCTGGCTGGGTTTCCCCAGCCACTATGGGCGGCTCCCAACAGAATATTAAAAACACGATTAAACATCAAACATTAAAAACTTCCCTAAACAGGGCTGTCTTCAGATGTCTTCTAAAAGTCAGATAGTTGTTTATTTCCTTGACATCTGAAGGGAGGGTGTTCCACAGGGCAGGCGCCACCACCAAGAAGGTGTAAAGTGGGAGATGCAGTTTCGGAAATGACTTTACACGGAACCACGAAAAGGGGGGTGGGAGTCACATCGAGTGTGTGGGTGTGGGTGGGGTACGCAACACATGGTAGGAAAAAGGTAAAGGTTCCCTGGACAGTTAAGTCCAGTCGGAAATAGACTATGGGGTACAGCGCTCATCTCGTTTCAGGCCGAGGGAGCCAGTGTTTGTCCACAGACAGCTTCCTGGGTCATGTGGCCAGCATGACTAAACCGCTTCTGGCGCAATGGGACACTGCTGTGCAAGGCAGAGTGCACAGAAATTCTGCTTACCTTCCTGCCATAGTTGTACCTATTTATCTACTCGCAGTGTTATTTATGCTTTCAAGCTGCTAGGTTGGCCGGAGCTGGGACAGACCAACGGGAGCTCACCCCATCGTGCAGATTTGAACTGCCAATCATTACGATCAGCAACCCCAAGAGGCTCGGTGGTTTAGACCACAGCGCCACCTACGTCACACTGGGTAGGGAAATATGGATAACGGGAAACAAACTGTTAGCCAGGCCCAGATTCCTTGTTCTCTGAAAGACTAGGGCAGCTCTTGGGAGTGCCACAACAATGTGTTACCCCTAGAATGGCCAGACGCTGTACTGTAGCTTTTCTTGGTGCATCCAGACCAGAGGAGCCAGTAGGAGCCTGGCTACTGCTCCAAGCTCAGTTCCTCAGTCTGAGAAACTTGCAAGTGAGACACGCTGCTAAAATAGATACCTCCACCTCCATTCCTGCAGCCCCGCTATCTTCCCACTATGGAAAATGTCTACTAACTCGCACTGTGCGCCTCTGGATCTCTGCCCGCTGAACTCAACAACCCTACTACTGTGGTGCCTCGCAAGACGAAATTAATTCGTTGCGCAAGTTTTTTCTTCTTGCGAGTTTTTCGTCTTGCAAAGCACGGTTTCCCATAGGAATGCATTGGAAATCAATCAATGCGTTCCTATGGAGACCGTCCGGGGACAGAGGGGCAGCACCGCGCGCCTTCCCCTCTGTCCCCGGACCTGTTTAAAGCAAGGGGCGGCGGGGAGAAGATTGCTTCTCCCCGTTGCCTGCCCCGCAATCTCCGGGGACAGAGGGGAAGCGCCGCGCGCCTTCCCCTCTGTCCCCGTACCTGTTTTAAAGCAAGGGAAGGGGCAGCGGGGAGAATCGCTTCTCCCTGTTGCCGCCCCTTGGTTCAAAAGGGGTCCGGGGAGAGAGGGAAAGGCGCGTGCGCCTTCCCCTCTGTCCCCGGAGATTGCGGGGCTGGCAACGGGGAGAAGCGATCTTCTCCCCGCCACCCCTTGCTTCAAAAGAGGTCCGGGGACAGCGGGGAAGACGCGCTGCGCTGCCCCGCTATCCCCGGAGCTTGCGGGGCAAGCTTAGTTTTGCGAAGCAAGCCCATAGGGAGATGCATCTTGCGAAGCGGCTAAGAAAACGAAAAACTCCTTCGTCTAGCGAGTTTTTCGTCTTCCGAGGCGTTCGTCTTGCGGGGCACCACTGTATTTGGACCATGTCACGTGCCTTGACCCCAGGAGCTTGCCTGCTTTTCTTCTCATTGAGAAAAACTTCTGGGGTTCCCTGAAACACCGTTTGAAACTTGCTGATCTAGAACCACCCACTCATCCACATTCTGCCTCTCATCATCGCCTCCGGTCACTCAACCCATGCAACTCAAAACCAATTTTCTAGCAAATTAAGTTAACAACACAGCAAAGCAGGGGGAGGAGGAGACTCACTCTGCCATAAATGCGTCCTGACAAGTCAGACAAGGAGGAAGAAGCTGAGCATCTTCCTTAGCCATTATCAGTCTCACAAGATAAAATGTTACCAGGGAAGAAGCAGCAGAAATCTTTTAAAGGTATGAGATGAAGGGAGCAAAGGAGAAACCATGCGCCTACAAACATATCCCGGAAGTAAAGCCACGTTGAAAAATCGTATCATTGCCACCATCATCGCTAAGAGTAAGAAATGGCCTGTCTGCCTCATGATGGAAGCTACATTTCATGTATTCCACAGAGAAGATGACAGCTAATTATTCCGAATCTGTATGCCGTAAATAATTTACAGATGCGGGCCCCGCAAAGCCCCATTAATCAGGAGCCACACAAATGGTGTTGTTGATAAACCAAGCGGCACATTGCTCTTATGACAAAGGAGAGCTTGGCCTTGATACCTGACATGTGTGGCGGGGCCACAGCTCAGGTCCCTCCCCCCTAAAGGAAGGACCCCCTCCACCGCCCAGCTAACAAAATTTGTGAATCAAACAGAAATAGCGAGATGAAGATAGCTGTCTTCCTTCACTGTGCCATATCAGCATTTATTACACAGCATCAAAATCAAATATTAGTCAAGGGGTCAGCAACTAGAAACTCTGGGGCCAAATCTGGCCCCCCCAGAGCTAAGAACAGTGATGAAGTCAATGGAACCTTGGCAGCAGGCTGTGTGTGTGTGTGTGTGTGTGTGCGCGTGTATGTGTATGTCTTATCAAAGTGGCCCTTTGGAATCACAGAACTGAAGACTTCGAAGGGACCCCATGTGCCATCCAACCTCTGCTTAAAGTCCCCCATGGAAGGAGAGGGAAGAACAGCTGCTAATCATATGCCAAATTCTACACTCCTGGTAACAACACACACAATGTAACAGGCTGTTTTGACTATGTAACTTCTATTTCAAAGACAATTCAACCTATAATATCTCACAAAGTGTAATTCCATAGACCAACACATCATGCAAACAGAACATATCAAGAGAAATTAAAATCCAATGGATGGTAGATAAAGGAGATAAAGTCCATTTGGTTCCTAAATTGGCATTTTGGCAATAACCACAACATGGTATGCTTATCTTACGATGTTCCACGTATTGCTGCTTTGAGGATGTAGATATCGGATCAGATGAAAAATTTGAAGGTATGGCACAGGGTGAATGGACATACCCTACCCTGCCCTGCCCTGCCCTGCCCTGCCTTGCCCTTAGCAGTTACAACTGAGCCCAACCTGCAGTGTTGAGAGTTTGAGCAGGGGGACCAGGCCTGCTCAGCTCCTTGTTCAGCTATGGAGTCTTTGGGTAGACCTCGGGCAAATTCTCTAGCTTTCAGCCTTTGTTCTGGAAACAATAGGCCTAGTCCCAGGTGACATCACATGGAGGGAAGACAGAAAACCTGTCTTTTCTAAACTCAAGATAACTGTCTGCTTAAGCCTTTATTATCGCAATATGCTCTTCCTGCCCTCTCCCCAATTCTTTGTTCTGCCACATAAGATCCCAAGCCTCATTGACCTTTATATCATCATCTGTTCCTGCTTCGAAGCAAGACCCAGCTCACAGAACTTTTTTCCCTGAAGCAGCTAAACAGTTGTGCCTGAGTGTTTCCTTAAAAGACCTCCTGTCACTGCATGGTGAAATGTGCAAAGGAGAACAAGCCGTGGATTTGGTTTCCAGCTTTTAAGCTAGTTAACTGCGGCAGGGGGCTCATCTTCTGCAAGATGTCTTGCCTGATTCGCTTTCCCACTGAGACTAATTCAAGCCCAGTCTATTTAACCCACTCAAGATTTCAATGCAAAAAAAAAAAGGGGGGGGGGGCTATTTCTCTCTTTATGGCACGAGGAGCTGCACAATCTGAACAAGAACTCAAATACTAGGCTAGATTACTGCAATGCATTATACATGGGGCTGCCTCTGCCTCTGAAGGAATCTCCAGCCGCTGCAGAATTCATTGGCCAAGTTGCTCACCGGGGCAAGACGGTTTGAGTGTATAGTGTCAATCCTGTCCTGACTGCACTGGCTGCCAATCAGTTTCCAGGCCGAATCAAAGTGCTGGTTTTGACCAATAAAACTTTAAATGGCCCAGGACTGCAATACCTTTAGGACTGCCTCTCCCCATATGAACCAACCTGGACCCGACAATCATCATCAGAGGCCCTTCTTCATGTGCCTTAATCAGACCCCATCTGTTCTCCAAGACAGACAGAGATATTCCCAGACCCTGATAAGAGCCCTGTAATGGAGGACTGAACGAGGGACCTTCTAGACGCAAAGTATGTGCTCTACTGAGCTAAGGATTCTTTCAACAGATTCTTGCAGCAAGGTGGAGGACTGCGCCTCTTCATTTCTGTTTGCTGCAGTTCAGCACAGCTCCTTACGTGGAGTGCCGTAGTTAAGACTCAATACCATGATTTGCCCAGCCCTTCGGATCTGCTCATCCCACCACCCAAGGGAGGAAGGGATTATTGGGAGCAGCTGGAAACTCTCCCGATTTGTGTTTATGTGTGTATCCGCGTGTTTGCATTTTAAGGCTCTGGATTCTAAAACTTGCATATGGGCCAGTGCATGCAGTTCCTGAAACAACAAGGGCTAGTGACATGGTTCATGCAAAATAAAATAAAATAAAAAGGAAGAAACTCCGGACCAAACTTATTCTGTGAAACTGCTATTCAAAACAGCAAGGAAACGCAGAGCAGACAAAGGGATGGGACAAGCCGTAAAGCCTCGTGGCAGCTGCAGAGGACTTAACAGATTTCTCTGGGGAGGCCCATTAAGCAGTACAAGCAAGTCCCATGTAAAAAAAGGATTTTTAATTTGCTGTTACAAGCGTGGGTAATGAAGAGGACAGCGAGCTGGAAATGTCAGGTTATCCATAAAGGAGCTAGCTCCACACAATTTATCGCTTGTGTATCAATTCAGAGCCGTCACTCTGGCCTGAATAATGAATGCATTTTACCTCCACAGCATGAACCAAAGCCCCCTTTGTAGGGGGAGGGAGAAACTCAACAGCATAACAGAGCCTCTCCTAACCTCCAAGCCAAAGCTCTCAGCAGGCTAACGCCCTGCGTCACTTTTCAAGTTATGCCCCTCCTTTTTCCTACCCATTTTGAGGGGTCCTTACCAGTTTCCACCTTTGCTCCAAAACGGCAGTGATGTCTACAGGGTGGCGCTCAATGACATTGAGGAAGCGGGCTTCAGGGACAGCGATTGCACAGATTACATGGACCCACCTGCAAAACAACAGAGATGAAAGTAATAATAATGAAAAGCTACTCTCTTCATGGTCCATGGAGCACGTGACCCACGGCCTAGCAGTTGCTGGTCCCTGGCAGAGAGCTATCTGGCAGCAATGAAACTGGACTAAGCGACTCTCCGGTTATCTAGGAGCACTTATTACAGAAGCAACAATTCTGGCACACCTCACAACAGAAAGGGTGTGTGTTGTGCCTCAGCCTATCTCACTTTAGAACTCACTAGTTGAATGACTGCAACATTTATTTCTCAAAGTTTCGGGAGAAGTCTCTAAAGCACAAAATAGGGAACATGTGGCCCTTCATATGCTGTCGGACTCCCAACTCCCAGCCTCAGCCTGCGCGGCCAACGCTCAGGGAAGACGAGAATTATCATTCAAGAACATACGGAGGGCCACAGCTCCCCCAGCCTAGTTTTGGAGAATGGCCCTTTCCCCTGCTTAACCCCTCCCCATCGTCCCCGGGGAAGGAAGAAAATGGCCCTGCCACTGCTAAGCCACAGCGCCACTAACTTAAAAATAAAAATGCAAAACAGAAATATTAAACAGAAAGCTTAGCTGCAAATCCCCCTGAAGAGTTAAAAAGGCATGGGGGAGGGGGGGCGCCTCACACAGATTAAGGTAGCCTAAACCACCCAAGAGACTTTGCAAATGGAAATAACAAATCCAAGTCCACCTAGAAAGGTAGCCATAGCAATGGGATTTTGAGGATCTTCTTGTTATAAACTTATAAAATCCTGGTGGATTGCGAGGCATGCAAATTATTTTATTTTATATTAAATTTTTTTGTATTCTATATACCTTCCATCTGTGGTCCTTTGAAGGGCTCCTCCCCTGAGATTACAAAGACAGCAATCCTACAGGCACAATATTGGGAAAAAACAGGTTAGCAATTAAAGAAGAAAAAAGACATTTCAAGGAAGAGTCCAAACGTTTTCATACTAGGGGCATGTCTATTGATGTAGCATCTGGGAAATCTTTTAAAACAAAACAAGCAAGCAGTATGTTTATAGCCCACATGGTTATGAAGTTAAGCTTGAACCCTAAATTGGGACGTGCACATTATAGCCTTGCCCCAATGTCCTTTTGGCCACCTCCAAAAAGGCTTGACTTACCGCTAGCAATGCATTGGCTGAGCACCGGGAACAGGTCCAGCCTTCATTCACTATGTCAGGATGTATCCCATAGCAACCTGTGACAAATAGAAAAGCATCAGGTTGAAATAAATAGAAAAGCAAGACTAAAAATCCAGGCACATATTTCACATTTTGGCTCTTCGAGGAGCAGAATTGATGCCATGGGAGTAATGCAGGAAACCATCTTAGTAAAACCAGAGGCTCAGAGAGAGGAAGGGAAAACCATCTTGGGCACAAAGCTCAGCTAATGAATTATCCGCATGCCTAGCTCACTCATTTCTGGTGCTCAGAACAAGATATGAATAACACACCTAATAAAAACAGACAAAAGATGAATACTACGCCTTCTCTCCTCCCTACCATCCAAAATCTTCCCCTCTAAACACTAGCCCAAAAAAAAACAAAAAAAAAAAACATTTCACAATGCTTTTGTAAGAAGCTCAAAAGCTAGGGCATTGGCCCTCCTTCGGGACAGGAGAGTTCCGAAGCTGAGAAGCAGCCACATCTCTGCACTTCAGATGGACAGAAAAGAAATTTACAAGGGCATTTTATATTTAATATATAAAAAAGAGGAGTCAGGCCCTTCGACCCCGTGCACACAATGAGTTAAAACACCCGCTTTACATCAGGGGTGGGGAATCCAGTGCAGGGGTGTAGGAAAGTGGGGGGGGGCGCGACCCCGGGTGTCATCTCTGAGGGAGGTGTCAAAAAAGCACACCGCGGGGGGGGGGGGCTCGTGCGTGGCACATTGCCCCCCCCCAACCCGTGCAGCTTGCCCCGGGTGCACGGCATGGCCACAGCTCCGGGCGTCCATGCAGCTAACTCTGCCACTGATCAGTGGCCCTTCAGCCTCAGTCTCCATGGCTAACAGACAAGTCTGCACGGCTTTCGGATGCTGCTGGTTCCCCACTCTGGTTCTACTCTAGGAGAAGGGCCAAAGCAAAGTGAAAGCCTCCAAGTAAGGCACGGCCACTCTCCCTCTTTCAACAGGATATTTGGGTGAGGTACTTTAATACTTTATTTCTACAATCTCGGTGGTGGGGAGAGAATAAACCTTCAGGTAATGCTGAAGCCTTTTGAGTTACATAAAAGGCAGCTACTTAACAGAGGCAGATATAATCCCCATAAGGGAAAGGATGGGGCAGTGGTTAAGTCAATAATGTAAAGCCCATAGTCTCCTTGAAGTCTCTCAGTCTCTCTCTCTCTCTCTCTCTCTCTCTCTCTCTCTCTCTCACACACACACACACACACACACACACACACCCCAGGGCAGGGGAGGCAGAAGATTTAATCTAGACCTTGTGAAAAAGAAAGACCTCGGTTGTCACACCTTCAGAAAGCTGATCAGGAAAGCAAAATGGAAACTGTTGTCTTTAATTAAAATATTTATGGAGTCCAAAAGAGCTGTGTGAAGAGACTGTGAAATTTCAACATCGATTTCTTGCTTCAAGAGAGCACAGAAAAATATGCTTCTGTATTTGGGGAGAGGATGGAAGAATAGGTCTTTTAGAAGAGCAGATGCATTTTTTGTAAGATGCAAACTAAAAACAAAATGCAAACAGAGGGAGAGAGACAATAAGGAAGTATTGATTGTGCTGGGCGGGCGGGGGGGGTGGTGGAGTGTTTGCAACAACCACAGTGTGGTTTTCGAGCTCTGCTTCTTAAAAGGTATGGGGGGAAAAGAGCCTGGCTAGATTAGATGGATTGTGACCATTCTTGAACATTTCAAAGTATGACAAATAACTGCATTTTATATACTGAGTTCAGATATCTCTTATGGAGCTAGTAAAACCGGTGAAACCTGCAACAAAATGCCACAGTGCAAAGTGCTCCTGTTCTGAGTTACGGCAAGGCAGCCATATCTCCTTCCCATACGGTCCCTTCTGGAGAGCCATGGGCTGGTATAGAATACGTCTCTTATGACTCTGGTGGGGTGTGTACAGATGCAGGGACTGTATGTACTGTGTATTCATGGGGAGGAAGCAGCACAGGAGGAATCAACATTGCTAACCTGATCCAAAACTCCACACATACACCCCACACTCACACACGTAAACAAATCTCACTACAGCCAACCAAAGACAACCAACCACACCCTTGGCCATCCCCAACCTCTCTCACCACCAAGCAAATAGTAAGAGAACGCATACAAGTGATGCTGACACAAAACCCCACACATACACTAAGTATAAAAACAGAAGCATTCTCACCCCACTCACCATTTCACCCTCCCACTCTTTCCTTCCCAACCGAATGCTGCATGCAACACTAATGTCTCACAACGAAGGAAACTGATCACAGAAAACTCAACTTGAAAAAAGAGACAATGCACAAGTTTTTGAAAACTAAGAAACCTTTAATGAAAAAGAGATGCTTCAGAAACTTTCCCTTGTCCTTTCTAGACCTTCTCTGCCTTCCAAATTAACCATTCTGCTCAGGCTGAAAGCTTTGAAGGAGGCCGGTCTATAATGGATGTGTCGGGGGGGGGGAAGACCCAATAAAATAATGGACTCTCCTCTAATAGATACCTCTTGCCAGGAGCCCAATCTATAAACAGAAAACCAGAAAACATCAGAAGGGAGGCTTGAGAATCTGAAACAAATAATTAAAAAAAAGCCCTTTGGTTTATGGCAGGTGACATTCCCAACCCTTGCTTGGGTTGAGGAAGAGAGGCTTGGAGCTGGCTTCTTTTTCTCTTGGGGGTTTGCTTTCGAATGGGAACTGCAGCTGCTACCTATTGCTCAAATATTTCACTTTGGCATCTCTGTTGGAAGATGCCCTCAAGGTTTCTTGTGAAGGACTGTTTGCATATACTTATACGCACCAGAGCCTGTTCCTCACAAGGGTTATAGAAGGATAAGCCAGGGAGGAAGGAATCCATACCCAGTAGGCGGAGGACACCCTGGGAAAGACGCCACAAACCCCACTCTGATAACTTTCGCAAAAGAATACATGAGTAATGTGTCTATGTGGTACACCCACCCCTTCCCTCCTCATTTAATACTCTCCGTAAAATTTAAAACCCTTAAGTGTCTGAAGACACTCCTTAAAGGCATTCCATTGTCCCAAAACTCACATCTCCATTCTCTTCCCACTTGCCCAAAAAGAGCTCAGAAGGGAAGGGGAAGCAGACCAATGGCAACTTCGGGAATAACATCTTAATGAGGAACAAATTTTATTAGGCCACAGCTCCGGGGCAGGGGCACATGCCCTCCATGCAGGTCCCAGGTCCATGAGTGGGAAACAAAGAAAGAAAAGTGGACCAAAAGGCAGAATGTCCAATTTATGCAAAACAATCCTGCAGGGCTGAAAAGTTTACGTCCTGGTGTTTAAACACAAACTGGCCAAAACATGTCACAGTCTGTGTTATACCTTGTGATTCAAGGAATAGGTACATTAATGGATTGTCTGGAGGTTTTTGGAGGATGGCTGGTGGCTATTGAGGTTGAATCCTGACAAGACAGAAGTATTGTTTTAGGGGGACAGGGGGTGGGCAGGTGTGGGGGGGGACCCCTGGTTCTGAATGAGGTAATTGTGCCCCTGAAGGACCAGGTGTGCAGCCTGGGAGTCATTTTGAACTCACAGCTGTCCATGGAGCTGTGTCCAGGGCAGCTGTCTACCAGCTCCACCTGGTACGCAGGCTAAGACCCTCCCTGCCCGCAGACTGTCTCGCCAGAGTGGTGCATGCTCTGGTTATCTCTCGCTTGGACTACTGCAATGCGCTCTATGTGGGGCCACCTTTGAAGGTGACCCAGAAACTACAACTAATCCAGAATGTGGCAGCTAGACTGGTGACTGGCAGTGGCCGCTGAGACCACATAACACCAGACCTGACCTACACTGAAGACCTACACTGAAAGCTCCCAGTACGTTTCCGAGCACAATTCAAAGTGTTGGTGCTGACCTTTGAAGCCCTAAATGGCCTCAAAGGCCCAGTATACCTGAAGGAGCGTCTCCACCCCCATCGTTCAGCCCAACACTGAGATCCAGTGCTGAGGGCCTTCTGGCACTTCCCTCACTGCAATAAGTGAGGTTACAGGGAACCAGGCAGAGGGCCTTCTCAGCAGCGGCGCCTGCCCTGTAGGACACCCTCCCATCAGATGTCAAGGAAATAAATCACTATCTGACTTTTAGAAGACATCTGAAGGCAACCCTATATCAGAATTTTTTTAATGTTTAATGCTTTACATTTTTTTATGTGGTGTAAGCTGCCCAGAGTGACTGGGGAAACCCAGCCAGATGGGCGGGGTATTAATAATAACAACAGCAGCAACCACAATACTAATAGATTCAAGTCTCAGTGGTCATGAGGCTCCCAAAGAACATGAAAGAGAGCCTGTGAAATGCTGCTTGTGTTCACTGACAGCCAGCCTGAGCAGACAGGTGAGGGGTGGCAGGGTATAGCTTCAAGAAATAATTGAGCCAAATTCACAGAGAAGAAACAAGGAGAAATGCTCATGGTTGACGAACATTTAACCAGAGGTCAGAAAGATGAAGGACAATCGGTTGAAGACAAAAGAGTGACATTAAGTTACAGGATGGGAGAAGGAGCATAGCATAAGGGGCAGAGCGCTTGCTCTGCAGACAGAAGATCACAGGGCTGGTTCCTGGCATCTCCATTTGGAAATATCAGGTAGAAAGTGCAAGCATAGAATTGTAGAGTTGGAAGGGATCCCGAGAGTCTTCTAGTCGAACCCCCTTGCATTACAGGAAACAAGACCTCTCTGTGTCTGCAACACACAGACCTCTCTGCCAGCCACAGTGGACCAACCTGGGCTATGTGGACTATCTAAGGCAGCTTTCGATGCCTCTGTGCTTTGTGAGGGTTGAGGGAGTTGACAATGAAACCCAGAGAAAGGCAGTTCTAGTTCTAAGCATGCACAGACCTCCTTGGAAATCTACATCCCTCCCAGGGATGCTCTCAGGTGGCTGTTCTTACCAGGCAACCTGTGCTGCAGCAACAGGTGGAGGGTGTTTTCGTCCAGTGCAATGCTGCAAGGCAGAGGGGGAAGGAGCGACAGAAGTTCTGATGCCACCAAAAAGAAAGGAAGGGCTGGGCCCAAAATACAACCACAACAGAGAATCTCAGCGTAGACTTACTGGCATGGACCTGCAGGCAGCACTTGGCACAGGAAATCAAGGGGCTGCTTCCATCCTCTCCGATGTAGGAGTTGGAAGGGAGGGGCTCTGTGTTTTCGCCACTTGAGGTGAAGCACATCTCAGGAATCAGAGGCTTGGTCTTCTGCTCATATTTCAGAGGTGGCTGGAGCGAGGAGCTTTCTCCAGGGGAGACTGTGGCTCTCTCTTTTTCCAACTACAAGAAGGGGGGGGGGATACAAATTACTACTGAGTAGAGCTTGCTCATCATCCAGAGAGTCTGGAAAGCAATTAAATAGACAAGTCAACCTCTGATGATCACGTCAGGCCCCCTTTATTTTTACAGTTCATTCCCTTTTGCCATGGAGACAATGCAACTCCATCCAACTCGATTTACACAACTTATCTGTCTCATTCACCATACAACTACTCAAAGGCCTGGGTTCAGATGTAACAGAAAGCCCATTTCCCCCTATGTGAACAAGCTGCTGTGAGCCTCGAGTTCACATGTTCAGACCTCTTCTCTTGTGCGGCTACAAGGAGATGAAAAACGCTTGATAACCATTTTAAACAAGTTCTAGTTCCCCATGCCGTGTGAACTTGGGGATCTTCAGTTTGTTTAAACTCTGGTTAGAGAGAAGTCAAGATCAAACTGTGGTCTCATGATCTGGTTTACTCACTAACTAGAGCTAGACAAACCACAGCTGAGCTCAGGTGTAAATCTCAAAGAATTGTAGACCTGGAAGGGACCCTGATGGTCATCTAGTCCAATCCCCTGCAATGCAGGAATCCTGTCCACAACTATCCCAGGGTGGGGGTGGTGGCCTCGAACCACCAATCCTCTAGTTGACAGCCAGACACACTGACCCATTGCTCCTCATGAAGCTGTGGTTTGGTTGAATCTCCTTTATTCCAGTCACAAGGAGATGGGACAGGCAGCGAGCTAAACTGGGGCAAAAATAGGTTTTATTTTCATGCGGGTCAAAGATGCACACACCTGCATGTGCATTTGCGTACACACACAGGCTGGGAGCCTCAATGGTGCTCCTCTGGAGGCTTCCTGTGCAAAAAACCCAGCTAGCCCACCCCACCCCCACCCCGCCTGCCCAACCAGCTATGGCACCAGTGAAATGACACAGTGGGGAAATTCACACTGGAGGAAAACATGGTTTCCCTTGAGCTCTGAATTGAGCTGAAGTGACTCACATTGAAAAACTAAGAAAGAATACAATTTTAAAATCCTGTAAAGTTGTGTGTCAGCTTAACATGGGATTCAGATTGATGTGACATTTCTTAAACTAAGGAGTAGCCCCACCCAATGGTGCAGTCGTGGGGAAGAGGATGCAAACAGTTTATCACGACTTCTTGGTGCCAGAGCTATGAAAAGCTGCAGCTGACACATCCCCCAATTTCAGTGGAACCATTGGAAAAAAATCAAGGGTTCATGGTGGCCGCAGGATGTGCTGCAGATAAAGAATATGGGGGAGGAGGTGGGGAGGAGGAGAAGGAAAAGGACATGGTAGGTTTTGTAGGAGATGGATGAGCAAGGGAGGGAGGAAACATGAAAGGGGGTGGGGTGGAGAAGCTGGGTGGGCAGATCCAGTAATGAGCCTTCAGGGAGGAGACAGAGGAATGAGCAATCGGGCAGGCTTAAGCAGGGGCAGTGTCTCATTAGACTTGACAAAATAAAAAAATTCCTTCCAGTAGCACCTTAAAGACCAACTAAGTTAGTTCTAGGTATGAGCTTTCGTGTGCATGCACACTTCTTCAGATACACTGAAACAGAAGTCACCAGACCCTTCTATATAGTGAGAAGGTGGGGAGGGGTATTACTCAGAAGGGTGGTGGGACTGGGTGATTGGCAGATAGCTGTGATGAGCCTGTTGACGACTCTTAACGACTGCAATAGGTCTTACAGGAAAAAGCTTCCCTTTTTTATTGCATGGTTTCGTCTGATTGCAAAAACTCTTATCAACAAACCCCTTCTCAGGAAAATTTAACAAATGCATGCACAATTTTGTTAAACCACCCAGAGTCTTGACTCAAAAGTTCTCAAAGCTGCCTTTCGGTAGCTCAATAAGGGTTGGTAAGAATGTCCACTGTCATCTCCTTGGTTTGGCAATAGGCCAATTCAACAAGTCCATTTTATCGTGTTGCACACACAGTGCTACTCAACCCTAATGTGCTTGGTTCTCATGTAGAATTTCTTGCTCTACGACAGCTTAAAACAGCTCTGTCTGGTTGTCTTCAATCAAATAGGCTTCTTCAGCCCCAAACCAAAGTCCATAGTCAGTTGGCTGATTCAGGCTAGTTCTCTGCATGCTTCAGTTGCAGCTACATAATCTTACTCTGTGGTAGACAAAGCTACATTTCTGCTTATAACTGCCCGAAGAAATGGATCATTTCCAAACAAAAAGAAGAACCCACCTGTTGACTTGTAATCCTTAGCATCTCCTGCCAAATCAGCATCTGTGTAACCTACTAGTTATGGATTGCAATCTGCTGGCAGCTTAAGTTTAGGTATCTGACAACTCTCTTCACAACAGTCCAATCAATCCATGGTGGGGGAACTCACTTTCCTATTCAGGATTCCCACTGCATTTGCAATGTTTGGTCTCATTGTCATGGTCAGGTATAAAAGTTTCCCTATTGTTGACCTGTACTGGTTGTTGTCAGGTAAGAGTTTAGATTCATTTCAACTTTTTAGGAAGTCAGTAATCCTTAGTATGGTTACTGGGTTGGCTTCTTGCAGATTTAGGCTGTCAAGCAATTCAATGACCGCCTGCTTTTGGCTTAGAAGATAAGATCCATCGTCCTTTCTTTCAATTTGGACACCTAGGTAATAGGAAACTTTCCCAAGATTTTTCACCTTCAAATCCTTGGCTAAGTGCCTCATGACTTGGAAATCGTCTTGGAAATTTTTAGTTGTAATGATCAAGTTGTCCACAAATGCCAAAACATAAGAAAATTGTCCATTTTTGCATTTGGAGTACAAACACTTGTCTGTGTGACCTCGAGTATATCTTGGCTGTTTGAGCATGCTGCGCCACTTCTCATTCTATGCATTTGCAGCCTTGTTTCATTCCATAAAGCCCTTCTGAAGCCTGCATACTAGATGAACTTCCTTTGGCATGACAAAACCTTTGGGCTGTTCTTTGAGATTCTGCTATGCAAAAATGCAGTCTTTATACGTCTCACATCCATTTGTTTAGAAGCTAGTATGCTTAAAAGCAGTGGGACGTGGGTAGCGCTGTGGGTTAAACCACAGAGCCTAGGACTTGCCGATCAGAAGGTTGGCAGTTTGAATCCCCGCGACGGGGTGAGCTCCCGTTGCTCGGTCCCTGCTCCTGCCAACCTAGCAGTTCGAAAGCACGTCAAAGTGCAAGTAGAAGGTAAACGGCGTTTCCGTGCGCTGCTCTGGTTCGCCAGAAGCGGCTTAGTCCTGCTTGCCACATGACCCGCAAGCTGTACGCCGGCTCCCTCAGACAATAAAGCGAGATGAGCGCCGCAACCCCAGAGTCGGTCACGACTGGATCTGATGGTCAGGCGTTCCTTTACCTTTATGTTTAAAAGCAGTTTAATGGTGGTATACCTCACCACAGGTGCGAAAGTATCATCCAAGTCCTCTCCATACATTTACGAGTAGCCTTTTGCTACAAGTCTTGCTTTGTAGTGCTCGACTTTCCCTTCTGCACCCTGCCTCACCTTGAATACTCACTTGCTTCCAATTGCCTTCTTCCCAAGCAGCAGCTTGGTGAGGGTCCAGGTCTTGTTCTGGTGCATCAAACTCCTCCTGTGCAGCATCCTTCCACAGGCAAGTTTCAGTGGTCAGGTGGAAGGTTCCAGGGGACATACCAACCTTGAAATGTTGGACAGTCGTGGAGCCTGGATACCTTTGTCGGGTCTCTATTAGTGACTGACGTTTGGGCTCTGCAGCCACATCTGCATCCTCATCACCCTCCTGTTTAGGCATCTCGTCATCAGTCTCCATCTCATCCCTTCTGGCAGTAGTGCTACTTGGAATCGGCTCCTCTGCTTCTTCCTCCTGTTCATCATCTGTGCCAGGTGGTGTGGTAGCAGAAGGCAGATATGAACTGTTATATATCATTCAGGAAAGTATATGAGGACCTGTGTGTCTTCCTCGGACTGCTCAGAATAATCTATTACTGCTCCTCTCTTATCAGCTCTACTGGGCTCATCAAAATGAACCATATGTCTTGCGCTGACCTTTCCTGTTCTTAAGTCCATAACTCCGTAACCAGGCAAAAACGTTCCTTTGGCTGATTGACATCCAATGCCCTTTTAGAATGTGTTAGAGTGGGGGTTATTAGGTTGTTTTTGTTTCGATTATGTATTTTGAGTTTCTATATTGTGTTTTTATCCTAAGGACAGCCCTGAGACCTATAGGGTGCTATAAAAATCTCCTCCTCCTCCTCTTCTTCTTCCCACCAAGCATGAAAATATGTTGCAGGGTTCCCACAACACCTTCATCAAATGTGGCGATAGGGGTTTATTGTTTTTGTTTAAAATTTTATTTTTCATATTCTCATTTTATAAATATTTTAACAGAATAAACTTAGGTCTTTACATAATCAAACCACATCTCTCTCCTTTCTGCAGTTACTTAGCTTACATCTTTTTGTTACTGCATATCCAGTTCAAACTTCTTTACTAATATTCCCTTTGTATTCCCTCTTAATTATTTCTTACTGCACATGTTTATGTCAATCCTGCTAATGCTTTGTTTACAACACATCTTCAAACAGTCAGTAATTTCCCATTCTGTTTTAAAAAGTCTCTTTTCTTGGTTTCTTATTCTTCCAGTAAGTTTCACTATTTCTGTATACTCCATCAATTTCAATTGCCAGTCTTCCTTCGTTGTAACTGTTTCCTCTTTTCATCTCTGGGCATAAATCATTCGGGCAGCCATAGTAGCGTACATAAATATATATTCTTCCTGTTCTTTGGGTACCTCTCCACCAATTATACCTAAAAGCAAAGCTACTGTGTTTTTTTTAACAAAAGCGATCTTCAACATTTTCCCCCAACTCATTTATAAATCATTTCCCAAAAAGCTTTTGCTACCTTACATGACCACCACATTTGGAAAAAGGTACCTCCCTTCTCTTTACATTTCCAACAGATATTGGATTCAAACTTATGCATTTTTGCTAATTTACTGGGAGTCAGATACTATCTATACATCATTTTCATTAAATTTTATTTTATCACACCACACGTTGTAAATTTCAAATCCACATTCCACAACCTTTCCCATCCTGCCAATTCAATATTATGTCTTATATACATTGCCCAGAGGGGTTTATTGTTTTTGGCTAGATGAACCAGAGTACAATGCCACCTGAGAATGACCTTCAGAGAAGCTTCTGGAAGGTGAGATGAGATAGTTCTTAAGGGTGAGGTCCTCCATATGCCATCCCACTCAATGACATTAATTTCATTGCATTCCCCATATAGTGTTCTGCAAGTATACTATAGATCAATGAAACCAATATACTTTGGTTTCAATATAATTTGATTCAAATATTGTGTAGGAATGAAATCCTTCCCCTCTTTCTTCTACATGTGTTGCAAATGAGCAGCACTGGAGAAGTTGAAGCCAATTAGGATGCAGGTCTTTTAGCTTTCCCTTTAGCCTTTCTTTCATTTTTGCTTTGTCTTTGTATATTAGGTCTTGAATTCTATATATGTCCATTTCCCCATTCTTTATATTGCCAGTATTTGTCTTCTTGTATAAAGGTGGGGGGGTCTAGAAAGGGAGTTAATGGAGACGGTTCAGTGGCCAACATTTTCCTTTGATTTTTCCATGTCATAACTGTGGTTTATAGAAAAGGGTTATCAATTCCCTTTATCTCCAAATGTGATAGTTTTAAGAAGGAAAGTGCTTGGAATAGTGGCATGGAAGGGAATAATTCAATTTGGCCCCTAATCAGTGGAATTAGTGATTTAATTTTAAATGCCGCATAGCAGAATTGTAAGTTTGGCATTCCAAGTCCTCCCTTAGATCTATGTTTATACACCATGTTGGAACTAATATGCATTCGTTTACCCAGCATTTTCCATTTTCAAATTACACACAGAAACCTTTTCTGTCCAGCGTAGACACACTAAGCATGCTGCAGTTCAACATGCAACTTTCTCTCTCAACTGATTGTTTAAGCTTCCGTGACCAGGAAAAAGGGACATTGGATGAAAATTGGAAAGTCTATAAAGAAAAATTTTTAATTTGGGGAATTAGTGTAAAATTAATGAATATTAGAGGAAATGTTGGAATGAAACTGTCTGGCTTTAGTAGAAATGATATAAGGAGTTATGTATAAATAAGCATTAAGTTTTAAGTTTCAAGGCGTTTTATGGCAAGATGTTAAACAAAGTAACGCAAATTTTTAGCAGTAATGTTATAGAATAAGGTAAAATTGGATTATGAATAGGTGAGAATGTAAAGTTACAATATATTAAGATAAATTATTAAGATAAAAACAAAAATGGAAAGGATTTGCTGAAATTGTTAATTGAATTAGAATACAAAAAAGGGAGGTGTGAGGAGGTCAGGGAAATAAGTAAATGAAAGACAAGACATTGAAAGACTGAAATGTTTTTAATTGTTTTTATTTTTCTGTATTTTGTATTTTTTTATTTTCTTTTTCTTCTGCATTTTTGTAATATTTTTGAAACTTTAATAAATATTATTTTTTAAAAAATGATTGTTTAAGCTTCCTGAACTTGCACTAGATACCTTTATGGGAATACTGCAATCCATTAATGGGTTAATATTGTTAATGTCTCCAAAGAAATTATCATCATAACTCACGTGCATAGAACACCCAAATCAGTTAACTGTCTATTTGATTTTGTGCCATAACTGTTTACAGTTAGGATTCTTCTCTTGCAAAAGACAACACTTTTCCTTTGCTCCCCTTATTTTGGCTCGCTTGCTTAAATGCAGGAGATTTCCCCAAATTCACGGCTTCAAAAAATCTGGAGATGTGTCCCTCTTTGTTGCACTTGAAGCAAACCATTTTTCTAGTTGTAGCCTTGGCGGCTCTCCTTTGGGACACATAGTAGAGTCACTGCGTCTTATACTGCTGGCTGAAGAGTTTGCTCTTTTCTCCACATACTCCTCTTTCGGGTGCCCAATCACATTTCCTAGCGTTAAGTTTGGCTTATAACCCATGAGAGTTGCAATTGTTTGAAATTTAGGTCCTGGTGTCCCCAGGAAATTGCAAACTTTCTGTTCCTCATCCATTTTGCATTGTGAAATTTCTAGCTTTTCAATAATTGATAGGAACACTGTCATGTGACTGTTGGTCCTTCTTGGATTCAAGCTTTAAATTAAATAAATATCTCACCCAGGCACGGTGTGAATGCTTGCTTGCTAATCAAATGCTTTTTGCAAATTTTCAATCATCTGAGCTGATATGTCACCTCTCTCTGTGTGAACCATTTGGGCACCTGAAATACCATCCAGAATGATAGACACTGCCAATTTATTCTGCTGCTCCCACTCCTCTGAGGCTCTATCCTCAATGGATTTCTCTTTCTCAATACATTCTAAAATACCTTTCATATCATATTTGGCTTCTAATCATTTTTTACACTGGATGAAATTGCTTTGTGCAAGCTTAGGTAATTTGAAGCTTTCTTCAACAACAGAATTCCTGCTATCCATTTCATTTTAGAAAAATGAAAAAAGAACCCCCCCCCAATAAAAATTTGAAAAACTCCCATCAATAGAACATTCTCAAAATCTCCAAAAGGAAAGTAAAATTATCTAAGCCTGTTTCCTAAAAATCCGAAACGAAAACCAAAGAGCCAAAATCCTTAAAAGGAAAATAAGTACCGTATTTTTTGCTCTGTAAGACTCACTTTTCCCCTCCTAAAAAGTAAGGGGAAATGTGTGTGCGTCTTATGGAGCGAATGCAGGCTGCGCAGCTATCCCAGAAGCCAGAACAGCAAGAGGGATTGCTGCTTTCACTGTGCAGCGATCCCTCTTGCTGTTCTGGCTTCTGAGATTCAGAATATTTTTTTTCTTGTTTTCCTTCTCCAAAAACTAGGTGCGTCTTGTGGTCTGGTGCGTCTTATAGAGCGAAAAATACGGTATATTTTTATCTTGCTGTTCTGCATTGGAAGAGCAGGTCGAGAAAGTAAGGGTGTGTTACTCCTCTCACAACAGAAACAAAAGCACCATGTAGCAACTAGGAAATAAAACACACAAAAAATGTTTTTTCCTGGTTAAAAATCACTTTTGAAAACCCAAAAATCTGCAAAATACTCTCACAACTACAGTCCTTAACTCTGTCATTTACCAACTAGCATAGATATGTATTGTTATACTTATTTGGCAGCTTCCAGATTTGATGGCTGCAATGCACTGTCCTGCACAGTACAAAATGCAGCTGCTAGAGTATTAACTGGGACCAGTCAATAGACATGCATCTTGTCTGTGTTGAGAGAGCTCTGCTGGCTCCTGGTCATTTTAGGAGCCCAATTCAAAGTGCCTTCAACCAGCCTTCCCCTGCATGATGATCTCCAGATGCTGTAGGACTCCCAACCCCCATAAGCATGGCTAATGGTCAGTGATGATGGGATCGGTAGTCAAACAACATGTCTGTGGCACCAGGCTGGGAAACGCTACACAACTTGGGACCTGTTTATCTAACGAGGTGTTTGCTTCCGCATCAAGCCAACAAGCACTGTAGTAATCTTTGGAGGCATCTGAGGTGAAGCAGATAGCAACCAGAGAGAAGATTTTCTTTTACGTGGCTACTCAGCTTACGAAATTCTCTCTTTGGGGAGTTTTGCCTGACACCTATGTACATATCTTTTTAGCACCAAGCAGAGATCTTTTCATTTTCCATTGCTTTTATTTCCCGAGGAGTTATAGCTACAGGTTTTATTCAACTTATTTACCCATTGTCATTTATTGGCTATTTATGATTTTTAGTGTAAGCTGATCTGTCAGTCACTGAGCTGAAGGGTGCCACAGAAAGCCAATAAATAAAATGCAAGTGTTGTCTTCCTAGATCACACTGATAGTCCATCTATTCTAGTTCCTGTTCCCAGCAGTGGCCAACCTGAGGTCTCAAGAGAGCTCACAAGAGGAACATAAAAACACTTTGTTTGCACCCTGCATTTGGTCCCTTAAAGTGTCCAGAGGTTAGAATCATAGAATCATAGAGTTGGAAGAGACCACAAGGGCCACTGAGTCCAACCCCCTGCCAAGCAGGAAACACCATCAGAGCACTCCTGACATATGGTTGTCAAGCCTCTGCTTAAAGACCTCCAAAGAAGGAGACTCCACCACACTCCTTGGCAGCAAATTCCACTGTCAAACAGCTCTTACTGTCAGGAAGTTCTTCCTAATGTTTAGGTGGAATCTTCTTTCTTGTAGTTTGGATCCATTGCTCCGTGTCCACTTCTCTGCAGCAGCAGAAAACAACCTTTCTCCCTCCTCTATGTGACATCCTTTTATATATTTGAACATGGCTATCATATCACCCCCTTACCTCCTCTTCTCCAGGCTAAACATGCCCAGCTCCCTTAGCCATTCTTCATAAGGCATCGTTTCCAGGCCTTTGACCATTTTGGTTGCCCTCCTCTGGACACGTTCCAGTTTGTCAGTGTCCTTCTTGAACTGTGGTGCCCAGAACTGGACACAGTACTCCAGGTGAGGTCTGACCAGAGCAGAATACAGTGGCACTATTACTTCCTTTGATCTAGATGCTATACTCCTATTGATGCAGCACAGAATTGCATTGGCCTTTTTAGTTGCTGCGTCACACTGTTGGCTCATGTCAAGTTTGTGGTCAACCAAGACTCCTAGATCCTTTTCACATGTACTGCTCTCAAGCCAGGTGTCACCCATCTTGTATTTGTGCCTCTCATTTTTTTGCCCAAGTGCAATACTTTACATTTCTCCCTGTTAAAATTCATCTTCTTGGTTTTGGCCCAGTTCTCTAATCTGTCAAGGTCGTTTTGAAGTGTGATCCTGTCCTCTGGGGTGTTAGCCACCCCTCCCAGTTTGGTGTCATCTGCAAATTTGATCAGGATGCCCTTGAGTCCATCATCCAAGTCGTTGATAAAGATGTTGAATAAGACCGGGCCCAAGACAGAACCCTGTGGCACCCCACTAGTCACTCTTCTCCAGGATGAAGAGGAACCATTGATGAGCACCCTTTGGGTTCGGTCAGACAGCCAGTTACAAATACACTGAGTGGTGGCATAGTCAAGACTGCATTTTACCAGCTTCTTTACAAGAATATCATGGGGCACCTTGTCAAATGCCTTGCTGAAATCAAGGTAGGCTACATCCACTGCGTTCCCTTCATCTACCAGGCTTGTAATTCTGTCAAAAAACGAGATCAGGTTTGTTTGAAACGACTTATTTTTCAGAAATCCATGCTGACTATTGGTGATCACAGCATTCCTTTCTAGGTGCTCACAGACTGTTTGCTTAATGATCTGCTCCAGAATCTTCCCTGGTATTGATGTCAGACTGACTGGGCGGTAATTATTTGGGTCCTCTCTTTTTTCCTTTTTGAAAATAGGGACAACATTTGCCCTCCTCCAGTCTGCCGGGACTTTGCCTGTTCTCCAGGAATTCTCGAAGATGACTGCCAGTGGTTCTGAGATCACATCTGCCAGTTCTTTTAATACTCTTGGATGCAGTTCATCTGGCCCTGGAGACTTGAATACATCTAAACTAGCCAAGTATTCTTGTACTATCTCCTTAGTTATTCTGGGCTGTGTTTCCTCTGCTGAATCATTTGCTCCAAATTCTTCAGGTCGGGCATTGTTTTCTTTATTGGAGAAGACTGAGGCAAAGAAGGCATTGAGGAGTTCAGCCCTTTCTGTGTCCCCTGTTTGCATTTTACCATCTTCTCCTCTGAGTGACCCCACTGTTTCTTTGTTCTTCCTTTTGCTACGAACATACCCATAAAAGCCTTTTTTGTTGCTTTTAACCTCTCTAGCAAGCCTGAGTTCATTCTGTGCTTTAGCTTTTCTGACTTTGTGTCTACCCATGCTGGCTATTTGTTTGAATTCCTCTTTGGTGGTTTCCCCCCTTTTCCATTTTTTGTACACATCCTTTTTTAATCTTAACTCAGTTAAAAGTTCTTTAGATAGCCACCCTAGCTTCTTTAGGCACCTTCCATGTTTCCGTCTCATTGGTATTGCCTGAAGTTGTGCTTTTACTATCTCCCTCTTAACAAACTCCCAGCCATCATGGACTCCCTTTCCTTTTAGTATTACTGTCCATGGGATCTCACCCAGCACTTCCCTAAGTTTTATGAAGTCGGCTTTCTTAAAGTCAAGAAATTGAGTCCTAGTATGCTTGGCTGCTCCTTTCCGCGGTATAGTAAACTTCAGAAGAGCATGATCACTCGTGCCTAATGATCCTTCCACTTCTACCCCACTAACCAGGTCATCAACATTGGTTAGGACCAGATCTAAAATGGCTGTTCCTCTTGTTGCTTCTCCCACTTTCTGGACAATGAAGTTGTCTGCAAGGCCAGTGAGGAATCTGTTTGACCTTATGCTCTTGGCTGAGTTTGACATCCAACAAATATCCAGGTAATTGAAGTCCCCCATTACTACTATCTCCCTTCCTTTTGCATGCTTGGCCATCTGTTCCAGGAAGGTATCATCTATGTCCTCCGTTTGGCTTGGGGATCTATAGTAAACTCCCACAATGAGGTCCCTGTTATTCTTCTCTCCCTTAATTTTGACCCAAATGCTCTCACTTTGGCTTTGAGGTTATAAATCTTGGATCTCTTCACAGGTATACACATCCCTGACATATAACGCCACTCCTCCTCCTTTCTTGTCTGGTCTGTTTCTCTGAAATAGATTGTATCCCTCCATTATTACATTCCAATCGTGGGACTTATCCCACCAGGTTTCAGTGATGCCTATTATGTCATATTTAGTTTGCTGTACCAAGAGCTCAAGCTCATCTTGTTTATTTCCCATGCTTTGCGCATTAGTGTACAGACATTGAAGTCCATTAATCATTCCCCCGTGTCTCTTATTTAAGGATTTTTTCCTCCCACCACTAGGTCTGCGTGCTGTTTGCTCCATTTGGTCTATGACATTTGGAGGATCATCTTCATCAATTGATAGACTCCTACCTTCAGGAGCACTCTCTCCCGCCCCCCACATTAGTCAGTTTAAAGCCCTCCTGATGAGGTTTCTGAGATTTTTGGCAAAAACATTCCTCTCAACCGTTGTGAGGTGCAGCCCATCGCTTGCCAGAAGTCCATCTTCAAGAAACTGCAGCCCGTGATCTAAGAATCCAAACAGTTCCTGTTTACACCATTTGCGAAGCCAGCTATTCACTTCCACTATTTTTCCCTCCCTCCCTGGGCCACGTCGTTCAACTGGGAGGACAGATGAGATGACAATTTGTGCATTTAATTGCTTCAATTTCCTGCCCAGAGCCTCGTAGTCTCTTTTGATCTTCTGGAGGCTATTGCTTGCAGTGTCATTGGTTCCCACATGAACCAAGAGGAAGGGGTATTTGTCAGTGGGTTTTATGATTCCTTGCAGTCGTTCAGTTACATCTTGGATCTTAGCCCTGGGGAGACAGCACACCTCCCGAGACATCTTGTCAGGCCCACAGATCACTGCTTCTGTTCCCCTCAGTAGGGAATCCCCTTTTGGCCGGGCTGGGCTGGGGGTGGATGTTGACCCTCATGATTGAGATTTATTACAGTAGATACGCCTTTGCTCCTTGAAGCTTGCCTCCTGCAACCCATTTCCCTGCAATGTGTTATGATGTGGGAAGTGGGGGTGGGGTGGGGGGAGGAGCACTGGGTGCAGCTAGGACTTCCTCTTGGTTCCCATAGTTCCCACTTCAGGTGAAATGAACTTCCCAGAATACTGTATGATGCAGTGGGATTCCTTGGCAGGTTATCACTGGGAAACCAATTTTACATTAACCTGAAGGTAATCAGTTTAAGGCCACTGATAATCTGGAGGTCAAGCACAGATGGCTATTGCTGCATTCCTTTTTTTTTTTTAATACATTTTTTAATGAAATTTCCAGATTTTTTCACTACAAATACAAAACAAAACAATACAATAAAAATAACACACAACAAACAATAAAAAAAACACATATAAATTCAAACCTTATTTTCTTATACCTTACTTTCCCGACTTCCTCATACCTCCCCTTTCTGTATTCCAATTTCTAACTAATTTTCAACAAATCCTTCCCTTGTTTTTAACCTAATTTTAATCTTACTTATTTTCTTTAACTTATCCATTACCGCACATAACCACGTATATTCTAATCCATCATCATTCTAACGTTCATTAATTTTGCAATATTTCTTTAAATAGTCCTTAAATTTTTTCCAATCTTCTTCCGCTGTTTCTCTTCCCTGGTTTCGGATTCTGCTCGTCATCTCTGCCAGACCCATGTAGTCTATCACCTTCATCTGCCATTCTTCCAAGGTGGGTAGATCTTGTGTCTTCCAATACTTTGCAATAAGAATTCTTGCCGCTGTTGTAGCATACATAAAAAATGTTCTATCCTTCTTTAGCACCCCTTGGCTGACAATACCCAAGAGAAAGGCCTCTGGTTTCTTCGGGAAGGTATATTTAAATACCCTTTTCAGTTCATTATAGATCATTTCCCAGAACGCCTTAATCTTTGGGCATGTCCACCAAAGGTGAAAAAAGGTACCTTCATTTTCCTTACATTTCCAACATTTATTATCAGGCAAGTGATAAATTTTTGCTAGCTTGACTGGGGTCATGTACCACCTATAAATCATTTTCATAATATTTTCTCTTAAGGCATTACATGCCGTAAATTTCATCCCGGTGGTCCACAACTTTTCCCAGTCAGCAAACATAATGTTATGACCAATATCCTGTGCCCACGGCTATTGCTGCATTCCTCTCTTTTTGGTTTCCCCTGGATAACTGGTTGGCTGTTGTGGAAGACAGAGCACTGGGCTAGGCTGGTCTTTTGGCTTCATCCAGCTCAGCAAATGTTACAGCTATACCAACTCCAGAGCAAAGAGTTCTGTACAGTATTTTGGCTGGCCCATGTCCTACGTGGTCTGATTCCTAATGTACTTTTGAAACGAAGGGTAGTGATGATTAGATGCGGTGCATTTAGTAAGTGCTTAACACTTGGCTGTTGCCAAGAAAAAAAATAGCACACCCACCCCGCCCCCGCAAACAGAACTTCTCAAATCTTGAAATGCCAGCAACCGCTTCTGTTAATCAATGAAGGTTGGACTGTGCCCAGAAAACATACACAAATATTATATGTTATTTACCCTGACGATAGGGAGATTAAACTCAACATGATGGAGAAGAGAGTGTTACATTCCATCCTTCCAGTTCCTGCTCTACAAAGTGAGGCATGAGCCCCAGATGATCACTAAATTGCATCCTTCAATTCAGTTACCTGCCAATTAAAAAAAACAAGTTCTTCCACATCCTGCCATGGTTTAAAGATCAGTAGCTCTTAAATATTTTACTACCGATTGCCACCTGAAGGGCCAAGGAAATAGTGGTACTATAAATAGCTCCTCCTCTGAACAGCTGGAAGTCAGATACCTGTATGTAGGACTGACCCATAATATGGCCATCTTCAAACAACTCCCTCTAAGGTGCAGTCTGCATGTGCAGCAGAAAAAGGCACTAGAGCACTGAGGGGGTAGACAGAACAATTTCTGATTACAGGTGCATACTTTTAAAAAAATGCTTTTCAAACTTGCAGAAAGAAAAAACTGGCAAAGCGGGAGGAAGGCTGGGCTAGAACCTGACTGGTTGCCTGATATGCTAGTTTAGAATTTGCGGTGAAATTTCACACAAAGTAAATGGTATAACACGCCTACAATACAAAGTGGAGAAGCCCATCTCAATCTGACACGTGTCAAGAGCCAAGGCTGACACTGTAGATCCATATGTTTGGGGGTGCTGCTGCTTTGGCTTTAACGAGGGAGGTATCAGCAGGCTTGGGGGACCCCAAAGCCTGCCGAAGTATAACAAAGATTTAGGGGGAAAGGAAGCCTATATGGGTAGAGAACTCCCCTGAAAGCGGCCACAGAATGCTCACAGGCTGTTGCTGGGGGAGGGTGGGGTAATGTGAACTGGAAGGGGGAAATGGCTGGGAATGGTAATGTAACTGAGTATCCTGGGAAAGGCAGACTGGAACAGGCTAATCAGAAATCAGATGTGCCTATTAGTTTGGAAGCAAACTGAAGTCACCCACAAATGATATTGAGGATATTATCACCATCATCACCACCACCCCCAGTTGAACTGGAGGTGAGTAATAATAAATCAAGCATACACCCATCTGCATAACTGCTGGCATGCAATGTGACCAAGAAGAAAGCTGCCATCTCAAACGTTGATATCAATAGATGAGACACCTACATACTTACTGTTCTTCACCCAAAGCTAGAAAGATGAAGCATGCCAGAATTATGGTTCTTCCGCAGGGGACTTAAGAGCTTTCTAAAACCCTTACACACCTTTCTAAAGGATTACAGGTATTTAAAGAAATTGCTTGCTGATTGAGGGGACCTTGGGGTATTGTGTGCTTGCTCCTCTACCGAAGCTGCAGAATTACCTGATTATAGGGATAAAAGAGGGTGCAGATGGCGCAGTATGGCTCAGTCGATGCTGCAGCAGCATTGAATCGCCTCTCCGCAGCAAAGTTGGGTGCTTTGTTTTTCCACAGCAGGGAAAGCAAGGACTTCAAGGGCTCAGGGTCACCAGCATCCTCCTCACCAGAGAATGGGAGGGTTTCTAAAGAACAAGATGAGGAGAGAGAGAGAGAGAGAGAGAGAGAGAGAGAGAGAGAGAGAGAGAGATCAGGGTTAGGTAGAGAGGCAGGAACAATGACTAGGGATGGCCCACTTTTTAACATAAAGGAGACACGATAGCAAGTCATCCAAAAGCCAATCAATTAATGAAATAAACACACACACATTTTTTGTAAACATGTACCTACCAAATAACTGAACACTCAGTCTAAATGAACTTTTGTTTATCAAAAATATAAGCTTAGACTTCTGGACCTACTCAAGCTTAATGGCTGGTTAAAATAATTGTAAAAAAAGAAAATATAAAGTGAAAAGCAACCACAGTACTGCTATAGAGAAATCAGCTGGGGTTAGCTAGCCTTGGAGCAGTCCAACTCCAAACCATCCTAAAATGTCATGGAGGAGGTAGTAACTTTTCAGTGCATCAGAAGAAGTTCTTATCTCCTCTTTGTCAGCTGCCTCAGGATCCATGTGTGGAAGCCATTACTGGCTACAAGCTACCTCTAGAATCCAAAACCACATGTCTCTGAATACCAGTTGCCAGACAATAAGGGGGAGAAAGAGGGCCACTGACTTCAAGTTCTGCTTAGGAAACAGGATGCTGGACTAAACAGACCTTTGGTTGAATTCTGCAGGGCTATTCTAAAGTACTACTACTACTACTACCACCAATAATGATGATGATGATAACAACAACTACTACTACTACTACTTCATTATTACAGTGGTGCCTTCTTTCGTCTTGCAAGTTTTTCGTTTTGCGAGGCGTTCGTCTTGCGAGGCACCACTGTAATATGCTTCCCATCTGATTGGGTTGCCTCAGCCACTTTGGGTGGCTTCCAACAAAATATTAAAACACAAAAACATTAAAAAAAACCTCCCTGTGCAGGGTTGCCTTCAGATGTCTTCTAAAAGTCAAACAGATGCCTATTTCCTGGCATCTGATGGGAGAGTGTCCCACAGGGCAGGTGCCACTACCAAGAAGGCCCTCTGCCTGGTTCCCTGTAACCTCACTTCTCACAAGGAGGGAATTGCCAGAAGGCCGTCAGAGCTGGACCTCAGTTTCCAGGCTGCTGGAAACACTCCTTCAGGTACAGAGGTATAACATGCACTTGGTTAAAAAGTGAAGGAAGCAACTGGCACACTATCTGTCTGGATTGTTCAGCACAGAGTGTTGTTCCCCCAAACACTTCCATGCAGGCCTCTCATTTCCCAGCTTCCCTCCCCATGCACAGTGGTCTTGTCTATATCGGTAAGAGATGCTCAGTTCAGAAGTGCTGCCAATTCCTTGACGGGGAGCAGGAAAAGTCACAGTTTCATCTGGCCAGGCTTGACAGCTCTGTGACTCAAGCCCCTGAGAAGTACCAGTGCTTCATGACAAGACTACCCTTCAGGTGGGAGGCGAAGCCTCCTGGCTAAAGATCTGGCAAGCCAATGGGTAGAGAGGTGAAGCTATCACCAGAAATGGAAATGATACAAAGGATAAAAAAACTGCTGCCAGCTGTCACCTGCAAACCTCTCCCCTAGACGACTGTGGAGGTGCTGTGATGCAATCAATGTTCACTCCATTCTAATTGTTCAGGGGAGAGCTGTCAGCGAATAAAATGTCGATATCTTGCACAGATTCTGTGAAGGAATGGAAAAGCTAGTTTTCTGGCTGTTAATCTATATTGTAATGCAACCAGGGACGTTGTGGTGGCAAAGTCAACGAAGCCTGACTGGCAGAGCTGTCTTCATGTCGGAGATAGGCAGGAGGGCTGCAGCCTGCCAGAGCTTCAGCTGCTTAGGATTTAAAGAGAGCTAGGGGAATTCAAACAGCCCAGGAGAAGGATAGGCCTAAGAGAAGTGGGGGGCAGGGGAATAAAATAGAGTGGTGCCCCGCAAGACGAATGCCTCGCAAGACGAAAAACCCGCTAGACGAAAGGGTTTTCCGTTTTGGAGGCGCTTCGCAAAACGAATTTCCTATGGGCTTGCTTCGCAAGACGAAAATGTCTTGCGAGTTTTTCCGACTCCCCCCCCCTTTTTCTAAGTCGCTAAGCTGCTTATCTGCTTATCCGATAAGCCGCTAAAAGCCGCTAAAAGCCGCTAAAAGCCGCTAATAGCGCTAATCCGTCAATGGGCTTGCTTCGCAAGACGAAAAAACCGCAAGACGAAGAGAATCGCGGAACGGATTCTTTTCGTCTTGCGAGGCACCACTGTATGTTTTTATACAAGGAAGCTGGAAGGTGCTTGCAATGGGAGTAATCTAGAAGAACGAGGGAATGAAGAAAAAATCCAGAGGGACGCATCTGAGAGAAGGACAAGGGGTAAGAAGAGAAAGGAAGTGTGCACATGTAGTCACTTAAAGTGGCTAACCAAAGCATCTCTTCTGTGTCTCGCGATGAAAACAGACCATTGGGCTTAATGTGATAAGTTCCTTTTTTACAATGTATGGAAGGTATGCTCAAATGTGCTGGTCCTACTCTCTTGCAATAGAAAAAGCAATGCAATTCTGCTTTGTAACTTGCAGTCCTGTGCAGAAGAGACTTCCCAGTTTCAGGACTTAGCACATCAGCAAACAGTGAATACTTTCAGATATGCTAACTTTTCCTTAGCAGCAAAAATAACAGGTAAGAGGAAACAGAAAAAAGAGGCCCAAATAGCACTGGCTGAGAGTCAAATAACACCACCCTACTCTCCCCAGCAGAGAGAACCAATTCTCTGGGGTGCACAGCATACGTGCCACCCACTGCAAAACTTCTCATGGCAAATCCAGTGTTCCACTTTTCTACAGTGAATGAGGATATCATTGAACTAGATGTTCATAGCTGCAGCCATCCCAGGGTGCAACCTCTGCAGAAAAGGCAACATCTAAGCATGGATTGTCCCCAAACCAGTTTAGGAGCTGTGCCTGTGGGGAAGGGAGAGGGGCGAAAGGAAGTATTCCTCTCTTTGCTTGACAGTCCTGGTGACAGAGTAGGGCCCAAACTCTACCTAAAAGAGGAGATGGGGTTTCCTGCCTTTCCCTGGACTGTGCCTCAGGGAAACAAGGCATCTGCAGCTGGTCCTGCATCAGGACCTAGATCATGACCTCCACCAGCAGAATGTGGCATGTAGGCCTTGCGTCATCCTAATGGGGTGGAAGAACTCCCAATGGAGTAATGCTACCCTCCTTTGCAACCTTGAGCACACCACAATACCCACGCACCTACCTGCCTGCAATGACCACCCAGCAGTGCCTCGGCCTCATCATCATATAAGTGCAGGTAGGTGCCCAAAGCTCTGAGGAGACCACCACACACCTTTAGGAGCACTTGACTTCCCGGGTTCCATTTTCCGTGCAGCTGCCCCACCCACATCTGCCCATGCCCCTTTCAGAGGAATCTATCAGTAATGTATGACTACCCTCCCCTGCCTGGACCAGAAGCGTTACAGCTGCACTGCTCACCTGTTTAAACGGCACCTGCAACTTAAATGTGTGTATTTTTTCTGCCCGAACTCCCCTAAGGGGAAATGATGAGGGAAGAGAATAGAAACAGGCAAACGGAAAAGTTTTGCAGAACTCCATCAACACCCTGTCCCGTGGCACGAGACTGGAGGAATCTCTCCCACGCACTGTGGCAGTTACAAATCTGATTAGCACAGCCTTGCAGATTCAAGCATTTGAGGATAATCGTCTTCACTGTAGGGGGGGGGGACGACATTTTGTTTCGAAGAAGACTTGAACCATCAGTCTGGACATAGGATAACAGTGGCACAGCAATGCCCATTTCTATAGTCATAGGGAAGGGGGACCTCTGGCTCCCTGTGTGTGTCCATGTATGCACAACTGTGTGTCTGATCATGTGCTAAGAGGCATTTGTGCTTCACCCTGCCTGCTACTGGAATGTGCCACATCCCAGTGTCAGGAGCTACAAAGTTGTTCCTTTCTGATGCCCAAATTCTAAAAAGAAAGCCACTGGCCTGTATTGGCAGATAAAACTCCTGAAATGCTATGGCACCTGGAGGATTAACAGATTCCTTATGGCATGTGAGGTTTTGAAAGATACAGATGACTTGGTTGGATATTATGATTTACTATTGCTAATTAAATTGGTTAGTCAATTTTTCTTGTCCAAGGCAACTCAAAGCAACTTACGAGCAATCAACCAAACAAACTAGAAACAAATCCACATAGATACATTAAAATCAATGGGGTATGGGAAATTAATAAATCTCACCCACTCTAAAAGGCCACAGGTAGTTAAGAGGCAAGATTATAGAGGAATTATAGAAGAACATTTCTGCCTGGCAACTAAATACATATAATATGGTGGTTACCAGGTGAGACTCCCTGTGGAAAGCATTCCACAAACAGGGAGCCACCACTGAAAAGGCCCATTCTTGTGCTACCACCCTCCAAACCTCTGGTGGAGGATTGTAGGGTCCATCTTGGTGCATATGGGGAAGAGGTGGTCCTTGAGGAATTGTTTCCTCAGTCAGCAAGCAGCCAACCAGACAGGCGAGGGAAAAATTGAGAGTGTCAGAATGGTGTAGTGGTTAAGAGTACTGGACTAGGACCCGGAAGACAAGGGTTCAAATCCCCACTAGGCCATGAAGCTCACTGGGTGTGACCTTGGGCCAGTCACAACTCTCAGCCTAACCTACCTCACAGGGTTGTAGTGGGGAAGGGGAGAAGCATATACATCACCTTGGAGAAAAAGATGGGATAGAAATTGTGGGATGGGATGATTGTGGAGTGGGCAGTGGGGTCCGGAGGGAGCACACCTCCCCACCAGCAGGCAGCCACAGGCTGCCTGCACGCGTGACCTTGGGGTCTGGGGCACACACACCCCAGACAAGCCACAGCTGTCTGAACATTGTTCCCTCTGTCTAACCTTTTGCGGTCTCAGCAGTCTGCGGTGTCCTGTCTGTAACCTTTGTCCCTGAGACCTTTTGTCTCCTTCGTCATACACTGTGCAAGGGGAAAATGACGCGGTGGAAACAGGTGCCAAAATAACTTTGTACCACCCCACGATCTCGGGACCGGAAGATGTGTAAAGGTCACAGCCCAAAATGTATCTGCCTGGTTTGCATATTTGTCTCAATAAAAGGAGGCTCCACAAGGCTGGCCGGCAGCTTGCTTGCAGCCCACCTGTGCGCAGCTCACCTGCTTTATCAACTCCTGCCTCATGTCCTTCACTTCAGAAATGAATGAATGAATGAATGAAAATATCATTTTGGTGGCCTTAAAGAGATGTACAGATGAACACTTAATAAAGAACAACCAATATGTCCTTCCTCACTCAACAGGTTTGTATGCACAAGGTCTCAAGTTCAATCCCGGGCACCTGCAGTTAAGAGGTTGCAGGTCAAGTGAAAGACCTTTGGGCTGCTGCCATATCCTGAAGGTTTGGATACCCAGGTGGGGATCCACTGGCTGACAGGAACAATACTATAACTATCTGTAGAGATCGAGAGGCAGGTGAAGACACCCACACCCACCCCTACCTCCACCTACCTGGGAATATTTCCACCAGGAAAGATGGGGAGGGTTGGACAGCATAGCTGGAAGGTGCTTGGAAGAACCTGTATACTTACCCTCATCACTTGAAGCTTCCTGTTTCACCACAGAAAGGGGGGAGCGTGTGGGTGGCTTGCCCAGTGGGTGGCGGCGACTTTTCTTAATCTCCATCTTCAGTTTAGAGAAAGTGGAAGTTGTCTGGCGGGGGGAACAATGACAAAACAACACAACCGTATTATTTCAATATATGTCAGCTAACTCAGGATGATGGAAGCAAGGCGCATGTTACAGTGAAAAGCTTCAAGGCAGGTCATCGCTACCCTTTGCCCTGTGGGGATACCAGGTCAGTAAAGTCCTGCGAGTTGGGGGGGGGGGAGAGCATAGTCAGAACTGTGCGTCCCCTTATGCTACTAAAGCCCAAATTCCACAACAGAGCAATGTAAACTCTGAAAGTGAACGCAGTGTTTAGCAATTTTGCTTAACCCAGCCTGCTTCTGCCATGAATGAGGATTATGGAAGTACAGAAGTCACTGAAAGGACTCTGCTGCATTGTACATACGCTTTCAAGGCTTTCTCCATCACCACAAGGGCTAGAATCCTCAATCAAATCAAAGCAGAAGCCCTCAAGACCCTGAATTCTACAGCAAATCCCTCCCCTTGCACAGGATTGCAAGAGCATGTAACACATGTACCTTTGAGAAGGGTTACGGTTATTTTCTATATGGATACTCCAGCGTGAAAGTTCTGAAGACCTTTTTAATGACATTAGAGACAGCATTTGGGCAATGAAAACAGCTAATGGGGGGGGGTTGAAAATTTTTCTTTTCTAAAAGAGGCTTTTAAAAGCAGGACTGGATAAGTATGTGACAGAGGCACTCTATTCAAAGAGCTACTAAAGAGAGGGCTTTCTCAATAGTGACACTCCACTTGTGAAATAAGCTCGTCTGGCACAAGTCTTGTAGTCTTTTCATCCCCAGATGAAAATCTTTCTATTAAAACCAGGTTTTTTAGAACACTTGTGGTTTTTATAATCTGGGTGTTTCGGTTTAACAAGTCACATTTTATTGCAAAGGTTTTTTTTAAAAAATGGGCAATATCATCAAATTAAACCATACTCAGTTATGACTAACACAAGATATCACCCATTTTGTGTTGATTTTAAGACAGTGTTTTATTTTAACTTTCGCCAACCTTCTAGAGACAGGGAAGGGATTGCACGCAGGCAAGGGTTGCATCCATGCCATAGATCTGAAGCACTCTTGTGCCACTTTAACAGTCATAGCTTCATTGGTCCACCAAACTAAGTGTTGTCTATAAGCTGACTGGTAGCAGCTCCCTGGGTTTTCAGATGGGAGTCCCATTCCTATCTGGAGATGCTGGGGACAAAATCTGAGTCCTCAGTCTGCCAGATCTGAGCTATGGTCCTTTCTCCCAAGATAAGGTATGAGTCCAGTCATCCTGGTTCTTTAAAAAAAAAGAGGGTCGATTTAAAAAGGAACTCAGATCAAGGCGGGCAGCCCTAGATCAAGGCAGACCGGGGGGCAGCCTTGCTCAGTATTGACAGTGATAACTCAGGGTTCCTGACAGGGGTCTTTTCCAGATTTACAGTGGTGCCTCGCAAGACAAAATTAATTCGTTCCGCGAGTCTCTTCGTCTTGCGGTTTTTTCGTCTTGCGAAGCACCCCTATTAGCAGCTTAGAAAAAGGGGGGAAAGGGGGGGAAATCGCAAGACTCGCAAGACGTTTTTGTCTTGCGAAGCAAGCCCATAGGGAAATTCGTCTTGCGAAGCACCTCGAAAAACGGAAAACCCTTTCGTCTAGCGAGTTTTTCGTCTTGCGAGGCATTCGTCTTGCGGGGCACCACTGTACCAGGTGATGCCAGCAATTGGGTCTGAGGACTTTGGCATACAAAACAGTTGTTCTACACTGGGCAGCCACAGCCCTCCCTCTAATGAATGGTCCAGATGGTGAACACTTCACAGTGCTGGTTGACAAGGAGGTCTGCTAATGTTGCAAGATACACATTCAGACTCTTGGGCTGCATTCTGGAGAACATGGTGGCTCATGGGCGTCCAGGAGCTGACCATCTCCACTCCCGTGAGAGCGTAGCCTGCGTCTGCTCAGGAAGGCTGGATTAAACGATGCACAGAGCTGGGAGAACCATAACTGAACAGTTCTTACTGACGTAAGCTTTTCATTTACCAGGCAGACTTCATGTCCCCAGTGGAGGCACCGGCTTGTTTCTCCTTCCTCATGCGTTGTGTTCAAACTCCTAGTAGCTTTCATAGCAAAACCAATGAATACACACAATTGTCACACCTACCTGCTGGCATATATGCACACACACACACACCCATCCATCTGAATTTTAAAGCCCACAAAGCCAATTATGCTAGAAACGCTCTGTCAGAGAAAGGGTTGCCTAGCGATGGTGACTCAGTATAGGCACTCAAAGGAAATTCAGCGTGTTTCAGTAATTCTCAGTTCTGCAGTGGAGAAGAGTCAGGGCCCTTTTCTTCATCTACATTCTTTGTGCACCACTGAGGGGGCTTTTCATTTTTATCCAGAAATCAATTTCCTTTTTTAAAAAAAACGTGTCAGGGACTGTGCTAAGGTAAGGTTCGTGGAATGCTGACTTATACAGTGCCAGAGAAGGGCCTACCAATCACAACTTTTTATGCCAAAACAAAACTCAGAGGTAATCTATCTAGAATTCATTGTGCTATTCTTATTCTCAATGCCAATATCCATGGGTGAGTGGAAAGGAGAAAATATACACTTTTACGACCCGGACTGAGGATTTGTTCCATGGGACAAAGACCCGTGGAAAGTAATGGCTCAGTCGGTTGTGTCTTTTAGTTTCCTCAGTGTGTGCGTGCGCCTGTGTGTGCCTCCACACGCCTACAAAGGTTCAGCCACATGAGCAGTCTGAAGCAATACAGCTCAGACACAACTGTGCTGCTCTTATGTCTTGGCTAGGGAGAAAAACCAAACACCTTTGTTCTCTGCTTCTGAGAATTGGGACAGTGTATGAAGGGGAACTGCAGGAGGGGGTTCAGTATTTGCTGCTCTGGGTTCGGGGGGGGGGACGACTCACTACAAACTAAGACAGCCCTGCAGTTATTTCCTAGTTACACATTTTTATAAAAACTCTTCACCACTTGGCAGCAAAGAGGAAGAGCTCTTCTGGAATACACCTCTCGTTCTACCTTTTTGGGGACAATACCCTGAAGTAACGACGTCTGTCAGCAAGGAGTTCCCAAGTAGTTCAGCCACATGTTGTTTCTCTGTGGGACTGCAAGCTCTATGCTCCCCTGAGATGGCAGCCCTGCTCTTGGCTGGGGGGGGGGGGACTTATTCTATGACAGCTGACACTTTTTCAGCCTGCTTCCACTATCACCCCCAAAATATAATTGCAGCCTTCAAAGTGTATTTCGTTCAAGGCCCAAACTTCCCCCTCACCCCCCCCTATTCTGCTCCTAGCTATCTCCAGCTTCTTATAACACTACTAATGCAATCTTCTTCTCCTCCTCCTCCTCCTCCTCCTCCTCCTCCTCCTCCTCCTCCTCCTCCTCCTCCTTCTTCTTCTTCTTCTTCTTCTTCTTCTTCTTCTTCTTCTTCTTCTTCTTCTTGGAGTACAATTTTAAGGAAATCCTGTGACACCAGCATGCGCAAAAAGTGGAAAGCTGCATGGGCCAATAAGGGACAGAAACTCTGACAGTAAAAAATGCCCATCTTTAAAGAGCAATGGGGTATTTATGCCAGGGAAAACCGTATGTTCACAGGCCCTCCTGCCACATCGGAAGCGCTGCCCTCCATCACCACCTGGGGCTCCCAAGCATAGGTTCCATTTGTTTCTAATGCTCAGCCAGATGGTCTTACATCAAACAGACACGGAATACCAGCCTAAAAACTCAAAGGGGGACAAAAGAGACCACAAGGAAAGAAAGAAAATGAAAACAGCAACACCACCATTTATTGCCAGGCTACAAGCCACAGGCACTTCACAGCCAGACAGTGTAAAACATTGCACCTGCTCCGCCCATGCGCTGGCCAGCAGCACAAACACGGGCAAACAAGAGTTCTGCTTTGGCATCAGGCACTTAACACGTTGCAGCACAGTCTGATTTCTTGGAAGCATCTGGCGCAGCCAGCCATGGAGAACTCCCATGAAGAGCCAAGTGCATTCCAGCGCCACTCAGGACTGGGCAGAGGCACCCAGAGGCGGCCCCGTTAAGCCCAAAGGATCTTGTTGATTTTCAACCGGATTTTTCTCCAGTCAGCCGCCACTATGTCCGAGTACTGCTTGTACAAAAGGTGCCTCAAGCGGGCAACCACGTTGTGTGGCAGAGCACGCTTCCCTCTGCCCCCGCGATAGCTAACAGTGCTTCGCCACCTCCGCAGCTCATCCGGGGGGACCATACGGGTGAACAAAGCTGCAGCGTATCTCGCTGGCTTGCCGCTAACTCGCTTGAACAACTCCCGCCTCTCCCTTCTAGGGATCCTCCACAAGGTGATATCATCCGAGCGTAGGACTGCCTGCAACAGGTGAAGGTGCGTTACTTACACTGGAATGTGCAATGGCCACCTCCCCACATTAGAAAAAAATAATAATACATCCTGAACCACTCAGTTTACACTGCACCACACTCATCTGGGCAACCCTGTTCACATTCCAGGGGCTGAGGGAGGAATGCAGCGTTCAAAAGGGCACACAATTCAACACAGACAAACAATTCGACAGAGAAACAGACAACACACAACAAGAGGACCCCAAATTTCTTGGGCTTTGGAGATCTGCCTGATTTACTTCAAGTTTATCTCACTTCAACAACGGTACAGTGATTCTTTGCTTATAAGCACAAATTCTTCCCTATCAATGGCTCCCTTATTAAGGTCACTCCTCTTGGGCCCTGAGGAAATATTATACTCAAGGAACAACATGATATAAAGTATATAACATTAACATAAATGACAGTGTCATTAAGCAAATCTCTCTGCTTGGAGAGAAATGTGGGGTGGGTGAGGCAGGGGTGGTAGTCATGTGAAGAGCCAGTGTGGAGTAGTGGTTAGCGTACTGGACTTAGACCTGGGATTCTAGTCCCCTCTCAAGTTGTGAAGCTCTGTGGGTGACTCTGGGCCAGTCACTGTCTCTTAGCCTAACCTACCTCACAGGGCTGCTGTGAGGATAAAATGGGAGAGGAAGAACCATGTATGCCACCTTGAGCTCCTTGGAAGAAAAGATGCAATATACATGTAATAAAATAAATAAAAAGTTTGCAGGCCAACTGAGTGAGCCACTTAAAGGCTTAAGAAGAAGGTGATATCACCGGCCAAACACAACAGGTCAAAGACAGAGTCAGATGAGAAGCACACAGAAAGAAGAGTCTGCCCAGTGAGCTGATGGGGCTTTGTCTCAACAAGAAGCCATTTCAAACTCCTATAAGCCTGACAAGATCACACTGCACTTTCAGATGAACTGTCTGAAGCCACCAATTCCAATACCGCATTCTGAGATATCACTGGGGGAATTCCCACTTGGCAAGAGTCAAACTCTAGGTCAAACCTCTACTCAATGCCTGCCCAATTTAAAAGGAATTCCAAAAACACAAGACTTACAAAGCCACTAGGTGATTTACAGAAGGGTAGACAGATTGACTAAGTATACAAAACCCCAAACTCCTTTTAAAGTGAGGGCACTGAACATTAAAATCTGATGAACTTGATTCAAAGCACACTGTTTCAAAATTGGCATAATTCCTCTCCGGGTAACACACAAACCATGAGAAAATGCTACAACAGGGCAGTTCTGTCAGGACACTGCAGACTACAAGCCCACAAGGTGCCCTTTTTGTCCTCTCACTATGTGCAAATGCACACAGACCACATGTGTGGCTGAAAAAATAGATACAGCAAATTTCCTATTTGCCATCATTTAATTTCTAAGCATCAAGTCCCTCCCCTCAGTCCAACTTTTTGAACTGTGTGTGTAAATTATCTGGCTGAGGCAGGGAGCATTCCTTTTGCTGGAGCACAGGATAGCAAAAAAACCAACAAAACAAAAAACAACAACAGAAGGGATGTGATGTGCTCAAGAGCTAAGAACAGTGCTAAGCAAGCCTTGCAAGCAAGCCCAAAAATGTTTGTACTAGCTTGCCAATACCTAGATGGCCTGAAAGAATGAGGGTCAACTAAGCTTCCCTGCCTTCTCACTTGGGGGGTGATTCTTAGTCCTCACAGTTGAGGTTATTTCATGTTTGGATTCATCTGAGGGGGAAAGCAGCATTAATGTCTCTGAGAAATAATCAGGTGTTTGGGGATGGGCGAGCACTAAGCCATTCCTGTCATCATCTTCCCAGCCCGGCAAGCTAAGCACATGGTGTTCACAAACAATCCAAGCATCAACAGATTATCAATGCTGCATCTTCAATCAGAAGACTAAGTTATGATCCAAAAAGGCAATCTCATCAGAGAACCCATGTTGTTCCAGTGACAAGGAGGTCTGGCTTCTCCCTGGGCTCAGGTCTGTTATGCACTGAACTGTGTAGACCCAAGCACTCTGTTCCCCACCAGTGAAATGGAACCAATAGTGACCTATCTTGCAGAGATGCAAAGGAGGTGTTGGATTTGCATTTGTCTTTAAAAAGAAAAAGAAAAAAAAAGAATGCTATAAGGCAGCGGAAGATTTTGCCAAAAACATTTATCTTGGCCGGATTTGTTTGGGAAGAGCAGCCTTGTGCACCAGGCAACAGAAGTCTCATCATCCTGGATGTGGGGGATTGGAGCGGGGAAAAAGAGAGATATTGAAGCCTGGACTTGGGACTCTGCTCACACCAGCACAGGTCTACAAGCTGATTACACACAGGACACACAACCAATCCACAGCAGGCACAACTGCACAATTAGCTTCCACAGTGCACTGGCAGTGATAGCAGCATGGATTACCAAGCACTGCATCAATCCTCTTTTGTTAAAAAAAGGAGTGCTTTATGGAAGGATGGGTCTGTCCGGCAGTTCTGTGAATGCAACCTGAGTGCTAGCCCAGGCGATACTGGTAGCAGCATGTCAACACTCTGAATCCCTTCATGTCATCCCTACTAGGGACTGACAGTTCAACCAATATTGGCTAAACCTATTCTACATCTCTCTGGGCAGGGAAGACAGCGTGACATGAGCAGAGAAGGAGGCAGAAGGAAGAACAAGGACACACCAGGAAGAAAGGAAACCAGCCCCCTGAAACATCCTATAAACAGACTAGAAGCCCACAGCACTGTCACTCATAGAACTTCCTTATCGGTCAACCAGGTTCTTACAGGAAACCAGAGTCAACGTTAAACAGTGGAGGCCACTGTGTTTGAAAATAGTGGCTGCCCAAAAGATTTCAGGGGCTCTGAAATGTAAGCCTTTCACTGTGCGTCATCAGAGGCAGGCTGTCCAGCGTGGACATGGAACACGGCATATAGGGAAATTGAGGAGTTTATGGTGCAGCGGCCTCTATGCAACTTTTCAAGGATTGGCTTGGAATTGTGGTGGCTGCTTCTGCTTCCTTGTCCACTATGTTTGGAGGTGCAAGGAATTTCAAATGAGGACCTAGGGAAACTTGCTATACCCTGACCTGGCTGCTTAACCACGAGACGTTCATTACGTAGACCCCACCACACTCAACACTACCTGCAATTTACTAGGCTCAGCAGGCACATCTGCGTTTTCTCCCTCGCCGCTCTCATCTTTCACCCCAAGATCCAAGGGGGCCACCTGCTCTTGTGTGACGAACCTCTCAAGAACGTCTTGGGACGAGGCATGCTTCTTTTCTGAAGATGTCTTTTTGGGCCGTGGAACCACAAAGAGCATTGGGATAATGCGGCGTGGCTTCAACCCTTCCTCCTCACCAGGAGCTTCGGGGGGCAGGGCATCGAGGGCAGGCATTGGGGGGATGCTTTCTTCCACTGATGCAGACTTGGGGGACTGGGCTTCAGGCCCCCCCTTCTCCGAACGGACCTGATGCTGCCCCTCCCGCTGCTTCAGCAAAGGTGGCTGTGGGAGTAACAGTGGAGGCAGAAGTTGCTGCAGTGGGCGCTGAGGTGGCTGGGGCAAGGGGTGGGGGTGCTGCTGCTTCTTCTTCCTTTCTCCTTTTACTTTTGGGATTCGGGTCTTTGGCTTGCATTCACCTGTTTTGACAAAAGAAGACGATCAGTTCCAACAAGGCTACTGCCAAACTCACAACAACAAAGCCTCACATTAAATTCTTCCTTTCACCCCATAACTGTAATTATTAGCTGCCCTTCACTAGCAGCTCCCATGCCAGGTTACGGTGATTTAGAATTCATAATTTAAAACATTTACAAGAAGTTCCAGTCACAGGAACACGTACACATTTCAGGAGTCAAAGACCAGGGTGTAGCATTTGCCCAAATCTGTACATTTAAATCATCAGACACACCTCTGCAGTGAAGGAATCCTACAACATAGGGACTACCACAGAGAATTCCCTCTTCCAGGCCACTTTCACCTGAACTTCTGAGGGCAGCAAAACTACCCAAATGGACTTCTGCTGATCTTAACACCCAAGAAAGTCTGTACAGAAGGATCCCTGCCTCAGATTCACAATTCATTATCATCAACATTCCCTAACCAGTATTTAATCTTAAATACTCAGCTTTAAGACCTAGACCCATGTCACCTAGCCTTAAGGGCTAAAAAATCAGCATGCTGCTGGTGCTTAATTGGAAAATTGATAATAATTTTGCACAACAATTGATTTCAGGGTGGATTACAACCTCACTAAAGCATATCAGCAATACAGCACCCATTAAATCTACCAAAAATTAAAATCAACCACCTCTGTGGCAAACACCGGGGATGGAATTCTATGCCACACCAAGAAGATTTGTTCCACCAGTGCAAGCATTTCTGCTTGGCAGACAGAACAATATCTCCTTTCCCAGTGTGCTGTTCTGGGGGTTTTCCCAAGTTGCCCAAGCAGATTTGGGGAGATTTGGGTGGGGGAAACTTAGCTGAACCTGGCCCAGGAAGTCTTAACCTGGCATCTAAATGAAAAACAGGGCAGAATTCGTCACATCTCTCTGGGGCTGAAGTTCCACAAATACAACACCAGTCAAAACTGCCTTTAAAAATGCTGAGATTCTCCAGATTTTATATAACACACCAAATCACCCTCTTTCCCGAAGTCTCTGATGGTGCAGGGAGACAAAGCAGAGCTTCTGCTAAAACTCTTAATTCCATCTCTGTGCTACCAACACCCTCCTTGTGTAGAAGAATACATTCCTCACCTGTTCCCAAGACGGGTGACATTCAGTGAAGTCATGTGAAGACGTGCTTCCAGTACAAATGATTCAAGAACACAGGCAGGTTTTAAACGAAAGCCTGCAATGACTTTCATCTCCTCTCTCAGTGTGAAGAGAACAGGAGTTAATGTGAATTAAGGGAAGGCACAAACTGAAGTAACCGTTAATGCAAACACGGCCTAAGTGAGTGATGAGAAAGTAGAATGCTCATTGTCAGGCCAGAGAGAATGAAGAATGAACAAAGCCTCAGAAGTGACCAAGAAGAAGTTATAAAACTCAACATAGTCCATCTTTTATTTTTATTTTTTTTAAAAACATTAACCTCTGTGGTTTCCAGATTGCTGGGGTTCAGTTTCTATGTGGTTTCCAGATTGCTGGGGTTCAGTTTCTTCTACTACTCTAAAAAAAGATCTAAGAACAGGCAAGAGCTCCTTTTGTGGCAAAAGATGAGTCTTGGCTCCCCAATGCCTTCAAGCCCAGCAGTCAGACACTCGGTTTAAGTTCATTCCATACACATAAGCCCTGCCATTACACGCTGGGCAGTCAACAAAACTTGGGAAATGAGGCATTGAACAGAGACCCCTAAATCACTTCTCTGCCAAACAGCTTCTCCTGCAAGGTCTCCGAAAGCAGCGGCAGCAACGTAGGACATGAATCAAGGCAGGCATTGAACTGGGGTCTATCACAAAATGCCAGTGATGCATTTTTTCTTTTTCTCCCAATCCTCTCTTCTCATCTCTTGGGCCCAGTGCCCCCACCCTGCTCAGAAGCCACCACCATCCATTTTATCTCCCCACTGTCAACTCACGAGTGCACTTTTGAGATCGCACGCACACTCACTAGGCAGATAGATGCCTCAGTATTTTCCCATCTAGACAGAGGGCCACCCATAAAACAAAAGAGAACTCCCTACCCCCGACTGCCACTTTGTTTTCCGAGTATTCCAGTACACATGCACCCCCAAATTGAAATTTCTGCCAGCCTTCCAGTGGGTCATGATGGCAGCTGCCTTTATTGCATTTGTAGTGAATTAATGGAACTTTATTCCCCCTCCCCCAGTAGCTTCATGAATAAAGTTATCAAGTCCATTCAAGGGACAGTAAATAATAGATGTTCCACTGAGAAAGCGCCAACCCCTTCAGCACACACACACACGAACGCGAACGCGCGCGCGCACACACACAATTTGATTCTTGAGAGATTGTTTTTCACCTACAAGATGTCTGGACAACTATAAAAGGTCACTCTCCTTTACGAATAGGGTACTCAAAGGGGAGTGAGATGGAAGGCAAAGAGAAATGGGGAACTGTAACCACGATCAGGAAGATTTAACAGCTCGCCTCCCAATCTTGAGATGCTGACATTAAAGCCCAGCAAAGGCTACAGGCCAGGGCTTAACACATTGCAAAGCCCGGGGAGCGGGATCAGCTAAGCCAAAGCACAGCATGGGGCTCTACGAAATGAGTAAGCTCGGAGCTAGATGAAGTTGTTAACACTCCCCCTGCAGAAGCCTATTGCTGGCAGAAGTCTGTGTCACAACATTTCCCAGAAGCCGGTTATTCCAAGAGCCTTATTTACACCAATTTATTTAAAAATAAAATAAAGAAAAGTTAATGAGATCTAGCCAAAAATAGTCAGGGGTGCATTTGTGTAAACAATACTTCAAGATAAAGCTGGTTTTGAGGCACTGCATGAAAGGAATTTAGAATTTCCTTAGAGAAATGAATGCATCAAATGAGAAGTCAAATTGGATCTCTCCCTGGCCACAAAATGTAAGATTGCATTTAAACTCCGTATTGGGTAGGGGGGGTGGAAGCTGCCCCCCTTCCTGCGATTACAGTGCACTGTCCTTCACTGACTTCTAAACAGGTGGCTTTGGCAACAGTCGGTGGCAAGTGGAACTATTTCAGAGCAGGGGTGCGGAAGCTTTTTGACCTGGTGGACCAGACCTTTTATCTCCCCAATACCTCTGGCAAGCCAACTTTTGGGAATTATCTGATGTCATTATGACATCACGTGATTAGCAGGTCGGTTACCCCTGAACACACTGGCACTCTCCCCACTAGTGATCTCAACATCTGGCACTCAGAAGCCTTATCCTCTGTAGATCTAATTCTCTTTTAAAGCCATCCACTTTTGTGGGCCTCGTTGACGAATATCATAGTTCAACTACACATTGTGTGAACAATGTAATTTGTCCTGAATCTTCCAACTTCCGGCTTCATGGGATGCCTACCAGCTCTGGCGTCGTGAGAGGGAGAAAACATTCCTCTATCCGTTTTCTCCATGCCATGCATAATTTTATACACCTCTAGCATGTTTCCTTTTACACAGCTAATACATTTACTGCAAGATTCTGATCCGAGCAGGTCTCTTTCTGTTGCCAGATTTCTGATAACAGTACTAGCTTATAAGAGGGAAAATGGATTACTCTATGATTATTGATTTTGCCTAAATAATATTGATTTATATTGATAATTTGATATTTTAAGCCCTATATTGTTCTTATTTTAATGGAATTTAGAAATTTATGATTTGAGATGTACTTGATTTAAACGTATTTTAATTTATTAATTTTACTTTGTTATACCTGTTTTGCTGTATGATCTATTGAATATGGGCCTATGGCCGCAATAAACTATCTGATCTGATCTGTTTCCTTTTACACACCTTTCCCTCTAAACTATAAAGCCCCCAAAATGCTGTAACCTTTCCTCACAGTTGATTTGGTAGGATGAAAGCAGCAGCAGCAGGGGGGCTTGCAAAGCTCTTTGCAAGCATCCTTGAGCTGTTGCTTTCAACCTCTGCTGAAGAGGTTGAAAGGAGCAGGGCAAGGTGGCTTCAAAGAGCAGGGCTGGGGAAGAGCTGAATGGGAACCAGTCCCCTTCCCTGAGCAAGGCATGGTCCACCAGCTGATTGCTCCTCTGCTGGATCAAGATGCATTCTCAGCTGATGGGCGGTGTTGGGGGTACACCTTGCTTCAGCAAAGGAACAATTCTGATCATTCTAAAATCCCCAGGCAGGCAAGATGGGGAGGAGTGGCGGGCTGGCCCTTTTATTGGGGTTCTTTGTCCAATGCTTCCTGTCTTTTGGCACCTAACAGGTATGGTGATGGTGATCAATATTTTTCCTTAAAGAGGCCTGCTGCCTGAGGCCAGACCCATGTCAGGTTGTTATTCAGGAGTATGCTGTACCGCTGCCCACATGCTCCATGTGGAGGAGTCCATTACCCTCTCAGAAGAGCTTAAATCAATCTAGTCAACAGCCAAGGGTTACTATCTGAGATGGCTATATACATCCTTCAGGTTCAGAGGCAATTATGTCACTGAATACCAGCTGCTGAGAGCAACAACAGGCCCATGAAGGCAATTTGCCTTTGTGTCCTGCTTATGGGCTTTCTGGAAACATCTAGTGGGCCATTGTGGGGAACAAGATGCTGGAGTACGAGTTGAGCCTTTGGTCTGAATCCACAAGGTCTCCTTTTCTCTGTTTCTAGAGGGGAATCTGCCCTAATTATGAAGAGATTCACAGAAGAAACAGATCATGGAGAGGAGTCTGCACTCCTAACTCTTTTCCAAGGACGGATTCACATCACTTCATTTCTGTACATTTCATTGACTGGCAACTGTACACGCAACCATCTCCATGAATGAGAACTGTATTTGAGGGCCATAAAAATACTCTGCAGTTGTCTGACGCTACTCACAGATGAATTGCTTGACACTTATTTCCTTCACACAATTTAGGGTTGTGGTTTTTTGCACATTTACTTATAAGGTCTGAGTGGGAGCCTGAAGAAAAGGCTGGCTCTCTACTCCAGAGCTCACAATAAACAAGCACAGCTTCCTAAGGTTTCAACAGAAAATAAGTAAGTCCAGGCTGATAACAGCAACATCCTAGAAGCAGCATCAAAAGCTACTCAGCCACAAAGTCAGAATTTCAGTAACAGGGCTGGAAGAAAAGTCTCCATCCCACCGATGCAGGCAGTTAAGCAGTTGCCAGTAGCGGGGCTCAGCTCCAATTTAAAAGCTGTTCATCTTGAACACAGCAATTCATCTTCCCCTCTTCTCTTCTCAAGGCTCCTCAGCTCTGCCTGTGCCACTTATCTCTCATCCCCCCAGGAGACATCGGCATTTTTCAGGCCATTTATTCCATGCTGTAACTGTTGGGGCTCGTACAGAAGCCAAGCACGTCCTGCTCAATGTGCTGTTGGCTCTTTCAAGATGGAGCGGCAGGGAGTCACTTGCGCTGGTTGTGCAACTCCTTTGCCGCACACCAGTGGCTCCTTGCCTAAGGAGTAAAACAAATGGGTCCAACAAAATCTAGGAGCGACAAGGACTGGGAGCAGTGTATTGCATTCCTGGCTTTCCCGCACAAAATTATTGCAGAATCAAGCTACTGAAAAAAGAAACATGGGCAGATCCCAATTAAATCAGGGTTGTACAGTGCAATGTTTGCAAACAATTTTTTTACCCTGCCTTTTCATTTCAAAAAGTGCCCAAAGAAGCTAAAAAATCAGTATTTTATTAAACACAAACACACTACACACATGCAAGAGTGAAAGAGGAGGAATATTCCCCAAACCTCTGATTGCTAAAGGCACACTTCTTTTCTGAAATTAAACTGAAGGCATGCTTCCCTCTTGCAGTTAAAGAGGGTTAACTTTTTGAGTTCCTACGGAGTTAATAGCTACCCATTCTCAGAGAAGCCCACCTGCTCTGCTTATGACCATACCTCCCCTAGGTACAGGTAATTCTGCTGTGTCATGAATGACTGGATGATCCAATCACTTCTGATAAAGGCATATGAAAAAATTATCTCCCCCACCCCACTCAACATAAGCTATTTGGACAGAAGAAATGCAAAACAGGGAAACATGTTGAGATGCAGTAGGCAGCCTCTTCTCTGAGTTCTCAGGAGACTTAATTTTAATTAAATGTGTTTTTCAGAACACATTAATGTCCCTCAACCCACAGTCTGAGGAGTAATGGAGCAGAGCCTTTGCGATAGAAATCTAAGTTCTACAACTAGAAGGGCTCCCTCCCCCCACCGCAAACTAGCTTATTCTATTTCTGCTAGCCGTTTTTATGTTGTGAACTGCCCTGAGATCTGTGGGTGAAGGGAAGTATACCAATTTAATAAATGAAAGAAAAATAACGAATGGCAAAGGGTTGTGCAGGATAAAGAAGTCACACTGCTTTAACACTGGAAGTCCTGCTCAGACACCTGGCTCTCAGTAGCCATAAGCAAACTATCGCCTCCTGCCATTTTATTTAAGAATGGAAATGAAGAATTTAAGAATTTTTCACCTTCTACTAATGCTCCCTTATGACCAATCAGAGTAATATATATTTCTCACCACCTAGTTTTTTACCCGCCTGTCAAATTTCTTACATTTCCACACAGTGGAATTACAAGCTGAGGGATTGCTGGTGTTAGAACATAAGAATATGAGAAGGGGCCTGAAGCTAGAGAAGAGCGAAGGTGAATCTAGTCCCACATCCTATACTCACAATGGCCAACCAGGTGGCTGTAGGAAGCTTACAAGCGGGATTTTAAGTGTTGGTTGTATTATGCTCTTTATTATTGCTTTTAGAAATTGTGTTGTGCTTTCTTATTGATTATATGTTTTGTGGTTATGCTGCATGCCACTCAGGGTACTGTTCGCAGAGAAGCACGATATATAAGCAAACAAATAAATGCTGCTGCTGATTACACTGCGCCCCTCGGAATCTTCCACAAGCCTCCCTTGTTCTAATGAAAGGTGTAGCAGCCATACAGATGAGAGATTCCACCCTTTCCAAAGTACTGAAGAAAAATGTATGTCTTTTAGAAAAGCTTGAGCAGCTTTGGAAGAAACTTCCAAGGCCTATTTTAGGCTGAATTCTTAATGGCTATAGTAAATGATGATATATTTCAGCAAGCATAGATTTCATTCTGGCAAAGAAGCCATGGTATTCTCCAAAAGAACCAACAATGTCCAATGAGAATTTGACAACTGAATTCTGGAGAAATTGCCCCACTTTTGCCCCCTTGGGCCTCAAAGGTGTCATTCTGAAGGGCTTCACTGGCTGCATCTGGGCAAAATTGGGAAGCAGCAAAGAACAGCTTGCTTTCACCATGATGTGCACGAGCTGTATGCTGGTTCACACAGCTCAAGCAAACTCTCTTTGCTCCCCCCTTGGTCCAGGGGAAAATGAACCCAGAGATTAGCATTACACCCAGACCCACACTCGCACTTCCTTTCTCCCATGAATTCTGGTTTGGACAATGCTAAGCCAGCTGCTCTGTGGTTTGTACCCTTGCTGGACAAAGAAAGAGGGCAACCAGAAACACTTCAAGCTGCCGGCACCCATAAAGTCAGGATATTGTGTCGTAAAGCTGGGAATGATCTTGAAAGCCATTCCCAGTCAGGTACCCTAACAGTTTTAATCAGTTTTAAGGTGGTTTCATATGGTCCTATCTTGAAGATTCTCTAGATCACTGGGAGAGGGTTGGGATCATTGCCATCAGTGAGCCACTGAGTCCATTTGCGGCCCCTTCTACCAATCTCTCTCTAGAGGAAGAGTCTGGCACCTGGACTGTGATATCCACTGCCAAGAGCCATAAGAAATGCCCCCCCCCTGCCCCCGCCAACATATCCTTAATTATATTGTATCTTTGTATGGAACTTAATTTAAAGTTGCTTTGGGAGGCAATCTTGGCTGAAAAGTAGGGCATAAACATAGTCAAGGCTTGCTTAGAAAGCCCGTTGGCATCATGCTCATGAAGTGTTCCAAAAACTCCAGTGTCCTATTTACTCACTTGCTGAAGAGAGACAGCAACGCCTCTTTTTCCAGCAGCTCATGACATTTCTGTGCTGGGAGAGATAGAGCACTCGGTCCCTGTCTCCACCAGGCAATTCTTTGTCGACTCTGGTTAGCAGGTGAGTGCTAAAATGTAAGCCTGATCTAGAGGGTCAAGAAACATTTTTAATGGGAGCTTAGATGCTCATGATACAGAGTTCGATAATGTCCAATAAGCCTTACCCTCTTTGCCATCCAAGGCTTTGTTTTTGTCCTCTTCATCCAAACTTGGGACTCTCCTCTGCTCCTCCTTCACCTTCACCTCATCCAAGGCAGTCTCCATCCCCATGGCAACCCCAAGCAACTTTTGATCCTGTGTCTTATGCCTTCGGGACTGGCTTCGTTTTCTGTTAGCCCTGGATTTGGGAAGGGAAATAAATGGTAATGCCTCATGAATGGAAAGGCTCTGGCGGAGGAAGGAAAGCAATTGCTTGGAAACAATTTTGTAGCAGGATCACCTGGATGAATTTTACCCTTATGATTTCTATCTAATCATCTATCCATATATATCCATATATAACCATCTATCTTTATGATGATTCTTATATACCTGTGTATCCAACTGATTTTGAATCTGCAGAGCTAAATGCTTAGATTTTAGAAATCCAAAAATGACCTCTGCCCCATTTCTCTCCCCCTTGTTCTTCTAATGTACTCAACATCTCGCTTACATAGTAGGAAGCAATAAATCTGATGTGCTGGCACTTTCCTCTGTCCAGGCAAGCTCCTCAGCAGCTAAAAACAGGAAAACGCTAACCACAATGTTCTAGACAGAAGCAGATGCTGTGTGGGGGTTATCCGTATTATCAATGGACAAAATTAAGTTTCTTTTCCTCTTTATTATTGTAAATTGGGGAAAAGGTCAGGCTGATGTACCATCTGAGGAAAGAAGAAGTTGGGGAGTATTCTTTACATGGTCAGGGGAAAGGCTTATGTATGTGCTCATTGGTTCGATTTTTGCTGCCATATGCAATTATATACGATTATGTCATGTTTTAGGATGTATGTACTCAGGTATAAAGCTTTACTGCACTAGGGCTTCGGGGCCCAGTCTTTGGAAATCATTCCACTGGGTCATTATTGCTCAGCAAAATATAGAATCAAAGAATCATAGAACCATAGAGTTGGAAGAGACCACAAGGGCCATCGAGTCCAACCCCCTGCCAAGCAGGAAACACCATCAGAGCACTCCTGACATATGGTTGTCAAGCCTCTGCTTAAAGACCTCCAAAGAAGGAGACTCCACCACACTCCTTGGCAGCAAATTCCACTGTCGAACAGCTCTTACTGTCAGGAAGTTCTTCCTAATGTTTAGGTGGAATCTTTTTTCTTGTAGTTTGGAACCATTGCTCCGTGTCCGCTTCTCTGGAGCAGCAGAAAACAACCTTTCTCCCTCCTCTATGTGACATCCTTTTATATATTTGAACATGGCTATCATATCACCCCTTAACCTCCTCTTCTCCAGGCTAAACATGCCCAGCTCCCTTAGCTGTTCTTCATAAGGCATCGTTTCCAGGCCTTTGACCATTTTGGTTGCCCTCCTCTGGACACGTTCCAGTTTGTCAGTGTCCTTCTTCAACTGTGGTGCCCAGAACTGGACACAGTACTCCAGGTGAGGTCTGACCAGAGCAGAATACAGTGGCACTATTACTTCCCTTGATCTAGATGCTATACTCCTATTGATGCAGCCCAGAATTGCATTGGCTTTTTTAGCTGCTGCGTCACACTGTTGGCTCATGTCAAGTTTGTGGTCAACCAAGACTCCTAGATCCTTTTCACATATACTGCTCTCAAGCCAGGTGTCACCCATCTTGTCACTTTCTCTTTCTCTTTTGCTGTGTCTGCCAATTCTTGGACACAATTTGAGTGGGCCACAGGTACTCTATAAATCCTTGCGACAATTTCATAAGAGAGATCAGGATAGCTAACATTGTAACGAGCCAGGCAACAGGTCAGAGCAAACATATGAAGAAAACCTTTCTGAAGACCCTTAGTGAGCGCAAATGGGGGGGATTCTAATGTGCTCAGAAGGACCCCATGTATGCACAGCTCAGTCCACCAGTCTCAGCAACAGGCCTGAAGATGGAGAGGGCGGAGCTTTGTTAGTGGGTATAATCACCCTCTGTGTACATGAAGACAGAACAGAATAGGTTTCAAATCAACAATACAGGGCGACCCAATCTTGGCTGAAAAACAGGTCATATTAAGGCATGGGTAGGCAAACTAAGGCCCAGGGGCCGGATCCAGCCCAATCGCCTTCTAAATCTGGCATGCGGACGATCCAGGAATCAGCATGTTTTTACATGAGTAGAATGTGTGCTTTTATTTAAAATGCATCTCTGGGTTATTTGTGGGGCATAGGAATTCATTCATTCCCCCCCCCCCATATAGTCCAGCCCCCAACATCCCTGTATTAAGGGATGAATAAAAATCAGAAATAAAGGCATGGAACATCCTGATATTAAAGTCTGGAAGAATGTTTGTACTGTATATATTTTTTTAAAGCAATTTTTTTAAAATGCCCCCAAATTATCAGTTTCATAACTAATGGAAAAAAATGGATTTGAATAAAGGAATGCAGATTGTTGGTAACCAATGAGAAGTGTCGAAGCCTCAAAGAGAGAGAGGGAAGTCAACTAACATAACAGGGATTCAAACAAGTTTACTGGAACAGAAAGCAAGTGAATGTAAGGGAAGAAAGATAAGAAGAAATATAAATATAATTTCTTTCTGGGAGCCTTTTGTATAGAATACTCAAATTATGGTTTGTATCCTTTGAACAATTTTGTGTATCTCATTAATTCCCGCCCCCTTTATTATCGTATTTTTTCTTTTTTTCCTTTTCTTTTTCTTTATTCAGGTGTAATTATTAATTTATTCTTTCTCTGTAATTTTCATAAATAAATAACAAAACATAACATAACAAAACAATCAGTTGTAGTCCTGGATCCCCAGAGCTCATAAAATGTCCCTTCCCTTCCTCTCTATCTCCTTGTGCAACAACAGCTGCCTCATACAGCCAAAATTGTGCGGGTTTTGAGTTTTTTTGCAGGAAGCAATGTTGCCTTTACTCGGTGTTTCTGACAAAGCAAACATCCTACATGCAGACACAAGTGACAGCCAAGAGGCGACACAACTGTGTTCGTAACAAACATCTTTCTGAAGGATGTTTTTTTTAAAAAAAAAAAGTTGAAAAAACTTCTCTGAAGCACAGAAGCAAAATTTACCAACACCTGTCTGTAAATACTCTCTCCCCGACCTCTGTGTATATATATGTGTGAGCATGTGTGTGCATGCATAGCTACATCTCTGTTAATTAAGTTGCTTCCTGTTGCTTTCAACCCATTAAGTGTCCCCATGCCTCTGGTCTCCTGCATGCCATTGGTTTCAGCAAACAGATGTGGCAAGAAAGAAAGAAAGAAAGAAAGAAAGAAAGAAAGAAAGAAAGAAAGAAAGAAAGAAGAGCCCCCACATATTGTGGTCCCCTCTCCACTCTCTTCTCAGCCACTACCAATATAGCACACAGCAACTCAAGGCAACTTTAAATAGTCCAAAACCTACCGCCCAAGTTCCACACCTTTTACAGCCTGTCGGTGGTGGGGGCGGGGAACATTAATTCTGTCACAGCAGAACACAGCTAACGGGAACTTTTAATGAGGTAACAAGCCAACCGGCTGGAAGTGATGTGTGGGCTAGGTAGAGAAATGCTCTACGTCCAAAAAGAAAAAAAGAAAAACCCAGAAAGGCAGACACTAGCAGAGGAATTACTAATGACCAGAGTTGAGCCATATGGTCCCTCTCCAAGTGAGTTTACTTCACATTTACAAGACAATTTGTTAGCAGGAACCCACCAGTGGAACCCAAGTCTTGGAATTTTGTTTCACTAAGATTCAGGAGAAGTTGCAATGCTTTCTCAAAAGGGAAGTGACAAAGTCTCCCAATTAATAACCAGATGTTTGGGGGTTATATTTTTAGCGACTGGGGGGGGGGGGACTGCTTGCAGAAAAATTTGGAGCAAACTTCAGCTAGTTTAACCCCATCTCTACAAGTAGAAATCAGGAGCTGCATGCTTCACTTTCATAAAGTTACACTGCCTTATGCATCACAAACCAGGTCTGTACACGGATGTTATCTAAAAGTAATGTGAACAAGGCTACTTGTCAATCTCACCACTGCTGAGAATAAATGGGGTAACTTAGCCAAGACCCTGAGGAACTGCCAGTTACAGACATTCTCATAGACTGCTGAAAATACCTACAAGTCCAGCACACCATGGATGACTCCTACGTTGACCCTCTTGATGTGAACAGGAGTGTATTCGGCCTAGCTGCACACTTGGATCATATCTGGATCCTTTAGCTGGGGAAGACAAACCTCTCCCACATCCATGACGTCAAAATGGGTAAGCCATCTACAGCAGCAGCAAGAATCCTTATCGCAAAGTATTGGAAGACACAAGATTTACCCACCCTGGAAGAATGGCAGATGAAAGTGATGGACTATATGGAGTTGGCGGAGATGACTGGCAGAATCCGAGACCTGGGAGAGGAGCTGGTGGAAGAGGACTGGAAGAAATTTAAAGACTATCTACAGAAACAGTGTAAAATTTATGAATGCTAAAATGATGTTGGATTAAAAATAAGTGGCATTAGTGATAAAGTGATAAAGAGTATGCAAAAATGAATTGATGGATGAAGATATTTGAGTTGTGATATGTTAAGATACAAAGTTAAAGATGATAAATTGAAAGAGGGCAAGGATTTGCTGATTTGATTATGTAAATGGGAATACAAAAAGGGGAGGTGTGAGGAGGTCAAGGAAACAAGGTAATGAGCTTTAAAGTTAAAAAAGGAAAGATGGATTTTTTCTTTTTCTTTTTATCTACTTTTTGTTTTTTGTATTTTGTATTTTTCTGTTTTCTTTTTTCTCTTTTCTTGCTGTATTTTGTTATGATTTTGTAAAATCTCAATAAATATTTATTAAAAAAAACAACAAAATGGGTAAGCCATACAGATATCCTTTCTGTAAAAACTAACATGATACGGAGGTAGAAACTCTTTTGTTTTCAGCTCAGCCTCCACTGTCTGGCCTTTCACTGACCAGACAGTTCAAAATATCCAAAGCACACAATGCAGGTGCCTTGGGGAAGCTAAGCAGGTCCACATCTGGTAGTGCCTGAGAGGAGGAGACCAGCTGGGAACCCATCACGGAAGAAAAGGCAAGATTATAAACACAAATGCAACAAAACAATCCTTCATGTCTTTTCTGGTTTCCTATCCCAGATTGTAAGCTGTCCTGTGATCTTCAGGTGAAGGGTGGTATAGACATTTTAATAATAACAGTAACAATAACAATACTCTTGCTCTGCTCTACAGCCTATTTCTCTGCTCAAGGTCTTGCTCATGGCCGTTGTTGGCACCTTGAAATAAGTCACAAGTGAAATAGATCTCGGAGACCTGAGCAGGAAAGAACCAACTGCAGGAGAAAGAAGGGGGACCCCTCTAATATACAAGAATAAGTTTTTACTGAGCTGATTGCATTTTTAACAGAGTTCTCTCTCAGGGGCATTCTTGAACAATAAAGAACTTTGTGTGTGTGTGTGTGTGTGTGTGTGTGTGTGTGTGTGTGCGCGCACCTGGAGGTTTCCTCCCTCTGGATCCAACCAGCACAGCTGCTGTGACTTTTTGGATCTCCTTGGAAAGCTGTTTTGGCCAATATTCTAATGCAAGACTTAGTCACCTAGGACTAGGCAGAATACGGAGGTAAAAAGGTAAGAAGCAGCTAAGGGAGGAGAGCTATAAATAACATGGTGAATGAGCAAGTACTTGACCATCTCCAGGTATGGCTAGGAAAGGACTTCTGTCCAAATCTCTGGAGAGCTGATGCCAGTTAGGGCAGCCCGTACTAAGATAAACTGACCAATGGTTTCTATAACACAGCTTTCTAGAAAGGGCAGCATACTCCTAGGATTTGGTTCTTCCCCTGCAGTGTTACCACTAAACCTCCTCATGTAGAGGCTGCTTTCTTCCTAAAGCGTGCTTGATTTGGGGTGGGTGGGGGGGGTGGAGCAGGAGACACACACATACAACTTGGTTTCATGTCTTGTGGCAGAACAAACCATTTATAAAAACCTTCAAATCCAATGAAAGTCTGTGGAATGCGATCACTGCTCTCTATTGACAATCCACTCTGTTGACCAATTAGCTTTAGCCACAATCAATTAACCGTTATGTAAATAGCAGCCATGTTTCAAGCCAACAGCTTCACTAAGTTAGGCAGATTTGGGGACAAAATCAGCTACAGGCTTGATAAATAAGAGTCAAGGGCAGTGTGACAAATGGCTCCTGGCAGAGATGGGAAAATAATGCAAATTTCTTAGGTGCCAGCACACATTTTTTAGGAGCCTGCAATATCTAGTTGTCAGGCACCAGGTCTGCACAGAGCAGGGAAAATCTGTTAAAATTCCTCTCTTTTTTTGGCAGCCCAGACACCCAGGTGCCTGGGATTTTTCCAGCCCTGGTTCCCAGCAGGTCATGCTCAGCTGACAGTAGGGCCTGTGTGCCCTGCTAGAGGATGAGAAGGGACGATTAAAGGCAACTTGAAAAACTGGATCCTCAGCCAACCATCCTCTACTCTGCCAGGAGCAGACATGATAGGATTGCTGATTTAGAGTTAACAAGGTTTTCAAGCAGAAAAATGGTATTGCTAGCATGGTAGTCTGCCCGAGCAGAGAAAATGCATTTTGGTTTAAAACCATAAAACACTTTTAAGCAAGAGAGGGTTGAGGGTGAGGAATGCAGGAAGGAGCAGGAGAAACAAAAGCAAAAATTAAAATAAGTAAAAGGTGATTATACCTGTGAGGTTATGCTAGCTAGCAAATAATTTGCAGTGGTAAGTGATGGAAGCATGACATACATATATGCAGAGCACACTTGAAGCTGGACTGAGAGCATAAGCTGCTTCATGAGGCATGAACGACCACAGAGTGCAAGCACTGTAATGCTACTGCTGACAATTGACAAATGACATAACAGAGAGCTACCAAAATAATGAGAGGAGGAGAGGCTAAGAGAGCAAAGTGCATTAAGTTGAGGGTGGGGCAGGAGGGGAGAAAAGAGAGAGGATAACATTTGTACCTCACTAATAGTCATTATCAGGGATGCGGGTGGCGCTGTGGGTTAAACCACAGAGCCTAGGACTTGCCCATCAGAAGGTTGGCGGTTCGAATCCCCGCGACAGGGTGAGCTCCCGTTGTTCGGTCCCTGCTCCTGCCAACCTAGCAGCTCGAAAGCACGTCAAAGTGCAAGTAGATGCAAGTAGGTACCGCTCTGGCGGGAAGGTAAACGGCGTTTCCGTGCGCTGCTCTGGTTTGCCAGAAGTGGCTTAGTCCTACTGGCCACATGACCTGTACGCCGGCTCCCTCGGCCAATAAAGCGAGATGAGCGCCGAAACCCTAGAGTCGGTCATGACTGGACCTAATGGTCAGGGGTCCCTTTACCTTTACCTAATAGTCATTATTCCACTGCGGTGACCATTTAGAGGTCAGGCATCAGATTTGCCGTGAATCCTTTATGAAAGGACTAATTAAGCAGACAACTATCATAAATTCTTTCTCTCTCTCTCTCTCTCTCTCTCTCTCTCTCTCTCTCTTTCACACACACACACACACACACACACACACACACAAAAATTACCAACACTGCATAGTCTTCTGAAGTGTGATGGGGCCTAGAAGCCTGTGCATGTCCTGGTACAGATGATGTCCTCTCTGCCATTGCCTGCTTCACATTACAGTGGTACCTCTAGTTACAAACTTAATTTGTTCCAGAGTTCCCTTCTTATATGAAACTGTTCTTGCTAATGGGGCCTCTTGCTGCCGCTGCGCTACCAGCACACGATTTCCGTTCTCATCCTGGGGCAAAGTTCTCAGCTAGAGGTAACTCTTCCAGGTTAGCGGAGTTTGTAACCTGAAGCGTTTATAACCTGAGGTGTTTGTTACTCAAGGTACCACTGTACTTCCTAGGGAGGTTTCATCCAAGGTATCCAGAACTCTGGGAACTGCATCTCCTATGACCTCTACTGCATTGAGTGCACCATGCATGTGAAGCACTCTCCAAGCTCTTCCAGGCTTAAATGGAGAATCTCAGTAGAGATTAGGACACTTTCTAGATGTCCATAGGGATACCCTGTATGTCACAATCTATTGAAGAAATGTAAACCGATCCTAGTAAAAACAGAACTAACTCCCATACTGGTTTTGGTTTTTTTTAATACCTTTAGAGGACATAAGACCTTTGGGCTGTTTTTTAGTAGAGGTAGTGAAATCCACTGCTGGAGCAACTGGAAGAAATAATGGAATGGGGAAAGGAGAAAGGCACAAAGGCATCCCAAAGCCTTCTTCTGCAATAGTAAGGGCCGGAAACTTGTTTCAAAAATGAACACTCGAACTGGGAGGGAAATGTTCTCAGGATATTAAACTCTATGACAGATAAGTCCGCTCTATGCTAACATAAAGTGTACAGAAGTGGAGAATATACACACAGCCCTGGCTGTATCAAGATCTCTGCACTAGGATTCTGAAACTGAATCCTGACTGGTATAATAAATTGAGTGTGGCAAATAAGCTTGACACTCGATAGCCATCTAAAACGCAAGAGCAAGCAAGCGCAGCTCGAGTCAGACATGTCAACATTAAATGACCTGACAGGGATATTTCAAAATTATGAAAGGATTTGAGGGAGTACGATAAGGAACTATATTTTTTACACTGGAATGGAGAGGGGGGAAACTAAAAACAATGGAAGCAGCATTCTATTGTCATAAATTAGGTGTTAGCCTGCAACCCACTGAGGTAAGGTTTGTTCTCTTCCAGAAAGCAGAAATGCACAAAAAAATGCTATCTAATTCAGAAAAAAGTTGAATTATGCAGCCATTTTATATAAAGGCCCATCATTGTAGATATTTTAAAGGCTGGCACAAAAGACTGCAAAACTTGTTGGGTGTTTCCTATGACACAAAAAAGCTACCACAGTTGAAAGTCAGCAGGAAGTGGGAGGGTGAATTTTGAAGGTAGCATTCCAATGGCTTCAAGTTGCAAGAAAGGAGATTCCAACTAAACATTTGGAAAAACTTTCTGACCGAAAGAGCTGTTTGACAGTGGAACAGACTCCCACGAGAAGTGGTGGTTTTTAAACAGAGGTTGGGTGGTCATCTGTCATTGATTCTTTAGCTGAGATTCTTGCATTGCAGGGGGTTGGACTAGATGACCCCTTGGGGTCCCTTTCAACTCTAAGATTCTATGATTCAAAAGAAAAAAAGCAAATAATATCGGGTACTCTTGCAGATACAGTGGTGCCTCGCAAGACGAAAAGAATCCGTTCCGCGAGTCTCTTTGTCTTGCGGTTTTTTCGTCTTGTGAAGCAAGCCCATTAGCGGCTTAGCGCTATTAGCAGGTTAGCGGATCAGCTGATAAGCAGCTTAGCGGATCAGCTGATAAGCGGCTTAGCGGATCAGCTGATAAGTGGCTTAGCAGATCAGCTGATAAGCGGCTTAGCGGCTTAAAAAAAGGGGGGGGAGAAGGGAAAAAAACCCGCAGGAACTCTTAAGACTTTTCGTCTTGCGAAGCAAGCCCATAGGAAATTTGTTTTGCGAAGCACCTCCAAAGCGGAAAACCCTTTCGTCTAGCGGGTTTTCCGTCTTGCGAGGCATTCGTCTTGCGGGGCACCACTGTATTGGGTTTGCTGAGTGGGCGGGGGGGGGGGGAGAGGGGGCATGCCCTATCACTGTATCTATGTGACTCCGTTGGACAAAACTCTTCCCCACAAGAGAGGATCATGTTTAGTAAGGTCGTGTCACAATATTCCTCCTTTGGCCTAGTGGCACAGGAAGGGGGGTGCAGTGGGTGCAGGCTGCCCCAGGTGTCATCACTGAGGGGGGGTGACAAAACGACAACTTTTTTGGGGAAAAGTAAGTTCCGCACCCACCACACCCCCCCTTCCTACGCCAGTGGTAGCTAGGTGAGGCGGGGGGCACTGGGCGCCACACCATGGGGCCTGCAGCATGCCTGAGCCACGCGTCTCTCCTGAGGGGGAGGCAGCAGGCGGACTGCCGGCAAGCTCTGCGCTGCTTTTTCGAGCAGCGTGGGGCTTGTGTCTGACCACCACCTCAGCTGCCCTACAGCTGAGGGGGAGGCTGCGGAGAGGCTCCACACAGAGTGCCCTGCCTTGGCTTGCCCCGCCCCATGGGCAGCTCACCCCGCCCCTGGCTGCAGGACACACACGCCACCCGAGCGGTTATTTTTCTTCTCTGGCAGTTCAGCAGTGACATCAGGACTCCTGTGGTCTCTCCAGAGCAACTTTGGACATTCTAAGCAAGCAGACAAGAAGTGGGCACAAAAGGACCCTCTTACTTGCGCAGCATCTTTGCTTTCAGGGCATTCTTCGTCTGATTCCAGGTTTCTAGCTCTGGGCTGGTTAGAGCTGTAGGTTTCATGTGGTCCAAGACAGTGATGTCTTTCCCTTGCTTCCATAAGTCGTATCGGTCAGGTTGGAGGACCCGTACAAAAACATCCATAGAGATTTTCACCATGTCTTTCCGGCACGTGCACTGAAAAACAAAGTCCAGACACCCATCAGTCTAGTGTTACAAGGAAGAGGTGGTGGTGGTGATGGTGATGTACCAACAGAATTGCATTACAGTCCACATACCCCAAACTGGCTGCCACCAGTGTTCAAAATTCCCATTGTTCTAGGTGCATTTCACGAAGAGGAACTTCATTAGCGCAAGCAGTTTCTGAGCTCTGGGCCTAAGATTTCAGATTAAAACTGCAGAGTGGAAGGAAAGGAGGGCCTTTTTCTGCCTCCCCACTTCCAGCTACTCTCTGAAGACTGGAGAAGAGACCCTCTTAAGAATATTAGAGGGGTGGGCTAGACCATGTGAAAATGAACATAATATTTTAGCCGCAGTTCATTCATTTTCAGCTTTGTCTTCTAGTTATAAAAAAGCACGCCTAGACATTCCGTTGTTGCACCCATGCTCCTAGCTTTCATATCTCGGTTTCTAACACTGGCTGCCACCCATCAACATCTCCAAGCCCCTCTTGTTCTGACTGAACTGCTGTGAGGACATGGAATATGCACAATCACTGCCTGCTAAGGTTGAAGACAATAGCCCCTAAGTAGAAAGTAAAAAACCTTGCCTACACTTAGGTCCAGGAGGAGCTGCGAATAGACTTGAATAATGGGAGGTAGTGGCAAAGGCATGTAGGAAATAAGGGTGGCAAAATGGAGGGCAAAGACAAGGGACTAAGATGCCATTGTGTATGGGGAGCAAACTCACAGTCCCAAAGACAGGAGGGGATGAGAGCCACTGATGAGAAATGAATGCCCAGGCAAGACAGATTTGGAGGCAGTGGCTGTAGGCCAGAGAGGCCGAAGAGGCAATGGGGTGGGACACATATTTGCACATACAGATTTAAAGTTAACCAACCAATGTGGAGGTGGCTGTCTTGGCTCTTTTTTGAAAATATTTATGGCTCTGAAAGTGAAGCAGGCAGGAGAGGAGAAGGGGAAGGCTCTCCCTTGCCAGGCTCCCCTTCCTTTGCTGGAGGATTGTCCCCTCCTCCCATTTTCTCATTTCAGAGAAAGAGTTCAGGGCACCACCTTCTGCTCTGCAGTGAAAAACAAGCAATAATAACCCACCAGCGCCAAACAGGGAGAGAATATTTATGGCCGGGCGATTTCCAGCAAACCCAATTCGCTTAATGAAAAATAGCAGAGGACAGAAAGAAAGATCCCAGAATGTAATTTGGCTACGGAGCTGCAGACTACAGATGGTGCCCGTGTTTCAGGTTCCTAGCTGGGCTGCAGCTCTCCCCAGAGCCTCCATCAGCAGTAGCTTAAGGGATTTGTATCGAACAGCTTTCCAATAGCCCCCCCCCCCACACACAAAGTAATTAAAAAAGGCACCTGAGTGTGTTCCCAGGGAGGGAAGGGAGGCAAGGCACTCACTTGGAGAAGCAGGGTGCTAGTCTACTGTGGTCTAAGCTGCAATAAAGCTGCATCAACAAACCCACTATTGCCCTGCCTGACTCATATGGATCACAGTGGGAACTATCTGCAAAGAGATAGCACAGGCCAAAGTTGGCCCCTGCAATGCATAGAGAGGACAGGTAACGCAGCTGTGCAACTGAGTCCATACATTTCAATAGCTTACAACTAGGGTGTGGGGTGTGCAGAGAGGGGGGAAAAACTCTTCTATCAAAGTTTCCCTGTCGGTCTCTTGGAGAAGATTCTTAATCGCCATGGGTTGTTCTCTCACTACAAAAAATTAACATTTCCTTTTCCCGGACTACAAAAATAGAGGTCATTTCCAAGCATCAATGAAAGAAGTGGTTAAGAACCCTTTGCCTGTGGTTTGATTAATACAGGAGTAAGCCAGGCAATGGAGCCAAAGTTGCCCTTGATCCATTCAAAAAGCTGGTTGGCAAATAATATTGAACAGGCACCATATTTTGAACTGAGCAAGGCCTGAAGGGCATTCATCAAAGCACAGGCAAGGGGACATTGAACAGTTTCCTCCCCAGTTTTTATTAAAGGATTTTCATAGTTAACAAGGGTACATACAATGATTCTGTTTTCAGTTCATAGAGTTCTTTCTATAGGTCAGTTATGTTCAGTGTGAGACACTGCTGTCACAGACATTGTAAGGTTGGAACAACAGAGGCTCAGGCAGAACACCGTCCCTTATTGTGCCTCTTAAGGCATGAGCAAAGAGCTCCTTTTCTTGGAGAAAGAGGTCATAGCTCAGTGGTAGAGCCCCAGGTCAGTGAAAACAATGGACATGTAGTCTGGTTTTCTACAGGGCAGCTCTCCATCATGCAAATAGCTACTCTGTCCTGCCCTTTATTTCCTTCTTCACCTCTTATCTCCAGTCCTCCACAGGCAAATTCTGACACCCACCTGAACATGAGTGGACCTTGCGTGCAGCCAGACTGGAAAACAAGCTTCAAGTTGCTATTCCAAAGGGGTAGCTTTGCCAACAGCAGACTCTGGTGGCATTTTAAAGACATTTGCTACGAAAGCTTAACATAGTTAAATTGTAAGCAAATCTTGGTGGCATATAAAATTTGCCTAGAAACAGTAACGCAACACACCCCTGAGAAACTGAAGATACGCTCTCATGGTTTGACTAACATGATTCTGCTTGAGAGAAGGAAGGGGGGCGGAGTGTACCTCCCGGATACAAAATGTTTCTGTCACTCCCAAAGGGAAGGATCCCTCTGGGAGTACTTAATCCCAGCGTAGATTCTCTCGCTGCAACTGGTGTTATTAATGCAGGCACACCCCATGAAGGCTCCAGGAGAAAAGGGGGAACGGGGAGTCCTCAGACAGCATCACCCAGAGTTGCTTTACTGTCACTTGGCCGCAACCTCTCTCTCTGGTTCTCCCTCCCCCAGTCTCTCTGCAATGCCTCAGCTCAACAGCAGGCACATTTCCTTCTCCCTCACCCACCTCTTTACATGCACAAATCTACCATGATGTATGTTTATACTTCAATTTTAATATTATTTTATTGCTTTCACACTGGTGTACATGAATAATTTACACCCGGGCTGGGTCCTCAGGGGCCTCTTTCTGCCCAGGCGGCGATATTTTCTCAGCCACTGTGCCGCATTGCTCCCACAAAAGCCTCTTGCCAAAAAGACGCGCGCACCCCCGCCCTGCATTCCAGCTCCAGCACAGCTGTGTAATCCTTTCTGGAGCAGTGAGCAGCCTGGTGCAGCAGCAAATCAGAGCGCTGCTGACAGATATAAAGGGACTGGGGAACTATTTTCTTTTTCCTTCACTGCACCAGGACCCTAAGCCAAGCTTATGTCTCCGCTTTTTGCTTTGGCACTGTTAACACCTTCACTTGAAGTTCATTAACAAAACTGACACCTGACCTGATGATCTGAATAAGGAATATGGGTTGTTCTCTCACTACAAAAAAGGAACATTTCCCTTTCCCTGACTACAAAAATAAACACTGAAGCAGTTGCGTTTGTATCCCTGCTGTGACACTTTAGCAAAGGCAGGTTGCCTGGTGGGAAAATGCTGTGATTACTAAGAACCAAACTGTACATTAAAAGGGGAAAAAAGTATTAAGAGCTCCCATCACAGAATGTGTGTGGGGAGGGGGGAACCCCATGATTTAATGCTTCCTCATGTTAAAAACAAATAAACAAGACTATACCTGGCAGAAGAGGCTGAAATCATCAGCTTCTGATACGCTTTCTACTGAAAGGGTGGGGCGTTTCCGTATCAGGGCTCCCAACCTCCACTGCTAAATTTCAGAAGGACTATATACCATGGGCTGCTTCTTAACAAGTGGATTGCACTGGCTTCATCTCTGAAATGAACCTCAACACTCACATTTGTGTTTTCCGAAATTCATGAAGCTCAAAGTTCAGAATAAAGAGTGATGGATTGCTAAAACATATAAACCGGAGTTGAAACATTGTTTACTGGGATGAAACAGAACACAAATCAGTTTCCAGTTATGATAACACTTGCTCTGTCTGGTTATGAAAACAACATTGGAAATTTCAATAGTATTATATAAGAACAAAATCCACATTTATTGCCATTATAGGGATGTTTATTTCCTGAGCTTTTTCTCTAAAAGTATGAATTTATTTAGGGTTTTTTTCCTGACTGATACATAAGTTTCTAAAGTCTTACTGTTATTTACTGCAATATTGATGGTTTCTGTTTTCAACTTTTTGTTTATTCTCCCCTAACTGGCAAAAAGATACACTTAGGCACCTTAGGCTGTGGCCACACCTCTAATTACAAATATGTATGTGTTAGTACAACAGAAACAGTTATACTTTTACAATTTTATAAACATACAAGAAAGCACAACCCTGCCCCTTGCAAATTTTCTTGCTCCTCCTACCCCCCAAATCCAATTTTCCCTCCGAGTTTCAAGGTTTCAGGGTAGAAATTCAATACCTGTGGAATTGGGAGTGTCATCTAGAAAATAAACTATTGTGATGGAGAAAGGTAAAAGACAAGCTAATCCATAAATAATGCTTGATGAGTGGTATTTGGAGTGGTACCTATTGGATCTGCACCTGTACAAGATTCAGATTCAGAATCCTCTAGGTCAGGGATCAGAAACCAGTGGCCCTCCAGATGTTGCTGGACTACAATTCCTATCATCCTGCCTGGGGCTGAGTTCCTGGAATGTCGTTTGAAAACTGCCGGTTTTAACATGTTTTGACTGGCCTTTTCACTGCAAAAGCCTAACGCCACCCCTCTTCTGGAATTTCCTCGGTTTCTAACACACAATGGCCAGGCCAGTCATACTGCAGCCTCTTGCCAATCAATTTTCAATGTATTTCCTCCCCATGACCTCTAATTGTAGCAATCAACGTGCTGGCGTTTCAAGCCCAGTGATCCAACACATATGCTCCCCATTACCCTTTCTCTGGAAAGAAAGGTGCTTGTTCTCAAAAAGGTTTTTTTAACAATGCCATTCCTTTTTAAGAGAGAAAATTAAAACAAACTGGGACACAAAGAATGCTTGAACGGTTCTCTCAAATACCGGCAGAACCCTAGATCCCTCAAAAGAATCGCAAGCTATTGCTTAAAATATTAAGTGGCCAATAGAAAGATAAAAATAAAAAATGATTGGAAACTCTGCTCCCCAGAGGTCTGTGTAGCACAGTTGATGGACTCTGAAGCTCTTTTCCACTATAATCCACCTGAGGATAATGCAGGACTTCCAAATAGCTAAATTAGCGAGCAAGGTGCTTTCTAGTTTTAAATCAGGAACCAATAAAAGAAAATGAGGCTTCTGAAGATAGGCCTGTTTGGTTCTGGAGAGCTTTCTGTAACAAAGAGCTAAGCCCCTTTCACCCCTTGCAGTTGGGAAGCACTACAGATGTGGATGAAGGGCTGCAATATTAGCCAGGTGATGTGCCAAGAGAGCACAGAGAGGGGCAATGGTTGGGGTTTGGTTGGAAAAGACACTGGAATCAGGCCCAATCAGTGAAGTTGGCTTTGAGACTCTTTCAAATGAAAATCCTCCCCCTTCTTTTGGTGGGCATCTCTTTAGGTTCCCGTAGGGATTTTTTGAAACTGGATTCTATTCAAACGCGATTCCTTAGAGCCACCCTTAGGATTCCGCCCTCGGTAGCGGGTGCGGTCATGAGATTAGAGGTCGGCTGGCAAGCTCTGCGGTTCGTGGCCTTGAAGACGAAGCTCTGGCTATGGCTCAAGCTCTGTTTTAAATCAGTGGGTGTTGCCCCCTTGATATTGAGGGATGATTTTCAATCATCGTGGGAAAGGGAGGTCATTAATGAGGTTCAATCCTGTGGATTGTCTCACCTTTACTTTGAGTCTATGACGTACAATCAAGCTAGAGATGTGATCTCCCGGAGACTGAGTGATATTGCCAGACAAGAGGACATAGCCCAGGTAAAACCTGGGATGTTCCTAGGGGACCAGATTTATCGGACCATACTAGCCCCCTACCTTGCAGAAATCCACTATGTGGAATACCGCAGACTTCTTACAGTGGCTAGATTAAATGTTCTTGACTCTGCAATATTGTGGGGAAGGTACAGGGGAGTACCATACGCCCAGAGAACCTGTCATTGTGCTATCGGTGTGGTTGAGTCCACCGGACACATTCTCTTGACTTGCCCTTCTTATGCAGAGCTTAGACAAAACCTTATAGACCCACTCCTATGTCAACTTAGCTTCCTATCTCGAGAAAACCAGGTTTTACACTTGCTGAATAATGTCACTAGAGCTATACCTTTCTTGGTGGCCAAATTTCTTTTTTTAGTCTTTAAGCGTCGCAAGACCATAATTGACTGTATTGACATGGGGCTATCTGTTTAGCCCTTTTAGTGTTGGCTAAGCTCTAAAATCTTCTTGGATGTTTTAACTGTGTATTGACATATGTATTTGTTGTTTTTTTCTGACTGACGGTCGAATAAAAGGTTGATGATGATGACACTGGAAGCTTAGGAAGGAGGCAGCAGAAAGGTTCAAAGCTGGATAGGCAATCAGATGGTGAATGCAGTCAACTACCCACTCCCAGTAACTCTCTGCACCAGTCACTTGTTGCAGTGCTCCAACTGTAAGATGCCTGTTTCAATTATGTCTTGTCGCCCACCTGAGTGGCCCAACACTACCTCTGACCTTGTGATTCTAACCATGCTGCCTTCCTATGCCTAGAGCAACCACTCATCTTCATCAATCAAGCCACCATGCAATGTAGGAAGCAGAACCTCTTGACTTCCACTCCAGGGCTAAAACTAGGAGCTGCCAAGCTGCTTTTCTGGTTCTGCACCTAGGTTAAGTCCACTGCCACATGAATCCCATCTAGAACACCCCTTCTGTAAGCAACTCTTTCTCCAACTATGACACTCCAACAGGCCTGGGTCCAGAGCAGGATCTAATATTCTGCAAGCAGCAAGCAACTGCCTCTGACTCCTGTCTGTCCAGAGGTCTGTGTGGCCTGCCTGGTAGATCTCCCATTCTGAGCATGGCAAGTGTGAAGAAGGGCCCTGATCTGCCCACCATTTCTCTAAGTGAGGCTATCAGGTATCTCCTGCCAGGCCTCTTCATATGCAAAACAGGTACTTAAGAGGTCTACCTGAGGAAAGGGACCAGAAAGAACCAATACTTCCCCTACCCACCCACCAAAAAAGAAGAAGAATGGGGTGAGACTTTAAAAAATCAAGCTGTTTCTTGCAGCTTGTTCTCCTCCCAACATAAAGGTATCCAGTTCCCTTTCCAGAACCAGGATTTCCTATGAAGCTGCCAGGCTTTGCTGATTCTTTGCGAGTGAACTTAAACAATTAGTGTAGTGAATAGATTAGGATTAGTTCAATTTTAGAGCCAGTGTCCAGGTTTATTTTGTATTCTGTTTGGACTTTCTGCCTGCTTTCCCCCAATCTTTAGTCCTAATAAGGTTTCTTAATTTGCCTGTTGAAGTGTGGAGGTTTGCAAGCCTCAGAGTTTTAGAATCCCCACATGCACAGATGCTTGGCATTCAGGCTACTGGGAGTTTAGGACTGGAGTTGTAAGTGACTAGCATGTTCTTATGAGGTCTGGGAGAGCCTCAAATACAGTGCAGGCGTCACTCAAGTAAGCCACAAAGGTGCAGGTTGAACTTAAGGAGTGCTGGAGCACAGGCTCAGAACCATTTTAAAAGTAATTCACTAGTGCATCCCAGATTCCCTCCCATCTGGGTTAGAGGAGTAAATGGGGGGAGGCAGGAACTACTGGAGAGTAAGGTCTGCTGGCAGCACTGCAGGGCTGTTGTGTTGCAGTTGAACAACATAGGAGTGTGTGAGCGACTCTCTTGGGGATCGCTCCTTCATCAAGTTCCTTGGGAAATAAGTAGCAATCAACAGCACCGAAGTCTATCTTGTGAGGGATTTCTTTGGGCCATACCAGAAAGGCCCCCAAAACCAGATCCTGGGGTTTACACCCCAAACTCATGGTATAACTGCATAATACTCCACTTCTTTTTTCCCCTCCTTCTACCTCCCTCCTGCCCCACTCCCCCCCCAAAATTTTTTGGGGTGAAATTTGTCCTGGTTCTTCACCCCCAGAAATGCTTCAGAATGACAAGGTCATCAGAAGCAGCCTCTGTAACTAAGGCGGCTGTACGCTTGTCACATCAAAAAATGACAGATGAAAACACACAAAAGTACAGCTACAGTGTTCGGGGACTCTGGGATCTAATCAAGCATCTTTGCATCTCTCACCATTTTCCTCTCTCATTTGGTGCCCAGGCTGCCATGCCGAAGAGCCAAGGAACAGCGTGGCTGTCACCAAGCATCCCAGGAGAGTGTCAGATCAAAGAGCAGAATATTCATAAGCCAGCTCTCCCAGGACCAGCTCGTGAGTTAAGAGGAAAGTGAGGGGGGAAGAAAATAGCAAGCATTCCAAGGTTGACTGTTTGCTTCCAGTTACAGGGCATCAAAGACCCAACAGCAGCAACTAATTGACTTCTGGAAAATAAAATGAATGACAGTTCACTGGCAGCAGGCTTTGGGCAGACTTCATCAACTTCTTGGATTCACTGGCCCGGGATGTTATGATGGCCACTAGCCTATGTAGCTTTAAGGACATGCTTTTGTTTTGTTTTGTTGCAAGTTGCCTGAAAGGCAGGGTAAGGAACACAAGCAATAATTCAGAGAGAGATGAAACAGCTATCAACCATGGTAGCTAAGAACAGAATGTCCATGTTTAAAAAGACAAGTTATCCATCATTATCAGATGCTGGGGACAAACCATAAGAGACATCCGCCTGTCACCACCCTGCCTGTGAGCTTCCCTGGAACTTCGGACCAGCCACTCTCACAGAAAGTGCTGCAAGGATCTTTGTTCTGCTTTAGCACAGCAATACAGGTCAAGAGGTGTGATCTTCAGGGGGATGTTACAATACCTACTGGGGGAGGTCAAACACACTAATAGGGGTATTATTAAATTTTACTGGGTCATTTCCTATTTATTTATATAATTCATATCCCACACTGTCAACAACAACAAAAAGTTAGTCCCTGGGTGCCTAACAAAGTAGTAAGAAAAAAGAGTAACAATTACCATAAATATTATCACTGATACAAACATATTAATATAAAGCATGTGAATTAATAGAGCAAATTAAAAGCAACAAACTAAAGCGACAACAGTCCATTCAAATACAAAGAAAAACAAACTGCTCTGCGTTGAAAATGCTTACATTAGTAATTCTTAGAAGCCTGAGGGAAATGGTGTTGCCTGGCATGTATATTATAGCAATGAGGCCTTAAGACAGACATTGTGGCGGCGACATTCCAAATGCCAGGAGCCACCACAGAAAAGTCTCTCTCGCTCTCTGCTTGCTACTGGTGACGCTCCAAAAATGGTTAGATTCAAATTCCCATCGCCTCTGACCATTAGCCTGGAGTCCAACAAACATCTGCATGGCCACACATTTTCCATTCTTGGTGCAGGGCTTTAAAGATTAAGACTAATGCTTTGAATTGAGCTCAGAAACTCACTGTGAGCCAATAGGGTTGTTTCAACTTCAGCAAGATCTTTGCTCAGTGCCATTTAGCAACCTAGTTGCAGTGATCTCGACCAGCTTCAGTTTCTGAACTACAGTGGTACCTCGGGTTACGTGCTTAATTCGTTCCGGAGGTCCGTACTTAATCTGAAACTGTTCTTAACCTGAAGCACCACTTTAGCTAATGGGGCCTCCTGCTGCCGCCGTAGCACAATTTCTGTTCTCATCCTGAAGCAAAGTTCTTAACCTGAAGCACTATTTCTGGGTTAGCGGAGTTTGTAACCTGAAGCATATGTAACCTGAAGCGTATGAAACCCGAGGTACCACTTTATCTTCAAAGACAGCCCCACATAGAGCGCATAATAATAACCTAACGCAAAGCTACCAGGTCATGAGTGATGGTGGCTAAGTTCTCTATACCCAGAAGGGTCCTCAAGCAGCAAGAAGCCTTCTGTCAGGACACGGATCAGAATCTTAACCCCTTTAAAAACCACTGTCAGGCTTGGAAAGAAGGCCAGTGTAGCAAGTGCACGAAGTGTCGCCCTTGGTCTTCAAAATCAGAACAGAAATCCCAGCTCTGCTGTGGAGTCTCTGAGTGGCCTATGGGCCAAGCCTCACAAACCTTCTCACACCTCTTCCCCATGTGTAAAATTGAGAGGAGACTTTAGGCAAGCTTAATGTGGTAAGAGTATATGCGGATGCTCTCCAGTTGCAATGAAATAAGCTGCTAGTCAGATTCTGATCACTGCACCAGCAGACCAACCTCAAAACACTGAAGTAAGGCTCGTATTACACAAACATAACATTTTTTGCAGTTTCATACTACTACTTGCCAAAATGCCCCATCCTCAGCTGGTATTTGCTGGTGAAGCAAATATTATTTCCTCTTTTAAAAATCTATGGCACCCCGTTGCACCCTACGCTGATGTTAAATAAAACTATGAAGCTGGCCAAGCCAATGAATGGTTTGTCTCCTGTCTTGAGGTACCTGCAGCTGGGGCCCCAAAGCCCACTGCCAAGCTTCTTCAAAAACATGTGTGTGCACATGCAGTAGTTCAAAACAAAACCATGACTCACAGCTGCTGATGCCCCAATGTATTGTGAGCAGGAGAAAAAATATGTAAGATGCAGAAGAAAATTAGGTCTGAGGACAGGCATGATGTGGCTGAGGATAAACATGACTGATAGGCAGTCAACCCCCCCCCAAAAAAGGTGTAGATAAACTTTTCTCTATAGAGCCCCAAAGCTAGGCATAGGCAAACTCTGCCCTCCAGATGTTTTGGGACTACAACTCCCATCATCCCTAGCTAAGAGGACCAGTGGTCAGGGATGATGGGAATTGCAGTCTCAAAACATCTGGAGGGCTGAGTTTGCCTATGCCTGCCCAAAGCCCTCCCTCTACCCTTCAAGCTTTCCAAAATCTGCAAAGATCCAAAAAATCCAGTCCACCAGCAACCAAGGGAGCTCCTTCCCCCACATCTGCCTCTCAAGAAAGGGTAGAAGAAAGGCACAAATTCTCATCAAGGTTTTATCGTGTCCCCCGGATATGTTAAATTATCTTTTATGCCTGCTAATAATCGTCCATGTAATGAGTGAAATTAAGGAAAATGGCTCATTTTTATTTAAAAAATAAGTAATAACATAGCATAAAAATGTAAAGCAAAGCCCAGTTCTATATCTCTTGTACAGAAGGTGGATCCTCTTCTCAACAATAAACCATTAAGCCAAAAGCTGAATGCTATCTGCTCAGCAGTGCGTGGAATGTTAACATAAAACCTCATTTATTGCCGTGTAGAAACAGATCAGATTAAAGATAAGTTTAAAGAGCTGCTACTATGACTCCCCTTACTGTGGGCTATGTGGAAGGGTAAAGTATTTTTCAAATTGTTTTTTAAAAACTGGTGAGTAACGCTGCAATCACATAGGAAGCTGGTCACCTTTCATGCCCCGCATGCAGTGAGGACAGCTATTATCACTCTTTGTGCTAGATTAAGGGCAAGTGTCATCCTATTCTGGAATTATAAAATCAAACTGCATTGTGGGGTGCAGGGATGCACATGTCAACCCCACTCCTTCCACCCGTGACCTTGTGCTATGCACTTTGGGCTCCCCGATGCGGGAACATGCTTAGAAAATACCCCTAAACTTTGCCGTTCAACACAGCAAGGAGGGAGGGGGCATGCACAACTTTTTACAGCAACTGAACTGGGCTTGTGTGGCAAACATATCCCCCATGGATGGATGTTTTACACAACTGGCTGCTCACATTGACGGTATGTATGCAGCCTGGCTTCAGAGAGGAAGCAGAAGGTGCCTCCTAGGCCAACCCTTCGGATTGGGGTTATCCTGAGGTTTGGAGTATGTTGTCAGCTATATGCTGATGACACTCAGCTCCATTTCTCCTTCACATCTGCAGGTGAGGCAGTGGAAGTGCTGGACCAATGTCTTGCCTCGATAATGGACTGGATGAGAGCCAACAAACTGAAGCTCAGTCCAGATAAGACTGGGGCACTGTTAGTGGGTGGTTCCCTAGACCAGATGGGTGGGAGGTCGCCTGCTCTTGATGGGATTACGCTTCCTCTGAAGGAGCAGGTTTGTAGCTTGGGGGTACACAAGAGGTCTGGAGGGTGGCAACATGAGAATGGGGCCTTTTCTGCAATGGGTCATCATCTGTGGAATGCTCTCCCCAGACTGATTCCTCCGGTGCCTTCATTATATACCCTTTGGTGCCAGCAAAAACATTCATCTTCAACCAGGCCTTTGGTTGATTTGACTGACATCCTATGCCCTTTTAAAATGTGTTGGGGGGTTATTGGGTTGCTGTTGTTATTTTGATTGCACACTTTGTGGTTTTATATTCTGATTATATCCTGTGAACTGCCCTGAGACCTGTGAGTATAGTAAAAGGTAAAGGTACCCCTGCCCGTACGGGCCAGTCGTGACCGACTCTAGGGTTGCGCGCTCATCTCGCTCAAGAGGCCGGGAGCCGGCGCCGTCCGAAGACACTTCCGGGTCACGTGGCCAGCGTGACAAAGCTGCAACTGGTGAGCCAGCACCAGTGCCGCACTCGGAAACACCGTTTACCTTCCCACTATAAAGCAGTACCTATTTATCTACTTGCACTTAGGGGTGCTTTCGAACTGCTAGGTGGGCAGGAGCTGGTGGCATATAAATTCAAGAAGAAGAAGAAGAAGAAGAAGAAGAAGAAGAAGAAGAAGAAGAGGAGGAGGAGGAGGAGGAGGAGGAAGAAGACTTTCTCCAATGAGTCTTCTTTCTTATGGATGGAATGGGATGGAGGGGGGAACCTTGCTGTTCTGGACCACCAGATGAGCAGGAGTAGGGAGAAGCATGCCAACAGTTTCCCACATATATAATAAGAAGAAATTGTGCAACCAGCAACAAAAGAAAGCCACAGAACTTCATTATACACCTTTAGGCACCAGGCAAAAACGTTCCTCTTCAACCAGGCCTTTGGCTGATTAACATTCTATACCCTTTTAAATGTGATTGTGGGAGGAGAAGGGGGGTTATTGTTTTGTGATGTACTTGTATGTATTATGCATATTGTGTTCTTATCTTGTGAACTGCCAGTATACAAATTTTATTATTATTATTAACAACAGCAACTAGCCCATATTTAGGGACCTAGACTTCCTTGACTGATCAGCATTCTTTTTCTGTAGGCAGTCAATCTCACTCCTCTGCACACATACATTAAGTACACGCGTTGTCAAAGCACATATTTAAAAGGGTCGTGTTAGAAGATGACAAGTATCGACCATAGGTTCATCAAGGGTTAAATTATCTTTTTCATATAAAAAATATGGAAAATTGAAAAGATGATGTGTACATTGCCAGCAGGTAGCCAATGGCTTGCGCTGAAGAAGATGAGCCCTAACCACCCCATTTCTGGTGTAATTACCACCACTGCGGCAAGTCTTGACAACATACTGGCTCATTAGAAAATCTGCTGGAAACAACAGAGTGCTTCATAAACAAAGCGATTAGACAGGGTTTTCTGTGAGCTCCCTCGATCCATAGCTGTAGGGCCCACACCCCCAATAGTCTTCTTCATTTGCTCCTGCAGTGCTGAGCACTGGTATTTAGGAGAAAACATGGGTGGGCAAGAGGAGAGAAAGCATGGGCTGAAAATGCCTATCTCGCAAAGCTTAGCATTGTTCTCTCAAGCCCTGTATCGAACCTTGCGCTTCTGCTTATGGTGGGCATGTGAGAACAGCTACAAGGGGAAGGTCAGTCCTCCATGGGAGTTGGCATTCACAGCAGAATTCTACTAAATCAGAGTAAATGACAGAGCACGACAGAAGTAAATGTTGCCTCATGTTGTAAACGGCAAGTGGAAATTCTTTTTCTGGAGATCACTTGGTTCAAGCCCAAGAGTACTGACTAGCTCCTTCTTGGAGTTGTTTTCTAGGTTCTGGTTTACTGTGGAAGGCTCACTTAAGGAATGAACCATAGTTTGGTTTGAGGAAGCCATGATGAGGAGCATAAGACAAGATGCTGGCAAAGTACCCTTGAATACAAGGGGTTTATTGATTTTTTGTTACTCAAGATGAGTCTTAAATAAGTAAACAAATTGGATTAAAGAATTGGATTAAGGAAATATTAAACTGCAGGATTATGGTATTTAACATTTGTCTGTTTTCAGACTGAAGCAGCCATTTTTCTTGGGTAAACATTTTTGTTTGCTAAAAGGAAACATACTCCTCCCAGGAAAAGCCTGGCAAAAACCACATGGTTCTTAGGCCTTTTTCGTCCTGTTGTTCTCCTAATTCCAGTGTATCCTTTTTGTCTGAGTATCTTGCAATAGAAAACAGTAGACCTTCCTACAGCAAGTCAGATAGACATGGGCCTTTTAGTCTCATGTAGATTAGGCAGTTGTTATTAATTTATGAAAAGAAACCAGAGTTTATTGTTTGGTTGGTGACTGGTTACTTTGCCAAGGGCAGCCAGTGTTCTTAAAGAGAGTTTTGTGCCTCTGCCTTTATATTATTTTCAAATTCATAACCGTTTATTCAGTAAGCCCTACTGAATTAAATGGAATGCAGTTCAAAGTTATCCTGCATAGACACAGCCAAAAATTCTGCTAATTCTAGATCTAGAAGCCCAAGCAGCCCAGTGTATAGACAGCTGAATCTCCTTGCAGGTCAAGACAGGGAGTTGTAGCTCAGTCTCCTCAGTAAAGACCACCTGCATATTGGTAAAATGTTTTCTTTTTAGAAAGGCACTTGGACTATGAACCATACTGCCTTGTATGAACTGTTTCTGGATTTGTTTTAGTTTTTTAATGGCTGCTGTATTCTGGCATTTTCTGCTGCTGTTCTGTTGTTAAATCATAAGGATTGCTTTAAATTGTTACTTTATGGTTTTTTTCCTTGTTCTTAGCTGCCTTGAACACTCTGGAGGCAAAGTGGGAGAATACTGTTTCAGGGCTGCTTAAAAAAATAAATAAATCACATGTGCTGGATTCCACTAGTACTTTACCTAGTCCAGCATCTCATTTTCAGGGGACCAAGCAGACACTTCTGGGAAGTCTACAGACAGAAACAACTTCCAAGCAAGTGCTTGAATTAAGCCTTGGGTCCTCTGTGGATGACCACAGAGCAGGGCCACAGCATACCGCAAATCTGTTTTCAAAGAATTCAAGCTTTCATTTCCAAGCCAAGGCCACCTGGGACTAAAGGCAAAATTTTCTGACACAATCCTTCTAAGGAGTCATGAATTTGGGAACCCTAAAATATCCAACCCCCTCTGTTCCCTGACAGCCCTGCTTCAGCGCATGCATTAAATTAAACAACTGTCTAGTTTGTACAGTACTTTATAAATCTATAGGGAATGATGCCTGCTGGGTGCATCTTCAGTCACTGATTTGCAGGCAGAAGCTTCATTTCCTGCTATCAGTGCACAGAATTCACCAGACTGCTGGAAGACACAGCTACTTTTCAATGATGACTCACGGGAAAGGTACAAATTCTGCTCGATGGAGACCCATTGAAATGCTGAGCAGCAGTAATATTGGATACAGTCCAATGTGTCTCAACCACCCCGGCATCATGATCTGAAGCACAAACTCTGAAAATTCCAATGGCGCTGTTGGCATTATAGGGGCAGAGGTCGGGCAGGACTACCCGGGTGCAGCTGCAAAGATCACCAGCTTCACTACTTGGTCTTTTCTCAATTGAAATTCATTGTCTTTCAATATCCACTCAAGCCCAATCCCCACATATCCTACTTGGGAAATGCAAGGCCGTTTCACTCCACGGTATTACCTCCCCCTACCCCCAATCTTCCATTATCTGAAATACTGCACTGCGATTCCCCCGCTCTCCTCCATCCAGTGGTACTCAAGACAAAATGATGGAAAAGACAAAGAGCAAAGTGCTGGCAGCAGATGTGATTAAAAGTCTTCAATTTAAAATTTTGTAATTATACAGAGGCTGACAACACATAATCAGGATTTCTGAATCCTTTCTGCTTTCATGCAACTGTCACTGGTGACCGGAGCAGCCATGGGCCAATGCCTCAGCTTTATGGGTTAGATTTATACAGCTGTTTAGCATTAGTTATACTACTAGTCTATCAGGAAGGAGATGTGGAATCACAGAGTTCGAAGGGGCCCTGAGGATCATCTCGTCCAAGGCCTGCAATGCAGTAATATGCGGTTGTAAGGGGACCAAACCTGCAACCTTGGCATTATCAGCACCATGCTCTAACCCACTGAGCTATCCAGGCTGATTTCAGTGAAGCTTTCTGACATGCTAATTTTTCCATCTGCAAAAAACCTGTCTGCTCCCCAACAGTGGAAGAGTCGAATGCACAGCTCCCCCTTCCCTGCCCCCAAGTGATACAATCAAGGGGGGGGGGAATACTGCTCATTTCTGATTAATATATTGACTTTATTCGTTCCAAACTGTGGCCTTCTGGCAAATAGTCAGCGATGATGATAGATAATACTTTATTCGGCTATAAGCCCACAAGGTAAAACAAATCAATAAATAAAATAGCATTTTACATTCTAAAATATCAACTAAAATATTTCAACGCATAATCTCCTTCACATTACTTACAATCTCTAGATGTACCGTATTATGGCCTTGAAGATAAAGATGTTGCATAGAGTTTACTAGATTTTTAATAGTCATGCGGCATTCCATGAAGTCTTTTATATGAAAGAACTGAAATCAGAAGTATGATGAAAGTTTGGTGTTTGGCTGTATTCACTGTGGAACTTGGCCCACCTACTCTCTAACCATCATCTGGTTGTACAGCCTAAATTTCCACTGAAAGCCAAGCAGCAGCAAGCACACCAGCAGGGCTCCTCATATCACCATATGTACTGTAACAAGACCAGGGCTTCAACAGGAGGGGCAGCCACAGCAACAGCTTATATGAAGAACATTACTTTACAGACTGTGACCTGTTCATAAACCTTTTTGAGCTAGTACTAGTCTGGTGCAAAATTACTGCTGTCAACCAGAACCCAGTAGGGTCTTGGGGGCACACATGGAGCAGCACACAAACAGCATCTACAGGCACACGAGCACATTATCCAGCCTAGAAATGTACACGGCAGGCCCTGCTTGAAGCTCAGCTCTGTGTGCACAATGGAAGTGCTTGCTCAGAGCAATTATTGTTACTTCCTCTCCTCCCTCTCATCTTACAAGTATCACTGGCCCGATCACACCAATTTCAGCGGACAAGACAGCTGACGATAACCGCCAGCTAGATTGCTAACAAAGGGGGAGAGGGAAGAGAAGCAGCAAGAATTGTTTTGTGGATTGAGAGCCTTGAGGGAAGGGGGAAAGGAGCTTGGAAACAAGAGGTCAGGCTAAACAGCCAAATGATTTAAACAGAGGCAGGAGCAGGATTGCAAATGGAGAACATGCTTCTCGGCTGTAGTGACATCAGTTTAATGCACACATTTATCACTTGCAAGGAAGCGCACAGAGAGGGTTCTTCAATTTACCCTTCTGACTCTCTGAAGCCACACACACACACACACACACACACACACACCCCTGTGCACATCTACCCTCAGATACCCGCAAAACATTTCTACTGAGCAAGTCCAGGAATGATTCCCCAGGCCACAAGAAGAAAAAGAGAGACAGACAACTTGTTTCTCCCCAAAGCGAGTTTGCTGCAAAACAATAAAGATGTGTTACAATTGCACTGGTAATCATTTCCAAGGACTCCTGCAGAGTTCCTAGTCACCAGCGAGGAAAAGTCACAAGAGCAGAGATGACTGGAAGGACAGAAAAGACAACTGGGGTCTCAGAGCAGGGGTGGAGGGGAGGAGACAGGTTTTTTACCCACCAGCGTGAACAATTGCAGCCATATTCTCTATTTAGCCAGACCACTATTGACACTGGCCCCAGCCAGGATGGGCAAAAGGTTCTCTAGTTCAGCCTCCTAGAGGGTCTGCCCAGAGTTCTCTCCTGCACACCAGCTCCTCTCCTCCACAGACCAGCCAGGACAGAGGCAAAAGGGGAAAAGCAGCCGGAGTTATGTAAGAAGAAGAGGGCTCTGCCCAAAGTCTTCATTACTATTCAAACTAAAGGAGAGGCTAGAGCCCTTTGGGCATAAAGGAGTGAGTGGGTGAAAAATGTAACATGGAGGGGTGCATGTTTTCCATCATGGGATATTGGGATCTGTTAGTGGAAAGGGATCCTCAAGGAGAGGACAGAAAGTATGTTATCTGCCCTGTCAGAGGATATGTACTGACCACAATTGTCTGCATAAAGATGATGATACTTTTTGTTTGTGTGAATGTAGCCTAAAACTATGAATGAGGTGTGGGGCAGAGACTGCAAGGACTAGTCTTCATTTAGCTATAGTTATGGACTGACCATAATTAGCAGGCATTCCATGCACATGGCTTTCAGGGTTATCCCTTGCACCTAACCCAAAGAAGAGCCTAAATGCTGCAGAACTGGCTTTATGATAAGGAAAGAAAAATCATGGGGTAGTCCTATAGCTGTCACCCCCACCTTTTTTGAAGCTAGACAGACTTTGAGCTGGCACCTCCCAAAAGATGAGCAATTTCCCATTGGTGGGCAGAGAATAAGTCATGGAGAGACTAAGCCGCAGGCAAGTCGTTCTTCAGTTAACTCTTTACCACAGCCACAGAACACACGCCACCTTCAGCCCTATAAATCAGATTGCTAGCGAGGCAGAGAAGAGAGAGATCATGGCAATCTGAATACCTACAGATTCAACTGGGTCAGGAGCAGGTACTTTACATTCCAGAAGAGCAGTCTCATCTCCCCACTCTCAGGAACCTGCCTGGGTAATCACTCAAAGCAAGCAAACTGATTAACCAAACAGGGAGAAGCAAGCCATCTTTGGAAGCAGCAGAACCAATCTGTGAAATGTACTATGTGAAACAATTAATGTTTAAAAAGAAAGAAAAGGTGGGGGGGACTGCTGAGTATTAGCATAGTCCTTTCCCCTTGTTAAAACTGCCTTGAACGCTGAATTTACAATATCTAGGGCTCTGTGCTCTCTTCCACAGGCTCAGCCACTAATTCCACACTTTGGAATAAGTGCTAAATTGCTTCATTTATTCTGACTGCAGTTATAGGTATTTTGCACAACCTTGCATTTTCGGCAAGGAACTGGGGTAGAATACAGAATAATATCAAAGAGCCCTATATGTCTGTGGGTGGGGGCAACCGCATAAATAACTCCACAGAAGTGTCGACTGCAAACAGATAATTCCAACAGAAGTATTCAAATGCCTTACTTGCACATTGCACTGCACATATGCTTCTGTAAGACACTGGACAGTCTCTCTAAGTGAAGAATTGGCAGTCAAGCCCAAGCTCCTTACTCTGCAGCACTGTACCAGCCTGCCCAAAGAGACCGACTATCTGCTGTCCTTGAGCACCACAAACACAGCTGGTCAGATGAAGGTACTACAACTTATTAGCTGCAGTTGTGAAAAATGGGTTTGAAGATTCCTTTGACCTTGTCAGCGTGAGTGGCTAAGGCAAATATTATGGGGTGTTGGTGGCGAGAGCTTCTATGAAGGGGCCAGAGGGCCTTTGTGGGATGCCTCTACTTATGCTAGCAAGAAGGGGGATTTTCTAACCTGCCATGACTAAAATGAATAAGCAGACTGTCAAACTCCATGATCTACTGCCCTGAGGGGCGAGGGGGTGTGTGTGAGATAATCAAACCTCAATTGGATTTGACCTGGTTCTTTAAAGCACCCGGCTCTGACCTAACTGCTCAGTCTAGGCAGCTCATCTCTAGAAATAGACCAAGCTGCTCTGCCATCTTTCAGCCCAGGGAATGTCCTGTTTCACCTCCTCACTGTGTGGCAACCAGTCTCCTGTCTTGACACAGGCTCCAAAAAGAAGATTCCTTGAACCCAACGTACATACTCGTACTTCACAACTTCATCACCAACTAGCCTCCATATTGCAAAGTACTTCATAAAGCTAGTACTTCAACCCCTAACTAGCCCTCCAATCATGGCCCACCAGTAATTTTGGTTGCCGTCTGCTGATATTTTGGGGAGAACTCCTGCCTGCCAATATGGGACTGCATCTTTTGATGGAGTAGATTTTGGCCCTGGGCCTCCAGTTCCTGGCCCCTACCTGGCAACACTGGGGTCCAAGTGTGAACCTGCTCCGATGAGATTGCTAAAGGGGGTCCATTGTATTAAAGTGAGTTTGAGGCCAAAATACCTGATTGCAATCACATGGCTCTAAAGGAGGGGTAGCCAAAGCGATACTCTCTAGAAGTTGTTGGACTGCAACTCCCATTATCCTCAGCTAGCATGGCCAAAGGCTAGGGATGATTAAAGTTGGAATCCAACAATGTATTGAGGGCACCACATCTGCTACCCCTGCCCTAAATGAATCTATCACTTGAGCAACCCACAGACTAGCCTGGGAACAGACTGGAATGTGTTAGAAACAAGACAAGCCCCTGTGTTGGAGAATGGAAAAAGCTCAAACAGAGATCAGTGATGGAAAGCTTGTCAAAGATGTGAGGTGGGGGTTGGGAAGAGATGAATGCTACTTGTGTGCAGCTGATCAAAATGGGAGACAGGCAACAAGAGGAGGAAATTGACCCCATTTTGTATTGAAATAGATAATTTTAAGGCTTCTTAGGAGCAAATGGGAGATAAAAATGAAGCCGTGAAAATATAAGACTGAGGTAGCACAGATGTTATCATCTCCCACAGCCTGCTACTATTAATGTAATAGGGAGCCTAAGAAATTGCTCTCATCCACCAATTTCCAGTCAAGGTTTGTCAAAGAAATAGAAAGCCTGACATGCACAGCAAGGAAGGGGGGTGGTGGGGATATAATGCATAAGTGTTTCCATAAGAAAATTGCTGCTTCAGCAAACACCTTTAAAGAGAGACTGGGGGGGGGGGCGGCGGCTCTGGGTTGGGCAACCTTATAAATGCTGACTATGAAAATGAGGCAGCAGGATCCCATCATACCCTACCATGGACATACAGCACACCTGAAGAAGGGCTGTAGCTCAACCACAAAGCACACACTTAGCATGCAGAAGATGGTCCTAGATTCACCAAAATCCCGGGGAGCCACTGCCAGTAGATAATACTGAGCTGGGCAGTCTGATTCAGTAGAATGGGGGATTTTAACCACAGTCTCTCTGATCCAAGACTATCACCCTCCCATATAATGCAGTTTGCACAACAAAAGAACAGAAAGAACTGACGAGTTGCCAACGTAACTGGTTTCAAGTCAACATTACACGCACTGAGTACATCTTTGCCTTTAAAGATGCCCAGGGTGTCACTGCAATCCACATCAGAACAATAAGCAATGAATAAACGGACCAGAACAAGTCCTGTGTCATTGGGAAGGATGCCTGCTGCACAAGGCAGGGTGTACCAAAGCAGCTTGTTCAAAGGAAATTATGTTTGGAGGCTGAGCCACAGTAACTATACCCCCATGCACTAGACAGAGCAGGCAGCTTGGAAACATGTTTTCATTAAGTGCTGCTGCAGGAGGTGGGAAACACAATACTTCCTGGTTGGAGTTATGTCACAGCTCTTGAAAGGTGTGCTTTAATTTAACACTATTAACAAATTCCACCATAGCCTTGTCTCATTTAAGGCTACAGCCACTGTATATTTAAAGACATCAGGATTTCCTCCTTGTGACCTGTGAACCTTAGTCAGTGAACCTCTTGTTTTTAAGCTTATTGTATCTCCCACTGCATTTTTAACTATTTCAATGACTTCTCCATAGTGTGCCAGAAAGGAACCAGACTGCAAACCTGAGGCTCTTGGGACTATGACAGCAGCAACAACACAGACATATGCTGGCACAAAGGACAGGGCTGCACAAATATTTGAGAGTTTCTTAGCAGGGGATTCATACACGTAATTCATGCCCCCTGGTGTCAAACAGTATCATTAACATGGATTAGAATTGGACTTTCAGAGCAGTAAGATGGCGGCCACCATGGGATGCTGAGCTGCTGAGAAACAGCACCGCTGACTGGACTGACTGAGTGGCCCCTGCATTGCTGCCACCTCCACCGCTGCTGCTGAGAAAGGGTTCAGAGAGGAGCCAGGAGAACAACGGGCGATCACGCCTCCCTGGGTGACTCTGGCCACAAGGAGGGCCTACTGACCATCTGCCAGTGAACAGAGACCCCAGAGTTGGGAGACCTAGTCGGGGGGTGGGCAGCCTGTCTTCAGTTGGCAGGGAAAAACGCCAGCCGTGAAAGAAACAAAGCAAGCATCAAGGCAGAAATTGGTGGTGCACAGGAGAGAAGCCTATCCTGACCCCACTCTTGGAGTTGTCTGTCCCTGAGACTGCCGCCATTGCCTCAACCCTCAGGCAGCCGAGCCCGGCGAGCTCCCTGCTGTGAAGTGGACTACTCCCAGATTTGTGCATTCATGACCCAGTAGAAGTAACCCTAAAAATAGGAGAGGAAACACAAACCACCCCATCATGGTCCTTTTAGCCCCCAAAGAGTTGTGGGGGGTTGTCAATGTAGGGCACTGTTCAAGAATGACAGATCAAAAAAGGAGTCCCTTAAACTCCTCCTTTTATCCTTCTGAAAAGGTATAAGCAAGTGTCACCAGCTGCTTGCCTGCTGACCCTGAGGGCTATCAGTTTCCTATGTTGGCATTCTATCAAGATTTGGGGAAGTCACAAAAGGGGAGTGGTATCCTTAAAATCTGAGGCAAGGACTTCTTTTTAAGGTGTACAAAACTCCAAGGTTAAGTGCATTTTAATCTGTACAGTCCTTCCCTTCAGGGGAATATCCAATGTCAAATGCATCTACATTAAAAACAGCAATGTTTAAATAAGCACAGCTGCCTTCAACTTACAACTTCCACTATGCTCCCAGTTGAGAGAATCTAAAAGTCAGGTACATCTTTATGCAGTTACATTTGACCTCGAATATTGCCCTGAAATACATCTCAAAACACACTGGGATCTTGACTACTGTCTGGGAGATAGATAGATTGAACACCTGATCTTAGTTACAGTTCAACAGTGCATAGCTAGGTTCTGGAACTAGCCTGACCAACTGTGGCACAAGAAACACAGAAAAGCACACAGAGAGGTTGTCAAGTCGTAAGACACATGCACACAGCTAATAGAGGGGAGACAAAATGATTTCAAAATTAAAAAACCAACAACCTAGAAAAGATTATTCAAATGGAAGAAAATGGACTGGGGAGATGGGGAGGTGGAAGAGAAGAGAAGCAGCGTCTCAACACTATCAGTGTTGTGGCATTATCGCTGCATGACAGACTCTGTAATGAGCAATCCACAAGCAGTCAAGTAACACTTGGATTTGAAGTAATGCAAAAATAAAATTAAGCACAGAGGAAGCAGCAAGACGCTACCTGTTACTTACAAAGCCATCCTTGCTGTGTGAGCAGGGATTCTGTCAGGGTTCCCACTGCTGTATGCTGAAAGGATGGGGGAGTGAGAATTCAATTCTAAGAGTCAGGAATCAGAGACAGCCAGGAAGGCAGAGAGACAGGCAATCACACTCAACAGAAACCAACACTGAAGAACCAAGAAAAACCCCTCAAGACGAAAAAGGAGAAAGCCCTGTTACAAACCACTTTACAAGTGACTGGCTGAGGGAGCATTTGCAGGTGGCTCAAGGGCTGGTTTCATCCTAGAAGTAAGACAAGACGAGGTCTGAGCAAGAGACTTTGGCCTATTGGTCACAATCTACATTCTTGAACTGAACACTCTCAATGCAATCTGAACCTGCTGCTGAATGTTTTGTGAAGCACTTTTTGTAATTTGCAAACAACACAAATGTTTTCATGTCTGTTATCTACAGGGTGAATGCAAAGAAGCATGCTAGCTATTGAATATGTAAATTGATAAAAACAGAGTGGCCTTTTGATTCTGCACACTGAACAGCTTTGTGCAGTTCGAAAACTCGTATGCTACTCTATGAGAACAATTTGGCCAATAAAAGCTATTGGTTTCTCTCTTTGAATTCTACCCTATGGGTCTAAAACATCTTTTACTGCCTACTGCAATGACTTCTCATTGAAGCATGGCATCAATTGGTGACAAGGTTGGAAATATAAATACACACACACAAGGCAGAGGGCGTGACTAGGAAGTAGGAGAAGAGGAGTAACCAGAGGGACTGATGCCCAGAGCTCTCTCCACATTTTGAATAAGCCCATGGGCTCAAAAAGGTTTGTGGCCCCTAAGAGATACAGACACCTAAAAATGCACTGGGCTAAAAGCATGGTGTATTCGCCTGCCACTCCCACGGCTAAGGAGGAAAATCGTGATAATATTAGTAAGTAGGGCTGCAATGTTTAACGTGGGGCGAGGCCGAATAGCCATCTCTCTCACACAACTCTCTCTTCCCCACACCTATACCCTTGCTGGAGGCTTAGTCCGCCAATGTGGGAAAATCTGGGTGATTTTTCAGAGGGGGCTTACTTTTCAGAAAGGAGACCCAATGGATCTCCCCACTACCACCCTCTTTCCTAACTGAAACCAAAGCTCCAAGTAGTAGTTTGGCTGCACTCAAGCGCTCAAGCTGCCAAGCGCTTAAAAAATGACACAGAGATTGCCCCGTGGGAACAATGATATAGCTATTTTTTTGAACAAACAAATAAGCAAGCAAGCTTGCGCTTATAAAACAGGAAAGTGGCAAGCACTGTCTTAAAAGTGGCATTCTCCTATTTCTCAATCAGAAGAAATGCCTCTTCTAAGATGATGCCAGCTATGATACATGTGCATATCATCTAAAACCAAAGGGAAATTCCTTCTTCAGAAATATTGTCTCTACTCATATGCAAACTGAATCAATAATTAGCTTTAAATTTATTTAACCAGATTGCAGCTCCAAATATTAGCCTTGAAGGCACACTAGGTTTGCGAAAAATGTTAGAAAGCCATTTCTAAAGCTTATTTGGGCTGGTGCTAGATGCACCATCAATAATTTTGCTTATAATCCTTAGTTCATTAATCTTCACAATTCTGCCCTACCTGAGTTAAGTAGGTGGTTCTTCTCCCCTGAGAGAAGGAAACTATGAGTGGTCCACATACATAAAGCCATGGAAGTAAAAGCAATTATGACTGTAGTGCAGATATATACACACATTAAGACTCAGCAGGCCAATTTTCAGTTAAACCAGAGTTTAGAAGGCCTACTTGTGGATTCTCTCAGGTATAATCTGCTTTTCTTCCCAACAGCCAACTTTGCACCTTTAAACCTGCCACTGAAGAGCACATTTCCTGTTAATACCAATGCTTGTCCAACAATTACAGTGGAACTCGCTTCTAATGAGCCGATCATTAAACTCCCCCCCGTGTGCATTTGTGAAGCGCAGGCAAATCGTGTCCTGCCATAGTTAGCACCAACATCGGTCCAGTGAGTTATTAGCGCTGCTTGCTTTAGGATTGTATATAATCACTCAAGTGTGAGTAACTAAAGAGCACACTGGCAAATGTAGTGTTGACTGCAGGTAGGAGGGGAAATGTAAATATTCTAAATGTTCTGAAGCCATAAGTCAGGAGTTGGGAATCTTTGGGCTTCCAGATGTTGCTGAACTACAACTTTCATCATTCCTTGAAAGCATGGGCAATGGTCAGGGGTGGTGGGAGTTGTCAGCAACATCTGGAGGAGAAAACGGAACCTGCCATAGTGGAAAACATGTTCCACCCGACAAATACCACACCAAAGATTCAGGAAAGAGTGAAATAAATGAAATAGTCACCTTTTCACATCCTAAACTTCCTTAACTGCTTTAAGAACATAAATATATGTATAACTTTACATACAGAACATACTGTCTGGTACAATCACGAGTACAGATGTTTTTCTTTTAACAAACCTATCTCACGTTTAAGAGTGAGAATTGGTGCAACCTCAGGGACACAAACTATAGTCATGGGAAAAAGAAAGCGCACCCTCTTTGAATTCTGTGGTTTTGTATGAAGACATAACAACAATCATCCGTTCCTAAGCACATCTTAAAATTAGGTAACTACAACCTCAGATAAACAACATGACATATTACACTGTGTCATGATTTATTTAACAGAAATAAAGCCAAAAGCTTGTAGAACCAACTTTAGCAGCAATAACTTGAAGTAATCATTTTCTGTAGAACTTTATCAGTCTCTTACATTGTTGTGGAAGAATTTTGTACATGATGGTACATGTTTCTGATCCATCCACCCTGGAGTTTAACATGGAACTGAAGCTACTTCTTGTTTTTTGGTGGTATCCACCAGATCAAAGGAGCAGGCCACACCTTTCTCCCACTAAATTTAGATTTTTCCAATCCATCAATAATGAGATCCAATATAAGAATACCACTCTATTCTCTATTCTATACCACTCTATTCTGCCTTGGTTAGACCACACCTGGAATACTGTGTCCAATTCTGGGCCCCACAATTTAAGAAGGATGGTGAGAAGCTGGAACATGTGCAGAGGAGGGCAACCAAGATGATCAAGGGTCTGGAAACGAAGCCTTACGAGGAGTGCTTGAAGGAGCTGGGTATGCTTAGAATTGAAAAAAGGAGAATGAGAGGAGATATGATGCCCATCTTCAAATATCTCAAGGGCTGTCACATGGAAGAAGGAACAAGCTTGTTTTCTCCTGCTCTGGAGGGGAGGACTCAAACCAATGGCTTCAAGTTTACAAGAAAGGAGATTCCGACTAAACATCAGGAAAAACGTCCGGACAGTAAGAGCTGTTTGACAGTGGAACAGTCTCCCATGGGAGGTTGTGAACTCTCAGTCTGTGGAGGTTTTTAAGCAGAGTTTGGATGGCTATCTGTCATGAATGCTTTAGCTGAGATTCCTGCATTGTAGGGGGTTGGACTAGATGACCCTCAGGGATCCCTTCCAACTCTTAAGATTCTATGATTCTGTGATAAATTTACATGTCGCCTGATTGTGGATGCAGTGTAGCACACTATTTGGGTAGGGTTTTTCTTGTTTTTATATGTTTGGTAATGTTTTGCTGGGTGCTTTCTATCATCACAGGACGCGGATGGCGCTGTGGGTAAAACCTCAGCGCCTAGGACTTGCCGATCGCATGGTCGGCGGTTCGAATCCCCACGACGGGGTGCGCTCCCATCGTTCGGTCCCAGCGCCTGCCAACCTAGCAGTTTGAAAGCACCCCCGGGGGCAAGTAGATAAATAGGGACCGCTTACCAGCGGGAAGGTAAACGGCGTTCCGTGTGCTGCGCTGGCTCGCCAGATGCAGCTTGTCACGCTGGCCACGTGACCCGGAAGTATCTGCGGACAGCGCTGGCTCCCGGCCTCTAGAGTGAGATGAGCGCACAACCCTAGAGTCTGGCAAGACTGGCCCATACGGGCAGGGGTACCTTTACCTTTCTATCATCACACCCCCTAGTTTGTTCCATCAGCCAGAAGGAAAGGATGCAGCCTGCCCTTCTCGACCAGCTGGCACATTTGTCATATTTTTGTTTTTACAACTGCTCTTTTGCACAACACTGTTCTTGCACAGAACAGCTTTTACTATTTAAAAAATAAAAATAAAAATTCTCCTTGTGGATAAAGGCATGGGGAAAGGGAAAACCAAGAAGGGGTGGTACCACTTCATATGAAAGCTATTCCAAATCACTGCCTGCAGTAAACTTTTTCCAAACGTTTATTTTGTTCAAATAATATTGAAAAACTTGCGTTTCAAAAAATAATACGGTGTGAGCAAACATGTTAACAAATAGCTGCACACAAGCCCATAAATTTCTGAAATTGGACGGGGAAGTGCCAATTGAGGGGACAACAATATACATGCTTTTAAGCAGCACCAACTAGTGAATGAGAAATACCCAGCAGTCTTTGGAGGCATGAAATTGAAACTGCTCATGTACAGACAAAGCCAAACATGGAAACAGTGACCCACGTATGCATGAATGCCCTAGTGTGGACACAGACAATCTGCTGGGGAAATAGTTGGGTTTTTTCCCCTAAGATAAAAGCTGCAGTAATGTAAAAAGAGGATTATTTGGGCTTCAAGATAGTATGTAAACCACAGCACTGTTAGGAAGAAACAGAAGACACTAAATCCTATGTACACTTACCTGGGAGTAAACCCAGTGAATTCAGTGAAACGAATTTCTTAATAACAAATAAATAAGCATGGTTTTTTTGACTATTAGATTTATATCCTAATCTATTCCAATAAATAATATATCCTTGAAAAATAAAAACATAACTCAGTTTCTCTCAGAAGAACCATGTCTGCAAGGTCCACAGCTTCTGATTCTCAATGTTCACTTGGAGCTTCATGGATTTCAAAAAAGGGAAGATCTGTTTGCTTCCACTCTTATTGCATGTTAGTTACTTGCTTTATTTTGGGTGTGTTATTCACAATCACTTATCAGTTTATTTCACCCGAAGATAAAGGAATCCAAGCAAAGTTAGAGGAGAGATGAGAGAGGCTCTACCCTATTGCAGGGGAAGATGTTTGGCTACATCCGAGATGCTGCTCCACGCACCAAAGCCTTAAAATGTCCCTTTCCTCTTCCCCCACCCCACCATTTCTCTGTGTATTGTTTTTCATCCTGGCTCCTCCTCGGAGTAGACTCTGGCTCCCAGGTCTGGGGGGAAGGCTGAAGCCCAGCAGGTTTCATCAAAGGAGTCGGGGTTCTTTGTGACTGAAGTATCACAGACTGAAACAGGCTTACATTCCCTTTTCCTTCTATACAACTTTCCCTCAGCTAAAGTCTTCCACCTTTGTTCTTAACATACAGGAAGCTTATAAGAACTTCCTCAATGGGATCACAAGATCTTCTGAAAGACAGCTTGCCCAGTGCTATCAATCTGGAAGGGAGTTCAGGGCTTGCTGGAAGGGCACTCTCTATTGACCTGGGGCAGCAGCAATGTCTGATGCCGGTATGAGCAATTACACTTGGAATGTGTTCCACAACAGAGACTCCTCAGTGGGGAAGTTGACACGGAAAGGTTTCCCTAAAGGCAGAAATTCTGAAAAGCCAAATTACCATTCTGGATAACACCAACTAAGTAAGCATGCACTGTGGGGTGATTGTCAGTGTGGAAAGAGAAGCATTGAGAACAGCTGGGGCATCTCCTCCTCCTCGTCTCCCTAGGTCCCCCTACCTAGAGTGGATTGGAAAGTCTCCCCATCACTGCTTGTTCAGTAATTTCACGCTACAATGCCCAACAATGTAAGCATGGAGCCTCAATCTAAAGTCTCCACTTCCCAAATGTCACTTGTTTTTGAACACATGGCTAAGCCCAAAATTGCTTTTAATATTAGAGCAGTTGCCCACTGGCAGCTGCCATAGTTAAAACTCTTCTCAGAATTTCCATGACAAACTACCATTTTCTGGGGTCCAAAACAATGAAATTAGATGTGTTGGGGTGAAACCCTAGCAAGCAAGGCCACAGCAGACAGGATCAGATTCCAAGTCCTCTAATAATAAAATTTGCTTAGATTAGCATGCTTTGTTTTAAAACAGAAGGTCTTCGGACACAATTTTGTACTTAGGCCTCAGCACTACTTTAAAACCGAGTCTTGAGATTACAATTCCTCATGTGTGCTTCACTTGCACCAGTGATTTCCCAGAGACCTGGAAGTAGAGACCCAATCGCCAGTTCAGAACTGGAATAACCCTCAACTCTTACATAGTCTGAAAATAAACCTTTTCAGGTGCAAGAGTAGAAACTGACTACCCGAGGGAAGCCCAACCCATTTCTCCACGAGTCAATGTGTCTCATATAAAGGACCAGTAGTCAACCTCGTCCAGAAAGGGCTATTCTGTTTCAGGAATAGCTGGTGGTCACACCTCAGAGACAGAGACAAGGCAGAATTGTCTGCCCACAGTGGAGGCTAATTGGAAAGAGGCAAAGAGCAGTAAATCAAGCAGAGATACAGCAGACAGCTTTCTCTGTGGGACAGGTACTCTGGCCCTACCAGGACCTATTCACCATTTAACTGTTTTCTCTCTCACACACAAGTAGTTCTCTCATGGCACACACTTTGAAAATACTGACGGACACAAACATATTGTAGCACACTATCGGGGGAAAGCTAGGGCTCACACCAGTGTGCCATGTTAGCCACATCAAAGGAAAAAGAACCATTGGGCGCATGTGACAGAGGCTCCAGGCATACAAACAAGCAGCTTAATGTCTAATGTTTTACAATTTTTTTATGTACTGTAAGCTGCAGAGTGGCTTGGGAAACCCAATCAGATGTGCGGGGTAGAAATATTATTATTATTATTATTATTATTATTATTATTATTATTATTAGCCAGAAACAGATGGAATATGCTTAGCTGAGTAAAAAATGACGGTAAACCCCAGGAAACCATGGTTTGCTAACTGGGAGCCAGCCTGAGGAGTGTGAACTCTTTTCCAACCTCAGCACACATTCCACATACACACCCGCTCCTTGTTTGCCTTGACTGTGGTTAAGCCTTACATGTGCTAACTCTATCTGTTAACACTAGGCAGGGTTCCCATCTGAAACAGATTTTAAAACCAGAGTTTGAAGTGCCTTTGCAAACTTGAGCCAGATGGCATGAACCATGATGCTGGTGTGAACTCAATGGTTCAGTCACGGTTTAGGCAGAAAATCAGCAGGAAACCTGAGCCAGGCAGACCGGCCCCTAATCTGCAAGGCAAGCTTTGTAATTTGCCCCATACCAACTAAAGCACCAGGATGTGGCAACTTACTTGGGTGGCCATCTTGCCATAGTCGATCCACCGAAGTGTGGCGAAGTTGGTGGACTCTGCACAGTTGAACCCGTGATTAAATCCTGCATGGTAGCCATAAGGAAAAGTAATCATGAACTCTCCGGCTTCTTGGGTGATCTGAAAACAGGAAAGGAAGAAAAGAATATGCCATTATCAAGCAAAGAGGTAGCAAAGCTTCGACCAAGGCAATGTGACCTTTTAAAATAAATCTGTATTTGTAGTAAGAGGTGACAAGAAGTACCCCTACACTGAAACCAAGATGGCGGGCTGATTATGGTGACCCAGCACTGCTTTCAGGATTCTCCATATATCTTTGTGGGATCTGTTAGGAAAGACGGCTACCCCTTCTAGAAATATGGTTTTCCACAAGGAATTCTCATGGGAACAAACTAATGCAGGGAGGAAATGCATACATTCACCAACCCAGGTGACCTGCAATAAACTCTTTGCATGCCGCACCAGGGGCCCAACCAACTCCCCCCACATTGGCTTTATGCTGCCTGAAATCCAAGCCCCACAATCTTTTAGTGTTCTGGGAAGGCCAAAGGCACACTTCTCCAGCAAAAAAAAAAAGCTAATGCTATTCTAGCCTGCATTAACAGAAGTAGAGGCACTTATTTTGCCTTGGAGTTCTGTGTTCATTTCTGGGCACCACAATTTAAGAAGGCTGTTGACAAGCCGGAACATGTGCAGAGGAGGACAAACAAGCTGATCAAGGGTCTGGAAACGCAGCCTTATGAGGAATGGTTGAAGGAGCTGAGTATGTTTAGCCTGGAAAAGAGGAGACTGAGAGGAGATATGATATCCATCTTCAAATATCTCAAGGACTGTCACATGGAAGAGGGAGCAAGCTTGTTCTCTCTTGCTCTGGAGGGAAAGACTTGAACCAATGGCTTCAAGGTACAAGAAAGGAGGTTCTGACTAAACATTAGGAATAGCTTTCGGAAGGCAAGAGCTGTTTGACAATGGAACAGACTCCCACAAGAGGTGGTGGACTCTCCTTCCTTGGAGGTTTTTAAGTAGAGATTGGACGACCATCTGTCATGCATGCTTTAGCTGATTCCTGCATTGCAGGGGTTGGACTAGATGACCCTTGGTTCCCTTTCAGCTCTATGATTCTATGAAATATAATAAAGAAATCTCAAGACCACCATAAACTACAGAAATGCTGTCACTGTCTGCAGAAGAGGATCGAAGTGACAGTATTGAGTCTGGCAATTTCAGTTGCTATGGCAAATGTGCAGCATCCTCATATGACAGGCCCCAGGTATTCTTCCCAAACTTAGGTGCTACTGGGGGTGGGGGTGGGGAGAGGGAAGAAGGGCTGTCTCTGCAGTAGCATCGCAGCTTTTAGTCCTCTCTCCAGTTCCAGTGTTAAGAGGAAGACTGGAAATTGTTTGGTCACTGCATTAGCAAACTACTCCAGAGGAACAAATTAATCAGCCCCCACAACTCTTCCCAGCTCTGTAGTTGGAAAAGTGGAGGAGGCTTCTGCAGGCAGGGCCTTGCCAGGACATCTTGGAGCTGGGAAGGGGAGCAAAAGATTGTCTTTGACCTTGCACAGAGAAGCAGCCCAAGAAGCAAATAGAGGGCAGGTTTCTGGCAACCACAATTTTTGGCTTAGTTATCAAGTCCAGGCAAAAATTGTGGACCTCTAAAACAATTATTTGCCAGTCTCAAGTGCAGCATATCAGGCAGGTGTAGTCCGAGTCCTGGCAAGCAGCGCTGCACATATCTCAGCAGCTGTATATTCAAAACATAGGCATATTTGTACAGTGGGGGAATCAAACACTAGAGAAGCACTGTAGTTTCAACCACCCACCTAAGTCCACAATACAGTAACTCTGCTTTCATGTTTTTGCGTCTTTCACAAAGATTTTCCCCACTTTCCCCTAAATCATTCCCCTTTCACTTATATTACACATGTGAGACATCTAAATCAGAGGTACCAAGGAAGAAATCGAGTGGGACAAACTTTCATAGGATGAGATTAAAGAACCAGGATGCCAAGCACAAATTTCATATCCATCATGTTTGCAACAGCACTCTGTGTGTGTGTGTAAGAGAGAGGGGGGGGAGTGGGAATATGAATGAGCTGGCACCCACTTTTCTTGTTTCTCTGCCACCAGAGTGGAGAGGTTTGGGGAAAACCACATCCTTACTTGTTATGTAATTGGGGAGCTGAGGTCTTAAAACATCTGGTTTTCCTCATTTCAGAGGGAAAGAGAGTTTGATCATTTGATTTGGACAACCAAAGAAGGGGAAACTGGCTCATGCATAAAAGAAGGCCTTCTATACACCTCCATGTACTCACAACTTGGGTGTTTGCTTTAAAAACTGGGGTCCCTCTGAAGAACAACTAACACCAGGTCTGCTGCGCATCACCAACTAGCCTGCCACCCTCTGGATTGGTTGTCTCTATCCTTATTACCACATAATTGTACAAAAACTTTCCAACTGGCTGAGTTGGGCATTAACTAACATAAGAAGGGGAAATGTCATAAGGATTTCTCTGCCTGATGGGCCAAAATGTCTTCAGCCAGCCCTGACTGAGGCAGCAGCACCAGCACCGGCAAGCAATGCTCCTGAGGCATGAAAAGTGACTGGTTAAAATGCTGCTGCGACTTACTGAGGTGCTAATGTGTCACAGCCTAATTCTTAAGCATGAGGACTTTACTCAAAAGAATGTTTAAGAGGGACAACCATCTGCACTCACGACCTCCCTCCCCTCCCCTGAGGAGAGCCAGCCTGACAGCAGTACTGTAAGAGGCTTTGTATTCCTCTGCTTCTCCCGATACAGGTGAGAGAAGTTCAGGCCTGGCCTCTGGTGCCCAGCTCCACTTGAACCTGTTCATAAATCAAGGCAAAGCTGCAGACAGTTAAGTTAAGCAGACAGAGAGATTATGCTCCTGTCAGAAAATCTACATCCCTGTGTCTTCATCCCAAGACCCACAGTGCATATCCTCCTCACATCACTGCTGTCAACATTATCCCGCCAATAAATTAGAAAAGCACTCCAGGTGACGGATGGGCTTGGGTAGAAAAGTAATAACTATTGAGGAAAAGCCAGCACCGGCTGCCACTCACAGTGAAAAGCCCTGAATTTACTGACTTCTGCAAGGCCTTCACAGAATAAATGGAGAAATCAATAGCGGATTACAGAAATACACATTTTTAATTATTAAAAAGCTCAGGTATCGATCTGATTTCTTTAGAGAAGTAAATACCATTACTAAGATTTATAAACACCCAGGTATTTGCCCTGTTTGAAGCCTGCCAGGAATTTTGATGCATTTGTGGAGGGAGAAATGGGAGGAACCTTTGGCTTTCTTTCTGTGAATGGAGGCCACTTCTGGAGAGGGCTGCTGCTTTAAGTTAGGTTGGACTTGGTTGGGGCCCAGGCTCATTACACAAAGGAGGTCCTCCTGCATCACCTTACCACAATGTGGCCTCAGAGGAGGGGCAAGGAGCTGTCAGGAAAGCAACATCCCTCCCATGCTGGGGGCCAGGCCCTCAGAATCTTAAAGCCAACCTTCCCTTGCCTTCAAAAGAAAAGGCATTCACAGATTCACCAGCCTTTAAGAGGCCTCCATTCTTGCATTGTGCACACATTGAAACAGAATTCTATGTCAGTTTCCCACATAGCTAACACAGAGGTTTTGCAAGGGCTCTCTCCCATGTTCTGTGTAAATGCTGCAGCCTGACCAACATCTACTCAGTCTGACAAAGTGTCAGAAAAAGCAGGCTAAACACAAAGTCTTAATGCCAAAGATAGAACCCCCTCTCTGGTGGGCTGCAAGTCATATTCTTCCCTACTGTGAACAGCCATTCCTTTCAGAACTGTGTGATACCCCTTTCTCAGGTGGTGTTTAAGACTGCACTAAACTTCCTACATCCTTAAAATAATTAGGAAGCGTAAAGGGAGGTGTACAATTCAGGAAAACTTTTATAGCACTATTTTTCATGCTGAAAGCTGAAATGATTCTTCTCACTCCATTTTCAATGAAGACATAATTACACTTTGGAAAAGAGCTATGCAGGTTGCTTAATGGCCAATGCATGCTTTGCTTAAACCTGTCTTCTATATTCTCACAACTACAAACTACCTTAAACATCAACAGTTCAACTGGGAAAGAAAAATGGTGGACTGGAGATTCCAACACAATTCCTCCCCTGCAGGGAATGAGGGAAGGGGACTGAATTTCTACCCTGTTTTTCAGTTCCCACACTCAATGAAAAAGGAAAGAGAAGCAGAGTGGAGCTAATGTTTCTGGCAGGATCTTGTGCTACACCTTTTAATTTCATTTTTGCACAGATTTAGGGTAGAAGAAATGAAAGTGGTCCCATTTTATCCTCCCAACTGTAAGGGTGAGAGACTTGGCCAAGGCCATCAAGCGAAGAACACTTCCTTCAACCCTGAGTATTATTCTAGCTAGCAACCAGTCACAAATATATGGTGGTGGGTTTTTTTTAACAATGTCCTCAAGTGAATGGTTGCCACACAACATCAGGCATTCTTGGGTAATGCTGATTGTCTAGATTAATTTCAATTGGGTTTCTTCAATTGGGAAACCCAGCCAGATGGGCAGCTGAGGAAGGAATTAAAGAGTACCATGTTTCACAAGTTCCACAGTACTAGTTTTGATGGGTCTTTTTCGACCACTACAATCTCAAACCACCATGGATCTCAAAGGGTTCACAATAATAAAACAAAATTTATAGATTTGTCTCTGAAAGTAAAAACGCATCACCATCAAGTTATTCCCCTCAACCAGAACACTGAACCTAGCTCAGAGCCCTACTTTTGAGTGTTTAACGTAACATTATGCTGGAGGATTCAGCTCTCGACCAGCATTCTCTGAAAACCTGTGTGTGTCCTGAAACATTATCCATACATACCCGGTCAAAAGGGATGCCGTATTTCTTCAAGATAGATGGTGAAATGAGGGTCATCTTGTGGCGGAGGAAGGCGTCACATCCTTGAGAGCTCCCAGGGAAAAATCCTGCAGGAGGATTCAGGAGAGAAACTGTTACCATCACTGACCCTCAGGCCCCCTTCCAACTCTACAATTCTATGGTTTTGTATCCCAAGGGAATCCCCTCTGACCACCTAGAGGAAGTGCCAACAGCTGCATACTTGTTACTTATCCAGGCATCATTTTTCTCATGTATGTATAAAAACTCTGAGGGTTTACGGTGGTGCCGCCTCCCCTCACCTTAAAGTTGAAACTAGGTAAGTAAAATGCACAAGGACCGCCTCTCTCCATATGAACCTACCTGGACTCTGAGACTTCTTTGTGTGCCTCCTCAAAGTCCATGAGAGGTTCAGTGGGTGGCAACACAAGAACAGGCCTTTTCTGCAGTGTTTCCCTGTTTCTGGAATGCTCTCGCCAGGAAGGTTCAGCTCACACCTTCATTATACACCTTTAAGTGCCAGGCAAAAACGTTCCTGTTTAACCAGGCCTTTTAAATGTGTTGGGGAAAGGGGGGGGGGTTATTGAGTTGTTTGGGTTTTTATTATGTATTTTGTGTCTTTTATACTGACTTTATGTTGTGAACTGCCCTGAGATCTATGGGTATAGGGTGGAATACAATAATAATAATCAATAATAATAATAATAATAATGAAAAGTAATAATGTGTAATAGGGAGCTCCCTGCCCCACCCACCCACAAAGTCAAATAAATATGTTTTGAACATGCTCAGACTAACTATGACCAGATGAAGATGAATCAGCAGGCAGTTTGAGCCTAGGTTTGTGCAAGCAGGAAAGTGGAGAAAGGTGGAAACATGGTAGTTTTGCTTGGTAATCTCTGGAGGGAAGCAAAACCTACTGGAAGCAGAAGCTGCACTTTCAGCCTAATCCACACAAACAGCAGGTGGTATCAAAACTGTTTCTCTGACAGTATGCAGACTGCAGGTGATGGATCACAGAGCTACGTTCCCCTGTGAAAAATACTCTCTACTAGGCTCAAAACCAGATCAAACTATTTTTTTTCTCCCATGCAAGTTTTTTTACACATGATTGTGTGTCTAATCTCTCAGCTGCCGTCCAAAAACAGTTTTATCACCTTATCCTCTGGGTTGGATTTTGCTCACTGTAGACCTACTGAAATTAATGGATTAAACAAAATATAAAAATTCCTTCCAGTAGCACCTTAGAGACCAACTAAGTTTGTTATTGGTATGAGCTTTCGTGTACAAGCACACTTCTTCAGATACCAATGGGTTAAGTTACTAGTATGACTAACATTGGATATCACTGTGTGTGTGAGTATAATAAATACTGAATAGCTTTGTTGATAGAGCAAGAGACTCTTAATCTCAAGGTTGTGGGTATGAGCCCCACAATGAGCAAAAAGATCCCTGCATTGCATAGATTCCTATGGGAAACCATCATGGCAAGAGTGTGAGTGTGTGCATCCTTTCAAAATGGAATAGAAAGGAGCTGCAAGGGATGAAAATTCTGTTGTCCGTTATGTGTGGGGCAGCAATATGAGATTATATTACACCCATCCTCAACATACAGCACTGGCTGTTACTGAGCTATCAGCCACAATTCAAGATGCTGGCACTATAGTACAAAGTCATAAATGGCTCAGGAACACCTATTTTATTTATTTAACAGAATTTGCATACTGCAGAAGCATAAAAGGCTTCTAAGCGTATGTTTTTTTACTTACCCATTACCAACCAACCTTGGGAAAACATCACCACCAGAGGCAGGGCCTTCTTGGCTGCAAAACCTCATTTAATGTGACACTTACTGAACATCAACTGCAATTGCAACAGTTGAGCTTTAGCTGGTATCTTATGATGCGACTTGTGTGTGTTCCTTTAGGCTGTAGAGTACCCAAGTTAATATGCTATCATCATCCTGAAGGTTACATTTCTCCACAACTCTACCCGCCTCCTCCTCAGCAGGCTTTTACACATTTCTTGGTTAGCACTAAGAAGAATGTTCTCCAGTGGGGGTTTGTGCTCCCTCGAAATCAGAAGGAAATATCCTAATGCAAGCTCTTAGTATTCCACAAAAAACTCATGCCGTTATGAAGCATGTTACATGAATACACCTGAAGCATGAAGAAAAAAATGCTGAGTCTCAGGAAACTACCACAGGTATAAGGTATTTGTTCTTTTAAACGACTCTTCAGCACTCAAGATTTCCCTAGCAGCTGGCAGAATCTGGTGCACGTGCTTGCAAAGGTTCAGATATATCCCAGAAACCATCTTTCTGAATAGCCCTGCCGCAAACTAGTATTCCAGATCGAATAAGCACTGAATGGGCCATTTTGTGTGAAATCCTCCAAAGTGGTTACTGAATTCTGAAAGCTTTCCTTTGCTTGCATCATCAAGACCACTCTTCCAATCGCAAGGTTATATGCAACCATTATGTAGATCTAATCACACTCAGGTTGAGAGACACGCTGTGCAGCTTTGTTTCTACATCTATAATCAGAAATATTGACCTGATATTTTGCTGAGGAACAGAAAGTATTGTTGAATTCCACTACACCCAAACTAGTCCTCCTTTAATCTGAAGTGCCGGCAACAGAATCCAAGGGACATCACCCATTTTGAGAACAGCATAATCTAGTAGAAATGTAACCGTCCCACACAACTAAGGCATGGCCAACATCCTGTTCCTTTCTGTATGCCTTGTGTCAATGCCACACTTCTCACACCATCAGCTTCACCAGCTTTAGTATCTTGATCTGCAAACACCTATACAGTGGTGCCCCGCAAGACGAACGCCTCGCAAGACGGAAAACCCGCTAGACGAAAGGGTTTTCCGTTTTGGAGGCGCTTCGCAAAACGAATTTCCCTATGGGCTTGCTTCGCAAGACGAAAATGTCTTGCGAGTTCCTGCGGGGTTTTTTCCCTTTTTTCCCCCCTTTTCCTAAGCCGCTAAGCCGCTTATCAGCTGATCCGCTAAAAGCCGCTAAACCGCTAATAGCGCTAATCCGCTAAGCTGTCAATGGGCTTGCTTCGCAAGACGAAAAAACCGCTATACGAAGAGCCTGACGGAACGGATTAATTTCGTCTTGCGAGGCACCACTGTATTGCCATACAATGTATTTTTACCCACTTAAAAGAGTTTTAACAAACTGGCTCTCGTTGTCAAAAGCAACATGTGCAGTGGCGATTTTCAGGATTTGTGAACAGTACCCTCATTGCTACCTGTCAATTTCTATTTTTGGTTTTTCAAACTATGTTGCAGCAGACAATGACCTTGCAGGCCTCCAACTTCAATGACCTTTCTATTTCCAACCCTGCTATTATAGCTAACCCAAGCTGAGAATGCCTTGCTGGCTTCATTCTTCTATTAGTGGCAGCATAAAACACATCCTGAGAGAATGATTTAATCTCCCTTTTCGTGTCCTCATTTTTTCCTCTCCTTGGTTCAAGCTCTGGAGTGTAAAGAATGGCTTCAGTTTAAGTCTGGAGCACCTTCCTCTCCTTCTAAATAACATGCTTTAGAGACAGTGTCTGGAATGGGGCATCTGTCACGTCAGCACTGACCCCTTGTTCAGAAGAAAAGCTGCATCCTTTACACAAATGCTCAATTCAATTATTGCTCCTCTCATAACACTTTGTCGATCCAGATGGAACCCTTACATTAGCAAGTACTATGTGGAGACTCCACATCCTGCTACCCACATCACTTCCATCAACATGCCAAGGTTTTCACCTATAGGTACTACCAATTTAAAAGTTCCTGCTGTGCCTGCTATGTTTAAGTCCTTTCATTGTCTGTAACCAGTTGTGTGGGGCCTGAATGTCCTCTGGCAGAAACGCTACACTTTCCTGAAGGAGACACTCATCTATTAAAGTACAAAACGCCACCACGTGTGGATGAGTGTACCTGCCTTGTTCTGATACCACAATATCTTCTGCTGGCTCTTCTGATTGCATTTGGAATTCAAAAAATATACAATAATAAACCTCCTTTGCACCTATGCCATGGATTCCAGTGGCAATGGCTTCAACCTTAGGCAGCTAGTGATGACCTTTAAAGCTCTAAATAGCATGGGGCCAGATCATTTGACGGACCACCAGCATGCCTATCTGCCTGCCCATACCTCTGAAGCCCTACTGAGGTGTTCACCTATCAAAGTGACACTGGAGAGCACATGGATGACAGCACTATTGGCAGTGGCTCCACAAATTTTGGAATACAATTCTTCAGGACATAAGCCAGACACCATTCCTCATGGGTTATAAAATGCTTTAAATATGCAATGTAGCCTTTAGTAAACAAATGGGATTGAAGTTGCAGAATTATTATTTCGGTCCGGTTTGGATAATTTTTGTACCTTCCTGGCCAGCTTTTAATGCTGCATGTAATATCATTTTGTTGTCTTAAAGGTAAAGGTGAAGGTACCCCTCACCACTAGGTCTAGTCACAAACGACTCTGGGGTTGCGGCACTCATCTCGCTTTATTGGCCGAGGGAGCCGGCGTACAGCTTCCGGGTCATGTGGCCAGCATGACTAAGCCGCTTCTGGTGAACCAGAGCAGCGCACGGAAATGCCATTTACCTTCTCGCCAGAGCGGTACCTATTTATCTACTTGCACTTGACGTGCTTTCAAACTGCTAGGTGGGCAGGAGCGGGGACCGAGCAATGGGAGCTCACCCTGTCGTGGGGATTCGAACTGCCAACCTTCCGATCGGCAAGCCCTAGGCTCTGTGGTTTAGACCACAGCGCCACCTGCTTACAAACACTTGTTGTCTTACAAGGTTTTAAATTTGTATTTTATTCTAAGTATTGTACTGTATGACATGCAGTTATAAACACATTTATTAAATCAACTAACCATGGCTAGAAGAATCCAGTTCTCCAAGTTAGGGACCTTGGAAGTTGCCTGGTACAGAGTCAGACCATTGGGTCCATCTAGCTCAGTATCATTCAGATTGGCTGGTAATGGCTCTCAAGGGTTTCATGTAGGGTCTCTACCAACCTTACCTTGAGATGAAACTGAAACCTTCTGCATGCAAAATAAATTCTCTACCAGAGGATTTCAATCTCCTTTACATGTGTGCAGAAGGAGAAGGGAGGGGAAGGAAATGCGCTAGCCAAAGGCTTCTCCAGACCCATTCCCATAACCGGGCCATAAGTTAATTTAGGAAGATGATAAATTTTGTTTTCGAACAGTAATTTGTTTGGTTACATGTGCAAAAGCAAATCTGGGGACTCACCTGAAGCATGGAAAAATTGAGGTGGCAGATGCAACATTTGTGCTGGGAGGATAAACTAGTTTGAAAAATGAGGCAAACCACGGGAAATACAGCCACAGAGAGCAATCTTGTCTGTTTTCTATCACTGTGACCAAATATGTTAATGCTTATAAGAACTGGCCCCTGATAAAGTTGTCCTCACTGTACATGTCTCTGAAGGAGAGTACTGTTAAGAGTTTGTTGCGAAATTTGGAAAATAAGGACCTTATCTCGAAGGCAACACCATTGTGGGTTCTGGCTCCAGCACATGCTGCACAACTGAATTCTGCTGGGATAATGTGGAAGCAGACTTGGAAAATTCCCCAAGGGCACCTGGCATTTGCTTCTGGTACCCAGGAATTTACATTTTCTCATTATTCCACAAGGCAGATGCTAGTGTCAATGTGCTGCTGGCTTCAGAATGGCATCTGGGAGTGTAAGATATTTTTCTACCCTTGGATTGATCCAAAGGAGATTCTGGCTAAAAACTTTCTGACAGTAAGAGGCGTTCGACATTGGAATGGTCTCCCTTGGAAGGTTGTGGACTCTCCTTCCTTGAAGGTTTTTAGGCAGAGGTTGGGTGGCCATCTGTTATGGATGAGATTCCTGCGTTGAAGGAGGTTGAACTGGATGGCCCTTGCAGTCCTTTTCAACTCTACAATTCTCTGATTTTATGATCCTGGTCATGACTCATGGCACTGAACTAACTCACTCTCTAGCCTTAGGATTTTGCATCAGTCAATGCTTCCACTATATGCTGCTGATTAAACAGGTCCCAGTGGGCAGGCAGGGGGAGAATGCTGGGAGTGGAGGTAGGGAAGAGGAGGAAGTATACAGGGAGCAAAATATAATTCCAACACTTGAACAACAAAAACTAATTGATGCTACATAATGGAGGAGGGTTTTAAAAGTACAAAGAATTACTGGCTTCTGGCAACTCCCCCCCCCCATACTAAAAGCATTTCAATTAGAATTATGCATGCCTGCCACCCAGTTCATCGTCCTTCTCTGCAGTTCCTCTTTTTAATGCACAGTTTAAGTGGCTCTCATTAAAGCTACTAATAAAGGAGCACATTTTAAGTGATTAGCACCAATAACGTGGCAACACATTAATGGTCCCTCCATGGGCTCTGCAACTCTCCCAGCGAGCCCATTTATAGCTCAGCTATTCATTTTCCATATTAATTGCAAGCTCGTTCCATGCTCTGAACATCTTTGGAACAGTGATGCACTGGAAGGCAGGGCATTACTGCTGTTTGCTGCTCTTCACCGCGAATGCTGACCCCACCTCCTCCTAAACCACAAATGCTATAGGGGAGTTTGTTTAAGACCGGAATATACAAGTCTAGAGGGTAAACAGACTACTGATATGATAAACCCATAAACTCCTAGAAATCTGGTACTAGAGATTAAGGAAATAAATGTGATCTCATTTCTGCTGAGGCCTGGCCCTTAGAAATTGAAAAGTTCTTCTCTAACTCTAGCAGAGGGGAACAGCTACAGTAGTACCTCGGGTTACAGACTCCGCTAACCCAGAAATAGTACCTTGGGTTAAGAAATTTGCTTCAGGATGAGAACAGAAATTGCGCGGCGGCATGGTGGCAGCGGGAGGCCCCATTAGCTAAAGTGGTACCTCAGGTTAAGAACAGTTTCAGGTTAAGAATGGACCTCCAGAACGAATTAAGTTCTTAACCCGAGGTACCACTGTATTGCCATAGCAGACAGAGAAGACACATTTCTGTTTTCTGTCGGGTGTCTGAAGGTTTTAAGAGAAGTTTATAAGAAGTAATGATTTAGTGTACAGTAGTACCTCGGAGGTTGAACGGAATCCGTTCCGAAAGTCTGTTCGACTTCCAAAACGTTCGGAAACGAAGGCCCGGCTTCTGATTGGCTGTAGCCAATCAGAAGCCAGGTCAGACGTTCAGGTTCCAAAGAACATTCACAAACCAGAACACTCCCTTCCAGGTTTGCAGTGTTCAGGAGCCAAAACGTTTGACTCGCAAGGTGTTCAGGATCCAAGGTACAACTGTATTACGTTGTTACCCACCTTGTGTATGCCAAGGGGAAAGTGCAATATACATTTAAGCAAGCATTCGTACACAGAAGGTGTTTTGTGTATGCTAAAAATTAGACCAATTAATGTGGAAGAGGGATCTATCAGCAGTTATTAGCTATGAAAACTTAGAAGTCAAACATCCATGCAGTATACCTTCAGTTAACAGGTGCTGGGGTGTGACTGACACCCTGATCATTTTGTTTTCCCGGGGGCATCTGACTGGTCACTGAGTGCTGAGCTAAATAATTCAGCAAAGCTATCAACAAAACAACACCCCAAATTTCCAAGTTGTTCCAACTTTAGGTTCAAATAAGAAGGCTATACTTAAAAGGAAAGCCACACTCCATGCTTTTCATTTAATGCAGATTTCCAAATTCTATTTAAAAAAACAAAACACCACATACACATACCATCTTATGAGCAATTGGGACTTATGGAGCTCTATGCTTGCTGAAATTGTAGTTTTTGTAAAGCTTTGACATATGACCGAGTGAAAATGGTGTGAATATAAAATTGCTTTGAAGCTCTCATTTTCCAGTCAGTGGTTTTCAATATGTTATTTCTATTTTATACGATGTCACTAGAGTGAATGGTTTCCAAGAGAAAGGCGATGATGGTTTCCTTCATCTGGGCACCTCATGTGTTTTTCTATTTACTTGACACTATAATTTCAGTCCAATCACTGGCCAGCCTTATTTCTTTTGCCCCCCGCCCCCCCAAGAAATGGTCAGTTAGGTATGTCAATGAAAAGGCTTCACACATTGACAGACTATTTTGGGTGTTGAAAGTAAGAGAGGGGAAATGCAGCTGTCTGGATAGTGTTCACTGTCACCCAGCAGCCCTAAACTTCCAGTAATAATTTGATGCTTTACCTTGTGGGTAAAGTGAGAGTAAGCCAGTCCCTAAAACCTATTCCATGTTGGCTGAAGCCAACTTCCCTTTCAAAGCATTCAAATAGGATGACTTGCATTAAAATATTCCCCCAGTGAATAAACCAAGCTTTAAGTATTTTAAATATTAACACAGGGAGTAGACTTGACATCTTGCTATTGATGTTTGGAGAGGTAGTGGAAACAGAAAGATTGCATCTCAAAGGCCGGCATGGCTCTGACCAGTATACCACAGGAGCCTTACATGTATGTGACGAAGGGAGAGGAGAAGGAGAAGAAGAAGGAGAGAGAGAGATGATATAAGGCCAAAAATCTTCAATGGAACAATTTTATCAGATATCTGCTCAGTATTCTTCTATAATATATAGCACCTTTTAACCTACAAGGCTGTCACAGAGGGGTCTGCTTATCAAGTAATCAGCCTATCTCTGGGCAGCTGCCACCTCACCACATAAATTATATTAGCCCTTATGGGGGGGGGGACAGGCCCAAATGCATACCCTCCAACATTTTTCTGATGAATATAGGGACGTCCCATTCCATAATGATAATTTTACTATTTATATCCCACACATCTTATTGGGTTGCCCCAGCACTCTGTTTTTGTTTTTCTTAAAAACTTCCCTATACAGGACCGCCTTCAAATGGCTCAGGGGTTGGATAACTCCATACCCTGCAACATTTCTCCAGTGAAAATAGGGACATCCTAAGGAAAAGTGTGACATTCAAGATCAGAAACCAGGACGGCTTCTCTAAATCAGGGACATCCCTGGAAAATCGGGACACATGGAGGGTCTGCATGTGGTGCTCTTGATTCTGTGGCTTTTAAAAATTCAGTTTGCTTCAGGGTGTGTAAAGTGGGAGGATGCCATGGAGTTGATAGTGCAGTAGAGAGGGGCAAGGAAAGATGAGAAGACTATCATCCCCACAAACAGATATTCAGACCATAACATAACACTGTCAGCTGAACCAGCACATGCCTTGTTATATATATATCACAAAGAACTTCGATAATTATGTCCCACTAAATCCACAATTATTGAACCTGTAAGCACTTTCTAAATGAAAAATGCTCAGCAATCAATATGAATGGTGTTTGTATTTAACAGACTAAATACAAATGAAGAAATGAGAAATGTATTATGAAGACATTCTGCATTATTATTAAGTTTTCAGTAAGGATCAAGAGAGCAAGCAGAGGGCTATTGCCTATCCTGCCCTAGCCTACACCATTCCAAAGGCGCACATATCAAAACCCACTTTCCACTGGGACAAGCATTTTAAAACATATCCATTTAAATCCCGCCAGGAGCCTCTGGTTTCCTTCCCAGGTCACAGGTGTGACTACTGTTAACATGGATGTGCCTTTGGAGGCTGCCTAAAAGAAATTCATTAATTTAAAGCATGGGAGCCAGTTTACTGATTAAAACTGGCTGGGGCAGCCGTACCAGACTGGTCTTAGAACAGTACATTAGTTACCAGCTTGTTTTCAGGCACTATTCAAAGAGCTAGTGTGTACAGCCCTGAATAGTCTGGGGTCTTGGTTATCTGATGGAACCACTTTAATTGAGATAAATAGAATAGCTTCTGCTAAGGTGGCTGTAGCCACCTCTGTCCGAGGCCCAAGCAGGTCACATGACCACCTCACTCCTGTCAGTCCAGAAGCTAGCAAAGAGGAAGAGAGCTCTTTAGAAGGGCTTCAATCAAGTTCTGCTCTTTTATAATGTACTGTTTAAAAAATGCTCTGATATTCTGTGTGATCCTTTACTGCTTGACTAGAATGCTCCGTACTTATTTTAAAACAGGAAGCAAAACAGAAAGTTCAAAAATATAACAGCTTCAAAGAGGTTAACCTGCCTCTCCCTGAGCTTCAGTCAGAACTGCTACAAAGATTCCTCATTTGCCAAATAGAAAAACAAGGCACTGATACACCAACATGAGGTGTGTGGGCAAAGGATGCCATAAATTCCAAGTGGTTAAGTTGTGGGCAGACTGCTTGGAGCTATGAGGCTACCACCTGCTTGCTTGATTCTGGGCTAGTGAAAATATCAAGATCTGGACTTGGTGCTTCCCTAAGGGAAGGAGAGCTGCCTCAAGGAGGTGTTAGTAAGGCTACTCCTTTAAAAAGCTGGATTTAAAATCTGTTATTCTGAATAATTATTGATAAGTCCCGAAATCTGTCTTTTCTAAGGGCAGCGATTAAGAGGCTGGTGGCCACACAGCTCCAGTCTATGGATGAAGCTGATTATCTGAATCCATTCCAATCTGGATTCAGCCCTGGTTTTGGAATGGACACAGCCTCGGTCACCCCAGCAGGTGCCTGAGGATGAACAGGGGGGGTGTGCTACCCTGGAAGTCCTCCTGGCCCTTGCAGAAGCATTCAGTGCAACTGATCATGGTAACTTCCTGGGCCATCTGTTGGGGTTGGGCTGCTTTCAGTCCTTCCTGGATGGATGTACTCAGTAGGTGATGCGGGGAGAGTTTTGTTCTTCCTAATAATAATAATAATAATAATAATAATAATAATAATAATTTATTTATACCCCGCCCATCTGGCTGGGCCTTCCCAGCCACTCTGGGCGGCTTCCATAGAAACCAAAAATACAGTAAAATATCACACGTTAAAAACTTCCCTGAACAGGCCTGCCTTAAGATGTCTTCTGAATGTCAGGTAGTTGTTTATTGCTTTGACATCTGCTGGAAGGGCGTTCCACAGGGCGGGCGCCACTACCGAGAAAGCCCTCTGCCTGGTTCCCTGTAGCTTTGCTTCTCGCAATGAGGGAACTGCCAGAAGGCCCTCAGAGCTGGACCTCAGCGTCTGGGCAGAATGATGGGGGTGGAGACGCTCCTTCAGGTATACTGGACCGAGGCCGTTTAGGGCTTTAAAGGTCAGCACCAACACTTTGAATTGTGCTCGGAAACGTCCTGGGAGCCAATGTAAGTCTTTCAAGACCGGTGTTATATGGTCTCGGCGGCCGCCCCCAGTCACCAGTCTAGCTGCCGCATTCTGGATTAGTTGTAGTTTCCGAGTCACCTTCAAAGGTAGCCCCACGTAGAGCGCATTGCAGTAGTCCAAGCGGGAGATAACCAGAGCATGCACCACTCTGGCGAGACAGTCCACAGGCAGATAGGGTCTTAGCCTGCATACCAGATGGAGCTGGTAAACAGCTGCCCTGGACACAGATTTGACCTGTGCCTCCATGGACAGCTGTGAGTCCAAAATGACTCCCAAGCTGCGCACCTGGTCCTTCAGGGGCACAGTTACCCCATTCAGGACCAGGGAGTCCTCCACACCTGCCCGCCTCCTGTCGCCCAAAAAAAGTACTTCTGTCTTGCCAGGATTCAACCTCAATCTGTTAGCTGCCATCCATCCTCCAACCGCCTCCAGACACTCACACATGACGATTTATGGGGCTCTGCAGGGCTCTAGATTAACCCCATGCTATCCACCATCTACATGAAGATGCTGGAGGAAGACATCCAAGATGGGTGCTACTCACTTCTACCTTTTGGTTCCCTCTTCTGACCTCAGAGAGGCTGTTGAAAATTTGAACTGATGCTTGGAGGCCACTCTGGGATGGACAAAGGCAAACAAACTGCAATTAACTCTGAGCAACACATAGGCATTGTGGGTTGGGAGACCCCAGCTCCAGAAGGTATTGGACAGCTGGTAATGGATGGGGTGGCACTCCCTCTCAAAGGTCAAATACAGTGGTGCCCCGCAAGACGAACGCCTCGCAAGACGGAAAACCCGCTAGACGAAAGGGTTTTCCGTTTTGGAGGCGCTTCGCAAAACGAATTTCCCTATGGGCTTGCTTCGCAAGACGAAAATGTCTTGCGAGTTCCTGCGGGGTTTTTTCCCTCCCCCCCCTTTTCCTAAGCCGCTAAGCCGCTTATCAGCTGATCCGCTGATAGGCCGCTTAACAGCTGATCGCTAAAAGCCGCTAAACCGCTAACAGTGCTAATCCGCTAAGCTGTCAATGGGCTTGCTTCGCAAGACGAAAAAACCTACGAAGAGCCTCACAGAACGGATGCTGTTTGGGATTGATATTGGATTTTGCACTGCCTGGGGAATCCCAGAGACTAGTAGCGACCTTTACCAGTTTCAGCTGGTAAGCCAATTGTGGCCCTATCTGGAGAGATCTGATTTTGGCAAATTTGTTCCAGGCATGAGATATTGCTGTTTGTTGTCTGGTTGTCATTGTTTTAATTGTGGGTTTTTTTTTTTTACAGGTTTGTGTCCCTATAGCTTATTTATTGTTCACCCATCGTGGGGGTTCTGAATGTTGTAACCCACTTTGAATGGGCTTTCCCAGAAAGACAACTTTTAAAATCCATTAAATCAAATAAATAAATAAGTGTATGCTCCAAGAGGTCCTCTCACAACAATACATCACATATACATTTGCACCAACTCAGCATTTCATTCCGGATGCTTGCCAGAGCTAGTTTTCATTTTTTTCATACTGGATGAAAAATGCTAGCCTTTCCATGCTATTTCAGTTCCTTGGCAAAGAGCAGTTCCTGAATCCTGACTGCTAGCTAATAAAAAAAATTCTGGACGAAGCTCGAGTGACACATTTAAGCAAATGATCGGAGTATCGCAGTGGTGGTTACAGTGAGAAGAGCGGTTGACTCCAAGTTCAGGATTATGCCAACACTACCAGGTAAGAAAGTCAAGAGCTCTGCCTCGTATCCGTTGCTTTTGGGGGCAGAGAGTTTCCAATTTATCTCAATACACTTTCTGGGCTATATTCATAGTATTCACCTAGAACAAATGAAGATACTCCATACTGACTCTTTAACAAGCTGTTTGCAGTGTGACAAGGTGTGGCTTTTGATAAGATTAACCATGGTGTGTTACTAAACTCGCTTAGCATAAATCGCTTGGATGTTTTGTTACAATCAAGTGGGTTGGAAGATGGAGGCAATATTCTGCTCCTGCCTGCAGGGCTGGCATTAAGGGACTATACTTCAGTTCCTGCTAGTGATTTTATGGGATGCCACAAGGTACCACCTTGATTCCAATGCTGTTTTAACACAGTATCATCAGTATGTTAATGACACACTTATTTTGGACCTGAGCCAAGAAGCATAGAGTTGGAAGGGACCCCAAAAGTAATCTAGTCCAACCCCTTGCAATGCAGAAATCTCAGCTAAAGCATCCATGACAGATGGCCATCCAAACTCTGTTTGAAGGGGAGTCCACCACTTCTTGTGGGAGTCTGTTCCATAGTCAAACAGCTCTTACTGTCAGAAAGTTTTTTTTGAAAGTCCTTTCTTGAAACTCGAAGCAATTGGTTCAAGTCCTACCCTCCAGAAAAGAAAACAAGCATACTTCCTCTTCCATGTGACAGACCTTAAAAGATTTGAAGGTGGCTCTCATATCTCCTCTCAGTCTCTTCTCCAGGCTAAACATACTCAGCTCCTTCAACCATACTTCATAAGGCTTAGTTTCCAGACCCTTGACCATTTTGGTTTCCCTCCTCTGCAAACATTCCAGCTTGTCACCATCCTTCTTAAACTGTGGTGCCCAGAATTGGAAACAGTATTCCACGTGTGGTCCAACCAAGGCAGAATACAGTGGTACTGTTACTTTTTGATCTGGACGCTCTACTTCTGTTGATGCAGCCTAGAATAGCTTTAGGGGTTTTTTTGCTGCCGCATCACACTATTAACTCATGTTAAGCTTGTGGTCCACCAAGACCCCTACCTAAACCCTTTTCACGTGTACTTCTAGTAAGCCACGTGTCCCCCATCCTATATTTGTGCATCTGGTTCTTCCTCCCTAGGTGTAGAACCTTACATTTGTCCCTTTTGAAATTCATTTTGCACCCAGTTCTCCAATCTGTTAAGGTCATTTTGAATTCTGTTTCTGTTTCCTGTGACATTAGCTACCTCTTCCAGTTTGGTGTCATCTGCAGATTTGATAAGCATCCCCTCAATTCTTTCATCCAAGTCATTTATAAAGACGTTAAACAACAATGGGCCCAGGTCAGAACCCTGCCTTCCCACTTGTCACTTTTTCCCAGGATGATGAGGAACCATTAATGAGTACTTTGGTTTCGGTCAGTCAGCCAGCTGCAAATCCACCTAACAGTTACCTCATTCAACCCACATTTTACCAGCTTCCTTGAGAGAATATCACAGGGGACTTTGTCAAAAGTCTTACTGAAATCAAGATACACTGTGTCCACAACATTTCCCTGATCCACAACGTTTGTAATTCCATCAAAAATAGAAATCAGATTGGTCTGGCCTGACCTAGTTTTGAGAAACCCATGCTGGGTCATAGTAATCACAGCATCCTTTTCTAAATGCTCATAGACCAACTGTTGAATTATCTGTTCTAGGTCCTTCCTTGGTATTGAAGTCAAACTCACCAGGTGGTAGTTACCTGGGTCTCCCTTTTTCCCATTTTTGAAGATGGAAACATTTGCCCGCTTCCAATCTGTAGAGACTTCACCTGTTCTCCAAGAATTCTCAAAGATCATAGACAAAGACAATGTGTCTGCACAAATTGTGGCATGGTGCCTGGATGCAGCAGCAGTCTGGATGAGGCCAAGAAGCTGAGGCTGGATCCCAATATGAGGGGCCTTGTGGGTTTTCGAAGTCCAGGAATTATTAGGTGACCTCCCTGTTTTTGATGAGCTGCACTCCCACTGAAGAAACAGGTGAATAGTCTGTGAGTGCTCCTAGGTCCATCATTGCAGCTGGAGGCCCAGTTGGCTGCAGTGGTTAAGAGCGCCTCAAGAATTCCCAGTCTCAAAAAGCCTGACCGCAGTTGTCCCATGTATTGTTAACCTCAAGACTGGGCCACTGTAATCTGCTCGCTGTGGGGCTGCCCTTAAGGCTGGTCCAGAGCGATTAGATTGCTAACAGGAGAAGCTTACCAGAAGCATGTTACACCACTCTTAAAAGAACTGCAGCGGCTGCCAACATATTACTGCGTCTATGAAGCCCTAAACAACTTAGAACAGGTTATCTGAGGAAATGCTGTGTGATAGACCAGTCCAAGTCACTAAAATATTTGAACAAGGCCTTCGTGGTTGTTTCGCAGGTTGCACAGCCTGCGAAAGGTCCGTCTTGTGACAACTTGGAGGGGTTTTTTCGTTGTGGCTCCCAGCTTATAGAACCACCTGCCTTGTGAGATAAGGCAAGCATCTACTGTTCTAGTTTTTTGGCACTTGCTAAAAATTATTCTCCAAGGCCTTTCATGATCCTTAATACCAGTGTGCTGAATTTATCCTGACTTTGTCACTGCTGTATTTACCGTATCCATCATATTAGAATGTTTTTTTGCGAACTGCCTTGAGATATTCTTATTGAAGGTGATATAAAAGTATTTTAAAATAAAATGTTAGCACATAGCAAAATTCATAAATCTAGATATATAATGCACATGAGCTGCATGGGTCTTTCTGTTACAGAATTGTGTCGCAGTCTGAAGCAGCCCCAAATTACTGGCTCACACCTCCTCAAAAATAAGGCCTTGGGCAGTTGCTGGAACATACAAGGTCACTAGCAGATACAAACTTACCTTTTGCCAGTCTCTCCAACCGCTTCCCATGTTCTGGAGGTATAGCATACCTAGCAACGGAAACAAAAGTGCCCATCAGTAACACTGAAATTTTAAAAACAGAGCTCATTACCACACTGATTCACTGAGAGCCTGTTTGTAGATTACGCTACATACCCCCATCCACCACACTGGCACCAACTCTAGAGGACGCTGGGTGCTTGGGCACTCACATTTTTTTTTTTTTGTGGGGGCTAAGACCACAGGGCTCTAATGCAACTTCTGGTTTTGTACCGGAAGTTGAGTCGGAGGCCCAACACGACCTCCAAGGCGACATCCGAGGCCCGGCGAAGCCTCCAAGTGACTGGTACAAAACCAGAAGCCGTATTGGAGGTCTCTCGAGGCTTTGGACGTGGCCTTGGAAGCAATGTCCGAGGCCCTGCCAGGCCTCCAAGACAACTTCTGGTAGAAATTTTTTATTATTTTAATAATGTTTCAGTGTTTCACTTTAATTGTATTTAATCTATTAGAATGTCTTAGGCTTGATTTTTGTGTGTTCTGCATTTGTGAGTCTCCCCCCCCACACACACACTGCATTTCATCTCTCCTTATCTACCCCTGAAAGTGGTACAAATGGCAGGATGTTTTAGAACCAGAGTGTAAATCAGCTATCCTTGAAGCTATCTGAGACCCAGGAAGAGGATTTTATGATGCTCTTCCTTCACTGAAGGCTGGGTTGCCAGGGTAACGCCAGACATCCGAGACCTAAAATGGTCAAATGGTCTGGGTACATCGGGGCCATTCCAAGGTGATGTGGGGGTCCAGTATGGAGCCCCAGTATGATACCAGTAGGGAGCCATGTGTGCTTTACTTCCTGACGTATGTGAAGGTGTTTTATGACTCTTTGTTTGCTGTGTTTGAACTACTATATAAGCTTTTGTTCCGAAGTGCCTTGGGGCAGACCTTATCAACTGGCACAACTGAGAGCTCAACTGAGTGAGCTCTGCCCTGTTGCAATAGCTCTAATACCAACACTGGGTCCCGAAATAGGGATGCTGGACTTGGAAATAGTTTCCTTCTTTCTATGGTTTATTGAAAAGGTGGTTGATCCTCACCTGGGTAACAAACAAGGTGGTGAAGGCGTGAATTCTTACCACACCAGGCAACCTCAGAAGCACCGCTACAGCGTGCCTACCTAACGTGATGTCATGTTACGTTGCGGGCGCCATTGGGCACCCATATCCTGGGGCCCAAATTGGCACCCTCCATCCACCATGGTTTCCCTGAAGAGATGTCTGGAGCAAGCCATAGGCTCTAATCTCCACCCACCCTCTGCACCAACAATTGAACCAGGAGGTCCTACACATTAGGATACTTCTGCATTTCCTGAGGGTCTCTTCTACCTTTCCCTCATAATTCAAGTACAGTCATACCTCGGGAGAAATATGCTTCAGGTTGAGCGCTTTCGGGTTGCGCTCCGCGGCAACCCGGAAGTAACAGAGTGTGTTACTTCCGGGTTTCGCCGCTCGCGCATGCGCAGATGGTCAAAATGACGTCATGCACATGCGCAGAAGCGGTGAAACGCGACCAACAGACGTGCTGTTGCGTCTTGCATTCCATTCGGGATGCAAACAGGCCTCCAGAACGGATCCCGTTCACATCCCAAGGTACTACTGTACAGTGGTACCTCTGGTTACGAACTTAATTTGCTCCAGAGGTCCGTTCTTAACCTGAAACCATTCTTAACCTGAGGTACCACTTTAGCTAATGGGGCCTCCTGATGCCACCGTCCCGCCAGCACACAATTTCTGTTCTCATCCTGAGGTAAAGTTCTTAACCCGAGGTACTACTTCTCGGTTAGCGGAGTCTGTAACCCGAAGTGTTTGTAACCCGAGGTACCACTGTACTGTTTCATTGGTCAGAGGGCAGGACCTCAAGGCTGTTTATAGCTCTTTGCCCCAGAATAATTTAGAACTGCATAAACAGCAGGTGGAAACCTGACTTTTGCATGGCGAGAATGTAGCCTACTCCTCAAAGGGAACTTTTGCCTCTGGCTCAACCCACCACTAGCATGTGGCCCCAGAAGGTTTCTCATGAGGGAATACAGCCCTCTGGCTAAGACAGATTCCCCATGCCTCCTGGAAATAATACTCTTGGCCTCAGTGCTTGTGTACACACTCAGTGCTTCATTCATCACCCTGCTGCACCCCTCCCATGAGGGAAGTTTGCAATACTCTGAAAATGGTGTCTTTAACCATAGTGGAAATTCAAATGAAAGAATAGAAATCATATCCTAAATTCTCCCTAGACCAAAGTGATATTTTCTGCCCTCTGAAGTGATCTGAAGACTCATAATGTAAAATCTAATGTAACAGGATGTCCAGGAAGAAAAATTGTACAGAAAGAGGATTCTTCAAGACTTAGTGTTTAAGCTGATTTAAACTGGCAGCTTAAAACAGAAACAAAAAACAATTTTCCAGGAACAGAAAGCCATCCTGTAACAGCTAATCTTATGAAATAAGAAGAAATCTTTAGTGTGACCCACAACACTTTTAACTAAAGCCACAACAATGGCCCTTTAAAGTATGTAATTATCAAATAATTCAGTTTTGCTCATCTTGGACTTTTTAATTTTTTTAATGCCATTTATCGGTAACATGAAACAAATGAGTAAATTAATCCCGATACAAACACTCCTTTGTGGGATTAACAACCCTAAAAAAAATAAAAATGAACAGGAACTGAACTATTCCATTCCTTCTGGGAATATGTCGAAGGATTTGGAAAAGGCGTATGAGGCAGCAGATGATTAATGCAACATCCTTAGGTCTACTATGCTACTTTCACTTAATTAGTGCCTGTAATTGGGAGTTGTAAAGATAAGATTAATTGAATCTTGAGGATGTTAAAAGTTTAATATGTTGGAACATGGTTACTGCGTTATCAGAGTCTGCAGACTGCAAAGGCAATGCATGGAGTTCTAGAGAGGAGTCCCAGGGAGAGAATTAAAAGGAGTTTGCTTGGACAGGAACCCAGAAAATTGTGTTAATGCGCTTAAAAGCAGAATAGGAGGAAATATCTGCAGCCCATGGCCAACAAACACACAGAAAGAACAGCCAGAGCACGCTTGGCTTGCATTTAACAGGAGGGGACTCAGTTCCTTCTTTCAAGTGATCAACAAATTTAAGAATGGAAGAAAAAATGAACTGAACCCGGCCGTTGCACTAGTAGCGCATCACATACAGAACCACATAACGAAGGAGGAGATGGGTGGGACGGGGTGAATCCTAACCCTCCTCCAGCAATGCTCTCTCTTGGCTATAGGAAGAAGTCAACAAACAGTTGTGGTTGTCAGAACTCTGGCCCACCCAAGATGGGTGGGGTCTTGCCTATGACTTGTGCTTCATCTCCAAACCTCAGCAACAGTGCCTCGCTCCCCTCCCCTGTTCCAACATTTAATATATAGAGGGACAGAGGATCAACCTAGTAGTTCTGAGGTGCTCCAGAGGCCCTCACAGCACCTCTGAAGCACAGCAGCCGCCGGGATCATCCCCCACTCCAAGTGCAGTAGGAAGAAAGCACAGCACAACTGTTGATGTGATCTGGCATCTTCTCCCCAGCTCCAAGAAGAAGGCAGTAGCTCAGTTTGTCACACACATAAGGCAGAAGGATCACTGCCCTTGTAAGTGGAATTGTGAGCCCCTAAGTCATGGAGATTTAGAAATCAGAGGGCAAACTAATGGATAGCATTAATCCAGTTAAAGCAGCAACCTAATGCACTCCTATGTGATGGATATTTATTTTAGTTATTTATATTCCACCTGTCAGGATACAAATCCTTCCAAGGCAGACTACAGGTAACATTAAATTGCATTATAAGGTTAACAGAGCAAACAGTGTCAACATACAGGTAGGTAGCCGTGTTGGTCTACCATAGTCGAAACAAAATTTAAAAATTCCTTCCAACTAAGTTTGTATATAATCACATAAAATTTCATCAGGACACTTCTCACAGTGCAATTGGTGGGGGTAAGAAGAGGGCAAGGTAAGCTGGAGTGGGCTTCTGAAATGCTTTGCTTGCAACCCTCCCTCTCCTGGAATATTCTAAATGACTTGGACATACCGTTGCACCAGATTCATTCAATCTATATCCCAGTTTTGCTCCAAGGAGTTCAAGGTTGTGTATGTGGTTCTCTCACATCAATTCTATCCTTACTACAACACTATGAAGTAGGCTAGGCTGAGAGATAGTGAAGATCATGCAGCTGAATGAGGATACAAACCCTGGTCTCTGAGGTCTTAATGCCACACTCTAACTACTGTATCACACTGTTAATGTTCAGCTTAAGCCTTTTTGGTTTCTGCTTGAGCAATGTCTTCCACAAACAAGAGCAACTGACCCTCATATTCCCCTAAGGAACACGTGTTAGAGGATTTAACCAGGTTTTATTATCTCAAAGACTTTTTGAAAACCCAGAACCTCTAGAATTAAAAGCATGCATTGCTCATCAAATGCTGTTGTCCTCCATTTGTTCTCAGAAGGAAACCGATCAAGCATGTATAAAGAGCCCACAATAATTAGTCATATCAGATTAGAATCCCCATGAGAAAACGGAAGTCCATGGATTTTATTCAGAAGGACAGACTACAACTTCAACATACAATGGCTATTTGATAGAGGAGCAAGTCCCAAAATAAAACCCTGATTTAATACTTTGGATTCCAGTTCTCAAGTTCACAGGGAAATGTTTCAGGAATCTGGTTATGCAATCACCTTAAAAATTGATGCTGGCACCTACACTTCCTGCCCCCACAAAACGAAGTCTTAAAATGGCATGGTTTCTGCAGGTGTTATGCTAACATCTCAATGTGAAGTATTTCCGCAGCGCCATAGCAGCCAACTCATAGGGGCTGAGGTCCCTTCGGACCTCCCCTTAAAATATTTGAGAGGAACCCCCCCCCCTAGTTGTTGGGCATTGCCAAATAGTGTGTGAGTACCGTTTCATGAAGTTGATTGTGCGGGGCGGGGCTTACCTCCCCACCCCACCCCCAGCAATATTTTGTTCAAGTAGGCACCCCTGCCCAGCGCCATGCATGATATCAGAAAATAAAGGGTAGTCTCTGCCTAAACGCACCCCACCCATGTTCTCTGCACTTCTCCATGACTAAGTACAAGATGTGTGTATGTTTAGGTAGCAAAAACAGCAAGAAGGAATACCAACAATGAACAAGGATCTTTGGTTTTCAGTCACTGGCAGCAGTTCAGAAGATATTTCTCCCTGCAGCCTGACACAAGCACTGATCCCTGAAAAAACATTTTATCAATCTGAAGGCAAAACAGGACTCCCGTAGTCTCTGTATGCCACGCCCTGCTGATTAACATCTCATCTACCAGAAGCCTTCCTTCAAAGTAACATTTCACATCTATACAGCTGCTGTATTATAGCTCTTTGGTGTTTTCAAAGCACTCCCTATCTTTCCAAACAACCATGTAAGGTAGGGCAGTTTTGCTATCCATATCTTGCAGACGGGGAAAGGGGTGAGGCAGAGACACAGGGGCTTGCTTGAGGCCATGAAGCAAGCTCATGGCAGAAGCTAGATCAGAGCCCAGTTCGCAGCATAGCCTCTTAAGACTCAAGGCTACATCTGTATCATAACCCCACATTTTCTTAAGAGATCCGTATTTTATGCCAAATGCTAGCTTCCCATAGGAAATTCCAGGTAGCTAACAACTGTACCCATAGGAATTCTTATCTGGAACCTCAGCACTCAAGCACCTAACCAGTTTTGCCACATTGGTGAGATAGCTTCTCCACTTGCCCACCCTGATGGCCACCAGCTCCTTTCTCCTGTGCTTAACCTACCTGCCTATCGCCAAACAGCAATTTAATCTTCTGTTTTAAGCTCTCTGGTTTCTCTGCTCCAGGAGAGACAGTGATAACAGGCTATCCTCGGGGAGGAAGTCAAAATGTCAGGGAAGATCAAACTGTTCGCTCATTAACCTCAAGGCGAGATGTCAAAACAAAAGGGAGATGTTCAAATATCCAGAAATATCATTTCTGCCAGTTGCTCTGAAACCCTTCCATTACGGCTGCAGCAAGGCCCAGGCCCAGGATCTCATCTTGTAAATGCATTTGTCTTAATAGATAAGCCACACACACCCTAGAAAAATAAGGTTTATAATGGCAAGTGGTTAACATAGAAATCTCCTTTTATTTTTTAAAAAGGAGAGAGCATGACCCAAACAAATATTCTGAATTCCCAAATGTCAGCATATTACTAGAGCAAGCTGCCACATGTAAGTTTTCAAAACAAGGATATAAACTTTAAAGTCAGAGGGGTTGTACCCAGTGAAATTCTACTCAGACTAGAGCTACTGAAATTAATGGAGCTAGGTTTGTCATCTCCTTTCATTTCAGTGGGTCTACTGACGTTGGATACAACAACCCAACCTTGGGAAAAGTGAACTATACAGCCTTCCCAGGAAGGCAGCACTTTAGGAAGCCTGACGACATGTTTCCGGTAGTGGCAAAAAGAACTGCATTCAAATGGCCACTCTCCCTGTTGAACTGCAGCCAACTGACAAAGACTTTTCTATTTCAACAGGCATTTAAGGGGTTTTCTGTTTGTATGATTAATTTTAATTTATTTCCCCCCACTATGCTACTTGTAATTTTTCTGCACCTTGCTGAGAAACTTCAATGATCAAGTGGCATATAAATAGCTGAAATAAATAAACTAACACAAGGGGCACACCTATGGTTTTCACTTACTAGTCAACCTCCAGTTCAGGTGTGGAGAATCTCTGGCCTTCCAGATGTTACTAAACTACAACTTCTATCACCTTATATATTTCTTATCCGCACTTTCATAAACATATCAAGGTGGCTTACAAAATATGATAAAATCAGTCCAGAAATATCCCTAAAATATAATTTAAAATGTGGGTAGGCAAACTAAGACCCGGGGGCCGGATCCAGCCCAATCGCCTTCTAAATCCAGTCAGCGGACCATCTGGGAATCATGTTTTTACATGAGTATAATGTGCCCTTTTATTTAAAATGCATCTCTGGGTTATTTGTGGGGCATAGGAATTTGTTCTTTTCTTTTTCTTTTTTCAAAATATAGTCCGGCCCCCCACAAGGTCTGAGGGACAGTGGACCAGCCCCCTGCAGAAAATGTTTGCTGACCCCTAATTTAAAATGTCAATGATTCAGTACATACTGGTTGGTTAAAAAGAGAAATCCATATTGTGAACGCCTGTCTAAATGGTAGCTTTCAGAAGAAGTCTGAAAAAAGGCATGGTTGGTTTCTGATGGATCTGTACTGACAGGGAGTTCCACAGGGCACGGCCTGCCACCCTGAAGCCTCTCCCCTAGTGCAGGCCACCCAAACTTCAGAGGCATGGGGAATTAGCAGAAGTGCCCCATCAGAGGATCTCAGTGATCAAAGAATGACAAGTCTTCTACTGCTTCTTACCTCCTCAAAGCCACAGAGCAGAGCAAGCAAGAGCTCTTTTGGAGGGGGGGGGGTCAGCACGCTGGGCCCTTTGGAAAGAAAAGGGGCTCCAATTCAACCCCTAGCTTCTCCAGCTGAAGAACCCAGCCTTCTACCCAAGACCCTGGAGAGTTGCTGCCAGTTTGGGACAGGTGGGGCAATAGTTTGCCCTCATTATCAAAGTAGCTTCATATGTTCATAGATACTGGATTTTTTGACACATGTCTCATAGCATTGATTCCAAATGTTTTCAACTACCTATGTGTCTTTGGCTGTCCCATTTTCCCTACACAGAAAGCTTCTGATATGTTTCCCTGTATGCTTAAGTATCAAAGTACTAGGAAGACAGCACTTTGCACCAGTTATTTCATTCACTGTTTGTTGACTCTTCGATTATATGTGTGTAACCTGAACTGAAATGATGGAACAGTTCCAAATACTGCAGATTTAGGCAGTGCTTGGTGCAGCGGTGGGGGTGGAATCACAAGCACCAGTATTCCATGCCACATGTATTTATTAGTGCTGAAACGTTCAAAAAGAGGTGTGAAAAATTTATGATATGCAACCCATTGAGCCCCAGGTATTATCTGGCCCTTTGAACGCCTAACTACAAATGATTTCCCCTAACCCCAGTGGATCAAAAAATACATCCTTTTTAAATCTAAGAACCAAGCCAGCACAGCCAGGAAAAGTTCAGAGTGAGGTGGAGCAACGTTGCTGAAATTCAGTAGCTCTCACCATGTAGGACATATCTTTGCATTCCAAGAGGCTGAAAAGCACCCCCTCTTCAGCAAATATGTTGCTCACTCCTTAAGTAAGTTGTGACAACCTTCCAACCTTCTTGACAAAGAGAAGCACACATAAAACCTTCTCTTTACAAATACAGCACACCTACACACTCCCTTTGTAAACAGCATAAGCCAAAGAAGCCTGGATTTTAGATATCTACCCATCTCCTGGGTAACAGATTGATTTGCAGTCACAAAACTCAGTACCTGTCCATGACACTCGCTCAAAGAGCCACAACAGCCTCCCACCCTGCATTTCAGGGGCTCTGCAAATTATCACTCCCCACACCTACCAGCAAGCCCACACAAAAGAGCTCCCCTTTAAGACCGACTAAGACAGCTTGCAAAGAAAAAATTCATTCCTTGCACAGTGTTTTTTGCTTTCATCAGTTTCACTGCCGGCCCCCATTTCATCCCTCAGATCTCAGCTGTTACTCCTGCCAGCCAGTTACTAGCTCCTTTGGCTGCAAACTTGCAAGTCAAGGTTCTCGGGTTGCCCCTAGCAACCCAACAGGTTTAGAGCTGCTCCTCTCCTCCTGGCCCCTGCTTCTCCTACATGAAACAGCTGAAGCTGCTTCCTGCCCCCTTCCTACAAAGACATTTTTCTGTAGGGCTTCACTCTTTTGATAAGAGCTTCCCCTCTAGGTGTCTCATTTCAGAAACTGGATGAGCAAAGAAAATCATCCAGGGCATTTCAGCTTTGAAATGGCTGCAAAGCTAGTGCACCCTGGCAGTAGCCAGAGGTTGAATTCATCTATGACCATCTCTTTATATATTTAAGTGTGCACTGAACTAAGCTATTAAGCTATGCCTGTTGCCTTAATACTCTTTGCAAACACAGTTTGGAGCACAATGCGACAAATTAGCTAACTTAAGGCTGTTGGCAGTAAATAGGTAGCTTATGAATGGCTTTCTTCATGGCTTCAGCTGCCAAAATTATAAGGTAGCCTGGGGATTAGTTAACTGCAACAATTCTGGAACCAAGAAAAAGTTATAGAGTTTCTGACTGGTGTTCTGTGTAAATACTTTCCCAATCAGGCAGAATATTCTGCATGCCACACAATAAATCTTGACTGTGTTTTTCACCACTGCCCCGGCATTGTTTTGCGTTTTAAATGTTGCCATGGCTTATTATCTTAGATACAGTGGTACCTCGGGTTAAGAACTTAATTCGTTCTGGAGGTCTGTTCTTAACCTGAAACTGTTCTTAACCTGAAGCACCACTTTACCCCTGAAGGACCAGGTGGGAGTCATTTTGGACTCACAGCTGTCCATGGAGGCACAGGTCAACTCTGTGTCCAGGGCAGCTGTTTACCACCTCCATCTGGTACGTAGGCTGAGACCCTATCTGCCCTCGGACAGCCTCGCCAGAGCAGTGCATGCTCTGGTTATCTCCCACTTGGACTACTGCAATGCGCTCTACGTGGGGCTACCTTTGAAGGTGACCCGGAAACTGCAACTAATCCAGAATGCGGCAGCTAGACTGGGGACTGGGGGCGGCCGCCGAGACCACATAACACCAGTCTTGAAAGACTTACATTGGCTCCCAGTACGTTTCTGAGCACAATTCAAAGTGTTGGTGCTGACCTTGAAAGCCCTCGCTCCAGTATATCTGAAGGAGCGTCTCCACCCCCATTGTTCTACCCAGCGCCGAGGGCCTTCTGGCGGTTCCCTCACTGCGAGAAGCCAAGTTACAGGGAACCAGGCAGAAGGCCTTCTCGGTAGTAGCACCCGCCCTGTGGAATGCCCTCCCACCAGATGTCAAAGAGAACAACAACTACCAAACTTTTAGAGGATATCTGAAGGCAGCCTGTTCAGGGAAGCTTTTAATGTTTGGTGCATTACAGTGGTGCCTCGCAAGACGAAATTAATTCGTTCCGCAAGTATTTTCTTCTTGCGAGTTTTTCGTCTTGCGAAGCACGGTTTCCCATAGGAATGCAATGAAAATCAATCAATGCGTTCCTATGGAGACCGTCCGGGGACAGAGGGGAAGCGCCGCGCACCTTCCCCTCTGTCCCCGGACCTGTTTAAAGCAAGGGGCGGCGGGGAGAAGATTGGTTCTCCCCGCTGCCTGCCCCGCAATCTCCGGGGACAGAGGGGAATCGCAGCGCGTCTTCCCCTCTGTCCCCAGACCTCTTTTGAAGCAAGGGGCGGAGGGGAGAAGATCGCTTCTCCCCGTTGCCGCCCCTTGGTTCAAAAGGGGTCCGGGGACAGAGGGGAAGGCGCGTGCGCGTGCACCTTCCCCTCTGTCCCCGGAGATTGCGGGGCAAGCTTTGTTTTGCGAAGCAAGCCCATAGGGAGATGTGTCTTGTGAAGCGGCTAAGAAAACGAAAAACTCCTTTGTCTAGCGAGTTTTTCGTCTTCCGAGGCGTTCGTCTTGCGGGGCACCACTGTACTGTAATTTAGTATTTGGTTGGAAGCCGCCCAGAGTGGCTGGGGGAGCCCAGCCAGATGGGTGGGGTATAAATAAATAAATAAATAAATAAATAAATACGTTAATGGGGCCTCCCGCCGCACAATTTCTGTTCTTATCCTGAAGCAAAGTTCTTAACCCGAGGTACTATTTCTGGGTTAGCAGAGTCTGTAACCTGGAGCATCTGTAACCTGAAGCGTCTGTAACCCGAGGTACCACTGTAAAGCAGGCTAATCTGTGTCACTGGTGATGGGAAACAAGTATCATCTCTGGTCAAGCAAGCAAGGAAGCACCTGTAAAGTGGGGAGCCTATCCACATTTCAAGCCATCAACAGACCAGAGATAATATATAGCTATGAATGGGTGGATTGGTGGGATTCTGGGTGTTCCAAGATAAAAACAAGAGAGTTCAAATTTGTGAATATCGTTCAAAAATAACGTTCTGTGTGACATTGCTAACTATAAATAATCAGTTACAGATAGGTAGCCGTGTTGGTCTGCCATAGTCAAAACAAAATTAAAAAATTAAAAAATATCTGAAAGAAGTGTGCATGCACACGAAAGCTCATACCTAGAACTAACTTAGTTGGTCTTTAAGGTGCTACTGGAAGGAATTTTTTTATTTTGTTATAAATAATCACTCATTAAAACTGTTTAGGACATATTTGGTTGTTGTTGTTGTTGGCTTAAGTTTCTTACACTGGATGCATATTCTCAATACCTGTCCAGAGGTTCACCTGAGGAACACCTTATAGCACACTAATTCCCTAACTTTTCACCAAGCCCATATTAATGTGTCATAAGGAAACTGATAGTGCTCTGCAATCAATGTGAATTGAATAGAAGCTCCTGTGAGCCCAGAATAGCCACTCACAGATCAGGCTGCCTGCTCACTGCCCTGATGCTTCTACTCAGCCCTCCCTGGATGTATTTCAACTTTGTCCTTGCAGCATGACTGGATCACTCAATCATTCTCAATTAAGAAACAGGTTGAACTAACCACTTTCAGAAAAGGCTGTCTGTTGTTTCTCTGCCTGAGCTGGCGTCCCTCCAAGCGGGAGCCACACCAAGAGTAGCAATTCATACAAAAATGCTGGGGAGGGGGCCCTTAGGGAGGGGATGGGTAGGAGGTATTAATCTTGGTGGATGTATAACTTAGCCTAACCTAACCAGTAAACCACCAGAGCAAAGCATGTCTCCAATTTGTGACTGCTCTACACTTCCCTAACAACCACACATCCTCTAATGTTTAATCTACAGGGTCATCAGATTAAAAAACTGTTTGCTTGGCAAAAAGCAGAAGCTTTATAGTTGCTTACAGGGAGCCTCCTAACTGGACAATCCCATGAGAAAGATACTTTTCATTGTTGCTGAAGAGAATGCTATTAATAGTGCGGTTTTCTCAGTGTTTTGTTTATTCCCCTGGAATGGCTTGATGGATGTGAATAATTATGAGACTATAAAAGCAAGCAAATGTGTTATTTTCTATCACTCCAGATCATCAAACAAATAAAGTGTGAAACAGCATTTTTGAATACAATTTTCCCCTCTAATGGCTTAGAATTATTATCAAGCACAATGAACATAAATAAGCAAAAGCCCGGCGAGCTTAAAAATTAAATGAGTGTGTCAAGAAAGAGGAAGACAGACCAGCCATCTCAGGATACAATGACTGAATCAGAAAACTTATAAAAGATGAGAAGGCAGGCAGAAGATTCGCAGATACAGAGTCATTACCGCCACTAGGGCCAAGTGATCTATAGAGATCTTCCCATCTATACTATATTACAACCCCCACCCCTTCAGGCTTCTCTCTTGCGAAAGGGAGGAAATTCATTTACCTTATCCCCAAGCAATGAATGCTGTTAACATTTTATTTGCAGCAGCCCTAAGCAAACCTGTGCTGGTTCTCCCTATTCAAACGTAACTGTTTCCACCTGCAACTCAACAACAGTAGATGAGGGTTAGCCAACATGGGACTCTCCAGGTGTTGCTGGACTACAGTTCTCAAAACCCCTGACCACTGACTATGCTAGCTGTGACAAGTGGGAGTTGAGAGCTCAACAACTCCTGGAGGGCACCCCAACTGTAGACAGTTGCCATCCTCAGTTTCCCTATTCAGTCTTTCCCTGCTCCACAAAAGGGCACAAACTTCAAAAGCTTTATAGAGGACATCTATTTCAACTGCTACTCTGAAGAGGAGCCGCCCAGAGTGGCTGGGGAAGCCCAGCCAGATGGGCGGGATATAAATAATAAATTATTATTATTATTATTATTATTTTAGCCAAGACAGCAAGTTCTACCCCCCACCATCAGAGGCAATATTCCTCCCATTACCAGTTGCTGGCAATAGCAGTGGGCAGGGGCTTCATCTGGCCCTTAGGATTGAAGGTGACCACTGCTGTAACACAGACATGCGACGTCACGCGCACACATACCTGCACGGAGTGTGTGTGACATCACACGCACAACACACGTCGCGTTGTGTTTTTGGAGGGGGGCTCATTGGGGCATCTGGTTGGCCACTGTGAGAGGTCTTTGGCCTGATCCAGCAGTTCTCCTTCACCTTCTTCTAATTTTGAAACAAACCTCCACAGAAAGATCCCACACTTTCTCCAGGAAGCTCATTCTGCCGCTGAACTACTGCTAGAGTAACACAGCCTACTCCCAACATTTAGCGTAAATGCATTTTCTCATAATTTAAACTCATTCCTTTTTAGCAAACAGAGTGGACACAATTGCTTTTATCCAAATTTCCTTTTAGACATAAAAACAACAACGAGTTTCCTTTTTACTGTATTCCTATGAACAAAGAACATTACATATTCTTCCAGGGATTAATTCAGGGGGGGTGCATCTTATTTTTGTACTCCCCATACGCTCTTTATGTCCAGCACAGTTACACCTTACAGAGAAAGTTATTCCTGAGCTACTCCTGCTGCCTCCCCTTGATGGAAATCATTTCTCTCTCAACAGAGGTGCTCTGTGAAGGGGTAGAGCGATGGTCCCTGTTCTGGTAACTATGTGTAAGGGTTCACTAACAGGATCTGATGGGCTCATCTGCCACTCAATGATCCCTGGGTGGGGAAGGCACATTATATATAGAAGCAAAATGTTTTTGAATGAGGCAGCACTGCAGCTCAAGAGATGTGGCATCACTCCAAGGCCTCATATTTAAACCTTTAAGTACTAGACTATGAAATATTATTTCAATACACTATCATAGTGGCGAGACTTTTATATGCACAAGATGGAAAGATTCAGCATCACCTACCATGGAGGAAAGGTTGTTAAAATTATTGGACTTAGCTCAGATGGCAAACTTAACATGTAGAATAAGAGAAAAATCATTTTCAATAGTTACTAAAGATTTGGAACTCTTCATAGACCTTTCGTGTGAAAAAGAAAATGAACTTATGATACCTGGGTTTGAGGATTGAAGAAAATACTGGTTTATAGAAAGCAGACTTGTTGGATGTTATCTTGGAGTAGATGTGTTGAATAATTTTTTTACATAGCTGACAGACGAAGAATTGGAAGTTCTCCCTTTTCTTCCTTCCTTCCTTCCTTCTTTTCTTTCTTTTCCTCTTATTGGTTTGTGTTTTTATCTCGATTAGTTTTTTATCTTTGATAAAAAGATATTGGATATTTGATTTTTACCTTCGTATACAGTGGTACCTCGGGTTACATGCGCTTCAGGTTACATACGCTTCATGTTACAGACTCCGCTAACCATAAATAGTACCTCAGGTTAAGAACTTTGCTTCAGGATGAGAACAGAAATCGTGCTCTGGCGGTGCGGCAGCAGCAAGAGGCCCCATTAGGTAAAGTGGTGCTTCAGGTTAAGAACAGTTTAGGTTAAAAATGGTCCTCCAGAATGAATTAAGTACTTAACCCGAGGTACCACTGTATTTTCTTTTAAACTTTAATAAAAATTATTGGGAATTGGACGGTGTTGTACTGGGCAAACTGATGAGTGGGATGTCAAGAGACCACATGAAAAGGGTTATTTTACAGATGCAAAGAGGGTGGCTGTCTTTAAACAAAATGTAAGACACTTTATCTAGCACAACAGTGAAGTGTGTCTCAGATTTTAGTCTGGGTAGGATAGGTGGGGAGAAAATGTGCCCCAAGCTACAACAATTTTGGGAACACTGAAGTAACCACCCATGTAAAGGTTGCTCTTTTTATTTTATTTTTGCTTCCCTGACTGAACACACCAAGCTCCTTCCACTACATGGCTTGCCTTCCATCTTCTTCTAAGGTCTCCTTTGGGTTATTCCAAATTTGTCAACAAGAGTTCCACAGAGATGTAGAGTTTTAGAAAGCCATTCAAAGTGCTCCCATTCTGATCCCTACCACCATCACCACTTCAGCACCAGAGCAATTAAGTGGTGATTAGATTGCTCAACCTCCTTGCAGCCAACCTCCTTGCAGCGTCCCTTCCACCAAAGAGCAAATGCCAAGAGTTCAACCGGCAGACTTTTGAAAATGTCACTTCCATCCAACTCATGTTGGAAGGTGCAAAAGTTAATTTCACAGTCTCTGCACAAGGTCTGGGCAAAAGAGGCTCCATATAGTTTTTAACATGCTATAATTACCAAAACCAGAAACAGTAACCAAAAGAAAAGGAGTGGATATTAGTGCATTTAAAATGACCGAGACCATTAGTCAAGTGAAGGGTTGGCTGTCTTCAAAGTTTACTCATGTCAAACTTAGTGACCATTCACAGAAACTAATACCTACATAACCTCTTCCTGATGACAAGAGCTGAAAGCTGTCAATTAAAAGTTCTGCAAGATGCAAATGTGTCCAGGGACAGATAATGTGAACACTGGCATTTATGTCCACAACCTGGGGATTGGAGAAACATGATCCAAGACAAATCTGTGCTCCCATCAAAAATAGACTCATTGGTGAGAGAAGCTACATGCATCCACCTCCATCAGCAGGGTGTTAACAGGACAAATTAAAGTCTGCTCTTAAAGCCCTAACACATCAAAGGAAAAGACAGGGAAAGGTAAGTTGCTTGATGACATGGCTCATGCTTTTACTTTATGCTCCAGGTTCTGGGGCTGAGAAACAGAAACAATACAGTACACAATATATTACAATGAGCCTGGACCAATGCTGTTGTTGGCATCCATCAGTCTCACACCCCAGAGCAATGCTAACCTATAGTAAAACAGCCCATTTATTAAAAAAAATACCAGCACATCTCTGTGAACAAGGTAGAAAGGCTGCCAAAAAGTGGGCGCAAAAGAAACCATAAACTGATATGAATCAAGAATGGGGATTTGGGTTGCATTCCCTCACAAGCAATCTTCTGAGGGCTGCCTGCCAGTGGTGGACAGGGCCAGAGATAAAAGCAGACACAGCAATGGATGGGTTTCTTAACTTTGTACAGTAGGCTACATTCTAACCAAACAAAAGCCAGTGGTTTCTACACACACAGAGATGTATGCCTCTCTCCAGCCAGGCAAGCAAGAGGCATTATCACAATTCAAACGACATATGCAAGCCAGGCTAATGTACTCAAGCATGGTGTAGAGCAAGACCAGTGAGGGACAGGGCATCTCTGGAGATCCCAGACAGTCAGGTAAGAGAGGGGTGCAGAACCACATTGCTCAAACTAATCCACATTTGCAACATTTTAATGGTACCCCTCAGTATTTGCAAATTGCTCCCAATCTAGAAACTTTGGTGTGTGTACAGGTCCAGTTTCTCACTTCCATACCACTTTGCTTCTCCCTAACCTGACCTACTCCTGCCAACCTAGCAGTTCGAAAGCACGTCAAAGTGCAAGTAGATAAATAGGTACCACTCTGGCAGGAAGGTAAACGGCGTTTCCGTGCGCTGCTCTGGTTCGCCAAAAGTGGCTTAGACATGCTGGCCACATGACCCGGAAGTTGTACGCCGGCTCCTTCGGCCAATAAAGCGAGATGAGCGCCGCAACCCCAGAGTCGGTCACGACTGGACCTAATGGCCAGGGCTCCCTTTACCTTTACCTTTAACCTGCCCTTCCCAGATCCTACATACTCCTACATCAGCAGACTGAAAGAACCTGGGCCAACAGCAAGCACAGCTCCCTTTCAATTATCTTATCAGGATTGGGTCATTTGAGAAAGTTTGACAGAGGTAATAACTGGAACTGTCCTATAGTAAAACAAATGATATGCACAAGTTGCCCTTTCAACTTGAAAAAATTTGGCAAATGAAGTGAGGAAACCTCAATGTGAGTTCCTGCCTCCATCGGAAGCCATTTATTCACTGTATGATTCTGATTACCTGCTCCAAAGATAAGATTAGGCATGAATCAAGTTCCTACTTCATGGGAAAGGACTGTTACCAAGATAATGCAGTTTTATCTTCAATTGATCATTTTACAGGACAACAGAGGATTGAATTCGGTATCTTTAACCGGCACCTGCTAGTGATTTTTAACACTGATTTTCTTCTTTCTTGAAATACATACACACTTACAACTCTGTCAGATAAACATGGGGACTAGAGTGTATTTACTCGGACTCAAAACAATAGAGTAAAATGGAAAATGGCAGGATCAGAGTGCAATCACACAAAGTGCTCTCACATCAGAAAGCCCAAAGCAAGCAGGCAGGCAGGCAGGCAGGCAGATGCAGCGCTTTCAGAAAGACTAATGTTTGCATCCACCTCTTGTGCAAAGGAGACGGAAGCTAAGTGGTGTCTCAACATGCCCCAGATTGGGAACAATGTGGTTTTTTAAAAAAATCAAGATACCCACATGGCCACCCTTTTTCAAGTCAGAAGGCCTCAGCTTAACTTCACTGAGTTTGGGGGGTGGGGATAGGTAGGAGAGCAAACTAGACTAATGTAAGACACCCTGAAGGATGTGAATGGTTGCTTTCTCTGGCAGATTTTTTGCTCCAGGTTTTCTTCTGTGAGCAACAAGGAAGAAATGCTGGGATTTGTAGAATGATTATGCAGCCAGGTGAGGCTTGTGAGAGGAGTCACACTAGGTGACGAAACCCACCACTTCCAGAAGATGTAAGAGCTTACACAGTTTGCGCCCTGAGTTCAGAATCACCTGCAAGTTAGGGGAGGAGTACACACCCTTCCTCCATGGTCAGCCTAGCATAGCTGCACCATCTCACACATCGGGCACCAAGCTGCAAACTTGTTGTATTTCAAACAATAAATTGTTTTGGACAAGGAGCATGACCCTGGGCTGCAGAATCCTATGCCTGCTGGTCCTTTTAGCTGTCCAAATCAGTATTAATCCACTTACCTGAGCGAAGAGTTTTAACACAGAATCCTACATCCATTGTCCCAGGAGAAGAAATTTAATAAATTCTTAGGGAGGGGGAAATGAAAAAATGTCAACCTGTGTTATCAGCTGCTGAATGCCTGTTAGATAAAAATGTGCAACCACAAGCCAAGCATCTCAAGTACTCCCATCAACTAGACAAGGTCCAGTTACAGGACACTGGAGGTCAGATATACCTTCTCCCTCACTTAAAGCTTTGCTTCATTCCTGTAAAGATACCTTTAAACTGCCTGCTAAATCAAAACCCTGTATAGGTCTATTTTTCCAGCAACAGCTTAAACAGAGTAGCAGACTTAAAGCACAGGGGGGGAAAAACCACTGGGTGGTAGGCACTGCCCAAAAACCTTGAAACATTTCCTTGTTTCATAAGCTCCCTATTAATATTGTGAAAATTAGGCATTTGATAATTAGGAGTGAGGGGAAAGAGAAAGCGAGAAAAGAGAAACACTAAAGTCAAGGCTGTTTCCACTCTGCACCAACTTGTACATGCAAGCTGCCCATTTCACTCACACATCTGAGTTTAGAGCAATCTGGCTTGGTTTAAAGTTAGTCTCATTATTATGCTTGCTGCTTGCATCAACCCAAAGATCTATTTCCCACCGCTGAGCAAAACAGAAAACATGCCTGTATTAATGAACTGCATACATGAAGATAACCTTCCAGCAAATACTCATTCAGGCAGATCCTTTGGAATGGGGTCGTATCATTCCAGCACCTGGTTATCTACAGGTGCTTCCTACTCCTCACTCCAAAGTACTCAAGAGTTGTCATCCTGTGAGGATTGTTAAAAGTATGCAGAAGCAACTTGCCCTGCCTACCCCCCCCCCCACTCCCCAAGGCAAGTGAGGTTTACTGCTGAGTTGGGCTTTGGACAGAGTTCAGCCGTTAGCAGTAGATAAAGCTGGGCTTACTGAGTCAGAGTGGGTGGTCCCAGTGGCGTAGCGTGGGGGGTGCAGGGGGGCCGGCCGCACCGGGCGCAACATCTGGGGGTTAGGGTTAGGGGGCGCAAATCCATAGGTTAGGGGGCGCAAATTACTTGCCTTGCCCCGGGTGCTGACAACCCACGCTACGCCACTGGGTGGTCCCACGTTCTTTAACGTGGATCTGTGTGTGGCTAATGGAGAGGCTGTCTCTTTATACCTTTCACTAGCATAACTTTGTTATCAGACAGGAGACAAGCTGCTTCCCTTCCATAGGGGAAACCTATGCCAGAAGATCAGGTTGGCAGAAGAGTTGCATGGCGTGGGGAAAAGACAAAGTCTGCACAACGTTATTAAACCCAATCTGTGATGCTGTCAGATTTCCAGAGATCTTCATTTCAAACTAGGGCCAGGCTTTGAACAGATGCTTTGTTTCTCTTCCTTTTTGAAACGGAGTGAGAGGGAGGAGAGAGTGCAGCTTTTAGCTAGAGACTTCTGGCTCAACCCATCCTTACAGAGAGGATCCTGACAGACTACGGAGCTGGGATGAATTATTAGTATTGTAGGAGGGGTGGGGAGGAGGTGGTTCCCTCATCAAGACAACACACTGACAGATCAGGAGTCTTTTTTAGAGGAACAGCTATAGAAAAGAGGAAAGAAGTATCTTTTGGCCAACACCCCTGTTGGCCAAAAAGGGTGAGAAAACAATTTAAACTCTCCTCATTATTCCACCTGTTACACCTTGAGTGGCAGATTCAAACCCAGGGTGCAGGAGGCACACAGGCAAAAGCTTTAGCACCTTGTAATTCACTCCTTCATCCTCTTTACTTACTCGAAGGCCAGAATCTCCTTGTTGCTAGAAACAAATGGCCATTGCTATAACTCCACCTGCTGGATGAACAGGGCCATGTTGGCTCCAGTAAGGCCCGTTTGAATGTTAGCAGGTGGGCTGGCAGGGTTCACATTGATTAACTAATGACTGCGGTATATGAAGCCTGAAAGCTTGCATTAATAACTCCATGCTGCACTCCTCCCATCTATCACCAAATTACTGGGGGATGCAAACTCTTAATATATACATCATTTCTCCTTGTGAGTCTCAGAGCTACACACAGACTTCTAATGAAGAATTCTTTTCCCAGGCAGTTTGGGCGAGCCAGAGAAGGCAGGAGCGGGCTTCTCTCCACACCACTTGGAGAGCCCTCCCTGTCTCTGGCTATAGGAAATAAACGGGAGTGCGTGCCATCCAAGCCCCCAACTAGCTCATCAATTGAGAAGAGCTTTGCTCTGCCAAATGGTGCTGCAGCTGAGCCATAAATCATGCCACAATAAATCTTGCTTTGCAGGGCCATTTCTATTTCAAAAACAGAAATTTACCAGAGTATAGCGTATGTGCCAGAGGGATGGAGCAGTTCGCATTTCATTGCTGTTTTGTATTTTTCTCTTGCTTCCTCCCTGTTGTTGGCATCCCTCTGTCTCGGGAGACAATGCAGTGCACCTCCAGGGGTGAGGTCAAACCACTGCATGAGCAGCACCAAAGTGACCTCCCCGGGGCGCAAGCCTGGGCTGCCCAGACAACAAGTGTTAGAAACTGAGATATGAAAGCTAGGAGCTAAATGACACCTTAAACCTAGGTTACAGGCGCAACAACAGAATGCCTAGGCACACTTTTTAATAACAAGAATACAAAGCTGAAAATGAATGAACTGCAGCTAAAATCTTACGTTCATTTTTCACATGGTCCAGTCCTCATCTGAAGACTGCAAAAAACAAAGCCACGCTCCCCCCCCCCCTAATATTCTTAAGAGTGTCTCTTCTTCAGTCTTCAGAGAGTGGCCGGAAGTGGGGAGGCAGAAAAAGGTCCTCCTTTCCTTCCACTCTGCAGACAAGACCTGGATTCTCCCTACACCCCCTTTCCTTCATATAAATATACAGTCATACCTTGGAAGTCGAACGGAATCCATTCGGAAACCAAGGCGTGGCTTCTGATTGGCTGAAGGAAGTTCCTGCAGACAATCGGAAGCCCCATCAGACGTTCAGCTTCCAAAAATAGTTTGCAAACTGGAACAGTCACTTCCGGGGTTTGCAGCATTCAGGAGCCAAAACATTCGAGAACTAAGCTGTTTGAAAACCAAGGTATGACTGTATCTTTTTAGCACTACAACTAACACCTATTAAAGGCCTATACAACTGATGGCAGAGACACCCACCTTGAGTGTCCAGTTCACAAACCTAAGACTTAAGTGTCCTTCAATGATCCCATTCTAAAATTTGTTTTGATTTTAAGCATCACTGTGAGAGTCTGAAGTAGATAACACTTTAACATGCACTACTTAAAGTATCATAACTAACTGGCTAGTATATTTCAAATTAAAAGCACATCATACATTAAAAGTACATTAAACAAGGCAACTAAAACCTAAACAAAACATGTTGGGTTTAAAAGAGAAAAAAGTTTTCCCAATCCATGCATGTTTTACTTGGGAGAAAGCCCCACTGAACTCAGCTGGGATTCACATCCAAGTAACAGGCAGATTCAGATCAGGGTTGAAAACAACCCTTTTTTCCTAAATGGTGCCCAAATTGCTTATTTTGCTAAACAAACAAGAAAAATAATTAAGTGGTCCACCAACATGCTTAGCAGTTTTCAATTGGACTGTGGGTGGGAAGTTTGAAAACCACTGCTCTAGTCTAGATCATTCTGCCTAGTTGTTCTCCTTCCATCTCCCACATGGGTGAAATTCCACCCAAGGTTTAATTACTCCTGTGCAATTAATTCCGCAGACAAACCTATTCCTCCAGCAGTTTCAAGGAAGGCTGACAGGGATGTGGGGAGAGTTTCACAACTCTCTTGAGGAAAGAGAGTCCATTTTCAGTGGATGAAATGAGATGGGAATGGGAGGGAAAAGGCAGCTGTACTCCTAGCCTGAGAGGGGGGACCTATCAGCTTGCCTGATCCTGCAGCGATCTCTTGGAAGTCTAGCAGGGAAGAATTTCTCCTCCCAAACCCTCAGCATCAGCAGTTTTAGTCTGAAATCTTAGGTGCAGTACTGCACCCAGAACTCAAACTGCTCGCGTTTATAAAATTCCCTGTCACAAAACGCACCTAGAACAATGGGAATTTCCAGCACTGGACCAGACCCCCCTCTCGGTGTCACTGATGTGGTCCAAAGTAAAGCAGAGCTTCCTCCCTATCACTGTTTAAATTCCTCTTGCCACACAGTTGCTTCTAAAAACAATGGACACCACAAATGCCTGCACACGCCACCAGTGTATATTTCCTGTGTAAAAGATAAGCACAAATCTGACAGGTAGGAAAATGAAAAGCCCTTTTATCCTACAGGGGTGGGGTGGGGGGGGAATGGGGTGTGTTTTTATGGAGATGAGAGTGCAGTTACAGAGGCAATGCCCCAGGATGGAGGAGTTAAGCTTTGACACTATTTGCATGCATACAGTGAAGCTCCTCCCCAAAATGCAGACAGCACCTCCTTGTTGACACAAAGGTATTAACAGCAGTAGTAGTACTAGTATTTTTTGCTGCTCTTTGTACAAAAGTACCTCAGAAGGACTTAGATTAAAACCATTAAAAACAGCAAAAGCATAAAAACATAGCAATTCAAATCAAAAAACAAAAAGGCACAGCTAAACTGCATGAAGTTACATGGCCACGGTGAATATAAAGATATTCAGGCCTTTCCCATTTCCCATTCTCTAGTATGGCACTGAAGGGTGTTGCTTTTGGGAACAAATAATCACAGCAATTTCATATGCACACTGCTTTGCTGCCTCTTCAGGGGAAGAAGGCCAAAGAGACATGAGACTCAAGAGATCGTATCCAGGTCCAACAATCTTTCAGGGTTCCCACAGAACAGGGCAGAGCAGTTGATAACTATGTACTAGAGGGCAGGGAGAAAAAATTAAACCAAAGGTTCCCAAACTTATTTGGCCTACTGTCCCCTTTTCAGAAAAAAATAAATATTGCTCAGCACCCCCCTGGAAATCTACTTCAAATGAACAGAAAGATGCAGTGACTGTGTTCTTTTATGTATATATATATATTTCTACCTATGTCCTACAACATAGTAAAGAAAGGTGCTGTTGTATATAAGACACCTTGAAGCTTGAAATTATAAAATTATTTTTAAAACATTATTAAATAACATTAAAAATAACCCTAATTAGAAGGATGAACCTGGTGTGCTGCATCAATTTAGTAATGTTTGGCTCTATGTTACATCAGGGACGCGGGTGGCGCTGTGGGTTAAACCACAGAGCCTAGGACCTGCCGATCGAAAGGTCGGTGGTTCGAATCCCCGCGGTGGGGTGAGCTCCCATTGCTCGGTCCCAGCTCCTGCCTACCTAGCAGTTCGAAAGCCCCCCAAAGTGCAAGCAGATAAATAGGGACCGCTTATTAGCGGGAAGGTAAACGGCGTTTCTGTGTGCTGCGCTGGTGCTGACTGGCCAGATGCAGCTTAGTCACGCTGGCCACGTGACCCGGAAGTGTCTTCGGACAGCGCTGGCTCCTGGCCTCTTGAGCGAGATGAGCGCGCAACCCTAGAGTTGGTCACGACTGACCTTTATGTTACATCAGTAAGTGTCCTTACACAACAGATGAAACATACAAACGGTTTTTCACAACTGGATGAGGAGGTAGATTTGGCCCTGGGATTAAAAACCCATGGGGTGGACCAGAGTCCCATTCGCCGCAGGGGTGGGGCTGGCGCTGCAGCCCACCAGCCATTGGCCAAATAGGCAGGCAAGCTGCAATCCACTTCCTCGCCTCCAGCACGACCGACCGCTGGATCCTGGGGAGGCATTGTCACTGTGCCACAACAGTTCCCGACTTCACAGTAAGCATCATTACACAACAGATGAATCATGTACAACACCCCCCACCAAGGAGTGGTAACACCCAGTTTGGGAAACACTGGCTTAAACCAATATTGCATCTTATTATGAAAGCAGGAGACAAACCCCAAAGGAAATTAAGTGCATTTGCTTTGTGCCTATTTTTTGTGTCCTCAGTGCTGCTATGAACATCCTGAAACTTTCTCTAAGGAATTCTGTAACCTACCAAAGGACAAAAACAGGCATGTCATCACTGAGGCCCTCTTCAATATGGAACTGAGCTCTTAAACAGTATCAAACACCAAACCCTCTAGTTAGGCTAAGTAATGCCATGAAAATGACTCTGAACAGGATGGGTTTTTCCAAACATCTAGCTTCTCTAGACTGACTAATTCAATTTTCCCTATCCATTCTCCACCTTGCAAGCACACACACACCCCGCCCCACCAAGGTGTTTCAACATTACAAAAAAAAAGCGAATGAATAGCTGTTTCATGCATTTTTTCAATGTTTTTTTCTTTAACTGATTTGCCAAAGGATTTGTATAACCCAATTTCCTCAAACAAAGACAGACAATTTGTAATCTGATTACTAAGAGATCTGGTTCAAACCTTTCTGTTCCTTGGTTCTATACAGCAAATACTCGGGAGTTGGGTTAACAGTATTAGAAGGGGCCAGGTGGCTATCTATTCTAATCCCCTGCCAGCCCTCTGTCTAACAGCCTTCTGAACAGATTTCCTACTAGATTTGGTGGAAACATGCAGCCGTCTCCACCTTGGCTGGATGTTTTGGAGGGTGCTGTTGTGCAGCCTGAAGGCTGCTCATGCTTCCTGCCACCACGCCTGGTCTCTCAAGAGAACCCAGCCTCCTCAGAGTGAGAATCCGCCATCATCGTCCTGTTTCAATGCCCTTCCTGCCCAGGGTGTCACCAGCAAAAGAGGCTGTTGCTCCACCAATTAAGACTCCATTCTTCATAGCTGCTACCTTGGTCCCTGCCCAAAGTCTACTCACTTTCCTTCCCTTTCCTTGGGTCCACTTCTTCCTATTTCCTGCCTGCCTGACTTAGAAAGCCGACACAAGAATTCTCCTCCACATTTGTATCCTCCTTATTTTTGCTAGCTTGCCTCAAAACTCTCACTCAACAGTATTTTAATACAGTGGATCCTCAGGTTATGGCGGGGATCCATTCCAGAGGCCCTGCCACAACCCGAAAATGAAGCACATCGAAGCGCCACAATGTGCATGTGCAATTTAACACTTCTACGCATGCGCCAAACCCAAAAGTAACCCATTCCGGTACTTCCGGGTTTGCCGCGGACATCCGCCAAAGCAGACGCAAGCGGAGGCGGACACAGAACAAGGTTTGACTGTATCCAAAATATTCAGCCAAGCTTTATTTGGAATTATTTTTAATTGAGTGATAGTTTCCTCTGGTTTTCTTTAATATTTGCTAAAACAGTATTTGGGTCTACTACATCTCTTGCTTGTGTCGATCATTCTGTGGACCAACTTTGGTATCAAGATTCTGAACAGAAGTAACGCCACCTATGCTTCCTACTATCAACACCCCTATGATTAATGCCCTCAAAAGACATGGGGGGGTTACAAAGGTCAGCACATAAATATTCATAAGCTTGGCTGTATTTTGGGGAGGGAAAGGAAGGAAGAGTTCAATTGGTTTTCCTTCTTTTCCTCTCAAAAAGAAAAAACATTAAGCTTTCCAGTAATGTAATTTAGCAATTTGCTGCATTTTAATCATTGCATATAAGTGTATAAGGTAATTATATATAATATGCCTAATTGATACAGCGCAAACCTCCCACCACTACCAGAGGTTCAATATGGGATGCAGAATAGGACTGAATGCAAAGACTGAGGGCAGGCTGGGAAAAGGTGGTAATTAGAGCAAGGAATGAAAGAGCTGTGTGTTATAATTAGATGAAGAGAAGCATGCAAAGCAATGGGCTCAATTTGGCAGCTCCCCACGTGGGCGGCTTAATATGAAATTTCTTGGCAGCACAAAAGCTCCCAATGGTGTGGATTTTGAAGCCAGTTGTCCTCCTCCTGAATACTCCATGTTATACCCTGCCCCATGAATTCATGTTCCAGTGCAAGGGCAGATAAGGGAAAGTAGTGCAGATTTCAAACTTATTACACCATGACAGCTGACCAAGGACTACAGGCTTTGGGCGAAAAACTGCAAGGGCCAGGAAACTAGACTCATAAGAGACTCAGGTGGACTAAAACTAGTTCACTCCTCAGTGATTCCTCAAGTTCAGAAGGGAACAGTCAGCCCCTATGACTGGCAGGCCATCTGTGTTTGCCTGATCAACAGAGCAATGAATTCTTCTTGTGACATTTCTGATTCCGGCTTCCATACATCCAGCTTAGTGCACTGACCTTCAAAGTGTCTAGCAATGGATGTGGCTGCTTCCAACCACACTCTGGCCTTGGAGGAACCAAAAGCTGCTACTTCTCAAAAATACTGCATCAGTTTCCAGGTCACACCAGCAAAATCCAAAACCACCTCACCTGCAGCTAACCATTTTGGGTGGCACAGAAAGGACACACATATAACTAAATGTAGAATGGCCCTAGGTTAATTTTAACTCTGCCCCAAAGGTAAATGCAGAGTAGCTTTATAAATACACAACTAGCTGGCCACATTCTCCAATACTGTTGCACACCAAGGCACACTTGAAAAAGCTAAAAATCTAGAAGAATTGAGGGAGATCTTTTGTCAATCCATCACCTGTCATTTAACTCATTTATCAATCAATTATATTTATAAAACTGCACAATACTACAGCCTCAATATTTGCCCCTTTAAAACATATGGAAGTATGATATAATTTATAATTCAGCATAAGCTACAACACAGTGATTGATCATTTGCTATTAGAATAATATCCCCCCTTTTTTCCATATCAAATCTTTATTACAGCCTTAATATAAGATACTCCATTGATTAAAACTGGCTCCTACTGATTAATCAACCCAAACTTTAGTTGGTTAAGCCACCAAATAAATTCTTGCATATGTAATAGGGAAAGGGAACTGACATGAACAAAGATTTTATTGTGAAGGAACTCTTTTTAAGGCATGGAAGGGCACTCATGTAGAAATGAGTGCAATGTCCTGATGCATAAATATCTCCTGCCAGTGGCTGTTAACACCAACTCTGCCTCTGTTATTGCACAGCATGACTTCCAAACTGGTGGAGTTCGTAACTCTCTTCACTCCTACTATTCCCTGAGGTACTCTAAGATTATCACTACCAGGGTTGAAGAGTCTATAAAAAGGATGAAGGGAGCTGGGAAAATTCCACAGAGGTAGAACCAGAGAAGGAGAGTCACGGAATCATCATTAACAACCATTTCTGACAAAAGGCAGCCAGCTGCACCAGTCTTTTTTTCTTGAAATCGAAGAGCTCCCCCTGCTGACTTATGGCATCCTTATTATTTGCAATAGCAAGAATGGTCTGTGTTGGTCTCAGAAATTAGGATCACCGAAATAGTATCATATTGCTCCAGCCTGGAGCTTAAACCAGGAGAGGGAGGGACCACAGCTCAGTGGTACAGTGCATAGTATGCAGATAGCGGGGGGGAGGGGGGGGACCCATCTTGACCTGAAATCACGGACAGCTGCTGTCAGGCGAGTAGGAAAATCTAGGTGAAATAGCCCGACTCTCATTTTTGCAGTATTCTTTAATTAGACAGGCAATGTAGAACTCAGAATATTTAAAATGTCCTTTTTTATTAATTCGTTCCACTATATCCCAACTACTTAGTCCCCCAAAGAGGCTCATAATGAATTAACACAAAAACTGAAGCACTCATATGATAAAGCAATAAGATGCATAAAGTAAGATATTGTGTAAAAGTGAAGGATCAAAACTCGAAAGGTCAGACAAAAGAAAAAAGGTTCAACTCCCTTTCTCAAAGGGCATGGATCTAATGAGTTTCCTTTTGGGAAGGAATTCCATGACACTGGAACTTCCATTGACTCCTGGTTCACACATACTGCTAAGCCAAACAAGTTGCCCCATAGGCGATCAAACAAACCACAGCTTGTTTCTACCTTAATTAATTGTAGCCTTAGGTGCAAACCAGGCATAAAAAGGCACTACTTTCTGGTAGATGGCAAGTCTTGTCTCCTGCGGTGTATGGAATCCATGCAGGATAGTGGATTCTAATCCAGTTTTTGAAATAGAGCAAGTCAACATCTACAGAGCGAGTCAACACCTTAACCAGAAGCTGCATTCAGCTTAAAAGCAGCCCTGTTCTGCTTTCTATGCCATGTTAACATGCATGCAGTACAATCCTATCTTCAATGGGGCTTGCTCCCTAGTAGGAGAGTATATGTTTGAAGCCCTAAAGGCACTTGCGAAACAAAGCAAAAAGCTGCAAGCCTCTAGACAAGGCTCTGAAACTGTGTGTGAGCAAGCCCTGGCTCAGACATACATGTAACGCTGTGTGATTTCTCTACACTTAGGTTACCCTACAGTTGATAGAAAGCTGGAAGCATGAACTGACTCCGGAAAAACAATCAGTTTGATTTTGTATCATAATTCTGTTTGGGGTTTTACTGACATCCTATTGAGAAATATAAAGGCACCTGATGACGCATAGTCAAGTGGGAAATATGCATTTGTAAACCAGCTCTGCAAACAACGCTATAAACACACGTCGTAACGGTGGTTTCCACCTGCGTGGGCAGGAACCAACTTGGTGTGCTTTGTGCTTTTCATTAAGTGGGGTCTGGGGGCTATTTGTACTAAGCAACTTGATTCATCATAGGCCAAAACGTCCACCTACCTCATGCCGCAGTCAAACTCCTGATGCCCGCTGAGTCACCTTCATCACCAAGCCCTGCTTCAGTGGCAGGGGGTCAGCTTATGGGAATCTCATTAATGAATGCAGATCTATGCTGCAACAGCTTTAGAGGAAGAGCTGGCTGTCCTTGGCAAAGACGTACCCTGGAAGCATGTGTGAAGCTGGCTTTTCTTTCTTTTTTTTAATCAATCTCAGGAGGACAGAGTTTCAAATCAGAAATCCCAAGCCCTCCTGCATTGGCCAGAAGAGGTTTCAACTAATCTCTGTTAATAAATCTTTGCCCAGAAAGCCCAACTGCTTTTGGCCTTAATACAAAAGCAACATCTGCTAGAGTGGTCTTCTGATTACAGAACCCCCACCAGGAAGCAGGATTAGTCTTCTCTTATCAAAACTGCACGGGCTCAGAGGGTATTCTCAGACCTCCCTTTAATGCTGGACTAAGTAGCACTGAATCCAGCCAAGTATTAACGCTGCATTTGCTAGTGGGCTTCTGTTCTGTTTCCACCTGACAGTTCTGTGCAAAGGCAATCAATCCTAGCCTATTCCTGAATGGAAAAGGCTCTAACCGCAGTGCATGGAATATAATCCATTCAGCTGAATTTATATAAAGAAACAGTAAACATTCACATGAGCAATAAATGCTGAAAAAAGCAAAGTAGTCCAATTGGCACATTGGAGAAGGGGAGGAAGTCAGAAAAGAAAAGGGTTGGTCAGATGCAGAGCGCAGACTATGCAAAGGAAGCCAGAATACTTTCTTCATACCCAGAGGCAGATCTTGGAATACAATTCCACTACTAAATCAGTTTGATGTCTTTTTCACAGAGGAAGAGCCCAATGTCTTCATGCCCCTTTGTAAACCATGGCATCCAACTTGCAACAGATAGAAACACAAATGCTCAATTCACCTTGGTGTAAGCCTGCAAGGAGAGTCTGGTGCTACAGCTCCCAACCAGGGAACACAGTAAAGTAAGGTAAAGGTAAAGGGACCCCTGACCATTAGGTCCAGTCGTGACCGACTCTGGGGTTGCGGCGCTCATCTCGCTTTATTGACCGCTTCCAGGTCATGTGGCCAGCATGACTAACCTGCTTCTGGCGAACCAGAGCAGCGCACGGAAACGCCGTTTATCTTCCCGCTGGAGCGGTACCTATTTATCTACTTGCACTTTGACGTGCTTTCAAACTGCTAGGTTGGCAGGAGCAGGGACCGAGCAACGGGAGCTCACCTCGTCGCGGGGATTCGAACCACCGACCTTCTGATCAGCAAGTCCTAGGCTCTGTGGTTTAACCCACAACGCCACCTGCGTCCCTCACACACAGTGAAGTACAATTTACCAAATAGGCTGATGATCTCAAAGCAGTCTCAGTACCCCTCATAAAACTACTGTTCCCAGGTTATTTTATTCTATTTTACTTATTTTAGTGAGGGGGAGGAGAGCTACGACAGTAAAATGGGACTTAAGCCAATTGAAATTGGTGTTGTACATGTACCATCAAGTGCAAACCATTCCAGTGGCAGGATTTTGGTTCACAACAAATAGTATTTTCCCTGTCCTGCATACAGAACACAAATATAGGAAGTTGCCATACAGAAGGGCAAACTATTTGTCAATTGAGCCCATTATCATTAACTCTGACCAGCAGCATCTCTCCAGAGTCTCAGGGAGAGGGAAGACTTTCCCATCAACTGCTACCAGATCCTTTTAACAAGATGCACTAGGGAGTGAATCTTGGACTTTCTGCATACAAAGCAGGTGCTCTACCATTGAGTTATGGTCCCTCTGCTTTCTGGAGGCTTTTATATTGTGCTCCTGTTTTACAAGGTGCCAACCATTCTGCCTTTGCTACTCCTGAAGGATATTAATGTAGAGAAAAAGACAAAGGGTTACAAAATCCCTTTGTGTATTCGCAATGGATGGGGAAAGGCAGAGCCATCAGGATAAAAAGAGAGGTGCAAGGAGGAGGAAATTGACTGGAAGGTCTAGCTGCAACTCAGAACAGATTTCAACCACTACACCCTCCACTTTGAATAAATCACTACGTGAGAATTACATTGCTACTATTAACATTATTAATTTCATTTGTAAAGGCACCTACTACAAAAAGGCTCAAAGCAACCTACAATACAAAAAAACCAACAAAATAATTGAAAGCAAACACCCAAAATGATCATAAACTAATTCTAAAAGAAACAGACAGAAACTCAATCCTCTCATCACATATACAAGCCAGCTAAAACAACCATAATGCCAAAAGATGTTAATGCAACGTTCTAGTGCCACTTATGCTAGTCCAACGGGGGAAGAACTTTGCTAAGGATTGCTTTTACCTCTGTAGATCAGAAAACTAATGAAACAGAGAAAAATTAAAGTAGGAAAAATATACTCCTTTCCTGTTAGAGGTCTGTCTTAGAGCTTTGTCAGAAGCTCAGCCCCAAGCCCCATTAGCATGCTAAAATCAAACCACTGAAAATATAGCTGTGTCTAAAGAACCAAGAGAACTTCTAGCTTTGGAACTAGCACCACCTAGCGGAGGCCAGGAAGCAAATAAAGCAAGATTTTTTGAGCTTTCAAAAATGAAGAGATGAGCTGTGAGGGTGTACAATAAATCAATCTCTAAGTTAAAGTGTGCTTCAGAAACAAAAAGGTGCCCCTGGAAGAGGTATGTCTTTTGGACTAAATGGGAAAAATCCTGAGGCCATGTTTTGTTTTTTATTTAAAAAAACAACAACAACTGCACCATGACACCAAAGCCCTAGTTGGATTAGTCCATTCCTATGCGGAAGGCAATGGCAACTGCAAAAATGGTCTCATTAACTGGGGTCTGAGCCATGCTCCTGGCACCTCTTGCACACCCTCAGGCACTGTCATCCTGGAGACCAGTAGTGCCAATGGGAAATCATACTGCAGAAAATAATCTTGTCACAGTGCTCTGGCAGACAACAGTTTTCCAGTGACATTTCAGATCCACTTTGCCTGGAAATGTCAGTATTTATAAGTTGCATCACTAATCTCAGGAAAGTACACTTTTGGGACATCCATCAAGTTGCCATGCATTAAATACAATTAAAAAACCATGCACCCAGGAATCAGAAGGCTACCTCTTCCCTGACAGCTCTTTTCCACATCAACAGGAGCATATATGGACATACCATTTACTAATAAAGCTACAGCAGTAGCAAAACTCCCAGCCCATATGCTGCTACATAGGAAAGGCCTGCCCATTTCTCAACTTAACAGGATCTGACCGTTGCAGATTTTTCCCCCAAAAGGTACAGTGTGCCAATGGTATGACAAGATATGACATACTCATGCTTTGCATCACTGCAGGAGTTTGCCAAACAGGAGATTACCAGAAACTGCCTGATTTGCATATTCCTATATTTGCTTGATATTATTTTTTCCTGGGTGCTGAAGCAGAATTGTAGGTTTTTGGAGTCACATCACAAGGAGGCTTTCTCAACTGCTGTATGTGATTGGATTCTGTCCCTTACTCTGCAGACACTTTCAGGTGACATGCCCATTCTCTGGATGATCTCTGTGCAAAGGGTGTGGTTTCACCTGGACACTGGACTACATAGCCCTGCCATGTACCAGGAGACTGAACCACTCAGCTACGGCCCTTCCAGCTTTGGTAGGTGATGTTTCCTTGGTTCAAAGCTTGTGGTTCCTTGGTATAGAGCATCCAGGGGTAGGATTTGAGCGCAAAGAAGCTTCACTGGAATGCCAACCCTGCTAGTGGTCCTGCTTTGGACCCAGATGGCTTTGTGGTCTCTTTTATAATGCTAAATACCCACCCACAACATACTCACCAGGATTTGGGCTCTCCAAAATGCAGGTAGTTGATGCTGTAAAGATCCATGTCCTCTGTATGCCAAGCAAATGTGGTTTTCCACATCCCAAAGTAGAGGTAGGGGGTGTTCACGCCTTCGATGATAATTCCACACTGGTGTTCCACCATATCTAGTAGAGTGTTCAGATTCCCAATATTCCACTGTTCCACATCCTATAGGAGGAGAAAGAAGCCACTCTCAGGAGGGAAAGCAAGAGCTCCTTTTGCTTCAGGACAGAGAGGCTGCTGGCTGCCACATCCACATGCAATGTCTTAAGGAAACACATGTGGCAAGAGCAGGGTGCCTGCAGCCATTACCAACAGCAGGGGTGTGGGACACGCAATGGTCTACTGGGCAGCAGGTCTGAGGGAAAGAACTGGAATACGCACACACACGCACACCATCAAACAGGTACAAAAATTCCCCTCTGCAACATGAATTACTCTCCACCAATGTTAAGGAGAGATCTGATTCACAGAGGAAGGGGGGAAGGATGACAATGGAAGTTGGAAGAGGGAGACAAATCATGACTGAAACCTGCTCTAAGTATAATGCACATATGACTATATCCACCGAGTTCTGCTTAAGGGTCACCTTAAGCCAGTCACAGCTCCTAACTAAGGAATCACAAGAAATGCAGTACTTTTGAAAGAAGCCAGAAATCCCTGCACAAAAGGTTCTCAGCACTTCCATTTAATTAGAATTGATATTAGAAACTGATCTGGGTCTGCAGAGTGGACACACACTCATCTCATCTCATTGTCGCTTACTGCATCATAAAGGGAACCGCTGATATCTGCTCCATAAATAGGAGACACAAAAGTCAGATTCTTCCAGTATTTGCGTTCCAAGTCATCAAAATCTTGGTGCCGGGGGGTACAGTACCTGGTAAATGAAAAAGAAGAGGAAGCAAAAGATTAGACATGGCAATCCCACTTAATCTCACATGCTTGTACTTCACACACCTGATCACTTTTATAAGGAATGTGCTTCTGTGTAGGGAACAGTGTGCAAACTACACAGCTGCAGCCACACGACACACATATACGTGTGGAGGAGCTTTAAATCGCTGGAGCTGGCACATAGGGTTGAAAGTGCGCATGACTTTCCTGCAGAAAAGCAATTTCTATGTAAAGATTTATTCCACCTGACAAGCCACATCAGGGCAACTAGACTACTGGGGAGCCTCTCCCCCCCCCCGCCCCCCAATGTGGCTTAGCTAGTTACCTTAAAAGCACCAGAATTGTGGTAGCTGATGATTGCAGCCAACAAAACACACAAACACACACAGAGAGAAAATTTAGGTTCCCCCTCTTTGCTCAACAGCATGGCCATGCAGCCTTTTATGCCCCGTCCCATATTAAGAACCATGCGGGAAAGGTGCTTTAGCCGTGTGTACTCCAGAATGCACCTGTGGGAATCACTTCATTTGATGCACCTCCCCTTTCTCCGATTCCTCCTAAAGCTGCCCTCATTCTTCAAACCCCATTAGACTTCCTTCCTTCTCTACTTATTTTCTCTGGCTTTCAAACTGCTTTCTCTTCCTTTCTATGTAATTTCAGAGCAACTGAGACAATATTTTATATTATTTTCAAAAAAAGCATTTCCCCTTTTTTGTATAGCTTGGGTAGCATATGTTTTCCCCCAGATAGCTAAGAACAAATTGTTGAGATTCTGCTGTATCTGCACGCATTTGTAGAGAGAAATTACTTCAGCTTGCTTTCCAGAACAGCAGGAGGGCAATCCCATCAAACCCCAGTGGGGCTTCCTTTGAGTAGACCTCAGTAGGACTGAGAAGTCTAATCTAAAGCAGCCATAGTAGAAATTGAAGGAGGGAAAGTCTTTATTCCAGATTAGTTAATCCAGAGTACTTTTGTCTCTGGCTCTGACCATAGCAGGCATGCAGCTTCTTAGAGATTATCCCTGAGAGTGTGGCCCTTGACAGAAAAAGACGGTCCATCTCTGCCGTAAAAATGTGTAGGCTCAAATCCTATAAAAAGCACAGGAAGGTGCATCACAGAGGAAACTAAACATGGCCAACACCCAGGCTGCCTCTATCAATACTAAATAAGAAAGTGCTTCTCTCACTGTTAAATCATTGTCCATTTTAAAACAAACACCATAATGGTCCTAACATGTACATACTTCTCACTATTGGCCAAGTGACGATAATCTCCAACCAGCATTGGTTTCTTCTGAATATTATACTGTGTGAAGAGTCCCGACTGCCCAGTCACCACCTGTTGGATGGGAGCGGGGATGACCATGCTGTCAATGTCGTCATAGCTCCTGCGTGGCTGCCACTCCTTGGGAGGAATCACCTTGAAAGCAGGTGGGAAAGCACATGTCAAGATCTCACTACTAAAAGGCACAAGGATTACAGTAACATAATTATTTTTGTCATTGAAACAGCAGCCAGGATTATCTTGGCTTCATTACTTGTTTAGTTCGGAGGAAGCTCCTTTACTATTATTATAATACTATACTAATATCATCATCAGTTGTAGAACTAGTATGCTTGGCATCCTGGTCAAGTCACTGGTCAAATATAAACTGAGAATCAATTGATCACTGAAATATAAACTGAGAATCAATTGATCAATTGATATTGGTCAAGTATTCAATGAAGCTAAGAATGCCACTGTATACAGAGTCAGCTATTTATTTCATTATGGTGCCACTACTAGAAAGGGCAGGAGTAAAGGTTATTTGAATCCATTCCTACATCAGTCAGCTGCAAACCTAGCAGATGAGCAAAGTTGCTGCTGCCTATGAGTTATAACTGCAGTAGGAACAGAAGAAGTCGTCAACAGCAAAGGTCACTGCCTGCAATTCCTTGTGACTCCAACTTATTTGCTACAGGAACCAGGTGGTGCCAGTTCTATAACTGTAGGCTGATTGTGGTCTTCTAAGATAAAAGCCAAGACAAGTAGTTGCTCTGCAATAAATGGTTCACATTTAAGACAAATCAAACCTAAAATTGGTTATAATAGTGAGAGAGGGAGGGAGGGAGTGCTACTGCAAAACAATGAAATTAATGAATTCGATTTTTCTTAATTTCACTTAATTCATTTTTACTTTATTGTTCTTACGTATCAAATTTGTTGATAAGGCTTTCAAAACATCTGACCACTCTTTGACAGTATATTTGGTCAGTTGACCAAATTTTTTGTTGGCAAACGCCCAACCCTAGATGTAGGGTCCTTCTGAGCAGAAACTGCTAGCATGAATATCCCTATTAAAGGCAGTATTCTCAGTGCTCCCTCACTCAATGCAAGAGAACATGGAAGAGTCACATTTTGGCTGGAGATAAAGGAGGCATCAAAGTACCTCGAGGGGCATTCTTGGAATTAAAAAAGTGACTCCCCATTGGCAACTTATTAAGCCTGAGTATCTTATGTAACAGCAATTAAACTGCCTTGCTTATATTGGCTTCTCCACCCAATCTTAGTTCACATATCCCTTCCTTCCTTGTCCTTTGTCACACCAACTCCAACCAATATTGAGAGGATTGTTTTTTTTTGTCTTATGTTGGCACCTTGAAAAGGGCAAGAAGCTTTCTGATTGTACAACACAGCCTATTTGTAGGACACTGATAAGCTGCTGCTACATACAGTGCAACTCAACTAAGAAAACAAACCATCTGTTTCACTGTGATCAAGGAGCCCATGCTGAGTCTAGTGGAGACCAGCTAACTGGAATATATCCAGAGAAGTCCTGGGAAACTGAACAATGCAGAAAACAACAACAGCAAAGCAAAATTAAACGGCACCTGGCCAGGCTGAATTAGGAAATTACTGCCTACAAACCTCTGGATTAAAAAGGCTGAAGTTTACTTCCTTTCTTAAGCAGGCAAGGGCCTACAGCCCAGGTGGGGCTCACTAGCTCAGGGAGAAGGTGTGTCATTCCTCAGCTGGAATACGCTCAGAACAAGCATGCTATGTGCTTCATGTTTTGCACATAGAGGAAAAAAGTGTCCCAGGTTCCAAAGATTTGGAGGGGGAAATGGAATTTACTGTGGGCACCCTTGCTATTCCTAATTCACACCTAAAATAGTAACAATCCCCCTGCCCCAATTCTCCAGAAGAAAACCCTTTTGCTATCTGCCTAAAAAGGTAGTTAAGACACAATAATTAAGCACCCAGCAAAGCAAAAAGCCTCAGACAATAGAAGAGGAAAACCTCATTGTACCTGCCACCTACAACTGGCTGATAGCTAGTTAGAATAATCTACCTCCAAGGAAGCAAACCTAGTGAAATTCATTAGTACACTTGACTGGACAAGGACACATGACCTGGAAAGCTTTCAACAATACTCCTTTCCCCTGTGAATCTGTAATAAAATTAGTAATTGACCTGCTTCAATGAGGACCTTGTGTTTCCTGACTCAACTCACTCCTTGCTGAAGCTGTTTTGTTCTGCTGAATGTCCCCTGCGTGTGTTTTTGTGCCAGGTTGTGGCAAATAAGGCTCAACTATGCGGAGACAACTTTCCTGATGCTCCAATACACTTAAATGCCCATGTTGAAAATATTAAAGAAAAAGCAATTATATAAATAGAAACTAAGCCTTTTCCAGCTAGATTTTCCACTTCCCCACTCCCACACCTTCCTCAGGGCCACCACTTTTTAACGTTAGTCAGGGGCGATACTAGGCTTTATTTCACCTGGGACAAAGACCTTGTTTGGCACCCCTCTGTGCACATTTGTGTACACACACAGAGGCTGGGAGCCTAAATGGCGCCCCTCTGGAGGCTTCACTCAGGGCAAACAAAAAAACAAAAAAAAACCTGGCTAACCCTCCCATGGCCACAGCTTTGTGTTAGTATTACTAACTGGATTTTTAAAATATATAATTGAATGTTACCCACAAGCCACTTTGAAGCATTTGTATCCTAAAAGTTAGAATACAAATTATTATGATTAATAAAATAAATATTGTGCACTTTAAGTGTGATGAATAGAATAGATTTTTTTTAAGGGGACAGCCTGGAAATTGTGAAGCAGGCCCCGCTGCCGTTCCAACCATCCACCTAATAATAATAATAATAATAATAATAATAATAATAATAATAATAATAATAATAAATTATTTATACCCTGCCCATCTGGCTGGGCTTCCCCAGCCACTCTGGGTGGCTTCCAAAAAAGTATTAAAATACTGTAATACATCAAACATTAAAAGCTTCCCTCACACAGGCCATGGTGGGTACAGGGGGCTGCAAGCATTGGTACTTTATTTAAAGGTGTTGGGGGTGCCAACAGAGTACATTCAACAGATGGCATTCCCTTTGTGCTCATTTGCCCAAATCCCAAAGCTACCCCCAAAGCCAGTATCAAACTTTAAGCTGGCACTGGTATTTGTGGACAGCACAGTAAAAAACACTTTTCTTGTGCTAGCCAGCATTATTACGTATCAAAAACACGATTTCAAGGTGCAGGATATATGTATCCTGACGATTTTGACAACTGATCTGCCCCAAACCATTATCTAAATATAGGTGTGTTCTGTGGTGCATCATGGTGTGAGAGAAATCCCATGTAAAGAATCATACAGATCTGTGTCTCAGATCTGTTTGTGGATCATGTTGGTGCTACACTGATGAAGAGATTCAAACAGGGTCCCTGCAGACACTGTGGTTAAGTGGGAGTTTGAACTTCCCTGGTCAGCTGTTAATTTGGAGAAAGATAGGGGTGTGTTTTGATTTCATGTGGTTCTTGGCTTCTTCTATTGTGGTTTCCTGCTCTTTACACACCAAACTTCTACTTGGTGAGTGTCATTTACACATCTTTCTCTTGGGAAGGTTGGGCAGGAGGTCCTGAATCAAGAGCTGAGTGGGATTTTGCTATTTTTTCCGGGAGGTTCCTGAAACGTTTTTCGCTATTTAAACCCACATTTCAAACGAAGTAGTGGAAATGTAAAAAGAAATAATTTCTAGAAAATCTTTCACATTCGCACTATTTTGTGGTTCTGCTACCCCCACCCTCGTTTAGATGTGGCAGCCATTTTGTGAATCCTCATGTCTCAATGGCAACCATTTTGTGACTTGTACGCACAACCCTCTCCGAATTAAAAAACTGAGGGACCAAAAGGTTGACAATCCCTGATCTTTACTTTAATCCCAATTAAAATCAAGCTCCTACCAATTAAACCCTTTACTGTCACAGACCATAGGAAGATCAGCTGGGACCACTTCCTGGACCACTGAGACCAAACTCACCTTAGCAAGTCCAGCTCTGTGAGCTCCCTGGGATTCGATATAAGCAATATATTTTCCAAAGTCCTGGAATTCTTCTAGTGTTGGACGGAACGTCATGATTTTACAGCTGGGATTCTGTGGACTTGGGTTTTCAGACCCCATCATGCTGGTGAGTTTTTAGCCCCTATACAGCAAAGAAAGTGAGAGAAGATAAAAATATAAGTTAAATGAAGACCACCACACCCCCTTTGATTCATTTCTTTTTGCGTTCTTTTTTAGTTTTATGCATCCAATGGGAAATGTTTGTTTATTTTCAGCAGTCCAAGAAGTCAACATGGAACAAGGACAATCTTATTAGAGATATTCTTTAAAATGTCATTGCAGAATACCTACTGTCAGTTGTAGGAATATTATATATGTAGTGCTGGAAGCTGATGCGAGTGGCTGGGGCAACCCAGTCAGAGGGGGTAGGGTACAAAATATAAATTGGTATTATTACTATTAAAATTAAGAAATCATATTTGCACAACTTACGCAGCTATCAGAGGTGGGCAATGTGGCAGATCTACTGACACATTCCAGGGAGGAGAAGCGAACTCTTATTTTGACAACTTATCTTATTCTAGCTTCTAGTTATAGTATAAAATTAAAATAAAATAAGAGATGAAGTTATTATTGTTCAGCAATACTCAAGAGCAAACCTACAGAAATTTATAAATTTAGGCTACTCAAGTCCATTTATTCCAGTGGCTCTATGCGGAGTATGGCTAACATGGGATATCACCCATTGCAATTACAGTAACTCTAACCATTATTGTGACTATTTTGTTTTTTAAAAAATCCTGTACCCTCAGAAAAATGATTCCCAGGGTTGCTAAAAAGCAATTTTAAACAATCACTACAGTGGTGCCTCGCAAGACGAAATTAATCCGTTCTGTGAGGCTCTTCGTATAGCGGTTTTTTCGTCTTGCGAAGCAAGCCCATTGACAGCTTAGCGGATTAGCGCTATTAGTGGTTTAGTGGCTTTTAATGATCAGCTGTTAAGCGGCTTATCAGCGGATCAGCTAATAAGCGGCTTAGCGGCTTAGGAAAAGGGGGGGAAGGGAAAAAAAACCCGCAGGAACTCGCAAGACATTTTCGTCTTGCGAAGCAAGCCCATAGGGAAATTCGTTTTGCGAAGCGCCTCCAAAACGGAAAACCCTTTCGTCTAGCGGGTTTTCCGTCTTGCGAGGCGTTCGTCTTGCGGGGCACCACTGTAGTTATATTTATACAAACCATACTTCCTCTTATTCTCTACAAGGGAATGCAAAGCACAGGGGAAAGTTTTGGTGTGCCATCACTTCTTTCTGCATTAGAACATTTTACAGTACATTTTAAACTTCTCAGGTTAGGTCGCCTGCAAAACATATTCCTACCCCTGACAAAAGACCCATTGCACCCAGAGCTACCTTCCCAGATTACTGTCATTTTTCATACTTTAAACCCAAAGCGAACAATCTTAGATTTAACCATGCTGCTGGTCTCACTATTAGTGCCTGTCAGGGAACTGCCATTGGAGACAGAGGCGGAGGGAAGGCTGCAGAGGGATGCCGGAGAGGGTCCCAGTAGGGAGAGAGGCAGCCCATCCGCTGGGGAAGGAAATCAGCGTAGCACCAGTGGAGGAGGGGGGCAGATTGGGGAATCGGAGAGAAGGCTCCAGGACTCCTCGCCGGAGACCAGCGGGGAGAGCACGGGTCCTCCGCTGCCCACACCCTCCCTGCGCAGAAGACTTCCGCGCAGGGAGAGTAGGAGGAGACTGGGCGTCAAAGAACTTCTTTGCTGGAAGAAGTTCAAGAAACGCCCACTGACGGATTCTGCCATTGATTAAGGCAGCCATGGATGGGTGGCTGTCCGGACAGAAAGGGTTCACCCAGGTAACCCAGCCAGGTGTGGCGCCAACTTACGCACGAGCAACCCCCTAGAACCATTATAGTGCCCTTTCAAGCTACAAGGGACTCGGCTACATTAGTCAAGTAAAAAACATTTTATATGTGTTATAACACTGTGACGCCAGATGGCGCTTTGGGGTTCTGTCTTTCGCCAACGTGATATCCCCCTTTGAGGTTTACAACGTGTTTTTCTGAAACACTTTTTTGCTGTGTCTAGGTTCAGTCAAGGACAGAGGAAACAGGAACAGTACAATTTGCAGTTATCCAAGGAAAAGCGCTGCCTTTTGTCCAAGATATACTGTGGCTCAAGGGAGAAAAGACTGAAGAACTCTGACCAAAAGAGATACTTTTGAACAGCTCTGTCCCAGTTATTCACATACCCTCTAACATTTCTCCAACAAAAATAGGGACGTCCCATTCTATAATGGTAATTTTACTATTTATACTCCACACATCTTACTGGTTTGCCCCAGCCACTCTTGGCAGCTTCCAACGTGTATAAAAATATTTTTAAAAAACATTAAACAATTAAAAAAAACCTTCCCTATACAGGATTGCCTTCCGACTGCTCAGGAGTTGAATAACTCCATACCTTCCAACATTTCTCCAATGAAAATAGGGACATCCTAAGTAAAAGCGGGACATTCCGGGATCAAATCAGAAACTGGGATGGCTTCTCTAAATCAGGGATGTCCCTGGAAAAGAGGGACACTTGGAGGGTCTGTATTCATAGCATGGTCCAGGGTCTGCTCACCCATGAAGCAAGCTAAGGAAACTGCTTCTCCACAAGAGCCTCTCGGCGAATAGGAGTTGCTGCTGGTGCCTTACTGCTAGGAAGGAAAGGGTGGGGCCTGCCTTCTGGGGTCATCTCAGTACAGTGGTGCCTCGCAAGACGAAAATAATCCATTCCGCGAGTCTCTTCGTCTAGCGGTTTTTTCGTCTTGCGAAGCAAGCCCATTGACGGCTTAGCGGATTAGCGCTATTAGCAGCTTATCGGCTTAGCGGATAAGCAGATAAGTGGCTTAGCGGCTTAGAAAAGGGGGGGGAACCTGCAGGAACTCGCAAGACATTTTCGTCTTGCGAAGCAAGCCCATAGGAAATTCGTTTTGCGAAGCGCCTCCAAAACGGAAAACCCTTTCGTCTAGCGGGTTTTCCGTCTTGCGAGGCGTTCGTCTTACGGGGCACCACTGTATTACAATAATTCAGCTTCGTCTTTGGAACAGGCTGCCTTTGAAAATATGCATTAACAGCTACTACAATGCGTTGCTAAGCAAGAGGGAAGAACATTGGTAGTTTTCTTTAACTTGTGGAATATACTAATTACAGAGCATCACAGAGTCTGATTGGTATCAATTTTGCTCTGTACACCAGAGGCAGCAGAACAGCACTCAGAATTTTAAAAACCATCAACCAACCTGAAAATAACTGTTTCATTTGCTTTAGATTTCCAAGTCAGTGCCTCATTTACTTTGGCGTGTTAGCCAAGATTTTTGTTAAGAGTAACTTTACACGAGGAAACACTTTATAAAAGTAGATGCCATAGTTAATTTCAGCAAAATCATTCTTTTGGCAAACATAAAAGCTACAGGATTATATTTTAAAACGATAATATGCTATTCACTTGAAGTATCAGCAGAGGGCAGCAGAGGGTTATGGGATGATGGCATTCCCCACAACCTAGTCTAGCCCCAAGCAATGCCTCAATCCGTTTGCATAAAAACAAAAGGCAGCAGGATGCAAAACTATTTAAGTACAGTGGTACCTCTGGTTGCAAACAGGATCTGTTCCGGGGCCCCGTTCACAACCTGAGCAGAACACAACCCACGTATGCGCATGCGCGGGTCACGATTCGCCGCTTCTGCACATGCGCGTGACATCATTTTGAGCGTCTGCGCATGCGCGAGTAGCAAAACCCGGAAGTAACCTGTTCTGTTACTTCCAGGTTGCAGGGGTACGTATCCTGAAAGAACGTAACCTGAACCTAACATAACAAGAGGTATGACTGTACTTAATGTGGAAGGCTCCCTGCCTCTGTAGTCCAAGAAAACTAAGCATTGTAAACTATAATTTCCCTGTACATCTTGTAAAGAGGCTAGGCAGGTAGTCCTACTAAGGGAGAGTAAATGCTTACTTTTGATCTGTCTCCACAAGAGTGAAAAAAATGGTAAAGTCATGCAAGTCAAACAAAATTTCCCCCTGAAAAAGCACCTCTTAAAAGACACTGGAAACAGCCAACCCCATTCCACCCTACAAAGGTGCCTGAAACAGCAAGTTCTTTATCCACCTAGTTAAGACAGAGAAAAATTTCCTTGCCTGCATTCTACAACCTCAACAGGCACCACATGTGTGGATAGGTTTGGCACCCTTGCCAAGGTGTACAAGTTCCTCTCCTTGGATCCAGGCATCCACCATTTTCCTTAGTTCATCTAAGGAAAAAGCTTCTAGAAAAAATGCCCAATAAGCTCACATCCCTTCCCTGAAATTCTTGCCTTCTCCAAACTGTACTGGAACTTTTTTTTGGTTGGGGAGAGAACCTGAACCAGTGGAGGTTGGTAGCAAACACAATTAGAGGCTCGCTAGTAAGCCACGTCAACATTTGCTGACCAGTGTTCAAAATTAGCCAGGAATTTCTACCTGGCTATCAGCTACAGGATGGTGCCTGACATCTCCACCATCTGGAGGTACATACCTGGGATCATTGGATCTGGACTGTTTTCACACACTAACACCACATCTTGTAGAATTCTATCAGTTCTAATTTATCTGTATAACTGGAATGAATTGCAGGAACCAAGGAGTTTTTTCTGTGCAGCCTGAGCAGGAACAGTCACCACTAAGAAAAAGGGGTAGGGATCAAGCAACTTTTCTTCTTCAAGTTCTCAAAGTTCTTAACCTAGCTCAAGGTTTAAGTCCAAACAAGCACTTTCCAGAACCCAGAAAGCAAGATGAAGAGCTTTCATTCGATGCCAGCTTTTCCTGCCACGGAAAGCACTTAAGTCCTCTGTCTTGCTTTTCCAAGCTCTTGGAAAGCTGCATGCAGGCTCTGGAGGCTTCCATGGGAGTTCAGACAGCCTCTCCTTATGTTTTTCTCCTTCTCTCCCAACCCTGCCCTTAAAAAAACAATTTCAGCCAAGCGCATAAAGCTGCTGCGCATAAAGCTGTGATTGCAGAGAGTTTAAAAATGCAGCAGGAAAACCTACTAGATCCAGAAGCACCCCTGGATCCAAATGCAATTCTATCCAGGATAGGCAATTGATGAATTTATCAAATATGGGAACTATTGGCCTCTATCTTGCCAGGATTCCTCTATCTTGCCAGGATTCAAGTGCAGCTCATGTTTCCTCATCCATCTCACTACTGCCTCCAGGCACTGGTTTGGGGCCTGTATGGCCATTCCAATCCTGGTTCAGATGTTATGGAGAAATAGAGCTCAGTATCATTAGCATACTGATGGCACCTTCAACAAGTGAGTCAAACTACTTTGACACAAAGCACTTGCTTCAGGTGCTCTATTCTGGTGAATCAATAGGAATCCCCTACTAAGTGTAGAAACAGAACTGCAAAAGGCACTCATTATAAAAGTCCTTTATTTATATATTACATTTATTTGGCATCTATTAAAGCACTATGGCTTGAAAGTACAGTTTTGCAATTTTGCAATTCCTGGCAAAATCTGAGCAGCAGGAGATGTAGCAGGAATTCCAAAGGTCAGAGGACTCAACTTCAGAGACCTGCATGCATCTTTGCTCCTCTTCATGTCTATCCAAAGAAGAATTATGAAAAATAATAATATATGTGCAAAAAATACCACTGGCTGCTGGATTAGGTGCATCTTGCTAATAATAATAATTTTATTATTTAAACCCCACCCATCTGGCTGGGTTTCCCCAGGCACTCTAGGCAGCTCATAGCATATATCAGAGCATACCAAAACGTCAAGTATTAAACACTTCCTGATACAGGGAAGCACTGATATGATCCAGCAAGACCATACTTAAGCAAGAGTGCAAACATGGGGCCACTTAAGAGTGCCTGAGGATGCACTCTAAGGATTGCTCCCTAGACTGAACACATATATTATTGGATCGTTAGTGGGTTTCAAGTTGTTGTTTTTTTAAAGACTATGAAAGACTGACCTTAGACCACTCCTGATCTAGAGTGTCTTTGACCATAATCTGCCCTAGGCATCTATTCCACCAGAAGAAAGCCCAGGTTCTTATCAAATCTGCATCAAGGAGCTGTTTAGCCTGCCTTGTAAAATTCTAAATTTCTGCATTCTAACAAGCAAACAAAAAGGCTTCTCAAGTACTGTATCTAATTCCATATCTAAGTAAAATTTCATGGCAATGAAACAAAATAAGGAAAAATCTAGGTCACCAAATGAGTCTCAGTTGCCACTGCTGCCCAGATTAGAAAAATGTGGGTGGGAAGCATCTTATACCAATCAGGATCCACAACAATCAAAGAGGGGAAGACATGTACTTCTCAGACTGAAGACTCCCCAGATGATGCTAGCTGAAAGGTACATCCAGCTAATTAACACAAATAAGCTTATTGCAACAGCTAACTATAGAACCCACAGTGGAAGGAGAGGAGGAAACTCAGCACTCACAATCTCTAATTGTCTAAAAGCACAGCAAACCAACACTGCTTCTGGCAAATGAAGGAGACCACATGTCACTGCATGAACAGAAAGGGGATGAAGCAAATTTCCTATGAGGAAAGGTTACAGAACCTGAGATTGTTAGTGTAGAGAAAAGATAAGAGGTGACATCACAGAAATTTATAAAATTATACATGGCATTGGAATGTATTGGAAAGCGGATAGAGAAAAGTTTTGCTCCCTCCCTCATAACACTAGAACTCGGGGAAAGCCAATGAAGTTTAATGTCGTGTCAGATAGCAAAAGTACTTATTCACAAAAGTATAGAGCTAAATTATGGGACTCTCCCCAGGAGGAAATGAGCACCAAAATGCATCGTTATAAAAGATGACTGGACAGATTCATGGAGGATAAGGCTATCAACAGCTAATCACTACAATGGCTATGTTCTACCTCCACTGTCAGAGGCAGTACAGTGGTACCTCGGGTTACATACGCTTCAGGTTACAGACTCCGCTAACCCAGAAATAGTACCTCGGGTTAAGAACTTTGCTTCAGGATGAGAACAGAAATTGTGCTCCGGCGGCGCAGCAGCAGCAGGAAGCCCCATGTGCAGAAGCACCAAATTGCACTTTGCGCATGCACAGAAGCGCTGAATCGCAACCCACACGTGCGCAGACGCGGCGCTGTGGGTTGCGGACGTGCGGGTTGTGGATGTGCATCCCGCACGGATCATGTTCGCAACCCGAGTGTCCACTGTATGTTGCATTCATGAAGTATGTGATGTGTATGCCACCACACCGTAAATACAGTGGTACCTCGGGTTACATACGCTTCAGATTACAGACTCTGCTAACCCAGAAATAGTGCTTCAGGTTAAGAACTTTGCTTCAGGATGAGAACAGAAATTGTGCGGTGGCAGCATAAGGCCCCATTAGCTAAAGTGGTGCTTCAGGTTAAGAACAGTTTCAGGTTAAGAACAGACCTCCGGAACAAATTAAGTACGTAACCCGAGGTACCATGTATATCTCTGAACACCAGCGGCTTGTTGGCCACGGTAACAACAGGATGCTAGACTAGAGAGACTACTAGCTTGATTCAGCAGGTCCTTTAACTAAGGTTATCACAGATGCCACCCCCACACCATGCCATACAGTGGCGTAGCATGGGGGTGCAGGGGGGGCCAGCCGCACCGGGCGCAACATTTGGGGGGGGCGCCCGCACTCGCAGCTCTCTGCCCCCACCTGGCTCACTCACTCTCTCTCACTGCAGTGCTGGCTGTGCGAATCCAATCCGAGCTGCCGGGTTGCTGCCCACTGTGGAGGGGGAGGGTGCCAGGCGTGCGTTGCAGTGCAGAGCGGAGAGAGAGCGAGGGAGGGAGGGAGGGACTATCTGGGGGAGGGACAGTGCAGCGGCTGCCCAGCGCAGCGCTGAGCGCGGGAGAGAACCACACCCTACCAGCCCAGGCAGCAGCAAGAAGAAGCTGGCAGCGGCGGCAGGTCAGGGGTTAGGGGTGCAAATTACTTGCCTTGCCCCGGGTGCTGACAACCCACGCTACGCGGCTGATGCCATACAACATTTGTTGTAATGTTCATGCAATGAAGTACTAAAAAGAATTCTTTCAAAGCAACAGCAAGCTATCCCTCTGCTTTGGAACACTTAAAAAATAACAATAAAAGCCCAACTAGCTTTTCAGATACCTTTTAATTGAATAACTTTTTAAAAGAAATGCCTGAAGTAACAGATTATCATAGTTTGAAGTCTTATTTGGTTACACTTTACTCCAAAAAGACCCATTTATCCTAAATAGAACTCAATTAAGGCAGCTGGTTTCCCCAATGTGGACACCATTAACACCTCCTCCAGCAATGGTATTGGGCTGTTTTATTTAGCAGGTGACAAGGTCAGCTCCAGCTCCCCTAGAATGCAGAGTCCTGGCAACAGCAAATCTTGCAGCTGCAGCGGCCAAGGTTAACAGCAAAGAGGGCAAAGCCACTTCCGGGCCTGCCCCAGGAGGTGGGGTTGCGGGCTTCACGCCCACCCCACGTGAGCGGGGGCTGGCTCCAGCCCCCGCGAGACTAGGGGATTCCCCGTCGGGCCTGCCCCCCCTAGCCAGCCAATCAGCTGGATGGCTGGGGGGCATGGCTTGCCCTATTTAGGGCCAGTGCGGAGGGGGCTCGCCCTCTTTTCACCGGCTCGCCCCCACGTTTTCCCACCCTCCCTCCCTTTAAGTAGGATAGGCTTAGGCAGGCCTTTGACATTGCTATGGACTTCGGTCTGTCGCCGCAAGGGGCATGGTAGGAATTTTTCCCAATTGGCAACTTCGGGCCTTTTGGTTTTTTGCCTACCTCGTAGCAACTCGTCACAACTTCTCGGCATTGGCGGTAGGCATTGGTAAGAAGGGGTTAAGACGATGTGTGTGTGGGGAGGAACGCCATCACCTCCCCCCAGCGAGCGAAGGGTGGTCCGTTAAAGGACCCCGGGGGGCGTGGCCCTGTCCGAAGCCTATGGAGGTGTGGGCCAAAGGCACGCCCCAGAGCGGTGACCCGGGGGAGCTCCTAGCAGACGTGCCTCGCGGGAGTCTCCCCCGATATAAGGTTAACCCTTCCCCGTGTCTCCAGCAAATGGGCTGGAGCCGGATAGCCGTTAGGACCAATGCCTATGCCAATGCCTCTCATTCCTGAATTCAATAAAGTTGTGGCCTAATTCGCCCATTTAACCTTACATACGTTGTCTTGTGTCTTTATTTATCCTGGTGGGGGCGGGAACTTGCCACGCAATGAAGAGGAGGTGTCAATGAAGAGGAGGTGTCTGTCCTGATCCACGCTAGCCACCATACTGGAGCTGATGGTAGTACGGTATCTCTTTTCCATCTGGACCAGTGGCCATGAATGACAGATGTTCTATGGTTAGCCAGGATGCTTGTTGATAGTGTAATTTCCTATTTAATTTCTGCCCACCATTCAGCTGTTAAAGGCACAAAAAAACCTACTCCCCCCTCCCCCCCCCAAAAAAATCCAGCAAGCTTGCCCTCTCCTGCTCTATATGTGGGACATTTAGATTACCACTTCACAGCTCCTGCCTTCAGGTTATCCGATTTTTTTTCCTGTTGAGGTCTCCAAACACCAGAATAAAATTAACAGAAACAGACAATAACGAACAACTAATTGCATTCTTTCTCAGAAATAAAAATGTTATGTGATGCTTATGATGGGATCAATCTATTCTGCGCAGCAGCAACTCTTTGGAAATATAGGTTTCACGACTATACAAAATTTGATTAATCTTTCATCATAAGGTTGCAATTATGCTGATGTAATTCCACTGATGTCATGCAACTTACATACTCTATCTGGGATATAAGAAGGCATTGCCCAAATGTTTTGCAGACTTCCATATGCATATAACATCAGGTGAAATGCAGCATTTTGGCCCTATCAGGCACTAACCTGCACTAATTTATGGACAAAGCTGTGGCTAGAGAATTAGATACTGAAAAAGATATACTTTTTTAACTACAGAAAAGTTTGATCCAATTTGAAAACTCTATAGAAAAAAACTGGAAGCTTTGCAAGAAACATGTCTACTATTCAAATTCAACTCTTCCAGTGTTAAAAATGTGCATTTTTTAAAAAAAAATAGTACAATATTTTCCCACACCCTAACTTTTAGCAAACAAGGAGCATGTGGACTTACATGGCCTAAAGCTTTTTTCAGACTAGCAGCTACAGCACGTCTGTATGAAGCCAAAACTGTTTATGTCAAAACAAAAATAAATATGCAAAAATATTTCCACAAAACACAACTGCGGAAAAATCAAGAGGAAATAAATTTTCAGAACTCAAGCTTTGCCTTGAAACTAAATATCTAGAACAAATGTTTGATTTGCCAGCATCGTTACAGGGGTATGTGGACACATGTAATTTCTAATCCTATGAACCAGACAAGTAAAACCTACAAAGGATCAAAACCATTCAACACTCAATGTTTTTGCACTTGGCAGCACAAATTTTGAATTGATACACCCTAAAAAATGTTCATGGCAGCTGAGCTTTTCCCATCCCAATAATTCTTGATTTGATACTCCTGTAGATCACTTTATAATCTGAAAGCAAAAATGACAAAATTGTTTCCCCTCTCTCCACAAAAAAATACAACAGGGTATTACTACAAAGTACCAAGTTAGGCAGGTTCTGCTAATTGCCATTTAAAGTCAGCATCTGTTCATTTGCATCAAATGTCCCTATTTAAGCTTGGAATAAGGACACACTGTACAGAAGTGATTATAGTATACAACAGAAGGCACAAAAATATAAACAAAGAAAAATTAAACTTGGATATCCCATGTTACAAGTTCAATTTGATTCCATAATTTAACTCTGCAAGTCTTCCTTTAGTGATCTGTCAAGGAATATGATCCACTCACAGTAATTCAGCAGAGCTCCTTTGCACCTAAGACTGCTACATCCAACTCATAATGCCTTGTCTTCACAAGAAGAAGAGAAGAAGAGTTTGGATTTGATATCCCGCCTTTCACTCCCTGTAAGGAGTCTCAAAGCGGCTAACATTCTCCTTTCCCTTCCTCCCCCACAACAGACACCCTGTAAGGTGAGTGGGGCTGAGAGACTTCAGAGAAGTGTGACTGGCGCAAGGTCACCCAGCAGCTGCAGGTGGAGGAGTGGAGACGCGAACCCAGTTCCCCAGATTACGAGTCTACCGCTCTTAACCACTACACCACACTGGCTCTCACTTGCATTGCACGAGTGGAATGATTACATTTATCACGGCTCCCTCTTTTCATTAATCAAATCAACCCACAATGTATCTTGTCATGAAGTAAAAAAAAAATGATGATGATCCAGAGCTACAGTAAGTATGGTGCAAATTCAAGCTAAACAATTTCTTTGGTCAATGCTGGCTGAGCAAGAAACAAAGGCAGTGCATTCTGAATTACAAAGTAAATTGAGGTGGTTTGAGGAAGCCTCTAAGTCAGATCGCACCTCTGTGATGGATCATGGAAGGCATCTCGAGTCTAATTGGAGAGTCCCAAACTTTCTAAGTCACTCGGTAGCCTTGTCTGTCCAAAAAAATACAGAACTGTGGTTTTGTTCATCTGAAGTCAATGGTGACTGGGGAAATGCTTACAGCTCAAGATAGAAGCTGGGAAGGGTGGGGGAATCTTCATTTTGCCAAGCAGGTCTCTTTTAATCCCAGTGAATTATTTTTCCAACTCACTACAATCACAGTACTTTGAGGGTCCTGTGACTCCCCTTATGCAAGTCAACGGTGAAATCTTTATCACATACCCAAAACTTCATGGGGACAGAAGCCCACCTCTCAAGAAGAACCCTCTGGGTAAGATGCACATTGCTAGGGGGGATGCATCTACCCCCATCCCTGTCTTCCATGAAGATTTATGTTACTTTATAGCTACTGTTCCCTGCCCCCTATCCAACTCTATGTCTATGGTTCTTTTGCACCTACCTCAAAACTGCAAAGTTTGTTGAAGGAAAATCACTGCACCTATCATTCTAAAAACTGGTAGACTTCAACCCCTCAGGTGGGATGCCCATGCCTGCAAATTGCTTCCAATTCTGACAGAAAACGAAAATTGTAGACATTTTCTTCATTTTTTGAAAAAAAAAAGCTTTAAAGAACCCTGCACAAACTCCCCTGGGTGTATCTTACAATTTGGCAGACTGGATCAACTCGAGAGGAGCTATGCCAGTACATTTCACCCATTTCCATAAAAAAGGGTGGGAAGTTACAATCATTTTTTGATTCCCCATTATGTTGAATAGGGAGAAAACAACACTTCTTTTTTTAACAGATCTAATTCATTCTTGAATAATAGTACAAACTGGAAAGACAAAGTGCGGCTCCAAAGTAGATCAGGCTGCTTCCCAAAGGTACAGATACAATTGCAATCTTTGACCAGTGTTTACCCCTACCAGAAACTATTTCCCCTCCTTTTTCATGAAAATCTCACAAGCACTGCTTTCAAGGGTTGGTTAAACTAACATTTGCTTAGCTCTTTCTTTGCTACATTTGATACATGCAATGTTTAAAGACGTAATATATCCCCCTTTTTTCTTTTCCAGTACCAATGGAAGATATACAATTTCAGCTTTCCATCTCAGGACTATTACAGTATGTGGACTAAAATGTCTTCACTGAGACACCTACTATTTGCCCAGGACCAGTTTAATATTTCATCTGCAACATACCAACAAAAACCTACTGTAATACAGAGAATGTTCTTAATGTACTCCTTAATGATTTCACATGGAGAGAACAGAAAAGAGTACATAAAAAATAATAGCATGTCTTCCTCAATTCAAAGAATAAACAGTTCCAACTTCAAGTGTAGTTCCTTATTTTGGAGCCAGGATCCCATATCTACAAATCGTCATCCTCAATGAAATTAGAAATGGAACAGCAGTCAAGTTTAGAGAAAGTTATTCTAGAATTATCTAGCTATTTACATCTGTTGGTTTTCCAGAAACTTTTAAATTTTTGTTTCAATTTTTCCTGTGCAAATTAAGGTAATCTGCACCTGGCAATGTGCAGTCTGCACACAGAAAATCTCTAATGCTCTACAGTGTGATCTCATTTAGAATGCTTGTTTTACTTGTATTTAGAAAACAAAGCCAAAAACTCTAAAACTGCCAAGTTTGCCTAATACTGTATTTGCAATTGCCATCCATTCACTGTTACTAATGAAGCTAGAAAATGATTTTTTTATATATATATAAGGAAGCATTAAACACTGAAGAGGGTCCAGGAAAAAAAATCTGCCCACATTCTAAGCTTGAGAAATAGGGGGTTACTGGTATCTTCAGTCTGACTAGCATTTACTTATAATAAACTATTTTCAGACCTCTTATTGTAATGACAACGGACAAAGTAGGGTGTGATCTACAATCCAATATAAAAAAACTGGCAGTGATCTATCACCCTCCAAAGTCATTTTAAATAAATAAATAAATAAATAAATAAATAAATAAATAATGGAACTTTATTTCACAGATACAGTAGTTATGTTTGGATATCATCATGACAGATCCAAATAGTTGTTAGATGGACAAGTAACTAAACAAGTGCGAAAAGTAAAACTATATTTTTATATTAGTTTACACAGATCTGAGGAACGTGCCCCGGGGCTTCTCAGTCTTTCCCCTACGGTTGCTTTAAATCTCAGCTGACTTCGTGTCAGCATCCCCAAGCCCTTACTCCACCTCTCTTCCCCCTGCTGTTGCGTTAAAGCCTTTCCCTTGCTCAAGCTCATAGAGCACTAAGGGGGCTTTTCTCCATGTGTTTTGTTATTTGCCTTCCTCGCTGTTTGGGGGGGGGCGCTCCTTTCTTATTCTTTTCCTTGCATTTGGACTAGCGGGCAAGCAGGCACAGAGCTTTGCATTTCCTGACCACCGGAGCTCTACTCCCCCCCCCCCAAGGTAAGCTGGCTTCAGAAGGAGGGAGGAGGAGGAGGAGGAGCCTGCAATCGATCCCAGGATCTCCAAGTCAATAGCAATAGTAAATGTGGCATGCCAGGTACCAATATCTGTTTTACATCTTAAATCCTCCTGCTGTTGCCTCTTGCTCACCACTTTAGGAACGCTGCTATATACAGTGGTACCTTGGGTTACATACGCTTCAGGTTACAGACTCCGCTAACCCAGAAATATTACCTCGGCTTAAGAACTTTGCTTCACGATGAAATCGTGCTCCGGCGGCACATTAGCTAAAGTAGTGCTTCAGGTTAAGAACAGTTTCAGGTTAAGAATGGACCTCCGGAACGAATTAAGTACTTAACCCGAGGTACCACTGTAATTTGAGTGTCTTCTTGTATGCCTCTTTTATTGGCACTACCAATGGTCATTATGAAGATCAGAAGCTTCGACTTCCATCTTAGTTTAACCAGAGTTTAGCTGCTCTATGCCTGAAAACTAAACTGTATCTAATCTTAACTACTGTTTGTTGTATCAACAAACAATCCCAAACCATCCCAACTTCTTAAGCTATGGTTTGAGCTTGGTTTCTTTCAACGTAACATACTTAAAACCACTCACACTTTTTCAGGTTCAGCTGACATGACACGGTGTGGTTAATTAAAAACAGAAATGAGAACTTGCAAGCCCCTCACAGCCATGCAGAGCGAGCATATGAGCCTGAGATTTGTTCTTGTAACAGTAAACTATAATTTAGCCATATATCTGAACCATTCCACTGTAGAAGCTAGAGGGGATGGTGTATTAAGTAGAAAAGATGTGAAATGGATAGGTGCATATGCCATAGTGGGTGACGAAGCATGTGTGCAGGGAAGCTAGGCAGGCACACGTAATGGACTGGATTTTGGGTATTTTGGACATGGGGAAAGCATGACAAACATCTTTATGTTTCATGTATGGGATGCAGTGGTGCTGTGGTCTAAACCACCGAGCCTCTTGGGCTTACCGATCGTAAGGTCGGCAGTTTGAATCCACACGACGGGGTGAGTTCCCATTGCTCTGTTCCAGCTTCTGCCAACCTAGCAGTTCGAAAGCATACCAGCACGAGTAGATAAATAGGTACCACTGTGGCAGGAAGTTAAATGGCATTTCTGTGTGCTCTGGCTTCCATCACGGTGTTCCGTTGCACCAGTAGAGGTTTAGTCATGCTGGCCACATGACCCGGAAAGCTGTCTTCAGGCAAACCCCAGCTCCCTCAGCCTGAAAGCAGAGATGAGTGCTGCACCCTATAATCGAGTTTGACTGGACTTAACCACTCAGGGGTGCTTTACCTTTTTTACCTTTACTTATGTTTCAGATGTGTATAGGTTTATATTTTGAAAGAAAAGCAAATTAAGAGTTTTACCCACTAAAAACCGCTAGTGAGATATGCTGCTTGAGACAAATACAGTGGTGCCCCGCAAGACGAACGCCTCGCAAGACAGAAAACCCGCTAGACGAAAGGGTTTTCCGTTTTGGAGGCGCTTCGCAAAACGAATTTCCCTATGGGCTTGCTTCGCAAGATGAAATGTCTTGCAAGTTCCTGCGGTTTCCCCCCTTTTTTCCCCCTTTTCCTAAGCCGCTAAACCGCTTATCAGCTGATCCGTTGATAAGCCGCTTAACAGCTGATCCGCTAAAAGCCGCTAAACCGCTAATAGCGCTAATCCGCTAAGCTGTCAATGGGCCTGCTTCGCAAGACGAAAAAACAGCTATACGAAGAGCCTCACGGAACGAATTTCGTCTTGCGAGGCACCACTGTATGTAAATAGCTTTGATTTAGTTGTAAACACAGACAGTTAAAGAACCAAAAGTATCATCCTCAACAACACAGACCTCCTTCCCTCAACTGTGCACATGACAAAGTCATATTTACTTTACCTATTTTTAGAACAGGGGAGTGGGAGAGGTGGTAGCAAATACATGCCACTGTTGGTTACATAAACAATCCTCCCCCCCAAAAAACCCACTACCATAAAAATTACAAGCCTGCAATTATATCTTTCAGTGATTGATTGATTGATTGATTGATTCATTCATTCATTCATTCATTCACTCAGTCTCTTTCTCTTCCTCTGCATTTTGACAATATACAAATGCAACCATTTTCTGTTCAGCGCCACAAGCTAGTCTAAAAGCCATTATTGTATTGTACTGCCTCTCTAAACTCAACTTATTTGCACTCCTGGTCACAGGACATGCTTTCAGGCCCTCCAACAGTGGGTGTGACACACTGACCCAGATTCAGAGCTTTACTGCAGATGAATGCTAGAAAGTGAACAGCTGTGAGAAGAGAATAAGCAATTGTATAAAGAACTTGGGGGCAGGGAGAGAATTATCTAAAATGCTTCATAAAACCATCCTCAAAGAGGTCATCTTACAATAATCTTTAACAACATCAAGAAACATGGATTTAAAATAAAATCTTCACCCAACTATATAAATTGTATATAAACTGTATATAATTCCATTTATGAAATAGCAAATTGTTTAACGTACAGCTGCCTGGGGGGTGTCATGCTATTCCAATATCCTTGGAGGCAGGCAAATATCCATAACCACCTATTCTTGGACCACAGGACACAAATAAACTGCATTGAGTAAAGTTAAGAATCCCTCCGTGAAGGAATAAGCTAACCTCTTTACAGTGGTACCTCTGGATACGAACGCTTCTGGTAGTACATGCGTCGGGTTACGAGCTGTGCTAACCTGGAAGTAGTTGCTCCCAGATGCAAACTTTGCCCCAGGATGCGAGGTAATGGCGCCTCATGTTAAGAACAGTTTCAGGATAAGAACGGACCTCCAGAACGAATTAAGTTCATATCCAGAGGTACAACTGTATTTTATTGTTTCTATTATGGTATCATCTGCTTGCAATACTTACCGTATTTTTTGCTCTATAAGACTCACCTTTTCCCTCCTAAAAAGTAAGGGGAAATGTGTGTTCGTCTTATGGAGCGAATGCAGGCTGCGCAGCTATCACAGAAGCCAGAACAGCAAGAGGGATTGCTGCTTTCACTGTGCAGCGACCCCTCTTGCTGTTCTGGCTTCTGAGATTCAGAATATTTTTTTCTTGTTTTCCTCCTCCAAAAACTAGGTGCGTCTTGTGGTCTGGTGTGTCTTATAGAGCAAAAAAATACGGTACTTCCCCACCGTAGGGTTTAATGATGGGATTAGCTTGTGACATACTGAAATACTTTGTACTGAATATATTTCAATCAAAATACTAAATTTTAACATTTATGTTTATTTCTTTAGTTTTTCTCTTCTCTTCATTTACAAGAAAATAGCTATAGCAAAAGAAAAGAAAAAAGTAAATATAATTTATATTGAACAGCTTACAGAGAGCATGAGACACAAAACCAGACCTAAGTAAAAATACTATATACTATATACACTAAAATTACTTTCAGGTCTTTCACAGGTCTAACAAAAAATTATCTTGGGAAAGTTGACTAATAAGAGACAGAGAAGGTTAAAAAAGAAAAGAAGGAAGACCACAAAAATTTAACGTATCAATAATACTGTATTATTTGTATAAGATAGTAATGTTTGTTTCAGATTATTGTTTAACAAGGTTAATTACACTATTTCACTCAATAAAAGTATTTCACAATGATTTAGTAACTTAATACCTTTGTGCAATGCCAGCTCCTGTTCTAAAAGTCCACTGTTGACATTATAGAGGTAAAAGACCCAGTTTTTATTAATGTATATCACAGAAATGTAGAGTTGGAAGGGGCTTCAAGGGTCGTCTTGCCCAACCCCCTGCAATGCAGGAATCCCCCAGTAGTCCCTGGGTGGTATTAATTCAACAACAGCCGAGTGCCAAGAGTCCCTTCAGCATCAGAGGGTGTGTGTTTGCAAAATGTAGTGGTACCTCCTTCTCCTTTAATCGATATTTAAAGGTATTTTCTGATTCAAATGCAAGAATGCACCTGAAAAATCAACTGCTTCAAAACTATGCTTCTATCATACGCACATGCATACTACTGCTATATTAACACTAAATGTGTGTTTGTTCGTCTTAAAGTTTCCCAAATGCCCTAAGAACTCCCAATTTCCTATGGGGGGGGTAACATCCAATGCATATATTATTACAATAGCCTCTTTAAATTTTAAGTGGGAACACCGTGACAGTATTAGAAAGTGAGGTGTATAAGCTAGGAGCCAAATGGCTCCTGGAACCTGGGTTGCAGGCACAAAAACAGAATGGGTAGTCACCAATGCCTCCCCCCCCCTGCCCCAATGCAGCAGAGCACTTTCTATTTGTTTTTTCTAAGCGCATGAACTAATACACAATTCACAGCAGTGACACATTGTTAATATCACATTTTTAATAGCAGTTCTTAATTGGACACCACAAATAAAAATAGGAATCAGCCTCAGCAACAGTAACCAACCATAAGTATTTACAAATACTGGTATGTATATGTGTGCGCGCATGCGTGTAATGTAATGTTACACACACACAGCCCAGTATGTTATGTCACTTCTTCAGCAAGTACTGCAGTCACAGCTAAATATGTCTATTATATCAACATTATTGGAAGAACAGCCCTAACAGCACAATCCAAACCATTTTTACACAGAAATAGATCCTACTGCATTCAAAAGGGCTTACACCCATGCAAATGGGACTGGGATTGCAATCTAATTTATTATTTTTGAGCAGTACCTCTCCAATCGCAACACTGTGTAACTTTTTTACAGGACTGCCTGTACAGTTGCGCCTTCAAAATCCTGTTAAATGAAAAGTTACATGAAAGGTTACCTGGCATGCCACATTTACCGTGGCAAACTATGTAAATGTTAATGCATTTTGCATTTTAATATCCAGGATTTGAGAATCTTTTAAAACATTAAAAGATTAATGTAAGCACCATCCAATCCACCTCTCTCCCTTGATGGGTGTTTTCTTGTGTAAATACAGCCAATGGGTCCCCGATATTAAAGAGTTTCCTCACAATGCAACAACAAGGAGACGTCAGACTTTAATGTGTTTCTTTAAAATGCCACAATATTCCTCCTAAATAATGGGGGTTGGGGGAAGAGAGATCCCAAACCTCTCTAAAGCAGCCTTCTAAAGCAGCCTTCCAGTGCCTCATTATGTAAACAAGAAAGGAATACTCACAAAGTAAACTTGTTGAAACAACAACAAAACAACCTCCCCACTCTGCTTTGATTCCCTTCCCTCTCTCTGACCCCCAAAGCAAAGCTCATTTTGCTTAAAAGCACACCCATACACCCCTTCACTTCTGAAATAAGGGGGGGGAGGTCAATCCAGCCCTCTCCTATTCAGGAACCAAAAGTGAAGCTGAAAATGGGCCTCCTGAACAGCAAAAGGCAGAGAGAGGTAAAAGCAGGAGTGCCGACTTGAATAAAATGGGGGGGGGTAGGCACTGCCCTGCATAATCGACCACATGATGCCATGCATGCACACACACCATTTGAATGGCAATGCCCATCAAATTGGGGGGTGCCCCCTCAAATATTTTATTGGGATGGTGTGGACCCCTTGGGAGAGGTATGGGTGGGTTGAGGGAGAGGTATGGGTGGGTTGAAACCACATACAAGAGCTTTGCAGTTTGTGTTTGTTTGTTTACTAATGCAAACAGAACCACAATGGAGTCTCTTCAGCATATCAAAAGGCTTCAGGGGAGTAGCATGGAAAGGGGATGAAAGCAGCTGCCCTAGCTCTCTTGCAGTGAAGAATTATTTCACTAGTAAATGACGGAACTGGAACTTGGTCACTAGGTGGCACGGTTGAGTCACCAAGAAACAACTGGCGACAAGTTCTAATCCTACAACCTGTGGTCCTCCTGAAAATGTGTAGAATGTAGATTGAAGTATACTGCAGACTGCTTTATTTACAACTGTTTCAAGCTGTTAAGAAAAAGAGGCAGGAATAGGTCAATATATAGGTGGACCATCTCTGGATCAAGCTCTCCTTCAGCACATGAGGGAGCTATGGATGTCAGCTTCCTCACATGGCAGCTTAACACTGCCAGCCGGCCACAGCTCCACTCTCAGGTCAGGCCTGACTCAGGGGCAGAAGCGGCAGGCTCCAGTGTGTGAGTGCACCGTCCAGCAGGGCCACCCCCCCCCCTGCCCCGGGCAGCAATAAGAGACACTATGCCCCAGGAGTCGCTTAGTGTTCAGAGGTGCCTCCCCATCTTGTGTCCTTGAAAGTGTACAATACATTCTTCCTCTCTCTGCTATCTTCAGCCACTCAGAAAAAAAGGTAGACACTGATAATAATAAAGATGCTGCAGACTTTTTTCCTTATTGGTGGCGAGATGTTCAGTTATTGTGTTGTTTGTATTGTTGAATGACTGGCCCAAGGACACCCAGTGAGCTTCATCAGTCTGTAGGGATTTGAATCTTGGTCGCCCACTCTAACACTTAACCACTGCAATTCTCTGCTTTCCTTTGCAAATGACTAACTCCCCCCCCCCCCCCAGTATTTCCTCCCCACTTTGCCCCTCTGCCTCTTCAAAAAGAAAGTCAAACAAAAGAGAAAAGTGGTGATATTGGTAACATCAACCACTTTAAGTTGAGGGAAGAACAGTGAGTGCTGGAGGACCGGCTCCCTGCTGCAAGTTCCTTTCTACCTGGCCTAGGGTGTGTGGCCCAGACTCACACAAACCAGCTACGAGAGGCTCCTGGGAGGCCAGAGTAACATCTGCTACTGTGAGTGCTGAAGGACCTGCTCCCTGCTGCAAGGCTCACTGGAACAAACTCTTGGGTTGGGGCGAGTCTTTAGGGGCTGTTAATGGTTTTACTGCTCCAGCTGCCCGGAATGTTTTTAAACAGCTTTTAATCTGTGGAGCTTTGAATTTTGGTTGTTTTGTTTTGTTTTTATTGGGTTGGGGGTTGGTTGGGATCATTTTAATTTGTGCATAACTGTAAATTGTTTCTTTTTATTATTATTTTCTATTGGTTTACTTTATAGCTGGCATAATATATTTTGTTTTTAAGGGGAGAGAGTCAGGGCTGCCCCGGGAGTGGGCCCTAGCCAGCAGAATGGCTGGTCCATTCTGACCTTACATTGACACGTTCTCCCACTAGTTCCAGCCTGATGGGTCATCATAAATGCGGTAGATGAATATCTTGCCCTTTTGTATTACAGACGAAAGAGATCTATGATGCTTATTCTAACTTTAGATTTACCATCCATCATTTCAGTACATGTCAGACCAAAGATACTGTATACCTGTATACAAAGATGCTGTAGTTGTGGTGTAGTGGTTAAGAGCAGTGGACTTGTAATCCGGTGAACCGGGTTCAATTTCCCACTCCTCTACCTGCAGCTGCTGGGTGACCTTGGGCCAGTCACACTTCTCTGAAGTCTCTCAGCCCCACTCACCTCACAGAGTGTTTGTTGTGGGGGAGGAAGGGAAAGGAGATTGTTAGCCGCTTTGAGACTCCTTAGGGTAGTGATAAAGCGGGATATCAAATCCAAACTCTTCTACCTAATAAGATGCCCTTGCAATCTGCTTTATATTGGATCGACCATACTGGCGGGCAGTGTCTGTATAGGAGAGCATCGATCCCACATTAGGAATCAAGTCATGGAAGTGCCTCTAGTTGAGCACTTTTGCCAGCTGATGAAGAATTATCATTGAAACAGTTCGTTATCCTGGAAGAGCTGTTCTGTCTGCTGCTGTGCTCAAAGTACCCTATTGCTATGTTTGGAGCACCTATCATCGCATTTGTAGGATATTGACTGTGGAAAGGCATTTTGCCTCCATCTCAGTGATCTTTGATAGTGACTCACTACTCCTACATTCCTGTTCTTGGAACATTTATTTAATTCCTATTATTTGTGACTCCATACACATATTATATGTCTTCTGTTTATGAATTTTGAAACAGTATAATGTTACAAATATTCTGTTAGTATATTATTAGTCGACGTGTTGCTTGTTGTTGTTCAGAACAGAATGGCTGTGGCAGGTTCCACAGGGGAGAGGCATTGGGACATTCAATCCCAGTGATCACAGGCAGGAGGAAGAGTTACACTAGGACGAGACTATGTCATTACCGAGGCAGCAACTTTAGTTGTCATGGAAGAATTGTGGATGGAGGAATTGACCTGGCATGTGTTACAGAGACCTGGTTGGACATGTTAGGTGGGCCTGTTCTTGCTGCTTACTCACAGCAACCCAGGTCCTGTGGGCAGGTAGGGGGGTTTGCAGTGATTTTTAGGATGTCATTAGTTTTCATCCGGCATCCTATTAGGGAGACCCAATTTGCTGAGTGCACGTTCTGGAAGTTGGGCAACAGGGTTAGTGCAGGATTCCTATTGGTGTACTGACCTCCCTGCTGCACCAAGGATTCCCTGCCTTGCCATGGCGGAGGCTGTTGATTACATATGAGCCGTTTCGCATGGGATATTTTGAGGATGAGATGGGAGTAATCATCCTCCCAAACCCGCCCCCCAAGGGCTGGGGGGGGGGAGCAGCTTCACCCACAGATCGCCCTATACCTGCCCCAATCCAGTAGGAATGAGGGGGCAGGGGGCGCTGGGTGGAAAACACTGTGCGTCTCTTTGGCAACACTCCAAAATTGCCGCCATGAGCAAACGAACTCCTGTTTTTTAAGTTGGTAATTCGGACTTAATTAACGGGCATGCTCTGAGTGAGGGGAGATAAACTTCTCTGCCAATTGATTCAGTCAGTGAGGAGCTAAAGGATTCGAGTGGAAGAGAGACTATATTTACTATGGAACTGGTATGTCAGAACGGAAAGGGAGGGGGAGCCGCCTTTGTTTCTTTTTGATATACTGCGTATTTGCTATTTTACTCGGCAAATCCCCCTGGAAAGCCTGAATACTGATTATGTACGCAAGCAAGACTGTAATATTGATATATTTTTGATCTAATTATTAACTGTGCAGAAAAGATTTACGAATTTGCAATTAATTCTGATGGACTGTTAAGAGTGGAATATGGGAATTGAGGCTTCTAGCCAAAGTACAGGCCTATCTGTTCTGGTATGAGATGAAAGGAAGAGGTTTGGACATACACCTAGAACAACTGACAGAAAGCCAGATTTCCTCCATTTGGGGACGTGTCGTATTGGATAATTACTGACATTAAGAAGTGAAAGTGAAAGACACAGAAGGAAATAAAACACCCACACAGAAACATACTGTTTTGATATAACTCGCTTGCTGGATGAATTCAGAGGCTGTGAAAACAAACTAAGGATTAATATTGGATTGAATTATGGGAACCACCTGGACTAATAAAGAAAGTGGTGCAAATGTGAGGTGATGGCAATCCTCCAACCTCAGAGCATGGGAAGTCAAACAAAGATTTATGATTTGGCTTAATATTTGGACTGTTAGATTATTTTATAATTCGGAATGTCTCTAATGTGGCCTTTATTGGATTATTAAATTGGAAAACTTAAGTATTATTTTTTTAAAAATGGATTCTCTGCCTGAGCTGCTTCAGGTCGGGTTGGATGTTCTCCTGGAGATACCTAGTCTGGTGGTCCTACGGGATTCTAACACCCATGCCTTCCCTGAAAAAATCTGGCCCTACTCATAGCCATGGGCATGCCTTAGATCTGGTGTTTACCTCTGTGGATGATCTGACATTAAGTTCCAGTGGAACAAAATAAATGCCATGATCAGATCATTTCCTGGTGCAACTAGACTTCTCTGCAACCCTTCCCCTCCGCAGGGAGGTGGGACCAATTTGAATTGTTTGCCCCCGCCAGTTAATGGATCCAAATGGCTTCCAGAGAGTGTTGAGGGATATATTATTCTATATTGATGGCCTCTCAGCTGATTCCCTGGCGGCTCACTGGAATATGGAGCTAACAAGGGCTATTAACTGTGTGGCTCTGAAGTGCCCTCTCCAATTGCATGGAGCCTGAATGGCCCTGTAGTTTTCCCTGGAGGTGAGGGTGATGAAACAATTGCTAAGATGGTTAGAGTAGCAGTGGCAAAAAAAACCCTCACTCTAAATCGGACCAAACACGAGTTAAGAGTTCAATGTTGAGCCTACCAAGTGGCGATAGTGATGGCAAAGAGGATATTCTTCGCCACCTCTATTGCATTTGCGGAAAACAGGTCCAGGTGACTCTTTCAGGTTGTTCATAGTCTAACAGAACCACCTTTTCCATCAGTGTCCAAAAAGGATCACTTGTAAGAATTTTGCAGTTTTTTGCAGCTATAATCACTCAAGATTTGGAAAAAGCTAGATGCCACTGTAGTAGCAGGGTCAAGGCAGGAGACTGCCAGAGACCTGTGTCTGGTCAAGTTGTATGGGATCAATTTCAACCTGTTACCACAGAGAATGTGGACAGGCTTCTTGGGCAAGTGAAACAGACCACCTTGATCCTTACCCGTCCTGGCTCTTAAAACCGAGCCAGGCAGGGCTGGGCAATGGATTCTGTGGGGTGGTGAATGCTCCCCTCTCTGAGGAATTTTCCATGGACCCCTTTAAAGAAGCTATCATCAAACCGCTTCTTTAAAAAAAGAGCTCCTTGGAGGAAAGGTGGAACATAAATGAAGAAAATAAATAACCGTCACAATACTATGCACTAGCTCTGTTGGTTAGAGTGTGGTGCTGATAATGCCAAGGTTGCAGTTTTGACCCCATAAGGGATAACTGCATTGCAGGGGGTTGGACTAGATGATACTCAGGGTGCCCTCCAACTCCATGATTCTATTCTATTCCCAGCAGCAAAGTAAAAAGCACAAATATAACTGTAGAAACAAGAGGCAATGCCAACAAATGTTCCCACAACAACCCTGGCAATTCTGTTGCCACCCACCAATCAAGACATTGAGCCCTGACCATTTTAGGCTATGCATAGCATGCAGTTGGAGTGCAGTATGTTAGCGGGAGGTGCACTGGGACACCGGTGGCGCTGTGGTCTAAACCACAGAGCCTAGGGCTTGCCGATCAGAAGGTTGGAGGTTCGAATCCCCAAGATGGAGTAAGCTCCCGTTGTTCCGTCCCAGCTCCTGCCAACCTAGCAGTTCGAAAGCACGTCAAGTGCAAGTAGATAAATAGGTACCGCTCTGGCGGGAAGGTAAACAGCGTTTCTGTGCGCTGCTCTGGTTCGCCAGAAGCGGCTTAGTCATGCTGGCCACATGACCCAGAAGCCGCCTGCAGACAAATGCCAGCTCCCTCAGCCTAGAGAGCGAGATGAGCGTGCAACCCTAGAGTCATTCACGACTGGACCTAACGGTCAGGGGTACCTTTACCTTTATGTTAGATCTAGCATCATATAAGCATTGATCTTCAGGCAAAGGTACAGCTATTGAAAATGTGCATCAGTGATTGTGCAAGTAATGGAAAGATTTTTTGGTCAGTTCCCTATCTGACCATCTGTATTTTATTTCTACATCTATATATACATAAAACATACTCAGTTTTTCTTTATACAGTAAACTAAGCTCACAGAGGCTAACAAAAAGTTCAGTAAACACAGGAAAACAGTCAAAATTCCAAAAAAAAAAACAAATTTCAGGTAAGAAAACCAGCCACGAGATAAAAATAGGGAGACAGAAATTTCACCCACACTAAAAATTTGGCAAATGAAAAAAGTTCTTAACTGCTTGCTTGACCAAGCCAGGGTGCTGCAAATGAATTAAGGCTAGGGCTTCAAAGGAAGAATTGGGAACAAATGTTTCTTTTGTATTGCAGAAGTTAATTGAAGTTCAAATCACCTGTAGTGGACTCCATCCACTTGTCAAAGTGGTCTGTGGAAAGTTGGCCATTCTGGATCTGGCCTTCTGACTAGGTCAACTTGCCTTATGGGAAACTTTGCTGGATCTTTTTCGTCATATCAGGAAAGTGACCTTCACCTCTACACATACAACACCAGACAGACTGATTTCATATTCTACAAAGCATTTGCTTCAATATATATAAAGTGAAATGTTTATTTTTTTTAATGGATGAGTCTTTTTTTGCAAAAATGCAAGTCTTACACTGTAAGAAAACAAATCTAACCACACTGGATATGCTTGTGTGCTCTTTCTTCCTTTTTATTTGTTCGTTAACAGCAGCAGCTGTGTAGTTAGTAATGTTTTTCTAGCCGGATGCTCTACTGTGTTACTGTAAACTGGGTGCTGGCATTTAGTTGGCCATAATTAGGCTCAAAGTTTAGACCTCAGGAGTGTGGCTTTTGAAGGGCTTGTATCAATTACATACTGAGAGGTGTATTTTGCTGCTCTTAAAGTGCCAGCCTGGATCTTACTAAAATATGTCACATTATCTAAGGTGTCTAAGAATTAAGTTTCTCCCACTGTTCCTTCATTTATCTCAAAAGTTGTTGCATGCTCATTTGCCTTTGAAGCGTCTTGTGGCTCAGAGATATACTTGAGTTGCTGGATTGGCAGCAGCATTAGAAACCAGGCACATTTTGTGACTGGTGTGGGTCTAATTACAACCACGTGGAGATCTCTGGATGCCAGGTTAGCTAGCGACTGACATCTCTATCTGGTTGGTCCCTTCAGTAGGGCTGGGCGATAACTGGTTTTCAACATTGAGCTATATCACCAGCTAAACATCACGATATACCAATATATCACAATGTCTGAAATAAGGATGGAACTATGTAGCCGCATTGACTGGCTTCACAATTTTTCCTGCATCAGGATTTTTGCCGGTGCCTGATCTTGTGAATTGCTGCCACCTAAATGAAGCTGGGGAGAGCTGAGCCGGCAGAGTTAACAGGGACTGCAGGAATCGAAAGAAGCATTGGTTGGCTTCACAGTTTTTCCCACATTGTGATTTTTGCACAGCACACACACATTTGTTATATACTGTATTGCCAGGTCAAAAATTACGAAACCAACATTACGATATGGACTTCAAACCAGTTTTGGACGATAAATTGACATATCACACAGCCCTATCCTCCAGCTTTCTGAAGCAGGTAAGCAGAATAATTTATTTATCGCATGTACATCTGAAGAGAAACCAGCTGCCACATTTAGTGGGCAGTCATTTTGAAGATGTCAAAGGGGGATTGGACAAATTAATAGATTATAAATTTGTCAGTGGCTACAAGCAGTGTTAGAAATTCAGATATGAAAGCCGAGTGCCAAATGGCTCCTTAAGCCGTATTTTTCAATATGACTTTTTGGTTCCTAAAATCCATTCTGATTGTGCAGATAAAAGATAACTGATAGAATTCTATAGGATGCAGTATTAGTGTGTGAAAACAGTCAGGATCTAATGATCCCTAGGTATACACCTCCAGATAGTGGAGATGTCAGGCGCCATCCTGGCACCTTCACTTGATCGCAAGTGGTCAATAGCCAGGTGCGAAATGCAGCTGGTGCCTTGCAAATCTCAAATGCAGCTCCCAGATAGCACCCAGCTGGTACTTGTTGACCACACTTCAGTGAGAAAGAAAGTTGTGAAGTTGCTTTCACTTTCAGTCACTTATGTAATAACATGGGTGAGAAGGGAGAAGTGGGGTATCTTTTGGCTATCGTACATAGTGTCAGAACATTGTGAGCGGGCTTTCCTACCTCCCCACCCCCAAGTAAGACAAACTGCTGTAAACTCTTTTTATAATAGTACAGATGAGGAGGTCCCCACATTAAGTCTGTTGCTTCTGCTACACAAAGACAAGAATCTTGTGGTTTCTCTCTCTCCAATTTATTATCATCGTCATTGTTTTATTAATTGCCTCGTACAATGTACAAAACAGCAAAAAAAACTTACACACAAATAGCTGATACTGAATGAAACTAAAACAACACAATATAGACTACTATCATCATCAATTTACATAACACATCACCAGATTTACATTCACCACACTAACAGTGAAGACAAAAAGACCCACAGGCAACTTGAAAAAGAGTAACAATCTCAAATACAATTATTATAAATAAGGTAAAAAGGTAAAGGACCCTGGACAGTTAAGTCCAGTCAAAAGCGACTATGGAGTGCAGCGCTCAACTCGCTTTTCAGGCCAAGGTAGCCGGTGTTTGTCAAAGGAGACTCACTGAAATTAACTGATCCAAATTTGTCATGCTTTTTGATTTCAGTAGGTCTGCTCCGAATATGATTGGATACAACCCATAAAAAAGCAACAATTACCATTTAAACCATTAACTTTTAACAAACTGTTCTACTCAGACTAGGATCACTATTAAAGAACCAAAGTTAGCCATCTTCACTTATTTCAATGGGTCTCTACTACGACTAAGTTGCACTCTATTCATCGCGTTTTATACATCTCCAAGTTTCACTCAGACCCATTGAAATGATAGGCCCAAAGCTAGTAACATTCATTCATTTCCATGGGTCTACACTGACTAACACTGGATACAACTTAATATTTGTGTCCAGCTAAATTCCATTCAAGAGCAGACCCCCTGAAGTGAACAGGACACGTCAGACACTTTTGAGTTGCCCAGGTTAAAAGAAAAACAACAACCAATAAATTCAATACCGTAAATAATTTGATGGGTATGCTCAGAGTAGGACTTGGTTTAATATATACATATGTTACAGGAGCAGCAAGTTGAGACATTAGGGATTCAATAATATGCTATTATATTTACACATAAATGTGTATGTATTAGTATATATTTGCCATTATATATGTGCGGGGTTTTGGGTGTGTGTATAGGGATATATGTGTGTGTGTGTGTGTCCCTATTATATGTGTGCATGTATGTTTGTGTATGCAATTTGCCTCTTATTTATGTGCATGTATCCCTATCATATATGTGTGTGCATGAGTTTGCACATGCAATTTGCCTCTCATTTATGTGTGCGTGTGCATGTGTTTGCGCATACAATTTGCCTCTCATTTATGTGTGCATGTATCCCTATCATATATGTGTGTGCATGTGTTTGTGTATGCAATTTGCCTCTTATTTATGTGCATGTATCCCTATCATATGTGTGTGCATGTGTTTGTGCATGCAATTCGCCTCTCATTTATGTGTGCGTGTGCATGTGTTTGTGCATGCAATGTGCCTCTTATGTGTGCATGTGAATGTGTTTGCGCATGCAATTCGCCTCTTATTTATGTGTGTGCATGTGTTTGTGCATGCAAGTCGCCTCTTATTTATGTGTGTGCATGTGTTTGCGCATGCAAGTCGCCTCTTATTTATGTGTGTGCATGTGTCTGTGCATGCAAGTTGCCTCTTAATTATGTGTGTGCATGTGTTTGCGCATGCAAGTCGCCTCTTATTTATGTGTGTGCATGTGTTTGTGCATGCAATTCGCCTCTTATTTATGTGTGTGCATGTGTCTGTGCATGCAAGTTGCCTCTTAATTATGTGTGTGCATGTGTTTGCGCATGCAAGTCGCCTCTTATTTATGTGTGTGCATGTGTTTGTGCATGCAAGTCGCCTCTTATTTATGTGTGTGCATGTGTCTGTGCATGCAAGTTGCCTCTTAATTATGTGTGTGCATGTGTTTGCGCATGCAAGTCGCCTCTTATTTATGTGTGTGCATGTGTTTGGCATGCAAGTCGCCTCTTATTTATGTGTGTGCATGTGTTTGTGCATACAATTCGCCTCTTATTTATGTGTGTGCATGTGTTTGTGCATGCAAGTCGCCTCTTATTTACGTGTGCGTGTGCATGCAATTCACCTTTTATGTGTGCAGGCGTGTATCTATTGACCTGCTGTTGCCTCCTGAACTCTCCTCCAGCACTGGAAATACACACAACCCTCAAAACACCCCACAAACAGTAACACAAAGAGGCAAGTGGGTCTCCTGGTCCCGCCAGAGCCTGACCCAGTGCTGCAAATAATAATAATAATAATAATAATAAATAATAAATTTTATTTATATCCCGCCCTCCCCAGCCAAAGCCGGGCTCCGGGCGGCTAACAATAATCAGATAATCAAACTCAGACCCATGGCAATGATAGGCCCAAAGCTAGTAACATTCATTCATTTCCATGGGTCTACACTGACTAACACTGGATACAACTTAATCTTTGTGTCCAGCTAAATTCCATTCAAGAGCAGACCCCCTGAAGTGAACAGGACCCGTCAGACACTTTTGAGTGGCCCAGGTTAAAAGAAAAACCACCACCAATAAATTCAATGCCGTAAATCCACTTCTCCCTCACGTATGTTTTATTTACAAAGTGCGGGGGGGGGGAGGCAGTGCAGCGCCTGGGGGTCTTGACTTTCGACGCTGATTTCCCCCTCCCAGCTCACCCCGAACTTGTGATTTGAGGGAGGGAGGGGGGGCGTCCCATGAGGGAAGCGGCCCCCGCAGCCCCTTCTTCCTCCTGAGGTAAAAAGGACGAGCGACCCCCCCCCAACCGCCTCCCTCACAGAAGGCGCTGTGAGGCGGGGCTTCCGCTCCGAGGCGGCGGAATCCCCTCCCCTCCCCCCGCTCTCCGCAGGCCCGGCCCCCTTTCCCTGAGGTAAAATTAAGACATAAAAGCGATAACACCCCCCCCTCCGTCGCGATAATGAACGACAGCCACCCCGACACCGACACCCCCCCCCGTCCCGGCCGCCTTCGCAAGGCCCTTACCACACTCGCCCACACTCTCGGCCTTCCCGGGGCTGGCGACCACCACCACCACGACGCTGCCGCCGCCGCCGCAAGGCCTCCAACGGGTCTCCTCAGAGGCAGGTCCGGCGGGGGTGGGGCGGGGGGTGTGAAGCAGTTGGGGCTGAGGGATTGGGAGGGGGGAGGGGCGCCTCCGCCCGCGGCCGTTGCCAATCTTCCCCTCCTCCAACGGCCGAGGAGGTCCCGCCCTCCGCCGCGCGCGAGATTGGCTGGCCGCTGGCGAGTGAAGGGCAGGCGCGAGGACCAACTCCGGGAGGGGGGGAAAGGGGGAGGAAAACACCGCCGCGGTTGGCCACGCCTCCTCCTCCTCGCTCTTCTTCATCATCAAGCCACGCCCCTTTCCCTTTCTTTTTTTTTTTCTGGCCAGCCCAATGGCAAGAGCTCTCGAGCCTTTCCCCCGCCCTCTTCCCTCCCCGACTCCGGGATTGGTTGAGCCGCAGAACCAATGAGGAAGGCGGGGGAAGGAGGTCAGTGGCAATCCCCGCTTCTGATTGGGTAGAGGGGCGAGGCTTAAGGGAGCGCACGGGACACGCCCTTTTCTGGGTCCTCCTCCTCCTCCTCCTCTCGCACTGGGCTGGATGGGAAAGCCAGCACCGGCGGCCTACGTGAGGACGTGCACACACAATCAGCGTGCAGCAAGAGGAGGGGGCTGCAGGGTTATGAGAACCAGTGAGGGAGGGGCCGGGGGGCCGCTTTTCCAGCACCGGCATCGCGGGCGCCCCGGAAGGGAGGAGAGAATTGGTTTGCAAATTGGATCAAGAGAAGATCTGCACCCTTTCCGCCCCCTAATCTCTCCAATTCACCGCCCACCTCCCGCAATCTGCACCCCACACCCTCGGCACAATGCATTGTTATTCAAAACAGTTCTATGAGCAAGGAGCGGGCAATGTAAACATAAATGGGGGGCCGAAGGTCACCACAGGACTGCAAATCATAAAAGCATGCTTTGGAGGCTGCGGGGAGGGAGGGGATCATGGGATTTGGGACTCCCCCAAGGATCCCCCAAGTTCAAATGCGCGCACCTGGCAAAAGCAGCAGGATGAGCTTTCGCTTTCCTAATCTGCCCTTCATATAGATGTAGGGCAGTGTTTCCCAACCTTTGGCCTCTAGCTGTTTTTGGACTACAACTCCCATCATCCCTATCTAGCAAGACCCAGTGGTCAGGGATGATGGGAATTGTAGTCCATAAACAGCTGGAGACCAAAGGTTGGGAAACACTGATGTAGGGTATTCTTTGGAAGAGAAAGCTGGTATTCTTTGGAAGAGAAAGGACAAAATAAAAAATGCAGAATACTTCCAAAACAAAACAGGAATTGGCTCAGAAGGCAAGGAAAAACACATCATTTGGTTATGGAAACAGGTTTCAGAAGCAAGGGTGTTTCATCTGGAGAAGGTGGGGTGGGGCATGCATAGGAACCCTCTTCAAATACTTGAGGGTCTCCTACAGAGAAGAGGCCAGACTAGATCAAATAGACTTAATAGTAAAGAGGGTAGACTCAGTTTAAGGTATGGAGGATAAAGAGCAATTCATGGAGCCAACAGCCTATAGAGAGATCTACATGCTGCAAATGTTCAAGCAGATGTTGGATAGCCACCTGTTGAAGAGTCTAGCTCAGACTCCTTGATTTATTATCTTACCCCATAGCCTTGTTTTAAAAAGACAGCTCTGACCACTGCATTTTTTAAATCTCTCAGCCAAAGTCTAAGCCATTGCCCTAGCACATAAATCGCACTACATACATGCATTTGATGGAGCCCTTTGAATCACAACCAAAGCCAACCAACTGGAAGTCTAACGAGTTCACATCTTATGATGAACAACTGTAAGCAAGAAAAGTCTTGCATTGTGAGCCGTAGCATCTATCCTTCTGTGTCCATTGGAAATGACTCCTTAGGACAGGCAACCTTCATATTTTAAGAGCCAGAATTGTCCCTCAACACTTGATAGCAAATTCCAAGTTTAATAATCTTGGCCTCGGAAAGTACAATCCACTCTTTTGTGTTTCTGTAACATAACTATTCTTTTCGGCCAAAGCTTCCACAAGCTGGTGCCTTCCATATGTTTGGGATTACAATTTCCATCAGCCTCGGCCAGCATGGCCAATTGTCAGGGATGATGAGAGGCGTAGTCCATATGAGGGACAATAACTTCCTGATCCCTTGCAAAGGGACTATGGGATGAAGGCAGGGGCTGATGGGAGTATTATTATTAATAATAATTACATTTATTGGCCCCTTTTTACCAAGGTGATGTTATAAGAATTTTAAGGTCACATATAAAAAAAACTAAGTGTTCATAACTGTATATATAAACCACGTGTCTGAAACCCCACAGGTTAGGTCCTGAACAAATTGACCTCAAATATTTCTCTGGAAGGTCAAAGTAGGTCTCTTTCCTCACAAATCCTGTCCTCAGGGCACATTCAAAATATGAACAGGGTGTGAGCCTGTGACCTAGGACCCAGATTCAGGAATTAAGTAGTTATAATAACAAAAGCGTGCCCAAAATCCAGATAATGCAATCAGGTATAGTGGTACCTCAGGTTACATACGCTTCAGGTTACAGGCTCCGCTAGTCCAGAAACATTACCTCGGGTTAAGAACTTTGCTTCAGGTGACCTTGGACTCCCAAGGTGGGCAATTAAAAATGTCTATATAAGGGCTTGCACACCTTTGTTCTGGGTCCTCTTCCTCTTTCCTGCATGTTATTTTCTCCTACCGATAGAGAACCTGCAAAAGAACTCTATATGGACTCTTGGCTACCCTATAAGGGGAAAGGAGCAGTTTTATTACTTATAACAGTCACTCAAAGCAACGTACAATATATAAAACAGACAGATACATACATAAAAGAAAGGGAAATTTAAAGACAATCCTATATTTAAAAGGAAGTTTCAGTCTGAAAAATCTGGAGGGCACCAACTTGGAGCATAGTCTGGACCTTTATGAATCAGTTAGTTCTTCCACAACAAGCTATGCAATCAAGAACAACAACAATAAAAGTTTAAACAAATTTATTTTCTCACAGTTCCTGAAATTGCTGCTACTGCTAGCATTTTTCCTCAATTTGTAACCAGTGTTCATTCCACATGCTAAAAACAGGCAGTCAGCTATTTCAAGATAAGGTTGTCAACTCCTTGATTAAATGTGGGGTAGGGGGAGCAACAGCTGGGCTAAAAGTTATCTATATCTCCAGCCACACAGATCTAATCATCACCAAACTAAAAACCAAATTCCAAAATTTAATCAGGCACATTCTCTTTGATACGAAAAGGTATTTTATTTTTGAGAACTTTTGTTTGTACAAAACTGTGGCATAATTCAAAAGTCATAAAAGTTTCCAAACAATATTATACATTTATAGGGAGGTAAAGAGGCTAAAAAGGTTAAACAAGCACATTTATTCCAGTCTGTATGATGTGAAGAGTGATTTAATATCAACTCTGCTTTATCCTGAGGTATTAAACTGTAAAGTTTTGGTACTGTTTGAAGCAAGAATGACCAACCACCGAATATACAACCAAGACTTTCCATGTCTCATTTCCCATTCTAAGTAAGATAAAAAGGAATATTCAGACATGCACAAAGCAGGACACTGATCTAAAGCTAATGATCTAGAGCAGCGGTAGTGACATTTTTGAATCCCAGGAGCAAATAATTTGTTGGCAGTTTAGTGCTTTTCCAATGTTCAAAGCTCAGTCTTTCACAGCAAAAAAAGCAGTAAAAAGGCACTTCCAAATGGCTTTTGTGTGTTCCCATATGGCACTATTAAGTAGGAAGCAGCACCTGGCTGATTAAATGTGGAGACTGAGGTAGTAACTTTTACATAAAGACTGTTAAGACAAGTAGCCAGTAGAGAAGGGGGATTTTTAGCAAAAAATGTCAACACTCCAAGAATCAAGGGGTCTCAAATGATCACTGTGGCGGGTCCTAAACGGACAATAGTAAAAAATGCTGTGATAACAGTTTTTTTAAAAAATGCTGCCACAAAAAGATCAAGAGCATCAAACCTAACAGTAAAAAAAATCCATAGATCAAAGAGATTGTTCTAGCAACCAAGCCATGTACTAGGTTTTTAGTTTTAAAAGAAAATGACACCCCATTAAAAAAAACTGCAATTCTGTAGATTTTAGTAGCACACAATGAGAAATTTGCAATTCCTACAACCATGAAGGTTTCCTTTAAAAAAAGATGCAATCATTACTACAAAAATACATAAGCAGGTTCCTCAACCTTTATAGTTTTCAGGGAAGGGAGACAACAGTGACAGCTTTTCTGAAAGGCTATTTATTTAAATAAAACCCCGTCAAAAAACCCCACAAGGTTTTGCTTTTTTAAAAAAAAAATCTTAATGAAATTAGAAGTGCTTTTTGGAATCACCGTCCATTGCCATAGCCAGGGAAGAGCTGGCTCAGGAGGGTCTGCAGCAGTTCATTCACTTGCATTGTATAGTTTTTGCCAAGATCATAACGGCAGGCTGGGCAGCTGTAGACTTCTGCTCGGAAGGATCGATCTAGGCAGTCCTGGGGAGTAAGAGAGACATCAAAGAAATGAGAATTTTTTAAAGACCACTAGCATACTAAACAAAGGGACGCAGGTGGCGCTGTGGGTAAAACCTCAGCGCCTAGGACTTGCCGATCGTCACGTCAGCGGTTCGAATCCCCGCGGCGGGGTGCGCTCCCGTTGCTCGGTCCCAGCGCCTGCCAACCTAGCAGTTCGAAAGCACCCCCGGGTGCAAGTAGATAAATAGGGACCGCTTACTAGCGGGAAGGTAAACGGCGTTCCGTGTGCTGCGCTGGCTCGCCAGATGCAGCTTGTCACGCTGGCCATGTGACCTCTTAAGCGAGATGGGCGCGCAACCCCCGAGTTGGACACGACTGGCCCGTACGGGCAGGGGTACCTGTACCTTTAGCATACTAAACAGGGACATAAAACCCATCCACTAAAGGTTTTGTCATCGCTATTAAAGTGCATCTGGTTTTTGTTTTTGTTTATTGATTGCAAAAGCATGAAAGCCAATAGGAGTGTAGTATGTTTCCTTGGGGAAAATATAGCTACTACTTATGAAAGGGTAGAAGACCATCTCCTTTGCATGAAAAATCTCTGGTTCAGTCCCCAGACTATGCAGGTGGGGCTGAGAAAGACACCTGCCTGGAAGCCTGTAGAACCACTACCACTCAGTATAAGACAAAACAAAAACCATACTTTTGCAAATATTCTTTGATCCTTGCATTAAGAAAACAAATTTCTAATTTAAGATTCTAGACTGTGGAGTAAAAATAATAATGAATGGGTGATCAAAAGATATCAGCTATCTTTACACTGAAGAAGAAATCAAAGATTCAACCCTTCCCCCACAGTACCACCCCTTGCTGATTGCAATGAGAAATAGAGTGCTAACCCACATCTAAGATAACATCTTGCTTTAATTCTAACTTAAGAATACTCTGCTTTGGTGATAAAATTGCCAACATTCACACAAACTGCAGCAAACTTAATTCTGGTAAAGGGCAACAAGGAGGGCCCTCTGTCAAGCCAGCTATGCTAATACTTTTATTGTTCTTTAGACTAGGTATATCAAGTTTGTATTAAAAAAACAACAACAGCCTGTGTTGAGGAGTTATTGCTGAAGCTTGTCTGTCCTTTATTAAATACAGTACCAATTAAACCCGCCTGTTTTTGTGAAGGGTGATGAGAATTCTTCACCACACCCAAAAAACGATTGAATCACTCCCCTGAGATAACAGCTAAAGTCTATACAGAAAAAACGAGCACCAGGATATTTCAGTCACACCCTATCCAGCCATCATCTCGCTCTATTCACCTTAAGAGTTCTACCCTGCAACTATTTGCATCTTCACTAATCCCAGGACAAAAGCAATGACCCAATATTGCCTGAAGGAGGTACTCTTTCACCTTGTTTCAGCTGACAATTAACTTTTTGAACAAAGCAGGAGACTGAAGTGAGTCAAAGGATGTTACCAGAGGGCATGGGAACTTATCACAGAGTAACTAGGGACAGAGGAAGATTAGACTACAGATCTCAGTACAGCACCTCCTTTCCGCCCTTAAGTCTCTTGCTATTCACAGATTACAGAGACTGGCTACCAAGAGCTAGTGGTCTTACACAATTAGTTTTTGCTGCTGCTGCTGCTGCTGCTGCTTCCTTTTAACAACCTTCGGGGAAGAAAATCGCAAGAATTTTGCGGTCTTGATTTAAGTAGGACCTTCCCATTTCCCATTAAATACTACAGTGGAAGATCGGAGTGGCCTCTTAGAACAGGTTAACAAATATTGCAAGATACACAAGGGCAGGGATGGAAAGCCGTGCAGCTCCAGAGGTTAGACTCCCAATTCCCATTATTCCTGACCACTAGCCATGCTGATGCGAGTTGCAAGTCCAACAACAGCTGGAGGTGCACTGGTTCCCCGTCCCTGTAGAGTTCAGCTCTGCCTACTGATGACACTTTGTTCACTCACTCAATATTGCACACCCTAGAACAAGAGTGGGAACGCTTTTGGCCCAGATCTCTTTCTGTTCTCAGTCAACACAGGCCAACTTTGGTGACCTGTGGGAAGGAGAACTCAATTGCCTGCCATCTTGATGTTGTCAGATGATTGACGGATGGTTTTTCTCCCCCATAAAGCCCTTTGCACAGTATTTTTCCAAGCACATGACAGCCAGCAGGGTGCCGGATGCTTGGGAACCAGAGCACAAGGGGCTTTGCCAGTCCTATGCTCAGAAAAGGGCAGAGAAAAGGGCTTGCAAGGCTGTCTTCTGCAGGCAATTGGTTATGCGATTGAATAACCAAACTCGTTTGTGCAACCTATTCACTTGCTCCACACCTGACTGGACTCAGAGCAGGCGAAATTGGGCACAGAGGCCTGAGGTTCCCCGCCCCTTCTTTAGAATGTTTCCAGAGCCATTCATCAGGTTTCAAGTCTTAAAAATTATAGGAAATGTTCTGAAATAGTGAAAAGAGCAGTGAAAATCAAGGGCAGCTCCTCACCTGGCATACATTGTGCTGGCACACCGTTGTTATTGGCCGAAACACCACTTCCTGACAGCAAATGCACAGGAAAGTTTCTTCCACTTTGTTGAGGAATTTCTGTTGTGAAAAGGGAGACAGAGGAAAAAACAAAATAAAAAAATTCCTTCCAGTAGCACCTTAAAGACCAACTGAGTTAGTTCTAGGTATGAGCTTTCGTGTGCATGCACACTTCTTCAGATACACTGAAACAGAAGTCACCGGACCTTTCTATATAGTGAGAAGGTGGGGAGGGGTATTACTCAGAAGGGTGGTGGGAATGGGTGATTGGCAGATAGCTGCGATGAGCCTGTTGACGACTCTTAACGACTGCAATAGGTCTTACAGGAAAAAGCAAGGGGTGAGAAGGTGAAAAATGGCTTTGTCATGTATAATGAGATAAGAATCCAATGTCTTTGTTCAAACCAGGTCTCTCCATAGTTTTAAGTTTGGTGATAAGTTGCAATTCAGCAGCTTCTCTTTCCAGTCTATTTCTGAAATTCCTTTGTAATAGAACAGCTACTTTGAGATCTTGTATAGAATGTCCTGGGAGATTGAAGTGTTCTCCTACTGGTTTTTCTGTCTTGTGGTTCCTGATGTCGGATTTATGTCCGTTTATTCTTTGGCGTAAGGTCTGGCCTGTTTGTCCAATATAGAGAGCTGAAGGACACTGTTGGCATTTTATGGCATACACAATGTTAGACGATGAGCAATTAAATAGTCCCGAGATGGTATGTGTGATGTTGTTGGGGCCAGTAATGGTGTTGTCCGGGTGTATGTGGCAGCAAAGTTGGCATCTGGGTTTATTGCAGGCTCTGGTGCCAGTGTCCGTGTTAAGTCTGGTTATAGTATTATTGTGGGTTAGGAGTTGTTTAAGATTGGGGGGCTGTCTGGAGGCAATGAAAGGTCTTCCTCCCAGAGCTTGAGAAAGAGACAGAGGAGTTACAGTAATACTACTTCTGTTCTCCTATTGCTTAAACATTAAATGGGCCTTTTCTGCAGTGGCTCCCCACTTGTGGAATGTTCTCCCCTGGAAGGCTGTAAGCTTCCCAGTTGCACGGTAGAGGCAAAGACTTGGTCCCAGCCTCACTTATTGCTAGGCTTCTACTTTGAGAGAGAGCTTAGGTTTTGTCTTGGGTGCTGCTTTTAATGTGGGAAGCCTTTTTAAAAAAGCATGATGCTGCATGTACAGACCAGGGCAATCCCAAGTTAAACAGAATGCCAATAAGCATTGCTTCTTAACCCTGTTTTGGGACAAGCGGTACCCGCCCCACACATACCGGGCCGTCCTTAAGGGCTTCTAGTGCTTCACTCCACAACTTTGCATTGGCTTCGTCATCTTTAATGAGAGCCCTCTGCTTGGGAGTGAGCTTGTAGACTTCAACCTTGGTCTTCTTTGGTGTGCCAGCAGGAGAAACAGAGAAGTCCATCTCATTTCCTGGAAACGAAAATACAGGATATGCTTTATCTCAGTTTTATTTTCTGCCTGCCCCCCCCCAAAGAAAACTGTAGACAACTGGATAGGGTATACTGTTACCAGAAAAGTTCCCACTGCATACCCCCTTTCTTTTCTCTATACATCTGTTTTGTGCCACCATGTGCCCCACCACATCTCCCAAGGATGCACATAAAATAAGTGCACCCTTATGTCACCCCAAAGCACCACACCACACATGCTGTCCAGAAAATCCACCCTGTCCCCCTTCCTTGTTTGCCTGGTTCTAATGGAGGCATGTACCCCCATCTTTCCTCATTTAAGCCAGATAGTTTAAATCTAGCCTGTTAAAACAAGGGAAGCTTGAATTTCCTTATGGAGCAATGTGTAATTCTTACTATTGGAACCTGTTGGTCATGTGTGCCTCTTTGCATTGTGGGAGACCCTACTTCCTCCATAACCCCATTGCCTGAGATCATGTATGCTGCTGCAGGGATGTAGGGAAGTGTCTGAGAGGTTTTCCTTCACACTTTTTAGCTTCAATAAGTGTCAACTGTCTTCAAATATTGTTTGGTTTTGCCCAGGTGTGTGACGTTCCTGATTGCCATATCAATCAATCCCTAGGACAGGCATGTCCAAAGTCCGTTTCAGGGGCCTAATCTGGGCCCACCGGCCGATTTAATTCGGCCCCCGTGGCAGTATATGTCTTGGGGTAAAATCCTTTTAAAAAGCTCAACTATTTTGGTCGGCCCTCACGCATGTTCACTTCATCAAATCTGGCCCTTTGAAAAAAGTTTGGGCACCCCTGCCCTAGGAGAATCTATTTCCAGTGTTAATGCTCTGCATAACCTCTGTTTGGAACTATGTAAATCTTGCAAATCCTCAGAAATTTAACACATCTTGACTTGCCCAAGCGACTGCAACCCCACCTTATGTGTGATATATTTGTGACACTGAGGTTAAGGGGATGTCCTCCTCCTGCGGGCCAAAATGCAAACATTTAAAAGATGTGACACACTTTGTTCTTGGTCTCTCTCGCCTCCCTACAGGGAGGAGGGAGCGTGCTGCAGCAGAAAAATAAAGATCTACCTTGTTTTCACTGGACCCTGCCTCAGCTCAGCTCTTTATTCTCTGACCGATAACAAATCTGAGGGACTCTGAGTCTTGTAAAAGAAAGTTAGGCCTTAAAAGACACACACACACACCTATTTTCCATTATCAGTACCTACCAGATTTCCGCTTCCTTTTCCCTTGCCCCGGGGTTTCAAGCTCTTCTGTTTTCTTACTGTTTTCTTTTTCTTTGTTTGCAACAGATTCCAGATACCCTTCAGGATACTGAATTAGGGATGAGAAATGGTCAGCCTGTGCATAGCCCTCAGAGATAACATCCCTTAATCCAACACTGGCCACTGATCTGGTCTGATCTCACAGGGAAGCTCTTAGGATTCCTTTCTCCTACCATAAGAATGCTGAGTTGCACCATCTAAATCAGGCTTCCTCAACCTCGGCCCTGCAGATGTTTTTGGCCTACAACTCCCATGATCCCTAGCTAGCAGGACCAGTGGTCAGGGATGCTAGGAACTGTAGTTTCAAAACATCAGGAGGGTCGAGGTTGAGGAAGCCTGATCTAAATCCATCAACCACAGCACTGCTCTTGCTGCCACCAGTGCCAAAGACTAATAACTGGTGTTACACATAACTGCAGCAATGGGAGGTATAGATGTAAAGGATAATGTATTGCCATAAAATCCAGAGTGCTAGGCTGCCTACTGGACGGCACTGGTGTAAATGCATCTTCCCTCAAGATCTAAGCATGTTCCACTGTAGCTGTTGAGCTGAAAAGGGGGACAGCTAGGTTTTTTCCTAATAAAAAAGCAGCCACTAATTACTGGGGAATGGTTTTTAGCTTAATGTCTGCATGGCTCTAACATGCTGCTCAAAATCTGAAGGTTTCAGCAGTAGGTATTGAACACAGGACGTTCGATGGGCATTACAGGGAGAGAATAAATCAAGCACACCTGAACTGGGTGTGCACTCCTGTTCAGCTACCAGAGAAAGAAAACAAAGCCAAATAAATGGCAAGAAGCATAACACAATCCTGAGAGGTTACCTTAACCACCATTTCTCTCGCAGCAGCTGGACTCCTGACCCTTCAAAGGACAATGCTCTGCAACACTCTACAGCATGACTTACCTGCATTGTCAGCCCAAGTTTCTTCATTCTCTCCTTCCCTTCCCTGGTCCAAGGGGCTGGCTCATCATCATCTCTCCTGAGCAGGTAGCGCCACACTAAGAAGCCAGATTTCCCTGTTTCAGGCCAATATTTAACAACCTTAAAAAGGACATGAGAAGAGAGGTTTAAATGTCACACAAAGCTTTCCTAATGAGCCCACCTTGAATCCACATCGCCTTACACTTAGGCAAACCTCCTTACCTTATATATGCCGTCATATCTGTTCCCCTCCTTAGGGGCATATTTGCTATGCCTGCCACCCTTTGCATTCCGCACCACCCTCACTGGCTTTCCGGCTCTCCAGTCCTTCGCCTCTGAGCCCTCTTTATCATTGATTGGAGCACTGCAGTTGAGCGCCAACGCCCTACAAAATAATTTTGAAAAAGAGAAAGTGTTTGTGGGAACCCAGTCCTTAGTTATTAGAGAGATCAGAGAGGAGGAACCTATGACCCTCCTTTTAAGTCCCATCAGCACCAGCCAGTCTGGCCAATTGTCAGGGGTGATGCAAAAAGGAATCTGGCAACATCGAGAGGATCACAGGTTCCCGAAACCAGTTGTAGATCTTTGGTATGGAGATGAGGGCAGCAGAAGACGCAAGTAGCTTTTCTTCCCGCATCACAGAATAAGCCATGGTTAAGGACAGAAAAGCCTCACTTGACCAGGCCAAAAATCCATCTGCTCCCCACACAAAAATCCATTTGCTTCCTGCACTGCTCAGCCAGATGCCTCCAGGAAGCCCATAAGCAAATCGTGAAGGAGTCATGCTGCTTTTCAGCAGATTTCCAAAAGAAAGCAAAGAGAATGCTCAATGTATATTTCCCATGTAATAATAAACATTATGTTTATTATTACAACCTAGAGAGATAGTCAACAAAGCAAGAATGTTTCAAGAGCCACCACATTAGGCAGGCCAGTAAACATCTATAAAACACCTGCTTCTTTTCTTTCTTTAAATGCTTGAAAAAATAGGAACGCTTTCATAGCTTGCCATTTCCTGAAAACACCTTGGAAGATAAGCTCTTTTGCCTCACCTGTTCATGTTTGTAAGTTTTTGATCACAAGACTGTTCAGCTGTACGTTTGTTTCCAGAAAGGTCACGACCTCCGCTTCCCGTGTAAGTGAAAGAATTTCCATGGTCCTGAAATATATTCAGATGGTTCAATCCAGGACTGGGAAAATCCCAATCACCTGGTCACTCAAGCACCTGAATAAACTGGTGTTGGCACATAAAACACTTAGGTACTTGCCAAACTCCACCAATCTGTGCTTTAAAAAAAACCTGTGGCAACCAAGGAATTTTGCAATATTTTCCCAGCCCAATTTCAAATCACATACATCTCTTAACTCAAATGTTACTATATTATTGTGTCCTCCCAAACTGGTGATATTCAAGAGGATTTTTAATTCCAGTTCTGCCAACTGTGGCTGTGTAGATATGTAAAAACACAGCAGCAACCCTGAGCAGCCCTTGGCCTTGCCTCTTACTGTAACCTCTCAAGGACAGCATACTGCTTTTTTGGTGGCGTGGGTGATAATGATCATATTGTTTTATTGTTAAACAAGATGAGTCCTTTAACTGGGGAGGTAAGTCTCCTAGAGACACTTTGTATTAGGCAACAAATAAATGAACAACAGCATACAGCAGACTGTAACTACTATAGGATTGATACATGCATTCATCCATCCAGTACTAACATTGTGTCACACATTATATGACAAACAAAAATAGTATTAACCTCACTGCTTCATACCAGTGTAGACAGAGGGCTTACAGGAGTGTTTCTAACATCTGACCCTCTTTTCCTCTCTACACAACTTACATCATGTTCATACCACAAGCAGTTCATGTTTTAAAGTGTGAAGAAGTAAGAGCAGCACCCCATTGGAGGAGTCCATCCCATGATCCAAACTGGGATGGGAGAAAGAGGACAAACCTTTTGCCTAACAGGGTACTTCTTAAGAGCAATTTATCGGGCCTTCTAGAAAAGAGGTGAAAATGACGAGATGAGCTAACTGACACACACAACACTTACTATATCATCTTCGTAGCCGCCTGCCAGGACCAGTGAATAGGCTCCATCATTGCTTCTGCCATGTATACCCGCAACATGAGGCCTGTGGACGCCCGACTCGCTTACCTATGGAGAAATGCAAATCCATGAGGTCATGTACAGACAGTCACATGGAAGCATTCAATTACCAAAGGATCGGTGGGGTGGGGAGATATGGAAACCTTGTAATGGTAATGAACATAAAACACTTCACCCACTATACCAGCTACGAGTTATAACTGCCATTGCTCCATTTGCTGTGAAAGTGCAGTTCCCCAAGAGCTCTTCACGTTACATTTCAGGCAGGTAAGTAACAGCGGGAAAAGCAGTATTCCCTTTCTGAAGGAAAAAGGTCAGGGCCGCAATAATTAAAAAATGGCAGTAGCCACTTGCCAGTCCAGAATTTGTAGTTCTTGCAAACAGAGCTAAATGAGTAGCATCCTGCTTGCCATCAGATTCAAGAGCCTCCTTGCACATTCGTACCCAGATATAAATAGCAGTTGTCTGTTGTTCCCAGGAACACCCACCCACTCCACAATGGAAAAAGAATGGGGCCAGATACAGCATCTCACCTGGACTCTGAACTTCCACATGGTTCCAACTGGAACTCCAGGGATAGGCCCATAGTGGTTTGATGGGACTATGGTACACTCTCTTGTGCGACCTACACATGCCATGCCCTAGAAAATAAAAAAAGTCACAGATCAAGACAGAAATTAGCCCACCAATTTATTGTGCTACTGAGCTATTAAGAGAAGGACACATTCATCCATTACGTTCCCCCCAATAAAACCCATGTAACAAAGCAGTCCCATCTAAGGTTAGCACAGAATCATTCCTGCTACCTATTTAACAAATGGGTAGTTAAACCTGCTCAATACTGGCCCTATGCTGTTGAAAAGTAGATGTTTCCACTGCAAGCCACTGTAACTAGCAATTGTTCTCAGGACTTCCTGACAACCTAGTTGTCAAGAGACAACTCTGCTTGGACAGACTTGTCACCCCTATGATTTTTCTCTTTGTGGAACACAAATGACGTTTTAGTAGATTAGGAGAACATGTGAAATACTTTTGAGCTGGCTGAGCCATGTAATTGTGTACACATCCATCTTGAGGTTTTTACATGTGCCCGGCAGCAGAGAGCAAGACAAAACAAACCAGGATGGACCGACCTTGCCCCAGTCCCGCTGAGAGGATGAATTTGCAGATGCCATCTTGGCTTTCTTTTTGCTTTCTTTCAGCTTCTCACCAGCCAAAACAACCTCACTTGCATCATTGCGACATTCAGGACAATACCTAGTTATCAAAAAATTAAAAAACAGAAGTGTCATGGGGGGGCAGGCGAGGATTGGTTCCTAGGACTATTTTTAATATGCACTATTAGAAGAAGAAAAAACCTGTTAAAAGCTGCATCCACAATTTCATATACAGTTATTTCTAATTTTCCCCAAGATTGGTCAATGTGTGCTAGAGCACAGAGCCAACACTAATGCACAGTGAACCTGACAAAACTCTTTCATCCAGTTTTCCTCCTTGTGAAACTGGCAGTTCGAAGTGTATGAAGACAGATCAAATGGGCAAAACTGAAAAAAGACATACCCAGCTTAATAACTCAAATGTTTTTAGCTGGGCTGCCTACAGTGGCTTTTCACAGCCCTGATAGCTGGCAGTGCCAGTTAACATACAAAGAACATGGTATTCCACTGAGCTACAGCCCTCCTACCCTGAGAGCAAAGTTGAGGTGCAAGGAAAAAAGAGGAGAGCCAGGCTGGAGTCCACATCCGACATGCTATTAAAAACCATGTTCATTACACATCAGATCACCAAGTGTCTTGCAAACACCCTTTAAAAAGGCACACAACAAACTCCTGACTAAGCCAAGAAATAGTGAGAATTAGCAGAACACATATGTTGTGTGTAGAAGGCGTCAGAGCTAGACCTCTGGCATTTCCAAAGGCAGGATATCACTTTTCATAAAAACAAGCTGAAAGGAGATAGAAGGAAATGTCACAAAAGTATTTGCTGTAATCAAAAGAACCGCTTGTCTTTGGGGTATTTAGGAGGACCCTTGCAAACAGGGTTGCGAAAGCCTTGGTCCCATGATCCATGACTGGCTAAGAAGCAGTGCTTTGACTCTTAATGGGCTTCATTTGCTTTCAATGGCAATAGGAAACAGCCCTGTCTGATTGCTAGATTTGTCAGCATCTCCAGTACATGCTCAATGATTGTCCAGAGTAAATTAGGCAGAAATGGAAGGAAGGAAGAAATGGGAACCAAATCCTCAACAATGGTTTTAATCAGCCATATTTTGGGGGGGGGTGTCCCAGGGTATTGATCCCACCCCCAAGATTCCTTTCAAACCAGAAGGGCCATGGGTCACGTGACCTTAAGACTCACCATAAGCATCCACTGCTTCTAAAATACTTTAAATTATTTTCTGCCTGCTTACGAATCAATTTAAAAAGCTGCCAATACAGTGGTGCCTCGCAAGACGAAAAGAATCCGTTCCGTGAGTCTCTTTGTCTTGCGGTTTTTTCGTCTTGCGAAGCAAACCCATTAGCGGATTAGCTCTATTAGTGGCTTAGCAGCTCAGCTGATAAGCGGTTTAGCGGATCAGCTGTTAAGCGGCTCAGCGGCTCAGCTGATAAGCAGCTTTTAGCGGATCAGCTGATAAGCGGCTTAGCGGCTTAGAAAAAGGGGGGGAAAGAAAAAAAACCCGCAGGAACTCGCAAGACATTTTCGTCTTGCAAAGCAAGCCCATAGGAAATTCGTTTTGCGAAGCACCTCCAAAACGGAAAACCCTTTCGTCTAGCGGGTTTTCCATCTTGCGAGGCATTCGTCTTGCGGAGCACCACTGTATTTGTCTTATCACTATTTTACTGGCTTACTATATTTGTTCAGTTAATTTTATGTTTGTTCACCTGTTTCGTTTTACTATGTACTGTTAAAACTTCAATCAACATTATAATTTTCAAAAAGTGTTCATTGCTACTTACCAGTCCTCATCATCAGGTATCCTGTTAAGAGGTGGGTTAAGACAGTAGATGTGGAAGGCCATGTCACACTCATCACACATTAGCTGTTTCTCTGGATCCTGTTTCCCTCCACACACATGGCAGGCGCACATCCGGCAGGTTTTGCTAGGGTTGTCTTTGCAGTGCTTACACACAGGTCCACTCTGCCCTGTGAAAAAGGAAACAACACACACCATACTGATCAGGCCAAGGAGAGCAAGCCACAAGAAACCTCACAGCGGGCGGTTATTTGCTAGGATAACTAAATGGGAACTTTATGCCACCCACTGGGGACGGATGACAGCTGGTTTGCTGGAAGATTTCAGAGAATGCTTTATCCTGACCCAGTATGGCAGTTTTTTCCAGTGACAGCTATCCTCTAAGTGCTTAGGAGGGAGAAGTGATATGACTTACTTTTTAGTGGGCTCTCAGCAGTAAGTGGAACAGAACAGCCAGGTTCTTCAATCTTGTAGATTTCATCCACAAGAGTAATTCGGCAATCATTCAAGGTATCTCCAGCATCCCTAGAAGGCAAGCATATAAGAATTGGCTGCATGTCAACAACCAGAACAACAACCAGAACAAGAACAAGAACAAGAACAAGAACAAGAACAAGAACAAGAACAAGAACAAAAAGAAGAAGAAGAAGAAGAAGAAGAAGAAGAAGAAGAAGAAGAAAAGATTTTGGTACACACATATGGCATGTTAAGAGAAATGCCTCTCCCATCCCTGGGCTTAGGTCATCAGACAGCACAAAATAAGGATTTGGGGTGTCGCAGAATAAAATTTTCCATAGAGGCTTGGCAGATGGGATTCCCTGCTCATAATCTATCACTTACCCAAGAACTATCTTGGCATATAACTCCTTGTATGTTCTGGTTTCTCGTTTTTGCAGGATCTCTGCATCATACCAAAATCCCCTCTCCTTTGGATCATCAGGATTGTAATTCAGCATGACGATATCTCCTATTTCTAGCTCCTCCCACTTGAGAGTCGTCCTGGCACGAGCACGCACGTCTCTGGAGCTCAGCTGAATGACACCATTCTCTGGATAGCTTCATTGGGGGACAGGGGGAGGCGGTAAGAAAACATTCCCACATGGTAAATGCAACCCACCCTACCATAGCAACATAAGTCTTAAAATTATCATCAATCACTTAAACTGTTCAAATTTTTTCAAGCACTGTACAGAGAGTGAAAACTAAAAGAAGTCCCTGCTTGCACTGGAAATGTGGAGGCCTGGACAAGATAACAAGAACAAAAAAGGCTTCTCCTGAGGACTTTTTGCCTATTTCTCCGACAACAAAAAATGAAAATAAGAGGGAACACTGGATATGTGGAGAAATTCTATTAAAAATTATCTCACTTGGAATAAGAGAAATGCATTTTAAGACAAGATACGCAATACGTGAAGATCTGTAGAATTCTAGTAAGGGTGAGGAACCCTTTAGGCCTGCCAAGCCTTGGAGGTTGACCTGCCAGGCAGTTTTGGGTAAACCACACTCCTCTTTCTCTGGGCCTCTGTCATATACGATGTCAGGTGCAGGAAAGTTTAAACTGCAGGTTGAAACCTCAGAGTGCAGCTAAAAGACTATTTTTTCCCCACCGTAGTCACAGCTTGAACTCAAAAAAGAAGTGTTCCTTGTGTGAAGCCACAGTTTGTATTCAAGGCAGGCTGCAAAGGAGGATTCAAGAGCACACTTAAGAGTGCCTTACCAATTCGTTCCTTTGAAATTGAGTCACATGACATGACCATGATGTCATGTAACCGATACCTGTCAAATTACACCTATCTGTCAAAGTGGCTCACAGTGGGTGGGGGAGATCAGGATCTGGCTTGCCTGCTCTGTTCTCTCCTTTATCCCTGCACTAGAAAGTGATAATTCCTGTATACACTGTAGTATAAACATATGCAGCACTCAGACCCAAGTTGCATTTCTGCACCTAGCGGGTGCTGCCATGTTCATGAGTAGCATACTGGGACCTCCAGTTTCTTGTGAACTGCTGCTTGCCATCTTTTGGTGATCTACTGCAACACAGAGGCTGCCTCATTTTTTAAGACCTTATAGAAAAGAGTGCAGGGAAAACTAAGAGCAAACCAATTCTAAAAGCAGCCACTTACAAACAGCAGTAAAGTGGCCCATGTTCTGCCAAAGAAAAAGATAGCCTCACATGGCAGCTAAGGAAAGCCCCCCCACTTTTCCAAGGGGAAAGGGAGCAGGAAGGAGTGGCAGAGGGCTTGCCTGTTCTGTCCTGCAAAGTAAGGTATTCCAGGTGCTTCAAGCAGTTCCCAGAGATGGAGAGCAGGCAGGGATTACCATGCAGCTCCACCGACTATCACCACCTACCTCTGCAACTCCAAGTTTAGGAAGGTGGCTGGGGCAACATAGCACGTTCAGCACAGAAAACAAAGTGTGAATGCCTGGTTACATCTATATGCAAAAGACATCCCCAAGGCTTTAGTTGAGATTCCTGCACTGCAGAGGGTTGAACCCTCTGGGACCCTTCAACACTACAATTCTATGATTCTACAGTGGTGCCCCGCAAGACAAATGCCTCGCAAGACGAAAAACTCGCTAGACGAAAGAGTTTTCCGATTTTTGAGGTGCTTCGCAAGACAAATTTTCCTATGGGCTTGCTTCGCAAGGCGAAACGTCTTGCGAGTTCTTGCGAGTTTGTTTCCTTTTTCTTAAAGCCGCTAAGCCGTTAATAGCCGCTAAGCCGCTAATAGCCGTGCTTCGCAAGACGAAAAAACCGCAAGACAAAGAGACTCGCGGAACGGATTAATTTCGTCTTGCGAGGCGCCACTGTATTATTCTTTGAATGCTAGGCTGAACTCCACCATCAGGTGTTTGCCAAAAAAAATAGCGTGTTGTTCTAAAGGGACTAGGAAAAAACCAAAACACTCACTCTTCATATTTCACATGATATACAATGTCCTCTTCAGCAATGGCTTCTTGCAGATCAGATTCCTCATCACTCTCACTTGCCTTGTTGGCAGCTTTTTCTTTCTGGGTCACGTTGACAACCTGAGCTTCAAACCAGGCCCCCATGCTTGTATCACGAGCATCTACTAGCTCATTGATCTAAAAACAAAAGCCCAGAGTCCAGCTATTTAGTTGTTTTTAAATAAACTCAATCTTGAAAATTACAGCCATTTCAAAAGGTAAACAGCATTCATTTCTGAAAAGCAATAAAGTCGAAGGGAAATGGGTATTTGGAGTGTTACATCATAGGTGGCCAATCTTCTGGGGGCACATACCAGAAGGAAAGAAGTAGGAAGATCAACAGATGGGCACTTTTATAGTTAAAGACACATTCCAACACATTCCAACCAGGCAGAAATATTTTAGAACAGGCTTTCTCAAACTCAAGTCTCTGGCTGTTTTTAGACTATGATTCCCATCATCCCTGGCCACTGGTTCTGCTATCTATGGATGATGGGAGTTGTAGTTCAACAACAGCTGGAGACATGAGTTTGGGATACCCCGTTCTAGAATGGCATGGAGCAACACTGGAAAAAGTCCCGAGGGCCATATAGAGGTCTGAAGAGCCACAATCGGCTCCAAGGCCTGAGGTTCTGCATCCATGGCACACAGAAAGGGCCTCACTACTTTGGTTTCCTTTTCCTGTTCTGTGCTATTGCCTGACCCCTCCCTCAGTAGCCTAGGAAACAAAAAACACATGAAGATGATGGATTCTTCAGAGCTAGCTGACCTGACTGGAAGAGTCCGCGACCAGAAGGAGGTGTACCAGGAGGAATGGATGAAATTCAAAGACTATTTAGTTAAATATGTGAAGATAATTTAATTGGAAAAACTTGCAAATACCAGATAGGCTTAGGATTTAAATATGTAATGTTAGAGATTAAAATATTTAAAGTTAAAATAGAAAGATGTTAAGTGATTAAGTTAATTTTATGAGAAAATTGGTTTTGGAAAACTGTTATAATGATATACACTGAAATTCAACTAGGGGGATTCAAGGAAGTCACATAACAATGTTAATAAGATTGGTTTAAATACAGTTGAGATTCATGTTTGTTTGTTTGTTTGTTTGTTTTTGGAAAATTTAAAAAAATGGGGGGGGGACAAAGAACACAAAGGAACAACTGTGGATTGTAAAATGCACCAGATACTTTCAGGCTAGACTTGTACCCCATTCTGCTTCATCCTTAATTTATGACATTAACCTTGTGCAGCAGTGCAGATGCTGTTTAGGTTTTCAGACCAGTCTTTTAATATGGGCAGAAAGATTCTTCTGCAAATGCATTTTTAAAGAAAGCTACGGAGTACCATATCATGCCCTTTCCTTCCCCCTTTATCAAATTAACAAAAAGCTGAGCAATTGCAATAATAAAAGTATTATATTTCATTTTTCAAAAAGGAAGTACAGTGGTGCCCCGCAAGACGAACGCCTCGCAAGACGGAAAACCCGCTAGACGAAAGGGTTTTCCGTTTTGGAGGCGCTTCGCAAAACGAATTTCCCTATGGGCTTGCTTCGCAAGACGAAAATGTCTTGCGAGTTCCTACGGGTTTTTTCCCTTTCCCCCCTTTTTCTAAGCCACTAAGCCGCTTATCAGCTGATCCGCTAAGCCGCTAAAAGCCGCTAATAGCGCTAATCCGCTAAGCCATCAATGGGCTTGCTTCGCAAGACGAAAAAACCGCTAGACGAAGAGACTCGCGGAACGGATTAATTTCGTCTTGCGAGGCAGCACTGTACTCCAAATGCCAAGTGTTCATAGTTGGACTGGTATTCAACTAGCCTGCCTTCCCTTTCTCCATCCAGAAATAAATGTTGTATAGGTTTTATCCCATTGCAGTTGATAACAGCTCAGTTTCAACATGTGTCCAATTTGTCGATATTTTGCTTGTTTTTAGATACAGCTGCCTATTTATTGAGGAAAGTGTCAAAATACATTTTCTCATTTGTATAAACTGACCAATGACTGCAAAATGAAATCAATGATAACATGTTTGGAGTTGTTGTTTTTTTAGAACTTATAGACATTTTTGCTTTGCTCATTTGATATTAAAATTAAATCTAAAACCACCTCACCTTGTAGAATCCAAAGCCTGGGTCCACCAGATCAGTTTGGCCTGCTGTGCTTGGTGGTCCCTCCATTTCCACAGCCCCCTCCCCATTATTGGAGTTCTTATCAGATTCACTTTGGCCTGAACCACACCCAGAGTCCGTGTCTGAAAGTTCAGAATCCTTCTCTTTGTTAGCCAAAGGCAGGAGGGTAGGGCTTTGCCTCACCAGCAGTTGGACTATATCATTCAGGCCAACGCTGTAATCGAAAAGGGAATGACCATCTTCCATCTGTAAAATAAGAGTAGGAAGACCAACAGTCACATATCAACATCCAACAACTTAACACACAACCAACCCAAAAACCCTTTGAAGTGGGTCAAAATGTTTTGCCCCATTCAGTTTTAATTCCTAGGTTCGATGCCCCTTTTGTTTTCATGCCAGCATTTCTGTGAATAGATTAAACAAAGTTAAAGCAAAATGTTGTGTAGCGTTGGCTGTACCAAGCATAAGATGCTAGTCTCCATTCCCTAGTACAAAAAGCTTCGTGCACCAGCAAGCAGTTGAAGAATAGGTTCATCCTACACATAAAATGCTTTTCTATACAACTGTCCTCTTTTCAACTCCCAAGGAATCCATTATACTACTCAGCAAGCTACCCATACAACTCACACCATATCATCCTGTTATCACTATCTTCAGAAATATCACAAGTTGTTTCATTTATTTTCAACGCTATAAGAAAGCAAAACATAGCTCCATCCTTATTTCAGTTATCATGATACTGTATATATCGAAATATTGCAATGTTTAGCTCAAAGCTTTCCAAACTGTGTGTCATGACATGTTAAGCATGTTGGCTGCAGTGTATAGGTGTGACAGTGTATAGGTATGTCGCACTAACACTTCCTATGCTCCTCCTGGGCTGGAAAGGGGTTAGTGTAACCTCCAGTTTGCTAGTAAAATTCAATTACTGTGTCGTGAAATGATGCATGTCTAGAAAGTGTGTCACCAACATGAAAAGTTTTGAAAGCTCTGGTTTAGCTGGTAATATATCGTGATGTTGAAAACCAATTACTGCCCAGCCCTAGTCTTTTGTTGTTGTTGTTGTTTATTTTATTATTTTAAACAAAGTAATAATGATAAATAAATAGAAATAAAACTGTGCCCCACCCCCAAGACCATTTCATTATAACTATCCAACCTCCTCAAATTTCAACACCTCTTGCGATGGTCTGACCAATTCCCCTCATCACAGCTTTCATTGTACAGTATCCCATATTATTGCTTGAGTATTTTGCCCCTTCTCATTAATTTCCCATATGTCTAATAATTATCTCCCTATCTTATTTACTGTTTGACTATTATTGAAGATCCTCATATCTAACCATCCTCTGGCTTCCTTATAATCTTTCTTACCCAGCCCTAGTCTTATGTATTACAGTAGTACCTCGGGTTAAGAACTTAATTCATTCTTGAGGTCTGTTCTTAACCTGAAACTGTTCTTAACCTGAAGCACCACTTCAGCTAATGGAGCCTCCCGCAGCTGCACAATTTCTGTTCTCATCCTGAAGCAAAGTTCTTAACCCAAGGTAATATTTCTGGGTTAGCAGAGTCTGTAACCTGAAGCGTCTGTAACCCGAGGTACCACTGTATAGCATAAGCTCTTGTGGGTTAGAGACGCTTTGTCATATGCAACTGGCCTAAGAAAGTTGCCAAACAGACTAATGCTGCAACCTCTCTGAAAGTTATTGTAAATACTGCAGGTCTTTACATTCTTCCCTTTCTGTGTCAATTCAGAACACCTAGTGTGTGTGCCCCCCCCAACAACCAACCAACAAATCAATCTACAGGTTTCACCAACAATTTAGGTCTGTATTACTCATTTGGGAACACTAGAAGCTGGGAACAGGAATTAGCCTGCAAAGTTTTCCATTGATTCTGCACCTTACAGTACGTATCTTAGGACAAAGATGTCCACATACATTTATCAGACAATTATTCCTAAAGAGATACTCTCAACCAAAAGAAATTCAACTAATGCTCTCTGGTGAGGACACATTTGTACTTGCAGTGCAAGTTCCTCAGCATGTGGCATACGTAACAGCAGGATCTCTAAAGAAAGCCAAAGTAAAAGCAAGAATAAAGCATTATTTTCTCTTTCTTATTCAATCAAAATGTCATCGTTTAGTGAATACGCATAGCACAATAAACAGTACTACAGTAAACTAAAGTGAAGAGGAATGACTGGAATAGTGGCATGGCATCCTTAGGAAAAGGCTTTTCAACTTGAAAAGCATACTCAGAGAACTCTCAAGCAGAGGGGAAGGGGAGGCTGAGGGAACACTCCACAAGGAAGGGTGTTTGAAAAAAATATGAGGCTGCCAGCTCTGCAGGCAAGGGGTGACATATCTGGGCTCCTGAGCCCCACAGGGGTGCCACAGAAAGAGTATCAGGGGAGCCATGGCCTTAAAAAAAGGTTGAAAACCTCTGGGATAGGACATTGCCATGTTTTTCTTACTGCTCCTGCTCCTGGGTCTCTTAACAGCAGCCTGCAACCAAAGTTTTAGTTGCAAGGAAACTTAACTATCTCCAGCAACATTCTAGGAGATAAAGTAAAAGTTTATCACTATGAATGCTTAGCTTTTCTTTTTTAGTTGCGATTTTATTAATGTGGCTAATATTGTTTTATAGATTAAAAATGTCTTATTGATTTATTAATCGTATAGTGACTTTTGCTGTAATTGTGATTTTTAGCTTATTTTTGTTGCAATTTTGTTAATAGTGTTTTACAGATTGTAATTGTTTTATTGATGTTTGTTAATTATTTTATATTATTTATGCTGCATTTGTGATGTTCTATTGTGTTTTGTTATGTTATTGTTATTTATTGTTTGCAAGCCACTTTGAGATTCATTTGAATTAAAAGTGGCATAGAAATATAAGCAATCTATATTTAATTAAGTTTCCCAAGCGCACACACACACCCCTCTGCAACTATAGCAATGTCCCCGCTCACAGGCTTACAATGTAATCAATGTGGCACAAAAGGAATAGGGAAGAGTAAAACAATCCTTGGAGCACCTACAGCTTCACTGGCCAATGACGGGGCCAATTTGATCTCTCTATTGCCATTATGTTCTTCCTGGGAGACACAGTGTACAACCACCCAGGGGCTCCAAGTCACCGGGCTGGCGCCAAGAGGCCACTGTGCCTCCCTTCAGCTATGAAATCTAATGTAACTGGCAGCTGGAACACAGTGCCCTTTCATGCAGGGAGCTCCTCCTCCTTTGGCTGATAGATGGCGCAGGCTCGACTTCCACTTGCTATAGATTAAGCCACAGCAAGTAAACATGAATTTAAAGTTTAACAAACCCTAGAACTCTTGCATTAGTGCACATAAGGGAGCACTGACAAAAAAATATGTCACATCTGAACCACACCATAGTCTCGTTCCATTTTCTCTTCTGTCCCCATCCCTTTTTATACTGGATTTATGACAGCATGCAGGGCTGTCATATTGTTTAAGATCTGCGCAGTGCTTACAAAAGGTTTCGTAAAGTTCATGGCTAGCTCCTAACTAGCATCAAATAAGGACAGACCACTTCCTCCAAACAAAGATATAGCTGAAGTTTTAACACGCAGCAATCCACCTAACTAGCAATTCTGGAAGCCTAAAGGAAATAATTTTCAGCTTCACCACCTTCAGCAAACCCTCTCTATACTGAAGTGCTTGCCAAGGAACCCCAGTCTATATACCCCTGGATTCCTCTCTTGCTGCAATACTGAGTCAGCTTCCTATGTTCCTAGCCTGGGATGTATTCTAGGGCAGGGATAGTGAACATGTGGCCCTGCAGATGTTGTTGGACTTCCAGCTCCCATCAGTCCTAGCCAGCACAGCCAGTGGTCGGGGATTATTTGAGCTGCAGCCCTCTAGATGCTGCCAGACTACATATTCCCCATCCCTCTTATGGGGTGTATACCGTATTTTTCATCCCATAGGACGCTCTGTCCCATAGGACGCACCTAGTTTCAGGGACCTCCCGCAGGGCTCCCCAGGCTGCGGATATCTGCCCGGTGCGTGGGGCACTCTGCTTCAGGGCGCTCCACGCACCAGGCGGCAGGCCGCTATCCGCAGCCTAGGGAGCCCTGCGGGAACTCCCGTGGGCTCCCCAGGCTTGCTGATAGCTTCCTGAAGCCTGGAGAGCGAGAGGGGTCGGTGCACAGAGTTCATTGTTAAATGACTGAGAATTGGGAATAGGGGTGCACACCGACCCCTCTCACTCTCCAAGCTTCAGCGAAAGCCTGTATTCGCCCCATAGGACGCACACAGATTTCCCCTTCATTTTTGGAGGGGAAAAAGTGCGTCCTATAGGGCGAAAAATAAGGTAGTTCATTCTCCCATCACTATCTACATGAAACAAGAATGCATCCTTGAATGAAATACTCCCCTATGCTGTGCATTTCAGAAAAGCAACACTGGTGTCTAGCTGTCTTTTGGGGAAGCTTATCCACAATTAGTGGCCTGTGCACTGAGGAGCCAGGGATCCCTGGAACAAATCACCGGTTTAAGGGAAATTATTCACCCCTTCAAATGCTATGGGAATGTTATGATGTATTAAAGTGGGTATGTAAAATACCAAATCAAACAGACAAAACTCCAACAGCCCACATTTTCAACAGTTTTGAACAATCTCAAGCTCAGACCTTGACAGTTCTTCAAGGTCTTGCAAACACATACACACTCAGAGATATAATCTATTACCAAATGGCACCTTAAACCTAAGCTATGGTCACAACAACAGAATGTGCTGACGCTGATTCCCCTCCAATGGGATTTTTATTTTTATTATTTATTCTATTTCTATACCGCTTTAGTTTAAAGAACAAAACTCAAAGCACTTTACAACAAATTAAGACATCAAATAAAACAATCCAGAATAAAACTAATACAAGCTTCAAGAAAAATATTTCAGATCTTTCTCTAAGTAACATTTTTCTTTCCCCAGTCGCCAACCTGGCATCCAGAGATCTACACATGGTCACAATGGACTTGCACCAGTTGCAGAACATGCCTGACTAATTTCAAAAGACAGTAACATTAAGAAAGCACTCGCTCACCTGGACAAGGACCCTATTTTCCTTCTCATTCTGAATGCATCCCTGAATTATTTTTTCATTTCAATATGCAAAATCACAAAAAAATACTGATATGGTGCACAATATCTCAAATTACAACTAAAACCATCAAAAAGTGAAATTAAAGCAAAATACATTAAAGAATCACCAAGTACAGAATGGGTCATATAACAAGAAAGAGTAAATGTTCTCCTATGGTGGCTTGCTGAAATAACCAAGTCTTCAGTTGGTGTCCAAAACTCATTACAGACAGTGCCAGCTTGATTTCATTAGGTAAAGAGTTTCGTAACTGCAGTGTGCCGTCACACTAAGCGCATAATTTCATGCAGAGGACAGTTTGACATGCTAGAAATGTCTCAGTGACAGATCACCAAGTTCAGAAAGATATACAGTATAAGGAATAAGGTGATCTTTTAAAGTACACTGGCCCCGGGTTATTTAGTTTTATATGAAAAAAGTAAAACCTTGAATATAGGTTGCCACTGTACTGGCACACAAAGCAGCTCTCAACACAGGTGTTATGTTGTCATTAGCCAACATAACTGGGCTGCAGAATTCTCACCAGCTCTAGTTTCTACGGTACACCAACCTCAAGAATAAGCCCCACATAGACCACATACAATACTGTAGTCTATCCACATTACAGTGCTTGAGCCACTGTAACCAACCTATCCCAGACAGATGTGAAGCTGGTAAAAGGTATACCTAGCCACTAAGGTATCCTAAGCCTCAAGTGACACATCTACATCACAAGTACCCACAAAATGTTTATGTACTTCTCCAGAGTTTGTGCAAGCCCACCCAGAACAGGCAACTAGTGAATCTCCCAGACATGGGAACCATGCATCCACAGTGCTTCTGTTTTGCCAAGATTTAAACTCAAGTATTACCCCTCATCTTTTCACAAGCTTGTCAAATTCACAGAACACACCATCAAGCAGAATGGAAGAGCAGCTAAATGCAAATATATTTACCTAACAAAAGACAATTACTTTATATATCACTCTGAATCCCATTTACAAGGACTGAAGCAACAACAATCTTTCCAAAATGCCAACTTAACATCAAAACACTGATTTCAGCAGAACACTAGAGGAAACAAGTACATTGAGATACCTCAGGACTAAGACGGAGAGATCACTGAAAGAGCATGTGTCAGTACAAAGTCGCTAGATGGCAGTGCAAGTCAGGGTTGTTGTTGTTTTCCTTTTTAACAAAGTTAGCAATAAACTTAGCTCAAAAGTTCTCAATCAATTCATGCAACTCTCTCCAAAGAGGCTACTAGCCAGGACTCATTCTCAGTCTAAGCACATTTGTAAAGTTAACAATCTAGCTGCGAATTTCAATCCTTGGTTGCCCATTAACATCAATGACCAAGCAGCTGCTACCAACCGCAGGATGAAAACCTGCATTAGTTCTACCCTGCAGGCACAACAGCTCCAGCAGCACTCAATGCACGCATGCTATGTTAAGATGCATATCTGCCAGCTTCTTACATAACCCCACCAGTAGGTGTGCTTGCTTCACAAAGCAATGTGCTTCATCAGAACCCTAGCATTCATTGCAACAATACAGTGGTGCCCCGCAAGACGAATGCCTCGCAAGACGAAAAAACCGCTAGACGAAGAGAATCGCGGAACGGATTCTTTTCATCTTGCGAGGCACCACTGTACTTTATTAGTGGAAAACTCAAGCTTAAAAGCCCTTATATTAGAAGTGGTGGAGCAAACCCATAGCTTCCTTTTTAAAGCCAAACTTTGTTTCTTTCAACTGAGACTTGAAAAATGCATTTCCTTCTTCTGCACCACACATAAAGATTTGGGCCCAATCAGCACCATATTTAAAGCAGTATCATCCCACTTTAAAGAGTCATGGTATTTTCCGAAGAACCCTTGGGAAATGTAGTTTGTTACAGGCACTGAGAGCTGCTCAGAGATTCCCTATTCCCCTCACAGAGCTGCAGTGCTCAGAGTTCATTGTTAAATGACTGAGAATTGGGAATAGGGGTGTCCTAACAACGCAGCATTCTTAACTAGCTGAAGTTTCCAAGATTCTTTGGGGGAACCACAGCTGTTTAAAGTGGAATGATACTGCTTTAAACGTAGGTGGGGCCTGGATGGCAGTGAGGATGCGCAAGATGGCAGTTACGAGAGGGAAGAACAATGGGAGACGGGTACCTGTTTGCCCCTGTAGAAGAGCCTTTGCCTATCAGGTGCCACCCTGAACACTTCATGTATCCTCTGCCGGAGCTCTTCCACCTTGGTGAGCTTGGAAAGGGAGTCCACTCGATGCGTCTCTTTCCCATCCATGCTGCGCACTTGAATCCACATTGTGGCTGTACCTTTGTCAAGGGACAAGCAAAGGACAAGATTACAAACACAAGGAGGGAAAAGGGGGCAAAGCGGGAAAAAGAAATGCTACCCCCTCCCTTCAATCACTCCACAAATTATATTAACAGCATTTTTCTTCCCTCTACACTGCATGCATACGGTTATTATTTCATAATATATACATGCCCAAACCAATTTATTTGCCCATCAACTTTTTTAAAAACTGTGATAACTCTCTAAATGTTGTACTAATACAAGGTTATAAAGTGGGAGGGAGAAAAAGTGGGGGGAAAGAGAAAATATTTTTTAAATGGAAAAAGTTACGCTGGACAATTCTACCACCAGAAATTCAGGAGGCAAATTGTTCTCTCACAACTTTTCCTACTTTCACTGTAATTAAAGAAGAAGACCCACACTGGCCCCCCTCTAAATATAATACCGATAAGTACTTAAAGATGAAACTGGCCCAATGCCCTCTAGTTCTTACAAAGGCCAACAAGGTACCCACATGAGTACTGCTGTGTTCAGGTCCTGCCATTGGGGTACCCCGGTTGGCCACTATGAGAACTGCATGCCGGACTGGCCTGATCCAGCAGGTTTCCTCTCACGTTCTCAAGCCCACAACCAGGAGCTGCATTATACCGAATCGGACCATGAAGAACCTAGCTACTGGGTCAGGCCAAAAGAACCCATCTGGCCCAACATCCCAGTGTGAAATTTGCCTGGCACGTGTTTTACACCTTCCTGCCCCCTTGATATTGTGCCCCCCCCCCGAGCTCCTCAGAAACATCCCCCTTCGCTTTCCCAGACCCCAGCAACTCTTCCAGTCTCTCCCTATGCGCCCCCCCATGCACACATGTACATATATACTAGGCACATCCCCTCATATGCAAACCCAATTACTACCAGCACCCCCGATTCCTTCCAAGCCGCCACCACCCCAATCCCGCTGCCTGCTAAAGTACGGAATTTTTTATTTAACGCTTTTTATTGATTGCTTTTTAACTCAAGGCTCCCAAAGCAGTGAATGGCACTATCTACAGTATATACAGTGGTACCTCGGGTTAAGAACTTAATTCGTTCCAGAGGTCTGTTCTTAACCTGACACTGTTCTTAACCTGAGGTACCACTTTAGCTAATGGGGCCTCCTGCTGCCGCCGGAGCACGATTTCTGTTCTCATCCTGAAGCAAAGTTCTTAACCTGAAGCACTATTTCTGGGTTAGCGGAGTCTGTAACCTGAAGCGTATGTAACCCGAGGTACCAGTGTGTGTGTGTGTGTGTGTGTACACACACACACATACACATTAACAAACGTAACAAAATAAAAGTATTATTATTATTTTATTATTTTTCTTTTCTTTTCCTTCTCCTCCTGCAATGAGGCTACATTTTAATATTTTAATGTTCCATATATTTTAATGTTGTATTTTATTTTTGTTTTTAAGTTTGTAATCATTCATCTTGTTTTTTATTATTGCTTGTAAGCTGCTCTGAGCCCGGCCTTGGCTGGGGAGGGCGGGGTATAAATAAAAAAATATTATTATTATTATTATTATTAATTATTCATTCTCCTACCCCTTTCCCACCCCTAGTGAAGCACAGGGCGAAAGTGCCCCTTTCCCCCCCCACCCTCCTATAGATTCTGCCCCATGAGTCCCCTCAGAAGTAGGCCATCCACTTTGAGCCCCCCACCACCACCACCAGCCCCCCTGCTCACCCCACATTTGCCCCCCCCCACTGTCGTTTGCCAGGAATACGCAACCCCTCGTTGCCACCAGCCCCCCTTAAACCCCACAGCCCCCCCACCACCAAAACAACCCCCTCGCCTGCTGCTACCCCCTTTGTCTCACTATTTTATGCAACCCCCCCCCCACAAAAAGTGCACCCCCCCCACTTTGCACGCCCCCAACCCCAAAAAGCGACTCCCCCTCTCCACAATGAATGAGCCCTACGCCCGCCTTCATTAAAAAGAGCCCCAGCCCCACAATTACGCACCCCAGCGACAAAAATCCCCTCAGAGCCGGTCTTACCCAGCGCGACCTCTCAGCCAAACTTGGGCTTCTCTCGCTCCCGCATTTTTTTTTTCCTTTCCCGCCCCGCCTTTTTTTCCATCTCTCTCTCCACCTCCACCACCCATTGGCTGAGTCCCCGGATAGCGGCGAACCGCATTGGCCGCCGCTTAAGGCACCGCCCCCCGTCCCCGCCCCCGCCTACCAAAAGCAAGTTCGCCTGCGCCACGTTCCCACTGCGCGAAGTGCGTGTGTCTCGTTTCCCTTCTCCCTCGCGCGCGCCACAAAAATTGAAAAAAACCGCCCCCGGCGCGAGGGTTGGGACGGGAATTTGAGAGCAGCTCTCGCGATATTATGTAAAAGAGCAGGCCGAGGGAGCTGGAAGGAGAGCGCTTTATGCTTCTGAGTTCATTTAAAGGGGCAGGCGGTGAAATAAATATTCATCAACAACAACCACCTTAATTTTAAAAAGCTATTGAGATTATGGAAGGGCTCTCTGTAGTAGCACCACGGAAATTGAAATAATTTCAATTGCCACTCTAAACTCAATTGCATAAATCCCATTTCAGAAATAAATGGCATTTCTTTTGCTTTTATGCTATTGAACTTCACTTTAATACAAAAAATTCCTTCCAGTAGCACCTTAAAGACCAACTAAGTTAGTTCTAGGTATGAGCTTTCGTGTGCATGCACACTTCTTCAGATACACTGAAACAGAAGTCACCAGACCCTTCTATATAGTGAGAAGGTGGGGAGGGGTATTACTACTCACAAAACAAATTCCTTCCAGTAGCACCTTAAAGACCAACTAAGTCAGTTCTTGGTATGAGCTTTCGTGTGCATGCACACTTCTTCAGATGTGTATCTGAAGAAGTGTGCATGCACACGAAAGCTCATACCAAGAACTGACTTAGTTGGTCTTTAAGGTGCTACTGGAAGGAATTTGTTTTGTTTTGACTATGGCAGACCAACACGGCTACCTATCTGTAACTGATACTACTCACAAGACAGAGAAACCAGTAGGAGAACACTTCAGTCTCCCAGGACATTCTATACAAGATCTCAAAGTAGCTGTTCTATTACAAAGGAATTTCAGAAATAGACTGGAAAAAGAAGCTGCTGAATTGCAACTTATTACCAAACTTAAAACCATGGAGAGACCTGGTCTGAACAAAGACATTGGATTCTTATCTCATTATACATGACAAAGCCATTTTTCACTTTCTCACCCCTTGCTTTTTCCTGTAAGACCTATTGCAGTCGTTAAGTGTCGTCAACAGGCTCATCACAGCTATCTGCCAATCACCCACTCCCACCACCCTTCTGAGTAATACCCCTCCCCACCTTCTCACTATATAGAAGGGGCTGGTGACTTCTGTTTCAGTGTATCTGAAGAAGTGTGCATGCACACGAAAGCTCATACCAAGAACTGACTTAGTTGGTCTTTAAGGTGCTACTGGAAGGAATTTGTTTTGTTTTGACTATGGCAGACCAACACGGCTACCTATCTGTAACTGATACTACTCACAAGACAGAGAAACCAGTAGGAGAACACTTCAGTCTCCCAGGACATTCTATACAAGATCTCAAAGTAGCTGTTCTATTACAAAGGAATTTCAGAAATAGACTGGAAAAAGAAGCTGCTGAATTGCAACTTATTACCAAACTTAAAACCATGGAGAGACCTGGTCTGAACAAAGACATTGGATTCTTATCTCATTATACATGACACAGCCATTTTTCACCTTCTCACCCCTTGCTTTTTCCTGTAAGACCTATTGCAGTCGTTAAGAGTCGTCAACAGGCTCATCACAGCTATCTGCCAATCACCCACTCCCACCACCCTTCTGAGTAATACCCCTCCCCACCTTCTCACTATATAGAAGGGGCTGGTGACTTCTGTTTCAGTGTATCTGAAGAAGTGTGCATGCAAACGAAAGCTCATACCTAGAACTAACTTGGTTGGTCTTTAAGGTGCTACTGGAAGGAATTTTTTGTTTTGACTATGGCAGACCAACACGGCTACCTATCTGTAACTTCACTTTAATACATTAAAGATGTACCCACACGCACAAGAATAACGGAAAATAAACTACCTAGGCTGACTTAGCTCTGTTAATTTCAGCGGGTCTATTGCAAAGAGAATTTACCTGGATGCAAGTCACCCAAAATTAAAAACTGGATACTTATTGATCATTATCAATTAATTCATTAAAATGATGCATCTTCTGGACACGCCTAAAAACAAAAGGCAGTTAAGGCTGCAACTCTGTGATGGCTTATTTGTAAGATAGTTCCCTTAAATTTAAAAAGAGCATGCAGTTTCATTAAGTCCAGCAGGTTTCTTTCTTTTTAAAGGTTTTTTTTTTTTATTAACAATTCTCCCTAAAGACAGTAAAATTACAACTACAGAAGATGCAAATTGAATTAAGCCCAGAAGGTTTCAACTGAGAAATGCAACCATCTCAGGATTGTTGATTACATTAACACTTGTAGTTGGGACAAAGGGAATGAATAGATCTTGGTTCTTATTCAGCTTTTTGCTCCTTTAATGCAGTAAGCCAGAAATTCCCAGAACAAAGACTTAAGGCCACATTCACGCCATGGGCTTAAGGCACTATGAGGCTGCTTTGAACAATCAGGAGTTGTTAGGAGACCCCCTCTTCCTCTCCCAGAGATGTCTGGGAAGAAAGATCAATTGTTAAACCACTCAGGGAATGGCATAACACCCACAAACCCTGGCTTAGTAGGAGAGCACCTTCAGTACAAGCAGAACGTCTCAGGTTTGATCCTTAGAGTCTCCAGGAAAGGCTGGGGGGGGGGAGAACAAGTAAACCACCTTTGAGCTTCTTTGAGATAAAGGTGGAATAGGAAGAAGCCTGGAGAAGAGGAGGTTAAGGGGTGATATGATAGCCACGTTCAAATATATAAAAGGATGTTACATAGAGGAGGGAGAAAGGTTGTTTTCTGCTGCTCCAGAGAAGCGGACACGGAGCAATGGATCCAAACTACAAGAAAGAAGATTCCACCTAAACATTAGGAAGAACTTCCTGACAGTAAGAGCATATATATCCGAGTTTCTCACACTGTCTAACCACTATGCCACGCTGTTGGCACTACAACTCCCATCATCCACAGCCAGATTGGCCAATAGTTGAGGATGATGGGAGTTGTAATCCGACATCATCTGGCAACCCAAGGTTGAAGAGCACTGGATTAAAAGATCCAAGGGAGAGATAAACCAATAATGTCCTCATTAATTTGGGTTTACGTAACCTAAACAAAGGGATGGGGGTGGCACTGTGGTCTAAACCACTGAGCCTCTTGAGCTTGCCGATCAGAAGGTCGGCGGTTCGAATCCCCGTGATGGGGTGAGCTCCCGTAGCTCGGTCCAAGCTCCTGCCAACCTAGCAGTTTGAAAGCATGTCAAAGTGCAAGTAGATAAATAGCTACCACTCGGGCGGGAAGATAAACTGTGTGTCCGTGCGCTGCTCTGGTTTTGCCCGAAGCGGCTTAGTCATGCTGGCCACATGACCCGGAAAAACTGTCTGCGGACAAATGTTGACTGCCTTGGCCAGTAAAGTGAGATGAGCGCTGCAACCTGAGAGTCGTTCACAACTGGACTTAACTGTCAGGGGTCCCTTTACCTTTCCCTTTAACCGTAACAAAATACCCCCCAAGATATTACTCCAAAGGTCAAAAGCTGGAGCTGTGGAGAACGCCATCTCCACTTCTGGAACAACAAGATCAGCCTCTGACAACCTCATAGTTGGACTACAACTCCCATGAGGCCCCAGCCAGCATGGCGGCAAAGGCTGAAGCAGATTTGCAAGCTTGCCGCCTTCATGTTCCAGAAGCTGCTTAATTGCACTTCCTCCTGTTACGGCCTGCAGTAGGAAAACCACAAAGCATCAGTTTGTCTGCAAGCCCCACCAAAGTGCAGCTGTCTATAGATAGGGACAGACCCAATTGCTCCATGACAAACAAAAAAAAAACTTTAGAAATCCCTGTCTCACTTTCCTGCAAGAAACAACAACACAGGCGGCATTGCTCACACCATTTCAACGGCAACCTGGGCTGAAAAAGGTTTGGTCTCTTGCCATTCCCTCCAAGGGGCTCCCATTTTATCTTCACACCAGCCCTGCCAAGTGGGCCAGGTGTGGAGACTGCAGTCCCCAGAAGTTGGGGTTGAGGATGGGAGTTTGCAGCTTAGCAATGCCTGGAGGACCACAAGCAAAACGATTCTAAAATGTTCACCGACTGCAGCTGTTTCCCCCTCATCCATTGCATGGGGTTGGGCTAGATGATCCTTAGTGCCCCGTCCAGCTCAAAAATTCTTTGAATACTCATATTCCTTTCAAAAGCCACCCTCAGCCTGGGGATATTCAATGGGTTGGATTCAATTATGCCCTGCTCAGAACAGACCCACCAAAAGAAAATAAAGCTAAGTTAACTCCAATGGGTAAGAGCTAGGGGTGAACCAATGGAGGAGAAAACTGAATAATATTATAATTTTAGAATACTTAACTGTGAAGATACATAGATGAGGTCAGTGAGAAAGAGGATTGAATTATTTGAAGATATTGAATTGTTTGAGTAGGTTTGAACAATTTGGGGCAATTAACATGTTAAAAGTTAAATAAACCTTGTGGAAGGAGGAGTGTTAAGGTATATAGAAGTGTACATATGGTTGATTTGAATATGTTATTATGGAATATTATTGAATATGTACATTATTGAATATGTACCCAATGTATCAGCCGCCTGGGGTTTCACTGTTTGTGTTTTGGTGGTTGCTAAAAAATTTTATATAAGTTCACTCCAATGGGTTCTAGTCAGAATAGGACTGACTCCCACCCCTTAATTCAGACACAGGCAAACTTGGGCCCTCCAGATGCTTCGGACTACAATTCCCATCATCCCTAGCTAACAGGACCAGATGGAAAAGGACTATGACTTGGGGCCAGAATAAACCAATAGGTGTATGCACCCGTTTTCTTAGGAATAAGTCCCATTGAACTCAATGAAACGTACTTCTCAAAAACTTAAAAATTTCAAGGGGGAACAAGACTGACTGTTGTGCAAAAGGCTGGCAACAATCACACTGTTTGTTTCTGCTAAAACAGGCTCTCTCAGCCCCCCAGATGTTTTGAAACTGCAATTCCCATCATCCTTGACCACTGGTCCTGCTAGCTAGGGATCATGGGAGTTGTAGGCCAAAAACATCTGGAGGGCCGAGGTTGAGGAAGCCTGTGCTAAATCTGAGGTGGAGCAAAGCAAACCTTGACCCTGTCGATTTCAGTGGGATTTCTAGCAAGCTTTCTTCCAAGGACTCAGGGGGGGATATCCAACTTTAGCCACTCAAGAGTAGATCCGTTCATGGGCGTGACCAGGATTTATTTGGGGAGGGGCAGGCTTTATGTCCGGAAGGGCGAAACTGAGTTATCTGCCACACAATTGGTCAGTGAGTTCTTTTTATTTATTTATTTACTTGATTTAAGGGGGGCAGCTCAATGGGTCTACTCTCAGTGTGGCTAACATTGGCCATTACCCCACATTGATAATACTATAGATGCTATGCTACTTGGGAGCAAATCCCAGTACAGTGATACCTAGGGTTAAGTACTTAATTCGTTCCGGAGGTCCGTACTTAACCTGAAACTGTTCTTAACCTGAAGCACCACTTTAGCTAACGGGGCCTCCTGCTGCTGCCGCGCCGCCAGAGCACGATTTCTGTTCTCAACCTGAAGCAAAGTTCTTAACCTGAAGCATTATTTCTGGGTTAGCGGAGTATGTAACCTGAAGCGTATGTAACCCGAGGTAGCACTGTAAACCTAATTGGGACCTCCTTTCCCACTTGAAGGCATGACCAAACTTGGCCCTCCAGCTGTTTGGGGACTCCAGTTCCCATCATCCCTGACCACTGGTCCTGTTACCTAGGGATGATGGGAGTTGTAGTCCCCAAACAGCTGGAGGGCCAAGTTTGGCCATGCCTGCATGCAGAGGCTTTCACTCTGCACCACGCCACAGGGATGACGTGGAAGTCCGTGCACAGGTCTAAAAGTGGTTTTTTCCCTTCACATTCATTGCAATGAATGCTCCTACTCCAGCGTATGTTTCATGAATGCGTGTGGCCGTTTTTTTAAAAAATGTGTGGTCAGCTACCCACCGCTGCAGCCCTTGCCCTGCAACGATCTGGGAGTTAAGTCCATCTGGCTTAACTGAGTAGACTGGAAGGGCAGAATATAGACTCTGCTTAAACAACGAACAGTATATTAGCAGTATATGAAGGTTAACAGAAAATTGCAGCTTATTTTCCCGCTATTGCAGCACCACCACCCCTCTGGCAGCCGACCCACCCCGCAAATTTCTTCTGCAATGCTGGGCAGCACTTACGTGGGGGCAGATCGCCTTGAGATCCACCACACGCTCCACTTCTGAAATACCATTGCTTTACGGATTTCTGTCTTACAAAGGACACTCACCTGGTTTACTTGTCTTTTTTTAAAAAAAAAACAACAACAACTTCTCTCTCTTTCTCTCGGCTCTGCTTCTTTGCAAATCCGAAGACGGGGAAAGCGCGCCTTTTCTCCTTCCTCCGATGGAAAAATTAATAAAAAAATTAAAACTGTATCACTCAATCCCAAATGCTTCCGTTTGATCCAGGTATAGATCTCACGTGGCAATATTATACATATTATATTATATATATTTTATATGTATATATATGTCTGAGTGTCTATAAAAAAAAGCTGGAAGCGAAAGGTCTCCCGCAACTGGAGCAGCCCGCGCAAAATGCTCCTTTTTTACGCCTCCAGTCTTTAGAGTTTGGCGGGGAAAGTTGCTGCGGGCCGTTCGGAGCCTCCTGATTGGTCGGCGGTGGCGGGAACTGGGAGGAAGTGGGCGTGGCTTCATCCCGGCTCACTTGCCATTCCGGCCTGCCGCTCGGAGGGTTGAGTGCGCATGCGCGACGAATGATAGCTCGACTGAGCAAGAGATTTTGTTGCTGTTCAGTCATTCAGTCTTGTCCGCCTCTTCGTGACCCCCTGGACCAGAGCATGCCAGGCCCTCCTGTCTTCCACTGCCTCCCACAGTTTGGTCAAACTCATATTAGCTGCTTCAAGAACACTGTCCCACCATCTTGTCCTCCATCGTCCCCTTCTCCTTGTGCCCTCCATCTTTCCCAACATCAGGGTCTTTTCCAGGGAGTCTTCTCTTCTCATGAGGTGGCCAAAGTCTTGGAGCCTCAGCTTCAGGATCTGTCCTTCCAGTGAGCACTCAGGGCTGATTTCCTTCAGAATGGAGAGGTTTGATCTTCTTGCAGTCCATGGGACTCTCAAGAGTCTCCTCCAGCACCATAGTTCAAAAGCATCCATTCTTTGGTGATCAGCCTTCTTTCTGGTCCAGCTCTCACTTCCATACATCACGACTGGGAAAACCAGAGCTTTAACTATACGTATAGGGAAATTTAAAAAATATATACCACAAGCAGGACTAAAGTCTTAATTTATTTTTTAAGGGATTTGTTGTTGTTGTTTAGTTGCGCCCGACTCTTCGTGACCCCCTGGACCAGAGCACGCCAGGCCCTCCTGTCTTCCACTGCCTCCCACAGTTTGGTCAAACTCATGCTGGTAGCTTCGAGAACACTGTCCCACCATCTCGTCCTCTATCGTCCCCTTCTCCTTGTGCTCTCCATCTTTCCCAACATCAGGGTCTTTTCCAGGGAGTCTTCTCTTCTCATGAGGTGGCCAAAGTCTTGGAGCCTCAGCTTCAGGATCTGTCCTTCCAGTGAGCACTCAGGGCTGATTTCCTTCAGAATGGAGAGGTTGGATCTTCTTGCAGTCCATGGGACTCTCAAGAGTCTCCTCCAGCACCAGAATTCAAAAGCATCCATTCTTCGGCGATCTGCCTTCTTTATGGTCCAGCTCTCACTTCCATACATCACTACTGGGAAAACCATAGCTTGAACTATACGGACCCTTGTTGGCAAGGTGATGTCTCTGCTTTTTAAGATGCTGTCCAGGTTTGTCATTGCTTTTCTCCCAAGAAGCAGGCGTCTTTTCATTTCGTGGCTGCTGTCACCATCTGCAGTGATCATGGAGCCCAAGAAAGTAAAATCTCTCACTGCCTCCATTTCTTCCCCTTCTATTTGCCAGGAGGTGAGGGGACCAGTGGCCAGGATCTTTGCTTGTTTTGATGTTTAGCTTCAAGAGATTACTGTACTTGAAACGCTCAGCTTGACCCGATCATCCCAGCTCTGGAAACTGTTTTGCTTTTGCCTCTTGAGGTTGCAAACCCTCTACTCATTTACCTGGGCGTAAGCGGTGTTCAGTTCAATGGCAGTTACTTTTGAGTAGGGATGTGCAAAAATTAATTTAGTTTGCAACAATGAATATATCAAATTTGCGTTTTCTGGGACTGTGAAAACACCACCCATTTAAAGCAGAAGTCTTCTCCCAAATAATATTTGGAATCGTATTATTAAGTGTGCTGGGAATTGGACCCCTGACCATTAGGTCCAGTCGTGGCCGACTCTTGGCTCATCTCGCTTTACTGGCCAAGGGATCCAGCGTACAGCTTCCAGGTCATGTGGGCAGCAGGACTAAGCCGCTGCCACAGCGAACCACAGCAGCGTACAGAAACACAGTTTACCTTCCTGCCAGAGTGGTACCTATTTATCTACTTGCACTTTGAGGTGCTTTCGAACTGCTAGGTTGGCAGGAGCAGGGACCGAGCAACGGGCACTCACCCCATCGCAGGGAATCAAACTGCCAACCGGCAAGTCCTAAACTCTGTGGTTTAACCCACAGCACCACCCACGTCTTACCTGATTGCTTTTGATCAGTCCTTTAGGTCATGTTTCCTCACTTTTCTTTTTGTCCATAAAAGCTCAAACACACACACACACACACACACACACACACACACAGCCCTACCAGAGATGAACTGGCGGGGAAACCATCAAAAAATACAAAATAGTGTGTGTCATTTTAACAGGTGAATTTCTTCAAATTTCTTCAATGAGGGGTCTTAATAAATATGATTTTGGGTGTGAAGAATTGAAATCTGCTGCTGTTTTTGTGACTGGACAATGTTTAGCTTGGTAAGTCTATGTTTGATGAAGAAGCACATAAACTGTATCCGGGAAACCAAAGAATTTTAATTTTACCCTGTGAAAATGTCAGGCAATGATAAATAATAATATATAACTGCAATTACTTGGCAATCATTTTTAATTATTTCTGTGCAATTTTACCCACATTTTACTTACCAGGCAAAACTGAATTACTGTATATTGACGCTCAGTGACTAGGTACCTTAGAACTGTATTAATTTAACTAAAGTTCCCAAGTCATGTTACAATTTTTTGGCACCCCTCATTTTTGGAATTTGAAAGCTGAAAAATCCAATATACCCTAATACAACCACAATGGGAAAATATTTCTAAATATCTTGTTTTGTCTAGCATGCCAGCAAAGTTTTAAAATTTTTTGCTTTATGTCAAGCCTATAGACTTCAGAGTGCCTTGCTACACCCTAATTAAGCATGCTGACTTGCTCAAAATGGCTAAATCCCATCATTTAATTTGCATAGTATTATCAAATTCCAATATTCAGTATTATCCTTCCAATGTTATCTTGACTACCATAATCATATCAAAGAGTGAAATGGCTGAAAGAGTCAAACATATCCCAGTTGTATTCATTCAGGATTTTGAAGAGAGGCAAAGGCATTTAAATTAAAGTCTTAAATTTACTCAGCAATGCTGATTGTTGTTATCAGCACAATTGCTGCTTTTATGAGGAGTCTCTGTGCTGATTTTGTAAAAGTTTAAGCCCTAATTTAATTGTCGTGGACTGTGCTTTTTGCATTCATTGCCAATTAGCATTCTTATCTCCCCCTTCATTCCTGGCAGTTTAACTTTTCATTCATCAGGTGAAACTTTTGTTGCATCTTGGGTCCTCTAACCTGCAAAAGCTTGCATCAGAACACATTTACTTTTTATAACAAAACCCAGAGTAAAATTAACCCAGAGTAAAATTAAAATTAATAATTATTTTAACCCAGAGTTAAAAGCATGTGCACATCACTACAGAGGTTAATATAATCATCTCAGCAATAACCAACATTTGTCAGATATTTAATTATTACTAATAAATAACAAGTCTCTTAAAGGCACTGTGAGGCTCTTTGATTTTCTTTGTTGCCACACTGGAAATACTGGAACAATTTGTTCGACAAAAAAGAGAAAAAAGATGATGGATCTCTAAAGGTATCTCTAAAGATCTCTGACAGGTCCAGTCGTGGATGACTCTGGGGTTGCAGCGATCATCTCGCTTTACTGGCCGAGGGAGCCGGCGTCCAGCTTCCGGGTCATGTGGCCGGCATGACTAAACCGCTTCTGGCAAACCAGAGCAGCGCACGGAAACGCCGTTTACCTTCCCGCTGGAGTGGTACCTATTTATCTACTTGCGCTTTGAGGTGCTTTTGAACTGCTAGGTGGACAGGAGCAGGGACCGAGCAACGGGAGCGGATTCGAACCACCGACCTTCTGATCAGCAAGCCCTAGGCTCAGTCCTTTAGACCACAGCGCCACCCGCATGGTCTACTGGGGATTTATTATATAGAACTGTGATGTCCTGAGTATGATGTTCCTGTCTCATATCCTCCCACAGAGAACAAAACCTCGGAGGCTGAACTTAAAATCCCAGAAATTTCACACCCACGCTATATATTTAAAACACCTTTTTACTGCGTTAAGAATCCTGGGAATTGTAGTTTACCCCCAGCAACGCTACAGTCCCAAGCACCTTTAACAGATTTCACTTCCCAAGCTTCTTTGAGGGGGGAGCTATGCACTTCAGGTGTGCTTCAGATGCATGGGGTGGAAGTATTTGGCAGGTCAGAAAGGTAACCCATTGTTGGCATCCATCAAGAGACAATGGAGTCTGCCTCCGGGGGTGAAGTCAAACCACTGTGTTAGCCAGGGCACTCTTAAGCATATCTGGTGGAAAGATCCCTCCGAGACCCCCCCCCGAGTTGTCAATCTTTTTTTAGGGGGGGGGAGCCCCCAAAGTTGTTGACTTTTTTAGGAAAGGTTCCCCAGATCCCCGGAGTTGTTGGCCTGTTTTTTAGGGAGTGGACTCAGGAGTTCTTCTAATTCATCCTCATGATTCAAATCACCACATATCAAAAAGTTAAAGCAATCACCAGTTTGTTGTTCTTTAAATAAATTGATAAAGACACAAACAATGAAGTTCCTGGCAAGTTTGTGTTTAAGTACAAAGCTGACGTTTTCAAATATTGTGGGGGTTGGGGTTGGGGTTGGGTATAAAGCAGTGACATCCTGAACCTAAAAAGGACCTAAAACTTGGGTCACAAAGGATGCAGCCCTAAATGCACTTATCTGAGAGTAAGCCCTGCTGAATTTAATAGGACCTTAAAACCCGCCCCCATCTTTAAAGGACTTTTTGTTTGTTTGTTTTTAACCACTATAGTGGTACCTCGGGATGCGAATGGGATCAGTTCCAGAGCCCCTTTCGCATCCCAAATGGAACGCAAAATGTGGCAGCGGTCTGCGTGTGCGCGGGTCGCGGGTCACATTTTGCCGCTATGTGCGTGATGTCATTTTGAGCATCTGCGCATGCATGAGCGGCAGAACCCAGAAGTAACGCACTCCGTTACTTCTGGGTTGCCGCGGAGTGCAATTCAAATGCACTCAACCCGAAGCGCATTCAACTCGAGGTATAATTGTAACTGCATGGAGAGCACGCTCTCAAGTTCATCTTTACCTCCCAACTGAGTCCTTATGGTAGTGCGCCCCCACTCAGCTTTCACCTCCCAGCGCACCAAATCTGAATGAATCCCTCCTCCACCTTTTCCCCCTTTGTGACCCCCTGGACCAGAGCACACCAGGCACTCCTGTCTTCCACTGCCTCCCGCAGTTTGGTCAAACTCATGCTAGTAGCTTCAAGAACACTGTCCCACCATCTCGTCCTCTGTTGTCCCCTTCTCCTTGTGCCCTCCATCTTTCCCAGCATCAGGGTCTTTTCCAAGGAGTCTTTTCTTCTCATGAGGTGGCCAAAGTACTGGAGCCTCAGCTTCAGGATCTGTCCTTCCAGTGAGCACTGGAATGAAGGAAATCAGTATCTGAAGAAGTGTGCAGTATCTGAAGAAGTGTGCATGTACACGAAAGCTCATACCAATAACAAACTTAGTTGGTCTCTAAGGTGCTACTATAAGGAATTTTTTTATTTTGTTTCGACTACGGCAGACCAACACTGCTACCTACCTGTTCCTTCAGAACAGATAGGTTTGATCTTCTTGCAGTCCATGGGACTCTCAAGAGTCTCCTCCAGCACCAGAATTCAAAAGCATCCATTCTTCGGCCATCAGCCTTCTTTATGGTCCAGCTCTCACTTCCATACATCACTGCTGGGAAAACCACAGCTTTAACTATATGGACCTTTGTCGGCAAAGTGGTGTCTCTTGTAGTAGCCAGAGGTATTATCCCTCCCCTAACACCCCATAACTCCCCATAGCAAGTAACTTGACTATTCAAGTGCTTTAAATGGTGTCACCATTGGGTTCTCCCTGTCAGGAGCTTGTCCTACACTCGAGTAGGACCCCGGCAGAGACACATGCTTGACTGGCATGTTCTCTCCCTCCTGGTCAATCGTTCGGGAGCTTCAAAAGCTTTCTTCTTCCTGAACATCACAGTGGCCAATGCCAACCAACACACTTAGGGATCCGCAAACCTCAGCAACTCAGCATTTTGGCTAATCTACTTTATTTACACAGAGCACTGCTACATGGCTCCCTCTCTCTCTAGCAGCAAAGAGAGAAAGAACAAAGGACAACAGTCCCACTTCACGGAACACAGTAACACAAACATCCTGTCTCCGCCACTTCCCACTCTGTGGAGTCAAAACATATACCGTCATGTGATAGACAACAATCCCATGACTGCAATCACGGAGCAGGAATTCTAACATTCCCTCTGCAAGCAGCTGCTCTTTCTTGAAACACACTGTTGTGATGTCACAAGCCCTTTTGACATCATCCAGCGCAGCCCTTGCAGGGATTCTAGACCCCGGAGGGAACAGTCTCCGGAGCTCCTTCCGGGCCACCCATGTCGGTGGTGAAGTCTATCGAGCTGGTGATTCCGAAGGATGTGTACGTAGCCGGCTCGGTGGTGGAAGGGCAACTGGTTCTCAGCCTCCACAGCACGCTGGTGGACCCCCTGGTGAAAGTCGAGCTGATCGGAAGAGGCTACCTTGAGTGGACCGAAGAGACCAACGTTGAGAAGGACTACAGCCAGCCGGGGACCTGCGTCAACAAGGCAGATTATGTCCACAAGACAAAAACTTTCAAGATAGAGCGTGAGGAAAGAGGGTCGTCTGTTGCTGCTTAAACTTTTTATTTGTGCACAAAAAATGGGGAGACAAATCTTAATATTAAAAAAAAAAAGTTGAGACCATACTGCTTACAGTTAAAATGCTGGCTATTCTTACCTCAGTTAGAGGTTTAAAGGGTTCTGCAATATTTTGTTTACCTGATGGACACTGTCAATTATGGGTCAGATCTACTTTATAATATTCTAGGCAGGGCACCAAACTGCAAGGGTCATATTCATAGAGAATCATACTCTTTTAAAAGGAATGCAAGAGGATGTCATGCACATTTTTCAATTACATGTTAAAAGAATATGATTCCCTATGAATATAACCCCAAACTACTAAAACTCTTGGGCTTACCGATCAGAAGGTCGGCAGTTCGAATCCCTGTAATGGAGTGAGCTCCCGTTGCTCGGTTCCTGCTCCTGCCCACCTAGCAGTTCGAAAGCATGTCAAAGTGCAAGTAGATAAATAGGTACCGCTCCAGCGGGAAGGTAAACGGTGTTTCCGTGCGCTGCTCTGGTTCGCCAGAAGGGGCTTAGTCATGCTGTATACTGGCTCCCTTGGCCAGTAAAGCGAGATGAGCGCCGCAACCCCAGAGTCGGCCACGACTGGACCTAACCATCCAGGTGTCGTTTACCTTTACCTTTAATCTAGCCCAACTCCCTGCAAATGCAGGAATCTTCTGCCCAACATAGGGCTGAAACCCACGATTCAAAATCTCATGCTCTACGGACTGAGCTATCTCAGCTTCAGTGATGTCTTCTCATCCTGAAAGCCCAGGACTTCCAGACATACAGCCCAGGGCTTGTGTCCCAGGGCAGTCACTTTGGCGCTGCTAATGCAGCAAAAGCAACTCAGGAAGCTGCAGTTACAAGTTGCCTGTCTCTGCGGCCACAGCACGTGATGTGATTCTCCAGCCCCAGAGGTGCACTCCGCTGTTATCTCAAGACAGATGCCAGCAAAAAAATTTTTAAAAAATAAAATAAATAAACAAGCCCAGGTTTGAAAAGGAGACTTCCCTCCCCAGATCTGGACTGCAGGGCCTGATAACGAACGCAAGAGGGCCTCTGAGCACAGGAAGAGAGTCGTCATAGCTGAGGAGTCATCATAACAAGTTCCCTAGTATCTTTCACAAAATGAGCACCTTGGCCTCCAGGCAGAACCAAAATAAGCATGTCAAAGAAGGTGTGTCGATCTTAAGAATTAACTTGATTGCAAGTTAATTGGGTTCCGGCTCCCATGAGCTAGACAATATTGAGCTAGCTGGACCAGGGGCCTGGCTCTGTCTATTTGTATTTGAACCAGGGTTCTATTCAGAACAATGAGGACTGGAACCTTACTTAAATTTTAGGGGAGGGGCTGTAGCTCAGTGATAGAGCACAGAAGGACCCGAATCTTGCTCTAGCCCATAGCTGTCAACCGTCCCTTATTTGGCAGGAAACTCCCTTATCCCAGCGCTGTGTCCCGCTGCTGTCCCTTATTGATGATGTCCCTTAAATTTCCCGGGTTTCAAAGGAAGCAGCTCCTCTCCCTCCCTCCCTCCCTGCCGGCCAGGGAGGAGGGAGGCTCCAACTGTGTTGCTTGGCTGCGTTGCTCACCCAATAAGGAGTCTAAGAACGACTGGGGGTGGAGCTTGCATGCCTTGTGCCGATCAAATCGGCCGCGTTGCCTGGGGACTCGCCTTTGCTCAGCGCTTCCCAGCGGAGAGTTGACGGTGGTTTTCCTTGCTGCATCCCCTTTGCCGGGTTGCTGCGCTGTGGGAACCACTGCTTGAGGCATCGTTTGGATGCTGGCTGGGCTTTCTGCCTTTGGCTCGGGAGCTAGTTGACTAAAATCCCTTATTTTGGCTGCTGGTCCCTTATTTTCAAATCTGTAAGTTGACAGCTATGCTCTAGGTTAGTCCTCACACGGGCAATTTCAAGCTAGTGGCTTCCCAGGGCTCACACGTCACCAAGAGCTCCAACCACAGCAATCGAAGAGAAAGTGAGAAGAATTTCTTTTTGGCCTGCAGGGAACTGGCTGGGTCCGGGTGTCCACCCTTTTGACTTCCACTTCGTCTTGCCTCCCAGGATCCCCTCCACCTTCACTAGCCGGGTCGGACGAATCAGCTACTTCCTCCAAGGCGTCTGCGCAACGAGGGAGCTTATTCTCCGGAAGCAGAAGAAGTACCTGCTGGTTCAAGGGATCTCCGTCTTCAGGCAGGACGTTGTCATATCGGAGGTCAGTCTCTCAGAGCTGCGGGTTCAAAGCGAGTTGCATTGCAGGAAGGCTGGACTACATGAGCCCTTGGAGATTCCTTCCAATGCAACAGTTCTATGGTTCTACAACTGAATCCTCCTTTCCCTTTTTGAGCTTGGCCAAATTCCGTTTTTCCGCTATCCACGGACACCACAAATCTTCTAAAGTTTCAGAAGTCCATTATTATTATTGTTGTTGTTGTTGTTGTTGTTGTTGTTACAGTCGTACCTTGGTTTTCGAACAGCTTCGTTCTCGAACGTTTCGGCTCCTGAATGCCACAGACCCGGAACTGAGTGTTCCTGTTTGCAAACTTCCATATTTTTCCATGATAAGACTAGGCTTTCCCCCCTAAAAAAAAAATATGGCAAAAATTAGGGGGCGTCTTATACACGGGGCCATCTCCCCCCATTTTCTTAAATCTGAGTCCCCCAAAATACATGGTCTTATACATGGGGGGTGTCTTATAGACGAAAAAATATGGTATTTTTGGAAGCCGAACATCCAACGGAGTTTCCGCAGCTTCCGGTTGAGTGCAGGAGCTTCCTGCAGCCAATCAGAAGCGGCGCTTGGGTTTCTGAACATTTTGGAAGTGAAACAGACTTCTGGAACTGATTCCGTTCGACTTCCAAGGTACGACTGTATTATTATTATTATTATTATTATTATTATTATTATTATTATTATTACTACTACTACTACTATTACTACTACTACAGTGGCACCTTGGTTTACGAACTTAATCCATTCCAGAAGTCTGTTCTTAAACCAAAGCATTCTTAAACCAAGGCGTGCTTTCCCATAGCAGCGGGGGACTCAATTTACAAATGGAGCATACTCAACAGGAAGCAGAACATGTTCTGCTTCCAAGGCAAAGTTCACAAACCAAAACACCTACTTCCAGGTTTGCATCGTTCTTAATCCAAGTTGTTCATAAACTAAGCTGTTCTTAAACCAAGGTGCCACTGTATTATTATTTCATATCCTACCCTTTTCTCCAAGGAGTTTAAGATGGCATGCTCAGTTGTCCAGCTCCCCATCATTTTATCTTCACAACAACCTTGGATAGTAAGTTAGACTGAGAGTGACCAGTGACAAGGCCAAGGTCACCCTATGAGTGAAGACTCAACCCTGGTCTTTCCCGGGTCCTAGTGTGACACACTAACCACTACAGAACACTGCTGAAGTTTCAATGTTGTATTTGATAGGAATAAGTTTCATTTATGCTCTGTAGTGGACCTACATTTTGCGGGGATAGCTCCAGAAGCGACTTTTGTCCACCTAGCTTTAGAAAAAATGGGTCTAGTAGACCCAATCTGTGTCACATGACTCAAATGGACTTTTGGCATATATTTCAACAATCTCAAAGAACCATCGTGCAAGGTTTGGTTAAAACCGGCACAGTTTTGAAAGGTTCAGCCTGCCATTTGATTCAAAAGGGTGCCCAGGGATATCCCAACATGAGCTAAAATCTCATTGATCTCAGGAACCATCATGCAGAATGTGGTTACAGTATCTCAGGAGGTGCTCAAAATGCATAACAAACATGAGATAGTCAAAACAAAACAAATTCCTTCCAGTAGCACCTTAAAGACCAACTAAGTCAGTTCTTGGTATGAGCTTTCGTGTGCATGCACACTTCTACTGGAAGGAATTTGTTTTGTTTTGACTATGGCAGACCAACACGGCTACCTATCTGTAACTGAAACATGAGATAGATTAGATCAGGCTTCCTCAACCTCGGCCCTCCAGATGTTTTGAGACTACAATTCCCATCATCCCTGACCGCTGGTCCTGCTAGCTAGGAATCATGGGAATTATAGGCCAAAAACATCTGGAGGGCCGAGGTTGAGGAAGCCTAGATTAGATGGATGGATGGATGATGGGTGATTTGGCTGCGGCCTGCTTCAGTGACAAGGAAATTCTTCTGTTCCTTACATTCACCTGGTGTTTGCATCCCCTTTCCTCCCGCTGCCCGACGGCTTTGAAGTTCCCCTTGGTGGTGGAAGTCGAGAAGGCCCTCCTGTACAACTGCTGCTTCAAGACCTCCCCCATCACCCTGCGCCTCTCCCTTGGCAAAAACATCTACGCGCCAGGAGATGACATCACTTTCACGACGGAGATCACCAACCGGACGGGGAAGTCCATCAAGAAAGTGGTCTTCGCCCTGCACACTGTGGTCCTCTACAAGGCCTACAACCTCCGGGCCGAGAAGCGCACTTTGGAGCAGCGGGAGGAGATGATGCGCCTGGAGTCTCACATCGGGAGAGGGTCCCCCTGCGAGGCCACCAAGATCAACAGCACCCTCTCCCTGCCCAAAGTCATGTCCGTCAGCAGCTCATGGAAGTCCGACGACATCATGGATGTCGGGTACGAGTTGACGGCCACCGTCCACTTCCCCTGGTGCATGAGCACCTTGGTGGCAAAGATCCCCATCATTATCCGGAATGAAATCGCAGATGTTCAGGAATAATCCAAAGAGTGTTAGGGCGAAGGATCATGGCTCCAGCACTCCAGAGACTCCTTTTACCAAGAGATGTTCATAGTTTTTGGAACCACCCAGGTGAATTAAAGTTTATGTTTACATTTTCATGACGCTTTCTGGTTCTGTTCTTGGCATCTAAGAAACTGATTATTTGTATATATACACACACACATCGGGGACGTGGGTGGCGCTGTGGGATAAACCACAGAGCCTAGGACTTGCCGATCTGAAGGTCGGCGGTTCGAATCCCCGTGATGGGGTGAGCTCCCGTCGCTCGGTCCCTGCTCCTGCCAACCTAGCAGTTCGAAAGCACCTCAAAGTGCACGTAGATAAATAGGTAAGGTAAATGGCATTTCCGTGCACTGCTCTGGTTCGCCAGAAGCGGCTTAGTCATGCCAGCCACATGACCCGGAAGCTGTACGCCGGCTCCCTCGGCCAGTAAAGCAAGATGAGCGCCCCAACCCCCAGAGTCGGTCACGACTGGACCTAACGGTCAGGGGTCCCTTTACCTATTGCACACACACATATATGTATATAGTGAGATTTTATGTCTGTTTATTTGGGGGGGGGGGTATCAGCTGCCTCAGGAGACCCTTTGAGGTCCAAAAGTCAGGGTAGAAATAAATCATTTTTCAAGCATAAGAACATAAGAGGAGCCTTCTGATTCAGGCTAATGATCAGACTGTCTCTCCTGAGTGGCGCATGCTCTGGTTATCTCCCACTTGGACTACTGCAATGCACTCTATGTGGGGCTACCTTTGAAGGTGACCCGGAAACTACAACTAATCCAGAATGCGGCAGCTAGACTGGGGAATGGGGGCGGCCGCCGAGACCACATAACACCGGTCTTGAAAGACCTACATTGGCTCCCAGTACGTTTCTGAGCACAATTCAAAGTGTTGGTGCTGGCCTTTAAAGCCCTAAACGGCCTCAGCCCAGTATACCTGAAGGAGCGTCTCCACCCCCATCGTTCTGCCCGGACACTGAGGTCCAGCGCTGAGGGCCTTCTGGCGGTTCCCTCGTTGCAAGGTTACAGGGAACTAGGCAGAGGGTCTTCTTGGTGGTGGCACCCACCTTGTGGAATGCCCTCCCACCAGATGTCAAGGAAATAAATAACTGTCTGACTTTTAGAATCATAGAATGCTAGAGTTGGAAGAGACCACAAGGGCCATCGAGTCCAACCCCCTGCCAAGCAGGAAACACCATCAGAGCACTCCTGACATATGGTTGTCAAGCCTCTGCTTAAAGACCTCCAAAGAAGGAGACTCCACCACACTCCTGGGCAGCAAATTCCACTGTCGAACAGCTCTTACTGTCAGGAAGTTCTTCCTAATGTTTAGGTGGAATCTTCTTTCTTGTAGTTTGGAGCCATTGCTCCGTGTCCGCTTCTCTGGAGCAGCAGAAAACAACCTTTCTCCCTCCTCTATGTGACATCCTTTTATATATTTGAACATGGCTATCATATCACCCCTTAACCTCCTCTTCTCCAGGCTAAACATGCCCAGCTCCCTTAGCCGTTCCTCATAAGGCATCGTTTCCAGGCCTTGGACCATTTTGGTTGCCCTCCTCTGGACACGTTCCAGTTTGTCAGTGTCCTTCTTGAACTGTGGTGCCCAGAACTGGACACAGTACTCCAGGTGAGGTCTGACCAGAGCAGAATACAGTGGCACTATTACTTCCCTTGATCTAGATGCTATACTCCTATTGATGCAGCCCAGAATTGCATTGGCTTTTTTAGCTGCCGCGTCACACTGTTGGCTCATGTCAAGTTTGTGGTCAACCAAGACTCCTAGATCCTTTTCACATGTACTGCTCTCAAGCCAGGTGTCCCCCATCTTGTATTTGTGCCTCTCATTTTTTTTGCCCAAGTGCAATACTTTACATTTCTCCCTGAAGGCAGCCCTGTTTAGGGAAGCTTTTAATGTTTGACGTTTTATCGTGTTTAATATTGGGAGCCACAAAGAGTGGCTGGGGAAACCCAGCCAGATGGGCAGGGTAGAATTTTTATTTTTATTTTTATTTATGGCCCACCTAGTCCAGCATCCTGTTCTCACAGTGGCCAGACAGATGTTCCAATTGGAAGTTCACAAGCAGAATCCAAACTTGTGATTCCCAGAAACAGGGATTCAGGACATTACTGCCTCTCTCATCGACCATCGACCATGACATCCTTCTGGACCGTCTTGAGGGGCTGGGAGCTGGGGGCACTGTCATACAGTGGTTCCGCTCCTTCCTCCTGGGCCGTGTTCAGAAAGTGGTGGTGGGCGATGATCACTTGTGGGGTGCCTCAGGGTTCTGTCCTCTCCCCCATGCTTTTCAACATCTACATGCAGCCGCTGGGAGGGATCATCAGGAGGTTTGGGCTGGGTGTTCATCAGTATGCAGATGATACCCAGCTCTACCTCTCTTTTAAATCAGAACCAGTGAAGGCGGTAAAGGTCCTGTGTGAGTGTCTGGAAGCGGTTGGAGGATGGATGGCGGCTAACAGATTGAGGTTGAATCCTGACAAGACAGAAGTACTGTTTTTGGGGGACAGGAGGCGGGCAGGTGTGGAGGATTCCCTGGTCCTGAATGGGGTAACTGTGCCCCTGAAGGACCAGGTGCGCAGCCTGGGAGTCATTTTGGACTCACAGCTGTCCATGGAGGCACAGGTCAAATCTGTATCCAGGGCAGCTGTTTACCAGCTCCATCTGGTACGTAGGCTGAGACCCTATCTGCCTGCGGACTGTCTCGCCAGAGTGGTACATGCTCTGGTTATCTCCCGCTTGGACTACTGCAATGCGCTCTATGTGGGGCTACCTTTGAAGGTGACCCGGAAACTACAACTAATACAGAATGCGGCAGCTAGACTGGTGACTGGGAGCGGCCGCCGAGACCATATAACACCGGTCTTGAAAGACCTACATTACGTTTCCGAGCACAATTCAAAGTGTTGGTGCTGACCTTTAAAGCCCTAAATGGCCTCGGTCCAGTATATCTGAAGGAGCGTCTCCTCCCCCATCGTTCTGCCCGGACACTGAGGTCCAGCTCCGAGGGCCTTCTGGCGGTTCCCTCACTGCGAGAGGCCAAGTTGCAGGGAACCAGGCAGAGGGCCTTCTCGGTGGTGGCGCCCGCCCTGTGGAATGCTCTCCCATCGGATGTCAAGGCGATGGACAACTACCTGACATTCAGAAGACATCTGAAGGCAGCCCTGTTCAGGGAAGTTTTTAATATGTGACATTTTAGTGCATTTTTTATCTCTGTTGGAAGCCGCCCAGAGTGGCTGGGGAAACCCAGCCAGATGGGCGGGGTACAAATAATAAATTATTATTATTATTATTATTATTATCTCTTGGTGGACAGAGAACGTGGTGATTGTGGCCAGCAGCAACTGACAGGCTTATCCACCAGGAATGTGTCCAAACCTTTTAAAACCAAGTTGGTGGCCATCCTTATCCATCCTTTTGATGCTCCACCCCATATCTGGCGATCCTCAAAGCACGAATTAAAAATGCACCTCCCGTCCACCCACACTTGTAAGAAATCAGTTGTTTACTTTTTTCAGCACCCTGCTGTTTTGTTTAGGCAAGCTTATCCAGATGTGCTTTATCTCTTTTTTAGCTGCTTTTGACATTAAATGATCTTTTAAACAATTTTAAGTACCGATTCTTAAGCTGGATTCTTATCAATGATTTTAACATTTTGCTTTATATTTTTCTAAACAGCTTAGAGGTTTTGTTTGTTTGTTCACAATCAAGCAGCATTTTCTTAAATAAAAGGTGATCATTGTAACAGAGGAGATGTTCTCACCACTGACAACAGGGTTCTGAGGTTGATCGTTGGTGACCCCCCTGCCTCAAATCAAGGGCTGCAAACACACCATAAAGAGGGGATGCGGCTGGCGCTGTGCTCTAAACCACTGAGCCTCTTGGGCTTGCCGATCAGAAGGTCAGCGGTTCGAATCCCCGCGATGGGGTGAGCTCCCGTTGCTCTGTCCCAACCTAGCAGTTCGAAAGCACACCAGCACAAGTAGATAAACAGGTACCGCTCTGGCAGGAAGGTAAACAGTGTTTCCATGCGCTCTGGTTTCCGTCACGGGGTCCCGTTGCACCAAGAGCGGTTTAGTCCTGCTGGCCACATGACCCGGAAAGCTGTCTGTGGACAAACGCCGTCTCCCTTGGCCTGAAAGCGAGATGAGCACCACAACCCCATAGTCACCTTTGACTGGACTTAACCGTCCAGGGGTCCTTTACTGTTAAGTTGTGGGCGAACATATCAGACGACACAGCGATTCTTCAAACAGCTCTTGTTTATTCCGAGGCCAGAACAGAACTGAACTGAAGGGCTCAGTCAGCCTGCTTATATAGAGCTCCAGTACCTCGTTACTGTAACAACTTTCTAAAACTATCCAATCACTGAACGTCACTTTCGATCCTTCATTTGCATAACTATCTACAGTATCCCCCTGCTGGCCCAGAGTGAGAACTTCAGTACATAACATTTACCTTTTTTTTTTTTTTTGCAGTAAAGTATACCTTTGACACATAAAAAGATCCCTGGGAGATGTTGTTTGCCCCTCAGAGAACTATGGTTCCCAGCACCTTTAACACACAGGAATCAGGGTGGCTGTGTGCTTTCAACTCTCCCTTCACTTTCATCTGCATCTGCCCATTTATGTTGGAGCTTTGGGTGAATCTCAGCTTTCAGAAGTGGGGTTTGCATGAGTTGGCCAGCCAGGGACTGCTCAATTCCCTGCCTCTACCTGTCTCTGTCTGTCTCTCTCACACACACCTGAAGATGAGAGGTCTCATCTTCCGAGGGAACAGAGGACCAATCACAGCCGCCTTCCTTTTTTCTCTAGCCCTGTTAGTTCGAATAGAACAAGAAATCATTTTCTTTTCAATGAAGATGATGGATTTTTCGGAGCTAGCCGACCTGACCGGAAGAGTCTGCAACCAGAACGAGGAGTACCAAGAGGAATGGAAGAAATTCAAAGATTATTTAGTCAAATATGTTAAGATACAGTGGTACCTCTGGTTAAGTACTTAATTCGTTCCAGAGGTCCGTTCTTAACCTGAAACTGTTCTTAACCTGAAGCACCATTTTAGCTAATGGGGCCTCCTGCTGCCGCCACACCGCCGGAGCACAATTTCTGTTCTCATCCTGAAGCAAAGTTCTTAACCCAAGGTAATATTTCTGGGTTAGCGGAGTATGTAACCTGAAGCGTATGTAACCTGAAGCATATGTAACCCGAGGTACCACTGTAACTTAAATAGAATTACCAGTACTTGCGAGTATCAGATTGGCCTAGGATTTAAATATGTGATGTTGTAGAACACTATGGATAAAAGTCAAAATGAAAAGAAAGAAAGATGTTAATGGATCAAGTAAATTTATGTGAAACTAGTTTTGGAAAACTGCTACAATGATTTATATGGAAATCAAGGAAGTCACCCAACAATGATAACAAAAGTGGAATTTTTACAGTTTGGATATATGTTTGTTTGTTTGTTTGTTTGTTTTCTTTTTTGTTTGTGGATATGTTTGTTATAAATTTGGAAAACTAATATTTTTTTGGGGGGGGGGGACAGAAAAGAAATAATTTTCTATTCAGGCTGGCTATTTCCTGCAACAAACAACATTATGATTTCCAGCAAGCCTTCCTCTCTGCCTGTGTTTGCAACAGGTAAAGTCTACTCTCTAAACCCGAGACTGCCTAGCCCTAACGGAAAGGGCTTCCATAGGTAATTGACCCGGATTATCCCATTTATAAGCCCTTGTTTGGGGTGCGGGGACTCCTCCTACTGGAGGGTTCTGGGATCTGTCCCCTCTCACCTAGTTTCAAAGTCCAGGCAACCGCTGCAATGAGCAAAGCGCACTGGAAAGTTTGGCAAGGCGGTGCTGCGATTCGTACAGATGTTGCAATGTCCCACCCCCAGTTGTTGCTCCCGGGAAGCTGTGAGAAACTCCCTGGTTGAGCACCTCCCCTTCCACCCATCACATGCTTCTGGCAATTAGCTATATTAGAAGATTTCAGGCGCGTCAGCTGTGCTGTGTGACTCTTCCCGGGGCCAAGAGGAAGAATCATAAGGAGCAGGTAAGTAAGGCTGGTGGGGTATTGTGCTGGGACAGGGGCAGCTTAATGGAACTCACTGGGAGACCTTGGGGGACCGGCCTCTGTCTCTCAGCATAGCCTACCTTGCAAGGCTGTTCGGAGGAAAAAATGGAGAGGGCAAGAACCTCTTCCTTCCATGGGAATCTGGGATAGAAACTGTAATGGCAGCCCAGAAAATAATATGGTGAGATGTAATTGGGCTAAATAGGTACATAGAAATGGGACGACATTTCAGTGGCGTCCGAGAGAACCAGGAGGGTTAGCCTAAGCTTGGAAGAACTTTTTGTGCCTATTTAACAATGGAAACAAATGGAAACTATTTAACAATGGCCTATTTAACATGACCTGGAAGCTGTACGCCGGCTCCCTCGGCCAATAAAGCGAGATGAGTGCTGCAACCCCAGAGTCGGCCACGACTGGACCTAATGGTCAGGGGTCCCTTTACCTTTAACAATGGAAAAAAACAGCATTTCCCCAGATCTCTCCCTAAAAGGCACTTTGCAAATTGGTGTTGTGGGTCTGTGCCTGAGATCTTTGAAACGTCTAGCAATGCCCTTAATGGGGGTTGTGTTTCACCAGGCATGTGTGTGTGTGTGTGTGTGTGTGTGTGTGCACAAACTAGAGCAGTCCCCGATACTGCACAAGCATCCTTCGATCTTTGTATTGTCACTCATGTCTCAGGAACACCCAGTTTAAGACTACAGTACTGCAACTCAGCCTAGCGATGTGATGTCTTTGAACCACATTTGGAGAAAATGGAAGCCAATTGCAGGATTCCCCTGCTAGGTTGATGTAACTGGAATATAATATCATTCTGGTTTCCACTGGGGTGACCAGCTCCCGCCATCGGTCTCTGAGCCCAATTCAAAGGGTTGGTTGGGTTTTGAACTTTTAAAACCATAAATTAGTCCATAAATCAGGAAGACCCTCTCTCTCTTTCTTATGCCTAATTCCTTAGATCAGGGGAAATAATAGGACCACTGTATTCTGCCTTGGTCAGATCCCACCTGGAGTCCTGTGTCCCGTTCTGGGCAGCTCAGTTTGAGAAGGATATCGACAAACTGGTCTTGAATCGAGCTTTATAGGGAACACTTGAGGGAACTGGGGATGTTTAAACTGGAGAAGAGAAGACTTGAGGAGTGGTAGGCTAGCCACCATAAAATATCTGAAGGGCTGTCATAAAATCAAGTTTGGGCAGGATTCAAGCTAACGGATTCAAATGACCATAAAGGGGATTCCATGTAAACATTAGGATGAACCTCCTGACAGTAAGAGCAGTTTGACGAGTGGAACTGACAACCTCAGAAGATGGTTGCGGGTTTTTAAGCAGAGATTGGATGGCCATCTGTCAGGAATTCTTCAGCTGTGATTCCTGCATTGCAGGGGGTTGGACTAGATGACCCTGAGGGACCCTTCCAGCTCTAGAATTCTATGGTTCTATGAATATAGTATCATCTCCTATCCCCTTCCCCATCTTCCCACTATCTGATGTTTGCTGAGTGTCGTCTGTGGGTTGAGGGTCTTTCAAGTGGTGGCATGGGACCTAAATCAAGTCCTTGGGGTGAACTACAGTGGTACCTCAGGTTACATACACTTCAGGTTACATACGCTTCAGGTTACAGATTCTGCTAACCCAGAAATAGTGCTTCAGGTTAAGAACTTTGCTTCAGGATGAGAACAGAAATCGTGCTCCGGTGGCGCGGCAGCAGCAGAAGGCCCCATTAGCTAAAGTGGTGCTTTAGGTTAAGAACAGTTTCAGGTTAAGAACAGACCTCCGGAATGAATTAAGTTCTTAACCTGAGGTACCACTGTACTAGGTCAGTTCATTGAAGTTCACAGAGTTAGGTCAGGAATCTCTGAACTACACCCGAAAGTGGTTTCCATAATTGCCTGGTGAACTCAGCACGTATTAAATTCATTTTAGGGCAGAACTTTGAAGGATTTCCAGTTCAAATTCATTCTTTCACATTTCTGGCTCTTTACACTCTTTCGAACCTTGAACCTTAAAGGTCAGAACTGCTGCTTGGACGTTTCATTAGTCCTATGTAAAATCCATTCTTTGGCACAGCAGCTTAATAATAATAATAATAATAATAATAATAATAATAATAATAATAATAAATTTTATTTCTATCCCGCCCTCCCCAGCCGAAGCCGGGCTCAGGGCAGCTAACAACAATAAAATAGTGCAACATTCTAAAAACATTTCATTATAAAAATTAATTCAAATCAAATTAATGGCAACCATTGGGCTAGAGTTCTGTGAAGATTGCCAAAGAAGGGAGACAGGCTGTACCCTGGCCAAAGGCCTGGTGGAACAGCTCCGTCTTGCAGGCCCTGCGGAAAGATGTCAAGTCCGCAGGACCCTAGTCTCTTGTGACAGAGCGTTCCACCAGATCGGGGCCACGGCCGAAAAGGCCCTGGCTCTGGTTGAGGCCAGCCTAACCTCTCTGTGGCCTGGGACCTTCAGGATGTTTTTATTTGAAGACCGTAAGGTCCTCTGTGGGACATACCAGGAGAGGCGGTCCCGTAGGTACAAGAGTCCTAGGGCTTGAAAGGTTAAAACCAGCACCTTGAACCTGATCCTGTACTCCACTGGGAGCCAGTGCAGCTGGTATAGCATTGGGTGAATGTGAATGGCTTGCATCCTTTTCTTGCTACAGCCAGGATGGGGAACCTACGGCCCTCCAGATGTTACTGGACTCCGACTCCCATTAGCCCCAGTCAGAATATCCAGTGACCAGGGGTGATAGGAACCATTGACTTAACAACATCTGGAGGTTCTCTCTCCCTGATCCACACCTCATGACTTGAATACAGGTGTGGGGAGCCTTTGAACTCCAATTCTCATCAGCCCTGGCAAGCATGGCCAACGATCAAGGACGATGGGATTTGTAGCATCTGGAGGGACAAAGGTTCCCCCTACAACTTAGCACAGTGTTTCTTAAACTTGGGTCTCCAGCTGTTTTTGGACTACAACTCCTATCATCCCTAGCTCTCAGGACCAGTGGTCAGGGATGATGGGAGTTGCAGTCCAACAACAGCTGGAGACCCAAGTTTGAGAAACACTGTTTAGTGTAAGACTTTGGTAGCCTGAGCAAAAGCTTGTGCTATAAGAAATTTGACTGTTTTTAAGGTGCCCACCAGACTATTGTTTTCACAGCATGGTTTAGACTTTGCTCTTTTGGGAAATGGGCTGCTAGTTAACCTGAGGACAGGTGTGATGAACCTTTGCTCCTCCAGACGCTGCTGAACTCCCATCATCCTGCCACGCATTGGACAATGACCAGGGATGATGATGAGTTGTTGTTGCAGAGCTACACATGGAGGGACAAATGTCCCCCACCCTTGCTTTCCCTAATAGTAGGGCTGGCCAGAATGGAGATATGCCTGTAGGCTTTCGTATGCATCAGGGATGGGGAAAGAGTGGCCCTCCTGTTCATAGAATCATAGAATAGAATCATAGAGTTGGAAGAGACCACAAGGGCCATGGAGTCCAACCCCCTGCCAAGCAGGAAACACCATCAGAGCACTCCTGACATATGGTTGTCAAGCCTCTGCTTAAAGACCTCCAAAGAAGGAGACTCCACCACACTCCTGGGCAGCAAATTCCACTGTCAAACAGCTCTTACTGTCAGGAAGTTCTTCCTAATGTTTAGGTGGAATCTTTTTTCTTGTAGTTTGGATCCATTGCTCCGTGTCCGCTTCTCTGGAGCAGCAGAAAACAACCTTTCTCCCTCCTCTATGTGACATCTATGTGTTGTTGGACTCCAACTCCCATCAGCCTCAGCAACCATGACCAATGGCCAAGGAGGATGGGAGTTGTGGTTGAGCAACATCTGGAGATCCAAAGGTCTATCTCAAGCATTCCTGTTTGTTTTGTCTTATTTCTGGTGTTTGAGCCGCCTTGCGGGTCCCAGAGAATGACAAGGCAAGGGGATGGATCCTTTACATGGCGGGTATGGAAGGCACATTCTGGAAGGACGCCCTGGACCTAATTATTCCCCCGCCGCAAAGATGCGTGGGTGCCTTTCAGATCCTTACAGCTGACTCATTCCATCAGAAGCTATCATTACCTCCCTATCCCGCAAGGGACTGATGCAAGGTGTGCCACAGGTTGTTAGCAGCCAATTGTGTAATGAGGAACAAGCTGCTTTACTTGTAAGTGGGTGGGTAGGTGGATAGGTGGATTTGGGCTCGAGGACCAATGAAGGGAGGGGTGTCCACTAATTCCACAAGCCTGCTGACCATCCTTGAATCCTTTCCAGCTCCTCTGCCAAATGCAAGATCTTGCCCTTTGCTGAAACCTAGGCATGGGGAACCTTTGACAATATTCTGAGGGCCACCTGCAAAAGTGGACAGAGCAATTAATGTAAATGTTTCAGGAGTCTAGTTTCTACACACAGACACACACACACACACACACACACACACACAGAGCTCACTATCCTCGCATCTAAGCAAGCAAGGGGCACACATTTCAGCAGGCTTGGGGGAACCCCAAGGAGTGCAAATAATATTTAGGGGAGGCATGAAGCCTTGGTGGGGCAGCCCCCAAAACAGCCCAATGAGGACTGATCATGCTCAGCGGCCATGGGATGGTGGCTGACTGGTGGAGGTGGGAAGAAGAAATGAAGATGAGGGATAATGGATTGGAGTGTCTGGAATATTGAAGCGCAGAGCACCACGCTGCAACACTTGGTTGCATTCCCCACTTGCAGCACTTACTTATTATGCGCAAGGTGTGTTACAAAAAAAGTACCGAACTGGTTTGACAGGTCCCTGATGCTAAGATGTGTAAGACTGAATCAGATAAGTGCTGGAGATGCAAAAAGGCAGAGGGAACGTTCTTTCATATGTGGTGGACTTGTAAAAGGGTAAAAGAGTATTGGGAAATGATCCATAATGAATTGGGAAAAAAAGTTTTAAAATACTTTCCAAAAAAACCCAGAGTCCTTTCTGTTGGGGACAACTCAGACTGAAGTTCCCAGGTGTCAAAAAAGATTATTTATGTATGCCACTACTGCAGCCCGTGTTTCGTTAGCCCAAAAATTGAAAAGGAGTGAGGTCCCAACCAAAGAAGAATGGCAACTTAAGCTGACAGAATATGCACAACTTGCAGACTTAACGTATAGAATAAGAGAACAAGAAGAATATATGTCTAGAAACATTTATTGAATATATGGGGAGAAACTCTGTAAAGCTGAAAACAGTAGCAGCATTAAGATAAATTCAACAATATAAATAAGTTTTGATGGATGCAATAATGGAATAATGAATGGTATAGTTTTTGTAAAATATGCAGTGGTTTGTGATATGCAAAATGAACCATGGAAAGAGAAGAAGTGAAGTCATTGACATCTTAAGAATGTAGAAATGAGTACTTTAAATTGTAAAACAGATAATTTAAATAAAAGATTATTTTTATAAAAAACAAAACAAAAAACCAAGATAGGTCCCTGCTCTGAAGTGGCTTACAATGTAAAATACGCACAGGAAAAGAACATAGTTGGATACCAGTGGCTCAGAAATAACAGCAGGAGAGAGTTAGGGTAAGGTTACCAAATTTTTTTCAATGAATCCAGAGACACTTTTCAACTTCAGTGGATTTTGTATGTGGACTTATTTGTAAATCCCGGGACTGTTCCCCGGGAAAGAGGGACGTCTGGTAACCTTAAACTAGGGACCTCATCACCAGCTTGTGGGCTTCTGAGAAAGACATCCAGTTGACCCCTGGGGGGGGGGGGACAGGATGCTGGACTAGATAGTCCCTTGGCCTAATCCAGCAGGGCTCTTCTGTTGTTTCATTTGTAGATCCCTTCGATGCCAAAATAGTTTCTGAGTAGTAAAGGTAAAGGGACCCCTGACCATTAGGTCCAGTCGTGGCCGACTCTGGGGTTGCTCATCTCACTTTATTGGACGAGGGAGCTGGCGTACAGCTTCTGGGTCATGTGGCCAGCATGACTAAGCCACTTCTGGCGAACCAGAGCAGCGCACAGAAACGCCGTTTACCTTCCCTCCTGAGCGGTACCTATTTATCTACTTGCACTTTGACGTGCTTTCGAATTGCTAGGTTGGCAGGAGCAGGGACCAAGAAACTGGAGCTCACCCCATCGCGGGGATTCGAACCACCGACCTTCTGATTGGCAAGTCCTAGGCTCTGTGGTTTAACCCACAGCGCCACCCGCCTCCCCTGGTTTCTGAGTAAGTTTGCGATAAAATATGCAATACATTGTGTTTTATTTCCCCCTCTTCCTGTCCCCTTCCCCTTGTGTGTTGTGGGTTGTTGTTTTTTAAGATTGTAAATCTGCAAGCAGGGTCTGCCTTGTTTTTAATTCATTGCATGTAAGTCGATTTGGGGACTTTTTGGGGGCTGAACAGTGGGATGCAAATGCTCTCAATAAATGCATACAGCGGTACCTCGGGTTACAGACGCTTCAGGTTACAGACTCCGCTAACCCAGAAACAGTACCTCGGGTTAAGAACTTTGCTTCAGGATGAGAACAGAAATTGTGCGGCGGCAGCGGGAGGCCCCATTAGCTAAAGTGGCACCTCAGGTTAAGAACAGTTTCAGGTTAAGAACAGACCTCCAGAATGAATTAAGTTCTTAACCCGAGGTACCACTGTATATGTATACCGTATTTTTTGCTCTTTAAGACTCACCTTTTCCCTCCTAAAAGGTAAGGGGAAATGTGTGCGCATCTTATGGAGCAAATGCAGGCTGCGCAACTATCCCAGAAGCCAGAACAGCAAGAGGGATTGCTGCTTTCACTGCGCAGCGATCCCTCTTGCTGTTCTGGCTTCTGAGATTCAGGATATTTTTTTTTTCTTGTTTTCCTCCTCCAAAAACTAGGTGCATCTTGTGGTCTGGTGCGTCTTATAGAGCAATTTAAATTAAATTAAAACATTAAAACATCCTTAGTAAAAATATACAGCGAAATAAACAAACAAGAAGCATAACAGTTAGAATGGTTTATTTAAAATCAGTTGAAACAATTAAATCATAAGTGCAGCTCAGGTGTGTCTTCACGAGCAATGACGGGGCATCTAATATTCCAGCATGGATTAGAGGAACGGTGTCATGTGTGTTTGTGTAGCACGGGTGGAGGAAGCAGGGCTGAACAGGCCACATTTTGTTAGGACAAGGTTCACCTGCCCACAGCCATCTACCAACCATCCACCCATCTTGTTCATGCCACCTATGTCCCTGAGGAAAACAAAATATCATTATGAGGTTACACAACTGTGTTGCCCAATCGCCCCCGTGTTGGATCAGGTGATGGAGCAAAAAAAAGCTCCAAGGCACAAAAGATGGACAGATGTCCAGGTCAGATAAGACAAGCACACATTTGCTTGATGCCATAGATGGAGACGATGACAGGTGTACTTTGAAGTTCAAGTCAAGGGGGAGAGTCATCCCCACATATATGACGGGATGCCCTGAAAGCAGCTATGCAAGGTGGGAATGGCTAAGATTTTAAACATCGAAATATTTAAAAAGAGTGTAAGAAAAGCTGGAGACATTTAGCCCAGCATTTTGTCCTCACAGTGGGCAAACAGATGGTCAGACAGATGGGAAGTCCACAAGCAGGACCACCATAGCACTCTGCCCACCTGCAGTTACCTGCAGGTTCACCTGAAAGCTCTTCTGGGGCTGGTTCCCTTTCTGCTTCAGAGTCTTCATCCTCATCCGCTGAAGATGAGGAATCTGACCCCCATGGTCATGACACTGGGGATCTCAAAGCTGAAATACGGCAAATCCAGCAGCTTTTTTGGGTGCATGCTATGTTTGGATAGATCCTTGCGCCACATTTAGAATGGATTCTTTTTATGACTTTGGGGAAGAGGCTCCTAGTCTACACAAACGGAAGAATCCTAGAATCACAATAATGCTAACATCTGGCAGAAACCTAGAATACATAGCTGTCAACGTTTCCCTTTTTTTAAGGGAAATTCCCTTATTCCGAATAGGATTCCTTGCAAGAAAAGGGAAAAGTTGACAGCTATGCTAGAATAATATAGACCCATATATTTACTTAATCTGAATCAAAAGGAGACTACTGCTATTCTCACCTCTAGACTGAGGTGCTAGTATTAGCACTAGTATCATCAGCCCAGATGATACCAGGGTGTCATATATCATTGGATCTAGCCCACAGATTTCTGAATAGTAGGGTAGCAGAGCAAAAGGAATAGTAACCAGTTGGTTTTGATCATGCTGGACTTGCATAAAGCATTTGACCAGCTGGAGTGGCTGTTGCGTCTAAATTTTCTGAAATTGCCTCACCTGAGAAATAAATTTGTGGGTGCTATTACAAAATCTTATACAGTAGTACCTCAAGGGCAGTGCTGAGAAACAATTATTTTAATTTCTCTTTGTCTGAACTTCACACAGCTGCAAATTTAGTTTGTATCATTGAAAGTGGATGCGGCATTCTTGCAGAACAAGCTCATTTCTACCAGCCCCAGCCCCCAAGCCCATAAACCGATGGCAAATTGCACAGGGGAGTGTGGACTAATAGGAACATCTGTGTAAACATCTCAGAGCATTTACTCACTAAACAGTTACGTCATATAACCTTCATGCAAACTTTGTAGAACAACTTGGGATAAGCATTCAATAAACAAGTCATCTGGGAGAGTCCCTGTCTGATTAATAATAATAATAATAATAATAATAGTAATGATAATAATAATAATTGATTTGTACCCTGCCCATCTGGGTTGCCCCAGCCACTCTGGGGAGCTTTCAACATATAAAACATAATAAAGCATGATGATCTTTTCTTTTGTTTGATTTGAATGGGATAGTAGTGTTTGTTTTCTTCTATTTTGGACCCTTAATGAGAGATCATATTACATCAGCTGTTGTGTCATTTTCCTTGTTTGGGTGATTTCTCAGGTACTGAGTTGTTGCTTTATCGGTGCTTCTGTTGGACACATGCAAATAATTGTACTTCTTGGTAAGGGACGGCAGTGGTAGAACATATGCCTTGCATGTCGAAAGCCCAAGGTTTGATCCCCAGCATTTCAAGGTAGAACAGGGGGTGCTGCCATCAGAGTAGAAAGGAATGCGCTTAGCTGCATCTCATGGACCCAGAGGCAAAGGATGTATAAGAGCAGAAGTTTTGAAAGGCAGTGTGTATGTCAGGAGCTCAGCCTACACTTGAGTAGGACCCTGGCAGAGACACATGCCTGACTGGCATGTTCTCTCCCTCCTGGTCAATCATTCGGGAGCTTCAGAAGCTTCCTTGTTCCCAAACATCACAGCGACCAATGCCAACCAACACTGGCACACTTAGGGATCCGCAGAGTTTGTGCAGTTGCGTAACGGACCTCAGCAACTCAGCCTTTTGGCTAATTTACTTTATTTACGTATAAGCACACACGGAGCACTGCAATATGGCTCCCTCTCTCTCTAGCATCAGAAAGCAAAGAGAGAAAGAACAAAGGACAATAGTCCCACTTCACGGAACACAGTAACACAACATCCTGTTTTCGTCAGTTCCCACTCTGTGGAGTCAAAACATATACCGTCATGTGAAAGACAATCCAATGACAATCCCGTGACTGCAATCACGGAGCAGGAATTCTAACAGTGTGGTGTCATGGTCAGAATGCTGGACGAGAACCTGGAATGCCAGGGTTCAGAAAAGAAAGATCTTTGTCTAAGCACCGAAAGGGCGTTAAAGGAACTGCCAGATAGGGAACCAGGAACAGGCAGAGTACTGTTGCATTCATGTCCTGCTTTGGCGCATCCCTTGGCGAAACCTGGTTGGTCAATGTGACAACAGGATAGGTGCACCCTGATTAAGTAGGCCTCTCCTTTATGCTCTTACGATATGTGTTGACTTTTATATAGGCAGCCTGTTCAAGGACGGGGTGAAAGGGAGGTGCATTTTTTTAATCCGTGTTTGGGAGGATCACCAGGTGTGGGGTGGAGTGTCAAAAGGACATGCAACGATGGCCACCAACTTGGACAGCTGTAAAAGAGGATTAAAGATATTTAAGGAGGACAAGGCTATCTTATGAACTGATCCACACCCTGCAATCATCCTCTGAGGCCTTTCATTGTGTGTCTCCTCGGCGAGAGGTGGCAACACGAGAACAGGGCCTTTTCTGCAGTGGCTCCCTGTTTGCATAATACTCTCCCAAAGGAGGCCCTTGCCTTGTACTTTCATTACATATCTTTAGGTGCCAGTCAAAAAATGTTCCTCTACAACAAGGCCTTTGGCTGATTAACATTCTACGGTCTTTTAAATGTGTTTGTATGGGGTGTGTGTGGTGTTATTGGTTTGTTTTAGTTTTATTATATATATTGTGTGTTCTCATTTTGTATTTTTATGTTGTGAGCTGCCCTGTGATCTTCGGACAAAGGGCAGCGTACAATTTTAATTAATTAATAATGGACGCGGGTGGCGCTGTGGGTTAAACCACAGAGCCTAGGGCTTGCCGATCAGAAGTTCGGCGGTTCGAATCCCCGCGACGGGGTGAGCTCCCGTTGCTTGGTCCCTGCTCCTGCCAACCTAGCAGTTCGAAAGCACGTCAAAGTGCAAGTAGATAAATAGGTACCGCTCTGGCGGGAAGGTAAACAGCGTTTCCGTGCGCTGCTCTGGTTCGCCAGAAGCGGCTTAGTCCTACTGGCCACATGACCCGGAAGCTGTACGCCGGCTCCCTCTGCCAATAAAGCGAGATGAGCACCGCAACCCCAGAGTTGGCCACGACTGGACCTAATGGTCAGGGGTCCCTTTACCTTTTAGCAGCCGCGATGTCTGTGTTCTCCCGCCAGTGCCAGAGGCAGAATGCATTTGAATGGCCGTTGTTGGGAACTGCAGAAAGGGAGAGATGCTCATGTGCTCAGGCCTGCTTCTGGGGCATTTATCTGGTTGGCCGCTGTGGGAACAGGATGCCCAGTGGAGTAGCGTGGGGGGTGCAGGGGGGCCCGGCCGCACCCGGCGCAACATCTGGGGGTTAGGGTTAGGGGGCGCAAATCCACGGCTTAGGGGGCGCAAATCCACGGGTTAGGGGGCGCAAATTACTTGCCTTGCCCCAGGTGCTGACAACCCACGCTACGCCACTGAGGATGCCGAACTAGGTGGGCCATTAGCCTGACCCAGCAAGTTGCTACTACATTTCAATGGTCTGGTCAAGTTTTGGACAGAAAGTATTGTTGCAAGATGCTCTGATAGCTGCACAGAGTCCAGAGCATGACAGGGTGGGGCAGGAATCTTCCTTAACTGGCTCCTGAAGGTCTTCTCTGACTCCTAAAAATCCCTTTTTAAACAGGGATAGAAGCCTAGTGCTTTCTCTGGTTGCTTTTCTTCTCGACTTCATCTTTAATCTAGGAGATAAGACACTGTAGAAATGAGCAGGCACATGGTGTGACCTCATGACTTATGCGGAACACAAATGTTTTGCAAACCGTTTTGCATTTGCTGGCACACGGGGGTGGGTGTGGGTGTTTGATTGGAGCCGTAATACATCCCTTCGATGTGCAGCATAGGTTTCATCATTCTCATCATCACTCCTACCATGTGGTTATGCCAGGAGACTACAGGTAAATGCAAAACACTACTAAACCTTAGGGATGCGGGTGGCGCTGTGGGTTAAACCACAGAGCCTAGGACTTGCCGATCAGAATCCCTGTGACGGGGTGAGCTCCTGTTGCTCTGTCCCTGCTCCTGCCAACCTAGCAGTTCGAAAGCATGTCAAAGTGCATGTAGATAAATAGGTACCCCTCCGGCGGGAAGGTAGACGGCGTTTCCATGCGCTGCTCTGGTTCGCCAGAAGCGGCTTAGTCCTGCTGGCCACATGACCCGGAAGCTGTACGCCGGCTCCCTCGGCCAATAAAGCGAGATGAGCGCCGCAACCCCAGAGTAGGCCACAACTGGACCTAATGGTCAGGGGTCCCTTTACCCTTTACCTTATTGATAATGTTAATATTTCTTGGAAACCTCTTAGAGGTCATACTACCATCAAGCAGTATATACATTTTATTACAATGAATAAATGAAAAAGGGAAACTAACAATGGGTATGAGGAGAGATCTGTAACAAGAGACCTAGGCGTCTCTTGCTATCTCCATTCAGGAATTTACCTTTTACACTTTCCCCCTCCAGAAATCTCAGGATAGTAGGTTGGGAGTTTGAACTCTGGGCCTCCCTGGGCCTCGTCAAATGCTCTAACCACTGCGTCACACTGTCACTTGGTAAGAGGCCTTTGTTGGTGGGCGTCAGGCAGAGAGGTCAGAGCTAGCATTCCTTAAGCTCTCACTCAGGTCGAAATACTGTTGGTTAATAACAAAAAGCAAAACCCACCACCGTTCCTGATCACCTTTCCATTCTTTGTCTCTGCCTTGCAGGTGTGTTTGACTTTTGCCATGGCTACTGATGTCAAAGGAGATGGCCAAGAGGCTCCACACACAATGGTAAGTGAATATCCACCAACAGCCATGAAACGTGCTGCAGACATGGCCCTGAAACAGAGGTAGTCCTAGCAGGAGGAAGGCAAAGGAGAGGGTTTGGGGATCTCTTAAAGATCAGCGAGAAGGGCAGATCTGACCTGTGCAGGGCATGTATAGTCCCTCTAGAAGTGCCTTGTTAAAATACCCTTGCAACGAATGACGAATGCCGGTCTGTTGACAGGAGCAAGAAAGCAGATCACACCAAGCAATTTGGAGTTAACTCTTTATTAGCAACAGCAGGATCTGCGCAGGAGTGTCAAGGCCAATGATCACAGCAAGCCCATCTCCAGCTGGTCTTGCCCCCATGAAGCAGTTGCTGAGACTGAAGGTCCGCACCTCCCCAAAGCCAGGATTTCCCCCAAGCAATCTGAGACTGCTCCCGCAAGAAGCTAACTTCTCTGCACTCTTCATGCCTCTACTGGTTCTAAGAGACCGGGACGGGGAAGGGAGCTTGTCACAGCGGGATGAGGAGACACCCAAGACTCTTCACCAGGCGGACTCAACTCTGCCTCTTGGCCTCTGGCTGGATGAAGAAGAGTGGTGGGAGGAATCAGCTGGGGGAACCCCCAAAGGAAGCAGGCTCAGAGCCCAGGGAATGGTGTTAGAACAATGATGAATGGTCAGAAGGAGAAGAGGGAGCAGACTGGGAGGAAGATCTGTCAGAAGCAGAAGAGGTAACAGGGTTTAGTGAGCAGGAAGAGGCTGTGACAGAGAGCAGTCCAGAATTAGAGGCAGAAGAGGTGGGATTCCAAGAGGCTGAGATGAGGTGTGTTTGAGTCAGGCTGCTGAAGAAACCAGGTGGTTTCTCCCCCTCCTGCTTTGACCAGCTACCCTCCCTGCTGATCTGTAAGTGCAACAAACCACCCTGTGATTTTCAGATGAAATTGAATAAATTTAATAAATAAATGGACCCTTCTTGAATTGCGACTGTGCTATAAAACTCTCATTGTTCTCCACCCTCTTCCAGAATGTCGTGACCAGAGTGACCAGCCTTCCCCTAGTCAGCTCCACCTACGGCATTTGCCACTCTCTGTATAACTACGCCAAGGAGAATTACCCATTCATCAATTCTGCCTGCAGCGTGGCGGAGACAGTGGCGGCGATGGCCGTTGGGAGTGCCGTTGGGGGCGCCCAGCCGCTTCTTGGCCACCTCGAGCCCCAAAGTGAGTCCTTGAATGCCACAGAATGGGGGGAAGTTGTGGTGTGTATGTAGGAGAACTCTTTGTGGAGTGCTATAATAAATAATAATAATAATAATAATAATAATAATAATAATAATAATAAATAATTTATTATTTGTACCCCGCTCATCTGGCTGGGTTTCCCCAGCCACTCTGGGCGGCTTCCACAGAGACCAAAAATACACTAAAATGTCACAGATTAAAAGCTTCCCTGAACAGGGCTGCCTTCAGATGTCTTCTGAATGTCAGGTCGTTGTTTATCTCTTTGACATCTGATGGGAGGGCATTCCACAGGGCGGATGCCACCACCGAGAAGGCCCTCTGCCTGGTTCCCTGTAGCTTTGTTTCTCGCAGTGAGGGAACCGCCAGAAGGCCCTTGGCTCTGGACCTCAGTGTCTGGGCAGAACGATGGGGGTGGAGACGCTCCTTCAGGTATACCGGGATGAGGCCGTTTAGGGATTTAAAGGTCAACACCAACACTTTGAATTGTGCTCGGAAACATACTGGGAGCCAATGTAGGTCTTTCAAGACCGGTGTTATGTGGTCTTGGCGGCCGCTCCCAGTCCCCAGTCTAGCTGCCGCATTCTGGATTAGTTGTAGTTTCCAGGTCACTTTCAAAGGTAGCCCAACGTAGAGCGCATTGCAGTAGTCCAAGCGGGAGATAACTAGAGGACACTAGTGCTGAAGGACACTCTGCCCTTGTGGTTCTGCCTGCATTGGGGGGCAAGCAGAATTTCATCCAGAAGGCTGCTCCAGATTCAGACCTGTCTCAGACCCCATTTTACAGCTTCTCTCTTTGCAGTGCTGTGTTTTTGTCCCTGTCAGTTTGTCACTCGCTGATGTTTTCTGTGCTCCCTCCCTAAGAAGCAGACAAGAGAGATGCATGGCCCACGCTTGCTGAATTGCTGAAAGGCAGCCCAGCTGTGCTTAAAACACACTTTGCAAAACCTGAGCACTTGCATGAACAGAGAGCTCTTTGCGCAGCCTCAACTCCCTCACAAACAAATTGAATCATAGAATCATAGAGTTGGAAGAGACCCCAAGGGCCATCGAGTCCAACCCCCTGGCAAGCAGGAAACACCATCAGAGCACTCCTGACATATGGTTGTCAAGCCTCTGCTTAAAGACCTCCAAAGAAGGAGACTCCACCACACTCCTTGGCAGCAAATTCCACTGTCGAACAGCTCTTACTGTCAGGAAGTTCTTCCTAATGTTTAGGTGGAATCTTCTTTCTTGTAGTTTGGATCCATTGCTCCGTGTCCGCTTCTCTGGAGCAGCAGAAAACAACCTTTCTCCCTCCTCTATGTGACATCCTTTTATATATTTGAACATGGCTATCATATCACCCCTTAACCTCCTCTTCTCCAGGCTAAACATGCCCAGCTCCCTTAGCCGTTCCTCATAAGGCATCGTTTCCAGGCCTTTGACCATTTTGGTTGCCCTCCTCTGGACACGTTCCAGTTTGTCAGTGTCCTTCTTGAACTGTGGTGCCCAGAACTGGACACAGTACTCCAGGTGAGGTCTGACCAGAGCAGAATACAGTGGCACTATTACTTCCCTTGATCTAGATGCTATACTCCTATTGATGCAGCCCAGAATTGCATTGGCTTTTTTAGCTGCTGCGTCACACTGTTGGCTCATGTCAAGTTTGTGGTCAACCAAGACTCCTAGATCCTTTTCACATGTACTGCTCTCAAGCCAGGTGTCCCCCATCTTGTCTTTGTGCCTCGCATTTTTTTTGCCCAAGTGCAATACTTTACATTTCTCCCTGTTAAAATTCAGCTTGTTTGTTTTGGCCCAGTTCTCTAATCTGTCAAGGTCGTTTTGAAGTGTGATCCTGTCCTCTGGGGTGTTAGCCACCCCTCCCAGTTTGAGACCGACTTTGCTAAACCTGAGCTCATGGGTGTAGCCAGTGGGGGCACAATGGTACCCACCCGAGAGATGCTGGAACCAAGTTCCGTCGAGTTCCAGTTGTGAAAAAAAGCCCTTGAGTAGGAAGAGACCACAAGAATCATCTTGTCCAGCCTTTCTGAACCTTGGGTCCTCAGATGTTGTTGGACTACAACTCCCATCACCCCTAGCTAGCAAGGCCAGAGCTCAGGGATGATGGGAGTTGTAGTCCAACAACATCTGGGGACCCACAGGTTGAGAAACGCTGAATTCTAATCCAAGCCCCTGCAATTCAGGAATCTTTCACCCACATGGGTCTCGAACCCACAGCCCTGAGATTAAGAGTCTCACGGTCTACCAGCTGAACTATATCCCTCCGTGGGGTTTTGATCTTGGTTTTGTTATTTTCCTGCCTTGGAAATGTTTGCTTTTAAATGATAATAACGTACGTGTGTGTGTGTGTGTGTGTGTGTGTGTGTTTTATAACACACTGAATTTGTGTGATCTGCCTTCTTTCCTTCTGCCAGTTGCTGCTGTGAACCAATACGCTTGCAAAGGGCTGGACCAACTGGAAGAGACTCTCCCTATTCTTCACCTGCCGGCCCATCAGGTACAAGTACAATAATAGAATCACAGAACTGCAGAGTTAGAAGGGACCCCTAGGGTCATCTAGTCCAACCCCCTGCAGTGCAGGAATATTTTGCCCAATGACCCCAGCGATTCTGAAACTGAAAAGTCTCAGGCTCTGCTGATTGAGTTATCGTCCTAGGCAGGCCAGTTGTGGGTGGGTCCTCCCCATGGTTCTCCTCTGCATTCTCATCCTCACAACAACCCTGAGAGGTAGGCCAGGCAACTGGCCACTCCAGGTGACCCAGTGAGCCTCAAGGCCAAGTGGGGAAGATTTGAACCCTGGTCTCTCCCATGTCCTCCTAGTCCCCTACGCCACACTGGCTTTTTTTAGCTGTTAATCAGTATTTCTCCCATTCAAATTAGATTGAAGTAGTCTGCATGCTGTAGTTTTCCCCTGGCAGAGCTACCATTCCCAGTATACTTTAGCAAATTACAGTTCTTGAGATTCTTTGGTGGGGAGGTCACCAGCTTTAAATGTTGTGCTTTAGATCTATGGTGCTGATCTGCCCAGAGATAATATGGTATTATTCAGCTCCTTTGCACTCCACGTAATGTGGTATAGCTGTCAGAGAATTGGGCAAGGACCAAGAGCCCAGGGCTCAAGTCTCTGCTCAGCCACGAAGCTCACTGGGTGACCAAGGACCAGTCAAAATCTTTCAGCCTAACCTACCTCCCAGGGTTGTTGTGAAGATGAAATGGAGACAGGGAAACCATGTACCTGACAGGAGCGAGCCAGCAATAAATCACACTGAGGAAGTTGGAGTTAACTCTTTATTAGCAAAAAGCAGGATCTGCACAGGAGTGTCAGGCCTAATGACCACAGAGACCCATCTTTGGCAAATATTGCCCCCATGAAGCAGTTGCTGAGACTTGAAGTCTCCTCCTCTGCAGGGTTTCCCCCCATGCAATTTGAGACTGTGCCTGCATGAAACTAACATCTCCCCTGCCCTCTTCATGCCTCTCCTGGTGCTGGGAAACCAGAGGGAAGGGGAGCTTGTCGCAGCAGGACGGGGAGACACCCATGCCTCTTCACCAGCTGAAGTATCTCTCCTCTGCTGGTTCAGCTTCTGCCACTGATTCTGGACTCCCTTGCTCACTAAGCCCTGTTGCCTCTTCCACTTCTGACACAGTTCCTCCCAGTCTTCCCCCTCTGACCACTCATTGTTGTCCCACCACCACTCCCTGGGCTCTGACCTTCTTCTCTTGAGGGTTCCTCAGCTGGTTCCTCTCACCGTTTCTTTGCATCCAACCAGTCCGTGACAGTACCTTGGGGTCCTCAAAGGAAAGGTGGGGTATAAATATTGTTGTTGTAGTAGTAATAGTAATAGTAATAGTAATAGTAATAGTGAGTTGACCTTTGGTCTGCCTCCTTTCCTTTCTAGGTGATTGAAGACGGTGTCACCTTAACCAAAACGGTCATTTGTTCCACGGTCAATGTAGCCAAGGATGCAGCTTCCGGGGCCAAGCAACTCTGGTCGAACAGAGTATCTGAAGCTGTCGATCTCACCAAGGACATTGTCCAGGACAGCGTCAACTTGACCAAATCGGTGGTGAGCTCCACCGTCAACACCGCAGTCAACGCAGCAAACGAGGCGAAGGAACTCGTCACTCATAGGGTGGCCGACGTCGTCAACCTGGGCAAGGAGACGGCCCAGGACAGCGTGGAGTTGACCAAGTCGGTGGTCAATACCGCCCTCCAAGCTGCCCAAGAGACGAGGGAACTTGTGGCTGGCCAAGTCAAGACCTGCGGGCCTGTCCAGGAAGGCACTGAGATGACCAGCCTCTTGAAGCAGGCGTTGACCAGCGGTGTGGACGTCATGTTGGGGAAGACAGAGGATATGGTGGACTACTACCTGCCCATGACTGACGAGGAGCTAGGTGAGAATGGGCATTGGCTGACACTTGGGGAACTGTAGTTTGGTCAGGATCATGGGGGCTTCCAACAGCTCTCAGCACCTTTGACAAACTACACCTCCCATAATTCATTGGAGAACCATATGGTCTCCTCATGCTTTAGATGTATGTGTGAACGTACCTGTCAGGGGTTCAGGAGCAAAGACACAGGAGAAGGAGCAAATGGAGAGTGAGGAGGAGGAATACGAGGGGGGTGTAGGCAGTGACAGTGGTCAGAGAGATTCCACGAGTCTCTCCAGCGAATCGGAAGATTCACAGAGAGGAGCGCCGATGGCCAGGGCAAGGGGGGTGCCAAGGGGGAAACCCCAGAAGGAAGGGGCCAGCGGGGACTCCCTGAGCAGCAGTTGGAAATCAGGACCAGCGTCCCCACCAGAGCGTAGTGGGGGGGAGGAGTCCCAGGCATCGGGACCAGTCTTCCCACCACCAGAGGGAGGAGATGAGTCAGGATTGGCCACGCCTCCATCGGAGAGCGGGGAAACGGTCAAGAGGAAAGTCACCGGCTGGGCGCGCGCGCCAAGTTCAAATGTACAGGCGAGCGGCACAGCAGGTAGCCCGGATAGGGAGCCAGGTCCTAAAGCCCGCCGGAAGGAAGGGCAAGAATCAGGGGGGTCAGCGTCAGAAGAGTCCAGGAGGGAGGAAACCCCAGGGGGCAGAAGGACCCAGAGGAGGAAGGAACAGCGCAGGAGGTGGAGCCGGGCTAGGATCTTAAACTGGTGCGGAAGGGGCAGTGACTCAGAGGGGACTTCGCCGATCTAGAGTCTAGACGTAGGGTTGCACGCTCTGGCTTTAAAACGGAAATTATACTTCAATAAAGACTTTTGTACATAATATCAGCCTGGCGTTGGTCCTCTGTGAGCTGGGACCTAGAGGCAGCCCTGACAGTACCCCAAGCCATCGCCAGGTTTTATTGCTCAGCCAAATACAGGTTATAGCCATGAACAAACAAAACAAAGCCAAGCAGGTCTCAAAAACATATTAAAGCACATATGATTAAAACATTATAAAACACTTCACAAATGGTGGAAAACTCAGGGAACAAGACTCTAGGGCTTTCCTGAGATGAGAGGCTTTTAGTGCAAACTTTGCTGTGTTAAACATAAAAGGTTTGTTTGAGCTGGACAGCAGGTAATTGATTTTTTTTTTTACATATTTTTTAATTAAAGATTTCTTGGTTTACAACAGGTAATTGATTTTATCGATGTCACTAAAGGTGGCAGTTGACTGGAGGGGTTTCTTTAATTATTTAGCCCTTGGAATGGTGGTTTTAGGCCTTGGCCGGTATTCTATAGTCTTACCTGTGAGTCGGGGGCAGCATATTGATGCACTCCCATGTGGCGGCGTTTGCAGGGCCCGTTAAAGGGTTGAATGCGGGAGCCCTACAGTGGCGGCACATAGGTCAAACTCCCGGCTAGGTGAAGTGGGAGGGCATGCTGGGTAAGTTAACGCTTTACAGTCCCCTCCCACAACACCTGATTGCCCTGCGCACCCTCAGCCCCTGTCAGGTATGAGAGGGATACCTTTCAAGGCCCTAAGCCAAGGTTCCTACACCTGAAATTAAATAAAGTTACGGCCGAATTGAAACCCATACATTGTTGTCATGTCTTCTCTTGGAGGTGGGGTAGGCTCCAGGGACAGGGTTTAGCGCCTGGGCTCGCAAACAAAGTCATGGAGAATGAGAAGTGGCCAAAACGAGTCATGATGGCTGTGCTCTGGTTCCACAACTGCAGTAATGTCTCTACACACCAGTTGCTTATGGAGCCAAAATGTACCTCTCTCACACACAAAAGGATGGGTATTAGCAAGCTTGAGGGGGACCCCCAAGTTCTGCAGAACATAGAATTGTGGAGTTGGGAGGGCCCCAGGATTCATCTGGTCCAACCCCCCTACAATGTACAAATAATATTTTTTGGGGGGTGAAGCCCCCCAACCTTCCAGATTTGCCCATCTTTCCCACCCACGCTGATGTTTATCTGTTCGCATTTGTTGCAGCCAAGCTGGCCACGGAGGTCCGAGGATTCGGAGAAGCCTTGGAAGAGCAGAAGAAGCAGCAGGGTTACTTCGTCCGCCTGGGGTCGCTCTCGAGCAAAGTCCGCCGTCGAGCTTACCTGCATTCCCTGGACAAGCTGCGTCTCATCAGGGAGAACACTCAGGATACGCTTTCTCAACTCCAGCTGGTGATCAACCTGGTGGGTCCGGGGCGTTCATACTTAGCAGACACAACCCAGCTGCCTCCATGCCATTGTATCACCATTCTCCGTTTTCTCCCTCTTCCCCAACACTACATCAATCAATACTTTATTGAGGTCCAAAGACCCACAAAACAATTTCAAAACTTGTTGTTGTTGTTTAGTCGTTTAGTTGTGTCTGCCTCTTCGTGACCCCCTGGACCAGAGCACGCCAGGCCCTCCTGTCTTCCACTGCCTCCTGCAGTTTGGTCAAACTCATGCTGGTAACTTCGAGAACACTGTCCCACCATCTCGTCCTCTGTCGTCCCCTTCTCCTTGTGCCCTCCATCTTTCCCAACATCAGGGTCTTTTCCAGGGAGTCTTCTCTTCTCATGTGGTGGCCAAAGTATTAGAGCCTCAGCATCCGGATCTGTCCTTCCAGTGATTTCCAGTGATTTCAAAACTAGATACAGTTAAAACGACCTGACAGACAGATGGAAGAAACCAAGGCTGTCATTTTGTTTTATCTAGGGCAGAATGATCTTTTTTTCTTATAGCCTCCTAAAGAAACTTTGCCATGGCCCTTGTAATATCATTTAACCTGTCTTCCAAATATATTTAATATGGGAGGCTTCAGATTTCGAGAGATTTTTCTTACAAAATATAATGCGGTATAGAAATGAAATTAATAATGTATACGTTAAACCAGTGTTGGCCAAACTTGTCCCTCCAGCTGTTTTGGGATTACAATTCCCATCATCCCTGACCACTGGTCCTGTTAGCTAGGGATGATGGGAGTTGTAGTCCCAAAACAGCTGGAGGGCCAGCTTTGACCATGCCTGCGTTATACAAAACACAACACTGACACACATTGCATTAAAACTTTCCACTTTTATTGTTGACATCCATTTTATCTCCCCTCCATGTTTTTGCATGGTTTCATAATCTGGCTTTATCTCTCACTTAGAGAGAGAAGCAGTGTAAAAATGCAAAAGTTAATATCTTCCGTTGCCAGCATCCCTTGGACCCCCCCCCCCCACATCCTCACATTCTGACTTCCTGTGCCCCACTTGCTTCCGCAGGTTGAAGCCGCGCAGCGAGGCCTTGGGAAGCGGCTCCAAGAGGCTCAGGAGAAGCTGAGCCAGGTCTTGCTCGAGTGGACCCAGGCACAGCCGCAGGAGAGGCAGGCCGCGGCCGGAGGCCCAAGGCCAGAGGTACCTCTCGTCTCTGTATCGTAGCAGTAACAAAGAATACGCTTCAAAAGCTGCTGTTGGTTTTTTTTTTAAATTGAGGGGAACTACAAGTTAGTCGTGCTCAACAACTGCAGTGGGTCTACTCTAAGTAGTATGCAGTTGGATATAACCTTATATCTGAATTGCACGAACAGCAAAGGGCTCTTTAAGCCACTCCCCCACGATGAGAACAGCAAGGGGCTCTGTAAGCCACTCCCCCACGATGAGAACAGCAAGGGGCTCTGTAAGCCACTCCCCCACGATAAGAACAGCAAAGGGCTCTTTAAGCCACTCCCCCACGATGAGAACAGCAAAGGGCTCTTTAAGCCACTCCCCCACGATGAGAACAGCAAGGGGCTCTGTAAGCCACTCCCCCACGATGAGAACAGCAAAGGGCTCTTTAAGCCACTCCCCCACGATGAGAACAGCAAAGGGCTCTTTAAGCCACTCCCCCATGATGAGAACAGCAAGGGGCTCTTTAAGCCACTCCCCCACGATGAGAACAGCAAAGGGCTCTTTAAGCCACTCCCCCACGATGAGAACAGCAAAGGGCTCTTTAAGCCACTCCCCCATGATGAGAACAGCAAGGGGCTCTTTAAGCCACTCCCCCATGATAAGAACAGCAAAGGGCTCTTTAAGCCACTCCCCCATGATGAGAACAGCAAGGGGCTCTTTAAGCAACCTCCCCTCTGTGATTGTGTTGTTTTGCCCTGGCAGGTTGAATCAGGCACCCTGGCTATGCTTCGCTTTGTCACCCAGGACCTCGGGCCGGTCTACGCTCACTTGGCATCCACCGTCGAAGGCCTGCCCAGCAACCTCCGCGAGAGGGTGGCCCAAGCCCGCGGCAACGTCCGCCAGCTTCACTCTTCTTTCGCCTCAGTCTCGTCCTTCCAGGACTTGTCCTCCAGCCTCCTGGCCCAGAGCCGGGACAAAATCGCCCAGGCGCAGGAGGCCCTGGAGACGCTGGTGGACCACATCGTCCAAAATACGCCCTTGAACTGGGTCGTGGGGCCCTTCCGGCCGTCGGCAGGCGCCGAGATGGAGACGGAGAGCCAGGAGATGGAAAGTTTGGCCCCGGAGGAGCCCATGGATGAGGGCGAGGCCCTGGAGGAGAGGGCGACGGTATCCAAACCGGCGAAGGTCGCAGTCAAATCAGTAAAGAAAAAGGCAGAAAGCGAGGGGGAAGGAAGTCCGGTGTCTGGCGTGGCCAGGAAAGCAAAGAAAGAGATGAACGAGGGAGAGGAGATGAAGAAGCAGCCTAGCAAGAGCACTCTGAATCAGCTCTCCGGTGCTGCTGAGAAGCAGGCATAAGAGTCAGGGGCTATTCCAGCACCCACCCCCCCAAAACCAATGGTTCAGCCATTGCCATTTTGCACCCACGCATAAACACACTGCAAGAAGCCAATCCGTTAAAGGGAATCGAAAGCAGGGAGCCGGAAGGACCGGTTCGGAGGGGAGGGTGCCCTCTGCGCCTCTGCATGAGTTCATGCTCCAGATGCAGATACGCCGGGACAGCCTCCTCTCAAAGCGTGGGTCATTTCACTTCTAGGGTGTGAAGGCTGAAACGTGCATGTTTTTCATTTGGTGGTGGTTGGGGGGAATGCGCCGGTTATCGGGGGCTTGTGTTAAGTGAGAGCAAGCTGAAACTTGCACAGATCAGGCTAGCTGATTTATGTGCTACGACGGGGAATCCTGGGACCCGCTGGATGGATGGCTTCTGTCGTCCTTGATGGGAGCTGAAGTCTCATAATTCTCATTCTCACCAATTCTCTATAGATAGCTCCATATGTGGGTCTGTGTTTAGACACCCACCCATCACTGTGGCACACAGGCAGGGGGGTTAAAACCTCAGGTTCAAAACGGAGTGGTTAGTCCTCATTGTTGCAGAGATGAGCTTAGAAGAGAAGCAACAGAGGAGGATTGAGGAATGAAGGGAGACGTTTACAAGGCTTTGTGAACATGGTGGGTTTCAAAGGTGGGGTTCGGTGTGTGTCTTAAGTTGTACTTCCATTACTTTGTGCGGCCGTTTTGTGTAGCTCTTGCCTGCCTGACCCTCTGGGGGGAAAAATAAAATGTCCTTCTTTTGCAGTTTATGCTGATAGCAGACTCCTGTGTTTTCTGAGTACAGAATGCGAGTTCCTCAAGAGCACTTCAGTTGGTTCCTGCTGCTTTGAAGCACAATATGCAAGCAGCCTCAGTAGCAAGGATGTTGCTAATAACTTCATGGAATTTATTAGCTAGCAAAAAATAATCTGCTAGCCTAACTGCCTATGCTTGCTTCTGGGAGTCACTCGTGGTCTGGAAGTAAAAGGAGCCAACTTTTTTTTTAAAAAAAAAAAGCTCCCCTCTTTGTTTGCCCGGAAATTCATAGCTGTCAACCGTCCCTTATTTGGCAGGAAAGTCCCTTATCCCAGCGCTGTGTCCCGCAGCTGTCCCTTATTGATGATGTCCCTTAAATTTCCCGGGTTTCAAAAGAAGCAGCTCCTCTCCCTCCCTCCCTCCCTGCCGACCAGGGAGGAGGGAGGCTCCAACTGTGTTGCTTGGCTGCGTTGCTCACCCAATAAGAACGACTGGGGGGTGGAGCTTGCATGCCTTGTGCCGATCAAATTGGCCGCGTTGCCTGGGGACTCGCCTTTGCTCAGCGCTTCCCAGCGGAGAGGTGACGGTGGTTTTCCTTGCTGCATCCCCTTTGCCGGGTTGCTGCGCTGTGGGAACCACCGCTGGAGGCTTCGTTAGGCTGCTGGCTGGGCTTTCTGCCTTTGGCTCGGAGGGGCTCAGAGGTTGAACATACCTGTGCTGGGAAAATCCCTTATTTTGGCTGCTGATCCCTTATTTTCGAGGCTGCTGGTCCCTTATTTTCAAATCTGTATGTTGACAGCTATGCTGGGAATTACTCTTTTCACCATAGGTAGCACTCTCGAGACAGACAGATGCCAACAACAACTGCCTACAACTGGGGAGGTGGGAGACGTAAAACCACCCTATTGTTTGTTATTACTGTACTTCATTTTTAAAAAATGAACGCCTGTGTTTCAAAGTGGCATGTAAGAAACAAAAGACGTACAATTATAATAGCATCTCAGGCAGCTCGCCTGAAGAACGAACTGGGAACCAGAAGTCAAATCCCAATAAAGGAAGGTTGGTTGGTTGGTCTGTTGGGATAATTGCAACAACCATTTGCTGCAAACCCTGATGAATCTGGCTGGGGCAGATGTTTTGTGGTCCTCCAAAACAACTGGAGGATGTTGCAGCTTTAAAGGTCAAAGTGCTTTGAACTCATCAAAGGGTGACCCTATCTGTGGTGGTTTCACCCCACAGAAAACGATCAAGTAACATTACTAAAATACAGTGCTTTTTTCTTTTAAAAAAATGTTTAGGGATACTCTCATTTTGACTCAAGAAAATGACCATTTTATAGTTCAGATTGGGAAAAATAAATACAGTAAATGGAGAAAAGTACAAAGATACACAAAATGTTTCGGGGTATGCGTACCCCTGCGTCCCCCCGCCCCAGAAAAAAGCACTGCTAAAATGTATTCATTTATACCCTGCCTTTTTTTCCTGGCAGGGTCTCAAGGCGGCTTACAGATAAAGTTAAAACAGCTAAAAACATTGGGGCAGGGAACAATCACTAAAAAAAACAAGTGAACATTAATTGAATTAAAACAATATCTATATATGATCTATTAAAAGCACAGATAATAAAAAACTCCAAATACAGCATGGCACCAGCCAGTTAACAGAAGCCTGTTGAAGCAAGAAGGTATCACCTGCCGGTGGAAGGAGATAGCAAAGAGGGAGCCAGTCAGGCTTCTCCAGGGATGGAGTTCCAAACTTGCCTGGGAGGAGCCACCACCAAGAAGGCCCTGTCTCATGTCCTCGCCAAGTGGGCCAAGTGCGAAAAAGGCCTTCCCCGAAGATCACAGAGCCTGGGCAGGTTTGCATGAGGGAACAGCCTAGAGACCTAAGCCTTGTAGGGATTTATGGGGCATAACCAGCACTTTTATTTGAGGCCCCGAAACAGATCGGTAGCCAGTGGAGCTGTTGTATCAAGGGAGTCATCTGTTCCCTGTAACCAGCCGCGGTCAGCAATCAGGCGGCAAGCTCCTTGCTGACGTTTCTGAGCACTGTCAAGGGCAGCCCCACGCAGAGAGTGTTGGAGTAGTCCAAATGGGGTGTAACTCAGGCATGTGTCACTGGGGCCAAAACAGACATAGAATAGAGTTGGTGGGGACCCCCAGAGTCATCTAGTCCAACCCCTCCATGCAAGAATCTTCTCAATCTTCTCTCGGACTGTAACTTTTGCTTTTCTTTCTATAATGCATACCAGCCTTCCACAATATTTCTTATTCTATCCATTTTATTTCTTTTTCATCAATATTATAGATACATTCATTTTATTATCCTATTTGTCTCCCTGGGTTCCTTTGGGTGGAAAAGCTAGGATATAAATCTACTAAAGGAATAAAAAAATAAATAAATAGAGATTTGTTACAGGACACTTCCAATGGTCTTGATGCAGCCTTCAGTCAATAGAATCATAGAGGTGGAAGGGATCCCTGAGGGTCATCTAGTCCAACCCCCTGCAATGCAGGAATCTCAGCTAAAGCATTCATGACAGGTGGCCATCCAACCTCTGCTTAAAAACCTCCAAGCCTCCCCAGGGAGTCTATTCCACTTTCAAATGGCTCTTTCTGTCAGAAGGTTTTCCCTCATGTTTAGTCGGAATCTCCTTTCTTGTAACGTGAAGCCATGGGTTCGAGTCCTGCCCTCCAGAGCAGGAGAAAACTGTGGGATGTAAACACAGGAGCAGTCAATGACAACATTCCTAGAACATGGGGAGGGATGTCTGTCTAGCAAGCAGGTAAACTTCCTGGGGACGGACTTCCTCCGCATATGACCAGAGGTGGGTGTGGCCTCACCTGTGCAGGTAAATGATAAAAGCACAGGGCAGGCAGCCATCTCTCTCTCTCTCTCTCTCATCTTCATCTTCTGAAGGAGCAACATGCCCTCTTGGCTCTCAGCCAAGAGAGGACAGTACTATCTTCCTATAAGATAGATTCTAAGTGTATGTAACCTTTTTTAAGTCTGTCTGCCTTCTGGGATCATGTTATGAACAGAACGTGAGTAAACTCTTTTATACTTTTATAAAGACTGTGTCGTGTCTTGTATTTTAAGAGGGAACAAAAGGGGAAATTACCAGAGTAATTATTATAGAGGTTCTAGCGAACCTGTGCAGACGTTACCGTTGCGAACTTAAAAGGGAATGTCATAAACTCTGCTGATATTTTGGGAACTTGTTAGCACAAATTGGATAAGGATATAATTAGTCAATATATCCTCTCCTGCACCCCAGAACATTCCCACAAAAACAAGCTTTCTCCATCTTCCATGTGACAGTACTTTTGTTTTGTTTTGTTTTTTAAATAATATTTATTACCTTTTCCAACAATTTAGACACTACAGAAAAAACACACCATACAATACAATACAATACAATACAATACAATACAATACAATACAATACAATACAATACAATACAATACAATACAATAAAACACTACATTACACTAACAAAACACTAACATTAAACAAAACAAAACAAACACAATTTAAAACACATCAAATACTTTCAATAACTTATCTTTCATTTACTTGTTTCCGCGACCTCCTCACACCTCCCTTTTTGTATTCCACTTCTATTAATTTTTTCAGCAATTCCTTTCCATCTTCCTCTATTTTTAATCTTATAATTATCTTAACACATTCTAACCTTATTTTCCCTTTAATGCTCTTATTAATCTATTTATCCTTAACTCCTTATAACATTTCTACTAAAGCCATATAACTTCATTCCAACATTTTCCTAACTTTCATTAATTTTACAGTAATTCCGTAAATAATCTTTAAACTTTTTCGAGTCTTCTTCCGCCGACTCTTCTCCCTGGTCTTGGATTCTGCCAGTCATTTCCGCCAATTCCATGTAGTCCATCAACTTCATCTGCCATTCTTCCCGGGTGGGTAAATCTTGTGTCTTCCAATATTTTGCAATGAGTATTCTTGCTGCTGTTGTTGCATACATGAAAAATGTACTATCCTTCTTTGGCACCAATTGGCCGACCATGCCCAGGAGAAAGGCCTCTGGTTTCTTCAGGAAGGTATATTTAAATACCTTTTTCATTTCATTATAAATCATCTCCCATAATGTCTTAATCCTTGGGCATGTCCACCAAAGGTGAAAGAATGTACCTTCAGTCTCTTTACATTTCCAACATTTATTATCGGGCAAATGGTAAATTTTTGCAAGCTTGACTGCTGTCATGTACCACCTATAAATCATTTTCATTAAATTTCATGTGACAGTACTTTTGAAGGTGGCTCTCATATCTCCTCTCACTCTCCTCTTTCCCAGGCTAAACATACCCAGCTCCTTCAACCGTTCCTCATCAGGCTTGGCTTCCAGACACTTGATCATCTTGGTTGCCTTCCTCTGCACACCTTCCAGCTTGTCAACATCTTTCTTAAATTGTGGGTAGGTAGGGCCTGACCAAGGCAGAATAGAGCGGTACCATCACTTCCCTTGATAGGGGCACCATCAAGTCCTCCTTGTCATCTTTCCAGAAGAACAGAAGGAACGGCTAAGGGAGCTGGGCATGTTTAGCCTGGAGAAGAGGAGGTTAAGGGGTGATATGATAGCCATGTTCAAATATATAAAAGGATGTCACATAGAGGAGGGAGAAAGGTTGTTTCCTGCTGCTCCAGAGAAGCGGACATGGAGCAATGGATCCAAACTACAAGAAAGAAGATTCCACCTAAACATTAGGAAGAACTTCCTGACAGTAAGAGCTGTTCGACAGTGGAATTTGCTGCCCAGGAGTGTAGTGGAGTCTCCTTCTTTGGAGGTCTTTAAGCAGAGGCTTGACAACCATATGTCAGGAGTGCTCTGATGGTGTTTCCTGCTTGGCAGGGGGTTGGACTTGATGGCCCTTGTGGTCTCTTCCAACTCTATGATTCTATGATTCTATGTACAATCACATGTACAAAGCTTTGCTCCATTTAAATATATAAACATCCAGAATTTCTTGCAGCTGAGGTCAGTGGGGTTTTGCTCCCAGGGTGATGAGGACTGCAACCCTAAGATGCAGAGAGCAGGTGTGGTGATTGTGCGACTGGAAGCCTGACCCAGCAAAGCAGCCAGTCAGAAGTTCAGCAAAACGTTGCACTACTTTAGCCCTGGAAAACGAAAGTTAAGAGTTGTGCTTTGAGGAAGAAAGACAGCCCTGCGCTCTGACTCCCCACCGGGGAGAGGAAACGGGGAGGAGGGTGTCTGACCGATCAGCTTCCGCCTCTCAGTTCCTCCTCCAGGGCCAAAACTTTTCAAGGGTGCTTGCGAACCAAGTTTGCAAGGAAAATCCAGCCTTTTTGCAGCTCTGTGCCAGGTAGGTCAACCTACGTAGTTCTCGCCAAAGAGGAATTATATCCGTTCTCCCAGGAGAGTTAAAAGATTCTGGCCTCTTTCCCAAGCCAGGCCCCACGACGAGCCACGACTTGAGACAGACGGGCGGAACGAGAGGCTTGTTCTCAGCAGCAGGACACCTGGGATGGATGCAAAAGGGCAGCACCTTTAATAGGACTGAATGGCTGAATCCTAAAGAGTTGGTTTTTTTGCAATAGTGCTGAGGTTGAGCTGAATCAGCCTGGCACCCTTGAGATTCCCTGGGCTTCAGCTGCCCCCAAGCCCAGTGCTGCTGCCTGGATCCAATCGGTGCAGAGTCCCAAATATGCCAGGTTAGCAAAGGTTGAGTTAGGTGCAGCAGCAACACAGCATAAGGCCATTTCAGATGCTCCTATTTGAAATCAGGCCTTTTATGCAGACTCCATGAGGACTGGAAACTTATTGTGTTTTTAGCAAATCGCTGCAGTTAAGCAGCAACGCCTGAAAATGATCCTTCCCCTGGGAATCTGACAAGCCCCTGCCTGTCAGTTTAGCGGAGGGTTGCCAATCTGGGCACATTTGGAAATGTTGGGCCCGGCGCGAACATCGGCCGAGCTGCATGCGGCGAGAGGGAAGGAGAGAGCGAGGCCATAACCGAGCCTTGAGGGCTGCCAGCGCATAGCGCATGAGTCACCTTTAAGGTGAGACCACAAGGCAGCAGACGTCTCAAACGTGGCAAGTTCCCAATCCCACGGGGAAAAAAAAGGTTTTTGTGGTGGGGGAGGCATGGCTCTGCTTGAGATCTTGAAGAGGTGCTGCCGGTCAGAGCCCTGACCTAGCCACTGTGATCCATGCGACTGTCACCTCCAGACTGGATTATTGTAACTCGCTCTACATGGGGCTGCCCTTGAGACTGACCCAGAAACTCCAGCGGGTGCAGAATGCCGTGGCGAGACTCCTTACGGGGTCCTCGCTGCGAGATCACATTCACCCAGTGCTATACCAGCTGCACTGGCTCCCGGTGGAGTACAGGATCAGGTTCAAGGTGCTGGTTTTAACCTTTCAAGCCCTATACGGCCTAGGACCCTCGGACCTACGGGACCGCCTCTCCTGGTATGTCCCACAGAGGACCTTACGGTCTTCAAACAAAAACATCTTGGAGGTCCCGGGCCACAGAGAGGTTAGGCTGGCCTCAACCAGAGCCAGGGCCTTTTCAGTGCTGGCCCCGACTTGGTGGAACGCTCTGTCACAAGAGACCAGGGCCCTGAGGGACTTGGCATCTTTCTGCAGGGCCTGCAAGACAGAGCTGTTCCACCAGGCCTTTGGCCAGGGCACAGCCTGACCCCCTCCTTTGGCAATCTTCACAGAACTCTAGCCCAATGGTTGCCATCAATTTGATTCGAATTAATTTTATAATGAAATGATTTTAGAATGTTGTATTATTTTATTGTTGTTAGCTGCCCTGAGCCCGGCTTTGGCTGGGGAGGGCGGGATATAAATAATAATAATAAAAAAAGGACCAGTGGTCTGAAAACAGCTTCGTGCATTTGGATCGGGTGAGGGTCTATAGATCAGTGGTAGTGTCTGTGTGTTGCCTGTTTTTTGGGGGGGTGGGGGAACCCACCCCCTGCCTCCTCCAGCATTTCCAGCTAAATCTTGTAAAAATAATAATAATCAAAGTTTATATATGCCCCTCACTTGAATACCCTGTTTCCTGCCGGCACCCATAACAGTGACCAGTTCTGGATGCTGTTAGCTTAACTTAAAGATATTTGAAACAGAGTCGGTCAAACAATATTCAGAAAGCCGGTTCTTAGAATTGCCTTGAAATCCATCCACAAAGAGTGTTATTTATGTTTTAATCTTCCCAGTTGATCAAAATCCGGAGGGCTACATTAATTTACCCGTATTTTTCGCTCCATAAGACGCACCAGACCACAAGACGCACCTAGTTTTTGGAGGAGGAAAACAAGAAAAAAATTATTCTGAATCTCAGAAGCCAGAACAGCAAGAGGGATCACTGCGCAGTGAAATCAGCAATCCCTCTTGCTGTTCTGGCTTCTGGGATAGCTGCGCAGCCTGCATTCGCTCCATAAGACGCACACACATTTCCCCTTACTTTTTTAGGAGGGAAAAAGTGAGTCTTATAGAGCAAAAAATACGGTAATTTTCCCCTTAACGTTTTTTTAAATGAATTCATTTATTGTAACTTATTTATTAATTTCCTTCTAAGCCTTCTCAAGGCCATTTGAAAGATAAGATAATTTAAAAAGCAGTTAAAAACGCAAGAACAAGAAGCACATATAAAACAAGGCCAATTCTCGGTTGGTTCGTACGGACCAAAGGTTTGGGAGCCGCTGATTGTTTTCTAAGCAATTAATCCAGGGCATAAATGAGGCTTGCCAAGACCCAGAGATGTTCCCAATATCTCCTCCCACCTTTTACATTGCAGGTTTGCACAGAAGACAAAACGCCAAACCAAAAAAACCCAGAGGGCCAAGATGGCGGGCTGATGACATCTCCTCTTTCTGGAACGTTTTGGTGAAGATACAAGTAAGAGGTGGTGGACAAAATCTCACTGGGAAAAGGCTGATGGCCTGCCGGCATGGTGGAGAACCTCCCTCTGCTGCCAAACTTTCACCCCTCCAGGCCCCAAGATGCTCTTCCAACTGGGGCGCTGGCCTCTCCAGACCACTCGCCAAGGCGGCAGAGGGCGGTACAGCATCTCTGAGCATGGAGGGCATCTTCAGGGTCTTAGCCGCAATCCCGGGAGACAGGCTGGTCCAGTACAAACACAAGCTGAGCTGCAGGAGGCAAGGCGGGAAGAGTTGCAGGCTCCTTCAGGCCATGATCCTCTTGACCCTGGGCAGAGAGACGGAGGCCAGACTGAGCCTGGAAGCGTTGGAGAATTGCGCTGCGGTGGCCGACATCTACAAGAGCCACCAGCGGAACGCTGCAGCAAGCAGGGCTGATCCAGCCCCTTCAAACCAGGATGCAGGAGTGGCGCTGGCTGTGGCCCAGATCTATTCGTTATTAGTAGAGGAAAAGCTCTGTGGGCCCCTGGCCAGAGATGAGGCTTACCGTATCGCCATCAAGGCTTTCCTTGAGAGTGATGTCCCAAGGTCTGCTTTTGAGAGCCTCTTGAGCGAAGCGGAGCGTAAGTGTGGGCTGGATTTTGTGCCTGCGGTGGCAAGCAACAGCTCCAACGCTCCGAGATGCGATGTGGGGAAGCCTTCCTCCAGAGCAGCAAAGAGCTCGCCCATGCCAGTTTTGAGTTCCTGGGCTCCCTCCGAAATCCAGCCTCTGTGCTCCACGGGCAGCCCGGCCTCGCTGCTCAGCCACCTGGAGATCAGCCAGTCTCCAACGCTGCCATTCCTCACCCATTCCGTTCAGCATGGCGTCCCCGAGCCCAGCAAGCTGTGCGGAAGTGGCCCCAACTCCCTGGTGCGGCCTGGAGAAACGGGAGCCACTGCCGAGTCTCCAGCCAGTTCTTGCTCTGCGGGACCAGCGGAGCCCGTCGTGCAAGGCCAAGAGAAAACCAGGCAAACCAGCAATCCTGGAGGCAACCATTCTTGCTTGTCGGTTCAGCCTCCCCCTAAAATCACACAGCCGCTGGAAGATGGAGAAAACAGGGAACCCCAAAGTCTGGTGGCCTCGGAACCGCAAGGTTGTGCAGGATGTCCACTCCAGAACTCACAAGCGCCACCCACACCTCTGCCTGGTTTAGCATCTTCTGCACCGTTTGTTCCAAGAACCGTGGAAGATTCCTCTTCCCTGAAGCCAAGCTTGGAGACTGGGTCCTCTTCAAGTTCTGGTTCTCCTCCTCCTCATTCATCAGGACCTCCCTTGACAGATCTGCCGGCTGAGGAGCAACCCTTCTTCACTTTTGTTGTGGTCCATGCCCCCGAAGACGAGACAGTCGCCTGCCGGGTGAGGGAGCGTCTGGAGGCCCTGGGTGTTGCCGACGGGGCAACGGTCAGCGAGGACTTCCTGGTCCCTGGGCACTGCCAGCTCAGCTGCTTCCAGGATGCTCTGGATAACTCGGCCTTCACCCTCCTCCTCCTGACAGAGAACTTCAAGAGTCGCTTCTGCGCCTTCCAGGCAAACGTGGCCTTGATGGACTCCTTCCAGCGCTTCTGCAAGACCAACTCGGTGGTGCCCTTCATTGCCAAAGAGAGCCCCATGAAGAGGCGAGAGATGCCTTTCCTGCTGGCGGCAATCGTGCCGCTGGATGAGACCTCGCCCGTCTTCGCCAGGCGGGTCAAGAAAACGTTCTCCCCAGTGGTGATCCGGGAGAAGAGGGCTCTGTGGAATATCTCAAGGCAGATCCGGAACCAGGAGCGCTTGCAGGAGCAGCAGAGTGAGTACCAGCAAGCCCTTCAGCGCCTGTCTGCCTTCAGGGTCAGCTCACAAGCTCCGATGCCCTTGCAGAGGGGCTTTCTGGGGCTGCAAACCCCACTTGACCAGCCATTTTTCTACTCTGAAATGCTTCAACCTCAGCTGGGGCCTGATCAACTCTCCCATCCATATGTCTTCTCACGGGGTTCCCCAGGGCTCATGTCTGGGGGACCTCCGTCGCACCTCATAATCCAGAACGCCCAAATGGTCCAGATAGGAGACTACAACCAAATGCAGGTGGAGAAGGCAGGTTCGGCGGCAGAAGAGGAAGAAGGTGGTTTGGACGGGAGAGAGAGACCTGGAGGCTGAAGCTCAAAGTGCCTCCATCCCTTTGTGATGTCATGATCAATGGCACGGCCACATTTAGAAACTCTGTTCTGCTCCTTGTCAACCCAAAATGGGCATCAGAAGATCAGGAGAGGCAGCAAGAAAAGGGAGCCCTCCTGGAACGAGTTGGTTTGGTTTAACGAAGTTTGTCAAATTGCATCGGAAATGTCTGAACAACACCCAGAAGCAGTTCGCATAACTCTCAGGGGAAGCGAATGAGAATCAAGTTTGTTTTGGAGCAGAACTCAGAACAATTTTTCTCCGGTTGCCTGATTTGAGTTGACTTGCTGCTTCTCGACAACAAAATTTATTTCATAAATTATACATCAGAATGCTAATACAGTCGTACCTCAGAAGTCAAACGCCTTGCAACTTGAACGTTTTGGCTCCCGAACGCTACAGACCTGGGAGTGAGTGTTCCAGTTTGCGAACGTTCTTTGGAACCTGGACGTCCGACGCAGGTTCCGATTGGCTACAGGAGCTTCCAATCTGAAGCTGCGCCTTGGTTTCTGAACGTTTTGGAAGTTGAATGGACTTCCGAAACAGATTCCGTTCGACTTCCAAGGTACGAATGTCTATGAAATACAGAGCATGTCAAAACTGACAGAACACAATTTAACAAACAGAGAATGAATTCAACATTACCAAAACCAAGAAAACAAAACACGCAGCAGTCTAGGTTTAAGTACATATAAGGAAATCAAAATGAGAGTTAACTGACAATAAAGAATGGGTATAGTTCATCTCTAAGTTTATTCTCTTACCTATGCTTTTGGTCTCTTTAGGACTTCAACCTTAAAGACCATAATAGTTGGGGGGAAATAAATTAAACTGTTCACATTCCACTCTGTCTCTATTCAATTTGTTCCCTAGCTTCTATTTGGACGCGATTTTAACCTGGAATTTTCCTGCCCATTTCCCGTTTTCCACGATTTGCTGATTCAGGCCACCCTGCCTCTATGGAAGCTGCTCCACACAAAAACACTCCCATCGAAAACAAAAAACGGACAAAGGTTTCATCCATGTAAAGCTGACAGAAGAGCTTAAAAAAAGTAAATTTTATTAGTATTTTCCACACAACAACAAAAACCCCCCGAAAAAAATACACAAAACACAAAAACAAGCATTTTAAAAAACAAATCCAAATCTTACAAATTAATAATATAAACACTAAAAAGGAAAACAAATATTGACTTCCACCAATTCCACAGCACCTCCTTTACCTCTCATTGTATGTTCCTGTTTTCCTGTTTTCCTGATCATCTCTATCCTAGCATCTAGATATAAATCCCTCTTTCTTATCCTTTCATAAGGTTATTCCAGACTCAGCCAGATTTCTGTCCTCGAACCTTGGCTTTTAAGGTATTCATTTAGGCACTCCCATTCCTTCTTCACTTCACTTCACTTTTTGTTTTTTGTCTTATTATATCTGTCAATTTGGCTAATTCTAAGCACTTGCTGAACGTCAGGTCGGTGGTTCGAATCCCCGCGACAGGGTGAGCTCCCGTTGCTCGGTCCCTGCTCCTGCCCACCTAGCAGTTCGAAAGCACGTCAAAGTGCAAGTAGATAAATCGGGACCGCTTACTAGCAGGAAGGTAAACGGCGTTCCGTGTGCTGCGCTGGCTCGCCAGATGCAGCTTGTCCACCTATGATGCATTTTCATATAATTCTCTCTTATTCGGTAACATGCTGTGAAATTTATATTTTTTGTCCACAGTCTTTCCCATTCATTATATTCAGTTGAGCGGCCCAGATCTTGTTCCCATTTTTTAATAGCGTCACCTTTTCCCACCTTTTCTATTTTCCAATTTTGTAACAATTTATATATTTTTGGGACGTGGGTGGCGCTGTGGGTTAAACCACAAAGCCTAGGACTTGCCGATCAGAAGGCCGGCGGTTCAAATCCCCGCGATGGGGTGAGCTCCCGTTGCTCGGTCCCTGCTCCTGCCAACCTAGCAGTTCGAAAGGACGTCAAAGTGCAAGTAGATAAATAGGTACCGCTCTGGCGGGAAGGGAAACGGCATTTCTGTGCGCTGCTCTGGTTCGCCAGAAGCGGCTTAGTCATGCTGGCTACATGGCCCGGAAGCTGTACGCCGGCTCCCTTGGCCAATAAAGCGAGATGAGCGCCGCAACCCCAGAGTCGTCCGTGACTGGACCTAATGGTCAGGGGTCACTTTACCCCAGTCTTCACTGTCGGGCAATCCTTTATCTCTTCTACGAGTTCCCTATATGTTAGTCAACTGTCTTTCATATTATTTCTATGCATGGCTGATGACTCTATAGGCAATAGCCACCAGGGAGTTTTGGCTGTTACTATTGTTTTATTTCTTTCCCAAACTTTGAATAGGGCCTTTCTCACCAAATGATTAGTGAAGCTTCTATGTGCTTTTATTTTATCATGACCCAGGTAGCCATGCCACCTGAAAACTTTGTCCCAGCCCTCCAGGTCTAGGATTTCTGTAGCTGTCAGTAACATCCAATCTTTCAGCCACATCATGCATGTGGCCTCAAAATACAGCTTGAGGTCTAGGACCACAAACCCTCCCTTTTCTTTGGGCTCCATCAATACTTTGAACCTTACTCTTGGCTTCTTACCCTGCCAAATAAAATTAGAAAGATCTCTTTGCCAGCCTTTAAAACATTTTGTCCCAATAATTATTGGGATCGTCTGGAAAAGAAAGAGCATTTTTGGGAGAACTGGCATTTTTATCAAGGATATCCTACCCCATAAAAACAAGTTCAGATTATTCCATTTATTTAAATATCCTTTTATTTCCTTCCACTATTTCACATAATTATCCTTGTACAAATTGGTATTTCTATTTGTAATCCAGAACCCCAAATACTTAGCTTTTGTGGTGATTTTAAGGCCTGTTACCCTTTCCAATTCTTCCTGTTCCTTTACCCCCATATTTTTCATTAATAATTTAGATTTTTCTTTATTTAACTTGAAGCCCGATACTCCTCCGTACTCAGTCAATTTCTTTAGGGCTTCTTGTATACTTCCTTCTGGGTTTTCTGGAGTAATAATTACATCATCCGCAAATGCTTTAACTTTATATTGTCTAGACTAATCCCCTTAATTTTTGGGTCCTTTCTTATCACTCTTAGGAGTGTTTCCAGCGTCACAATAAACAAAAATGGGGATAGAGGGCATCCTTGTCTGGTGCCTCTTTCAATTTGGAATTCTTCAGTTATTTCGCTGTAAATTATTAACTTAGCTTTCTGGTTTTCATAAATCTCTTTAATACCATTCAAAATTTTGTTCCCAAGATTCAAACTTTCCACAGTGTGAACCAGAAAATTCCAGGCCACACTGTCGAAGGCCTTCTCCCCGTCCACCAGTGACAATGCCACCTTCTTACTAGGTTCCATATCAATAAATTCTAGAAAATCAATCACTACTCTTGTATTATTTTTTATCTCTCTCCTTGGTAAAAAGCCATTCTGATCCTTACCTATTATTCTGTTCAAGCATTTTTTCAATCTATTTGCTAACACACCTGCGAATATTTTCTAATCAATATTCAATAATGAAATTGGCCTGTAATTCTTAATATTTGGGTCTGTTCCTTGTTTTGGTAGTAAGGTTATCAACGCTTCATTCCAAGAGTCGGGGACAAAAGAGCTTTTAAGGCGGAGCAGATACACTTTGCGGATTTTCTGAGGACAGGGAAACTCAGGATTTAGCAGGGTGAAAGTCTGGGACAGCAGCTGTTTGCAGTGAACATTGTATAGACGAAGGGGTAATTAAAATATGTGTGTTAGATTAAAGCAATGGGTGCTACCACCCCCTAGGGTGGGTGGGATGACCCAGGGGGCGCTAATAGGTGAGGGGGGAGCTGGGGGCGCTGGAGGTGCAAATGAATATCGGACTTCGAAAAGCGGGTATCGCTGGATCAAGTTCATGAGTCTCTCTGAATTAAACTCTATAGTTTCAACTGGATTTTCACTGCATGTGTAATCAATTGTCGCCATTTTGAATTTTATCGTGCTGTTATCTCCCTTAGGGGGTTGTGCAAACCACTGGTTTTAGTGTGGTAGGGAGCACCGGGGGGACCCAGGAAGGAGGGAGTGGCCTGGAAAAAACATTTTGGAACCACTAGATTAAAGGATCCATATTAAAACGAGGTGTGAATGGGCCTTAAGTCTGCTTAAGAAGGTTTCATAGGTTAAGCCAGTGGTTTTCAGGTGTGTCCTTGCACCCTGGGATGACTTGAATGATGGTCAGGGGTGCAACATTGGCCTCTGTCCCTCTTTCCTTCTCTCCCTCCTCTGATGCCCTCTTGCGTCTCTGCCTCCCAAAGTCTTGCACGGCTGTTTGTTGCAGCAGCAGCTCCCCAGTTAGCAACTGCACCACCAAAATGCTCAAGTTTCCAAACCGTCTTCTGAGGCGTATAGTGCGTTGCAATAATCTAACTTGCATAGAGCCCAGGGGACGCGGGTGGCGCTGTGGGTTAAACCACAAAGCCTAGGACTTGCCGATCAGAAGGTCGGTGGTTCAAAGCCCCACGACGGGGTGAGCTCCCGTTGCTCGGTCCCTGCTCCTGCCCACCTAGCAGTTTGAAAGCAGAAAGTGCAAGTAGATAAATAGGTACCACTCTGGTGGGAAGGTAAACGGCGTTTCCGTGCACTGCTCTGGTTCTCCAGAAGCGGCTTAGTCATGCTGGCCACATGACCCGGAAGCTGTACGCCGGCTCCCTTGGCCAATAAAGCGAGATGAGAACTGTAACCCTAGAATCGGTCACGACTGGACCTAACCGTCAGGGGTCCCTTTACCTTTTTATAGAGCCCAGAGGAGCGAGAGGCCAGCCAACCAGCAGAGTCTCAGAGGGGTACTTGCCTGGAAGCAGAGCCCATAGTCAGGTCCAGTCCTAAGGTTGGACGTATGGTGGACCGTCCAGGGGTCAGGGAATCCAACAATCTAACCGAAAAGCAGCAAAGTTCGGACCAGGAACGACAAAACATTTCCAGCAACTGACTCGAGGCTGGAAGCCTTAAGAAGGCTGGAGTCAGCTGGTTCTCCTCTGAGTCCTTGAAGGCTGATCAGCAGCAGGTGGAGTCAGTAAACCTCCTGCCCTCTTCAGGCTGCTGTTCATCAGGCAAAGCTGATTCCTGGCCCATGCGCCAGGAAGTTGCTCCATCCCCTTAATGGTTTGGCTTGACCCTTTCTGAGGTTTTCTTCGCAACTCTACCATTCCTTTACAAAGGGGGGGGGGGGAATGAAATGCCTGTCGCACCACTGCTGTGAACAGAGTTCACGAGCCAGAGTTGCCAGTTCTGTTTTGTTCCTGACAGGAAAGTGGGGGGTGAGGGTGGGTATTTGTATTAAGGCTTGCTAGGGTCAGTGGGCTCCATGATCACTGCAGATGGTGACAGCAGCCACGAAATTAAAAGACGCCTGCTTCTTGGGAGAAAAGCAATGAAAAACCTAGACAGTATCTTAAAAAGCAGAGACATCACCTTGCCAACAAAGGTCCGTATAGTTAAAGCCATGGTTTTACCTGTAGTGATGTATGGAAGTGAGAGCTGGACCATAAGGAAGGCTGATCGCCGAAGAATTTATGCTTTTGAATTCTGGTGCTGGAGGAGACTCTGGAGAGTCCCATGGACTGCAAGAAGATCCAACCTCTCCATTCGGAAGGAAATCAGCCCTGAGTGCTCACTGGAAGGACAGATCGTGAAGCTGAGGCTCCAATACTTTGGCCACCTCATGAGAAGAGAAGACTCCCTGGAAAAGACCCTGATGTTGGGAAAGATGGAGGGCAGAAGGAGAAGGGGACGACAGAGGACGGGATGGTTGGAGAGTGTTCTGGAAGCTACCAGCATGAGTTTGACCAAACTGCGGGAGGCAGTGGAAGACGGAAGTGCCTGGCGTGCTCTGATCCAGGGGGTCACGAAGAGGCGGACACGACTAAACAACAACCACAACAAAGGGCCAGTGGTGTAGCGTGGGTTGTCAGTGCACAGGGCTGTGTGGAAGGAGGGAAATGGATGGAGCATGCATGTGCATTCAACTCCCTCGAGTGTTTCAGGAGATTGCAGCCACATAGGTAAGAATGAGTTGTTCTGTTGTCTGGAGAGGCCATTTCCTGGTTCACATGGAGCAGCTGTTTTCAGTGGAGCCCAGCGATGGAAGCGCACAGTCCCTGTACACACACACACACACATACCCAAAAGGCTACGCCACTGGCTAGGACCTGGAGTACTGTGTCCAGTTCTGGGCACCACAGTTCAGGAAGGACACTGACAAACTGGAACGTGTCCAGAGGAGGGCAACCAAAATGGTCAAAGGCCTGGAAACGATGCCTTATGAGGAACGGCTAAGGGAGCTGGGCATGTTTAGCCTGGAGAAGAGGAGGTTAAGGGGTGATATGATAACCATGTTCAAATATATCAAAGGATGTCACATAGAGGAGGGAGAAAGGTTGTTTTCTGCTGCTCCAGAGAAGCGGACACGGAGCAATGGTTCCAAACTACAAGAAAGAAGATTCCACCTAAACATTAGGAAGAACTTCCTGAGAGTAAGAGCCGTTCGACAGTGGAATTTGCTGCCAAGGAGTGTGGTGGAGTCTCCTTCTTTGGAGGTCTTTAAGCAGAGGCTTGACAACCATATGTCAGAAGTGCTCTGATGGTGTTTCCTGCTTGGCAGGGGGTTGGACTCGATGGCCCTTGTGGTCTCTTCCAACTCTATGATTCTATGATTCTATGATTCTTGGTTCAGGTGAGGTTTGAATCAGACACAAGCTGTTCTTCATTAATTCATCCTTGCGAATAAGGCCACGAAAGTTTCTAGCTTGCTCACTCAACTTGATCAGAATCCTAGGGCACTCCCCTGCATTGAACGGAGTGTGACCTATGGTGACTATACAGGTAGGCCAGCTCTTGTTATGCAGGAATGAAGGACCAGTGTTCTTGCAAAGCCCTTGCCTGGGGGAAATCACCCCTGGCTGGAATAGAGCTTGCTAAGTTTCTTGTTTCACATGCAACCCTCTCAGCTGCTCAGCTCCAAATCTGGACCAACCTGACGGCAGCTTTTATTTTTAACCTGCTGCATCCCAACAAAGGCCAAAGCAATAGGTTACTCAGTACGGCTGGCACTCAAGGTTTCACACACTTGAGGTTTCAGAAGCCTAGCTGCTTAATAATAGCAGCAGCAGCAGCAGCAGCAGAACCTTCGGTACCTAAATCTAGGTGTGGAAATTAAGCAAGCTAAGCAGGTGTGGTGCTTTTAGGTGGGGGAAAGGCAAGCCAGCTTCAGTGCTGGCCATATATCCTTAGGCTCAGGAATCCTTGGGGACTGGGCTTGTGCCACTGTGTGGAGTTCTGGGCACCTGCCCTCCAAAAGGAGATGGAAAAGCGTTGGAAAAGGGCGACCAAACTGATTGAGGGGTGTGTGTGGAGTGACTCCCCTATGGGAATAAAGTGTTGTCACTTGGAGCTTTTTAGTTTAGAGAGAAGGCGAAAAAGAGGAGACAAGGAAGACATCTACGAAATGTATGCATGGAGTTGAGAGAGGGAAATCCTTTATGGCGGCTGCACACTGGGTCAACGTCTTAATCGAGCGGTCCATTATTTGTTAGTTTATTGATTTAACCACCTTTGTTTTCCAAGGATCTCAAGGTGTTTTCACATGGTTCCCCCCTGCCCAGTTCCCCAAGGTCTTGTTCCTGGCCCGCTGTTCCACGCCCCATGAGCATGTAAGTGAAATTAAGGTTGCCCACCAGGTAAAAACTTTCTATATGCATCTTTCTACAACGGGCATGCGTGCCAGGCCCAGGGTCCGAATATGCCTCCCCAAACCTCTCTACCTGGCACCCAGGACTCTGCATAGACCCCACCCCCTCTCCCCCAGGCCCCACCCCTCACTGGTCTTGCTTTGCACCACCCCCACCCCCTTGAGTGTTTCTGACCGGCCAGAATGCGCCCCTGAACTCTGCTGAATGCCTCCTTCTTTCCTGGATGGAAGACAGAGAAGGCTTGGGTGGGTGCAGAGGCTAGACTACTGAGAAATGTTAAAATCTACAACTGTTGCTCCCCCCCCCTTTGCTCCTGCCCCCGCCGACCAATGGAATGGGCCCGGCCAGCCCTTTGGGGGTGAAATATTAAACAATAGATGTCTTGGCCATCTAAACAAGGTTTTGGCTGGAGCTCCAAGCAGATATACTGTATTTTTCTCTCTATAAGACGCACCAGACCTAAGATGCACCTAGTTTTTGGAGGAGGAAAACAAGAAAAAAAATATTCTGAATCCCAGAAGCCAGAACAGCAAGAGGGATCGCTGCGCAGTGAAAGCTTCTGGCATCTGGGATAGCTGCGCAGCCTGCATTCGCTCCATAAGACGCACACACATTTCCCCTTACTTTTTAGGAGGGGAAAAGTGAGTCTTATAGAGCAAAAAATACAGTACCTGAATCCTAACCTGGAATCAAGTGTACAAAATTCCCCAGGCACCAGGTGCGTTCTGAGACTGACGCAGGTCCATCTGCGACCACGTGGATATCTTTCTGGATCTCAGGTGGGCGACTGGGATCTCCATCTGGTTGGGCCCTCCAGCCCTCTTAGGTCAGCAGAACAGCTTATTGATTGCAATTAGCTCCCACCTTTTTCTCCAAGGAGTCCATGGTTCGCCGCTGCTCCTCAGTTAATCCCTACAACAACTGGGGGTTGAATCTGCCCCCCCCCCCCCGTTTGCAAGGGAGATGCTCCACCACTGAACTACGGCCAGAATATCCCCAAATACCAGCTGCTGCTGGGGAGCTATTGCCAGAAGCCTCTCTAGCTGACAACAGGACTTTAATGGCCTGACGTTGCGCACCGATTCCCCCATCCATAAATAAACCTGTTTCCCTGTGAGAAAATGGGGAGGTCCCCTTCTGCAAAATAAATGTCATCTCTCAAGCGACCCCTACCAACCAACCAACCAACCAACCAGATCCCAACAGACATAAGAACAAGAAAGTCAGAGGAATTTGGGGTTTGTTTGTTTTTTAGCAGCAGGATTTTCGTTTCCTTCTTTCCCTTTTTATTTTTTTAAAGTGTCATTTCATTCACTTCAACTTAGGAGTTGCCACCGGCTGACGAGTTTAACACACTCCGCTTCTTGAGTATTCTGCTCAATGCGTTGCTAAACGAACACTTTTCTTTGCAGCAAGAAAACAGCAGCAGCAGCAGCAGCAGCAGTACCCTGAAACCATCTTTCTTTACCCCTCGAAACTGTCGTTTGCTTTTTTAACAAAGCGGGGGGGGGGGGGGGAAGGACAGTCGAAGTGATTCCTCCTCTGAGGAAAACCTTTCTGAGGTTGCTATGGTTCAGCTGAGCCATCCAGTCTCAGGCAGGGAAAGGACATGGTCAGCGGTCCCGAGGGGGGTTGTGAAGAGCGAGAGAGCCTTGAGGGGTGGGCAGCTGGCCGGGGGGGGGGGAGAATCACCCCTTCCTCTGCCCCCCACCCACCCAACCTCAGCAGCTGTTTTCTACCCTTGCTCTCCTGCCCACACCAAGAGAGCCTTTTTGAAACCAAACTTGGAGCCCACAACTCTGGTGGTCAACACACAACACTCCATCAACTTTTGCCATACACCCCCCCCAAAAAAAATCCCAAACAAAAATGTAAGGAGATGGATTCAGACAAAGCCCTCATGCTACAGAGGTGTACACTGATTTGTTGGGAAATGGCACCTTGCAGATCTAGTGGGACTGGGGGCAGCAGTGGCCTGGTGAGGCCATGAAAAAGTCCGTGGACCAGCGTCCGAAACGCCTCAATTTTGCAGCAGACATTGGCTTGGGAGAGGGACCCATGTGCATTGCGTCCTCTGGGAAGGACCATGTGGAATTGTAGAGTTGGAAGCGACCATGAAGGTCACCCTAATCCAGGGGTCCCCAAACTAAGGCCCACGGGCTGGATAAGGCCCAAGGGACTCGTTTATCCGGCCTGCGGCGACCCCGCCACCCGCTCTTACCGGCTCTGTGCGGCTGCCCACTTCCGGGTTGGAGGAGCACCGGAAGTAGCTTGTGCACATGCTCAAGCGTTATTTGCGCATGCACGTTATTTGTGCATGCACAAGCATTTTTCCGGTGCATATCCGGGTTAGAGGAGGCCCATGCACATGCGCACAAGCTATTCCCGGTGCTCCTCCAACCCGGAAGTGCGCCAGAAATAGCGTGTGCGCATGCGTATGGGCAACCGCTCCCATGCCCTCTGCGCAATTGGCACTGGAGACACCGGCGCAGTAAGTTTGCTGACCCTTGCCGTAATCCCACCCCCATGTGGGAATCTTCTGCCCGACGTGGGGCGTGAACCCACGACCCTGAGATGAAACGCCTCATGCTCTACTGACTGAGCTATAGATCAGGAGCCACCTTGCCAGTTCACTGAATTTCCCGCCTGTAAAGTCAGGGCAGGGGGCGGGAGGAGGATGAGATTGTTCTCTGAATCCGCCCTCCGAAAGCCACGCCAGATGAACTCTTGAACCATTCCAGATGTTGACCCTCTGAAGGGCTATTGGGGGGGGAACACCTCTGGACTAACAAGCAGCCAGCGCCTTCCAATGCCCTCCTCCCATTCTGCGCAAGCTCTGTCCCTGTCAGGGCTGGGTGAGATGGTCTTGTGGCTGGCTGGCTGACAAAAGATGGCACCCGAGAACCGGTCGGCCTGCCTTCCCGCTGGGAGATAATACCACTGCTCCAAACATCTCTGCAAACAGCGCTGGCAACTGTGAATAGCTATGCTCCCCCCTGCAACAAGTACACCTTTCAGCCGCACGATCTGCCGTGCTGTTGGGTTGGTGCAATGCAACCAAATGGGAAGCAGCTCAACGTACCTTTTCCCCAGACTCTAAAACTCAGCTTGCTTTGGGTACCCTTTGAATTCCAGATAAAGCCCTGAGCCCTGCTTTCTTCTTCAAAGACCTGAGACTCCTGACTCCCACCAAGCCCTGGGCCAGCATGTCTGGGATAACAGGGTTTGGGAATCCAATTTCAGGGCCTTCACGGAGGACGGAGCAAGTTTCCTTTCTCCGGCTCCGGAGGGTAGGAGCTGAACCAACGGATTCAAATTGAGAGGAGATTCCGACTGGATGCCAGGAAGAACCCCAGAGCTGGTTGGCTCTCCCTTCCTTGGAGGTTTTTGAACAAAGGTTTGATGGCCACCTGTCAGCTGAGATTCCTGCATTGCAGGGAGTCGGGACTAGACTCTCGGGGTCCCTTCTGACTCTACAACTCTCTTGATTCCCGGACTGAAGAACAGTTCAATTAACACGATCTCAAAAGCCTGCTGATTACAGATCCCGTCTTTCAGAGAGGGAGCAACTAAGTGTACAGCTGTCTAGAATGGCAGAATTGTAGAGTTGGAAAGAGACCACCAAGATCATCTAGCCCAACCCCATGCAATGCAGGGGTCCTTTGTCCCAACGTGGGGCTTGAACCCACAACCCTGAGATTAAGAGTCTCATGCTTTACTGTCCTTCCAGCCACCTTATTAGACACCTCTCTCAATGCAACTGGGAGCACAGAAACCCACTAAGGCTGCTTGACACCCCCCCCCCCCACTTTTAAGACCTGCCAGAGACGCGGCAAAACCAGCTGGTGGAGAAAGGGGCCGTCAGCCACAGTCTGGGACAAAACCTGCCAACTAGGTCTGTGGGCCTGTGCACAGCATTTTATTTGCAAGAACGACAAGGGCCACCGTCTCTCCCCCTGCCCTGATGCCACCAAAAGACTTTTAAAGGAGCACTTCTGACCCCTTTCTGCAGCTGTGCAAAAGAAGAAGGGTCTGTAGGCACAGGACCTATTAGAAGAAGCAGATCCTAGCCACCCGACATTTTGGAAGACGTTCCCCTCTTAAAAAGCAAAACACAACCCCTATCTGCGCTCTGAAAAGAATGGGGCTGTCTTAACGCAAAGGATCATCTCGAAAAAGAAGCCTGATAATGGTTTTTCTGCCTCTGGTCTTTCTGTGGGGAGGAAGGCGGGTGGCCGCTGGTTTGATCCTAAAGGCAACTTCAGAGTTTGGGGTTTTTCCACCCCCCCCCCAACTGCCTGAACCAGTGATAGCGCCAGCTTGATCTTTAAAAAAAAAATGAGGAAAAAACAGCACAACACAGCACAACACCACAACCAGCCTCTCAACACAGCAGCAAAATCTCAGCAATGCAATATGGGAGACTGGAAAATGAAGTAAAATCAAACGCAGAACACAACCAAACCTCACCATACCAGGTTGGGTCAGCTGCGCGAAGCATAACAAAGCTAACTTTCAACATTACCCGCAGTGTTTGGCTGAAACTTTCACACACACCCCTCCGGCACAGGCTGTCACTGAAAAAAGGGTAGAGCAGGTTTTGGGTTTTTTTTAAGACTTGACTGCAGGCTCGCCTAAAACCCCTCGCTTGCTTTCAAGGGAGGGAGAGGAGGAAGGGCATGCAAACCTAGCTGCTCTTAAAGCTTGTAAGGCAGGCTGGGCTTCAGAAAGCAAGAGGTCAAAAATAGGATTTGCATGTGTGTGTGTGTGTGCTTTGAAGAGGGGAAAAAAATTAGTTGGCAATGGAGGGCAGCAGCAATTCTGACCTGACCATGCTGCTTGAGCCCTTTCCTTTCAGGGGGCAGGGCAACAAGCAGCTGGTTTTGGCCACCCTTATTCTGCCCCCAACCCCCCTAGAGCCACAGTAGGTCATAGAGCGGGGGCTAGATCCAGCCACCTGCTGTTGCTCAGGGGTGCAGCCACACCAACGTGGCCCAGCGAGAGCAGCTCTCAATTTCTACAGGTTCCCTTTCTCGCTCGAGTCCCGGAGCGAGAAAGGGGAGGTCGACACGGCCCAGTGTGCAAATGGAAGCATTTTAAAATCCAAACCCGAGCGGAGGCGGGCCGAGTCCCAGCCCCAGCCCCTGCGGGAGGGGGCTCGCGATGCCGCCCACCCCCTCCTCAGTGGAGCTCGATGAAGGCCTCCAGCTCTTCGGGGATGAATCCTTTGTAGGGGATCTTGTGCTTGTCGAGGGCGCGGGCGGCAAGGCACTGCAACGTGATGTAGTTGAAAGGTTGCATCATGGCTTTGGTGAGCAGCTTTTCGTCCAGGAGCTCGTAGGCCGTCTGCTTGAAGGCGTTGGTGGCGTCCATGTGCGCCCCGGCCTCTATGAGGGCGCTCATGATGAGCGGGCAGTTGTTGCGCGCGGCCACGTGCAGAGGGGTGTTGTTGTCGTAGTCGCGGCCGTCGGGGTCGGCCCCGCACTCCAGGAGGAGGTTGACGACGTGGAGGGAGGGGAACTTCCCCACTGGGTAGCGGCCGACGGAGGTGGTGTCCTTGTCGACCGCCATGTGCAGCGGCGTGAAGCCGTTCTTGCCCCGCGGGTTGCACTTCAGGAGGCGGTAGATGGTCTGCCGCTTCTGGTGCTCCTGTTCCGGGGCGCACTCCACCTTCTCCAGAAGGAAGACGAGGTGCAGGATGATGGCCAGAGCTTTGGTGAACTGGGCGCAGTCCGCCACGGGGTCCTTGCGGTGCAGGAGCGCCCGCTCGACCTCGCGCACCCCTTTGCTCAGCACGCCCATGAGGTCGGGGAAGCCCAGCTGCGTGGCCAAGGTGCCCTTTGAGCGGTCCTGCAGCACGTAGGAGAACAGCTCGGCGAAGGAGAGGAAGCTACTGGCCGTCATGGGGCTCAGCGGCTCCAGGTTGCACTGTTGCATCTCCAGCGCATACTTCCACAAGTTGATGCAGCGCTCGAAGTTCCCCGAGTCGGCGTAGACGGCCCCCCGGTAGCGGATGTAGTAGGAGGTGTCTGGGTGCGAGGGGCCGAGGACGCGCTCGCGGATCAAAAGGGCCTGCATCCGCATTTCGTCCGGGTCGATCACCAAGGTCTCCAGCTCCTCCGCCGTGCTCACCTCCCGCGAGTAGTCATAGGCCAGCACCAATTGGCGAGGCTCCGGTTTGGCCAGGTACTGCCCGCCCTGGTGGCGCAGGCCCATCGCCCTCCGCCAGTGCTTGTAGGCCCCCAACAGGTCGCGCTTCTTGTCCACAAAGGTGGCTCCCAGGAGCTCCAGTGCTTCCACAGCTGCCTCCCGCGTGCAGTAAACTTGGGGACGGCCGTCGCCGGCAGCAGAACACCCACCACCGTCTTTGGCCTGGCTGCCGTCGTGCTCCCCTACGGCCGCCGCCTCCTCCTCCAACGCTCCCTCTATAAAGTATTCGACGATGTTGGTGTGGCCAGTCACGCTGGCGGCCAGCAGCGGGGTCATGCCGTACCCATCCTTCTCCATCCTTGCCCCGGAGGCCAGAAGCAGCCGCAGGATCTCCAGGCTCCCGGACTCGGCGCAGTCATGCAGGGCCGTGTTCCCCTTGACGCTGCGGCGGTTGACGTCCGCCCCTCTCTGCAGGAGGTAGCGGGCGATCTCTGTGTGGCCCTTGTAGCACGAGATCATCAGGCAGGTGTGGCCGTGGCGGTTGGCCACCTCCAGGTCGGCCCCCCTCTCTCCCACCAGGTAGCGCACTATCTCCAGGTGCCCATCGAAGCAGGCCGCCCGCAGTGGCGTTGAGTTGGTGAGCGTGGTCTGGTTGACGTTGGCCCCCCGCTCCAGCAGGCTGCGAGCCACGTCCAGGTGGCCGGCGGCCGACGCGGCCCAAAGCGGAGGGGCTCCCTCGATGGTCTCGCCGTCGAAGCTGACCGAGCCGCCCGCCTCCACCCGGGCGCCGCAGTGGTCCAGGAGGTACTCGACCACCTCGCGGTGGCCGTGGCGCGAGGCGATCAGCAGCGGCGTGCCCCCGGACCCTTCGCCACCGCCGGGGCCGGCCGTCAGCTCCTCCAGCTCCTCTCGGCTCCGGGTTCCCAGCAGCTTCTGCAGCAACTTCAGCTTGCCTTCGCGGGCGGCGTTGTAGACGGCCAAGCGGAGGTCCATGGCTCTGGCCAGGGGGGCTGCCCACTCCCCATGAGCTGGCGGGGGGCTCCGCTTGCGCAGCCCCACAGCACCTGTTCCAATAGGTGAGGGGGCTCAGACCATGGGGGTCTTTTTTTCCTCTGGGTGCCCCTGGGCAGCAAGGCTTGGGGGGTGTGGGGTGGTAACCTAGCAACCAAGCCTTCCTCCCCAGCGCCTCTCTCCTCCCTCCACAGCTGCAACCTTCAGTCTATTCCTGCCCCCGGCGCCATCTTAAGTGTATTCAGGGGGATAGAGGGGAGGGAGGGAGGGAGGGGGGAAGGAAAACACCACCCCAAAATGGCCGGCCGCAGAAATGCATGCCGGTAGTTGTAGTCCCGCGCTCCCGGCCCGCACTATGGCTTCCCAGGAGGCGCGCCTGCGCAGGAAGACTACGATCCCCAGGCGGCTTGAGAGGCAGGACGTGGCCGGCCGCCGCGCGGTGGCTCCTGGGAAGCGGAGTCCGAGGCGGACTACAAGCCCGGGAGCGTCAGGGAGGGTGAGGGACTCCATTTCCCAGAAGGCAGAGCGGGAAGGGAGCGAGGGAAGCAAAGGTTTCTGGGAAGGGAAGGAGGGGGTTCTGGGGATGGGAGGGGGCTGCGGGTAAGGGGGCTTGCTCACGAGTAAACCTGCTTAGGAAGAGCAAACTGCAGTTCCCAGGGAGGGGGGGGGGGAGCCAGGACTGTTTAATGCGGTGTGATAACTGCTTTAAATATGCGGTGCAGACTTGGGGAGGGGTCTTTTATTTTATTTTTTAAAGTAATATTTATTAAGAATTTAAAGATTACAGAATAAAAAGAGGGGTCTTTTAAGGCGTATCTTTGAACTGGGGGAGCAAAAATGCACATTTTACTGAATTTATCCATTTGGAGTGGTTTTGAGAGTGTGTGTGTGTGTGTGTGTGTGTATATACACACACATACATACATTATGGTATCCCATAATGTTCAAACCCCTAAATGTTAATTACAGGGGACACGCTAACAATTTTAATTTTTGTATTTAGAGTCTTGTTATATTCATATTGCCCCTAGTATTTCTGATATTTTTTATGATCTGTGTTATTGTGTGTGTTGATGCTGGTCTGTGACCGTATTAATAAATTCAATTCAATATATATATATATTTCAACAGGTAGAGAAACAAGAAGAAGAACAGCTCAGTGTGTAGAGCATGAGACTCTTAATTTCAGGGCCTTGGGTTCGAGTCTCACACCGGCCAAAGGATTCCTGCATTGCCCCTTCCAACTCTACGATTCGGTGACATGATTCTCAGCCGTTTCAAACTGTTCTTAATGTTGCAATGTGCCCCGGGACATTAAGGGGAAGGGTGGGTAATAAAATATATTATAAATAAATGGGATTACTGTCCCCCCCCCCACTCGTGTGTGCATATTTTCATGGCGGGTGCTAGTAAAGAGCCAGAAACCCAGGTCAGTGGTGGGGTGTGTGTGTGATGGAGGAGTGGTGCAACGACCAGAAAAGCTTCACCTGCCACTCCACCTGTCCGTCATTCTGCTCTTGGACACAGAATGGTGAGAACTCCAGCCATAGCGGGTTGTGTGTGGTGGGGGTAAAGGTGTGGTGGCCGACTCTGGGGTTGTGGCGCTCATCTTGCTTTATTGGCCGAGGGAGCCGGCGTACAGCTTCCGGGTCATGTGGCCAGCAGGACTAAGCCGCTTCTGGCGAAACCAGAGCAGCGCACGGAAACCCCGTTTACCTTCCTGCTGGAGCGGTACCTATCTATCTACTTGCAATTTGATGTGCTTTCGAACTGCTAGGTTGGCAGGAGCAGGGACCGAGCAACGGGAGCTCACCCCGTGGCGGGGATTCGAACCGCCAACCTTCTAATCAGCAAGTCCTAGGCTCTGTGGTTTAACCCACAGCACCACCCGCATTTTACCTCGTTGCTTTTGAACTGCTAGGTTTGCAGGAGAAAGACCGAGCAACGGGAGCTCACCCCATCGCTGGGATTTGAGCTACCAACCTTCTGATCGGCAAGCCCAAGGAGTTCAGTGGACCCAGTCCTGAAGAATGAATGATTTGCAGCTTTGAAGCCGGAGATTGGAATGTACCATGTTGCTATGGTACCCAGATACACTCTGACATTTTCCTCTGAAGTACCCATTAACCAGGGACAAGTAACAACATCCCTCCATTGTGTTGCATTTGCAGATCTCTCTCCCTCTCTTTAGCCTGCAAGCAGATCTAGCTGATAATGTTCTTCAAATGTTCTTTAGGAGCATTTTGATTTACTGGGGGCTGGGGGCTGGTGAGCCAGGAGGGAGTGGGGACCAAGTTCGACCAGACACAGATTGCCACACCAGGGGGAGAAACCAGCCTCTTAAGACTCTTCTGGAAAGGTAGCTAATCCCCATCGTCTTCTAATGCTGGGCTGAGGAAGCTTATTTCAGTTTTTTTAATCGGAAGATTTTCGCCCTGCTCTTCAGGGCCCTCACCCCACCCCCAAATGTGTCCCAGAGTGGCTTGCAGTCATGAGTAATAAGCTGCCTGCATTCTCAGGCTTAAAATCTAAAAGACACGGCACAAAAGGAAAAGCGGCTGGGAAGGAGAAGGGGGGGAAAGCAAGCTTTTACTAAAGCTCTCAGCTGCATGGTCCTTCTAAGCGTTCTTTCCTCTGGGAGGGGGAAAGAAAGCCCCCAGTCGGTTCCCTCCTTGCAGTGATGTTCTTTTAGGGAGGCAAGGGGTCCAGCCTCCCCGGAGCTCACGATGGGGGCTGCCTTTCAAGTCTGCAGCCCCCTAGGCCAGGGGTCTGCAACCTTTAAGACAAAAAGAGCCACTTGGACCCGTTTCCGAAGAAAAAAAACTGGGAGCCGCAAAACTCGTCATTATAAAAATAACTTTTTTGTCACTTTTTTATTATTTCTTTCTTTGACCCCTCAGAATTACTCCTCCTCATAGAAATAAATGTTAAATTAACAAGTTACCTTTTTGTGTGTGTGTGTTCTTCACTCCCCTTCAAAACAGTGACCAGCGTAAATGCCCCTTACAATGTAGCGGGTGGGCGGGAAGGTGACGTCGGGACGGTGCGTGACTAACGCACGCACTGCCCCCATGCGATGTCACAGCCAGTACAGCGCCCGCCACAGTGGGGAGTGTCGGGGCGCACAATGCGCCTCCTCCCCTCGCTAGTATCCGCCCCGGAGCCGCGGCAAAGGTGTAAAAGAGCCACAAGCGGCTCCGGAGCCACGGGTTGCTGACCCCTGCCCTAGGCAACAGCTCATCACTAAGTTTTATTGCAGCTGGGGGAAAGGCGTTTCCATCCCTGTTCCCTTTAAATCAGGGGTCAGCAAACTTACCGCGCCTTGGGCCGGTGTCTCTAGCCCTGATTGCGCGGCAGGCCGGAGGGCGGGGGAGTGCGTGCCCATATGCATGCACACACGCTATTTCTGGCGCACTTCCGGGTCGAAGGAGCACCGGAAATAGCTTGTGTGCATGTGCACGGGCCTTCTCTGACCGGATGTGCACCGGAAATAACGCACATGCGCACAAAATGCGCATGCGCACAAGCTATCTCCGGTGCTCCTCCGACCTGGAAGTGGGCAGCCGTGCAGCGCGGAGGCGGGCGGCGGGGGTCTCCGCGGGCCAGATAAACGAGTCCCTCGGGCCTTAGCCGGCCCGCAGACCATAGTTTGGGGACCCCTGCTTTAAATAATCTGTGCATACAGCCTTCTTATTTATTTCTTATTGGTGTCTTGCTGCTGCCAGTTAACCTTTGCAACTTGCCGGACAGTCAACGGCGCTCCTGAGCTGGAGTGCAGGGGCTCGGGCGGTCCCTGAACCTAAATTGCTCAGGGCTTCGTAAATTAAGCTGCTCAAAGACCGTCCTGGCCAGAGAGGACATTTGGGCCTCTAGTGAAAAATAATTGTAGAGTTGGAAGGAACCCCGAGGATCATCTAGTCCAGCCCCCTGCAATTCAGGAATCTCAGCTAAAGCATCCATGGCAGATGGACATCCAACTTCTGCTTAAAAACCTCCAAGGAAGGAGAGTCTACCACCTCCTGAGGGTGACTGTTCCGCTGTCAAACAGCTCTTGCCTTCCGAAAGTTATTCCTAATGTTTAGTCAGAACCTCCTTTCTTGTAACTTGAAGCCATGGGTTCGAGTCCTGCCCTCCAGAACAGGAGAAAACAAAGCTTGTTTCCTCTTCCATGCAACAGCCTTTTAGATGTTTGATGATGGGTCTTGTTATGTACTGAAGTTCTCACCCTGGGCCAGCAGGGGGATACTGTAGATAGTTATGCAAATGAAGGATCGAAAAGTGACGTTCAGTGATTGGATAGTTTGTATGCAAATGAAGGATCGAAAAGTGACGTTCAGTGATTGGATAGTTTTAGAAAATGGCAACAGTTACATTGTTCTGGAGCTCTATATAAGCAGGCTGACTGAGCCCCTCAGCTTAGTTCTGTTCTGACATCTGAATAAAGAAGAGCTGTTTGAAGAATCGCTGTGTCGTCTGCTATGTTCGCCCACAACTTAACAGGTCTCCTATCTCCTCTCAGTCTCCTTTTCTCCAGGCTAAATAATCCCAGCTCCTTCAACCGTTCCTCATCAGGCTTGCTTTCCAGACCATTAATCATCTCGGTTGCCCTCCTCTGCACACCTTCCAGCTTCCAGCTTCCATCCCTTTTAAATTGTGGTGCCTGGAATTGGACACAGTATTCCAGCCGTGGTCTGACCAGGGCAGAATAGACCGGTACTAGACTTCTCTTGATGCAGTGCAGAACTGCACTAGCTTTTTTTCGCTGCTGCCTCACACTATTAAACTCGTGTTCAGCTTGTTGTCCACCAAGACCCCTAAGGTCCTTTTCACATGGAATGCCAGTAAGCTAGGTCTCCCCCGCCTCATATTTGTGCACCTGGTTCTTCCTGCCTCAGTGCAAAACTTGTTTTTTAGCTTGGGCCCGGTTCTCCAATCTCTCCAATCTTCTGGAGGTATTCAAGAGGTATCCAGGAGCACAAACAAGCCGTGCCCTTGCTCCTTAAAAGCGAATACAACCCCATCTTAAACAGGTAACCTTCACAGCTAGATGCTCTGCATGTAGGAGGTTCGATTCCTGACATGTGGGTCCAGGCTTCAAAACGACCATGCAGGGGGATGCCGCTGCCACCAGATTTGATGAATTGAAGGACCGTGAAGATTGAAGCTCTTGAGCTTTTTTATGATTTTACCCCAAAGTTGTTGAGGTGTTTTTTTTAAGATTGCAGTTGTGGAGCTTTTCTTAGGATTGAAGTTGTGGAGGTTTTTTTTTTTTTTAGGAATTTACCCCAGGAAATAAACTGGATTAAACCAACCAGCGGGCCGGATTAGGCCCCGGAAACGGACTTTGGACATGCTTGATCTAATCGGATGTCTGCATGGAACGGAAAGTCCGGATTAAATAAGAAGAGGTGAGCATGGCTTTTAGCAACTCAACAGTGTTCCTGTCACAAAGGCAACTGATCTCGGCAGGGACACACACACACAGAGAGAGAGAGAAGCCTCTGTTCTGCCAGGAAGGCAATTGCCAATAGCATCCTTGTTTTCCTGGAATCGCAAGGTATCGCAAAGAATCTGTTGAAAGAAAACACAGGCCAACCAAGACCCGGAGAGATACGCACATCGCATCTCGGCGGGAACACTTGTCCTCCATTTCTCCCTCGACGTGGTAAATAAATAATTGAGGTCACGGCTATGTGGGCTAGAGGACAGTCAATCAGGTAGGAAGTGGGGCAGCAGAAGGCAGGAGAGAGAAGGCACTCAGGTCCCTCCTGCTGAGAGGCTGTGGGGTTTCGCGGGAGCCCAGCTGCAGCAGCGGAGTGTGGGATGTGCTGTTGAAAAAACCCCAAAGCACAACGTCCAAGAAAGATTGGCAAAATGGCCCCCCAAAAGGGGCAGCACTCTGGGGAGGGGATGTGGAAAGGTTTCGGGGGCCTGAAATCTAATAATAAGTGGGACTAGACCCAAATGTGAGCAGGGCAAACATGGAGTCACAGAGTCAGTGTGGGAAGGGACCCCGAGGGTCATCTAGACCAACCCCCTGCAATGCAGGAATCTCAGATCATACATGACAGGTGGCCATTCCACCTCTGCTTAAAAACCGCCACCTCTCGTAGGAGTCTGTTCCATCATGAACGCTGCTTGCCGCCCAAAAAGTTCTTCCTGATGTTTAGTCGCCAAAGGGGTACATTTAATTTTCTTTACAATTCAGGACCTCAATAACTTTTGGACTGGCTTCTCCCAATATGATCCTACCTGGACCTTTCAATCTCCCTCTGTGGAAAGAGGCTTGGAGGACGATGTCAAGGCACAGGGCCTTTTCGGTGGTGACTTCCTGTTTGAGGAACACTCTGCCCAAGAAGGTCTGCCTGGCACCAGGTCAGAACTTACTTTCCTGCCAGGCTTTTGATGGGCAGTGATCACGAAGGGGTCCCTGCCCCATTAACCTCCGCTTGCGCTCAGCCAGGCCTCACCCACCAACCTCAAAACCAGTCCTGGGGGGCAGCACTGCCAGGCAGTTTCCTCCTATAGCATCTCAGGGTTGCCCCTTGTAGAAATCAGCAGTGAGGAGGGGGATGGGGACAAAAGTTGAAATAGTTGGCTTGCTTGGCCTGTCATTGGTTCTGGCGCCACCTACTGTTGGGCTCCCAGGATTCCATCCTAGCCAATCCCATTAAGTACCAGCCCTCACTGACTGTGATGTTGTCATTGGCTGTTGGTTGTGATGTGCTGCCTTGCAGGAGAGAGCTAAGATGTAAACCAAGGGACGCGGGTGGCGCTGTGGGTTAAACCACAGAGCCTAGGGCTTGCCACTCATAAGGTCGGCGGTTTGAATCCCCACGACGAGGTGAGCTCCGGTTGCTCTTTCCCAGCTCCTGCCAACCTAGCAGTTCGAAAGCACGTCAAAGTGCAAGTAGATAAATAGGTACTGCTCTAAAAGAAACATCAGCAGCTCAGCAACACCCTTGATCTGCCCTGACTGTGCAAAAGGCAAAAAGAGCCCTAGCAGCAGAATGAAAATAAGGTCAAAGCACAGCTGGACTGCCAAGCCTTGCCTTGCCCCTGTTCAAAGCTTCAGACACAAAATGCCATTGCGCATGCACACATATGCACACCGCAAAGTGGCATGCATGCAAATGCAAAAAGCATGGATGATGTTATGTGTTTGAGGCTTTGAACAGGGGCAGGGGACACACACACACACACACACATATATGGAACGCAGGTTGGCTGAGATTTGTTTTGCACCCCTGACACAACAACTCATTCCCCTTCCATACTGAACAGTTGATGTTTGGGAGGGGAACCGGAGTTCTAGATTAAATCTGGCTGTGATAATAATTATAATAATAATTTGTTATTTATACCCCGCCCATCTGGCTGGGTTTCCCCAGCCACTCTGGGCGGCTTCGAACTGAATATTAAAAACAATACAGCATCAGACATTAAAAACCTCCCTAAACAGGGCGGCCTTCAGTTGTCTTTTAAAAGTAAAATAGTTGTTTATTGCCTTGACATCTGCTGGGAGGGCGTTCCACAGGGCAGGTGCCACCACCGAGAAGGCCCTCTGCCTGGTTCCCTGTAACCAGCACCTGGCCCAACAGACTTGGATTCCCTGCTGCTAGCTTAGTGTGCTGTGCAAAACAAGTCAATTTTATTTTTATTTTGTTTTTTTAAAAAGCATAATTAAGTATACAGAAAACTGTTCATCAAAAGCTTGGGGGAAGAAGATACTGACAATTCACTCTGCTCTGCCTTTAACCAGAAGCAGTGGTGGGTTGTGGCATGATTTCATAGAATCATAGAATCCTAGAGTTGGAAGAGACCCCAAGGGCCATCGAGTCCAACCCTCTGCCAAGCAGGAAACACCATCAGAGCACTCCTGACATATGGTTGTCAAGCCTCTGCTTAAAGACCTCCAAAGAAGGAGACTCCACCACACTCCTGGGCAGCAAATTCCACTGTCGAACAGCTCTTACTGTCAGGAAGTTCTTCCTAATGTTTAGGTGGAATCTTCTTTCTTGTAGTTTGGAGCCATTGCTCCGTGTCCGCTTCTCTGGAGCAGCAGAAAACAACCTTTCTCCCTCCTTTTGCAAGGCGCCAACTTCTCTCTCTCAAATAAAATAAAACCCAGCGACCCAAAGAAACCCAGAAAGTTGGGGGAATGTATGTATCCCTTTGTTAGGGATACTTACACAAGGCACTGAAAGCACAGGATGGGAAAAGCACAAGGCTGCCTATAAAATAGCCCATCTATTATGCAGCCAGTTTCAAGCTCCGTGTATTAATTTAAAAAGCCCCAAGCAACTTAGGTCCAGGGTGCCTCAGGGACTGCCTGAGCCCTTACAACCCAGTTCGCTCACTGAGCCTTTAGTGCCATCAGCCCAGTCCTGTGGAACGCCCTGCCACTGGAAATTCAGTAGGCGCCTTCTGTTTCTGAAAACGTTTCTGTGTTGCCAGGCTTAAACAGGCAATTAATACAACATCATCAAATCATAAAATTGTAGAGTTTGAAGGGATTCTTCCATAATGGTTAGTTGATAGTCTTTGATTTTTTCACGTGTGTTTTAATTATAGCCAGAGGCTGTTGTAAGCTGCTGTGATGTGCATTTTTTAATGATGTAGGAGCATAATAATTCAAAAACGACGACAAACAAATGGAGGGAACTTTGCTGATCCAAACTGACTGCAGCTGACGTCTCATGGCCTCGGGGAAAGGAGGAAGAAGCAGAACGGAACGGGGGGGGGGAACGACGTGGTCTTGCGATTTGTCGGGAGGGTGGGCCTGTGCTGGATGGTAGGCTGTGATTTGTTGTCTTCTCTATACGTCACAACAACAAAATCACTAGTCTTCCAACCAGAAGCAGGCCAAAAACATTGAGGAAATCCTTTTCGTCTCCCCGCTCCTTGGCCAGGGCTCTTTCTGAAAAGGGTTTGCAATGAGTTTTGAGTTCAATGCCTTCAATCGTCTGGAAATGTCTCCAAATCGCTATGGTTCCATTGCAGGGTTCACGAGCTGTCCTGATTTTATCTAATCCCCGATGTGTGATGGGGTGGGTGGGTTGTAAACTTGTTTTGGGCATTAGATGAAATGGTAAAGTCAGCACAAATAAAGTGGGCTCAGGATTTAGGTCATAATATACAATTTGAAGATTGGGAAAAGATGTGGAAGGTGAACCTAAAATTTACAGATTGTATCTTACTGAAAGAGAATTATATGAAAATGATGTATAGATGGGATATAACACCAGAGAAAGTAGTCAAAATGTATAAAAAGGATCAAAAATTTGTTGGAAATGTAAATAAAAATATGGTATATTTTATCACATGTGGTGGGAATGCAAAAAGATTAGAAATTATTGGGAAATGATATATAATGAATTGAAAAAAACGTTTAAAAAGACTTTTGTTAAAAAACCAGAAGCATTCCTCCTAGCAATTTTAGACCAAGATGTAAAAAAAGAAAATTAGAAATTATTTATGTATGCAACAACAGCGGCAAGAATTATATTAGCACAAACTTGGGAGACAGAAGAAATACCAACGAAAGAACCATGGCAAGGGAAACTTATGGAATATGCAAAACTGGCAAAACTAACAGAAAAACTACATGAAGAGGACAACAAAGAATTTAAAAGAGAATGGGAACCACTTGCAACATATATGAAGAGGCAACATAAAGAAATGGACTCATTGGCAGGGTTTGAGTAAACAATCACAACTGTATACAACAAAAAATAAGACTATATGTATTGGAAAAATTTTGGGCAAACAATACGCAGGGTGAAGAAAATGGAAATAAAACAAAACAGGAGTATGAGGGAAGTCCAGGGGAGGAGGGTGGAAATAATGAAAAATTGTTAAAGATATATTGTTAGAAGAAGTATACATGGAAAAATTAATTAAAAATATTTTTTTGAATGCCTCTTGAATGCCTCTTGAAGTCTTTGCTTGTCTGGGTGGGGGACAGAGAAAGGGATGTATTTGTAGTGAAGGAATGGCTTTCTGTGCAGTCAGTTTGAAACTGACCCCAAATCCCCATTTTCCTCCTCCAAGGGAGCATTTCTGAAATGCATTAACTTGAGCTTTTCAAGCTCAGGAAGCTTGAGCTTGAGTCAATGTATAAACAGAAAACCCAACTGTATAAACAAGTGCTCAAAGCCCTCTCCCTTATCAGTCTGTGACGGCAATGAGTGGCCTTGACAGTTCCAGAGTAGAGCAGGGATGGCACGTCTGGGTCTTATCTTACATCCTGACCACAAAGACCACAAAGACGCACAGACCTTGTCAAGTCTGACAAGAGACCCGGGAACGGCGCCAGGAGTTGGTGACCTCCTGCCCCAAGATAAGAGTATAGGAACAGGAACAACCTTTTATGGTCAAGAGTGCCGGAACATGGATGTCAACTTACGTGTATAAGCTGACGTGGCTGGATTCCTGGGGAAGGGGGGAGAGGGTGCCTGGAGGATATATATATTGCATGAAATTTCTCATTTCTTTGGACTTGCTGTGGACTGACCACGCAAGTGCCTTCTGCTATCCGGAGAGCAGAATAAACTCTTTCTCTGAACCAAACCTCGGTGTCATTTGACTTCCTTTCTCCCTCCCGGGAGCAACGCAGACCCCACCAGTCAGTATAGTCTAATAAGGCTACAGTAGAACCAACCTACTGTACAAAGGTTAAAGTTCCATTAGTTCCATTAGTTCCTCTGCCCACTTTTGGCCTCTAGGCTTGCCCCCACACTGGCATATTTTGCCCAGATAGAAATACGGCCCTCAGGTTTCCCAAAATGCTCTTGGGATGTGATGCTGAGGAAGGTTCCTTCGAAAGTCTATGAAGATGGAGAATTTTGAATGCAGGGGTCTGAAGGAGTCTGCTCAGCCTGTCGTTCCCCGAACCAGCAGGTCTTTGGACAACACAGCCTCTGACTCCCCTGGGCTGCCTCCATCTTCAACCTCAAGGAAAAAACACGGGTTAATATTCGAACATGCAACCACTGGAGGGTGATGGAGTTGAGCAAAGGGGGCACTGCCCCATAATCTGCCCCCGCTGGCTCCTACCTGCCTGCCCTCTTACTGACAACTAACCTTGGGGGTGACCCTACCTAGGGTTGCCAGAGCATCTCAACCACTGGATGAGGCCCAGGAGATAACAGAATTGTAGAATTGGAAGGGACCAATCCCTTGCAATGCAGGAATCTTTTGCCCAATGTGGGGCTCGGACCCACAGCCCTGAGATTAAGAGTCTCATGCTCTCCAGACTGAGCTGTTCCAGATGTTGCAGGGTTGGTGCCTGGAAACAGAGGTTAATTGGGAGAGGGGAGCAGAGGAAGGCAAGTCCCGTGCAGTGTCTACGCCAGGGGTCAGCAAACTTTTTCAGCAGGGGGCCAGTCCACTGTCCCTCAGACCTTGTGGGGGGCCAGACTATTTTTTTTGGGGGGGGGGGGAGAGAATGAACGGATTCCTATGCCCCACAAATAACCCAGAGATGCATTTTAAATAAAAGGACACTTCTACTCATGTAAAAATATGCTGATTCCCGGACTGTCTGCGGGCCGGATTGAGAAGGCGATTGGGCCGGATCTGGGCCCTGGGCCCTGGGCCTTAGTTTGCCTCCCCATGGTCTATGCTGTCATTTTCAGCCAGCTCCTGCCAGACTGAAGCCGGCAATCTGCATACACATTCTCCTTAAAAAAATAATCACAATAATAATAATGAGAGGAAAAAAATATAAAATTGTGCATGGCATGGAGATAGTGGACAGGGGATATTCTCTCATAACGCTAGAATTCACGGGTATTCAATGAAGCTGAATGTTGGGACGATTCAGGACGGATTAAAAAGGGGCTTTTTCATGCAGCGCAAACTGTGGAACTCCCTTCCACAAGAGGTATATAATGTGTGTGACGCATTGTGGCGGCTGGCGACTCCTCCTCCTCCTCCTATCCACAGCCAGCACGGCACCCTTTTCCATGGGGAAGGGCTCAGGCTGAGAGGCAGAGAGACGGCCTACGTGTTAGAGCAGCGGTTCTCAACCTGTGGGTCCCCAAATGTTGTTGGAGTACAACTCCCATCATCCCTGTCCACTGGTCATGCTGGCTAGGAATGATGGGAGTTGTAGTCCAATAACATCTGGGGACCCACAGGTTGAGAAACACTGTGTTAGGGCCTCACCACCACCCCTGGAAAAAGGTTGCCTCACTCATTGGCTGCAGAAGGTGCAGCTGAACCGTTTTTCTCTCGAAGGCAGCACCGCTGCTGCCTGCCGACTATTTTCATTGACTTTGTGGGTGTCTGGCCCTCACAATGATATTATCACGATATTATCACGAACCCCCTGGAGTTGGCTCCTATACTCCCAGTCCAGGGGCAGTCTATCTGGATTCCTAGGTTCTTAAGGCCATTTGGCCACTGTGAGAACAGGTATAGGCTGGGTGGACCAACATAAGGGTTGTTCTTATGTCATTATATTCTTGTACTTTAAAATTTCAAAGGTGCTCTTCCCACCTGCAGTTTCAATGCTTACCCCTTCCAATTCTATATTACATTATTATTAACTTTAATTCTATTAATTTTTCTATCACCCTTCCTTCAAAGAACACAGGGCGCTTGACAATGTAAAAACAAACTAATAATAATTTATTTCTACCCCGCCCATCTGGCTGGGTTTCCCCAGCCACTCTGGGCGGCTTCCAACACAATATTAACTGCATCAAACATTAAAAGCTTCCATAAACAGGGCTGCCTTCAGATGTCTTCTAAAAGTCTGGTAGTTGTTTTTCTCTTTGACATCTGGTGGGAGGGAGTTCCACAGGGCGGGCGCCACTACTGAGAAGGCCCTGTGCCTGGTTCCCTGGTTCCCTGAGGGAACTGCCAGAAGGCCCTCGGAGCTGGGCCTCCGTGTTAATTCTTTGTGACATTTAGATCCCTCCTTTTCCTCCCTGGATTTCAGCGTGGTCCACGTGGCCCCCCCATTTCATCTCCACAACAACCCTGTGAGGTAGCCTGACCCACGCAAGGATCACCCAGTGAGCTTTGTGGCCGAGGGGGGGGGGGGAATTTGAACCCTGGTCTCGCAGGTCCCAACCCAACACTCTGGCCTCTACATTGCCAACTCCCCCTCCTCTCCTGCCTACTCCTTTCCTTCGGGTGCCGCTCAGACCTGGTTCCCTAAAAAGCCTGCAGAATTATAATAATAATAAGAAATTTTCACTGCCAGCGAAACGATTGCCGCTTAATTGCCCCCAAAGTCCTGCCCGGATCCACTCAGCCGCTTTGTGAGAGAGCTGGGTCGGTGGGCTCCCTCTCTCTCTCTCTCTGTCTCTCTGGCCTTTTGGCAGGCTATTGACGGGCTCTTGATAGCTTCCTTTGTCCTACAGCCATTTCTCCTTTCTAGTCTATAATTTTCTACTTCTCCTTTTCTTTAAAAGATAGCCCTTTCGGGGAGAGGAAAAGGAGGAGAGAGTAATTTCGAAAATAAAAGCACCAGTCTGGGAATGAACAATTGCAGGGCGGGTGTCTGAAAATGAACAACATTTCAAAGTCTCTTTTCTCTCTCTCCCCCCCCCCCCATCCCAGCACTCCCTTCACCTCCCAAAAGGTATGCTAAGGCTCCCTCTGAGATCCACATCCTAACATTGCAATCCTGTGGGTGCGCTTCCCTCTTTCAATTCAGTGGGACTTACTCCTAGGTAAAGTGGGTATGGGATTGCAGCCTTTATCTAGATCAAGGGAAGTAATAGTGCCACTGTATTCTGCTCTGGTCAGACCTCACCTGGAGTACTGTGTCCAGTTCTGGGCACCACAGTTCAAGAAGGACACTGACAAACTGGAACGTGTCCAGAGGAGGGCAACCAAAATGGTCCAAGGCCTGGAAACGATGCCTTATGAGGAACGGCTAAGGGAGCTGGGCATGTTTAGCCTGGAGAAGAGGAGGTTAAGGGGTGATATGATAACCATGTTCAAATATATAAAAGGATGTCACATAGAGGAGGGAGAAAGGTTGTTTTCTGCTGCTCCTGAGAAGCGGACACGGAGCAATGGCTCCAAACTACAAGAAAGAAGATTCCACCTAAACATTAGGAAGAACTTCCTGACAGTCAGAGCTGTTCGACAGTGGAATTTGCTGCCAAGGAGTGTGGTGGAGTCTCCTTCTTTGGAGGTCTTTAAGCAGAGGCTTGACAACCATATGTCAGGAGTGCTCTGATGGTGTTTCCTGCTTGGCAGGGGGTTGGACTCGATGGCCCTTGTGGTCTCTTCCAACTCTAGGATTCTATGATTCTATGCATGCAGACTCACAATCCTCTTCTTGAGCCCAGCCCAGGTTTTTTCCCCCTTCCTCTGTGCCAACACTGAGCCCTGGAGACGGAGGTTAATAGGGAGAGGGGAGGAGGGAGCAGAGGAAGGCAAACCTCCACTCTAGAGACTCTATGCAATAATTTGCAGCCAGATCCTGCCTAGCTGAATCCTGCAAGCTACACACAATCACACACACACACACACACACACACACACTCTCTCTCTCTCTCTCTCTTCAGGTCAGCCCTGAGGGTCTGGCAAACCTAGTGCCTGCCCAATTCTTCTGTGTCCACCCGAAACATTTACCGTATTTTTTGCTCTATAAGACTCACCTTTTCCCTCTTAAAAAGTAATGGGAAATGTGTGTGCGTCTTATGGAGCGAATGCAGGCTGCGCAGCTATCCCAGAAGCCAGAACAGCAAGAGGGATTGCTGCTTTTACTGCGCTGTTCTGGCTTCTGAGATTCAGATTTTTTTTTTTCTTGTTTTCCTCCTCCAAGAACTAGGTGCTTCTTGTGGTCTGGTGCGTCTTATAGAGCGAAAAATAAGGCATTATTATTCTTGCTGGTGCTGTCACTGACAATTTTACTGGTGCATAAATCTGTCAAATAAACTAGAAGTGGCTCTTGCATTCCCCCACCCCACTTGCAAATGGAAATGCAAGGAGGTGGTGCATGCTCACAAAATCAAGGGTTAGGAACTGAACTTCATTTCTCCTGAAAAAACGAATTGTCTGCCCTCGTCCTCCCCAGGTCTGCAGAATGAATGCCTTCCATCCCTGCAGGGCTAAACCGAGTGGTTCCTTCCTGAAGCTTTCTGCCCTGGAGAGGCATTTAATTCCCCTCCGAAGCAACATCTTTTCATGGTTTAATGATGCCCAGCTGGGCTGCTGGGCTTCACAGCCAGCCGAGGTCATGTTCAAGTTCTCTTTGGCGCATGCACGATCGCCGTGTATAAATGGAAACCTGCGCTGAATAGTAACTCTTGCATTAAGACACTTTCTCCACAAGTGTGGCAAACTTCCGTGATCAGAACTGCTGGCATTCCAGCCCTCCGTAGTCAAAAATTATCTTTTTTTTATCTCTCTCTCCCTTGGTTTAAAAATCTTCTCCCCTGGAGAAGCAAAAGAGGAACAGAGAGGCCAATACATTAAAGAGCTCAGGCTGGTGTTGAGTTCAAAGATTAGAACTGCAAGGTATTTGGAGGGTTCATCTCAGCTGGGGTTCCTCTTTCAATTTCGCTGCCTGGGACGTAATTCAGAATTCTCAGGTCAGCTTGAAAACACTCAAAATGGGAGATGTGCTCATTGGAACAGTGGTGGTGGGAGAGGCAGGGGAAATTAAGTTTCTGGCCTTTACGGATACGAAGCAAAGCTTGAAGTCACAACGCCCAGTAAAACAGGAGCGTACGGTGATATGAAGGCTAGAGGAAACTTCGAGAGGAAGGGCGCGCCAGGGTGCCAGGGCTGACTTGAAGTCTCCCCCTTTCCCTGACCTCTTTTAAGTGGCAGGGGGGGTTGAGAGGGTCCTTAAATTTGCAGCTTGCAAATGTCAGTGCAGCAGGTAAAAGGTAAAGGTAAAGGGACCCCTGACCATTAGGTCCAGTCGTGACCAACTCTGGGGTTGCGGTGCTCATCTCGCTTTATTGGCCAAGGGAGCTGGTGTACAGCTTCCGGGTCATGTGGCCAGCATGACTAAGCCGCTTCTGGCGAACCAGAGCAGCGCACGGAAACGCCATTTACTTTCCTGCCAGAGCGGTACCTATGTATCTACTTGCACTTTGGCATGCTTTCGAACTGCTAGGTTGACAGGAGCTGGGACCAAGCAATGGGAGCTCACCCCGTCATTGCGGGGATTCGAACCGCCGAACTTCTGATCGGCAAGTCCTAGGCTTTGTGGTTTAACCCACAGCGCCACCTGTGTCCCTAGTGCAACAGGAGCGACCTGCAAATTACTGCATCAATTCTCTGGGTGGGATCTGCCCTCCTCTCTTCTCCCAATTAACTACCATCTCCAGGGCTCAGGAGTGGGAGGGAAGTCAGAGGAAGATTAACCAGGGTTTGCCCCACGTTTGGGCTCTGAAATCTCAGGGTCTGGGGTGTTCCTGACCTTGCAACCCTCATTGTTTGGGGCACGTCTTTTTAGGGGGCAAAACTTAATTTTTATAAATTTCTCCAGTCTTAAAAATATGTTTCTGGGTGTGAGGAAATCAAATTTGCTATGCCTAGATAACATTGGTTAGTCTGATGAATAAGCACATAAACTGCTTTGGTGAATTTTTTATTTTACCCTATGAAAATTTTTAAGTAATGCTAAATAGTAATAATAATACAGTGGTACCTCGGGTTAAGTACTTAATTCGTTCTGGAGGTCCATTCTTAACCTGAAACTGTTCTTAACCTGAAGCACCACTTTAGCTAATGGGGCCTCCTGCTGCCGCCGGAGCACGATTTCTGTTCTCATCCTGAAGCAAAGTTCTTAACCTGAGGTAATATTTCTGGGTTAGTGGAGTCTCTAACCTGAAGCGTATGTAACCTGAAGCGTATCTAACCCGAGGTATCACTGTAATAATAATAATAATAATAATAATAATAATAATAATAATAATATATGCCTTAACTGCCAGTATTTGGCAAATGATTTCCAATTCGATTTTACACCCATTTCACTTAAGCAGTGAAACTAAATTATATTAATTTAACCAAAACATCTCTTGAATTCCCAAGGCACTTTTTAGCACCCCTCATTTGGGGAAGTGGAAAGATTCAACACAGCCTGTTATTGCATTTCTGTCCTGCTCTTTTCCCTTCAAGGAGCTCAAACTGGCCTACAAGGTTCTTTCCCCTTCTTCATTTAATCCCTACAGCAACCCAGCGAGGTGGCCGAGATGCAGTGACTGGCCCCCCCAAGGGTCAGCCAGTGAGGGTCATGCCTGATCCAAACCCTCGCCTCCCAGGTCCTAGTACACATCTCTAACCACTACACCACACAGCCAGGCAGAGGCATCTCCAGGCAGATCCCTGGCGTCTCAAAGTAGGCTGAAGAAGCCCTGGAAAGCTCCTGTCAGTCAGTGCAGGTGGAGGGCTGGGGTTGCAACTGGCAACAGCAGCCCTGCCACCATGCAAATAGAATTACAAAACTGTAGAGTTGGAAAGGGGACCTGAGGGTCATCTAGTCCAACCCCCTGCAAGGCAGGAATTCTGCCCGTCCCACAGACATCCCCGAGTGGAACTTGAACCACAAACCTTTGGGTTAACAGATGCACTGACCCATTGTGCCAACTGTGGACATGTTTTATTTTTAAAAAATAAATAAATATTCTCGCTCCATAAGACACACCTGACCATAAGACGCACCTAGTTTTTAGAGGACGAAAACAAGAAAAAAAAATATTCTTGCTCTGCTTGCTTCACAGCGAACGACTGACGGGAGCCATGGTTCCGGCTGCGGAGGCATCCCTCAGCTTGCGACTTCAGCGACATTCAAGGAATCCCTCTGCCGTCCAGTGCATTCGCTCCATAAAACGCACAGACATTTCCCCTTACCTTTTAGGAGGAAAAAAGTGCGTCTTATGGTAAATAAAAGTGTCCCCAAATGCACATTTGAGCTAAAGGTGGGTCCCGGGTTTCAAAGAAGCCAAAGACTTCTGGTGTAGACATTGCTGAGCAGGTTAGACCCTTGATCTTACTCAGTAAAAGGCAGTTTCTTATACAAACCAGGGTTTTCTTTAGGACCATGAGGACTAGAATCTTACTCACTCTCTCTCTCTCTTTTTAAAGGAGAAGGCTTTGGAGCCCCAGGCATCTCATCAGCTCCAAAAGGAGTTTGTTTGCCTCCGCCATCATTACTCTGTCTGACCTCCCCACCATGGTATGATACGATACGATAATCTTTATTGTCATTGTCCCATACAGAACAATGAAATTGAAAAATCTACATAAGACGTTCAAAAACCAACAAGCCTGCTATCCCAGCCTGGTTAGCCCCCTAAAAACTCTGGTACCCCATAATTAAATACAATATACTCCCATAGAGACTCCTTAAGGTAAAGGTAAAGGGACCCCTGACCATTAGGTCCAGTCGTGGCCGACTCTGGGGTTGCGGTGCTCATCTCGCTTTATTGGCCAAGGGAGCCGGCGTACAGCTTCCGGGTCATGTGGCCAGCATGACTAAGCCGCTTCTGGCGAACCAGAGCAGCGCACGGAAACGCCGTTTACCTTCCCGCTGGAGCAATACCTATTTATCTACTTGCACTTTGATGTGCTTTTGAACTGCTAGGTGGGCAGGAGCAGGGACCGAGCAAAGGGAGCTCTCCCCGTCGTGGGGATTCGAACCACCGACCTTCTGATCGGCAAGTCCTAGGCTCTGTGGTTTAACCCACAGTGCCACCCATGTCCCAAACAGCTACAGGTTTGAAGCCCGCACCCCAGACCACTGAGGATCATCCGGGCAGAGACTCCTTACACTGCGTTTAAAACCAAAATCGCATTTTCGTAGAAACTGTTTCTCAGGCGGCTAGTCCTAGTCTTTATAACCCTGGTCTTTATAACCCTGAACCCTGAAAGAGATCATTTCCGGGCTGCGCACTGTCCTGAGCTATCTCTGCAGCTTTCTCATGGCACCTGGAAGCATAGATTTGATCCAAGGTGGGAAGAGGGCACCCACTTATTCTCTTCACAGTCTTTACAACCCTGGACAGCATTGTTTTCCCCCATACCATGCAGCTCCCAAACCACACACACAGACCATAAGTTAATGCACTCTCCACAGTACAATGGTAAAATGCCATCAACAGGTCCTTTGAGAGATTGTTTTTTTCCCGGAGGATTCTCAGAAAATATAACTGAAGCACCATCAGCCCCAACCACTGACCACAGCAGTAGTGCTGGCATCACACCCGCCCCCCCCAGCTTCAGGACTGGGTTAACCCCCCCCTCCCTGCGCAGCCAGTAGGTGGAGATGCCTCCCCATTTTCTCAGGAGGCTGAGCTGGAAACACCAGCCCAGCCCTGACAGCATCGTTGGTGGGGCTTGGACCCCTGGTAGCAATGTCTCCCCAACAACCTGGATAGTGGGAGTTGTCCCCGTCCCCCTGCTGTCCCACGACTCCTAGCAGGAAAGGGACCAAGGTGTCCACCATTATTCCTAGATTGCAGGAGGTTGGACTAGACGGCACTATGGTTTCAGCCTGGGAAATAATAGAATAGAATCATAGAATCCTAGAGTTGGAAGAGACCACAAGGGCCATCGAGTCCAACCCACTGCCAAGCAGGAAACACCATCAGAGCACTCCTGACATATGGTTGTCAAGCCTCTGATTAAAGACCTCCAAAGAAGGAGACTCCACCACACTCCTGGGCAGCAAATTCCACTGTCAAACAGCTCTTACTGTCAGGAAGTTCTTCCTAATGTTTAGGTGGAATCTTCTTTCTTGTAGTTTGGAGCCATTGCTCCGTGTCCGCTTCTCTGGAGCAGCAGAAAACAACCTTTCTCCCTCCTCTATGTGACATCCTTTTATATATTTGAACATGGCTATCATATCACCCCTTAACCTCCTCTTCTCCAGGCTAAACATGCCCAGCTCCCTTAGCCGTTCCTCATAAGGCATCGTTTCCAGGCCTTTGACCATTTTGGTCAAATATAAAATTTCATGTGTTGCTAGGCAAGTAAAGGGTTAAGATGCATGGAGTTCCCCTGTAAATTCCTAGAGAGGGCACTCTGTGAGGTCACATCCCCTGCTTGCCCCGGTACAACTTCCTCACTCCCCCCCCCCCTTTGCCATGTAACTAAAGAGACAAGGGTGTTTTGTGTTCCCCTGAGCACAGACTCCATTTTTTTGTAATATATTTTGCCTGTCTTGTTTTTCACTGCTGCAACAAGTCTGATGCTTTACGCAGATAAACAATATTTTCATTCCTCCATCGCAGGCTTCTGTGCGATTATTTTGTTTAGAGGGATTTTTTTTAAAAAAGAGGAAGATCCAGTCTGCGAAAGCGTCCTGGATAAATATGAATAAGGTTAAGCAATTTGGTCCCAGAGGGTTTCCACATTTTATGCTGCAAAGGGTAATTTTAAATTCTAGCTAGCTAGACGTTAATCTCAAACACAAGTTGGCCAGAGGAAGGACAAGCGATAAATAATACCCTCTCCCGATCCATGCAGCATTCAGGACCCTTGCCCCCAGGGGGAGCTAGAGATCAGAAAAGAGCAGAAGCAGTTTCAGCACCATGGATAGATCTCTCTGGCTTCTGTGTTGCTCCTTCCATCACTGCAACAACACCTACTTCTTGGCATTCAAAGATAGCAGGGTTGTGCCAGAATGAGCACCTTGGCCAACTCTTTAGCTCACCACGCAGTGGCTCTCATCATGTCCTTCTCCCAGACTTGAGGAACTTCAGCTGTTAGTCCTCAGCACCGACTTGGCTCTCTTCCTCCTCCTCTTCCTCAGTAAGGGTCTGTGGGGAGAAGGGGAGGGAGTCAGGAAGTCAGGACACCCAGACTATGCATAAACACTCTCCAGACCTTTCCCACCTGGGAAGCCCACCTGTAAAGGCACCTGCTCTGATCCCGTGTACCAACCTCATCAAGGGGCACCATCGGGATCTTCCAATCTCGCAGCAACACCTTGTCCAGTTATTCTTAAAGCACACCTGGTTGCAGGGTGTAGTGCCTAGGTGTTGGGTGAACCTGTTGGTTTTAGTTCCCCCTGGTCCATTTCTACATCATGATTTATTTTACACACACACACACACACACACACACATGTACACACACGCCTGCTAGCTTTGCAGCCATACATAAAAAGGAGGAGAGAAGCCATTAAGTTTACAGACAAAGGAGGCTTTGAATGTTATACCCAGAACAACCACAGTGGCTGAGGACCTGGAGGGCAATTGCGTACTACATCTGCAAGAACGGGGCCAACCCAAGACGTTTTGCTGACCATGAGACCAATTGCAACCTTGGGTTCTCCCCTCCCATTCCATTGAGAAAAGTCGGTGGGCAATTGGGGCGCAGGTCCATGTAGGCGTAGGTTAATTCCGCGCCCAGGGCGGCTGTTTACCAGCTCCATCTGGTACGCTGACTGACAACCTCCCTGCCTGCTCCCTGTCTCGCCAGAGTGGTACATTTTCTGCTTGGACTACTGCAATGTGCTCTACATCGGACTACCTTTGAAGGAGACTCGGAAACTACAACTAATCCAGAATGCGGCAGCTAGACTAGTGACTGGGAGTGGACGCCAGGACCACATAACACTGGTCTTGAAAGACCTCCATTGGCTCCCAGTACGTTTCAGTGCTATTCAAAGTGTTGATGCAGACCTTTAAAGCCCTAAACGGCCTCAGCCCAGTAGACCTGAAGGAGTGTCTCCACCCCCATCGTTCAGCCTGGACTCTGAGGTCCAGCTCCAAGGGCCTTCTGGCAGTTCCCTACCTGCGAGAAGTGAGGTTACAGGGAACCAGGCAGAGGGCCTTCTTGGTAGTGGCACCTGCCCTGTGGAACACCCTCCCATCAGGTGTCAACTACACAACCTTTAGAAGACATCTTTTTAATGTTTAATGCTTTACTATGTCTTTATAAGGGACGCAGGTGGTGCTGTGGGTTAAACCACTGAGCCTAGGACTTCTGATCGGCATCAGAAGGTCGATGGTTCGAATCCCCGCAACGAGGTGAGCTCCCTTTGCTCAGTCCCTGCTCCTGCCCACCTAGCAGTTCAAAAGCACATCAAAGTGCAAGTAGATAAATAGGTACCACTACGGCGGGAAGGTAAACGGCGTTTCCGTGCGCTGCTCTGGTTCGCCAGAAGCGGCTTAGTCATGGTGGCCACATGACCCAGAAGCTGTATGTCGGCTCCCTTGGCCAATAAAGCGAGATGAGCGCCGCAACCCCAGAGTTGGTCATGACTGGACCTAATGGTCAGGGGTCCCTTTACCTTTACCTTATGTCTTTATATATGCTGGAAGCCGCCCAGAGTAGCAACCCAGTCAGTTGGGTACATATAAATTGTTGTTGTTGTTGAATGGCAATGAGGCTGCCCTCTCCACTGCACTGAGGCCAACAGCTGAGCTTAGTTGTCACTTGGCAGCAGAGACCTGCTAGATCAGGAAAAAGTGATCAGGGATCAGAGAGTGCAGACAGCTTGTCCCACTCTACTCCATCCCTAGGGGCCTTCGTAATGTGGCTGCTTAATTAATGCTTCCATTTGACCTCCTAGTGAGTGGAACCCTCTCTGAAACGCTTCTAGGTGTTAAATGAACTGTTAACTGCTAAGTGTAAATTGTTTCAGCTGTTAGGTAAGCTGTGATTCCTGCATTTATTCGCAGCTGAGGTAATTTTATAACTCGCTAGATTTCAAAAGGGGGAAATCACAACCCTACTTTAAAGCATACGGAAGTTAAGATACGAAAACAAATAAAGGACTTCCATTTCATGCGGCTCAATGTGGTGCCTTCCATAGTTCCAGTTACAGATAGGTAGCCATGTTGGTCTGCCATAATCAAAACAAAATAAAAAAATTCCTTCCTGTAGCACCTTAAAGACCAACTAAGTTAGTTCTTGGTATGAGCTTTCGTGTGCATGCACACTTCTTCAGGTATCACGAAAGCTCATACCAAGAACTAACTTAGTTGGTCTTTAAGGTGCTACTGGAAGGAATTTTTTTATTTTGTTAAAACAAATAAAAATCACCTCGGCTTTTAGCAGGTGCCGGAAAACGTAGAATTGAGGCGTCTGCTTGTTCTCAGTAGGCAGGTGGTTCTAAAGTAAGTTCTTACAAATGCAGAATGACATTTGTAGCAATGCTAAATGCACCGAAGGGGGCTGGACTACATGACCCTTGAGGTCCCTTCTGACTGCCATTTCCTGCTCTTATGTGGCTTTGTTATATATTGCTATGGAGTTGCTGCATTTGGACTCCGATTCCACCCCGCAAACCACTTTGAGCCCAGACTTGTGGGGGAATTGCGGCACATAATTTAACCGACAACGGCAGCATATACACACACAAGCCAATGAAATATAGAACAAATCGTGGCACACTGAACAAACCGAAACAGAGTCTGCCCCACAAACTCTTATTACGATGAAAGCAAGGGAGTTGGAAATCATTTTACGCAATCACAGGAAAAGCTCAGAGCACACCAGAAGCCGCGGGTGCCGGGTTCCGAGACCAATAATGAAAATTCATCAGAATTCAGCGCAAATTTGTCCTAATATAGAATTTGCAATTTGGCTGGAGAGCTGCGTTGCGACATTCGTAGAAGCGCAGGTTTAAAAGGAACGGCTGTGCTTCGATTCACATTTTCATTTTGGAAAATGCAAAAGCCTTTAAATGCTAAGTGAATCGAATTCCTCTCCCACCTCCAGCAGTTCCCACAATTCTGCCACCCCCTCCAGTTTGCAAAGGTGCCCACCAGGGCCGAAAGGTTGGCAACCAAAATATCACCCCCAGATCTCTAGCAAGAACTGTGCTGCCCCCCCAAAAACTGACAAATAATATCCAAAGCTGCAAAGGTGATGTTAGTTGCATCTAACAAGCTGATCCACCCCTAAGTAGTTTTGCTTTATTAATGCTTTAATCCTAAATAGGCTTACTTTAGATTAAGGCTGAGTTCATTGCAGCTTATGTAGCAGAAGGTGTGTGCGCTTAAGAACGAAATATGAGCCTGCTGGATTAAGCCAATCGCCCATCTACCTATCCTGTCTCTTTCTTACTTGCTTTTTATCTAAACAGAAAAGTCCCAAACAAGGTGGAATTGATTTAAGTCAAATCGATTTAAATCACTAGTCGGTAAGACTTGATTGAAATCATTTTTTTTAACAGAAAGATTCATTCTTGCTGCTATCATCTTAATATTCACAACCAGAGGAAGGTTTCATTTTGGGAAGAATAAATTTTCAGAGCAGTTTTTACAGTTATAGCAAAAATTGCTGATTTGGTTATAGAAATACATAGATAATTATGAAATTATGGTGAGGTTTAATAAGTTAACTGTTTACATTTGGGCAACTTTTCTGCTGTACTTTATTGGAAGGAGAAAAATAATCATTTCCTTAATAACTATTTATTTAACTAAAACAGTAACATTATAGCATATGTATCCATGTTTGTTAACTGATGTGATTAACCAATTAAAAACACACACACAAAAAACCCTTTGCGTTTTAGCACATATGAAAAACTTAAATCAAATCCTTATTTCCTGATGAATAGCCTTTGGACTATAATGTAACTTAAACAGAAAACTATCTTTGGAAAGATTTTTCTTCCAAAAGCACTTTATTTTACAAATCCAATTGAATTTTTTTAAACAAATAATCCAATTGAAAAAAAAAAATCCAATTTTATTTATTTATTTTAAAAAATCATTGATTTTCATCCACCCAGGTCCCAAATTCTGCAACCTTTCCTTGGGGGGGGGGGTCGCTCCAACCCCTTTATAATTTTGCTTGTCCTTTTCTGAACCTTTTCCAAACTCTACAATATCCTTTTTCAGGTGAGGCAACCAGAACCGGAAGCAACATCCCAAATGTGGTCACACCATAGATTTGCATAATGGCATTACGATATCGGCAGTTTCATTTTCAATTGCTTTCCTAATGATATCGCTGGCATGGAACCTGCCGTTCCAGCAGCTGCCACACACTGAGTCAGACCACGCACTAGCAAATCCGTGCTCGAGGTTTGTACCAGAGGCAGAATAATAATAATAAAAAAATTGCAGATATTCAGCACTTGGTAAACACTTCAGAATTCAATATGCAAGTTTTGGATAGATGCACTCCCTCTAAAAGCGAACTCAGCTGCTGAGCGACAGAAATGGAGACAAAATGTGGGGAGTGGGAAACAAAAATACAGATGTACAGTGGTACCTCGGGTTAAGTACTTAATTCGTTCTGGAGGTCCGTTCTTAGCCTCAAACTGTTCTTAACCTGAAGCACCACTTTAGCTAATGGGGCCTCCTGCTGCTGCCGCGCCGCTGGAGCAAGATATCTGTTCTCATCCTGAAGCAAAGTTCTTAACCTGAAGCACTATTTCTGGGTTAGAGGAGCCTGTAACCTGAAGCGTATGTAACCTGAAGCGTATGTAACCCGAGGTACCACTGTATTTACGGTGTGGTGGCATACACACCACATACTTCATGAATGCAACATACAGTGGACGCTCAGGTTGCGAACGTGATCCGTGCGGGAAGCACGTCCACAACCCGCAGCACCGCGTCTGCGCATGTGTGGGTTGCGATTTGGTGCTTCTGCGCACGTGTGGGTTGCGATTCGGCGCTTCTGCGCATGTGCAAAGCGCGATTTGGTGCTTCTGCACATGTGCAAGCGCCAAAACCCGGAAGTGACCCATTCCGGTACTTCCGGGTTTGGCGCAAGCCAAAATCGCGCAACCCGAAGCGCGGGGAAACCGAGGTATGACTGTACCGCCCCAGGATCCTAGTTATTACAGAATGAACCATGGAAGGAGAAGAAGAGAAGTCATGGATACTTTAAGGATGTAAAATGAGTATTTGAAATTGAAAAAACATTCCTTTTTAACCAGGTCTTTAGATCATTAGATTAAAATTATTAATAATAATTTTTATTATTTATACCACACCCATCTGGCTGGGTTTCCTATGCCCTTTTAAAATGTGGGGTTTTTTGGGGAGGGGTGTCAATGATTTTATTATGATTATGTATTTTGTGGTTTTATATTTTGATTTTATTCTGTGAACCACCCTGAGACCTTTGGGTATAGGGCGGTATATACATTCAATAAATAAAATAAATAAGAAGGAATTGGCATGATTTCACATGGGATCCTCAGAAAGCCACCCTCAAATGTAAGATTTCATTAGCCTTGTAGTAAAAGCTTGCAAAATAATGAATAATGAATAATGATAATGATAATGATAATGATAATTGTACCCTTCCCATCTGACTGGGCAGCTTCCAACAGATATAAAAACGCAATAAAACATCAAACACTAAAAGCTTTCTTGTACAGATCTGGTGCTTGCCAGCACAACAGCACAACACAAATCCACATGGATCTTCCTGGTTTTTACATGGGATGGTCACATCCAAATAATAATAATAATAATAATAATAATAATAATAATAATACCCCACCCTTCCCGGTTCAAAAACCGGGCTCAGGGCAGCTAACAACAAATTTAAAACACTTAATTGATGCAACAAAAAAAAGCATAAACTACAGTATAAAACATGAATAACAATAAACAATTCGGAATTCAAAAATCAGTTTAAGGGGGGAAATCCATCCAATAAACATTAGATGATCACCAGGGCTAGCTGGCTAAATTAGTCCTATTTGGGCCAGCGAGGAGACCAGGGAGAATTAGCTGTGGGATCCCAGAGCGGGTTATACATATATACGGTTTATACATATAAACTGCACTTAACTTAAAGCACCTAACCAAAGGAGCCCCGAGAGCTGCAGTTTCTTCTCACAGAGTGACACCCCCCCTCAACAGCACCCTCAGCAAACTACAGTTCCCAGGAGGGATGTATGGTGGTGGTGGGGGGCCTGATGGCACAGATCACAGGACATGTTGCGGAGCCCGAAAGGGTGGCAACCCCAGTTCAGCTGCTCAGGTGCCAGTCTGGCATTTGAGAAGCCCACAGAGCTAAAAGAGGAAGTGCACCACTCTTCCCATCTTCCTCTGTCAACTCTAGACTCAGCCACACAGCTGCAAATAAAACGTTTTAAATGTGCAATATACGAAGGTGACACTAGATGGCGGCAGTGAGCTATGCCAAATTCAATGTATTTTTCGAAACTTTTTTTTTAAAAAAAATTTCACAGCTATATGTGTGTAGAGTCTATCTCTATGAACTTTTCTAACCTGTGGTGGGGAAAGCAATGTAGCTATGCTCACCTTCTCATGGCAAAAGGGGCAGTGGGGCGGGGGGAGGGGCTCAGAGGCTTTTTGGGCAGCGAGGGAAAGCCCCAAGGGCATAACTGCACCCACAGGGGAGCCATGGGGTCAGTCTAGGGTTTACAGTATACTGCAAGTTGGGATGGTTGGCTTGCTAGAACTCCGAACTGGCTAATAGGCAGTTCAAGGTGTTAAAAGGTAAAGGGACCCCTGACCATTAGGTCCAGTCGTGGCCGACTCTGGGGTTGCGGCGCTCATCTCACTTCACTGGCCGAGGGAGCCGGCGTACAGCTTCCGGGTCATGTGGCCAGCAGGACTAAGCCGCTTCTGTCGAACCAGAGCAGCGCATGGAAACGCCGTTTACCTTCCCGCCGGAGCGGTACCTATTTATCTACTTTCACTTTGTGGTGCTTTCAAACTGCTAGGTTGGCAGGAGCAGGGACCGAGCAACGGGAGCTCACCCCGTCGCGGGGATTCGAACCGCCGACCTTCTGATTGGCAAGCCCTAGGCTCTGTGGTTTAACCCACAGCGCCACCTGCGTCATACTGTTAATATATAAAGCCCTTAACAACTTGCGACCAATTTACCTGCAAGGTCACCTTACCTCATATTCACAGCGTTACAATTTCCCCAAGCACCAGGTGTGTTTAGCAACTGCAGGTTCGATTGCAACCATGCGTAGATTTCCGGATACCAAGTTTGGGACTGACATCTCCATCTCTCCAGCTTTCTTAAGCAGATAAGCAGATAAGCAGAAGAGCTTGTTGATTGCATTTATCTCCTATATTTTTCTCTTTTTTAAAAAAAAATAAAATTTATTAAGAGTTTAAAGATTACAAAAGGAAAGAAAAAGAATTAAACATGACAATATAATAAAATACAAAAACAAAAACACTACATGAAACATTGAATTAACAGAACGAAACAAAAACAATTAAAAGCACTTCCAATATTTTCAATCTTAACTTTCATTCACTTGTTTCGTTGACTTCCTCTCGCCTCCCTTTTTGTATTCCACTTCAATTAACTGTTTCAGCAATTCCTTTCCATCTTCCTCTGTTTTCTGTCCTGTAATTTATCTTAACATAATCTAACCTTGTTTTTTCCCTTTAATACATTAACAATCTATCTGTACCTAGTTCCTTATAACATTTCTGCCAAAGCCATATAACTTCATTCCACCATTTTTCTAAAGCTCATTAATTTTACAATATTTCTGTAAATAATCTTTAATTTTTTTCCAATCTTCTTCCACCAACTCTTCTCCCTGGTCTCGAATTCTGCCAGTCATTTCCGCCAATTCCATATAGTCCATCAACTTCATCTGCCATTCTTCCCAGGTGGGTAAATCTTGTGTCTTCCAATACTTCGCGATGAGTATTCTTGCTGCTGTTGTTGCATACATAAAGAAAGTTCTGTCCTTCTTTGGCACCAATTTGCCGACCATGCCCAGGAGAAAGGCCTCTGGTTTCTTCAGAAAAGTATATTTAAATACCTTTTTCAATTCATTATAAATCATCTCCCAGAATGTCTTAATCCTTGGGCATGTCCACCAAAGGTGAAAGAATGTACCTTCAATCTCATTACATTTCCAACATTTATTTCCGGGCAAATGATAAATTTTTGCAAGCTTGACTGGTGTCATGTAAATCATTTTCATTAAATTCTCTCTTAGGGCATTACATGCCGTAAATTTCATACCTGTGGTCCATAACTGTTCCCAGTCAGCCATCATTATGTTATGTCCAACATCTTGTGCCCATTTAATCATAGCAGATTTCACCGTTTCATCCTGAGTGTTCCATTTCAACAGCAAGTTATACATTCTTGACAAATTCTTAATTTTGGGATCTAACAATTCTGTTTCCAATTTTGATTTTTCCACCTGGAAGCCAACTTTTTTATCCAAGTTATATGCCTCCATTATTTGGTAATAATGAAGCCAATCTCGCACTTTGTTTTTTAATTTTCCAAAGCTCTGCAGTTTTACTCTGTCTCCATCTTGTTCCAAAATTTCCCAATATTTCGGCCATTTGACCTCCATATTGAGTTTTTTCTGTGCCTTCGCTTCCATTGGTGACAACCATCTTGGGGTTTTATTTTCTAACAAATCCTTATATCTTATCCAAACATTAAACAATGCTTTTCTACATCTCCTATATTTTTCTCCAAGGAGTCCATGGTTCACCCCCCTCCTCAGTTAATCGATACAATAACCCTGTGAGGTAGGTTGAGAGACTGTGACTGACTCCAAGATCAGTCAGTGAGATTCCTAACTGAGTCGGGGTTTGAACTCTGATCTCCCAGGTCCTAGTCCAACACTCTAACCCAGGCATAGGCAAACTTGGCCCTTCAGATGTTTTGGGACTACAACCCCCATCATCCCTGACCATTGGTCCTGTTAGCTAGTGATGATGGGAGTTGTAGTCCCAAACATCTGGAGGGTCGAGTTTGCCAATGCCTGCTCTAACCACTACACCACACTGCCTTCCTAGAGTGCTTCTGCTATGGGGCAGCTCTATAAATTAAGTAGGGAAATAAATAGGGGAGGGGGGAGCCAAAGGACACGAAATATTTTCCTTGGAGCTTAAATTTGTTTTATTCTGGATTTGATGTTTCTTTTTTCTTTTCTTTTTTGCCATTGTATCTTTTATTAATGAAATTCATTAATGTCATTATAGATTTAACTTCACATACACACACATACAATATTACACACACACACACACACACACACACACACACTTAAATTAGTTTAATTTAGAATGTAAATTTCACCTTCTAATTCCACTTAGATCTAAGTGGATTGTATGGGTGTTTCAATGTGTTGTAAACTGCTTTGAGACTTCTTTCTTTAAAATGCAAAGTGGTATAGAAATGAGATTAATAATAATAATAATAATAATAATAATAATAATTGCCATTGGGGGAAGAGGTGCCTACACATTCCATTGTCGCAACTGCAACCTCAGTTTCAGGCGCCATTTGGTGATTAGCTAGATCTGAGCTTTCCGAACTGTCGCGACACGTCCGTGTGTCGGCTGCAGTGTGCAGGTGTGTCGTGCAAACGGCCCCCGCGCTCCTCAGGTGCTTGGGAAAAGGTTAGTTTAACCTGTGGTTTGCTAGTAAAACTGAATTACCGTGTCGCGAAATGATGCATGCCTCAAAAGCGTGTCGCCAACATGAAAAGTTTGGAAATGGGACTGGAAGAAATTCAAGGACGATTTACAAAAATATTGTAAATTGAATGAATGTTAAGAAAGATGCAAGATTACAAATAATATGGCACCATTAAAATAGTCGAAAGGAATATGAAGATAAGTAAAAATATAAGAAAAAGTTAAATTTTGGATAAATATTATGTCAAGATTAAGCTTTTAAGGTTTGGGTTAAATTATCTAAAATTAGGGATACAATATTTGAAAGTTATAAAATAAGAATTGAAATAAGGTGATAAATTGCTGGATAAAGTTTGATAAACTTGGAACGCAGGAACGAGGGACATGAGGAAGTCCAGTGAAGTGAAGAAAGTATGATTATGTTATTTTGTTTGTTTGTTCTTCTTTATTGTATTAAGAAAACTTTTAATAAATATTTTATAAAAGAAAAGAAAAGTTTGAAAATGACCCCTCGACTGAGAAAAGTAGATAGAACATAATAATAAATAATAATATCTTTTTTTTATAAAAATAATAATATCTTTTTTTTTTTAATAATAATTTTTATTCATTTTCCAAACACATAATAAAGACAAGCCATTAAATAATAATATCACCAGTATCCAGAGCAGAGCTTTCGTAGAATCGTGGAATTGCAGGTGTTGCGAGGGACCCTAAAGGTCAACCACCCCAACCGCCAATGAAGAAATCACAGCTCAATCATCCCTGATCGCCGCAGGCGAGTGGGTTGCAATTACTCAAAGGGAGAGAGGGTTTCCTTGGGGGCAGGGATGGGAAACATCTGGCCCTCTAGATGTCGTTGGACTACAATCCCCATCATCCCTCATTTTGGCTACTGGGAGTTGCAGTCCAGCCACATCTGGAGCAGATGATTAACTGGGCTGTGTGGTCAAAGAGCCTGATCACTCCCTCCGTTAATATTCATGTATGAAAAAGGGCGGAATTAAAGAACCTTTTATTGAGGGTGAAATATTACCCAGAAATATTACCTCGGGTTAAGAACTTTGCTTCAGGATGAGAACAGAAATCGTGCTCCGGCGGCATGGCAGCAGCAGGAGGCCCCATTAGCTAAAGTGGTGCCTCAGGTTAAGAATAGTTTCAGGTTAAGAACAGACCTCCAGAACAAAGTAAGTTCTTAACCCGAGGTACCACTCTAATGTAGAAGTAAAAGATTTGGATGATCATAAAAGATGAAGGAAATGATGAATAACAGGATCCTCCACAAAGGGAAGGAGGGAAGACCAGGAGATTCTTTGGAATCTTGTTTTTATGATCTATGTTCAATATACGACTGGAAAGTTTTAATCTGCAAAACCAAATAAATAAATGAAACAAATATATATTCTAGATGAAACAAAGAATGGAGGTCCACACATTACTTCATTACAGTAGAAGATGGAGCCGGTTTTGGGGTGTGCATGGTTGGAATTTGTTAAAACTGGGGCAATTCTTCCACCTTTTATTTCCAAGGAAATCAAAGTGGAGTACAGTGGGACCTCAGGTTAAGAACTTAATTTGTTCTGGAGGTCCGTTCTTAACCTGAAACTGTTCTTAACCTGAAGCACCACTTTAGCTTATGGGGCCTCCTGCTGCCACCACGCGATTTCTGTTCTCATCCTGAAGCAAAGTTCTTAACCTGAAGCACTATTTCTGGGTTAGTGGAGTCTGTAACCTGAAGCGTCTGTAACCCGAGGGACCACTGTACGTGGTTCTCCCCCTCCCTCCTCATTCGATCCCTACAACAACCTTGTGAGGTAGGTTAGGCTGAGATGAAGCGATGGGACCCCAACATCCACCCCCCTCCATGGCCAAGTGGGGGCTTCGAACCCTAGTCCCGATGCTCTAACCACTGCACCGCCCAGTCTCTCTTCCTACATCCCCTGGGGAACTGAACAGAGGAGAAGCACATCATTTTGATCCCTCTCCTCCGATTCATGCGGATATTAAGAGACAAAACAGACAAGGACCAGAATACCAGGACTTTCCTTCCTTCTTGCACCCCCAACAACTGCTGCAAATTGTGCCCCACACAAGAGGACACCCAAAACCCCAGAGGCTAACCCGCCCCCCAAAATGCCCAGACTGGAGGAGGGATTTTGCAGCCTTAATGGACAGGACAAAGGTGGAGACCGTGGGAAGGGATGCGAAGGAGCGATGGAGAGAAGACGCTTGCAACTTTTCGCCTGGCAAGTCCACAGGTGGCTTCTCCATCCTGAGTTTCTCCACTTGCCTGGGAGATCAGAAACAGCTGCGGTGGGGGGAGATGCAGCCCCTTCCCCTCTCCCCTCCCTCCCCGCCTGATTCCCTTTCTTCCCATTCCCCAAAGAAAGAAAAGGCACAGAATCCAGACCTCACCTGCGTCTCTCTCTCTCTCTCAAGGCACCTTTGCAATTCAGAGCTCCGGAAAGGCAGCCCGAGCCGGAGAACCCCCGCTTTTTATAGAGGGGCATATGGGAGGGGCTGCCCATGCTGATTCTCTCCCCCCCCCTTCCCCTCTTTTAATGCAACCAGTAAGTTTTCAGCTACCCACCCTCTCTTCTCTCATCTGTGCAAAGGCGCAGATTACATCATAGATATAGTAGCCTCTCTTTCAGAATAAGAGTCTCCTCCCACCCTGGGGGGGGGGGAGGGGAGGGAAAGAGGGGGGGCAAGGGAAGGGAAAAAGCAGGCTAGCAACAGGTTTGATGAAGCTGGAATCATTGGAGGGAGACTGGGAATTAAGGCAAGCTGGCAGTGACAGTGACATGGCATCATCAGTGGCGTAGCGTGGGTTGTCAGCACCCGGGGCAAGGCAAGTAATTTGCGCCCCCTAACCCGTGGATTTGTGCCCCCTAACCCGTGGATTTGCGCACCCTAACCCCCAGATGTTGCGCCCGGTGCGGCCGGCCCCCCCTGCACCCCCCACGCTATGCCACTGGGCATCATTAGGGAAGCACAACTCGCCACCAAACACCTGTGCCATTTCCCTGAACTTGAAGTGCCCGGCTATTTCTCTGCTTCTAACTTTCCTTGCAGGCTCCATCACATGGAGGGGAAGAGGTCAAGCTGCCAAGAAGACGGTTCTCTGCAAAGCTCCAAGTGTCCCCGTTTTTCAGTGACACTCTGGGCCGGGTTTGCAGAAGCCGTCCCAAGTTTCCGATTGATTTTCCTTAAGGTAGGGACACAGGTGGCACTGTGGTCTAAAGTCTAAACCACAGAGCCCAAGGCCTGCCAATAGGAAGGTCGACAGTTCGAATCCCTGCGACGGGGTGAGCTCTCGTTGCTCGGTCCCAGTTCCTGCCAACCTAGCAGTTCAAAATCACGTCAAGTGCAAGTAGATAAATAGGTACCGCTCCAGCGGGAAGGTAAACAGAGTTTCCGTGCGCTGCTCTGGTTCACCAGAAGTGGCTTAGTCATGCTGTACGCCGGCTCCCTCGGCCAGTAAAGCGAGATGAGTGCTGCAACCCCAGAGTCGTTCGCGACTGGACTTAACCATCAGGGGTCCCTTAACCTTTACCTTAAGGACCATTAGGTCCCATGACCATTAGGTCCAGTCACAGACAACTCTGGGGTTGCAGTGCTCATCTCACTTATTGGCTGGTGTTTGTCCACAGACAGTTTTTCCAAGTCATGTGGCCAGCATGACTAAGCCGCTTCTGGCAAAACCAGAGCAGCACACGGAAACGCCATTTACCTTCCCGCCAGAGCGGTACCTATTTATCTACTTGCACTGGTGTGCTTTCGAACTGCTAGGTTGGCAGGTGCAGGGACCGAGCAACGGGAGCTCACCCCGTCGCGGGGATTCGAACCGCCGACCTTCTGATCCTAGGCTCAGTGGTGTCCCTATTGCTACTGTGCCCTTCCTTCTTCCAAGCATGTCCAACAGGTAGATCGTGATATACCAGTAGATCACTGGACGTCTGTGGTAGATCGCTGGTAGATCACTGGCACCCCTCAAAGAAGCTCAACAACTTTGACCTGAACCCCAGAAAAGAGGGTAGATCACGGCCAGTTTTTAACTCTGTGAGTAGATCACAGTCTCTCGGGAGTTGGCCACCCCTGTGACAGATGACAGCAAAAGCTGCAAGTTTTTTTTAGCGGGGGGGGGGCAATTAGAACAAGATCTATTATTTGATTTTTGAAGTAAACCTCCAAAATTTCATTTTACTGCTATGGCTGGTGGCTGATGCAAATAAAGATTTTCCTGGTCTGATCTGTTTTTGTTTGCTCTTTTGACAGATATTTTATTTCACTTCAAAGGGACAGAGATATATAATACGAATTCATTGGAGAAAGGGTATGGAGTTCAGCGACCCCCGAGCCAAGGAGTTAAGTAACTTAAAAACCTTTAGAGCAGTGTTTCCCAGCTGTTTTTGAGCTACAACTCCCATCATCCCTGACTAGCAAGACCAGTGGCAAGGGATGATGGGAATTGTAGTCCAAAAACAGCTGGAGGCACAAGGTTGGGAAACACCGCTTTAGAGGACATCTGAAGGCAGCCCTGTATAGGGAAGGTTTTTTTTTTAAAAAAAGTTTAATGTTTTACTATGTTTTTATATATGTTGGAAGCTGCCCAGAGTGGCTGGAGCAACCCAGTCTGATGGGCAGGGTACAAATAAGATTATTATTATTATTATTATTATTATTATTAAAAAGGACATCCCTATTTTCATTGGAAAAAATGTTGGAGGGTTTGTTTCTGTAGAGGGAACTGAGGGGCAGGTGGGACTCGCCTGCCTAGGATCACATCATCAAGGCAGAGAGGGGGGTCTTGTCTAAGGTAACCAGAGGTCCCCGTTTCCCAGAAACAGTCCCTGGATTTACAAATCAGACCCTTGAAAAAATCCATCTACAGTGGTACATCAGAGAAAGAATTTGTTCCGGAGGTCCGTTCTTAACCTGAAACTGTTCTTTTTTCTCTTTTTTTTGAATAAATTTTTATTAAGGTTTTAAAGATTACAGAAAAAAAAGAAAAAATAGTAACAATCAAAAAACAAAAAACAAAAAACAATACATATATAAAAAGGAAAAAACATCATCAAAAACCAAAAAACAGAAGAAAAATAAATAAAAGACAAGTCAAACCTGTACATCACTTACATACATTCACTTACTTCCTTGACCTCCTCACGCCTCCCATTTTTGTATTCTAATTCAATTTGTTGTTTCAGCAAATCCTTCCAACCTTATTTTTATCTTAATAATTTGTCTTAATATACTATAATTTTACATTCTCTCTTTCACCAACTCATTTTAACTTAATCCTTTATGTCATTTCTACTAAAACCACATAATTTTCTTTTCCCAACATCTTTCTAGCAATCCTTAATTTTACAATATTTTTGAAAATAAACTTTGAATTTTTTCCAATCTTCTTCCACCAACTCTTCTCCTTGGTCCTGGATTCTGCAAAGTTTTGGAAGACACAAGATCTACCCACCCGGGAAGAATGGCAGATGAAGGTGATGGAGTACATGGAACTGGCTGAGATGACTGGCAGAATCCGGAACCTGAAACTGTTCTTAACCTGAAGCACCGCTTTAGCTAATGGGGCCTCCTGCTGCCGCCGCCAGAGCACGATTTCTGTTCTCATCCTGAAGCAACGTTCTTAACCCAAGGTACTATTTCTGGGTTACCGGAGTCTGTAACTTGAAGCGTCTGTAACCTGAAGTGTATGTAACCCGAGGTACCACTGTATGTAGTAGGAAGTTGAAAAGTGTCCCCGGATTCGTTGAGTAAAATCTGGTAACCTTAGTCTTGCCACCTGGGCAGCCCAAGACCTCCATGCACACTACCCAGGCTTGTGCCACAGGGAAATCACTTCAGGGCTTCACCCCTGGAGACGCACTCCATTGTCTCTCTCGAGACAGACAGGTGCCAACATCAACTCTGAATTCCCCCACCTTCAAGCAGGATGGCGCTCTCCTGTTTCCCAGCAACCGGGCTTCAGAGGCAAGCTTTCTCTGATAGCTGAGGGAGCCTTCCTTTTTGCTGAATTAGCCCAACCCTCCCCTTTAATGTCATCGGGTGGCGCTGTGGTCTAAACCACAGAGCCTAGGGCTTGCCGATCAGAAGGTTGGCAGTTCGAATCCCCGCGACGGGGTGAGCTCCCGTTGCTCGATCCCTGCTCCTGCCCACCTAGCAGTTCGAAAGCACGTCAAAGTGCAAGTAGATAAATAGGTACCACTCCGGCGGGAAGGTAAACGGCGTTTCCGTGCGCTGCTCTGGTTCGCCAGAAGCGGCTTGGTCCTGCTGGCCACATGACCCGGAAGCTGTACGCCGGCTCCCTTGGCCAATAAAGCGAGATGAGCGCCGCAACCCCAGAGTCAGTCACAACTGGACCTAATGGTCAGGGGTCCCTTTACCTAAGCATTATTACCGTAACTTCCTTCCACAGGGCCTGTAAGACAGAGCTATTCCGCCTGGCTTTCAATTTGAACTTAGCCTGATCTTTTATCCCCTTCCTTCCCTCCCCCTCCCCTTTTTATGAAGATTGCACACTCTGGGATCCTACAGCTAATTCTCCCCTGGTCTCCTCGCTGGCCCAAAAAGGACTAATTAAGTCAGCTAGCCCTGGTGATCATCTAATGCTTATTGGATGGATTTCCCCCCTAAATTGATTTTTGAATTCTGAATTTATTGTTATTCACGTTTTCTACTGTATTTTATGCTGTTTTTTGTTGCATCAATTAAGTGTTTTAAATTTGTTGTTAGCCGCCCTGAGCCCGGTTTTCTGAACCGCGAAGGGCAGGGCATAAATAAAAAATTATTTATTTATAATTTATAATTTATTAAATCCTGCGGTGGTGATTCCGATCGATCAGGGGTCAGCAAACATTTTCAGCAGGGGGGCGGTCCACTGTCCCTCAGACCTTGCGGGGGGCGGACTATATTTTGAAGGGGGGGAATGAACAAATTTCTATGCCCCACAAATAACCCAGAGATGCATTTTAAATAAAAGCACACATTCTACTCATATAAAAACACGTTGATTCCTGGACCGTCTGCAGGCTGGATTTAGAAGGCAATTGGGCTGGATCTGGCCCCCAGGCCTTAGGTTGCCTACCCATGCCATAGATTAACATGTACAGTGCCTGACCCAAATCTCCTGACATTCCTCTTTACTGGATAACCCAGGTTCTGATGTCCTGGGGAGTTTTCCCACCTGTGTGTCCATTTGTCTCACCTGATGATATTAATTCTAGGCATATCCTCTCTCTCTCTCTCTCTCTCTCTCTCTCACACACACACACACACACACACACACACACTCTCATCACCAATTCTCTAAGCTAAATCAGAGAACTTTGGAGTTGAAAGGGCCCCCAAGGCCATATTGTATGGGTGAATCTCAATTTTTGCAAATTTCTTCTACAAGGGGTGTTAAAAATATGTGAGGAATTCAGATAGGTTATTATTTTTGTGACCAGGCAACATTTTGCTTCGTAGGTGTACAGCTGAACGAGAAGCATGTCAAACTGCTTTCGGCAAACCAAATAATTTTAATTTTACCTTCCAAAAATGTCCAGTATTGCTAAATTTGCTATACCGTATTGGCCTGAATATAAGCCTCACTTTTTTTTTCCAAATTCTGACTGTGAAAAGTTAAAGTGTGGCTTAAATTTGTGACGTTACAAAAATTGGCTTTTACGATATTGCTGCTGAAACAGACATATGGTAAAATGGAACAGGTGTGAGTGCCTGCAGAATTTTAAGGGAATGGCTTATATTCAGGTACAGTGATACCTTGGTTCTCAAACGCCTTGGTCCCCCAATGCCGAAAACCCGGAAGTAAGTGTTCCGGTTTTTGAACGTTTTCCGGAAGCCGAACGTCCGATGTGGCTGTTGGTTATTGTTTCTGGGGCGCCTGCACCAATCAGAAGCTGTGCCTTGGTTTTTGAACATTTCGGAAGTCAAATGGACTTTGCTATTTACTTGCTATTTACTTTGCGTTTTAGTTTTTGAGGCTTCTTCAGTTAATTTGTTTTTCTGACTGTGTGGAACCCAGTTCACTACGGATTGATTGATTGATTGATTGATTGACTGTGTGACTGTGGAAATGGATAAAAGCCCCCCATCCAAACAATGACTACCATCAGTACAGGCAAGGGAAAAAAAAATAATTTTAATTTTTATCATCTACTATACTGTCTTATTTATTTTAAAGTACAGTACATTGATTATTGCTTTAATTTAATGGATCAATGGTCTCGTTAGATAGTAAAATTCATGTTAAATTGCTGTTTTAGGGGTCGTTTTTAAAAGTCTGGAACAGATTAATATTTTTTGCATTACTTTCTATGGGAAAGCGCACCTTGGTTTTGGAAAGCTTTGGTTTTGGAACAGACTTCTGGAACGGAGTAAGTTTGAGAACCGAGGTACCACGGCATTGTCTTTCTCTCTCCCCCCCCTCCTTGCATTTTAAAGGTGCAGCTTATATTTGGGCCATTATGGTATTTTAAATCCTTTTAAAGCATCGTCTTTTATATGTTGTTAGTTTTCTTTGTTTTATTCATGTTTGTTTTAATTTTTGTGAGTCACCTTGAGTCCTGGTATTGGGAGAAAGGTGGGATATAAATAAAATTAACAACAACAACTGCAAATACTTGGCAGTGGTTTTTTAAACAAGTCCTATGCAATTTTACAAACATTTTACTTACCAAGCAAAACTAAACTATATTAATTTAACCAAAACATCTTTCAAATTCCCAATTCAAGTTACAACTTTTTAGCACCCTTGATTTTTTGGAATTTGAAAGCTGAAAAATTCAGCGCACCTTAGTCTAGCAGGAATCTCAACACTCAGGGATTGCATAAATATTGGGGGGTGGGTATTGTTTTAGTTTGCTACTATGGTATTTATTCTTGTGTTTTTTTGCCATCAATTTTGATTTTAATTAATTTTTATAATGTTTTTATAATGTTGCACTGTTTTAGTGTTGTTAGCCGCCCTGAGCCCGGCTTCGGCTGGGGAGGGCGGGATATAAATAAAATTTATTATTATTATTATTATATTGTAAACCACCCTGGGATACTTGGATGAAGGGCGGTATAGAAATTTAATAATAATAATAATAATAATAATAATAATAATAATAATAATAATTTATTATTTATACCCCGCCCATCTGGCTGAATTTCCCCAGCCACTCTGGGCTGCTCCCAATCAGTATTAAAAACAATACAGCGTTACATATTAAAAACATCCCTGAACAGGGCTGCCTTAAGATGTCTTCTGAACGTCAGGTGATTCTTTATCTCTTTGACATCTGATGGGAGGGCGTTCCACAGGGCGGGCGCCACTACCGAGAAGGCCCTCTGTCTGGTTCCCTGTAGCCTCACTTCTCGCAATGAGGGAACCGCCAGAAGGCCCTCGGCGCTGGATCTCAGTGTCCGGGCTGAACGATGGGGGTGGAGACACTCCTTCAGGTATACAGGACCGAGGCCGTTTAGGGCTTTAAAGGTCAGCACCAACACTTTGAATCGTGCTCGGAAACGTACTGGGAGCCAATGCAGATCTCTCAGAACCGGTGTTATGTGGTCCCGGCGGCCACTCCCAGTCACCAGTCTAGCTGCTGCATTCTGGATTAATTGCAGTTTCCGGGTCACCTTCAAAGGTAGCCCCACGTAGAGCGCATTGCAGTAGTCCAAGCGTGAGATAACTAGAGCATGCACCACTCTGGCGAGACAGTCCGCGGGGAGGTAGGGTCTTAGCCTGCGTACCAGGTGGAGCTGGTAGACAGCTGCCCTGGACACAGAGTTAATCTGCGCCTCCATGGACAGCTGTGAGTCCAAAATGACTCCCAGGCTGCGCACCCGGTCCTTCAGGGGCACAGTTACCCCATTCAGGACCAGGGAATCCTCCACACCTGCCCGCCTCCTGTCCCCCAAAAACAGTACTTCTGTCTTGTCAGGATTCAACCTCAATCTGTTAGCCGCCATCCAACCTCCAACCGCCTCCAGGCACTCACACAGGACCTTCACCGCCTTCACTGGTTCTGATTTAAAGGAGAGGTAGAGCTGGGTGTCATCTGCATACTGATGAACACCCAGTCCAAACCCCCTGATGATCTCTCCCAGCGGCTTCATATAGATATTAAAAAGCATGGGGGAGAGGACAGAACCCTGAGGCACCCCACAAGTGAGAGCCCAGGGGTCTAAACACTCACCCCCCACACCACCTTCTGGACACGGCCCAGGAGGAAGGAGCGGAACCACTGTATAACAGTGCCCCCAGCTTCCAGCCCCTCTAGACGGTCCAGAAGGATGTTATGGTCGATGGTGTCAAAGGCCGCTGAGAGATCCAGCAGAACTAGGAAACAGCTCTCACCTTTGTCCCTAGCCCGCCGGAGATCATCAACCAGCGCGACCAAGGCAGTTTCAGTCCCATGGTGAGGCCTGAATCCCGATTGGAAGGGATCCAAATGGTCCGTTTCCTCCAGGCGTGCTTGGAGTTGTTCAGCAACCACCCGCTCAATCACCTTGCCCAAGAATGGCAGATTTGAGACTGGGCGATAGTTGGCCAAATTGGCCGGGTCTAAAGATGTTTTTTTAAGAAGCGGTTTAATGACCGCCTCTTTCAGCGGGTCTGGGAAGGCTCCCTCACAGAGGGAAGCGTTCACCACCCCGCAGATCCCATCGCCCAGCCCTTCCCGGCTCGCTTTTATCAGCCAGGATGGGCAAGGATCAAAGAGACAGGTGGTCGGTTTCACTCGTCCAAGCAGCCTGTCCACATCCTCGGAGGTAACAGATTGGAATTGATCCCATGTAACAGGACCAGACAGAACTCTAGCACTCTCCCGCCCTGGCCCTGCTCCCACGGTGGAGTCTACCTCCTTCTGAATCTGAGCGATTTTATCTGCAAAAAACTTTGCAAAAGCATTGCAGGAGATCTTGGGGTCCCTACCAGGCCCCGGTGGTACAGGTGGTTCTGATAGATTGCGAACCACCTGAAAAAGTCTCCTGCTGCTGTTTTCTGCAGATGCAATGGAGGCGGTGAAGAAGGCCCTCTTCGCCGTCGCCATTGCCACTTGGTAGGCTCGACATTGAGCTCTAACCCGTGTCCGGTCTGATTCAGAATGAGTTTTCCGCCACCGGCGCTCTAGCCATCTCAACGATTGTTTCATCACCCTCAGCTCCGGGGAAAACCACGGGGCTGTCCGGGCTCCATGCAATCGGAGAGGGCGCTTCGGAGCCAGACAGTCAATAGCCCTGGTTAACTCCGCATTCCAGCGGGCCACCAGGGAATCAGCTGAAAGGCCATCAACTTGGGATAAAGCATCCCCTACCACTCTCTGGAAGCCAATTGGATCCATTAAGTGGCGGGGGCGGACCATCCGAATCGGTCCCACCTCCCTGCGGAGGGGAAGGGTTGCGGAGAAGTCCAGTTGCACCAGGAAGTGATCTGACCATGGCACTTCTTTTGTTTCGCTTTTAGTTAATGTCAGATCACCAGCATCCGTAGAGGTAAACACCAAGTCTAAGGCATGTCCGTGGCTATGAGTTGGGCCAGACTTATTCAGGGACAGCCCCATGGAGGCCATGCTTTCCACGAAGTCCCGAGCGGCCCCTTGTAAGGTCGTGTCGGCATGGATGTTAAAATCCCCCAGGACAACCAAGCTAGGTGTCTCCAGGAGCATATCCGCCACGACCTGAAGCAGCTCGGGCAGGGAATCCTTGGTGCAGCGGGGAGGTCGGTACACCAAAAGGAATCCCGTACTGCCCCTATTGCCCAACTTCCAGAACATGCACTCAGAAAACTGGGTCTTCCCAATAGGACGCCTGGTGCAGACTAATGACTTCCTAAAAATCACTGCAACCCCCCCTCCCCGCCCACATGACCTGGGTTGCTGTGCGTAAGAGAAACCTGGTGGGCAAGCAGCGGCAAGGACAGGCCCATCTGCTTCATCCAACCAAGTCTCTGTTACACATGCCAGATCAAATCCTCCGTCCATGATCAAGTCATGGATGGCAGTGGTCTTATGAATCATTGACCTGGCATTGCACAGCAACATTTTCAGGTCATGTGGGTATCCCTTGCTGATTCTAGTATCCATCCGGTCAGGACCAGACCCGGAGGCAGGAATAGTCCTCAGACAACGACTAAACCTGCCTCCTCTGTAATGACATGGTCTGGTCTTAGCGTAACTCCTCCTCCTACCCGTGATCACTGAGATCGGTTGTCCCAGTGCATTCCCCCCTGTGGAACATGCCCCAGCCATTTTGTGGGCTGGGGCCCACTCCCCGGCAGCCCTGACCCCTCCCCCTAAGAACAAAATAACAACTTATACAAACAAACAAAACCAATAAAACAATACAAACAAAAAAATGTAAAAATTGCAAGAACATCAAAATAAAAAAATAATTCCCCAAACCCAACCAAACTTCCATCCCACCCCCACCCCCCACATACAAAAAATCCAAAAGAAATTTTTAAAAAACATTTTAAAAACACTCTGTGCCCCTCCTGCAGTAACACTGTCCTAGTGAGGCCTGTCAGGCCCCGCCCTGGGCCAGGTGGTAAGTGGCAGGAAGGAGCAGGACCCTCAGGCACTCACTCAGGGGAGTCCTCCTGGGCAGCAGGCAGCAAGCACCAAGCAGTCCTAGTGAGGCCTGTCAGGCCCCGCCCCAGGCCAGATGGTATAATAATAATAATACCAGCGCCACATTCATACCACACTTTTAAAACACCATAGTAAAGGGTAAAGGGACCCCTGACCATTAGGTCCAGTTGTGACTGACTCTGGGGTTGCGGCGCTCATCTTGCTTTACTGGCCGAGGGAGCTGGCGTACAGCTTCCGGGTCATGTGGCCAGCACGACTAAGCCGCTTCTGGCGAACCAGAGCAGCGCACAGAAACGCCGTTTACCTTCCCGCCGGAGTGGTACCTATTTATCTACTTTCACTTTGACTTGCTTTCAAACTGCTAGGTTGGCAGGATTAAAGCACCATGATACCACTTTAAACAGTCATGTCTCCCCATCCCCAAAAGAATTCTGGGAGGTCTAGTTTGCGAAGGATGCTGAGTGGACCAAAAGCCCCTCTTCCCCTCACCAAACTACAGTTCCCAGAGTGCTTTAACTCAGGAAACAGCCCAATCGCCTTCTCATTCCGGCCCGCGGACGGTCCGGGAGTCAGCGTGTTTTTACAAGAGTAGAATGTCTCCTTTTATTTAAAATGCATCTCTGGGTTATTTGTGGGGCATAGGAATTTGTTCATTCCCCCTCCTTCAAAATATAGTCCGGCCCCCCACAAGGTCTGAGGGACAGTGGACCGGCCCCCTGCTGAAAAAGTTTGCTGACCCCTCCATTCCTTTTTGGAGGAAACTCGGGAACTGTAGCTGTGTGAAGAGAGTAGGACAACCAAAGTGTCTGGGGGCACAAAAATGCGGTATCTGTTTATTATCGTTCATGCTGTGACATAATCAGCTGGCAACCGATTCACATGTCAACCATAGCAAAAAAGTTTTCAGAAACACAATAATTGCTAATAATTTTGTACTTTGCAGCAATTTCAGAGGCGCTTGTAAAGAGTTGCCAGAATCTAGGGGTTATTTTGGCCTTTGTTTATTATCAGAATATTAGCTGTGTTATCCTTGAAAAAGAAACATTTTTTGTAAAAGAGAGAGAGAGATGGAGTGATATGGAGATGGCGTTTTGGATGTTGTAATTTCTAACACAAAATCTCCCCTCCCTGCCCCTGCTGTTTTCAATTTATGTGGCTGACGTTATGCACCTTTACGTGTTGATCTGCAAGGCTGATAATTCATTGTTTTCATTGTTTAATTTTTGCGAATGGAATTTGAATTTTTTAAATGATGTAAAACCGCCCAGAGTACAGAGTTAATGTGTGTACAAAATAACACCAACAATGTATACCTGTGTTTTTGGTTTTTAAAAATATATATATATGTTTTTGACCATTATTCTGCATTTTACTTATTGCAGCGAGCCACCTTTTCTGAACATAAGGTAAAGGTAAAGGGAGCCCTGACCATTAGGTCCAGTTATGGCCAGCTCTGGGGTTGCGGCGCTCATCTCGCTTTACTGGCCGAGGGAGCCGGCGTACAGCTTCCGGGTCATGTGGCCAGCATGACTAAGCCGCTTCTGGCGAACCAGAGCAGCGCACGGAAAAGCTGTTTACCTTCCCGCCGGAGCGGTACCTATTTATCTACTTGCACTTTGACGTGCTTTCAAACTGCTAGGTGGGCAGGAACAGGGACTGAGCAACGGAAGCTCACCCCGTCGCGGGGATTTGAACCGCTGACCTTCTGATCGGCAAGTCCTAGGCTCTGTGGTTTAACCCACAGCGCCACCCATGTGCCCTTTTCTGAACATAGTTGGTGGAAAAATGGGATACAAATTTAACAAATTTAAATTGGCCCAGTGCCTCACGGTAAACAAGCTGAGATCTGAACCGAGGTCTCCCCAGCCTTAGTCCAACACTCTAACCATCACAGGACACTAGCAGGGACCAAGCCACGGTGAAACTAATGAAATTTAAGCTTCAGGGCCTAATCCCAGCAGGGCTCCAGAAGTTGTTTTAGCCCACATTGCTTAAAAAAATTGTGTCTAGTAGACCCAACTGAGTCTCATTGACTTGAGTCAAATTGATTAACTTTTTGGTGTGTGTGTGTGTGTGTGTGTGTGTGTGTGTGTGTGTGTACACACACACACACAATCCCAAAGCCTGAAAGTCAGTAGCACAGAAGTTGTACTGTATTTTTCGCTCTATAAGACACACCAGACCATAAGACGCATCTAGTTTTTGGAGGAAGAAAACAAGAAAAAAAATATTCTGAATCCCAGAAGCCAGAACAGCAAGAGGGATCGCTGCGCAGTGAAATCAGCAATCCCTCTTGCTGTTCTGGCTTCTGGGATAGCTGCGCAGCCTGCATTCGCTCCATAAGATGCACACACATTTCCCCTTACTTTTTAGGAGGGGAAAAGTGCATCTTATAGAGCGAAAAATATGGTAAATGTTTGGTGATCTGCCATGGAAGAATCTCACTGAAGAAGATGTCAATGGGTCCCCCAGACCTCATCGCTGGTTGCGAAGAGCCCCCCATGACAGTTCAAGGGCCGAAAAGGTCTGCTACCCCACACTAGTCCTTGTGGTGCAAACGAAAACTTCGTGCCCCTTTCACCTCCCAGACGCGTCTTAAACTAAGATACAGTCATACCTCGGGTTACAGGTTGCATTTTGGGGGGTTACGGACCTGCTGAAACCCGGAAGTACCGGAATGGGTTACTTCTGGGTTTCGGCGGTCGTGCATGCGCAGAAGCACTGAATCGCAACCGCGCGTGCGCAGACGTGGCGCTGTGGGTTGCGAACGTGTCTCCTGCACAGATCACGTTCACAACCCGAGCATCCACTGTATCTTGAATCACTGGACAGACTTTTAAAAAATAATAATATGAGGCCTCTGTGATGGTTTCTGCCCTCTGTTCCTCCGCCACCAGGTTTCAGCAGCGTAACACAAACCCCCAGAGGTGGTACCCTCTGGGCAAAGACAAAAAGTCTTGTTTCGCAACGCTTTTTGCAAAGTTGCAATCCCTGCGGCTGGAGGGAAGCCTTCCCAGTTTTTTAAAAACAGACGTGGCCTTGAGAGGAGAAGGGTGCTCACAGCACATCCGTTTGCAAGATTCTGGCCCCTGTCTCTTTATCCTCCCTCGACAAGCAACACCCGCGTTTGTTTGCCTTTCGGCAGAGGACCCTGTCCACCTCCATGGTGGATCCAGCCAAGGCTCTCCCCTCATTCTCCCTCTCGCTTTCTCCACTGTTACTATAGAGACGCTAACGTCGCTCTTAGAAAGTGTTTACAAGGCCACTGGCAGACAGATGGTGGCCTCCAGCCCACCTCAACCTGCCTTGCGTGTTTTTCCATCCAGGCTGGGATCTGGAGCTTGCTAAGGATTAGAAAGGAGGGTTAAATTTTACACATCTGTTGTGGCTCCGAAACCTGAGCTTTTCCTCCAGGTTTGGGGGGATTAGCTGGCATGGCAAAGGCAAGGTCTCACATGGAAACAGCTGGTCTGGCAGTAGGCGCCAGCTGCAGGCAGCTCACCTGGTTTGGAGTATATTACTGGTTTTGGAGAGAGTGTGATTTTTTTTGCTTCTACTGGAGATGTGTGTGTAGGGACTGGGGCAGCGGGGATAAGTTCCGTTCCGTTCACATTTAAAGGCAGTTAGGCATGATTTGTGCTGTCTGAAGAAATGCAAAGCCCCGCTCCTTTAAAAATTGCACTGCCCCAAATTTTGCAACCAGACAAGTAAGATGCATTTATTAGGGGAAACTGTGGCCATGATGCATATCTTAGCAGAACCAACCTACAAGAATTTTTAGCTCGAAGCGACTGGGTGCATAAAAACTGACTCCTGTTGGAAATCAAACATTGTCAAGGCCCAATAAGTTTAATTAAAGCTTTTCTTGCATAACTTTCTTCAAAACAAAACAACACCCCCCAGTAAATTATACTACCAAATAAATCCATACAATATCTTGTGCTGTCCAGCATCAGGCTTAGTATCTTGGAACTAAAAGAAAATCCCAAACAGACCTATAAGCAAAGGTCTCTCCCATTACAGCCTCCGTTTTGCCTGCAGTTGTTTACCTGGACATTTGCATCCTTACTCTCACAGAACCTGGGAACAAAGACCAAAGGCAACTTCTTTTCAAATTGGAGATTTGCAACCCAATACCTTTGTCACCTGATCTCAGTAGAGGACAACAGCAATTAATTATCATCCCATCAAGGAGTTCAGAGACCACTTAGTATACTTTAGTGGAATTGTTGTTGTTGTTTAGTTGTGTCCGACTCCTGGTGACCCCATGGACCAGAGTACCCCAATGCCGCTACTACAGCAGCCCCTTGGCCAATAGGAGGTGCTGATGGTCTCCTCCCACCCTTGTTCCCAGATGTAGATCCTACCCCAAGCCTCCTTCCCTGGTGGTGGGACGCCATTTTGTGGTTAGCCTCGGGCGCCAAAATATCTTGGGCCGGCCCTGGCCCCGATGACAGCTTTTGCAAGGCACTTGTTGGTTTAAACAACAACCTTGAATCGAACTGAAGATGAACCAGATTCTGTTTCTTTATTTTTTAAAAAATAAGGGCTATTCATGGCAAGTAAAAGTGCTGGGAGTGCTGGGCGAGGACTCTCAAAGAGATTATCTGCATTGATTTTGACCAAATCCATAACCTGTCCCATATGGTGTTGAGTAGATATGTGGCATGGGACGCGGGTGGCGCTGTGGGTAAAAGCCTCAGCGCCTAGGGCTTGCCGATCGAAAGGTCAGCGGTTCGAATCCCCACGGCGGGGTGCGCTCCCGCTGCTCAGTCCCAGCGCCTGCCAACCTAGCAGTTTGAAAGCACCCCTGGGTGCAAGTAGATAAATAGGGACTGCTTACAAGCGGGAAGGTAAACGGCGTTTCCGTGTGCTGCGCTGGCTAGCCAGAGCAGCGATGTCACGCTGGCCACGTGACCCGGAAGTGTCTCCGGACAGCGCTGGCCCCCGGCCTCTTGAGTGAGATGGGCGCACAACCCCAGAGTCTGTCAAGACTGGCCCGTACGGGCAGGGGTACCTTTACCTTTACCTAGATATGTGGCAAGCAGGGAGAGCCTTCGTTTTTAAAATCTACTTTCAAGTCTGTTGTTTGCTGTCCGTCTCCACCAACGATAATGTTGGTCTTATGTGAAAACCTCTTATAATTTATCTGCTTATTGCTGCTTGACTAACCATCGCCCAGGGATGAAGGATGAACTCATCCTTGATACCTGGTTTAAAGTAAAGGTAAAGGGAGGTAAAGGTACGCCTGACCATTAGGTCCAGTCGTGGCCGACTCTGGGGTTGCGGCGCTCATCTCGCTTTATTGGCCGAGGGAGCCGGCGTCCAGCTTCCGGGTCATATGGCCAGCATGACTAAGCCGCTTCTGGCGAAACCAGAGCAGTGCACAGAAAAACGCCATTTACCTTCCTGCTGGAGCGGTACCTATTTATCTACTTGCACTTTGACGTGCTTTCGAACTGCTAGGTTGGCAGGAGCAGGGACTGAGCAAAGGGAGCTCACCCCGTCGCGGGGATTCAAACCGCCGACCTTCTGATCGGCAAGTTCTAGGCTCTGTGGTTTAACCCACAGCGCCACCCACGTCCCTTGATACATTGGTACCTCGGGTTAAGTACTTAATTCGTTCCGGAGGTCCGTTCTTAACCTGAAACTGTTCTTAACCTGAAGTACCACTTTAGCTAATGGGGCCTCCCGCTGCCGCTGCATCGCCTCTGCACGATTTCTATTCTCATCCTGAAGCAAAGCTCTTAACCCGAGGTACTATTTCTGGGTTAGCGGAGTCTGTAACCTGAGGCGTATGTAACCTGAAGCGTATGTAACCTAAGGTACCACTGTACCTGGTTTAAGAAGGTCTTTTTGCAATATCTATTTATAAAAATATTACTGTTAATTAATCTGTATGGTTTTATCAATGTTTGTTAAGTATCTTATGTGATTTATGTCGCATTTGCCATGTTCCATTTTGTTATTTATTGTTTGTAAGCTGCTTTATTATTAAATTTTATTTATACCCCGCCCTCCCCAGCCAAGACCGGGCTCAGGGCGACTAACACCAGTATAAAACAATGGATTGAAATACAACTTAAAGATTTGAGAATCATTTGAATGAAAAGCAGAATAGGAATGCGATAAATAGCTCAGCTGGTTAGAGAGTGGTGTTGATAACGCCAAGGTTGCGGGTTCAAATCCCTGTCTGGGGAGAGCTGCAGATTCCTGCATTTTAGGGGGTTGGACTGGATGACCCTCAGGTCCCATCCAACTCTACAATTCTATGAAACCAAATCAAATAAAGGGGATGTTTCCAGAAGACTGAGAAAGAAATGGAAGAAAGGTAAGAAGAACATACAAAGAAGGCTGCTGGGTCGGGCCAAAGACCCATGTAGTTTAGCTTCGTTTTCCCCAAAAGGAACAATCAGTTGCCTTTTCCAGGAAGCCAGGAGCAAGCAGAGAGATCTTGTCTTTGGGACTTAATTCTGTGTAGGAGGATATAGGATTACAGCCTTAAGCTCTAGTGGGCGGCGCAGAGAATACGTTCATTTCATGTTCTTTCCGTTCCTCATTTCCCCCAGCCTCAAATTCGGTTCTCCCCATTTCCACACCTGTCTGCTGCTGTGCACGTTTTTTCAAAAGTCCTTGTGGAAATGGACCAGCGTTTTAGTGCAAATTTCCCCTTGCGTTTGCATGCAGGTCTGTCTAAATAGGCACGTTTCTGCAAAGCGATTCTGCAGAACGTAATGCTTTATTGCATGTTATTTTCACCAATGTGTGCATTTATTCATTTGTTAGAATGACACATTGGTATGTGGCACACGTTTACAGTGGTACCTCAGGTTACATACGCTTCAGGTTACATACGCTTCAGGTTACAGACTCCGCTAGCCCAGAAATAGTACCTCAGGTTAAGAACTTTGCTTCAGGATGAGAACAGAAATTGTGCTCCGGCGGTGCGGCAGCAGCAGGAGGCCCCATTAGCTAAAGTGGTGCTTCAGGTTAAGAACAGTTTCAGGTTAAGTACGGATCTCCGGAACGAATTAAGTACTTAACTTGAGGTACCACTGTATTGGCCGGAGAACTGCATTGTGAAATTCCGAGAAGCGGCCGTTTTGAAGGACAGCTGCTAGTCAGTTTGCATATTGTTTCTGAAAGTGAGAATTTGGATATTTTCCATGAAATGCACCAACCGAATTAAATTTATTATCTCTGCCCGGGAGGGACCAGATATTTCCCGACTCTTAATGCACAGCCGGGTAAACAGAGGCACACAAAAATAACTGCCAAGACCCAGCCTAACATTTCACACACAGTGTCTAATGCAGTCTGTGCCTGCCTTGCGGTAAGATAAGTATGATTTTCAAGTATATCCCTGCTCCCAGGCACCAAGTACCCTCTCTTGGCTTTTAAATCAATGGAAGCTGCAGTCAATAAATAGCTGAAACTAAGTGGGGCTGGGACAATGGCCCTCGACAAGAACATAAGAACTGAAAAGAGCCGGCTGGATCGAGCAGTGGGGTGGGGGGGCATCTAGCCCCGCATCCTGTTGTCACAGCGGCTTTTGGGAAACCCTCAAATAAGATTCGAGCACAAAAATAACACTCTTTCCCTCCTGCGGCCGCCGGCAGCTGGAGTTCAGAAGCCTTGCTGCCTCCACGACTGTGGAAGTCGAGCACAGCCATCATAGCTAGTAGTCATTGATGGCTCCAAGAATTACTCTAATCCTCTTTTAAGGGCATCCAACTCGGTGGTCATCGCTGTTGTAGCCTTATTAGACTATACCGATTGGTTGCTCCCGGACGGGAGGAAGGAAGTCAAATGACACCAAGGTTTGGTTCAGAGAAAGAGTTTATTCTGCTCTCCGGATAGCAGAAGGCACTTGTGTGGTCAGTCCACAGCAAGTCCAAAGAAATGAGAAATTTCATGCAGTATATATATCCTCCAGGCACCCTCTCCCCCCTTCCCCAGGAATCCAGCCACGTCAGCTTATACACGTAAGTTGACATCCATGACCATAAACAGATATTCCTGTTTTGGTACTCTTGACCATAAAAGGTTGTTCCTGTTCCTATGCTCTTATCTTGGGGCAGGAAGGTCACCAACTCTAAGAGCACTCCTGGCGCCGTTCCCGGGTCTCTTGTCAGACCTGACAAGGTCTGTGCGTCAGTGTGTAAGTTAAGACCCAGATGTGCCATCCCTGCTCCACTCGGAACTGGCAAGGCCATCCATTGCCGTCACGGACTGATAAAGGAGAGGGCTTTGAGCACTTGTTTATACAGTTGGGTTTTCTGTTTATACATTGACTCAAGAACTCAAGTTAATGCACTTTAGAAATGCTCTCTTGGAGAAGGAAAAATGCGGATTTTGGGGCCCGTTTCAGACTGACTGCACAGAAACCCATTCCTTCCCCCTTCACTGTCTCCTGTGGGAGAGAGTTCCACAAGTTAATGAGGTGCCAAGTGAAGGAGGACTTTTGTTTATCAGTCCTGAATCTTTCAACCTTCGGCTTTATTGGCCGTCTTGTGAGTCGCGGTGTTCTGGGGAAGGGTGAAAAACCTCTCTCTCCATTCTTTCCACACCATGCATAATTTCTTAGATTTCTTTTTACACACATATATACCATATTTTTCTCTCTATAAGACACACTTTCCCCCTCCTAAAAAGTAAGGGGAAATGTGTGTGCATCTTATGGAGTGAATGCAGGCAGGAGGCTCTGCCCAGCGCTCCCTTTAAAGAGCCATGAGGAGCGTGTGTGGAGCTCTTGGGGGCTTTTCCCCGAGGAGGGAGAAGGGCTGCCCTTTTTGTCGAGAGGCCCGCCCAGCGCATGGACGCTGCTCACACGAGGTGCGCAGCTTCCCTCCCAAGCCTCTGTGGGGATTGCTCTCCTCCCTCCACCCGCAGAGAGTTGGGCGCTGGGCAGTTTTTTTGCACAACAGCGCAACATATGCTAAGGACGGCCCTGTTCTCCTCCTATGTCACGCCTGATCCCAAATTTAAGGGGTCTTCTCAGAACCGTGTCCTTACGCATGTGGAGTCCTTCACTCCTGAGTTGCAAAAGGGCTTTGATTACTTCGGCACAAACTTCATTGGGCTCCCGCAGCCTGGGGTCAAATCGTGAAGTGCCTTTCGCTCTTAAGTAGGAATGGAAAATTTGAACATTTCAGTTTTTCTCTGCTTCTCAGTTCTTTCCTGATCTTAAGTTCAGGCCTCTATGTTTCTGCATCACTTTGCAAATTCCTTTTAAAAGAGAGCGAGAGAGAGAGTCCTGTTGAAGACTTGTTGTGCCATGTTCGCCTACCAGACGCATTTCTTATTGTAGTTTTGCCTGCTGCAAACGTTTTTACAAAGCAATTCTTCTCAATATTATACACGTTTTGTATGTTACAATCATGAATATATGCTCCTTTATGCACACTTTCCCCTGGAATATGCCTTTTAGGACACACTACATGGCCGGAGTGAAAGCTGGACCATGGCCAGCAGTGAAAACTGGACCATAAAGAAGGCTGATGGCCGAATAATTGATGCCTTTTGAATTCTGGTGCTGGAGGAGACTCTTGAGAGTCCCATGGACTGCAAGAAGATCCAACCTCTCCATTCTGAAGGAAATCAGCCCTGAGTGCTCACTGGAAGGACAGATCATGAAGCTGAGGCTCCAAGACTTTGGCCACCTCATGAGAAGAGAAGACTCCCTAGAAAAGACCCTGATGCTGGGAAAGATGGAGGGCACAAGGAGAAGGGGACGACAGAGGACGAGATGGCTGGACAGTGTTCTTGAAGCGACTAACATGAGTTTGACCAAACTGCGGGTGGCAGTGGAAGGCAGGAGTGCCTGGTGTGCTCTGGTCCAGGGGGTCATGAAGAGACGGACACAACTAAACGACTAAACAACAACACATGGCCGGAGAACCCCACCGCAAAATTCAGAGAAGTAAGGCTCTCAGACGTCTGTGCTTTTGGTTTGCCTATTGTTTCTGGAAGTGCGAGCCGAGTAAGTTAAGACTTCAAAGGTGAGCTGCGTCAAATTTCCTCCCCATCCCTTCTTTCAGACTTTGAAGAGGATCCTCTGGAGGTGGCCCTGAACAGTCTCTCCAGGGCTCTCCCCGTCTTCTCCCCCAAATCTTCAGCTGGTGGGAGGTTTGGTTTGTCGTCTGAGGAGCCCATGTAGCAGGAGAACTGTAGAGCTGGAAGGGACCAGGAGGGTCATCTAGTCCAACCCCCTGCAATGCAGGAATCTCGTTTGAACCCAGAACCCTAAGATTAAGAGTCTCACTGGCAATAACTTGCTAAACAGGCAAGGTATTCTTCAGTTTCCACATCAATCTTATTTCTTTCATTTAAATCCCACCCTTTTCTGCATGGAGCTGAAGGTGGAGATCATGGTGTGTGTGTGTGTGTGTGTGTGTGTGTGTGTGTTCCCCCCGGCTCATTTAATCCCTGCAACAACCATGTGAGGTAGGCTAGGGGCTGAGAGGCAGCGACTGGCCCAAAGTCACACCCTGTGAGCTTCATGACTTGAGTGTGCAGATTTGAACCTCTATCTCCCAGGCCCCAAGGGACGCGCATGGTGCTGTGGGTTAAACCACAGAGCCTAGGACTTGCCGATCAGAAAGTTGGTGGTTCGAATCCCCGCGACGGGGTGAGCTCCCGTTGCTCGGTCCCTGCTCCTGCCAACCTGGCAGTTCGAAAGCACGTCAAAGTGCAAGTAGATAAAAAGATACCGCTCCGGCAGGAAGGTAAACGGCATTTCTGTGCGCTGCTCTGGTTCACCAGAAGCGGCTTAGTCATGCTGGCCACATGACCCGGAAGCTGTACGCCGGCTCCCTCGGCCAATAAAGTGAGATGAGCGCCGCAACCCCAGAGTCGGTCACGACTGGACCTAATGGTCAGGGGTCCCTTTACCTTTACTCCCAGGCCCCAGTCCGGTGCTCTAACCACTGCGCCACACTTGAAATGCCTCTATGGATTGCCCGCCTCCAAAAAATATTGTTTTTAATGTCTTGGAGAAATGTTAATGTGGCAACTCTTTGTATGTTTTTGTATACTTTATTCCCACCCCTCAAAAAACAAAAAAACAACACACCTTTATTTGATGATTTTAATTTTAACTTCTAAATTTTTGGCGTTTGCAGCAAAGTTCTCTGGAGGTTCATTTCTGTCTATCAAGTCGGCAAAGCTCAGGGCAGGTGTGTGGGGGGGTGTCTGTCACCGGAAAGCGTGGGCGAGGGCAGAGGAAAGACCTTAGTGAAGGAACAGGTGAGCCAGGCAGATGCAACTGCAAAAGGTCAGGGTTGAAAATGCTGTCATTTCGGAGTTGTTTTCTACCCAGGTGTCAGCTTCCTCCATCCTAATCGTTCTTTGGGGTAATTAGTCGTCCAATCTGATCTTGGCAACGACTGAGGCGGCGTTTTCATCAGACAGAGGGGATTAGTTGGACTTTGGCCTTTGCCAACCCAATTTTTGCAGCTTGCCTGGTTAACCCCCACTCCGTGCTAACCACACAGCAGGTGTTGGCAACCTGGATTCCGACGTTTCCAAGGAAAACGCTTCACCTCCCAGGTGAGAAAGTGTGCAGCTTTCTCTGTTACAACGGCCAGCAAGATGCACCTCAGAGGAGACTTGCTTTCGCCCTTCACTGCAAAACACACAAGGCCCTCCTTTCCGCAGGAAAGAAAAACCATACAATGCAATAAATATTGAGGTTTATACCAGTGCCAGTTGCGGGCATAGGAGCAGTTGGGCCATGGGTACAAGCCAGCTTGCTTCATTCTGAACGTTTCCTCAGGGAGTTGGGTTTCCCTTTCTGAACCAGAAGTAGGACCCGGGAGGGTCTGGGTTCAAATCCTCGCTTGGCCATGATGCTCACTTCGTGGTCTCGGCGTTGAGGAAGTGTGTCATGGATGGGTTGGACACGAAGGAATGGTGGGAAGAACCAGATGAGGAACCCCCAAGGGATGCCGGCTCAGAGCCTGTGGAGTGTTTGTGAGACGACAACGAGAGGTTGGAGGAAGACGAGAGAGGCTACTGGGAGGTGGAAATGTTGGAAGCTGGAGGGGTTACAAGGCTTAGTGAGAAGGGAGAGCCCAGAAGCTGAATCAGGATAGTGGGATGAGGGAGGCCAACAGGCAGATGTCTCCCTGTGATGGCCACAGATGTCTCCCTGTGATGGCCTGGGAATCCAATTCAGAGGCTGAACCAGAGGAATCCCAGCCTGCACAGGAGTCCCCGCCTCCAGGGCCGGCTGAACTGGGGCAGGGCCTTGATTCTGAAGCACCTGCACCTGTGCCAGATCCTCAGGAGCAGGAACCAGGTGAATCCACTCTGGCTCCGGAGGTGGTTGAGGACTCAGTGCCTACAGGTGAGTCTCCCCCTGGGCCCAGTAACCCTTCAGCCTCTCCTGAACTGCAGAGGCTCAGGGCAGAGAGGCGAAGGGAACTGGTTTCTCCCAGGAGGAGTGCTCGCCTTAAGGCCAGGAGAGGTGGGTCTCCTGGGGGCCGGGACCGCCCCTGGCCTCAGAGAAGATAAAGGCCAGTCGGCCCGGTCCCAGGTTGCGGGAGCAACGTCGTTGAAGAGCTGTTTTGGCCAGCATCCAGTCCTGTTCCCCCAGAGTTCCTGTCCTTGCCCGGCTTCTCGCTGTGGACCCCGCTTCGCCCGTGGAGGACTGTCTGCCGACCCTCAACTCAGGTCCTGGACCTCGCACCACGGTAACCTCCCGCCTGGACCAGCACACTCTCTCTCCTGTTGCTGTGACAAGCTCTCCCAGAACCAGAAGAGGAGGCATGAAAAGGGCAGAGCAGTGGTAGGCCACACTCAGGCACAGTCTCCGATTGCTTGGGAAAAGCCCTGGAGAGAACTTAAGAGAGCTCTTTTGGCAACTGATTTTCATGGAGTAAGACCACCATGAATGAGGTGCTTTGTTTGTTAAGCCTAACACTCAACCCAGTCTGTGGAGATCATGTTTTTGCTAAAAAGAGAGAGAGAGTTAACTCCGACTTTGAACTGTGTGTTCAAAGGCACACTCCTGTGACGCAACAGCAAAAGTGTTACTACCCAGAAAATGCATGTTCAATGGGGTCAGTTGCTTTATACGAAGTCAGATCTTTGGTCCATAGAGCACAGTATTGTCTACACGGACTGGCAGTAGCTCTCCAGACACTTTCTTAAAGGCACCAAGAAATGGACCACGGGTACACGCAGAGCACCTTCTCTACCATTCAGCCAGGGTCCTTCCTCCTAAAGATCATGGGAACATTGCCAGCCCTATCTGGAGATGTCAGTGACTGAAGTGGGGATGGTTCCTTCCCCTTAAGCTAAAGCAAGGTTCTAGTCCTCATACTTCTGAATACATGGCTGAACAAAACAGGAACACAGGAAGCATAGCTGTCAACTTACAGATTTGAAAATAAGGGACCAGCAGCCTCGAAAATAAGGGATCAGCAGCCAAAATAAGGGATTTTCCAAGGGGCACAGGTATGTTCGACTTCTGAGCCCCTCCGAGCCAAAGGCAGAAAGCTCAGCCAGCAGCCAAACGAAGCCTCCAGCGGTGGTTCCCACAGCGCAGCAACCCGGCAAAGGGGATGCAGCAAGGAAAACCACCGTCACCTCTCCGCTGGGAAGCGCTGAGCAAAGGCGAGTCCCCAGGCATCGCAGCCGATTTGATCGGCACAAGGCATGCAAGCTCCACCCCCCAAGTCGTCCTTAGACTCCTTATTGGGTGAGCAACGCAGCCAAGCAACACAGCTGGAGCCTCCCTCCTCCCTGGCCGGCAGGGATGGAGGGAGAGGTTCCTATGAACCCCGGGAAATTTAAGGGACATCATCAGTAAGGGACAGCAGCGGGACACGGCGCTGGGATAAGGGACTTTCCCGCCAAATAAGGGATGGTTGACAGCTATGACAGGAAGCTGCTGAAGGGTACATGGGTTCCCATGAAGCGAGACACAATGGTAAAAGCAATAACCCAGGCTTCCTCAACCTCGGCCCTCTAGATGTTTTTGGCCTACAACTCCCATGATCCCTGTTATGTAGTGAAGTTTCACCCTGGGCCAGCAGGGGGATACTGTATATAGTTTTCACTCAGGTCCGCGTCAGTTATTTTAGGCGGGAACTCTGGGCTGTTGTTGTTACAATGTTGACAGCCGGCTGCCTATAAAAGCAGGCCGGCTGAGCTGTTTGCAGTCAGTTCTATTCCAGCTTACGAAATAAAGAGCTAGTTGGAGAAATCGCTGTGTCGTCGGCTATGTCAACCCACAACTTAACACTGGCGACGAGGATGGGATTGATGGACATCAGAGCACAGCCAGATGCGGCCAGCCTCTGAACTGAGCTGAATCACTGAGCTGAATCACAGAGCGAAATCACTGAGCGAAATCACTGGACAGAACCAATTCAGAGCTGACTGTTCTGGCTAGAGCACTGTGTTCCATCCATCGCCCTTCACGCCGGCATCGGAATCATGGCTTCACTTGTGCCTCTACCGCCGTTTGCGCCAGCCTCTGAATCATGGGATTCCTACCTCGCTCGGTTCGACTGCTACCTCCAAGCCAACGAGCTGACAGCAGTATCAAAGGATCGGAAGCGGGGCCTATTCCTCAGCCTCTGTGGGCCTGAGGTGTTTGAGACGGCCCGAGCATTGGTTGCGCCCGAAGCAGTCCAGGCAACACCATGGGACACGATCCAAGAGAAGCTCCGCAACCACTACGCACCAAAGCCGTCCAAGATTGCTGCCCGCCATGCGTTCTACCACCGGAACCAGGCAGAGGGGGAGTCAATCAACAACTACACCACCGCCCTGCGACAGGCTGCAATGCACTGTGAGTTCCGAGACTTAGACGATGCCCTGATGGATCGAATCGTCTGCGGGGTCCGGGACATCCATCTGCAACGGCGTCTCCTCGCCAAGCCAGACCTCACGCTGCAGAAAGCCATTGAGGAGGCTGTGGCCTCAGAAGCTGCTGAACGCTCCGCCCAGGAGATCCGCAAGTGCAGCAGCCCGTGTCTTGCTAGGGAGCCAGTTCCGGTGCATCATGAAGAGGCCAGCAGTGATGAGGCATCCTCCAGTGAAGGCGATGACGTGCACCAGACAAAGCGGGAGCACAGGAAGTTCCAACAGAAGTCCAAGGGCCAACCGGAATGTGCCGGCTGCGGAGGCAACCATTCCCGTGCCAAGTGTCGATTCAGAGACGCCATCTGTAGGAAGTGTTCCAGAAGGGGCCACATCGCTAAGGTCTGCCGATCGGCTCCGTCTGACACCCCCCCTTCATCGACTCGCAAGTCCAAGCCTTCCCTCCAGTCTGCCAAGGAAAGTTGTTTCGCTCTCACCAACTGCCGCTGCCCGTCTGGAACCACGATTGGCCAAACCGACTCGCCTACGCGATGCAAGCTGAACGTCACGGTGCTCATTGAAGGAGCTCCATGTGACATGGAGATCGACACCAGGTCTGCCCTGTCCATCGTGTCGTGGAGCACCATCAAAAGACTGGTACCCAGAGTGTCCAAAAGGCAACTCGACTCTCACCGCGTACACCTGAGAGACTACCAGGGAAACGACATTCCCGTGGTAGGCGTTGGCCGGTTCCGGATTGCCTTCAAGGATTTTTCGGGCCTGCTCCGGTTGGTGGTGGTCAAAGGTCAGCGGCCAAGCCTCCTAGGGCTAGACTGGTTTGATGCCCTCGGCCTGGAAGTCACCGGCATCAACTGCATCTCTAACGCAGAGACTGAGGGTCTGGTCAACGACTTTGCCGAGGTTTTTGACGGCACCTTGGGGCAATATACAGGTACGCCCATCTCCTTTAGCCTTGATCCACAAGTCGCCCCCATCAAGCTAAAGCCACGCCGGGTTCCCTTTGCTCTCAAGGCTAAGGTGGACGAACAACTGGACAAACTGATCGCCCAAGGAGTTTTGGAGCCGGTTGACCACGCCAAGTGGGAAACCCCCATCGTCACGCCTGTCAAGCCAGATGGGTCGGTGAGAATCTGCGCTGACTACAAGTGCACGATCAACAAGGCACTTCAGCAGCACGCTTATCCGGTTCCTGTTATCCAACACCTGCTGCATTCCCTGGGTGAGGGTAAGGTCTTCGCTAAGCTGGACCTTGCCCAAGCCTATCAACAACTGCCCGTCGATGATGCCACTGCTGAAGCCCAGACGATCGTCACCCACCGGGGGGCATTCCGTTGCCGCCGGTTGCAGTTCGGGGTGAGTGTGGCTCCTGGCATCTTCCAAAGCCTTATGGAGCGTCTCCTGCAAGGGCTTCCGGGCGTGGTACCATATTTTGATGACGTCTTGGTGTCTGCAGACTCACACCAGCAGCTGTTCGAGCGCCTCCGTGCCGTGCTGACCAGGTTCCAAGAGGCCGGGCTCAAGGTAAAGAGGGAGAAGTGCCAGATCGCCGTTCCACAGGTAGAGTTCCTGGGCTATCTTATCGATGCCTCCGGCCTTCACCCGACCACATCCAAGATCCGCGCTATCCAGCAGGCCCCCACCCCAAAGAACAAGACGGAGTTGCAGGCATTCCTGGGGCTGCTGAACTTTTATAACATGTTCCTGCCCCACAAAGCCACAGTGGCTGAGCCTCTTCACCGACTCCTTAGTACAAAGACGCCTTGGGCCTGGGGTCATCGGGAGACGGCGGCCTTCAACGCGGTTAAGGCTCTCCTTTCATCAGACAGTGTGCTGGTACAGTACAGTGAATCCAGGCCGCTGGTCCTTGCCTGCGACGCCTCACCTTTTGGCATCGGTGCTGTCCTTAGTCACCGTTTTCCAGATGGAAGAGAAGCACCACTCGCCTACTTTTCCAGGACACTATCTCTGACGGAACGGAATTACAGCCAGCTCGACAAGGAGGCATTGGCACTTGTGGCTGGAGTGAAGAGGTTCCATGAATACCTCTATGGCAGGACTTTTGACCTCATCACTGACCACAAGCCACTCCTGGGCCTCCTCGCCGGTGATCGTCCAACTCCACCGGTCCTCTCGCCACGCATGCTGCGATGGACTGTTTTCCTGGCTGCCTACCACTACCGGCTCATCCATCGCCCGGGGAAATCGATGGGCCATGCCGACGCCCTCAGCCGTTGCCCTCTTCCAGCATTTGTGGAAGACCCGGCTCCAGCTTCATCGCTCCTTCTGATTGAGGATCTTCCGGCAGCGCCTGTATCAGCTGCCACTGTGGCCTCCGCGTCTGCCCAGGATCGCACCATCAGCCGGGTGCTCAACTGGGTGTGGAGGGGGTGGCCACAAGGGCCTTTTGCATCAGAGTTCCAGCCCTTCGCAACCAGACAACATGAACTCTCAGCTCATCGCGGCTGTCTGCTGTGGGGAGACCGCGTCGTGATTCCCCAGGGACTCCGTCAGCGCGTCCTGGAGGCTCTGCACGTTGGCCACCCAGGAATTGTCAAAATGAAGGCGTTGGCTCGGTGTTACGTCTGGTGGCCTAATATGGACGATGCCATCACTGCCTGGGTGTCCGCCTGTCAAGCGTGCCAAGAGTCGAGGCCTGCACCACCGGCAGCTAAGGGACACACCTGGGAGACGCCAAAGACACCCTGGTCGAGGGTGCACATTGATCTGGCTGGCCCCTTTCACGGCCGGACCTTTATGGTAGTGGTGGATGCCTATTCCAAATGGCTGGAGGTCGCCCTGATGCCCTCCACCACTACCGAAGCTGTCATCCGGGTGCTGCGAGGCCTGTTTGCAACGCATGGGTGTCCTGATGTCCTTGTCTCTGACAACGGACCACAGTTCACGTCAGGCACGTTTGAGCGGTATCTTTTGGGACTGGGCATCCGCCATGCCCTAACGGCACCCTTTCATCCATCCAGCAACGGGCAAGCAGAAAGAATGGTGCGCTCGACAAAAGAGGCACTGGCGCGCCTGGACCGGGGAGACTGGCATGAGCGGGTCGCCGAATACTTGTTCGTGCAACACATCACCCCTCATGCGGCCACTGGGAGGAGTCCTGCTGAACTGCTTATGGGCCGCCGCCTCAGGTCACCGCTCGACCGGCTACACCCGGACTTTGCCGTGGCTGAACCCCCAGGCTGTGCCAACGCGCCACGGTCATTTGTCCCAGGAAACCAGGTCTTTGCCCGGAACTATGTGGGGGACATTCCTTGGGTGCCAGCCACAGTAGTGGGAGTCACTGGACCTCGCTCGTACCAGGTGGCACTCGAAGACGGACGCTTGTGGCGACGGCACATAGACCAGCTTAGGCGCAGGGTTGGGGACTTGGACACTACCGAGGTGCCCCCAACTGCGCTTGCGGCTCCAGAAGAGACACGTACAGACGGCGAGGCCCCACCTACACCTCCCTCGCAAACTGCCAGCGTGGAGCCGAACCAAGCCGCTTCAGAGGGTCTGCCAGACTTACCACAGACTCAGACCACTCCACTTGCGGAGGCTCCACCTACAGCAGCGGATCCAGGGGATTTGGTTCCAACGCCACCTAGGGTCGCACCACAGCCTCAGCAAGAACTGTGTGGCCCTCCGGACTTGGCTACCAGTCCCCGGCGGTCTGGCAGAGTTCCCAAGCACCCAACTTATTTAAAGGACTATGTTGTTGGACATGTATCACTGTTGGTCTAAGTATGGGAAATGTAACCAATATGCTTTTGTGCCTAATTGAACCATTACGCGTAGTGCTGTATATAAGGAAACCATTACGATTGTAACTAACGCCTTATCTCGGTGGGGAGGGGTGTTATGTAGTGAAGTTTCACCCTGGGCCAGCAGGGGGATACTGTATATAGTTTTCACTCAGGTCCGCGTCAGTTATTTTAGGCGGGAACTCTGGGCTGTTGTTGTTACAATGTTGACAGCCGGCTGCCTATAAAAGCAGGCCGGCTGAGCTGTTTGCAGTCAGTTCTATTCCAGCTTACGAAATAAAGAGCTAGTTGGAGAAATCGCTGTGTCGTCGGCTATGTCAACCCACAACTTAACAATCCCTAGCTAGCAGGACCAGTGGTCAGGGATGATGGGAATTGCAGTCTCGAAACATCTGGAGGGCCGAGGTTGAGGAAGCCTGCAATAAACTTTATTGAGCCAACAGAACTGAACGACAGGGGCAAAGCAACTGCTTATATACATTTCTGAAGGCCTGGGCCACTCCCACTCCCAACGTGATTGGCTGTCTAAACTCCCAAGCTGCGAGTCATAACTTTAAGAGCCAATGGGCAGTAGCTCATATCCTGAAATGTTCTGTGACTGGACAGAATGCATCAAATCAGAATACAGGGGCTCAGAATCCTTAGTCCGGACTCCAGCTCAGGCAAACACAGTTCTGATTAAAAGGCTGGCTTAAATAGAGACTTAGGAAGCTCAGGGTTCCAGGCAGGGAAAACACCACCATGCGCTCGTTGGGTAAAAAGTTAAGGTATAAATGCAACAAAAACACAGTGCTTCCCCCCCCCCCGGGGGTACGCATACCCCTAAACATTTTGTGAATCTTTGTACTTTTGTCCATTTACTGTATTTATTTCCCCCGATTTAAGCTACAAAATGATGATTGCCTTGTGTCAAAATGAGAGTACCCCTGAACGTTTTTGTTTTTTGAGAATAAAAGCACTGCAAATACATAATAGCAGTGCTTTTTTTGCCTTTAAAAAAATTGTTTAGGGGTACTCTCATTTTCCTATTCATATTGAATACTGCCCCTCAATGGGGCCAAACTTAAATTCACAAAAGGTTTAGGGGTATGCGTACCCCTGAGTCCGTCCGTCCCCCCCGAAAAAAAGCACTGCATCATAGTAATCGCTCTTAGATATCTTATTCCCCAATAGAAATATTTTCTCAAAGGGCTTTGCAACCTTTCCCCAGCCCTAAAGAAGCCCCTTCACCCGGCCTGAGCTCGTTTCTTTTGCACATGGAAAGGGACGCCGCTAATGCTCCTCTCCAGCAATCAGGAAAATGTGCTGCCTACTTCCACCTTCTGTTTTCGAACCTCTGCTGCCCTGCCATATTCTCTCCTCCCTGATCCCAAGTTCCACTTCTGCATCTGTAGCGGGAGCAGAAAACTGGTCATTTTGCGGTTGGTGGGGAATCGTGCAGAATAAAGGGGCTGCGGGGATGAGAGGGGGGCTGTTTTTCCCCCAGAGCAGAGCTTGCTCTGTGCTCCGAAGGCAATCAAAGCCATCTGCTCCCCTGCACGTCCAGAGTTCACCATGCGCTTTGCTAAATCGTGGCCAGAGTGGTGCCTTGCCCTCGCCCTGATTGACTGACATCTCTCTCAAACATCCACAACACGCTCAGGCTAACACGGATCTCGCAGGTTTGCGGGTGCGAATCCGACAGGTGACTTTCCTTTCTTTGGAAGAGAAAAAAAGTGTGGCGGTCAAGAGCTTAATCCGATGGGGATGAGGTGTCTCCCTCTTGATTGACAGGCCTTGCAGAACGGCGTCCTGTCCTGGCCAGCGGTTTACGGCAGGCGTGGCGAAACTGGGCCCTCCAAATGTTTCGGTACTACAGTTCCTATCATCCCTGACCACTGGTCCTGTTAGCTAGGGTTGATGGGAGTTGTAGTCCCAAAACACCTGGAAGGCCAAGTTTGGCCATGCCTGCTATAAGGGAAAAGGAACTGTTTTTTTCTTATAACACCTGGCACCTTAGGGTGAGGGAAGGGTAATAAATCACAATACAGTGGTACCTCGGGTTAAGTACTTAATTCGTTCCGGAGGTCCGTTCTTAACCTGAAACTGTTCTTAACCTGAAGCACCACTTTAGCTAATGGGGCCTCCTGCTGCCGCCGCACCGCCGGAGCACAATTTCTGTTCTCATCATGAAGGAAAGTTCTCAACCCGAGGTACTATTTCTGGGTTAGCGGAGTCTGTAACCTGAAGCATCTGTAACCTGAAGCGTATGTAACCTGAGGTCCCACTGTAATGCAAACATAGCTTGAGCTGGCCTAGAAGCCTCCATTCAAAACCAGCCAGTTAAAATCTCTCTCTCTCTCTCTCTCTCTCTCTCTCTCTCTTCAACATTTTTTTCCTGCCAGAGATGGATCCCCTCTTTTCATTATGGTAATGGACTCCTGCCTCTCCTCACCTCCATTTGATTCTGCTATCTCTAACACTCCAAACGGGAAATGGCATCTGCTTTAAACTATTATCTCTCTTCTTCATTTGCCTGCCATCCTGGGTTATTTTATCCCCCACCCCAGACAGGTGCTAATAACAGGAGCCAAGAAGGAGCCTGTGCATTAGCAGCAAGCATCTCATTAACGCTCCACCGGTCCTATTCTTGGCAGAGACAAAAAGGACTTTGGTGGAGAGGGAGAGACCAGGGGCCTAGAGCACGAAGCTGGGATGAAAATGAAAATCTCCCCTCTCCTCTGTGCGCTTGTGCCCTCTTTCCGTTTTGTTTTGCTAAAATAAAGTTTCTTTAGTTACATGCAGACACTTCTTATCAAGATTCAGTCATCATAGTTCAAGCGTCAGACGATGAAACAAATCACTTCTTCCAAACATGGCACAAGAAGTTGACCCCGTCAAAGGTAAAGGGACCCCTGACCATTAGGTCCAGTCGTGGCCGACTCTGGGGTTGCGGCGCTCATCTCAATATATCTCTCCAGTATATCTGAAGGAGCGTCTCCACCCCCATCATTCTATCCGGATACTGAGGTCCAGCGCCGAGGGCCTTCTGGCTGTTCCCTCCCTGCGAGAAGCCAAGTTACAGGGAACCAGGCAGAGGGCCTTCTCGGTGGTGGCGCCCTCCCTGTGGAACGCCCTCCCACCTGATGTCAAAGAGAACAACAACTACCAGACTTTTAGAAGACATCTGAAGGCAGCCCTGCTTAGGGAAGTTTTTAATGTTTGATGTATTACACTATTTTAATATTTTTTTGGAAGCCACCCAGAGTGGCTGGGGAAGCCCAGCCAAATGGGCGGGGTATAAATAATAAATTATTATTATTATTATTATTACTGGCCGAGGGAGCCGGCGTACAGCTTCCGGGTCATGTGGCCAGCATGACTAAGCCGCTTCTGGAGAACCAGAGCAGCGCACGAAAACGCTGTTTACCTTCCTGCCGGAGTGGTACCTATTTATCTACTTGCACTTTGACGTGCTTTTGAACTGCTAGGTGGGCAGGAGCTGGGACAGGGCAACCGGAGCTCACCCCGTAATAGGGATTCGAACCGCTGACCTTCCGATCGGCAAGCCCAAGAGGCACAGTGGTTTAGACCACAGCCCCACCCGCCTTGTCTCACCCAAGCTGGCAGACAGCAAGTTATCAAACAACAGACGTTTATTTAAAACAGAACCCAGGAATAATAAAAGAGACCATTCTAACATAGGCTGGGAAAGATCTCAGCTTGAAAGTCTTTTTGAAAGTGGAAGGTGCTCAGTAGCCCATGAAAAAAGACACCAGAGATGGCACCTAATATTCAAGATCATAATATTCAATGCAGATCGTTACAATACAGTGGTACCTCAGGTTACATATGCTTCAGGTTACATATGCTTCAGGTTACAGACTCCGCTAACCCAGAAATAGTGCCTCAGGTTAAGAACTTTGCTTCAGGATGAGAACAGAAATCGTGCTCCGGTGGCACGGCGGCAGCAGGAGGCCCCATTAGCTAAAGTGGTGCTTCAGGTTAAGAACAGTTTCACGTTAAGTACGGACCTCCGGAACGAATTAAGTACTTAACCTGAGGTACCACTGTATAATGAATTAAGGAAACATGGTTCCTTCTGGACGTTGCTGGAGTACAGTTTTAACATCCTTGTCCACTGGCCATTTGGGCTGAGGCTCCTGGGAACTGAACTACATGCCTAGACAGTGCCCAGAGAGAGCCACTTTGCGTATCCCTTCTCACCAGAGTGGTGCATACTCTGGTTATCTCCCGCTTGGTCTACTGCAATGCGATCTCCGTGGGGCTACCTTTGAAGGTGACCCGGAAATTACAACTAATCCAGAACGCGGCAGCTAGACTGGAGACTGGGAGCGGCCGCCGACACCACATAACACCGGTCCTGAAAGACCTACATTGGCTCCCAATACGTTTCCAAGCACAATTCAAAGTGTTGGCGCTGACCTTTAAAGCCCTAAATGGCCTCGGTTCAGTATATCTGAAGGAGCGTCTCCACTGAGGTCCAGCGCCGAGGGCCTTCTGGTGGTTCCCTCACTGCGAGAATCCAAGTTACCAGGAACCAGGCAGAGGGCCTTCTTGGTAGTGGCACCCGCCCTGTGGAACGCCCTCCCAGCAGATGTCAAAGAGAACAACAACTGCCAGGCTTTTAGACGACATCTGAAGGCAGCCCTGTTTAGGGAAGCTTTTAATGTTTGATGCATTACTGTATTTTAATATTGTGTTTGAAGCCGCCCGGAGTGGCTGGGGAACCCCCGCCAGATGGGCGGGGTATAAATAAATTATTATTATTATTATTATTATTATTATTATTATTATTATTATTATTATCATCTCGGGAACAGAGAGCACTGTTCTGCCTATGGGAAGACTGGCACTTGCAGCCTGAATGTTGAAAGAAGCTGGGATGGAGGCGGCAGCCGGTTGCAACTCACCCAGGACCAAGTCTCCTTACCCTGAAGCGGAGGATGCAAGAAGCGGGGGAAGCCAATTAAAAAGTTTAGATGTTGGTCAAATTAATTCCTGACAAGTACAAAGAGACCCTCCTTGAGAGAGCTCTTGAAGAAAATGGAAAAACCGGCTCCCCTTTCTTCCCCACCCTCAGTCTCCCCACAGATTGCAGCTCCTGTACTACAAATCCATTATCGCTGAGCATCTTGCCTGCAAAAATAAGGGGGGGCGCAGGTGTGCTTTGTCTAAAATGAAGAGCTCTACTAAAAAATATAAAATAGAAAGAAGAGGCGGGGAGGGGGGGGACATTAGCCCCCAGCGCTCCCCCCCCAGCTGGTCCCAGCCCTCCCTTCCCAAGGGCTGCAAAAGTCACCGAGAGCAACTCTCCCTAGAGGCAGTGACGCTTCTGGATCACTGGAAACTGCAGGAGGGGAGATTTCCTATTGTGCTCGGATCCTGTTTGTGCATTTCCCAGATGTGGCATAAACAGGATGTTAGCATAGATCCCAAGAGGGATCTTCTTATTCCCCTCTTCAGGCCAGAGGGTTGATCCTGTGAACCGCCCTGAGACCTGCGGGTATAGGGTGGTATATAAATTCAATAAAGAGGTAAAATCTAGTCCAAAATCTGTTCTTCTTCTTCTTCTTCTTTATTATTTGTACCCCACCCATCTGGCTGGGTTTCCCCAGCCACTCTGGGCGGCTTCCACAGAGACCAAAATACACTAAAATGTCACACATGAAAAACTTCCCTGAATATGTCTTCTGAATGTCAGGTAGTTGATTATCGCTTTGACATCTGATGGGAGGGTGTTCCACAGGGCGGGCGCCACCACCGACAAGGCTCTCTGCCTGGTTCCCTGTAAATTGGCTTCTCGCAATGAGGGAACCGCCAGAAGGCCCTCGGTGTTGGATCTCAGTGTCCGGACAGAACGATGGGGGTGGAGACGCTCCTTCAAGTATACTGGACCGAGGCCGTTTAGGGCTTTAAAGGTCAGCACCAACACTTGGAATTGTGCTCGGAAACGTACTGGGAGCCAATGTAGGTCTTTCAAGACCGGTGTTGTATGGTCTCGGCGGCCGCCCCCAGTCACCAGTCTAGCTGCTGCATTCTGGATTAGTTGTAGTTTCCGGGTCACCTTCAAAGGTAGCCCCAAGTAGAGCGCATTGCAGTAGTCCAAGCGGGAGATAACTAGAGCATGCACCACTCTGGCGAGACAGTCCGTGGTTTTCACTGCGGCTGGCCGGATGCTGCCTAAGGATAGGGCCGGCCCCATTTGTGAGGATGGAGCAGAGGGAATCATCATCAGGGGAAAAGGCGGCGGGGGGTGGGGGACATGTAAGAAATATGTAAGAAGAGCTTGGCTGCTGGATCAGGCCATCTCCCAGTCTGTTTTCCCAGTGGCCAACAAAATTCCTGCAGGAAACCTGCAAGCTCTCCCTTCCCGTGGTTTCCAGCAATTGATACTCAGAAGCATGACAGGCTCCAACCATGGAGGCTGAACATTGCCATCATGGCCTTTGCAGGATTAGGCCATCAGTGACTTAGCAGGCCAATGGCCCATCTAGTCTAGCAGCCTCTTCTTGCAGTGGCCAGCCAGATACCCGTGGGAAACCTGCGGCCAGCAGCAAACCAGTAATAAATTACACAGAGTAAGTGAAGTTAAAGGGATGCGGGTGGCGCTGTGGGTTAAACCACAGAGCCTAGGACTTGCCGATCAGAAGGTTGGCTGTTCGAATCCCTGCGACGGGGTGAGCTCCCGTTGCTCGATCCCTGCTCCTGCCAACCTAGCAGTTTGAAAGCACTTCAAAGTGCAAGTAGATAAATAGGTACCGCTCCGGCGGGAAGGTAAACGGCGTTTCCGTGCGCTGCTCTGGTTCTCCAGAAGCGGCTTAGTCATGCTGGCCACATGACCCGGAAACTGTACGCCGGCTCCCTCGACCAATAAAGCGAGATGAGCGCTGCAACCCCAGAGTCGGCTACAACTGGACCTAATAGTCAGGGGTCCCTTTACCTTTAAGTGAAGTTAAGTCTTTATTAGGAAAACAAACAAACCAGGATCTGCTCAGGAATGCCAGGCCTAATGAGCACAGCGACTCTTCCTGGTAGGTCTTGCCCCTATGAGGCAGTTGTGGAGACTGTAGGTCCCTGCCTTATGACAGCTGCCTAAGTCTCCTCCTCTCCCTAGGTCTTTCTGAAGCAATCTGAGACTACACCAGTGTGTCTGCCTTTGCTCCTCCCACTTCATGACTCTCCTGGCTCTGGGAGACAGAGGGGAAGGGAACTTGTCACAGCAGGAGAGGAGGACACCTTGACCTCTTCACCAGCCGGATCCACCTCTGCCTCCCTCCTCTCCTGCTTCCACTTCTGCACTTTCTTCTGCCACAGAGTCTCCCTGCTCACTAAGCCCTGTTCCCTCTTCAACTTCTAACACCTCTTCCTCTGAGTCTTCTCCCTCCGACCACTCGGTGTCATCTAACCACCAATCCCCAGGTTCTCCTTCCCTTTGGGGTTCACCGGCTGGTGCCCCTGCATTCCAAGACACCTGCATTTCAGGACTCACGCACAAGAGCCGTCTCCCCTCCTGTGGTTTCGAGCCACTAGTATTCAGAAGCATTGCTTCCTTAACAATGGCAATGGTGAGGTGGTCCCGGGATTTTGGCCATTCAATAACCGTGGCCCAATGGGAAAACTTATGGAAGGTCAATTGGAAATTCACAAATTGTTACACGGTTAGAGAGAACTTCAAAAAAATGCAACACCGATGGTATCTAACTTTCGAAAATGTACAAAAATGTGTCAAGTAATTGTTGGAGATGCGGAGACTCAGGAACCTTCTACCATATGTGGTGGACATGTAGGAAAATACAGGTATTCTGGGAGAGTATCCATGCAGAACTGCAAAAAATGCTAAAGATTTCTTTCAATAAAAAAACCAGAGGCCTACCTCCTGGGAATAACAGATTTGGATATTCCACAAAAGAGGAAGGGTATCTTTTTATATGCGACGGCGGCAGCAAGAGTTCTGATCGTGGCAAAATGGAAGAGTAATGAAATCCCCTCTATATAAGATTGGATTCAAAAGCTGACAGAATATGCCGAATTAGATGGTCTATCTGAAAAAATAAAGAATAAATCAAAACAGGAATTTGTTTCAAAATGGGAGGTTTTCAAAGAATATTTGAAAAATAAATATAATAGTTTAAATTCTGTTGCAGCATTCGAGGAACTTCAGTAATAGTTGCAAGGTAGATATAAGAAATTAGATTTATTAAGAATAAGTTTAATTATGATAAAAGTGTGTATTGGCAAGAAGTAATATGAAATCGAAATACGGAATAGACGGGAGGTTGGGTCTTTAGTGTTAAGACCAATATATGTTTTATTGTTTTCTAAGAAAAGTATGTGTCCAAGGTTATTCTTTGTGTAGCTTGGTATTTGTTTTTTTGTTTGTTTGTTTTTGTTTGTTGTATCAATAAAAATCTTAAAAAAAAATAAAATTCATGCAACAGAAAATGAAAAAAAAGTTGTTCCCCAGTGTCCCTTATCTGTATCTTTGATCAACAAGCTGCCCACTGCCGCCTTTCGCACCCAGGTCTCAAGCATTTGTGGTCTGGCCTTGCTTGTGCCAATGTTGCAAAACCTCTGCCGGCGCCCTCTCCCCACCAAAGGCAAGTCATCACTGATGAAGGATTGATCAGGGGCTGGCAGTGGCGTAGCGTGGGGGGTGCAGGGGGGGCCCGGCCGCACCGGGCGCAACATCTGGGGGTTAGGGTTAGGGATAGGGTTAGGGGGCGCAAATCCAGGGTTAGGGGGCGCAAATTACTTGCCTTGCCCCGGGTGCTGACAACCCATGCTACTCCACTGGGGGCTGGATAGGGGGGGGGGGGTCATGTCAGTGCCTCTTGTTGCTTGACGATGAGGCTCTGAGCCCTGGCAGACAAAAAGCTCTTTCATAATAACCCTCAATTAGACATTCATTTGATCTGGCGGTGCTGCAGAAATGCAGAGAGATGGGGGCGGCGGGGGGGGGGGGATAAAGTGAAACAAATGGATTCTAATAGGAGAGAAGGCCAGTTAGCTTTCGTCCACCGGAACGGACGTGGGGTCTGCACAATGCAATAGCCAGGGTTCAGCCGTAGTCACAATGTTGTGGAGGGAGTGGAGGGGGAAATGGAAGTTTTCCCTGGGATTTGGGGGCATCGCTTGTGCCCCCTAACCAACAGCTGACTTGGGCTTATATGCAACAACCGCAGCTCGGACTTTGGGGACAAAGGGGTGGAAGGAACAGGAAGCCCTGACAATAGCTACAAGAATTTGCTGAAATGGTGCAGTTAACAATTTCAAAACAAAAATTTATGGAATGGTGGGATCGATATAAAACATATGTTCAAAAATACAGTAAAGGTTCACTATCTATGCTAGCATTTGATTGACGTTGGAGCGAGACTGAGTTGAGAAATAAGACTAAGAGCACATATTGGTATAGGAATGTATTAGATAATATGTAAAGAAATATACAATAATAAGAGTACCTTCATTTGTAAAAAAGGAATATACAACGGGAAAGACAGGAAGTCTAGTGTGTTGGTATGTATATGATTTTTGGAAAAAAAAGGTTTTCTTTTTTCTCTTTGTTTCATTTTCTTTCTAGGTTTATAAAATGTGTATATAATGTGTATAAAAAATTATTATTTATTTGGCATCTGATTGGATTTTATTCTGATCCTGATCTGATTTGAGGATGTATTTTAATTGATTGTCTGATTTTATGTTAATGTGTTATACATTTGATGTTAGCCGCTCTGAGCCCGGCTTCGGCTGGGGAGGGCGGGATATAAATAATTTTTTTTTATTATTATTATAATTTTTGTATACATGTTGCAAATTTATATTATAGTAAGTCCTGTAATGTAATATGATAATGTTTACCGATGTAATATAAGAATGTTAACAAATAAATAAAATGCAAATTGGGGAAAAAAAGGGCTGCCAGGTCAGGAGCATCCCGGACCCTGAGATTTTAGGGTGCGAAGCTGAGATTTAGGGAGGACCCCTGCGGTGTTGCACAGGGCAGGCCCTGCAGCAGAAACCCATAACCCTGTCTTCCTCTTGAGCCCAGCTCACTAAGCTCTGGAGATGGAGAAAGGAAGCAGAGAGATGTGAGTTTAGCTGTAACCCCCCCCCCCCGGTATTTATTTATTTATTTATTTATTTCAAAGTAATAATCACAAATAAATAAGAATAAAAATGCGCACCCCACCACCGAGACCATTCCATTGTAACTATCCAGCCTCCCAAAATTTCAACACCTCTTGCGACGGTTTGACCCCTTTCTGTTTTAACAGTACAAATTCTGCAAACACCTTCCATGTCTCCTCCAATCATTTCTCTTGCATATTCCCCGTCTTAACTTTAACGGCACGTGTTAATTTATCATTAATAGCTAGATCCCCACCACCACCTTTATGCCATTCTTCCATTTTATATTCACCTTGCCCCTTCCCCTTCCTAGCTATCATAATTCGTGCAACTGTGAATAAATTTGTGAGCGACTCCTTCGTAGCCTGCGGACCTTCCACCCCATCGTAAATTGATAACAATGCTACCTCTGGACTTTCGGTCAGCTTTAACCCAGTGATTTCTGTTATCTCCTTGAAGGAATGGGTTTCCCAAACCCAAAACTGGCTGTGAAGGCAGTTTGAAACTGCACCAAAATCCCTATTTTTCCTTAGCTAAAATCCATTAACTTGAGCTCTGAGACAATGTATAAACAAAAACCCGGCTGTGCTCAGAGCCCTCTCCTTTATCAGTTTGTGACCGCAGGGATGACCCTGACTGCACCAGCAGAAACGAGAAGACACGTCGGTGCCTTATCTCATGTGCTGACCACAAAAGACGCACAGACCGAGGTCCGGAAAAACGCCAAAAGCGTGTTCTCGGAGATAACACCTCTTCCTCCAAGATAAGAGTAGGAACAGGAAGATCCTTTTATGGTCAGAAGTACAGGAAGGAATCCCCTTTTATGGTTAAGAATACCAGAGCAAGAACATATGTGATGTCAACCTGCGTACATAGGCTGACGTGGTTGGATTTACATGGGAAGGAGGGAGAGGGTGCCTGGAGGATATATATACTGCGTGAAACTTGTCATTTCTTTGGACTTGCTGTGGACTTGATCACGCAAGTGCCTTCTGCTATCCGGAGAGCAGAATAAACTCTTTCTTTGAACCAACCTCGGTGTCATTTGACTTCCTTCCTCCTGTCCCGGAGCAACGCAGACCCAATCGATGAACTCCAATAAGGCTACATCCTTAATCACCCGCAAAAGAGGATGTTTGGGTGTCTCCCATCATCCCTAGGTAGCAAGACTGGTGGTCAGGGACGATGAGAGTTGTAGTCCAACAACAGCTGTGGACTCAAGGTTTGAGAAACACTGTTCTTGCCTGAAGATCACAAGCTGCACACACCAGCTTCCTAATTTAAAAAAAAAATTAAACAAAGGTGCTTTCACCTACCTGGAAATTTAGCCCTGCTCCACCCACCACCTGGAATGGACCTGGCAGATTAGGAGTCTCCAGTTTCCCAAACCCTGAGATTCAAGAGTCAGGGCCACGTGATGTTGAAGAGGTTGAAGTGGTGGCCAAAGTTGGCCCTCCAGCTGCTTTGGGACTACAGTTCCCATTATCCCTGACCACTGGTCCTTTTAGCTAGGGATGATGGGAGTTGTAGTCCAAAAACATCTGGAGGGCCGAGTTTGGCCACCACTGAGTTAAACCATTCAGTTATTATGTTATCCATGCTTGTATTGCGTTGGAATCCTTGGTAGTGACTTCTGCGTTGGTTTATTCCCCTACAACATCACAACGCTAGCTTGTTATGTGCAGGGAATTTCAAAACAGCAGCAACTTTACCAGGGCTGCTTGGAAACAGATAAAATCAACTTTTTCTCTGTTTGTAGTTTAGTTTGTAGTTAAGATGCTTTGAGATTTCTTTATTTTTTTTTTCATTTAAAGCACCTAACAAATGCAAAGAATGATGGTGATAATTTTTTTTATAAAAAAAAATCCACAACAGCACACACACACACACACACACACACACACACAATTTTACTAATGCTTTTCTGTTTCACTAAGTGCCTCTGCTAAGTCCCATCAGCCCCAAACAGCTTGTTGCTTGCCAGAAATAGTGTCGCAGTTACAATGTCAGATTAGAATCTGGGAGAAACCTGGGTTGAAATTCCCACTCGGCCATTATGATCTTGGGGGCCAGCCACTGCCTCTCAGGTTTGTTGTGGGTTTTAAAAATGAGGAGGGGGGAAGAAGCCATGCACAAGTCACTTTGAACTCCCTAGAGGAAAAATTTAAAAAGGTGGGATCTAAATGCAAGAAATAAACAAAAGAAGAAACATGTAGATCAGAACTGGGTCATCCACTGCCTTGTATACTTGGCGAGTGTTCTGTTGGCAGCTGCCCAGCTCAAAGAGAAAAACATTAAGTATATTGTCAGGGAACTGCCATGGGAGCCAGAGGCGGAGGGAAGGCTGCAGAGGGATGCCGGAGAGGGTCCCAGTAGGGAGAGAGGCAGCCCATCCGCTGGGGAAGGAAATCAGCGTAGCACCAGTGGAGGAGGGGGGCAGATGGGGGAATCGGAGAGAAGGCTCCAGGACTCCTCGCCGGAGACCAGCGGGGAGAGCACGGGTCCTCCGCTGCCCACACCCTCCCTGCGCAGAAGACTTCCGCGCAGGGAGAGTAGGAGGAGACTGGGCGTCAAAGAACTTCTTTGCTGGAAGAAGTTCAAGAAACGCCCACTGACAGCGATTGAGACAGCCACGGGTGAGTGGCTGTCCGGACAGAAAGGGTTCACCCAGGTAACCCAGCCAGGTGTGGCACCAATTTACGCACGAGCAACCCCCTTGAACCATTACATATATGCTTAAGAAATGCCTGTTTTCAAAGGATACCCTTTTACACCTTGAACTCATCAAAAAAATGGTGGATAAAATGAATGAATGAATGAATGAATGAATGAGGAGGAATTAAAGAACCTTTTAATGAGGGTGAAAGAGGAGAGCACAAAATATGGTCTGAAGCTCAACATCAAAAAAACGAAGATCATGGCCACTGGTCCCATCACCTCCTGGCAAATAGAAGGGGGAGAAATGGAGGCAGTGAGAGATTTTACTTTCTTGGGCTCCATGATCACTGCAGATGGTGACAGCAGCCATGAAATTAAAAGACGCCTGCTTCTTGGGAGAAAGGCGATGGCAAACCTAGACAGCATCTTAAAAAGCAGAGACATCACCTTGCCAACAAAGGTCCGTATAGTTAAAGCTATGGTTTTCCCAGTAGTGATGTATGGAAGTGAGAGCTGGACCATAAAGAAGGCTGATCGCCGAAGAATTGATTCTTTTGAATTCTGGTGCTGGAGGAGACTCTTGAGAGTCCCATGGACTGCAAGAAGATCCAACCTCTCCATTCTGAAGGAAATCAGCCCTGAGTGCTCACTGGAAGGACAGATCCTGAAGCTGAGGCTCCAATACTTTGGCCACCTCATGAGAAGAGAAGACTCCCTGGAAAAGACCCTGATGTTGGGGAAGATGGAGGGCACAAGGAGAAGCGGACGACAGAGGACGAGATGGTTGGACAGTGTTCTCGAAGCTACCAGCATGAGTTTGACCAAACTGCGGGAGGCAGTGGAAGACAGAAGTGCCTGGCGTGCTCTGGTCCAGGGGGTCACGAAGAGTCGGACACGACTAAACGACTAAACAACAAAATGAATGAATAAAGCAAGCAGGGAGTCTCCCTGCGGCTTACCAAATGTGAAGACCTTCAAGGATGAGCGAGACGTTAAAGATGAAAGCCGTGAAACAAAAACCAATAAAACAGCTGCAAAAAACCCCACCATGCGCCAAAAGATGGCAAATGTGGGGGTAAATGATGATGATGATGATGATGATGATGATGATGATGATGATATGATATGATAATACTTCATTATTTATACCCTGCCCATCTGACTGGTCGCCCCAGCCACTCTGGGCGGCTTCCAACGTAATAAAAACACAAACATTAAAAACTTCCCAATACATGAATATAATTATATCCGAGCCTCTTACATACATACCTTAAGTATTTTGATACTATACTTAAGGTATGTATGTAAGAGGCGTGTTTATGATTATATATATTTTTTGGAATGATTCATGTTCCTATGCCTTGTTGCTAGTTTCTGCACATCCCACGATCATATCACACAAAGTAGTTGTGTTCTGTGTTGCAAATTGCCATTTTCCATTCTGAAGGTGTGGCCTTTGAGAACTGCCGACCTAATCAGTTGGAATCATCCCAATCTGTCAGTTGCCCTGGAGGAAAGAGAACGGACTTAAAATTTACAGATAGTTCCCTATTGAAAGAGAATTACATGAAGATGATGTACAGATGGTACATAACACCAGTGCAGTTAGGGAAAATGTACAAAACTAGTTCAAATATATGTTGGAAGTGTAAGGAAAAGGAGGGGACATTTTATCATATTTGGTGGGATTGTAAGGTAATTAAAAAATTTTGGGAAATGATATACAACAAATTGAAGAAAATGTTCCATTTAACATTTGTTAAAAAACCCGAGGCATTTTTGTTGGGGATTGTAGGGAAAGACCTGCCAAAAAAGTTGAAAAACATCTTCATGTATGCGACAACGGCCGCGAGAGTTCTGGCAGCACAAGAATGGAAGACTGAAGAAACCCCAACTAAAGAATCATGGCAAGAAAAATGAATGAACTATGCAGAACTGGCAAAACTGACATATAAGCTACGGGACAAGGATAACTGTGACTTTAAGGATGAATGGGAACCCTTTACAAAGTATCTGAAGATGCAACAAAGCAAACTGGACTCCTTGGCAGGTTTTGAATAAACATTCACAAACTTTTTATTGACAATAATCAGTTAAACAGTTTGGGGATCTATACAACTTTGTAACATGCAGAAAACAGCATTCTTAGAGAAACCAAACTGAGGGAAGTCGGGGGGTGGGGGGTTGTGTGGGAGGGGGGAGGGAGAAAAAATGGGGGGACGACAAGGATGATATGTTTTTGGATAATATGTCATTATAATTTTGAATAAATTATAAAAAAGAGAAGTTTTTACCTAGCCCTCAAAAGATGACGCCAGGCGGGTGGACTTCAGTGCCGGACTGCTTGTGCTTTTTCCATGATGCGTGTCCAGCCCTTGTGAGTGAGATTTTCAGGGCTGCTAATATTAGTTGGCAGGTTTTGGGCACGCATGGCAAGGCAGCCTCTTCCCCAGGGATACCTATCTGCTGAGAAAAAGCCAGAGCTGCCCTTGCTATTCCTGCTGTGCCGATACCATTAATCCCTAAAGCCCAAAAGAGATTTCTGAGGGGCTTGACGGCTTATTTCATTAAATAGTCGCAAGGGAGCAGTGGGGGCGTGTGTGACACCCGAAGGACTAGGAACTTGCAAAGTCATCTTGACCTTGGCATTAGAATAGCCTGGCTGCTGGATCATGCCCCGGCGCCATCCAGTCCCAACATCCTTGAAAAATACTCAGAGTCGAGAGTGGATCTCATGCTCTTTTTTCAACAACTGACTGGTTCAAAATTGGGAAAGGAGTTCGGCAAGGCTGTATATTGTCTCCCTGCTTATTTAACTTATATGCAGAATTCATCATGCCAAAGGCTGGGCTGGATGAATCCCAAGCCGGAATTAAGATTGCCGGAAGAAATATCAACAACCTCAGATATGCAGATGACACAACCTTGATGGCAGAAAGTGAGGAGGAATTAAAGAACCTTTTAGTGAGGGTGAAAGAGGTGAGCGCAAAATATGGTCTGAAGCTCAACATCAAAAAAACAAAGATCATGGCCACTGGTCCCATCACCTCCTGGCAAATAGAAGGGGAAGAAATGGAGGCAGTGAGAGATTTTACTTTCTTGGGCTCCATAATCACTGCAGATGGTGACAGCAGCCATGAAATTAAAAGACGCCTGCTTCTTGGGAGAAAAGCAATGACAAACCTAGGCAGCATCTTAAAACTTGAAATCTTAAAATTTGAAAGTTTGCAGTTGTTTTTCGGTTTTGGAGTAAAGTTTTAAAAAAAGAAATCAGTGGCTGCCCAGCAATTTCCAGGTTGCAATCTGGCAACTTTCCCCTTGAAACCAGTGACTGATTTTCCCCATCGCAAGCAACCTGTGGATCCAGAAGAGGCGGACATGACTAAACAACAACAACAGCAGCAGCAGCAGCAACAACAACAACAACAATTTAGCTCATAGTGGTGAGGAGGAATGGAAGTTCCCCCAGAATGTCTGCTTTATATACATTATTTACACAATGGGCCCCACGAGATTGGCTAATTCCGGGATTCTCCTGTAGGCCAATCAGGTTGCGGATTCCCTTCCACCTGGAGCTGGATTGGGCGGCTCCTGTGGACCAATCAGACCGCTGTATTCTGGATCCTATTGTTCTAGAACCAATCAGACTGCTGCATTCTGAATCCTATTGTTCTAGGACCAATCAGACTGCTGCATTCTGGATCCTATTGTTCTAGGACCAATCAGACTGCTGCATTCTGGATCCTATTGTTCTAGGACCAATCAGACTGCTGCATTTTGGATCCTATTCAACTCGGTACATAACATTTCCCCTTGAAATCAGTGGCTGCCCCCGCCAAGCAATTTCCATGTTGCAATTTACATTTCGCATTGAAATCAGTGGCTGGTTTTCAGACTCAGAGACGAAGACAATAGAGATTTTTTTTTTAAAAAGGTTGGGAACCATTCATGTTGTATTTACAGAAACATTGTGAAGAAATGGACTCACTAGCAGGGTTTGAAGAAACACTTGCAATTAACAAAAATAAATATAAAAGCTATAAAGATGATGTTAAAGTGATAAGAGATGACAACAATTAATATAGATAACTCACATGAAGATATAATAAAGCAAGCAGGGGAAGTTAATATTAAAAAAAATCCCAGAAGTTGAGGGAAGTCAGGGGGTGGGATGGGGGTAATTGGATGAATGTATTTCTTTTATTTTGATGGTTTGATATGTTGCAATATTTTTAAAATGAAATAGAAACTTTTTTTTTCTTCAAAGAAAGAAACCAGTGGCTGGTTTTCAAGGCTGCAATCTGGCAGCTGCCCCCTTAAAATCAGTGGCTGGTTTTCCCTTTTTTTTCTCCTCCGAGAAAAATGTAAGGAAAATGTATCCCTTTACGCAACAGCAGCGGCCAGAATATTGATCGCAAAGAATTGGAAGGGGCAGAAAATACCTTCGTTATTAGAATGGCAAAGCAATATTTGGCTTTAGTAGAAATAATATAAGGAGTTATGTATAAATAAGTATTAAGTCTTAAGCTTTAAGGTATTTTATGGTAAGATAAGGTTAAAATAAATTAAGGCAAATTGAATGACAGAATATAGTAGAGAAAGATGGAAGGATTTGTTGAGTTAACTAACAGGTTAGATTTTTAAGATAAATTATTTAATTAAAAATTGAGTGCTATTAGGTGAAAATGTAAAGTTGTAATATATTAAGATGAATTATCAAGATGAAAGCAAAAATGGAAAGGATTTGCTGAAATTACTAATTGAACACAAATTGAACACTAATTGATACAAAAAAGGGAGGTGTGAGGAGGTCAGGGAAACAAGTAAATGAAAGTTATGATATGGAAAGGATTATGTGTGTTTTTTTAATTGTTTCTATTTTTTTGTGTATTCTGTATTTTTTGTTTATTTTCTCTTTTACATTTTTGTAACCTTTTTGAAACTTCAATAAATATTATTTTTAAAAAAATAGAATGGCAAAGCAAGCTCTGTGAGTTTGTGGAAATGGCAAAATTGACGGCAACTATTAGAGGCCATTCAAATTGGAGAATAATTAAAGTGTGGGATGGAGTGAAGGAACACATGAAAAAATATGGCTCCGGAACTGGAATATTAATAGATAATATGTAAAACATGCAGGAGTAAGCAAGGAAATAATAAAAGAATGAATTGAATAATTATTAAATTACAACGACACAAGAAGATGGAAGAAGTAAAAAAAAGATTGAGATCACACATGGATGAAGGGAAGTGGGGGGTATAGGGGAACTTATAAAAATTTCTAATAGAATATTTCTAATTGTGTTGCATTTATATACAGCAAAAGGGAAGTCTATAGCAATTAGTTATATTTTAATCTAGTCAACTATGTAATAGGCTCATGTTACTAAACGAATATGGATTTTGAATTTGAAAGTTTGCAATTCTTTTCCGGTTTTGGAATAAAGTTTTTTAAAAGGAAGGAAAAAAGTAAATCAGTGGCTGTTACCCCCCACCAGCAATTTCCATGTTGCAATTTGGCAACCTTCCCCTTGAAACCAGTGACTGGGAACTTTCTACCATATGTGGTGGACATGTAGGAAAATACAGGTATTCTGGGAGAGTATCCATGCAGAACTGCAAAAAATGCTAAAGATCTCTTTCAATAAAAAACCAGAGGCCTACCTCCTGGGAATAACAGATTTGGATATTCCACAAAAGAGGAAGGGTATCTTTTTATATGCGACGGCGGCAGCAAGAGTTCTGATCACTGCAAAATGGAAGAGTAATAAAATCCCCGCTATATAAAATTGGATCCAAAAGCTGACAGAATATGCTGAATTAGACGGTCTATCAGAAAAAAACAAAGAATAAATCAAAACAGGATTTTTTTTTTCAGAATGGGAGGTTTTCAAAGAATATTTGAAAAATAAATATAGAAATTTAAATTCTGTTGCAGCATTCGAGGAACCTCAGTAATAGTTGCAAGGCAGATATAAGAAATTAGATATATTAAGGAAAAGTTTAATTATTATAAAAGTGTGTATTGGCAATAAGTAATATGAAAATGAAATAGGGAATAGACGGGAGGTTGGGTCTTTAGTGTTAAGACCAATATATGTTTTATTGTTTGTTAAGAAAATTATGTGTCTATGGTTCTTCCTGTGTGTAATTTGGTACTTGTGTTTTTTTCTTTTTTATTGCTGTATCAATAAAAATTAAAAAGGGGGGGAAAAGAAACCAGTGACTGATTTTCCCACTTCCAGCAACCTGTGGGTTGCATTCCTTTCTCACCAGGTGTTTATCCGAACAGGGAACTTCAAATTATCCAAGAGCACTAGCAGAATTCATCATGCGAAAGGCTGGGCTGGATGAATCCGAAGCCGGAATTAAGATTGCCGGAAGAAATATCAACAACCTCAGATATGCAGATGGCAGAAAGTGAGGAGGAATTAAAGAACCTTTTAATGAGGGTGAAAGAGGAGAGCGCAAAATATGGTCTGAAGCTCAACATCCAAAAAACAAAGATCATGGCCACTGGTCCCATCACCTCCTGGCAAATACAGTGGTACCTCAGGTTAAGTACTTAATTCGTTCCGGAGGTCCGTTCTTAACCTGAAACTGTTCTTAACCTGAAGCACCACTTTAGCTAATAGGGCCTCCTGCTGCTGCCGCGCCGCCGGAGCACAATTTCTGTTCTCATCATGAAGGAAAGTTCTCAACCCGAGGTACTATTTCTGGGTTAGCGGAGTCTGTAACCTGAAGTGTATGTAACCCGAGGTACATGGCCACTGGTCCCATCACCTCCTGGCAAATAGAAGGGGAAGAATTGGAGGCAGTGAGAGATTTTACTTTCTTGGGCTCCATGATCACTGCAGATGGTGACAGCAGTCACGAAATTAAAAGGCGCCTGCTTCTTGGGAGAAAAGCAATGATGAACCTAGACAGCACCTTAAAAAGCAGAGACATCACCTTGCTGACAAAGGTCCGTATAGTTAAAGCTATGGTTTTCCCAGTAGTGATGTATGGAAGTGAGAGCTGGACCATCAAGAAGGCTGATTGCTAAAGAATGGATGCTTTTGAATTCTGGTGCTGGAGGAGACTCTTGAGAGTCCCATGGACTGCAAGAAGATCCAACCTCTCCATTCGGAAGGAAATCAGCCCTGAGTGCTCACTGGAAGGACAGATCCTGAAGCTGAGGCTCCAAGACTTTGGCCACCTCATGAGAAGAGAAGACTCCCTGGAAAAGACCCTGATGCTGGGAAAGATGGAGGGCGCAAGGAGAAGGGGACAACAGAGGACGAGATGGTGGGACAGTGTTCTTGAAGCTACCAGCATGAGTTTGACCAAACTGCGGGAGGCAGTGGAAGACAGGAGGGCCTGGCGTGCTCTGGTCCAGGGGATCACGAAGAGTCAGACATGACTCTTTTAAGATGCTGTCTAGGTTTGTCATTGCTTTTCTCCCAAAGAGCAGGTGTCTTTTAATTTCTTGACTGCTGTCACCATCTGCAATGATCATGGAGCCCAAGAAAGTAAAATCTCTCACTGCCTCCATTTCTTCCCCTTCTATTTGCCAGGAGGTGATGGGACCAGTGGCCATGATCTTCGTTTTTTGGATCCTGAGCTTCAGACCATATTTTGTGCTCTCCTCTTCCACCCTCACTAAAAGGTTCTTTAATTCCTCCTCACTTTCTGCCATCCAGGTTGTGTCATCTGCATATCTGAAGTTGTTGATAAAGTTGTGCCTGGCGTGCTCTGGTCCAGGGGGTCACAAAGAGGCGGACACAACTAAACCACTAAACAACAACAACTGTTCAGTGTTCAGTAGGAGAACACTTCAATCTCCCAGGACATTCTAGACAAGATCTCAAAGTAGCTGTTCTATTACAAAGGAATTTCAGAAATAGACTGGAAAGAGAAGCTGCTGAATTGCAACTTATTACCAAACTTAAAACCATGGAGAGACCTGGTCTGAACAAAGACCTTGGATTTTTATCTCATTAGGTCTGAACAAAGACCTTGGATTCTTATCTCATTATACATGACAAAGCCATTTTTCACCTTTTCACCCCTTGCTTTTTCCTGTAAGACCTATTGCAGTCCTTAAGAGTCGTCAACAGGCTCATCACAGCTACCTGCCAATCACCCATTCCCACCACCCTTCTGAGTAATACCCCTCCCCACCTTCTCACTATATAGAAGGGTCTGGTGACTTCTGTTTCAGTGTATCTGAAGAAGTGTGCATGCAAATAAAAGCTCATACCAAGAACTGACTTAGTTGGTCTTTAAGGTGCTACTGGAAGGAATTTTTTAATTTGGTTTCAACAACAACTAGCAGCTCAAGTTTTGCTGCTTGGATGAGTCTCTCCTGACCTCTAATGGAGACAGTGGCATCCATGATTTTTTAGCAAAGTGCATTGCAATCAGGCCACCCGATTGCAAAGGGCGATCCTTGGTTCGAGGTGCAAAACTGCAACATTCAGCACAGGGCACGAGAATATTTCCCAAAGCATCAATCACTAGCAGAGGCGGATAGACTATAAAGCGGGAGCCCTTGAGTTAATATCAAGCAGCACGACGAAGCCTTCCATGTCGGTTTCCGTAGTGTAGCGGTTATCACGTTCGCCTCACACGCGAAAGGTCCCCGGTTCGATCCCGGGCGGAAACATTATTGCCTTTTTCCTTGGAAAAACCCCTTCCGGTTTTTATTTTAATTTATAATTATGGCCCTACCCGTTTAACTAATTAAAATTAAATGCATTTATTGAATTTCTGGGTTTTTGTTAATATTTCACTTTAGGATGATGAGTTCCCCAGCATAGTTGATTAAAATTAAATGCATTTATTGAATTTCTGGGTTTTTGTTAATAATTTGCTTTAGAATGGTGAGTTCTCCAGCATAACTGATTAAAATTAAATGCATTTATTGAATTTCTAGGATTTTTTTTTTTTAATGTTTAACTTTAGAATTATGAGTCCCCCAGCTTAGTTGGTTAAAATTAAATGCATTTGATTTCTGGGATTTTTATTTTTTCATTTATTTTTTAAGCAGGGCAGCCACCTCTTTCCAGAAGCTAGTTTAGTTTAGCAATACTATTTGAAAACCTCAAATAAACTCAGGCTGATAGTTTAGATTTTTTTTTTTTCTACAAAACTGAATAAAACTAATTGCATGGCAATCTGGTTTTTATTTCCTTTCTTTCTTTTCAAAAAATATCCCCACCTCTTGAACATGTATAATAATATATACTGTATGAATATAATTTCCCCATAAATTAGGAGGGGGAATTAATGAATGCACACATGTAAAGGATGATAAAACAGGTAAGTAAGTGAGAAATTTTGTTTCAGTTATGAGATGTAGCGTTTGGTCTTACTTGTAAGGAACTGTTTAAAGAATTGCAAGTTACTGTTTAAAGAATTGCAAGTTACATAAGAATGAAAAGAAGGGGAGGGAAAATACTGCGTTGGCCGGGAATCGAACCCGGGTCAACTGCTTGGAAGGCAGCTATGCTAACCACTATACCACCAACGCTGCAGATGCGCCTGTCTCCATTTTCTTAGCCTATGAAACACCGATCTTGGACTGTACCATCCGACAACTTAAATGGGGGGGAGAATGATTGTTTCAAAAATACCTCCTAACCACGTATGTGAAACTGCCGGCCTGCCGAAAAGAATGTTAGGCCGCCTTCTTTCGCTGACCCCTACTTCCTCGATGGAATTGATCCTCCCACCCCTCCGTTTCAGAAAACGGTTTCCGCCCGAACGTGGAAAATCCCAAAACCCCCCCCAGTATGCAAAAGTGGTCACGACCCGTTCCCATAGCAACGTCTCCCTCCCCTTTTTAATGCTAATGGTTCCTTCCAAACCGTTTTTAACAATTATGTAAGAGACCGTTTGATTTGTGCTCTTTATTTTATTTTAAATTTATGTCCATTTATACAATGTATATGAACACTTTCATGTATATACCAAAATATATGTGCATATTTAAATGATTTTTTATTTTTATTAAATTTTGTTATGTATTATTATTATTTCAATAAAAACATTAGATATAATTAAAAACATAGGCATGGGTTGTTGGATTTTCTTTTACAAAAGAAGTATAAGATTTTATTTATGTTTTCACCCCCCCCAAATCTCCCCCGGGCTCCTATCGAATGGTTCCGCCCAGTTCGCCGTCATCCAAATCCTTTAATAAAAAAATTCCCCTCACGAACATTCCTCCCCACCCCTCCAGAATTTCCCAAGGTGGTCCCTCCCAACCGTCAGAGGCAACCTCCCGTTTCATGCTCTATGGTTCCTTCCGCGTTCGCAAGAGGCCCCGCCCTTCCTCCGCTTACTCTCGCGAGAATAAGCGAGCCTTGGACGACGACGAGAGCAGCGGGGAAAGAAGTCAGTTCGAGACCCCGCCCCCTTCTCGTTCGGCCCCCCCCGCTTAACTATCGCGAGAGTTGGGAGTCGGCGAGAGAGCGAGCTTCCGGTTCCGGGCGAAAGGTCGCGGCGGGAGGCTCGCGGAGGCCGGCGGTGTCCCTCCCCCCCCTCCCCCGGAGCTCCGGCGTCTCCAGGAAAGGAAATGGAGCGGGAGTGAAGCCTCCGCGGAACCCAACCCTCCCCTCCCCCCCTCACCCCGCAGCGGAGGAAGCCCGGCCTGGGGGAGGCCGAGGAGCCCCGGAGTGAGTGAGCAGCCGGCGGGCGGGCGGGGCCTCTGAGGGGAGGGAGGGGAGGGGCCGAAGGGAAGAGGCCCCGCCCCTTTCCGAGGAGGGGGTGCGGGGGGGTCCAGACCTCGCTCCGAATAGGCTTTCCTTTGGCCACGCCCTCAGCTCGGTGGCCACGCCCCCTGGCGTGAAGGTCCCGAAGACCCCACCCCTCTTAGGCCACGCCTCCATCGCGCAAGGCCACGCCTCCTGGGCGCCTGAGTTAAAACAGGCAGGGGGGTTTGGCCACGCCCCCTCGGAAGGGGGCTGCTGGCCACGCCCCAAAGAAGGTTCCCTCCAGCTGATTGCCCCTGCTCCTGGATGGAGGGGACGCCCTTGCTGTGGATCATCCATGGGGGAGGGGGTTTGGGTCTTGCCTCCTTGGAGGGGTAGGAAGAAAGGGGGCTGCTGGCCCCCATGCCCTCCCCTGCTGTCAGCGCTCCCCACCAGAGCCCCTTTTTTGGGGGGGGGGCTTCTTAATAATAATTATAATATCCTTATTGTCATTGCCCCCTCTCGGGGACAACGAAATTACTTGGCTGCTCCATCCACCCAGGTAGGGCACTCCACACAAAATCAGAACAACTATAAAAACACTAATTGAAACAATACAGTATAATACAGCAAGGAAGATGAGATGACTTTCAAAGTCCAGGTTTCCCCTTCAGGGCCGAGATCGCTCTGGAGAAGAAGCTGTTCTTGAGACGGCTCGTTCTTGTCTTCATCGTCCTGTATCTCCGTCCCGACGGCAGGAGCTCGAAGAGAAAGTGACCAGGATGCGATGGATCTTTTACTATGTCCAGTGCCTTCCTCTGGCACCTTGTGGCATAAATCTGCTCTAAGGTGGAGAGTGGGCAGCCAACAATACTCTCTGCTCTTCTTCAGGCCTGCCCCTTCCCATCCCAGCTTCCAAACTTGGGGGACCCCCATCCCTATAGAATAAAGAAAGTGTTTTGGACTGTTTGCTTCCACGGGTTTTGGGGGGGGTAGTTTTGTGTGGTGAGTTTCAGTGGCCTGGGTTCTTAAAGGCATCTAAATGGCTTCGGCCCAGTATACCTGAAGGAGCGTCTCCATCCCCATTGCTCAGCCCGAACACTGAGGTCCAGCTCTGAGGGCCTTCTGGTGGTTCCCTCCTTGCGAGAAGTGAAGCTACAGGGAACCAGGCAGAGGGCCTTCTCGGTGGTGGCGCCCGCCCTGTGGAACGCCCTCCCATCAGATGTCAAAGAGATAAACAACTACAGTGGTACCTCGGGTTACATATGCTTCAGGTTACAGACTCCACTAACCCAGAAATAGTGCTTCAGGTTAAGAACTTTGCTTCAGGATGAGAACAGAAATTGCGTGGCAGCAGCGGGAGGCCCCATTAGCTAAAGTGGTGCTTCAGGTTAAGAACAGTTTCAGGTTAAGAACAGACCTCCGGAACGAATTAAGTACTTAACCTGAGGTACCACTGTACCTGACATTCAGAAGGCATCTGATGGGAGCCCTGTTCAGCGAAGTTTTTAATGTGTGCCATCTTAGTGTATTTTTGGTCTTTGTGGAAGCCGCCCAGAGTGGCTGGAGAAACCCAGCCAGATGGGCGAGGTACAAATAATAAATTATTATTATTATTATCTGGTTGGGACATTGGCTTGATCCAGCAGGTTTTCCTTGTGTTACTATGACTTAACCTGACGTAGGCAGCCTGTGCTTCCTTGGATTCTGTGGGCTATTCTGGCTGGATCAGAATACTGCCAGATGTTTAAGATCGAACAAGGTGGTATGATAATAAGAAAGCTTACACATCTAGCTGGTGCAGTTGCACCAAAATGAATCTGCAGGTGATATTCTACCTCCTCCGTCGGAGCCAGTTTGTCTCTGTATATCGGCTGCTGGGAATCACAAGTTGGGAGAGCTGTTGTTGTGCTTAGGTCCTGCTTGCTGGGCTCCTGTGAGGGCATCTGGTCAGCCACAGGGAGAGTAGGAGAGTACAGTGGTGCCTCGCAAGACGAAATCAATCCGTTCCGCGATTCTCTTCGTCTAGCGGTTTTTTCGTCTTGCGAAGCAAGCCCATTGACAGCTTAGCGGATTAGCGCTATTAGCGGCTTAGCGGATAAGCAGATAAGCGGCTTAGCGGCTTAGAAAAAGGGGGGGGGGAGGAAAAAAAAGCCGCAGGAACTCGCAAGACATTTTCGTCTTGCTAAGCAAGCCCATAGGGAAATTTGTTTTGCGAAGCGCCTCCAAAACGGAAAACCCTTTTGTCTAGCGGGTTTTCCGTCTTGCGAGGCGTTCGTCTTGCAGGGCACCACTGTAGACTAGATGGGCCCTGCCTTGGCCGGATTCAGCAGCCAGGCTGTTGTTACCAGTGTTAGAAACTGGTATATGAGCTTATGGCCAAATAGCACCTTAAACCTAGCTTACGGTTGCCACAGCAGAATGGCTAAACTCCATTTCCCCCCAATGGAGGGAGGAATTATTTTTATTATTAATTTCATTTATATACAGTCATACCTCGGATTACAGCAGCTTCAGGTTGCGTTTTTTGGGGGTTATGGACCCCCGAAACCCGGAAGTACCGGAACAGGTTACTTCCGGGTTTCATCGGTCACACATGTGCGGAAGCGCTAAATCACACTTTGTGCATGCGCAGAAGCACCAAATTGCAACGCGCATGTGCGCAAACGCGGGTTGTGAACGCTGCGCGTTGCGGACGTGCATCTCGCACGGATGACATTCGAAACCTGCAGCCTCCACTGTACTGTTTTGTATTTTAATGTGTTGCAAACCACTTTTGAGATTTTTTTCTTTAAAACACCAAATAAAACAAATTCAGGCATCAAGTAAAATATTTCTGATCCTTCCCTAAGTGACATTTGGCTTTTCCCATATTTATTTACCTGCTTAATTATCGAGCTGCCCCCTAGAAGGAGGACTCCAGGAGGCTAGTGTGGTGTAGCAGGTTAGAGTGTTGGACTAGGACCTGGGAGATCAGAGTTCAAATTCCCACTCAGTTAGGAATCTCACTGACTGATCTTGGAGTCAGTCACAGCCTCTTAACCTACCTCACAGGGGTGTTGTGCAGATTAACTGAGATGGGTGTGAACCATGGACTCCTTGGAGAAAAAGGGTGGGAGATAAATGCAATAAATAAGCTTTTCTGCTGATCTGCTTAAGAAAGCTGGAGGAGCCAACCAGATGGAGATGTCAGTCTGGAGATCTGGCATCCAGAGATCTCCACATGGTTGCGATCCGACCTTCCTCAGTCGCAAAACACACCTGGGGAACCTGGGGAACTTCCAACATGCCTTGTTACATTCTTCTGACCTTGGCCCAGTTGCTGCCTCTCAGCCTAACTTCACAGGGTTATTTTGAGGATAAAGTTGGGGAGAACAACCATGTAGGATGGAGTCAGGGGTTTGGAGGAAGGGTGGAATAAAAATTTAAGCATCACTTTCTCCCAAGATTTTTCTGGCCTCTTGTTTGTGGTTCTCTGGAACTGCAGGGGCTGAAAAGCTTCACCTTTCATGGCAAAACTCTGTTCCCTGTTCTTACCTGTTTCTGTGAAATATGTTAAGGGGGACTTTAGAGTTCTTTTCCTGAGACATGGACCCTCCGTAAGCAGCAATAATGAAACAAGGGAGATGGGGCTGTGTTTTTGCCACTAAGATAACTAAGAATACAAGTATTGCTATAATATTGTTGTATTGTATTAGGATCATTGGCGATGACTGATTGAGCAAGGGCTCAAAAAAAATCATAGTCTATATGTTAATATGTCTTTTATATGTTGTAGGTGCTTTATTTTGTAATAAGAATATAATGTTTTAATAAACATAGCAATTTAGAAGGGGTCCCGGGAGTAAAGGCTTGTAAGCTTTGATTTCGTCCAAATAATTCTAAGACTCCTCTTGGAAACTGGGATTAAACTCTGGTTCCTCTTTGGGGGTGGAATGTGGATATTAAATACTTTCATTCACGGCTGTGGACTTGAGGCTTTCCACAGAATTCTATTTTGAATGTCAGCCCCATTCCTGACATTGCTGCAACCTTCATTTTTTCTCCCTTTTTCAAGTTTCCCCATATCCTTATTAAAGGCTGAATATTAAAAGGGGAGAATTTGGGGAAATGAATGTACCTCACTTTGAATGCAGAAGGTCCACCAAGTATGTCTCTCCCCCCCCCCCCCCATTTTCAGGTAGGTCTATGACAGGCTTCCTCAACCTCGGCCCTCCAGATGTTTTTGGCCTACAACTCCCATGATCCCTAGCTAGCAGGACAGGGGTGCTGGGAATTGTAGTCTCAAAACATCTGGAGGGCTGAGGTTGAGGAAGCCTGGTCTAGGAAGAGCTTTGTCTGAAGCTGCAGACAGAGATCTAAATTGATTGATTGATGGGCTGACTCAGTATAACGCTGCTTTCACCCGATGTTCCTGGCGATGTCTCTGGCGCCGTGCCATTCCACGACTCATTGCACAAGGGATACAGAAGAGGCCAGACAACTGGTGGTACCCTTTATTCTTCTTCTGTGCTGAAGATCCTAAGGGGGTCTTTAGATTCCCTCCATAAAAGTGAAAGTGGGGCATCCAAAGTAAGGGACGCGGGTGGCACTGTGGGTTAAACCACAGAGCCTAGGACTTGCCAATCAGAAGGTTGGCGGTTCGAATCCCCGCGACGGGGTGAGCTCCCATTGCTTGGTCCCTGCTCCTGCCAACTTAGCAGTTCAAAAGCACGTCAAAGTGCAAGTAGATAAATAGGTATCGCTCTGGTGGGAAGGTAAATGGCGTTTCCGTGCGCTGCTCTGGTTCGCCAGAAGCGGCTTAGTCCTGCTGGCCACATGACCCGGAAGCTGTACGCCGGCTCCCTCGGCCAGTAAAGCGAGATGAGCGCCGCAACCCCAGAGTCGGCCACGACTGGGCCTAATGTTCAGGGGTCCCTTTAGCTTTACATCCAAAGCACATGACTTCCCCCAAAGAATCCTGGGAAATGTAGTTCCCACTTCCCAGAGCTATAATTCCCACAACTTTTAACAGCCTACCGTTCCCAGGATTCTCGGGGAAAAGTCACGAGCTCTAAAAGCAGTGCAAAGATGCAGTTTCAAAGACCGCAACATTACAGCTGGGGGGTTTTGTGGTTTGGCAAAAGGTCTCTCTATGCCTCGCTCCTAAAACATGTGTGTATCTCTGCCAGTTTACTTCAAAATGATCACATGCCCTCTGTTTCTTTCTTTCCGCCCTCTAGTTTCTTACTTCATCCAAGGCTCGCTTAGCAGTTGATGCAGAAAGTCAAGAGGGCTCGGCTGGAAAACGAAAGTGCAGGAAGTTGGAGAAGGTAACTTTTTGAAGTTGACTCGAGTAGCTTTTGGAGGAGCAGGAAGCGTTGGGGACTCAGGAGGTTAAAAACAAGGGGTTTGTTTTCTGAATGGCAACTTCTATCAGATTCCGACCATCCCTTTCTGTTAGCTGTGCTGGGTGAACTTGCTGAGAGTTGCAGTCTCAGGATCATATTGAGTGCGACAGGTTTCCACTTCCCTGTTGTGACACATTTAGAGCCAGAAATTAAAACACAGTTTGCCCAGACAGCAGCCCCACTGGTCAGCATCGTCTGCCCCTTAGTTTCCAAAGGCCTGTCTGAACAAGAAGGCCCTAACCTGCCTTCCTAGCGGAGGGAACCAGTCTAACTCCTTCTGTAAGGGAATTCCACAATATGGGAGCAGATACAGAAAAAACTTCCCTGTCACCACCAACCACGCCTCTGATGTTGGTGATACTGAGGATTTTCACACCTGGGTAGGTTTGTACAGGGAGGTAGGAAAATTAGCATATTTTTTGCTCTAAAAGACTCACTTTTCCCCTCCTAAAAAGTAAGGGGAAATGTCTGTGTGTCTTATGGAGCGAATGCAGTCTGCGCAGCTATCCCAGAAGCCAGAACAGCAAGAGGGATTGCTGCTTTCACTGTGCAGCGATCCCTCTTGCTGTTCTGGCTTCTGAGATTCAGAATATTTTTTTTCTTGTTTTCCTCCTCCAAAAACTAGGTGCGTCTTGTGGTCTGGTGCATCTTATAGAGCGAAAAATACGGTATATGGCTTGGGTGACCTGAAATATCTTATCAGTGCTAATTGCTGTTATTAAATAACTGCGAATCAAAAATTATTGCTAATTCCCAGAGTGGTTTAAAAGTCAATCCCTCTTCACAGGGAAACTCTGGGAATTCTAGCTGTGGTGGGGGATATAGGGTCTCCTAGCAACTTTCAGCACCCTTAACAGACTACAGTTCCCAGAATTCTTTGTGGGGAGCTATGGGTGTTTGAAGGGGTACATTAGCGCTTCAGATGTACAATTGGGATGTGGCCAGGGACAAATAGTCTAGTTTCCCCCTCCCTCTATTAAAATTACCCTAGTGTACCACTTGGAGTGTGGTTCCTTACACTCTGCCACCATACAGACAAGTCTGATTCTGAAATCTATACAGGCTACTCCACATTTACAGTGTGGTGTAGAGAGCCAGTGTGGTGTAGTGGTTAAGAGCAGTGGACTCGTAATCTGGTGAACCGGGTTCGCTTCCCCGCTCCTCCACCTGCAGCTGCTGGGTGACCCTGGGCCAGTCACACTTCTCTGAAGTCTCTCAGCCCCACTCACCTCACAGAGTGTTTCTTGTGGGGGAGGAAGGGAAAGGAGATTGTTAGCCACTTTGAGACTCCTTATTTTAGTGATAAAGCGGGATATCAAATCCAAATTCTTCTTCTTCTTCTTCTTCTTCTTCTTCTTCTTCTTCTTCTTCTTCATGGGGGGCTACTTTCCAAGGCACGGCACCTCTAAAAATCTCTTATACCGCATTTACTCGAATCTAATGCTCACCTTTTTCGCCAAATTACGATGCGAAAACTAAGGTGCGCATTAGATTCAATGGCACATTTGCATTCGCCAGGAAATACTTTTTTGGTTTCAAGGTTCTGAAAATTAAGGTGCGCGTCAGATACGGTGGCACATTAGACTTGAGTAAATACGGTATTGGGAACACCATTGGAAAAAGCTTGCAGCTCCCAACTCTCCACAGTCCTCAGAAGTTCAGTGCAAGGACTCCTGCGATTGCACTTGCAAAGGCTTGTGGGATTACTAGGCACTGTTTTTGCAGTTTTCACACTCTTTTAGCGCTTTTCCATGCCGCTTCCGGGTTTGTGGCAGTGCGCACGTGTGCAGTCGTGTGTACCTTGAGCACCTGTGAACGGGGAGTTGCCTATAATGTATTTTGTGTACATAAATAATTGAGTCCTAGGAGAGCCTAGGGCTTGCCGATCAGAAGGTTGGTGGTTCGAATCCCCGTGAAGGGGTGAGCTCCCGTTGCTCTGTCCCTGCTCCGGCCAACCTAGCAGTTCAAAATCACGTCAAGTGCAAGTAGATAGATAGGTACCGCTCCGGCGGGAAGGTAAACAGCGTTTCCGTGCGCTGCTCTGGTTCGCCAGAAGTGGCTTAGTCTTGCTGGCCACATGACCCGGAAGCTGTACGCCGGCTCCCTTGACCAGTAAAGCAAGATGAGCGCCGCAACCCCAGAGTCGTCCGTGACTGGACCTAATGGTCAGGGGTCCCTTTACCTTTACCTTAGGATCACACAGGAGCTGGGCTTGGGGGTTGGGCAGGTCTCTAGCCTTATCAGTGCTCCTACAGGGGCAATCCAAATGAAGTGTTTTTATAGCTGCCCCACAGTGTTACGAAAGATGCTGGGACCATCGTGTGTTTTCAGGAAAAGTTTCCCTTCCTTTCCTACAGGGGGAGCTGTTGCTCAGTAGCAGAACATCTGCTTTGCATGCAGAAGGTCCCGGGTGCAAACCCCGCCGTCTCCAGGTAGGATTGGGGAACCATGCTTGTTTTTTAACCCCTGTAGGGATGCTGCTGCCCTCAGTGCGGGAACAACAGAGATAGCTAGACTAAGGCCTAATAACAACAACAACAACAACAACAACAATAACAATAATAATTTTTTATTTATACCCCGCCCTCCCCAGCCAAGGCCAGGCTCAGGGCGGCTAACAACCAATAATAAAAACAAGCTGATTAAAATACAATTTAAAAGATTAAGATGCAACATTAAAACAATTAGGGAGCAATCTCTTCATAGGAGGAGAAAGGAAAAAGAAAGGGGGAGGGAATCAAACTGATTCTGAGCCAAAGGCCAGGTGGAACAACTCTGTCTTTTTTTTTTTTTTTTTAATAATTTTTATTAATTTTACAACATAAACAAAAAACAAACAAACATAACACGACTTCCTCATACCTCCCCTTCACTGCATCCTTGTTTTAAAATTTTTTAGCAATCCTTCATCCATTTTTATATTTAATTCTCTTTAAAATTTTCTTAAGCTTAAATTTTTTCAGCTGTAATTCTTTTTATCAAATCCCTTGACATCTTAACATTCCGAAATTTTACAACAATTTTTAAGATAGATTTTAAATTTTTTCCAGTCCTCTTCCACTGTCTCTCTCCTCTGGTCACGAATTCTGCCGGTCATCTCTGCCAGTCCCATAAATTCAGTCACCGGAACAACTCTGTCTTACAGGCCCTGCGGAAAGAGATCAGATCCCGCAGGGCCCTGGTCTCATGAGGCAGAGCGTTCCACCAGGCTGGAGCCAGTGCTGAAAAGGCCCTGCCTCTGGTTGAAGCTATTCTAACTTCCTTAGGGCCCGGGACCACTAGGGTGTTGCTATTTATGGACCTTGAGGCTCTCCGTGGGGCAGACCGGGAGAGGCGGTCCCGTAGGTACGAGGGTCCCAGGCCGTGAAGGGCTTTCAAGGTCAAAAGCAGCACCTTAAATCTGACCCTGTACTCCACCGGGAGCCAGTGCAGTTTGAAAAGCACGGGGTGAATATGCTCCCATGGCAGGGACCCCGTGAGGAGCCTCGCTGCAGCATTCTGCACCCGCCGGAGTTTCTGGGTCAGCTTCAAGGGCAGCCCCATGTAGAGCGAATTACAGTGGCCTTGACTCCGGCCTCAGACATTAGAACACCGGACTGACAAGGGTTAAAGACTTAAGGACTGACATTATTCGGAACCAGGAAAAGAGACATTGGAGAAGCCTAGAATGAGAAATGCTTTTTGTAACAAATTTATATTTATGGAATTAGTGTAATTCTAATGAAATCTTAAGGATGCTGGAAAGGAAGTAATTGGTTTTAGCAGAAAGGTTAAATATGGTTTAAATTGAAGAATTTTAAAGATTTGAGGACAAGATAAAATTAATGAAATTAACGCAAGAAAAAATGAAATGGTTTGAGTAATAAGGTGAAATAGGAATTTGTAAGAATGGTTTGATTATAAATGAAAATATGAGGTAACATCATATGGGGATATATAATTAAGGGTAAGACAAGAGGCTATGAATTTGCTGAATTAATTTTTAAATGGAATACAAAGAGGGAGGTGAGAGGAAGTCAGGAAAATAAGTAAAAGAATGCTGAGAATTTGAAAGGAGAGATTTTTATTTTTATTTTTTTAATCTTTTTGCCTTTTGTGTGGAATTCTTGATTTTTGATTTTTGTAATTTTCCTTTGTTTTTTGATGTCTATCCTCTTTTGTTATTTTTGTGGTCTTTTTTCTTGAGAAAACCTAATAAAATATTATTAAAAATATATATATACAGTGGCCTTGACTCTGGCCACATTCGCACCCACACATTTACAGTGCTGCGGTAGCAGGTTGTAGCTTCTCCCCCCCCCCCAAAAAAATAAAAATTTCTGGGAGCTGTAGTTTATTAAGGGCACTGAGAGTTGTTAGGAGGCCCCGGTTCCTCTTCACAGGGAGCTCTGGGGATTGTAGCTCCATGAGGGGGATAGGAAGGGGTTGCTAAAACTACATTTCCCATATACAGTGGTACCTCAGGTTACAGACTCCGCTAACCCAGAAATAGTGCTTCAGGTTAAGAACTTTGCTTCAGGATAAGAACAGAAATTGGGCTCCGGCAGCACGGCACCAGCAGGAGGCCCCATTAGCTAAAGTGGTGCTTCAGGTTAAGAACCGTTTCAGGTTAAGTACGGACCTCCGGAACGAATTCAGTACTTAACCCGAGGTACCACTGTATTTTTGGGTGTGGGAGGGAGCCCTGGCTGTTTAAAGTGGAATCATAGTCCTTTAGCTGTGGTGTGAATCGTGGCCACTGTATGAGGCAGCCGTCTATGATCCTGTCTGAACAAGAACAATGAGGACTGGAATACTGCTCTCTCTTTGTTTTGGAGAGAGAAAGCATGATAACCAAGTGGGAAAAGTGTAGGAAGTCTGTCTCCAGGCAAGGCTGTTTAGGTCCCCTGTTTTTTTTTGTTTTTTTTTTAATGTTTTAAACTATTTTTTATTTTATTTAAAGAAGGTATTTTAATTCACAAATTGAAAGAGCAAAAACAGTTATACATAAAACAATTGTGAAAGATTTCAACGTAAGTGAAGAAATACAGAAAGTATATAGCACCAGACATATTAATAACATTTACCACATAAAAAGGAGGTGGGATAAGAGCACTGAGCTGTCTGATAGAATTTGTGTTCATTTGTTGTTGTTGTTTTAAAAGAAAACTTCTTATCAAACTGATACACCGGAGAGAAAATGCTACCATATTGTGAGTTTTTGCTGTGGAAAGTCTAAAGAGAGAGAGTCTGGAATGCACCCCCCTCACTCTTTATATGTAGCAGAATTTGGAGGGTTATGAGGTGGTAAAAGCCTCAGGTGCTGACTACAATGGTTAGGGTAGGGAGAGTAGAAACAACGCCCTTGGAAATGTTGTCAGTACCATACAGATGACAAAACACAGACCATCCATAACAAAACCTATCTACCTTCTGGTGCCAGACAGAAGATCTCGTTTAGGGATGTGGAATCGGTGGCCTTTCAGCTGCCTTTGGACTCTCATTTCCCACCAGCCTGAGCATAGCACGGCCAATGGTCAGGGATGATGGGAACTGGAGTCCAGCAACATCTGAAGGGCCACAGGCTTCTCCATGCCTGCACTAGAAGAACTTCTCTCAAGGCTTTTTCACAATTGCTTTGCTAAAGGTTCCTGCTAAAGGCCTTTGATTAACCGGTGGCAACAAGCTAACTGTCCTGTCCACCTGCTTGAAGAAGAGTCTGGTGCTGCAACAGAGTCAGCAAAGGACATGGAAGCCTTGAGTTTTGTAGCAGGATGACAAGAGAGGTTCAAAGATATGCTGCTGTTTTGGGGGCACCGGGTGTGAATCGTGGCCACTGTATGAGGCAGCCATCTATGATCCTGTCTGAACAAGAACAATGAGGACTGGAATACTGCTCTCTCTTTGTTTTGGAGAGAGAAAGCATGATAACCAAGTGGGAAAAGTGTAGGAAGTCCGTCTCCAGGCAAGGCTGTTTAGGTCCCCTGTTCCGAAACCCCGGAGAGTGGCTGAGCTAGTTGAGTAGAGCAGCTTCCTGTGAACTTGGCCACATCCATGCCACCCACATTTAAAGCAGATGGGCTCCCCCCCCCAAAAAAAATTCTGCAAACTACAGTGGTACCTCGGGTACCTCGGCACTTACCGTATTTTTACAGTATTTTTACAGTATTTACAGTATTTTTACCGTATTTTTACCGTATTTTTACAGTGGTACCTCGGCACTTACCGTATTTTTCGCTCCATAAGACGCACCTAGTTTTTGGTGGAGGAAAACAAGAAAAAAAATATTCTGAATCTCAGAAGCCAGAACAGCAAGAGGGATCGCTGCGCAGCGAAAACAGCAATCCCTCTTGCTGTTCTGGCTTCTGGGATAGCTGCGCAGCCTGCATTCGCTCCGTAAGATGCACACACATTTCCCCTTTTTAGGAGGGAAAAAGTGAGTTATAGAGCAAAAAATACAGTAATTCATTCCGGAGGTCCATACTTAACCTGAAACTCTTCTTAACCTGAAGCACCACTTTAGCTAATGGGGCCTCCTGCTGCCACTGCGCCGGAAGAGCATGATTTCTGTTCTCATCCTGAAGCAAAGTTCTTAACCTGAAGCACTATTTTTGGGTTAGCGGAGTCTGTAACCTGAAGCGTCTGTAACCTGAAGCATATGTAACCCGAGGTACCACTGTAGTTTGTTCAGGGTGCTGGGACTGGCAGCTGTGGGAAACTACAGTTCCCAGGATTCTTTTGAGGGGTAAGCCATCTTCATTAAAGCCAGTCTTCTGTCCTGTGTTGTTTTGGGCAGCAGGTAGAGTATTTGATATTTAACCTTCCCCTTTCAAAAGGCCTCCCTGAACCCAGCAAAGCAGAATATCTTTGAGAAGGCTAAGCTTGAGCCCTTCTGTCTGATGTGCTAGGTTTTTTTTTAATGCAGGGAGCTATTTTGAAGACGTGTGCATTTGTTTTACGGGCCATGCTTATAACCATGCGTGCAAGCAGCTAAAAGCCAAAATTACGGTTCTCAGATCGGTTTGCAACAATCAGTAATGTGAGTTACCTGCCCCACAGGTAAAAGGTAAGAGACGATGGGGTTGGTGGAGAGGAGGAAAGACAAACCAGCACAGGCAGTACTTTTTTGTTATTGTTTTTTTAAATAGATATTTATTAAAGTTTTTAGCAAGATACAACAAAGAAGAAAAAACACAAAACAGAAAAATACAAAAAACACAAAAAATAGATAAAAAGAAAAAGAAAAAAATCCATTATTCTTTTGCTCATATTAAAGCTCATATCCTTATTTTCCTGACCTCCTCGCACCTTCCCTTTTTGTATTCCCATTTACATAATCAGATCAGCAAAACCTTACCCTCTTTTATTTATCTTAACTCTATATCTTAACATGTTACAACTCTGTTTTCATCCATTATCAATTCACTTATTGCATACTCTTTTTAACTTTGTTGCTAATACCACTTATTTCCAATCCAACATCATTTTAACATTCATTAATTTTATAATGTTTCTGCAGATAGTCTTTAAATTTCTTCCAGTCTTCTTCCACCAACTCTTCTCCCAGATCTCGGATTCTGCCAGTCATTTCCCAGCACAGTCAGTACTTTTGGAGTTTGTATAATTATTTTTTTTCTGATAGGAAGGAGGGAGTCATATATATAATTAAATTTTCTGTTTTACAGTTTAAAATATTCATTTCTACATCCTAAGATATCGATGACTTCCCTTCTCTTTCCATGGTTCATTTTACATATCATTAATCCCTGCGGTTGGCGCTGTGGTCTAAACCACTGAGCCTTGGGCTTTCTGTTTTTTGTTTTTTTAAAAATAATTTTTTATTAAGGTTTTAAAGATTACAGAAAAAAAAGAAAAAATAATGACAATCAAAAAAGAAAAAAGAAAAAACAATACATATATAGAAAGAAAAAACATCATCAAAAACCAAAAAAAAGATAAAGAACAAGTCAAACCTTTACATCACTTGCTTACGTTCACTTACTTCCTTGACCTCCTCACGCCTCCCATTTTTGTATTCTAATTCAATTTGTTGTTTCAGCAAATCCTTCCAACCTTATTTTTATCTTAATAATTTGTCTTAATATACTATAATTTTACATTCTCTCTTTCACCAACTCATTTTAACTTAATCCTTTATGTCATTTCTGCTAAAACCACATAATTTTCTTTTCCCAACATCTTTCTAGCAATCCTTAATTTTACAATATTTTTGAAGATAAACTTTGAATTTTTTCCAATCTTCTTCCACCAACTCTTCTCCTTGGTCCCGGATTCTGCCAGTCATCTCAGCCAGTTCCATGTACTCCATCACCTTCATCTGCCATTCTTCCTGGGTGGGTAGATCTTGTGTCTTCCAATACTTTGTGATGAGGAGCCTTGGGCTTTCTAATTGGAAGGTCGGCGGTTCGAATCCCCGCGACGGGGTGAGCTCCTGTTGCTCGGTCCCTGCTCCTGCCAACCTAGCAGTTTGAAAGCACTTCAAAGTGCAAGTAGATAAATAGGTACCGCTCTGGCGGGAAGGTAAACGGCGTTTCTGTGTACAGCTCTGGTTTTGCCAGAAGCAAAACCACATGACCCGGAAGAACTGTCTGTGGACAAACATCGGCTCCCTCGGCCAGTAAAGCGAAATGAGCACCGCAATCTCAGAGATGTTCGCGACTGGACTTAACTGCCAGGGGTCCTTTACCTTTGATCCCTGCATATTTTACAAAAACAATACCATTCAGTATTTCATTATTGTTGTTGTTTAGTCGTTCAGTCGTGTCCGACTCTTCGTGACGCCATGGACCAGAGCACGCCAGGCACTCCTGTCTTCCACTGCCTCCTGCAGTTTGGTCAAAATTCCATTATTTCAACCATCTTAATTTATACTTTATATAATTTGGAAGACATCTGAAGGCATCCCTTTTTAGGGAAGCTTTTAATGTTTAATAGACTCTTGTATTTTAATATTCTTTTGGAAGCTGCCCAGAGTGGCTGGGAAAACTCAGCCAGATGGGCGGGGTATACATAAATTATTATTATTATTATTATTATTATTATTATTATTATTATTATTACTACTACTACTACTATACTGTTGATTTTTTTCTTAATATTGCCAGCGTTTTCAGCCTTACACAGTTATTTCCCATATATTCAATGAATGTTTTCCAATCTTCTCTAAACGTATGTTCTTCTTGTTCACTTGTTCTATAAGTTAAATCTTCAAGTTGCGCATATTCTGTCAACTTAAGTTGCAATTCTTCTTTATTTTGGACCTCACTCGTTTTCCATTGGGGGGCTAACAAAACCCGGGCCGCAGTAGTAGCATACATAAATAAGCTTTTTTGACACCTGGAGATTTCAGTCTAAATTATCTACAACAGAAACGACTCTGGTTTGTGGGGTGGGGAGTACTTTTAAACATTTTTTTCCAGTTCATTATGGATCATTTCCCAATACCCTTTTACCAGTTTACAAGTCCACCACATATGAAAGAATGTTCTTCCGCCTCTTTGCATCCCCAGCATTTATCTGAGTATGTTGTTCTTTAGCTGTGCGGTCTCAGACTTGACTGATAGCAGTTCAGGAGAACCTTTACTATCAGATAAACCAGGCTTCCTCAACTTTGGCCACCCAGATGTTTTTGGCCTACAGCTCCCATGATCCCTAGCTAGCAGGACCAGTGGTCAGGGATGCTTGGAATTGTAGTCCCAAACAGCGGTGTAGCGTGGGTTGTCAGCACCCGGGGCAAGGCAAGTAATTTGTGGCCCCTAACCCGGGGCAAGGCAAGTAATTTGCGCCCCCTAACCCGGGGCAAGGCAAGTAATTTGTGCCCCTAACCCCTAACCTGCCGCCGCTGCCAGCTTCTTGCTGCTGCCTGGGCTGGTCGGGTGTGGTTCTCTCCCGCGCTCAGCGCTGTGCTGGGCGGCCGCTGCACTGTCCCTCCCCCAGATAGTCCCTCCCTCCCTCGCTCTCTCTCCGCTCCGCACCGCAACGCACGCCTGGCACCCTTCCCCTCCACAGTGGGCGGCGACCCGGCAGCTCGGATTGAATTCGCACAGCCAGCACTGCAGTGAGAGAGAGTGAGTGAGCCAGGTAGGGGCAGAGAGCTGCGAGTGCGAGCGCGCCCCCCCCCCAAATGTTGTGCCCGGTGCGGCTCCCCTGCAGCCCCCACGCTATGCCACTGGTCCCAAAACATCTGGAGGGCCAAGGTTGAGGAAGCCTGAGATAAACTATATGAATGAACCCTGACTCTGGATGGAATTGATGCGCCCCCCCCTCCCCTTTCTTTCTCCCTTTCTCTATCTGTTTCACCAATCCCCCCCCCCCCACAGCTGCCTAACCAATTCAGGAGGAAGGCTGAAGATGACAGCGGTGGACGCTCTGTCCGACAGCTCAGACGCCGTGGAGATGGAGGACACGTCCGCTTCCCAGTTCCAGGTGGAGAAGCATTCGTGGGAGGGGCTGCGTGACATCATCCACAGCAGCCGCAAGTACACGGGGATGATCGTGAACAAGGCGCCCCATGACTTCCAGTTCGTGCGGAAGACCGAAGAGTCAAGCCCTCACTCCCATCGGCTGTATTACCTGGGTAAGATTGGATTGGGCTGGGAACCAAAGAGTCGGAGGCACCTTGTGTCTCAGTGGAATTGCGTATAATTGAAAACCATTGAAAAAACCTTCAAACCATTAAAAGATCTAATGGTGAGGATTTGCTGATCAAACAATTTAAACTGGAATATAAGAAAGGGTGGTATGAGGAGGTCTGGAAAGTAAGTTAAAAGAAAATAAGTAAATGGAATCTATATGTGTTTCTTCTTTTTCTTCTTTTTCTTTTTTTAAACTGTTTTTACTTTTTGCATTTTTGCATTTTTGTTTTTTCTTTTCTTTTTGTTATAATGTATTAACTTTGAAAACCTTAATAAATATTTTTAAAAAAGGGGAAAAAAAGAAAAAACCTTCAAACACCCTGTTCTGCCCCAACCCCCGTTCCACCCTTTTAGTGATGTTTCAGTTACGCCTTTATGATGTTTCCAGGTTACTTCTGGGTTCAGTGTGATGTGTGTTTACGCATGCACATGTTGAACGTGTGTAAACGGAGGGCTGCCTGTATTTATTTATTTTATATTTATTTTAAAATGTGCATGTTCCTTTTCGAGGAGCTTCTTCCATGAAGCAGCTTACAATCTTAAAAGCAAAACAAAACCCAGCTCCACCTGACGGACATGGGTTCTAGGAGTTCTGTGGATTCTCTCTCACTTCCTCCCTCCCTCTCCCTAACTCTCTTGATAGAGGGTAGATTTAAGGCACGGGTAGGCAAACTAAGGTCCGGGGGCCGGATCTGGCCCAATCACCTTCTGAATCCGGCCCACAGACTGTCCGGGAATCAGCGTGTTTTTACATGAGTAAAATGTGTGCTTTTATTTAAGATGCATCTCTGGGATATTTGTGGGGCATAGGAATTACCGTATTTTTTGCACCATAACACTCACTTTTTTCCTCCTAGAAAGTAAGGGGAAATGTCTGTGCGTGTTATGGAGTGAATGCCTACGGATGGCAGGGGGGATCTGCTGCAGTCGTGAGCAGAGGATCCATGGTTCCCCTTCCTTCCCTCCTCCGTGGCTCGCTTTGAAACAGCAAAGCGGGAGAAGAGCCGCTGAGTGGGGAGGAGAGAGGGACAGAGAGCCTTTTTGCTTTAAAGGAGCAAAGCGGGAGAGGAGAGGAGCCGCTTTGACGAGTCACCCCAAATTCACCAGCAGATCACATAGCATGTCCATGGCTACAGCTTGCACCAAAAAAATCACGCACCCACTGTTGACTGGGGGCGCAGTGGTGCAAAAACATGGTTACAAAGCATGGATCCACATGGATCCTCAGGATTTTTGCATTGGGCTACCCCAAACTCACCGTCAGATCACATGTCTGTGGCCACAGCATGAACCACAAAAATCATACATCCACTGTTTTGTTTAGAATATTTTTTTTTCTTGTTTTCCTCCTCTAAAAACTATGTGCGTGTTATGGTCGGGTGCGTGTTACAGAGCGAAAAATACGGTAGTTCATTTTTTCCATTCAAAATATAGTCCGCCCCCCAACAAGGTCTGAGGGACAGTGGACCAGCCCCCTGCTGAAAAAGTTTTCTGACCCCTGATCTAATGGTTTGGAGATAGGTAATTTTCATTTATGTGTGGAAGCCTTGGAACCAGACTCCTGCCTAAGATGCGATCGTACTGTGCAGGACAGCTAAACAATAAACCAGCATTTTGAAAGAAATTCAGAAATACTCTTGCAAGAGCAAGAATTTTAATTGCTATGATATGGAAAGGAGATTCTACACCCTCAAAATTAGATTGGCAAAGTAAAATGTTAGAATATGCAGAACTAGCAATATTTAACAGCAAGATTCCGAGACCATACAGATCAAATATTTAATAGAGAGTGGAATATTTGCAGAGAATATTTAAAAGAACATTGTAACAACATAAATTCTTTGGCAAGTCTGGATTGATTTCTGCATGAAATAAAGAGATCGCCACAGAATTAACATAACAGAATAACTTAGGAGAGATAAAGTTGTGTAGCTGTAATGAAACTTAGAAAGCACAATGGGTGCGGGGATTGGAAGTCATGTTAGAATTAGTGACGGATGAACTCAATCTTTTCTTTTTTGTGTGTACGGAGTGTTAGTTTTGTTTTGCCATTCGCTGATTGTTGCGTAGTGCCTTGTTTTGTGTTTGTTTTGTTTTAAAAACTAATAAAGCATTAAAAGAAAGAAAGAAAGAAATTCAGAAATAAGAACGTAAAAGCATAAGGCAGATTGAAAAACAGTATTAAAACCAAAAAGCCAACAAGAAACACTCATGTCCTGCTATCCAAATTCTCATTATATGAAAATTCACTTATCCAAACACAATGAGATAGTACCCAAACCTCGCTGTGCACACTGCGGATTCAGATATTCAAACCTGTCTGTTGTACTGTAAACAAATAAGTGGTCTTCCTTGTCTTTTGCTGGTCAGCGGCAGTCATTTTGCCAGAAACTGTGGTGGGAGAGAGGGACAGGGAGAGATACCTGAAGGAGCGTCTCCACCCCCATCGTTCTGCCCGGACGCTGAGGTCCAGCGCCGAGGGCCTTCTGGTGGTTCCCTCATTACGAGAAGCAAAGCTACAGGGAACCAGGCAGAGGGCCTTCTCAGTAGTGGCACCCGCCCTGCGGAACGCCCTCCCACCAGATGTCAAAGCGATAAATAACTACCTGACATTTAGAAGACATCTTAAGGCAGCCCTGTTCAGGGAAGTTTTTAATCTGTGATATTTTAGTGTATTTTTGGTTTTTATGGAAGCCGCCCAGAGTGGCTGGGGAAACCCAGCCAGATGGGCGGGGTACAAATAATAAATTATTATTATTATTATTATTATCGCATTTTCCCTTCATTGTTTGACTTTTGCAAGGATTCAGAGGATTTCCCTGGGTTTACCTGTTATTTTGGGATCACGTGTTTGTGCATTAGAAAATTCCCCATGGGAATCAATGAAAATTGTCGGCTTGTTAAGTGAACGTTCACCTAACAATTGATTTCCTGAGAATGTATTGTGTTCGGACAGTGGGAGCTGTGCATAGACTAATTTGAGGAGGTGGAGAGTGGCGTTGAATGGCAATTATGGGGTTTTCGCTTCACTTCTACGAGGAGAGAATTCTAGAGAACCTGTGGCGCTATGTAGTGGATGCGTGGTTTGCAAACATGATCCATGTGGGAGGCACATTCGCAACCCGCACCGGCGCGTCTGCACACGTGCGGGTCGTGATTTGGCGCTTCTGTGCATGTGCAAAGCGTAATTCAGAGGTTCTGCGCGAGCGCCGAAACATCGAAGTTACCCGTTCCAGTACTTCCAGGTTCGGTGCGGTGTGCAACCCGAAAGCACACAACCTGAACCGTCTGTAACCCGAGATATGACTGTACTGTAAAAGCACGAGCTTGAATTGGTTCCCATTTCAACAGGAATGCCGTACGGAAGCAGGGAGAACTCTCTCCTCTACTCTGAGATTCCCAAAAAGGTACGGAAGGAAGCCTTGCTCCTGTTGTCGTGGAAGCAGATGCTGGACCACTTCCAGGTGAGGCATGAGCGGTGGAGGGTGAGCTGTGGCTTCACTGCGCTCGGCAGACTCGGGAACTGTTCTGGGGGAAAAACCAGAGCAAAAAAACCACAATTCTGATTCCACATCTAGAATAAATCGGAGGCAGGGGAAACTTTTTCCGTGATGGAGGCTGACCCCCTCTCCCACAGCAGAAGCTGGCACTGCCCAAGATTCTCGCTCCACCCACTCTATTGGGGCAGCTCCATCAGGCCTCAGCTCCTATTCCATCAGGTTGCCTAATTGAGAAAGATGGGAAGCAGAAGACTCGCTCCATCAGCTTTGTTGAAAGACCAGCTCCCCCCAGGCACCTTCTGTCCCTAAAACTATGCAAGCTGGTCATAAGAACAGCTGTTTTAAAAACCAGTGCCTGAGTTTGATTCCCTCTCCCCACTGTCCCTTTTCTCTTATATAATAATAATAATAATAATAATAATAATAAATTTATACCCCGCCCATCTGGCTGAGTTCCCCAGCCACTCTGGGCGGCTCCCAATCAAGTGTTAAAAACAATACAGCATTAAATATTAAAAACTTCCCTAAACAGGGCTGCCTTCAGATGTCTTTTAAAGATAAGATAGCTGCTTATTTCCTTCACATCTGAAGGGAGGGTGTTCCACAGGGTGGGTGCCACTACCGAGAAGGCCCTCTGTCTGGTTCTCTGTAACCTCACTTCTCACAATGAGGGAACCGGCAGAAGGCCCTCGGTGCTGGATCTCAGTGTCTGGGCTGAACGATGGGGGTGGAGACGCTCCTTCAGGTATACAGGACCGAGGCTGTTGAGGGCTTTAAAGGTCAGCACCAACACTTTGAATTGTGCTTGGAAATGTACTGGGAGCCAATGTAGGTCTTTCAGGACTGGTGTTATGTGGTCCCGGCGGCCGCTCCCAGTCACCAGTCTAGCTGCCGCATTCTGGATTAATTGCAGTTTCTGGGTCACCTTCAAAGGTGGCCCCACATAGAGCGCATTGCAGTATACACCGCCCTATACCCTGGGTCTCAGGGTGGTTCACAGAATAAAATCAAGATATAAAAACACAAAACACATAATAAAAATGAAAACAACAACCCAGTAGCTCCCCCCCAATCACATTTTAAAAGGGCATAGGATGTAAATCAGATCAACCAAAAGCCTGGTTAAAAAGGAACGCTTTTGCCTGGCACGTAAAGATTGTACAGTGGTGCCTCGCAAGACGAAATTAATCCGTTCTGCGAGTCTCTTCGTCTAGCGGTTTTTTCGTCTTGCGAAGCAAGCCCATTGACCGCTTAGTGGATTAGCGCTATTAGCGGCTTTTAGCAGCTTAGCGGATCAGCTGATAAGCGGCTTAGCGGCTTAGAAAAAGGGGGGGGGAACCCCGCAGGAACTCAAGACATTTTCGTCTTGCGAAGCAAGCCCATAGGGAAATTCGTTTTGCGAAGCGCCTCCAAAACGGAAAACCCTTTCGTCTAGCGGGTTTTCCGTCTTGCGAGGCCTTCGTCTTGCGGGGCACCACTGTATAATGAAGGCACCAGGCAAACTTCCCTGGGGAGAGCATTCCACAGAAGGGGAGCCACTGCAGAGAAGGCCCCGTTCTTGTGTTGCCACCCTCCGCACCTCTTGAGGAGGAGGCACACGACGGAGGGCCTCAAAAGTTGATCTCAGGGTCTGGGTAGGTTCATATGGAAAGAGGCGGTCCTTGAGGTATTGGGGTCCTGAGCCATTTTAAGGCTTTGTAGGTCAAAACCAGCACTTCCTTGTGTGTTGTGCATTTTTAGATTCTAAGCCTGCAAGCAGGGACTGTCTTGTTCCAACTGATTATACGGAAGCCGCTCTGGGAGGCTGGGTTTTTTTGGGGTACAAATCCCCCTAAGTAAACAAATAAGATTTGCACAGTAGGTTGGTGGCAGAGCTTTCTCGTGTTTTTTCTGCGTGTACCTTCATGACCTTTTGGGGGGGGGCTCCCTCCCCTGTTTTCCACCAGGCCACCCCCCACCACGGGATGTATTCCAGGGAGGAAGAGCTGCTGAGGGAACGCAAGCGGCTAGGGGTCTTTGGGATCACTTCCTATGACTTCCATAGCGAGAGCGGCCTCTTCCTGTTCCAGGCCAGCAACAGCCTTTTCCACTGCCGGGACGGAGGCAAGAACGGCTTTATGGTGAGCGTGCATGAAAGGCAGCAGCCATCCCACGCTGCGCTGATTCATAGAATCCGAGAATCCTAGAGTTGGAAGAGACCCCAAGGGCCATCGAGTCCAACCCCCTGGCAAGCAGGAAACACCATCAGAGCACTCCTGACATATGGTTGTCAAGCCTCTGCTTAAAGACCTCCAAAGAAGGAGACTCCACCACACTCCTTGGCAGCAAATTCCACTGTCGAACAGCTCTTACTGTCAGGAAGTTCTTCCTAATGTTTAGGTGGAATCTTCTTTCTTGTAGTTTGGATCCATTGCTCCGTGTCCGCTTCTCTGGAGCAGCAGAAAACAACCTTTCTCCCTCCTCTATGTGACATCCTTTTATATATTTGAACATGGCTATCATATCACCCCTTAACCTCCTCTTCTCCAGGCTAAACCTGCCCAGCTCCCTTAGCCGTACCTCATAAGGCATCGTTTCCAGGCCTTTGACCATTTTGGTTGCCCTCCTCTGGACCCGTTCCAGTTTGTCAGTGTCCTTCTTGAACTGTGGTGCCCAGAACTGGACACAGTACTCCAGGTGAGGTCTGACCAGAGCAGAATACAGTGGCACTATTACTTCCCTTGATCTAGATGCTATACTCCTATTGATGCAGCCCAGAATTGCATTGGCTTTTTTAGCTGCCGCGTCACACTGTTGGCTCATGTCAAGTTTGTGGTCAACCAAGACTCCTAGATCCTTTTCACATGTACTGCTCTCAAGCCAGGTGTCACCCATCTTGTATTTGTGCCTCTCATTTTTTTTGCCCAAGTGCAATACTTTACATTTGTCCCTGTTAAAATTCATCTTGTTTGTTTTGGCCCAGTTCTCTAATCTGTCAAGGTCGTTTTGAAGTGTGATCCTGTCCTCTGGGGTGTTAGCCACCCCTCCCAGTTTGGTGTCATCTGCAAATTTGATCAGGATGCCCTTGAGTCCATCATCCAAGTCGTTGATAAAGATGTTGAATAATGTTGATAAATATGTTGATTCACAGCGCTTGGTAATTGTTGGTAAACTGCCCTTGGGTACGGAGGTTCTCTTTGCTGTCCTGTTCTTATCCACAGCGCTTAGTCATGGTCAGTATACAGTCGTACCTCCGCTTACGTATCCCTCTTTCGGTTTCTCCTTTCTGAACCTTTCCATTTTGTCTACCTCGAACCTCTGAGCGTTCAGCTTCATGGGTTGTGCATGAATTCTAGTACTTTCAAAAAAGAGAGGAAAACTTTCTCCCTACTCTCCCTGCGCCGTGGAGAGTTCACAGGTGTGTGCTGCTTGCCCGCAGATGTCTCCGATGAAGCCGCTGGAAATCAAGACGCAGTGCTCAGGCCCCAGAATGGATCCCAAAATCTGCTCCGCCAATCCGTCTTTCTTCTCGTTCATCAACAACAACGACCTTTGGGTTGCCAGCATCGAGACCGGGGAGGAGCGGAGGCTGACGTATTGCCAGAAAGGTGAGCGCTGTCTATAACACTCCCGTCTTGTGTGGAGGGGAAAATAAATATCCCTGCCTGATATTTTTTCTGCCTGGTACCAGATCAGCCTCTAAATTACCGTATTTTTCGCTCTATAAGACGCAACCCCCCTTAAAAAGTAGGGGGAAATGTGTGTGCGTTTTATGGGGCGAATGCAGGCTGCGCAGCTTTTGCTTTCGATCCCTCTTGCTCTCCTGGCTTCGCTTCACTGGAGAGCCGCTGGGCAGCTTTCCCTCTCTGCGCAGCGCCCCTTCAGCGAAGCAGCAGGAGAAACGGAGCCCCTTTGCTGGAGAGGCACTGAGCAGAGAGGGAGAGAACATTTTTTTTCTTGTTCTCCTCCTCTAAAACTAGGTGCGTCTTATAGAGCGAAAAATACGGCACGAAATTAACTTAGCTGGTAAGTTAAGGCAATTGTTGTTGGCATCTGTCTTGGGAAGCAATGCAGGAGATGAAGTCAAAATGTTGGCAGGCTGCAGCCTCTGCTTTGGCTGTAGACACCGATGCAGGAGAGACATGTTTTGTTGCAGTTGGGACAGATGAAGGTGTGCTTTTGGGCTGCTGCAGAAGCACCTCTGGTGTTTCCTCTCTCTTTGCTCCTCCCAGCAACCTTTCCTCCTCTGATCCCTGCTGTGGATGCATGACCTGACATTCTGTCTCCAGGCACTGTGGTCATTTGGGTTGACACTGCCAATCCCTCATGTCTTGTTTGCAAATACCAGCATGGTTAATGGTCTTGTCCATAGATTTCCTAAATGGGAGGTGTACAATGACCTTGGGGCCCAAGCCTAGTCTTTCTGTCCCTTGTCTTCAAATAATCCGATATGATAGCTGAAGAGAGAGGGAATTCTTGTGTAACCAGTTCCCATGTACAGTGGTTCCTTGGGTTAAGGACTTAATTCGTTCTGGAGGTCCATTCTTAACCTGAAACTGTTCTTAACCTGAAGCACCACTTTAGCTAATGGGGCCTCCCACTGCTGCCGCACCACTGGAGCACGATTTCTGTTCTCATCCTGAAGCAAAGTTCTTAACCCGAGGTACTATTTCTCAGTTAGTGGAGTCTGTAACCTGAAGTGTCTGAAGCGTATGTAACCGAGGCACCACTGTATCCTGTAAATCAGAATTACAATCCTTAGAGCTTTTTGGAGGGTTATAAACATTTGTTCAGGTTTGTTCAGAACCCTGTAGGCTAGTCTAGTGAATAATTTGAAGACAAGGCGAGTTGACTTTTAAGTTTGTGGCCACCCCTTCTTACGATAATTCCTTGGGGGCAGTGAGATGGTGCTGTTGGGGGACACAACCTTGTCTGCAGGGCCTTGTCTGTTGGGCCTTGTCTGCAGAAGGACATGGAAGAGAGGACCTGGCTCGGTCATTTTATTTATATCATAAAATGGCCTTGACTATGAGCAAGGCATAGGGACGCGGGTGGCGCTGTGGGTTAAACCACAGAGCCTAGGACTTGCCGATCAGAAGGTCGGTGGTTCGAATCCCCGCGACGGGGTGAGCTCCCGTTGCTCGGTCCCTGCTCCTGCCAACCTAGCAGCTCGAAAGCATGTCAAAGTGCAAGTAGATAAATAGGTACCGCTCCAGTGGGAAGGCAAACGGCGTTTCCGTGTGCTGCCCCTGGTTCGCCAGAAGTGGCTTAGTCCTGCTGGCCACTTGACCCGGAAGCTGTACGCCGGCTCAAAAGCGAGATGAGCGCCGCAACCCCAGAGTCAGCCACGACAGGACCTAATGGTCAGGGGTCCCTTTACCCTTTATGAGCAAGGCAGCTTCCCTTTTTCTTAGGGGCGTTGCAGCCCATCGGAGAAAACCACTCAGGGCTGGGTGATCATAGCCAGCTGTGCTAGGTTCAGTTCCCTGGCCCAAACTCTGCCTCCTCTCTCCCCATTGCAGGCTTATCCAGCGTGCTAGATGACCCCAAATCTGCAGGCGTAGCCACGTTCGTCATTCAGGAGGAGTTTGACCGGTTTACGGGGTACTGGTGGTGTCCCACATCTTGCCAAGAAGGTGAGTGCTCTGGGCACCGAGGCCACGCAACGATCCTACCAGCACTTAGATCAGCCTTTTCCCATCTTTTGTTCCCAAGTGCTGTTGGACTGCAACTCAGATCAGTCCTTGACAGCATGGACAGCTATCGGGGAAGATGAGTTGCCTTTTCTCTCAAAGCCCCAAAGACAGCAACCTTTTCTTATAGGGGAGCCACTCCATCCCCATTACGCAGGTGGCACTGTGGTCTAAACCACTGAGCCTCTTGGGCTTGCCAGTCGGAAGGTCAGCGGTTCGAATCCCAGCAACGGAGTGAGCTCCCGTTGCTCTGTCCCAGCTCCTGCCAACCTAACAGTTTGAAAGCACGCCAGTGCAAGTAGATAAATAGGCACCGCTGTGGCGGGAAGGTAAGCGGCGTTTCCATGCGCTCAGGTTTCCATCACGGTGTCCCGTTGCACCAGAAGCGGTTTAGTCCTGCTGGCCACATGACCCGGAAAGCTGGCTGCGGACAAACACCGGCTCCCTTGGCCTGAAAGCAAGATGAGCACCGCAACCTCATAGTCACCTTTGATTGGACTTAACCATCCAGGGGTCCTTTACATTATTATTATTATTATTATTATTATTATTATTATTATTATTATTATTAAAATTCATATACCGCCCTTCTTCCGAAAATCTCAGGACTGTTCACAATATAAAAATACAGGATAAAAGCACAAAATAAAGAGTTAAAACAAAAACAAAGCAAAACAATACACCCTCAAACACATTTAAAAGGCCTTAAAATATTAATCGGCCAAAGGCCTGGTGGAAGAGGAACATTTTCATTTAAAGATGTACAATGAAGGCACCAGACAAACCTTTGGGAGGGAGCCACCACAGAAAAGGCCGGTTCTTGTGTTGCCGCTCTCTGGACCTCTCGTGGAGGAGGCACACAAAGAAGGGCCTGGCTGTTTGACAGCTTCCCGTGTTTGTGTTCAGTCCAGCCTTTTGTTCAGAGCAACGAGGGCTGCAGTCTCAACTTTATTTTTAAAGGGAGGATTTGGGGCACAGAGTCTGGGTTGGTTTATATGGGGAAGGGCAGTCCTTGAGGTATGGCCCATTTTTCTGAACCTTTTCCAGATCTACAATATCCCTTTGGAGGTGAGCGAGTTCCATAGGCTAATTGTGTGCTGTGTTAATAAGTACTTTTACCTGTCATCAGTTTCCACATTGAGCTTTCATGTGGCATAGAAGCCGCTTCCAGGAATATTTGAAGAAATTGGAGTTCTTGTTGAAAGTACACTGAAAAGGATATACCAAGAGCTCTGGCCAAAAGTTTCAATACAAGGAATAATTCCTACTCGAGAGTTGAAAAGAAAAACGTGTATATTCTGCTAAGAATAACAGTTTTAAACTAATAGTAAATTTAAACACAACGTATAAGTGCGACAGTTTTAAAATAATAGTAAATTTAAACACAATGTTTAAGTGCAGAAATAATGTAGTTTCAAATATGCAGTAATATAGTATAAAGGTACATAAAATACCAGTACACAACAATTGTTTTATACAAGTCTCAATAGCAGTCAAAAAGAGTCCATATTATATAAGGTCAGAATAAAGAATCAAATAGGGCCAAAAAGAAGTATGAATTAGATGTACGACTCAGTAGTGGTGACCAGGACAGGGCCCTGTTTCGGAGTAATTGCCTTCTTCAGCTCGAAAGAAAATTTGGATTCATTTATCGAAGACGCATGTTGGAAAAAGAAACACAAAAGAATTGAATGATACAGACTTCCAACAGATTTATATTCCTTAAAAAACCGAGCTGAAGAAGGCAATTACTCCGAAACAGGGCCCTGTCCTGGTCACCACTACTGAGTCGCTTCCAGGAATATAGCAGAATAGAGCACAAGTTTAGCACTTGTTTTTGTGATATTTTGCAAATGAAAATTCCCCCCACCCCTGGAAGCAAACAACATGGAAATGACCGCTAAGCTTGCCCCATGTTCTGCTGCATTTCTGGAAGTGGCTTTTGTGTCATGTGAAAGCTCAAAACACAATGCAGAAATTAGCAGTTAGGGAAAAACCTTGGGAAAATGGGATAAACTGCTCTGCAAATGCAGCCTTGGACCGCAATCTTCTAGACGTGAGCAGGAGTGTTTTCCTTGGAGAAATACAGCAGCAGTTTCCTGCCGCGCATTGCTGCATGCAGAACAAGTCTGTGTTGCACAGTCTTCTTCTTGTTGAATGGGCCACGCTCCGAGGTCAGTGTGTGCAGGAAGAGACTGCTGGGAGGAGCTGCCTCAGAATTTACCTCCCCACCTCGCCTCCTCGATCTAGGTCCCGAGGGCTGGAACACGTTACGAATCCTCTATGAGGAGGTGGACGAGTCGGAGGTGGAGATCATCCATGTTCCTTCTCCCGCCCTGGAAGAAAGGAAGACGGACTCATACCGCTACCCCAGGACAGGTCAGTGGGGGAGCTGTGGGGTGAGGATGAAGGGGGCTTGGAAAACCCCACCTGGCAGATGACATCGCCTTCTGCCTCTGACCCTTTTAATCAGAGGTGGCCGGAGTTGAACCCGGAACTCGCAGAATTCCTTAGGAGGCACCTCCACTTTCTTGGATTTCTCCTTGGATTCTGAATTTTCTTCTAGGAAAGCCAGATCATTTAAATTTTTGCCGCCCAGTGGCCGATGCAGTTGTTACTCACAAGAGAAAAAAAATGCAAGGCAGTCCAATAGCAGTTTTTAGTGTTGTAATCTTAGGGTGAAGGGTAACTGTAGAGATGGCAATTGTCCTGTGCTATTGACCAGCCAAGAACTGGGCTTGCCCTCTTCAACCTGTGGGTGCTCCTGCAGCCCCCGCTGTCCGGGCATCCTCCGGTATGCGCAGCTCTGGAAAAGGCACTTCCCTTCTTCTCCAGTGCACTCAGCGACATATACCAGATGGTATATGCACACTACACTTCTGGCATTACACAGCAAGAAGCGTGAGACATCGTAGAGCTAATCTACGTACCGTATTTTTTGCTCTATGAGATGCACCAGACCACAAGACGCACCTAGTTTTTGGAGGAGGAAAACAAGGAAAAAAATATTCTGAATCTCAGAAGCCAGAACAGCAAGAGGGATCTCTGCGCAGCGAAAGCAGCAATCCCTCTTGCTGTTCTGGCTTCTGTGATAGCTGCGCAGCCTGCATTTGCTCCATAAGACGCACACACATTTCCCCTTACTTTTTAGGAGGGAAAAATTGAGTCTTATAGACCAAAAAATACGGTATTTATTTACACACTTTGTACAGACAAAGCATTATGGTGTCTCTCACCAGCTACGAGAAAAAACAGAACGAAGTAAAAGCAAAAGTACAGTCCAACAGTACAGACAGTGGAAGAGAGATAAGGCTGTATTCCGTTCCCACGGTCTTCTCAGACAGGCATGTGATTGACACCAAACTCATCTGCAGCATCAGATGTGTGAAATACTAACACAACCTACATGAAGGGAAATCTTGGGAGGGCAGTGAGTGTTAAAAGCGTTCATCTCAGCTGCCTCCTCATGTCCTTCTTCCCTTCCATTCCAGGCAGCAAGAACCCCAAAATCTCGCTGAAGCTTGCTGAAGTTCAAGTGGATAGCCAAGGGAAGGTAAGGGAGCTGGGTTGCAGTTTGCTAATTGTCTTTGACTTCTTTCCTCTCTCGGGCTTTCCTTCGCAAAGCAAACTCAAAAGCAGCTCAAGGTATTAATATCCCGGCACCCCGAAACGAATTAAATCCATAATGCCTTTAACTTGGCCCAGAAGCAAATCGGCGGCTGGTGCGAATCTCTGAGCACAGCCGTTTTGTGCCAGCAAGACTCGTGTCGGCAACCAGTCGCTCTCTTAGCCTAACCTACCTCCCAGGGTTGTTGTGAGGATGAAAGAGAGGAAGGAGGAGAACCTTGGTGCACCACCTTGGGCTCCCCTGGAAGAAAAAGGCAGTGCTCATAAATTTAATCAATAAATGCAGGCAGCTTCCTGTTTCCTCGCTGTCAGGGAACTGCCATCGGAGCCAAGGGTGGAGATAAGGCTCCCTAATGACGCTGGAGAGGGAACCAGCAAGGAGAGAGGGGAAGCTTCTGCTGGGGAAGGAAATAGACGTGACGCTGGGGAGAAAGGGGAGTCTGAGGGAGCTTCAGAGGGAGGGATCCAGGACTCTTCCAGTGAAGCCAGCGGGGAGAGCAGGGGACCTCCTCTGGGAACGCCTACTCTGCGCAGAAAGCTGCCGCGCAGAGAAGCTAGGCGGCGATTGGGTGTGAAAGGACTTCTATGTTGGAAGAAATTCAGGAAACGCCCACTGACGGATTCTGCCAGTGATTGAGACAGTCACAGAGTACTGACTGTCCAGCCAGGGGAAAGTTTTAACCAAACTACTCAGCTCGGAGCAGTTTGCGCCTTACGCACAAACAACCCCCAACCCCGTTACACTCGCGTTCAGTATATATGTGCATTGCATGAGACCCAGAAGCGACCTGGAAACATGGCAAAGATGTCACTAAAAGGGTGCTTGCAGGCTTTTCCAACGGCTTTCGATTATGCACGATTTCACAGACGAGTGCGGTGCCTCCAAACGCAACCCCTGCGTAAACATGGAGCTGCCTGTAAAATAAATCAAAATTCGTATAAACAGTGCAATCTATAAGGCACCAAAGCTCATAACATAGAATTCCTCTCGCTCAGCATTCACACCTCTGCTTCGGTCCACTGACACCTGCATGCATTCGGCCACACTTGGAACTTCCCAACAGGTAAAGGTAAAGGGACCCCTGACCATTAGGTCCGGTTGTGACCGACTCGGGGGTTCCGGTTGCAGAAATCCCCTGGGTGCATAGATACGAAGGCCGCTTTACAGCACTGGCATCATAGAGATGGAAGGGACCACCAGGGGTCATCTTGCCTTAAGTCCCTGCCACGCAGGAACCTTTTGGCCCATGTGGGGGTGGGAACCCCCCCCTCCCCGAGATGAAGAGTCTCATGCTCTACCGGCTGAAGTACCCTATCTGTTTCTCCCACTGCCTGATGGAGCGGGTGCTCTCAGTGGTGGGTTAAGTGGAGGGACGCGGGTAGTGCTGTGGGTTAAACCTAGGGCTTGCCGATCAGAAGGTCGGCGGTTCGAATCCCCGCAACGGGGTGAGCTCCCGTTGCTCAGTCCCTGCTCCTGCCCACCTAGCAGTTCGAAAGCACGTCAAAGTGCAAGTAGATAAATAGGTACCACTCCGGCGGGAAGGTAAACGGCATTTCCGCGCGCTGCTCTGGTTCTCCAGAAGTGGCTTAATCGTGCTGGCCACATGACCCGGAAGCTGTTTGCTGGCTCCCTCGGCCAGTAAAGCGAGATGACCCCAGAGTCGGCCACGACTGGACCTAATGGTCAGGGGTCCCTTTACCCTTTACCTTTTTAAGAAGTAAAAGTAAAACAAGTGGCAACTTCTCTCCTCTCCTCTTTCCTCTTTGCAGATAGTATCTTCCCAGGAAAAGGAGCTGGTACACCCCTTCTCAACGATGTTCCCACGGGTGGAGTACATTGCACGGGCCGGGTGGACCCAGGATGGTAAATAGTAAGTGGACTTTAGTAAGTGCAGTGGGGAAAGCAGGGAGCTCCTTCCCCCTGGCCAGACCCTTTGTCCATCTCGCCCAGTGTTGTGTGCCCTTACGGGCAGTGTCTCTACGGTCTCAGCAGAGGGAGAAAGAGGTTTTCCTCACCGCTGGGCTTCTCTGTTCTTTTTTAACTGGGGATTGAGCCTGGGGGCTTTCTGCATGCAAAGTGGAGGTCTTGCAGCTTTCCCCTGTGGTTCCTCTCCTTGTGTGTCTCGTGTCCAGCCTCCTGCCTGAGACGTTCTCGCAGATTTAGGGCTCATCCGCACTTCCATTCATTCGGAACAAAACTGAATCACGAGGAGGGATTCTTGGTTTGCTGCTGTTCTTTATTTTTTGCTATGTTATTTTGTGGTTTTATATGGTGATTTTATGTTGGGAACCGCCCTGAGATCTGCGAATGAAGGGCAGGGTACAAATTTCAGAAGATGTCCCCGGACCTGGTCTGAAGGCGGTCTCCCTAGGAACGCATTAATTGATTTTCAATGCATTCCTATGGGAAACCGTGCTTTGCAAGACGAAAAACTCGCAAGAAGAAAAAACTTGTGGAACAAATTAATTTCGTCTTGCGAGGCACCACTGTAATTTTGTCTTTCGAGGCACCACTGTACACTGTTGGTGTTGTTGTTAATTCAATTTATATACAGCCCTTTTTTGAAAGATCTCAGGGCAGTGTGCAACATTAGAAACGTCACAAAACACCAGTGATTAAAACATAATGAAGACATAGTCCATGTGTAGGCAAACTGAGGCCTGGGGGCCATATCTGGCCCAATTGCCTTCTAAATCTGGCCCTCGGACGGTCCGGGAATCAGCGTGTTTTTACATGAGTAGAATGTGTCCTTTTATTTAAAATGCATCTCTGGGTTATTTGCGGGGCATAGGAATTCGGTTTTTTGTTTTGTTTTGTTTTGTTTTGTTTTCCCCCAAAATATGGTCCGGCTCCCCAACAAGGTCTGGGGGACAGTGGACCGGCCCCCTGCTGAAAAATTTTGCTGACCCCTGATATAGTCAGAAGCATGTCATGGAATTCTTCTCAGTATTGATCCAGAGCATATTCCAGCGTATAGTTAGCAGAGTAAACAACCTATAAACACATTGCAGGATTCCCAAACAAAATAGACCAGAGGCAATTCATATTTCATTCAGCAGAGCTTTACTGCTACTGAAGGCAATGAGCATAATGGTCACAAATCCTATACTTTCAGGACTGGCACTGCCAATCAAATCCACCCTGAAGGAGAGGCTACCACCTTGTGTGGCTGTCCGTTTATGGGGTCTCCCAGTTACGAAATATTGATTCTCCCACTCTCTTCCTCTCTTGTGTCTCTCTCTGCTCAGTGCCTGGGCCATGTTCCTCGACCGGCCTCAACACCAGCTCCAGCTCGTCCTCTTCCCCCCTGCACTCTTCATCCCGGTTCCAGAGAGCGAGGAGCAGCGCCAGGAGTTTGCCAAAGCTGTGCCGGGGAACGTCCACCCCTTCATTATTTACGAAGAAGTCACCGATGTCTGGATAAACGTAAGGGGGTGGCGTGGACTGGAATGATCGGAGTGGGGTGGGAAGGGCCTAGCCCCCCTACCTCTTCCCAATGCCTTTTGCTGCTGTTTTAGGAAAGTAAAGATTCCTCCCCTACACTTTTATTGAACACACACACACGCCCCGCTGACGTGGATCCCTGCACAGAGAGGCGAAACACTAGGCTTTGCATGCAGAAGGTCCTACATTCAGTGCCCAACATCTCCAGGTATGGTGCAGACAAGCCTCCTGTCTGAAGCTGCCAATCAGTGCGGGCAGTCCTGCGAGAGATGGGTTTATGTGCTCTTAACTGCGGTGAAGCAGAGGGGTTTATTCTCCCATGGACCTTTTGCATCCCCCCAAAATCAGGTTGTTGGTAAGGTTGCACCGGAGTGCCTTCCAATCTGGCTGCTCTGTCCTGAATCAGAAAGGTCTGGAAGATGCTCTGGCACTTGTCAGCAGGGTCACGCCAGAGTGCTGGGTGGGAAGACGCTCTGGCAAAAACCTCCTGACAAGTGCCAGAATGAGAGCCTTTCATTTGGAGCAAAAACTGGGACAGGGACGCGGGTGGCGCTGTGGGTTAAACCACAGAGCCTAGGTCTTGCTGATCAGAAGGTCGGCACCACGACGGGGTGAGCTCCTGTTGCTCGGTCCCTGCTCCTGCCAACCTAGCAGTTCGAAAGCATGTCAAAGTGCAAGTAGATAAATAGGTCCCGCTCCGGCGGGAAGGTAAACGGCGTTTCCGTGCGCTGCTCTGGTTGGCCAGAAGCGGCTTAGTCATGCTGGCCACATGACCTGGAAGCTGTACGCCGGCTCCCTCGGCCAGTAAAGCGAGATGAGCGCCGCAACCCCAGAGTTGGTCACGACTGGACCTAACGGTCAGGGCTCCCTTTACCTTTACCTTTTAAAAACCGGGACAATAGGAACAGAGAAAAGGGAACAATTAAATCAGCCAATTGCAACAATGGAGGTGCACCAAGCAAATACGAAAGCAAAAGTAGGAAGAACACCTGGAACAGATGGTTTGACAGCAGCATATTATAAAAAATTAGAGGAATTCTCAATAACACAATTGAAATTGGTAATGAACAGAATTTTAAAATGTGGAATAATGCCGGCATCGTGGGAAGAAGCTTTTGTCGTGTTGATACCAAAACCAGGACAAGACCTGACCCTAATTAAAAACTATAGGCCCATATCGCTGCTGAACAGTGATTACAAAATATTCGCTGACATTCTAGCCAACAGATTGAAACAATTATTAAACGAAACTATACATAAAGATCAAGCTGGCTTTTTGGGATGCAAACAGAAGTCGGGATTGGCTTTTGTTATTCTATATATCCCTCTTCAAATGAGACAGTTGGGGGTACTTTTTTTTTATTTTTGCACGCAAGGCAGCTGCTCAAGTCACTGAGTGTAGCTTCCCTTCCCTTCTGAGGGCTCCGAAAATGATGTCAAGAGGCCTGGGGCTGCAGGAAAGGCAGCGCAGTGTAGTGGTTAGAGTCTTGGACTGGGGCCTGGGAGACCAGGGTTGAAATCCTCACTTGGCCACCGCTCTCGCTGGGTGTGTGGGTGTATGGCCTTGTGGGCCAGCCGCTGTCTCTCTCAGCCTGACCTACCTCACAGGGTTGTTTTGGGGACCAAATGAAGAGAGGGGAACTCCTTGGAGAAAATGGTGGGATAGGAATGTACCGTGTTTTTCGCTCTATAACACGCACCCGACCATAACACGCACGTAGTTTTTAGAGGAGGAAAATCCGTAGGCATGCCACCCGTAGGCATTCCCTCCATCACACGCACAGACATTTCCCCTTACTTTCTAGGAGGAAAAAAGTGAGTGTTATGGTGCAAAAAATACAGTAATTAAGAATAGTAAAAATGTTTCTAGAGCCCCACTCCCCACCCCAACAGACCACTTGGGGCTTAGCAGGACTACTTAATGGTTTTTCTGCCTTCTCTAGCAATTGCACTGCGCTGTGCTAGAGGCTGTGTGCTTTTCAGTTGCCTTTATATTGCTTCCTTTATTTCTTGCATACTGTTGTTTCATAGATTTCAGATTGCAGAGCAATAGAATACAGTGTCAGAAGTAAGAGAAGCAATGAAAAACCAGTATAGGGTGACTTTTTCTTGCAGCGGGTGTACTGTCTCCCATTTTCAATGAATTCAGTAAATTAAAATAAAATCACAAACCCACAGACACGCCACAGGCCACGTGAATGAAGTTCATCATAAAGCAACAGAAAAAAATTTAAATAACGTACAACACACCCCAAACTTTTCAGTACAGTGGTACCTCGGTTTACGAAGTTAATCCGTTCTAGAAGTCCATTCTTAAGCCGAAACTGTTCTTAAACCGAAGCGCGCTTTCCCTAATGAGGCCTCCTGCTGCCAGTGCCCTTCTACCGTTCGGATTCTGTTCTTTAGACTAAGCTGCTTCTGGCGAACTAGAGCAGCGCACGGAAACGCCGTTTACCTTCCCGCCTGGTGTGCTTTCGAACTGCTAGGTGGGCAGGAGCTGGGACCAAACAACGGGAGCTCACCCCATCACAGGGATTTGAATCGCCAACCTTCTGATTGGCAAGCCCTAGGCTTCTGTGGTTTAGACCACAGCACCACCCGTGTCCCAAACCGAGGTACCACTGTACTGTAAATTTAGCATTGCAACCATGTTACACCTCCTGACAGTAGCCAAAATAACAAGGGAGCTTGGCACTTCCACCTTCATCTGGTAAAGATGCCTGCCAAGGTGTTGCTCGCGGTCCTTCTCTTGCCAAAACTTGCAAGGCTTTCAAATGTGGAGGGTGGGGTAGCGGGAAATGTCTCTCCCATTATGTTGCTAGCATACCTCCCCTCTCTTCCGGGCAGGTCCACGACATCTTTTACCCTTTTGTCCAGCCAGAGGGGGAAGAGGAGGAGCTTTGCTTTATCCGAGCCAACGAGTGCAAGACGGGCTTCTGCCACCTGTACAAAGTCACAGTCGTCCTCCGGCGGGGCAGCTTTGACTGGACGCAGCCGTACGTCCCTAGCCAAGGTGAGATCCCAAGAGCTGACTGCCTGCCTGCAGTGCTAGAAAACCTTGACTGTTTTCCCAGTAGCCAAGAGCAGTTGAAGGGGCAAATCTGGTTAATAATACAGTGGTGCCCCGCAAGACGAACGCCTCGCAAGACGGAAAACCCGCTAGACGAAAGGGTTTTTCCGTTTTGGAGGCGCTTCGCAAAACGAATTTCCCTATGGGCTTGCTTCGCAAGACGAAATGTCTTGCGAGTTCCTGCGGGTTTCCCCCCCTTTCCTCCCCCTTTTTCTAAGCCGCTTATCAGCTGATCCGCTAAGCTGATAAGCCGCTAAAAGCCGCTAAACCGCTAATAGCGCTAATCCGCTAAGCTGTCAATGGGCTTGCTTCGCAAGACGAAAAAACCGCTATACGAAGAGACTCACGGAACGGATTAATTTCATCTTGCGAGGCACCACTGTAATAATAATAATAATAATAATTTATTATTATTATTTATTATTTATATATATGCCGCACATCTGGCTGGGTTTCCCAAGCCACTTTGGGCGGCTCCCAACAGAATATTAACAAGATAGAACATCAAACATTAAAAAATTCCCTAAACAGGGCTGCCTTCAGATGTCTTCTAAAAGTCAGATAGTTGTTTATTTCCTTGACATCTGATGGGAGGGCGTTCCACAGGGTGGTTGCCACCACCGAGAAGGCCCTCTGCCTGGTTCCCCATAGCTTCACTTCTTGCAGGGAGGGAACCGCCAGAAGGCCTTTGGAGCTGGACCTCCGTGTCTGGGCTGGACGATGGGGGTGAAGATGATCCTTCAGGTATACTGGGCCGAGGCTGTTTAGGGCTTTAAAGGTCAGCACCAACACTTTGAATTGTGCTCGGAAAAGTACTGGTTGGCAAAGTGAGAGTGAAAAATGCATTTGTAGTGCAGTCTTTTGCATTTTAACACGGACGTGTCCATTGAGTAATGGCACAAAGATTGCCATCCTAGGGGTTCAAATGTTCCCCCAAACACCCACCCCCCACACCAGTTAAAAAGCCTTTTTTGGGCTTCACCCACTTTTTCAGCCATTCCTCATAGGGCTTTGCTCCCAACCAATCCCAGTTGGTCTCTGGCCTTTTGTTTAATTTGCCAGATCTCTGGTCTCTAATCTAGTATTGATTTGTATATGTCATAAAAATGTATGTACGGTTTGATAGTTCAAAGGAACCCCAGAAGCGGTTTACAAACAGAATAGAAGAATAATAAATCAAAACAGTTGAAAGCAACTTTTTGACACATTCAGAAAATAATTGAAATCAAAAGTGATCGAAAAACCCGATTAAAACGTATTGACGTTCCATATGCTTGGCTAGGCTGAACAAACAAGTTTTTAGCAGGGGCTGATAAGAATCTTAGAATTGTAGAAGGGAAGGGACCCCAGGGGTCATCCAGTCCACCTTCTTGCAACACAGGAATCTCGACTAAAGCATCCATGACAGTTGGTCATCCAACTTTAGCTTAGAAACCTCCAAGGAAGGAGAGCCCGCAACCTGCCGGGGGCGTACATTCCACTGTCAAACAGCTCTCACTGTCAGAAAGTAATGATGTTTAGTCAGTGATGTTTAGTCAGAAGGGTATAGCAAAGGTCTCTGCCTGGTGTCAAGAGGCATTGAGTTCCAAAGTGCGTACGCTGCCGCACTAAAAGATTGGTTTTGTGCAAGTATTACGTGGCACCTGAAACTGTGCCAGTTCTGCAAATTGAAGCGGGCGACTGGCTGTGTACGGGGTAAGGCAAACTTGTCCCGAATGCCAACAGTGCCCTTCAGCCCTCTATATTGGACAAACAAGCCAAACCCTACGCCAAAGGATAAATAGACATAAATCTGACATCAGGAATCACAAGACAGAGAAACCAGTAGGAGAACACTTGCCTCCTCCACAGTCTCCCAGGGCATTCTATACAAGATCTCAAAGCAGCTGTCTTATTACAAAAGAATTTCAGAAATAGACTGGGAAGAGAAGTTGCTGAGCTGCAACTTACAGTGGTGCCCTGCAAGACGAACGCCTCGCAAGACGGAAAACCCGCTAGACGAAAGGGTTTTCCGTTTTGGAGGCGCTTTGCTAAACGAATTTCTCTATGGGGTTGCTTCGCAAGACGAAAAAATCTTGCGAGTTCCCGTGGGGTTTTTCCGCTCCCCCCCCCCTTTCCTAAGCCGCTAAGCCGCTTATCAGCTGTTCCGCTGATAAGCCGCTTAACAGCTGATCGCTAAAAGCCGCTAGACCGCTAATAGCGCTAATCCGCTAAGCTGTCAATGGGCTTGCTTCGCAAGACGAAAAAACCGCTAGACGAAGAGAATCGCGGAACGGATTCTTTTTGTCTTGCGAGGCACCACTGTATTACCAAACTTAAAACCATGGAGAGACCTGGTCTGAATAGAGACATTGGATTCTTATCTCATTATACAGGATAAAGCTATTTTTAGCCATTTCACCCCTTGCTTTTTCCCGTAAGACCAATTGCAGTCGTTAACAGGTTTACCACACCTATCAGCCAATCACCCATTCCCACTACCCTTCTGAGTAATACCCCTCCCCACCTTCTCACTATATAGAAGGGTCTGGGGACTTCTGTTTCAGTGTATCTGAAGAAGTGTGCATGCACACGAAAGCTCATACCAAGAACAAACCTAGTTGGTCTCTCAGGTGCTACTGGAAGGAATTTTTTTTATTTTGTTTCGACTACGGCAGACCAACACAGCCACCTACCTGTAACTTGTCCCAAGTTGTTCAAATAGTAACACCTTGAACTTGGCCTGCTAGCAAATCCGCAAGCGGCGAAGGTCCTTGGGCAGGTTTCTGCCCCACCCCCACAGCAAGGCAGGAGCAGTAGTCTGGGATAACTGCAAAAACAGGTAAAACCTTTACCACTCTGGAGAGACAGTGAGCAGGAAGGCACGGCCTCAGCCGTTGTACCAGATAGTAGACAGCTGCCCTGGGTGCAGAATTAACCTGCACCTCCATGGACAGCTGTGAGTCCAAAACGACCTCAAGGCTGCACACCTGGTCCTTCAGGGGCACAGTTACCCCATTCAGGACCAGGGATTCCCCCCTCCCTGTGGTTCCCCAGAAACAGTCCTTCTGTCCCTGCGTGTTTTATGCCCGAAAACAGGTACTTCTAACCGGCAAAGCAGAAACAAACAAGAAAATAAGGAAGTGGGCAAATTCCAGGCTGAATCTGTGGTTGTTTGCAGCAAGGTTTGGGCATAATTCTTTACGTGCGGATAAGTGAATTTCTGCATAGTGAGCAGGCAGACAGCAGGACATGTGTGTATTTAATTTTTTTAAAATGATATTTATTCAAATTTTCAAAAATACAAAAACATTAAAAACATCAAACGAGTAAAAAGAACAAAGACAAAAAGAAAAAAAAGCAGAAAAAAAGAAAAAAGTATATAAATTCAAAATTACTTCATTTCGTTATCTTGTGTCTTAGACCTCCTCATACCTCCCTTTTTGTATTCCAATTTAATCATTATTTCAGCAAATTCTTAGGACACGTGTGTATTTTAGCTCCCCTACGCCGTTATCCATGTGCACATAGTATTGCTTTCATGTTTACTTACCAAGTAGGTTAAATAAATGAAGGTGACCGCAGCATTCTGCATTGGACAGACACACTCTCTGTCTCTTTTTCGCCCCAGAGGACTTCAGATGCCCTCTCAGGAAGGAGGAGGCACTCACCAGCGGCGAATGGGAGGTCCTGGCCAGGCACGGATACAAGGTACAAAGATCCCCCTTGGATTCGGCAGCACGGAATTGAAACTTCGAAATCCGCAGCCTCCCTCGCGTTTTGATTTCCATCTTCGCCCTCAAAATAAAGGGGTGGCAAAGGAGTCGCCAGGCGAGTCTCTCTCTCTCTGGTGATGCCCTCTTCAGGAACAGGATGCCCACACACAGCTGTCGGCCTCTGCATACACCAGTGGCCAAAAATGTGGAAACCTTTTGGGAGAAGTGTATTTCCGAGGTTTGGTGGCTCATAGCACCACCTTTTTTTCTGGAGTAATACCATAAAATTATATATCGATCGAAAGGTAATTTAATGAAGAATGTAATGCAACGAAGTTGATTCAGTTATCTGTATTCTATCGAAAGTTATAGCCAAATAACCAGGAAAAAAATGAGTTTATTGAGCCAATCAGGTGTCATTTTGTTTTGGCAATGATGGCTTTTTGTCCCTACCCCCCACAAGGGGGATTTTGGTTCTTTAATGTCTTTCAGTTTAGATCCAGTAAACAAGTTAGTTTGTATCCACTCTCCCTTATTTTCGAGAAATTGCAACAAATATAGCCAGCAGAAGCAACAAAAACAAAGTTCTCTTTTTCCTTTCCTTTTGACAGCTAATTTGACAGCTGTCAAACTCTTCAATACTTCATCAATAGGCTCTCTCGCGGGTTCGGGGTGTGTGTGAAACTTTAGCTCCCAAAGTTGCTTTTATCCTCCGGTAAAATTCTTGTAGTGTCAAACCATGAAGGTTAAAAACTTTTAGAAAAAAAGAAAAGATTCTCTCGACCTTAGATAGCAAGCTCTTTGCTTTAGAATATTTACAAAGGGGGGGGGGGGCGGACTTCCTTTTTGACCCTTCCCTGCTCGTTCCTAATTAAAAAAAAATTTCTTTAAATTCCAAATTCCATATTTACTCACGGATTCTTACTTTTAAGTCCAAATGTTCCAAGGAAAAGGTCAGCGCTTCTCCGACAATGGCATGCGGCTTCGCTCCGCAGAAGGAGCAGTCTACTCACAGCACCGCGCCGTACCCCGTCCCCGTTCCGGAGCCTTTAAAAAGGCTCCTTCGCAGTTTGGGGGGGCGCAAATGGTGCCCGCCGAGTCACCACGCTCACAGGCATCTGCGCCTGTGATTTTTAAGGGTCCCCGCGTCGCCGCTGCGGACAAGACCCGATCCTGCGGAGCCGATTCCCTCCGGAGCTCGGAGGGAATCCGCCATTAGTCGATGGCGCTAACCCGGAAGTCATGATGGCTTTTTGGAATAATACCATAAAATTATATATCAATGGAAAGATAATTCAGTGAAGAATGTAATGCAATAACTTTTATGAAGGATAATTGAACAAACTTTGGAAATTTTGGAGCAGCCCAGTCAGAGCGGTCCTAGGCCAGGAGTTGATTTTATAGGACAGCGCATCTTTAGAAGTGGGTTTTCCTGCCCCGCTCCCCAAAGTAGAACAACAGAGCACTGGGAAAGTGTTCACCCCACGCCTTTGTCTAGGGCAAGTGGACCGCAACATGGAACCCCCAGGCTGCTGCACTCCCTTGTCGCGTGGGGGTGGAGCAAGGCCAAAATTTGAGGATGCCTTTCCAAAGCCAGCTTGGTGAGGCGCCAGGCTTTGGGAAGGAGGTGTGAGGCTCTAAGGGGGTCCACGTGCCCTCCCACCCCCTCCCCAAAGCTGGGAATTAGCCTTTGGGAAGAAGGTTAGAAGATTCTAGCACCCGAGGCCATTCAGGCATCCTTTTTTTCGATTGGTCTTAGGAGTTCCTAAAAGTGTTCTCTTATTTGGCTATCTATGCCGAGCTAGGTCAGCACCTCTTAGTATCTAGGGGTTGGATCATGACACTTAAACACAGTGGTACCTCGGAAGTTGAACGGAATCCATTCTGGAAGTCTGTTCGACTTCCAAAACGTTCGGAAACCAAAGCGTGGCTTCTGATTGGCTGCAGGAAGCTTCTGCAGCCAATTCCGTTGGCCCCGTCGGACGTTCGTCTCCCAAAAGAATGTTCGGAAACCAGAACACACACTTCCGGCTTTGTGGCGTTCGGGAGTCAAAACGTTTGACTCGCAAGGCATTTGGGATCCAAGGTACAACTACTGGTTAAAAAATTATTTTAGTACAGGCTCAGAAAGCCTGCTAACTTGTTTACTGAGATATTTGCATAATTTTACATGGTTTTCTGCAAAGCAAACAAACAAATAGGGATTGCAATAGATTCCTCTTCCTCTCCTCTTGCAATAGATCCCCTCCTCTTTGAGAGCCAGTGTGGTGTAGTGGTTAAGAGCGGTAGTCTCGTAATCTGGTGAACCGGGTTCGCTTCCCCGCTCCTCCACATGCAGCTGCTGGGTGACCTTGGGCCAGTCACACTTCTCTGAAGTCTCTCAGCCCCACTCACCTCACTGAGTGTTTGTTGTGGGGAAGGAAGGAAAAGGAGAATGTGAGCCGCTTTGAGACTCCTGAAGGGGAGTGAAAGGCGGGATATCAAATCCAAACTCTTCTTCTTCTTTCTGGATGAGTTGGATATTTTCTCTCTCATTAAGCAGAAGCTGTTAGGTCATCATGAATTTCAAAACCTTTATCCTGTAGTATTGCGGTGTAGTGGTTAGCGGGTTGGACAAAGACCTGAGAGATCTAGATCCAAGTCCCCATTTAACCGTGAAACTCACTGGGTGACCTTGGGCTGGCTGCTCACTCTCAGCTCAAACCACCTCACAGGTTTGTTGTGTGGATAACCCGGGAGAACTGTTGTGAGCTCCACCTTGACCTCCTTGGAGGAAGCGGGGGGGGGGGGTGAGGGGAATATAAATTAAAAACAAACCAACTGGCCAGTTGTATCCAGACCTTAAAGCAATTTTCCATTGTGGTTTCTCCCTCTCTCTCCCCCTACAGATTTGGGTGAATGAAGAAACCAAGCTTGTCTACTTCCAGGGCACGAAGGATACCCCCCTGGAGCATCACCTCTACGTGGTCAGCTACGAGTCCCCTGGGGAGGTCGTGCGGCTCACCACCCTGGGCTTCTCCCACAGCTGTTCCATGAGCCAGGTCTGTCCCTCTGGGTCGCAGAATTCCCTTTTGTGTGGTTGGTTTCCCTTTTTTTAAAAGGAGGCCAATCTCTTATTAAGGAGGAGGCAACTGTGAGGGCAGTGGGGTCCATAATTCTCCTCGCTGAGATGACGACAACAAAAATAATAATTTGTTCTGTAAAACTGTGGGGCTGGTTGGAGTGTCTCCCGACCCACCTTGCCGCTCTTCCTTGCCTCCCTGCAGAATTTCGACATGTTCATTAGTCACTACAGCAGTGTCAGCACCCCTCCCTGCGTCCACGTTTACAAGCTTAGCGGCCAAGAGGAAGACCCCCTCCACAAGCAGCCGAAATTCTGGGCCAGCATGATGGAAGCGGCCAGTGAGTAGATTTCCCTTGGCTTCCTGTCTCGTTCAAGGGAGTTCGAGCCTGGTTTCGATTTTATCTGTTGCAGTTGCACTGATGGCTTTTTCTGCGTCGTTCCACATTTTACGTTGGGCTTCGTTGTTGGAACTATAAATCTTAAAAGTGAAAAAAAGACCAGCAAACCTGTCAAACAGCCCAGGGTATTGCTGATACCACATTTTGCAGAATCGTGTACAGCAGAGCCTTGGTTGTCGAACGCAATCTGTTCCGGAAGACCGTTCAACTTCCGAAACGTTTGACAACTGAAGCGCAATTGCCGGTCAGCAATCTCAATGGAGAAAATGGAGAAATGTGCCTCAGAAGTTGTTTGACTTCCGAGGCACGTTCAGAAACGGAAGCATTCACTTCCAGGTTTTCGGCATTCGGGTTCTGGATCGTTCAGCTTTCAAGGTGCTCAAAAACCGAGGTTCCACCGTATAGCCTTTTATTGAAAAGTATGTATGTATAATTGTGTGTATACATCAGGGGTCGGCAACCTAAGGCCCATGGGCCACAAGCGGCCCCTGGGGGTCATTTAACTGGCCCATGGACCCCCTCCGGCCGTTCAGTCAGCTCCCGTGCGCCGCGCTAAACCGCTCCTGCAGCCAATGGGAAGCTGTGCATGCCTCCTCCGCGCCGGATGGAGCGCCAGAAATAGCGTTTGTGCATGTGTGCAAACACACACTCCGGCCCACCACGGCCTCTGCGGGATCATGAACCAGCCCAAGCCACAAAAACTTTGCTGACCCCTGGTATACCTGGAGTATCTCTGGTGGGGGACACATCCTGCTCCTTCTGGGGCAGTTTGCTCAACTTTGGTCCCCACCCTGCACTCAGCTCTCACCCATGGCTCCTGGAAGCTATAAGCAGGCGACAGCGGCCACAATCCTGGCCGACTGAACCAGGCGAGGGGAGCTGATGGGTCTCAAACCCTCACTGAGTTAGGGACTTCTGTGTGCAAAGATAGGCTTCAGTGGATGGAGCGCATGAGACCAAGAGTGGTCCAGTGCTCAAGAAGGCGGTTTCTGCCTGTGCCGTAGAAGGAAGTGAGGGGCAGGTGGGGCTCGTGAACCTGGGAACAGAGCCCATCTAGGAGAAGGAAAACTCTGATCCTAAACCTCCACTGCACTTGCCTCTGTAGTCATTTGTGAGAAAGGCTTTAAATCTGGAGGGAAAATCTACCTGCTGCCTCGCAGGATATCTTGGGATAAGAAAAGGCCAAAGAGGAAACCCTGCACAAATCTGGGCGGCGCCTTGTACGCCTCCTTTTTGGCAACTCCTGCAGCCAAGCTGGTGCCGAAACATTTCGCTCTGCTTTCCTTTGGACTGCTTCAGCAAGGCTGGGGTGCTGGTTTTTGTTGTCTGTGCAGCCCAGGACCTCCAGACACACTGCCCAGGCTTGGCTTATGGCCCGGTCACTTCAGTGCTGCTCACACAGCAGTTTGACTTCACCCCCGGAAGCGCACTCCAATGTGTCTTGTCTCTCTCTCTCTTTTTTAAAAAAGCATTTATTAATTTTCCAATAAAAACATCCAATTAACATATCAAATCAAATCCAATAAAAATAAAAAACTAAAATAAAAAAGGTCCAATTGTCTTCCAAATTGTAATAATTTTGTTTTGACTTCCCACAGTCTGAATTTCGAAGCGCATTCACCGTCATAGTCCTGCCTCTCATCATCCTCAATGTTATTCATAATTCCATGTCCGATTTCCCCCTCCACATTTTGACTCTGGTTCTACGATCCTCATTCATGTCAGAAAACAGATAGTTTTTTTCCCTATGGAGTGCAGATTTGTCCGTATATTGTACTCCTTCAGCTGTTTTTTCATCGCACCGCTTCATCTAATTGCATCCAATTTCAAAGTTCTGTCCAGCTCTTTGAGAGTTGTTATTTTGGCAGCTCCCAGATCGTTAATCTTTCCCGTCCAGGTGTTATCAAAGAAACAGAGAGAAATTTCCTTCTGTAACCTCCTTGTTGATTTATCTTGAACAGACTGTTTGCAATGCAGCCATATATCAGACAGTTAGCAATTGGCCTTTGGAATCCTTCCAGTCCCCCCTCCAGCGCACTCCAATGTCTCACAGTGAAGCTGTGTTAAGTTCTTCGGGACATGGCATAGAGTTGGCCCAAAGCTGGACCCCTCCCAAGCCTGCCCTTCCCATTTCACTTTTGAGTGGCCTTTTCTGTGTAATAGAGAGAACAATTGCCACCACTGTGGCTTGGAGACCCAGTAGAATCACTCTCGTGGGGTACCCTGGGTGGTTTGTATTTTCTCCACTGCAGAACACAGAATTTGATTTTTCTGTTATTAGTATTGTCGTTACTTTTTTTAAAAAAAATGCATTTATGCAATCAAATGGGTGTGTGGCAAGATTCCATAAACAGTGCGTCACCCATATCTTAGGTGACTCTTCTCTCCCCTTGGCTTTTCTGCAGGCTGCCCCACTGATTACATCCCCCCAGAGATCTTCCACTTCCGCACACAGTCGGATGTCGAGTTGTATGGGATGGTGTACAAACCTCACGACCTCCAGCCTGGGAAGAAGCATCCCACCGTGCTTTTTGTCTACGGAGGGCCTCAGGTAGGCTGGCTGCTGAGCTGGAGCCAAGGAGCACAGATGGGGCGGCATCAGAAGCGATCAAGCCGAGTGCTGTCCACACTGGCTAGCAGCTGTCCTCCAAGGTTTCAAACTGGCTTTTCTCTCCCAGGGATTGAATCTGGGACCTTCTGCTTGCATAGCAGCAGATAGATGCTCTGTATTCGCTGAGCTACTGCTTCCCCAAAGTCAGAAAGCGTGTTTTGAGTTGCAAGGTGGCGTCTTTGGACATAGAGCAAAGTGAGGCTTAGAGGGGCTTGGGGGTTGAGCGCTGTTTGCACACAGAACTTCGCCACCGATTATGTTCACACTTGCTTCAGAGACACTGGCCAATTCTGGCTCTCAGAATATGCCTTTTTCCAGCCCAAGGTGCCCAGAGCGGCATACAACTAGAGATGTGAAGGTCTGGAAAATACCCAGAAAAAGGTGGGCGGGGGGGGGGGAAAGGTTTTTTTCTGTTTCTTTCCAAAGCCCCCCCCCCAAAAAAATGGGGAAAGACACAACTCAGTTTGATATACGGTAGTTTGAATATTCCACACACTTTTAAAAAAAAAAGTTCCCGGAAAAAAATGGCTTTGCAAGAAAATTTCCCGTTTCCCCCCCAGGCCTTCCCATCTCTACATACAACCCGTTTAAAAGCAGAATGCCCATCTTTATAAAGCGCCTAAAGTCTCCCAAGTGCTGCGTGCAGATTGAAAAGATAGCAGTCTCTGCTGGCAGGCTTACAGTCTTAAGAGACATGGCACAAAAGGAAAAGGGGGAGGAGAGGGAGAAGGAAAGCAAGCAACAGCGGTACCTTGGAGTGACAAAGTTCTCGCTCGAATGCAGACATTTCCGAGAGAGGAGGAGCTAAATGGAGGAAGGTCTTTTAGCTAGGACAGTGGAGCTGTCTCTTGTCTCTGTGTGTGCTGCAGGTGGGTGGAAGATCTGCTGGCAGACGCGGAAGAGGGGGAGCCAAGGCAATGGGTTAAAACAACCCATAAGCACAATAAAAAATACTGAACACAGAAGGCAGATAAAGTAGCCAATAAGACATACCTCCAGCCACCAGAGAGTAAAATCGGGTCTCCAGTAGCAAGCTCATACTTTTCATCTGGCCAGGGACCTTCCCGGGACAAGGAGGTCTTCAGCTTAGCACGGAATGCTATTCAGGAAGGACCTCAGTGGATTTTCTCAAGCGAGGGACTTCATGGAGGAACGAGACGCTTCCTAGCCGTGGTCATAGCATCATAGAATTGAGGTGGTGGGAGGGACCTTGAGGACCGTCTAGTCCAGGGGTCAGCAAACATTTTCAGCAGGGGGCCGGTCCACCGTCCCTCAGACCTTGTGGGGGGCTAGACCATATGGGGGGGGGGGGCGATTGAACAAATTCCTATGCTCCACAAATAACCCAGAGGTGCATTTTAAATAAAAGCACACATTCTACTCATGTAAAAATACCAGGCAGTCCCCACAAATAACCAGAGATGCATTTTAAATAAAACAACACATTCTACTCATGTAAAAACACACTGATTCCCGGACCGTCCGTGAGCCAGATCGAGAAGGCGATTGGGCCGGATCTGGCCCCGGGCCTTAGTTTGCCTACCCATGGTCTAGTCCAGCGGTTCTCAACTTGTGAGTCCCCAGATGTTGTTGGACTACAACTCCCATCATCCCTGACCACTGGTCATGCTGGCTAGGAATGATGGGAGTTGTAGTCCAACAACATCTGGGGACCCATAGGTTGAGAAACACTGGTCTAGTCTATGGATAGGCAAACTAAGGGACCAGCTCTGGCCCAATCGCTTTCTAAATCTGGCCCACTGACGGTCTTGGGAATCAGTGTGTTTTCACATGTGTAGGATGTGTGTTTTTATTTAAAATGCATCTCTGGGTTATTTGTGGGGCATAGGAATTCGTTCCCCCCCCCCATATAGTCCGGCTCCCCACAAGGTCTGAGGGTCAGTGGGCTGGCCCCCTGCTGAAAAAGTTTGCTGACCCTCGGTAGTCTTAACCTCCTGCAGTGCAGTTGTTCCATACAGGGATGGAACCTGCAACCTTGGCATTGTCAGAACCACGCTCTAACCAACTGAGCTATCCAGCTATCCCTTGTGGACCAGTAGCTGGGGACACTTAAGTGGGGATGGCGCTGTGGCTTTACAGTGGTGCCCCGCAAGACGAATGCCTCGCAAGACGGAAAACCCGCTAGACGAAAGGGTTTTCCGTTTTGGAGGTGCTTCGTAAAACGAATTTCCTATGGGCTTGCTTCGCAAGACGGAAATGTCTTGCGAGTTGCTGCGAGTTTTTTTTCCTCCCCCCCCCTTTTTCTAAGCCGCTAAGCCGCTTAGCAGCTGATCCGCTAAGCCGCTTAACAGCTGATCCACTAAGCCGCTTATCAGCTGATCCGCTAAGCCGCTAATAGCACTAAACCGCTAAGGCGCTAATGGGCTTGCTTCGCAAGATGAAAAAACCGCAAGACGAAGAGACTCGCGGAACGGATTCTTTTCGTCTTGCGAGGCACCCCTGTACGTGACCTGCTTGGGGCCATCTCGCTGTGGCTGCTGAGTCAACCACAATGCCCCGACGAGACAGGCCTTTAGCCAGTTCAAGCAACGAGGCTCTCAGTGATGCATTGTGGGCGGCGTAGATTCTCTTGGGTGGAACGAAAAGCGGGGAAGCACATCGGGCACTCACGAATGCAGCCGCGGAATGATGAGCGTGAGTCGTGTGCAGAGGCATTTTTCCCACCCCTTTCCTAACTTTCCCCACCTCCCAGGTCCAGCTAGTGAATAATTCCTTCAAAGGCATCAAGTATCTGAGGCTCAACACGCTGGCTTCTCTCGGCTATGCCGTGGTGGTGATAGACGGCCGGGGGTCATGCCAGAGAGGCCTTAAATTTGAGGGGGCCCTGAAGAACCAGATGGTAAGTCCTCGGTTTGCCTTGTACGTGAGAAAACCATTACGAAGCAATAAGCAGCTGGGGGTTTGGGGTGACACACCGCTTCAGATACCTAAAAATTAATAGGGATTACTGAAAACACTTTTGGATATGCCAAAAGGAGGCAGGACATTATTTTTTTTGTCTACAGTGGTACCTCGGGTTAAGTACCTCATTTTTCGCTCTATAAGACGCACCAGACCACAGGACGCATCTAGTTTTTGGAGGAAGAAAACAAGAAAAAAAATATTCTGAATCTCAGAAGCCAGAACAGCAAGAGGGATCGCTGCGCAGTGAAAGCAGCAATCCCTCTTGCTGTTCTGGCTTCTGGGATAGCTGCGCAGCCTGCATTCGCTCCATAAGACGCACACACATTTCCCCTTACTTTTTAGGAGGGAAAAAGTGAGTCTTATAGAGCAAAAAATATGGTACTTAATTCGTTCCAGAGGTCTGTTCGTAACCTGAAACTGTTCTTAACCTGAAGCACCACTTTAGCTAATGGGGCCTCCCACTGCTGCCGCGCCGCCGGAACACAATTTCTGTTCCCATCCTGAAGCAAAGTTCTTAACCTGAAGCACTATTTCTGGGTTAACGGAGTCTGTAACCTGAAGCGTATGTAACCTGAGGTACCACTGTATGTGTATAGTGGAGGTGTGTGATCTAGCAGAAGCTAGGAAATAGGGAAAAATAATTGATGCAATGAAAGTCCACTGTTGTGTTTTTGCATAGGAAAGGCCGCTTGCCACAAATCATTAATTTCATATATGTTAATGGTCACGTGTGAAGGCAAAATTCTGTGCTTGTGGCCGCTATGTGAAAGACGTGATTCACTTCCTGTCAATCTGCCCTTTATACGGTGATCTGAGGGAGGGAGAGATTTCTAACAAGCCTTGTTGATATACAGAAGCAGGAATGCCCTGGTAGAAATGGTTCAGTTTCTTCTGAGCGACACTAATGGCCTTTGTGGCACATAGAGTAGCCCTCTTTACACTTGCCGTGAAAACGATTAGTGAAGGGAGAGTTAGAAAAATACTGCTGCGAATTGTTTTGGCAACTCAGAGGTTTAATTAGAAGTCACATTTTTTTTCCCTTCCTGGTTCTTCTGTCAGTGCTTCCCAAACCTTTTCAAGCCCTTGCCCCTTGGATCCATAAACTCATCCCCTGTGCCCCCTACCCTATTTAAAAAAAAAAGCATTATTCAGAACTGCGGTTTGTAGAACCCACTAAGGAAGGTAATAACACTCAAAACAGTAACAATTTATTGCACGTTTATTCAGCATCCAATTAGAAGCCTTTAGTTTAATTCAGCAAAACTGAAGAACCTGATTCAGTGATACTGTACCAGCTTTCCAAAGTCTGAGGGTCATTATCACCTCTTATGCCTCCTTGCCACCCCATTGTCCCCCCAAGTAATGCCAATGTCCCCCCACTTTTTAACCACTGCTTTATGTTATTGATGTTACATTATAATGTACCTAAATCAGTGGTGTCCAAACTTTTTGCAAAGAGGGCCAGATTTGATGAAGTGAAGGGCCGTGAGGGTTGACGTCACTGAGTTTTTTTAGGGTTGAAGTTGTAGAGGTGGTTTTTTTAGGATTTTACCCCAGGAAATAAACTGCCACAGGGGATGGATTAGGCCCCTAAAATGGACTTTGGGCATGCCTGACCTAAATGCAATGAATGAATGAATGAATTTACAGAGCATGACTGGAGTGCGTAAATGAGCCAGCTATCCCCAAATGAGCAGGTAGCTCTCATGTCCCTCCTTTGCCCACAACTGTCAACTGTCCCTTATTTGGTGGGAAACTCCCTTATCCCAGCGCTGTGTCCCGCTGCTGTCCCTTATTGATGATGTCCCTTAAATTTCCGGGTTTCAGAGGAAGCAGCTCCTCTCCCTCCCTCCCTCCCTCCCTGCCGGCCAGGGAGGAGGGAGGCTACAGCTGTGTTGCTTGGCTGCGTTGCTCACCCAATAAGGAGTCTAAGAACGACTGGGGGTGGAGCTTGCATGCCTTGTGCCGATCAAATCGGCCGCGTTGCCTGGGGACTCGCCTTTGCTCAGCGCTTCCCAGCGGAGAGGTGACGGTGGTTTTCCTTGCTGCATCCCCTTTGCCAGGTTGCTGCGCTGTGGGAACCACCGCTTGAGGCTTCGTTTGGCTGCTGGCTGGGCTTTCTGCCTTTGGCTCAGAGGGGCTCAGAAGTTGAACATGCCTGTGCTGGGAAAATCCCTTTTTTTGGGCTGCTGATCCCTTATTTCCGAGGCTGCTGGTCCCTTATTTTCAAATCTGTAAGTTGACAGCTATGCCTTTGCCACCCGCTTCTAGGGCCAGGTGGAGATCGAGGACCAGGTGGAAGGCTTGCATTACGTAGCAGAGAAATACGGGTTCGTCGACCTCAGCCGCGTTGCCATCCACGGCTGGTCTTACGGGGGCTTCCTCTCGCTCATGGGGCTCATCTGCAAACCTCACATCTTCAAGGCAAGTTTGGAGTTTGCTGCCGTCTGTACCAGGGCGGGTGGGGTGGGCAGCCGATACGTTGCGCTCCAGAGACGGTTGCGCTGCAACTCCCCACCGTCCCTGCCAGTCGCTATTTAGCGTGTGGGGAAGCCTGTGTCTTTTGGAATCCCTGCTCCCATCAGGGAGGGTGGAAGTATCAACGTCTGGGGAGCCAGGGGTTCCCTCTCTGTGCTGAAGGTAGAGTGAAGACTCAGACCCAAATGATCTGCTCCCAGGACTTCCGGGTTAGCGCGAACGGCTAATGGCGGATTCCCTCCGAGCTCCGGAGGGAATCGGCTCTGCTGAGGACGGGTCTTGCCGTGCCGGCGACACGGGGACCCTCAGAAACCGCAGGCGCGGAAGCCTGCGGACTTGGTGACTCGGTGGGCACCTTAAGCGCCCTCCCCGACCCACGAAGAGCCTTTTTAAAGGCTGCGGAGAGGGTACGGAGAGTGGCGTGGTGCTGAGAGTAGACCGCTACCTCAGTAGAGCGAAGCCGCAAGCCATGGCCGGAGAGCGCTGACTTTCTTCCCAAAATTTGGACTGGATAACAAAGGACCCGTGAGTAGTGGAATTTGGACTTTAAAAATTTTATCCTGTGAATTCGGCACGATCGGGGGATGTGTTAAAGGGAAGTCCGCACCCCCTCTACTTATAGACGTTTCAAAGCAAGGAACGGAGAATTAAGGCGGAATGAATACTGTTTTGATGATTTAAAAGTTTCTCACAAATTTGATAGAACAAGATTTTTGTGCTGGAGAGAAAGGGAATTTGGAACTTTGTGTGTATCCCCCCCAAAAAACCCGGGAGTGTCCTATTTGGGTCCCGGAGGAAGAAGTGAAAGGAGTTTGACAGCTGTCAAAGAAGCTGTCAAACGGGCGGACAAAGTAAAGAATTTTGCTATTTAATAACTCTTGGAATTAAAGCTGATACATTTGGACTGAGGCGATTGGAAACAAAGTATTGATAATAACAAAGTAACAGATTATTGGAAAAGGACTACTAAATAACTGAAAGCCCCCTAGGGGGAATTAGTGACATTACAATGGCTGCAGAGGGAAAATTACTGGCGGAGATAGAAAAAATGTTTTTTCTCGTGGGAATCCTGCAGGAGCAGAGTATGGCTCTGAGTAAAGTTTTTATGACCTTGAATCCTGAAACAAACAACTCTGCTGAATGCACAAAGGAGATGCACGATAAAAATTCTGCAGCTGAGCAGGAAGAGATGCCTTTGGAATTGACAGAGAAAAAAGAAGGAGTTCAGACACTACAAGTGGAAAATATCAACCAGAAATCTGCAGCGTTAGAGTATGAGCAAGAAGACCTCTGGATTATAGACCTGCGAAAGATGAGAAAGAAGAAGAGAGAAGCCCCTGGAGTACTTGGAATATTAAAACTAGAAAGAACAAAGCAATATGATTGGGACTTTTCTCTTGAGTATGGAAAACTAGATGGTCTTTCGCAGCAAACACTCTTCAACATTCTGAATGAAAGAAAATATGATCTGACTCTGACTGAACTCCTTCGGGGTCTTAGGACCATCAAAGAGGACTACCAATATAGCTGGCAGAGAGGGACTGACAGAGAATCAGACGCCTCGGACGTGAGGAATCCGGGCTAGAAATATTTTTTGTTTGTTTTCTGGACATTTGTCTAGGAAGGGACAGAAACCGGGGCAGGGGGCGGAGAGAATAGAATTATAAAATGTTATGTTTTGTTTTACTTGGTCAATGTGACCTATAATTAATATAATAAAGGGAAAATTTGTGAAGGGGAAGTTAGATCGACCTTAAAAAAAAAGAAATTAATGATTATAAGAGAATTGGATAGTTAAATACAGATAAACAAAAGATTTTAATTTTTAAAAGCAATGTGAATATCTTTAAGAGGTTAGGTAAGAACTTGCTGAATTAATTTTGGAATTGGGATGTAAGAGGAGGGGGTGGGGGGAAGTCAATGAAAGTGGGTAAAGAAACTTAGGGTATGTAATTGTATTTGTGTGTTTGTTTGTCTTTGTCTTTGTGTGTGTGTCTGTTGTTATAAAATGTAAAAACCCAATAAAAATTATTTTTTAAAAAAAACCAAATGATCTGCTCCCAGCTCTGCAGGGGAATAGATCTCACTGTACGGTCAACTCCTTTAGCCCGGCGCCACCCTGAGTTTTTAAAAATAAAGAAGCCAACCTTGTGTGATTCCACGAGATCACAGAAAGCCTGCCAAAACAAAAACCACAACAAGTCTGCACAGGACTTGTCTTCTTGTGAAATACAGCTGTATGTATGCAGAGATACGCTCTCCCCATGGAGACTCGCTTGGTGCCTTCATTACAAATTTTTAGGCACTTGGTGGTCCTGTAAAATAATTAAGGAATATTGGGAAACTATATATAATGAATTGAAGAAGATGCTTTAAAAAGCTTTCCCCAAATCACCTGAGATTTTCCTCTTGGGGATGGTAACCTTTAAAGCCCTATACGGCCTAGGACCCTCGTAGCTATGGGACCACCATAGGTATCTCCTGGTATGTCCCACAGAGGAACTTACGGTCTTCAAACAAAAACATCCTGAAGGTCCCAGGCCACAGAGAGGTTAGGCTGGCCTCAACTAGAGCCAGGGCTTTTTCGGCTGTGGCTCCAATCTGGTGGAACGCTCTGTCACAAGAGACCAGGGCCCTGAGGGACTTGACATCTTTCTGCAGGGCCTGCAAGACAGAGCTGTTCCACCAGGCCTTTGGCCAGGGCGCAGCCTGTCTCCCTCCTTTGGCAATCTTCACAGAACTTTAGCCTAATGGTTGCCATCAATCTGATTTGAATTAATTTTATAATGAAATGATTTTAGAATGTTGTACTACTTTATTGTTGTTAGACGCCCTGAGCCCGGCTTCGGCTGGGGAGGGCGGGATATAAATAAAAATTTTTATTATTATTAACAATAGAGGTCCCAAAAAAACCAGAAGTTGACTACAATATGCCTGTGCTGCAGTCACAAAGGAAGATTAAAATGTTTGAATATGCTGAACTGGCTGGTCTGACGAACAGGATAAGAGAAAACGAAAATAAGGAATATAAGTAGGAATGTATAGTGTCTATTGACTATTTCAAAATCCGGTATAGACAGATGCATAGCTTAGCAGGTCTTGTGCAAATCCAGCAGAGTTGAAGTAGAGTTTTTAATAGATAACAAATTGGATGATTAAAAAGATGTGAATTACGCAGAGTAGTAGAAAAGCAAAGGAACCAGGAAAAGGGTGGAAGGGAAGTCATGTGGTACGTATATACATGCTGTATTTGGTATGAAGTTGTAAGAGCAGAAGAGGGGAGGGTTAAATTTGCAATCTGCTCCTGTTTTTGAAAATGCAAATAAAAAAGCAAACAAATATTTAGGCACCAGCTGAAATCATTTCTCCCAGGCCTTTGGCTGATTCAGTGATCTGTGACCTTTTAAACAAGGCTGTTGCTGCTGGTATTGATTCGTTTTGTTATGGCGTTACGTATTCTGTGATTTCATAATATAAACCACCCTATGATTCTCGGATCCTTATATAAAATCAATAAATTGTGCAAGTTGCGGAATGAATTTGCAGGTTGCAGAATCTGGCTTCCTCAGGCAACTTAATGCGGGGGGCGGGGGGGGGGGAGAAGCATGGATTTCCTGTCAGCCCTGAGCGTAACGTCAGCCTTCGATATCCCTCCAGGTTGCTATCGCAGGGGCCCCCGTCACGGTCTGGATGGCGTACGATACTGGATACACCGAACGGTACATGGATGTCCCAGAGAACAACCAGCAAGGCTACGAAGCAGGCTCTGTGGCGCTGCATGTAGAGAAACTCCCCAATGAGTAAGGGTTATAAGAATAACAATTTATTATTTATACCCCGCCCACCTGGCTGGGTTTCCCCAGCCACTCTGGGCGGTTTCCAACAGAATACTAAAATACAACAGTCTATTAAACATTAAAAGCTTCTCTGAACAGGGCTGCCTTCAGATGTCTTCTAAAAGTTGGGGAGTTGTTCCGCTTTCCCCTTTACTCCATTCTGAAATTTTCCTCCCCCCAAAAAGCTCAACAACTTTGAGTTGAACCCCCCCCCAAAAAACGGGACTTTCCTCCCTTAATACGAAGCTCAACAACTTGGACTTGAACTCCCCCAAAACAGAATGCCAGTTTTGTACTCTGTGAGTAGATCGCAGTCTCTTGGGAGCTGGATGCCCTTATAATAAAGCTAAAGGGACCCCTGACCATTAGGTCCAGTCGTGGCTGACTCTGGGGTTGCGGCACTCATCTCGCTTTACTGGCCGAGGGAGCCGGCATACAGCTTCCGGGTCATGTGGCCAGCAGGACTAAGCCGCTTCTGGAGAACCAGAGCAGCGCACGGAAACGCCGTTTACCTTCCCGCCGAAGTGGTACCTAGTTATCTACTTGCACTTTGATGTGCTTTCGAACTGCTAGGTTGGCAGGAGCAGGGACCGAGCAACGGGAGCTCACCCCGTCGCGAGGATTCGAACCGCCAACCTTCTGATCGGCAAGTCCTAGGCTCTGTGGTTTAACCCACAGCGCCACCCGCATCCCTGTAGTAGAGTGTCCTTATTTTCATCTGAGGAATATTGGACTGTATGGAAAAGAATTCTTTCTTCTTCTGGCCTGCCACGTCAACAGCTTGTCTGGGGAATTTTGGGAAAGCTGGAGAGTTTGGGGATTGATTTTTATTTATTTTTTAATAGCGGTGGGTTTGGTGAGGTGGATTGTCTGAAGTGGGGCAAGCGTTCAAAAATGCACGGCATGGTTTTTGCTTGCTGGTCACTTTGTGTCCATTGCCCTGGTCACTGAACGCCCAAGTGGTCCAAACTCCTCTCTGCTATGAACAGCCGCAAACACTGGTGCCCAGGTTGGCTCTCACGTTTGTGTTGGAATGAAGTTACATGGCCTTAGTAGAAATGTTACAAGGAATTAAGAATATAATAGATTAATGGAGTATTAAAGGAAAAAATGAGGTTAGAATGTGTTAAGATAATTATAGGATAGAAAACAGAGGAAGATGGAAAGGAATTGCTGAAACAATAGAATTGGAATTCAAAAGGAGGTGTGAGGAGGTCGCTGAAATAAGTGATTGAAAGATAAGATATTGAAATTGTTTGATGTGTTTTTGTCTTTGTTATGTTTGTTAGTTTAATGTGTTAGTGTTTTTGTATTGTATTGTATTGTTCTTTCTTCTTCTTTTTCTGTAGTGTTTAAACTTTTGGAAAAGTAATAAATATTTTTTTTTTAAAAAAAAAACAGGTTGGCTCTCACGTTTGGTACTTTCCTTGCCTTCCTTCTAGGCCCAATCGCCTGCTGATCCTCCATGGATTTCTTGATGAAAACGTGCACTTTTTCCACACCAATTTCCTGATCTCCCAGCTGATCCGAGCAGGGAAACCTTATCAACTACAGGTGAGCTAGCGAACTGTCCAGCCCATCTCTTTCCTCTTGGGCTGGGCTTCAGGTGGGGTCGTTCTTTCCTGCCTGGCCTACCTTGTAGGGTTGTTTTGAATAAAGGGTGGGAGGAGGGTGGAGACGTGGGCAGGGCAGGGCACTCTTTGCCCCCTTGAGCTCCTTAATAATAATAATAAATTTATATTTATACCCCGCTCTTCCCGGTTCAAAAACCGGGCTCAGGGCGGCTAACAACAAATGTAAAACACTTTAAAACGCTTAATTATAAAAGCAGCATAACATACACTATAAAAACACGAATAACAAAATAAAAAATCAGTTAGATAATCCCCAGGGCTAGCTGGCTGAATTGGTCCTACTTGGGCCAGCGCGGAGGCCAGGGGAGAATTAGCTGTGGGGTCTCAGAGCAAGTGATCTTCATAAAAGGGGAGGGGGAAGGAAGAGAAGGGAAATAAAAGATCAGGCTGAATTCAAATTAAAGGCCAGGCGGAATAGCTCTGTCTTACAGGCCCGACGGAAGGAGGTTAAATCCTGCAGGGCCCTGGTCTCATGGGACAGAGCATTCCACCAGGTCGGAGCCATCACTGAGAAGGCCCTGGCCATGGTGGAGGATAGTCTGACTTCCTTAGGGCCTGGCACCTCTAAACTTAGAAAGGCGGGGTCTAAATTTAGTAAATGGTACAGTGGAACCTCGGTTTTCGAACCTCTTGGCTGCCGAACGATTCGGAAGCTGAACGCCAAAAACCTGGAAGTAACTGTTCTGGTTTTCGAACGATTTTTGGAAGCCGAACACTCTACGCTGCTTCCGTTTTGAGTTTCCCTATTGTATTGCTTTCAGTTTTCAGTTTTCGAACGTTTCGGAAGCCGAACTGTCTTCTGGAACGGATTACATTCAAAAACTGAGGTTCCACCGTATTTCTAATTCCGCTCTGGGAAATTTATTTATTGGATACATGGAATGTGCTGATTTCAGCTGATGCATGCATATTCCCCCAAGGCCTGTCGGAGGTTATGCGTATTGGTGGGAAAATCAGTTTATTTATTATGTGCAGTCCATTTTCAACCCCAGAGTGGGGGACAGACTGATAAAAATAAATAAGGGGGAAATTAAATTAAATTGGGGGAGGGGAAAAAACCTGCAGGAACTCGCAAGACATTTCGTCTTGCGAAGCAAGCCCATAGGGAAATTCGTTTTGCGAAGCGCCTCCAAAACGGAAAACCCTTTCGTCTAGCGGGTTTTCCGTCTTGCGAGGCGTTCGTCTTGCGAGGCACCACTGTATCGGGAACAGCCAGAGTTCGCCCACTTCCTTACTTCTTTGTGCTTTGCTGGTTGGCGGCAGCCATTTTCAGGCAGAACCCATTGGGGGGGGAGCAAGGGAAGAGTGATTGGACAAATCAGAGGGCAGAAGCGACTGGACAAATTGCAGGTTGGAAACGTTCCCATGGGAATCGGTGGAAATTGTGGGCTTGTCGTGCGAACGCTTGCCTAATGGGACGATTTTCTAGGGGAATGAATGCGCACTGTGCTTGGTGAATGAGACCTGACGTGTGTTTCCAGTTTAGCAAAATCCGGGCCTCAAGGTCAGCAGGGCTGCCTGGTAGTGATGATGTGCTGGTGGATTTACTGGCCTCCCTCCTGGGTTCTCCAGCTTGCACAGATTTCCTCTTCAAGGAACGATTCCCGCATTGCACCCCCACAATGCTGTGATTATATGTACTTTTTCCGCGAGGCCCGGTGAATGTTTGCAGATCACAATGACCACTTCTCATCTCTTCTCATCTCTTCCTGTCCCCCCCCCCCTTTCTTGTGTGCAGATCTATCCCAACGAGCGACACAGTATTCGCTGCCCTGAGTCTGGGGAGCACTACGAAATCACGCTGCTGCACTTTCTTCAAGAATACCTCTGAGGACAGGGCTGGGGGGTGGGGAACGGCACGGTGTGGGGCGTGGACAGGGGGCTGCTGTCTCCCTGCCCACCTGCAACTCGACGTAGACGCTGAAGACTCGCTCCTCCTCTGGCCTCCTTTTTTGCCCCAACCTCTCCCCCCGCCCTCCAGCAGCCTCCCGATAACCCAGAGCACTGGTCCGTGGTGTTGCCCTCCCTGGGCCCTGAATTCACGAGGGGCCCTGAGACCCCTCACCCCCTGCCCAACTGGATTGGCACTGCTCTGCCTTGTTCCTCCAGATTCTCTTTTAAAGTTTTCCTTCTCTCTCTCTGCTCCCTCCCCAGGACCCTTTCTCTGTTTTGCTGCTACTTTTTGGGCCGAGAATAAAAGTCAAGCACTCCCTGCCCTCGTGTCCCGCCCCCTACATCTCCAGTACTGTCTTGTGTCCCTCTTAAACTCCCCCCCTCCTCTCCTTTCCTTTCCTCTCCCCACTGAGCCCTGCGAGAGAGCTTTTCTGGGGCTCGGAAACAGACGAGTGCTTGGTGCTGTGCTGCCAAGATGTGGGCGGGGGGGGGGGTAGGGTGGGGGGGGTGACGATGCCTCTGTCCTTGGTGCTGTGGCTTCCTGGCTGTGTCCTGTGGCAAATTCAGGCTCTCGGAAGGATTTGGGCAGGTGTTTGGGCTCCCCACTTAGAAGGCTTTGCTGTTTTGACTTCTCTCTCCATAACCCTTGCGTCATCCCCCCGTCTCAAACATACTCTTCTTTCCCCTAAGGCAACCGTGTCCAGAAACTGCAGTCACTTCTGTAAGGAAAAAGGGGGGGGGGTTCTAGGGGGGGGTTTGCAGCCAGATTTATTTATGCAAATACGGCTCCCTCTGTCCACTCTCTCTGGCTTATAGGCACTGCCCCCCCGTCTCGCCAACCCTTCGTCTCCGCCTCCCAAGCCCTGAGCTTCCAGCCTCCAGCCCCACAGGCGTGCTCAGTTCTCTGCGGGTCAGCGACTGTATCCCCCCCCCCCGCCCATCCCCTGTTCTAGCAACACCTCTTGCCTGTTGGTCCTCTTCCTCCCCCTGCCCCACGACCCACCTCCTCTGGTCTTCGGGCATCCCCGCAACACAGCCTGAACCGCGATTTGGGGTGGTTTGTAAAGAAAGGCGGGGGCGCCCTTGTGCCAGGCTTCGCCGCAACTTACGCCTCGTGGGAGGAAACACCCCCCCCCTCGCCTGCTTGCTCACACCCTCTGGGCTCTCCCCCCCCCCCACAAACACACATTCTTGCCTCTCAGGGGTGGGGCAGAATTTCAAGCGAGGAGAAACTTGCCTAAAACGAAACGAAAAACCCACGAACCACAAACGACTTGCCCCCAAGTATCTTTAAGTGCGTATTATGAAAAGAAAATATTTTTATGGATTCTTATTCTTTTATAATTATGAGGTGTAACATGTAGTTACTCATTAAAATATTGGAAATTGGCGCAGCGCTTCTCTCCCGGCGTGGTTTTGTTTTCCCCCCCTGTTGGCTGCAGGCAAAGTGGAGTATGGGGTGTGCATGTTTGGAAGCTCATGCCAGCTTGCCAGTGCCATTTCTGGCCTCTGAACACTGCACTTCTTTCTCTGGGGCATAGAAACATTGCAAGCCGCCCCATACAAAGCCAGACCATTGCTCTATCTAGCTCAGTGGTGTTACGAAAAAATCTGGATGTGAGGCTGCTCAGTCACCCAGCTTGTCGGGCAGAGCCTGCGGGTCCCTGCAGAATAAAGGATGGATTCCAGCCAACCAGAGCAAATAGCTGTAGACCAAAGTTGATTGCGCAATAGGTTCAAAGAGCAAATTTGAACCCTGAGGATGGGGTGACAAAGACTTTTAAAACTTTCCCACCGTATCCCAGAATACAGTTCGTACAGCATCATTGCTACATCACTGACATGTCACAAAAGGAGAGGGGTTAACCTTGGCAAACATGTCCAGACAAGTCCTTGGTACAAGATTAGCATAAGCAGACATGACGGGGCAAGACTCAGGTATAACATGAGCATAGACAAATATGTCTTAAGTACCCACCACCCAAAAGTACAATAGAAGTTCCTTTGCAGGTCTGGAGCCTGAGGCGAGTCAGGTGATGAGATTTGGCTTCCCTTGGCTAACAATGAGCCTCTGGGAACTTCATGGAGTCCCTTTTCAAGGGGAAAATAGCTTTGGAATGGAGAAAACTGGCCAAGGAGATGATGTTATATTATTTTTTAAAGCTAGGTAACTTCCCTGAGATGTCAAGTTGAAAGGATACATTCAGGCATAATATTTGTAATATTTAACTTTAAAGATGTGTCCGTACGTCCCGTAATTTCCGTAACAGTGGTGTCTGCACTGACTGACAGCAGCTCTCCCAACAGTTGAGGCAGGAGACATTGCCAACCTTACCTGTCAGTGCTGTCAGGATTTGAACCTGGGACTGTCTGCTTGCAAGGCAGATGCTCTCCCTGACTTCTGTCCCTTCCCCAAACATCCTTTGCTCCTTCACCATTCCCTCTTTTTTTTTTTTTTTTTTACACTTTACAAAGCATTTCCTTCATCACCAAAGGATAGAAGCAGTGACAATACCTAGGATTTCTAAAAGCTCCGTAGTTCTTACCCTAATTTAAGTAATTGGCAAGCCATGTTAACTTTGTTCATTCCCATTTCAAGTACAGTGGTGCCTCGCAAGACGTGAGGCTCTTCGTATAGCGTTTTTTTCGTCTTGCGAAGCAAGCCCATTGACAGCTTAGCGGATTAGCGCTATTAGTGGTTTAACGGCTTTTAGCGGATCAGCTGATAAGCGGCTTAGCGGCTTAGGAAAAGGGGGGGAAAGGGGAAAAAACCTGCAGGAACTCACAAGACATTTCGTCTTGCGAAGCAAGCCCATAGGGAAATTCGTTTTGCGAAGCGCCTCCAAAACGGAAAACCCTTTCGTGTAGCGGGTTTTCCGTCTTGCGAGGCGTTCGTCTTGCGGGGCACCACTGTACAAAATTGTTTTTATATGTGTTGGAAGCTGCCCAAAGTGGTTGGGACAACCTAGCTAGATAGGTGGGGTATGAAGACGAAGAAGAATTGCAATAAAAATATATTCATATAAACTAGTAGCAGACACAATAGAATGAGGTTGGTTGGTTTTTTTAAAAAAGGCAACCAAAACACAGATCTGTAAAACACGTTTTACAAATAGCAAGAAATACAGGGGAAATTGACAGCAATGAAAGCAGGAAATCGACAACCCCCAAAATGGTCCCTGCATTGTCGCTGGCCCTCAAAACTTGGATTTCTGTCCTTGTGAGCTCCCGTTGCTCGGTCCCTGCTCCTGCCAACCTAACAGTTCAAAAGCATGTCAGAGTGCAAGTACCTTCTGGTGGGAAGGTAAACGCCGTTTCCATGCGCTGCTCTGGTTCGCCAGAAGCGGCTTAGTCATGCTGGCCACATGACCCGGAAGCTGTACACCGGCTCCCTCTGCCAATAAAGCGAGATGAGCGCCGCAACCCCAGAATCATCCGCGACTGGACCTAACGGTCAGGGGTCCCTTTACCTTTACCTTTTGCTGTCAGTGTTTTCCTTGGAAAGGAATGGAGAAGAGAGAGTTTTGCCACATGCATCGACTTACCACATTTCTAGCCCATCGTTCATCCAAAGGCAAGAGGGTGGAAATGCACAACATTGAAAGCAACATTAGGCTTAGCTAGACCCAGAGTCAGACAGCTGGCGGGTTTAGTGGGGTGTTTCTGAGTCCTGCCTACACCAAGCATCTCCACCAGAGTTGCACCATGACGTACATCTCGTCCATATGGGGATGGCAAGGACACAGCATCTTGAAATCCCCCTCCCCACCTCTGTTTATATGGGGTATTGGTGATGCTTTCAGAGTTGTGGGAACCAAGGCTTTGCAAGGAACAGTTGTGGGCCTTGGAGATGAGACCAAACACTGACGAGAGCCACCTTCATATTTCTGAAGGGCCATTGTCACATGGAAGATGGAGCAAGCTGGTTTGCTGCTGCTGTTCTGGGGTGGGGTGGGGTTTAAACCCAGTCCATTCAATAATAATAATAATAATAATAATAATAATAATAATAATAATAATAATAATAATAGCTTTATTGTCATTGCCCCCTCTCGGGGACAACGAAATTACTTGGCTGCTCCATCCACCCAGGTAGGGCACTCCACACAAAATCAGAACAACTATAAAAACACTAATTGAAACAATACAGTATAATACAGCGAGGAAGATGAGATGACTTTCAAAGTCCAGGTTTCCCCTTCAGGGCCGAGATCGCTCTGGAGAAGAAGCTGTTCTTGAGACGGCTCGTTCTTGTCTTCATCGTCCTGTATCTCCGTCCCGACGGCAGGAGCTCAAAGAGACAGTGACCAGGATGCGATGGATCTTTTACTATGTCCAGTGCCTTCCTCTGGCACCTTGTGGCATAAATCTGCTCTAAGGTGGAGAGTGGGCAGCCAACAATGCTCTCTGCTGCCTTCACAACTCTGCACAACCCCATCCTGTCCTGGGTATTACAGCTTCCGTACCACACACATAAGCCATAAGTGAGCACGCTCTCAATGGCACAGTGATAGAAGGCAAGCAGCAGTTTCTGCGGAAGATGGTTTTTCCTTAGGATTCTCAAAAAGTACAGTCTCTGCTGCGCCTTCTTCACAAGCCCCCTTGTGTTGACACTCCAGGACAGATCCTCTTGTAATTCAATACCCAAAAATCTGAACGTTGTTACCCTCTCCACACAGACCCCATCAATCAAAAGTGCAAGAACGGAGATTGCAACAAAATCTTAGGCGGAACCCTGCTGGAGATAAGAGCTATTGGACAGTGGAAGGGACTGCAGGATATTTACAATGCAGTCGAGCCAACAAGACAATCTCACCTTCCTGGGTACTTTGCCCTCATTCCAGCAATGTAGAACACCACCTATGCCTGAGGCTCCATCTTAAAATAGATTAAAGCAGGGGTCAGCAAACTTTTTCAGCAGGGGGGCGGTCCACTGTCCCTCAGACCTTGTGGGGGGCCGGACTATATTGGGGGGGGGGGAATGAACGAATTCCTATGCCCCACAAATAACCCAGAGATGCATTTTAAATAAAAGGACACACTCTACACATGTAAAAACACACTGATTCCCAGACTGTCCGTGGACTGGATTTAGAAGGCATCCGGTCCCCAGGCCTTAGTTTGTCTGCCCATGGATTAAAGTATGTCTTTGTAACGGGGTTACCATTTTAAGCCTGCCCAAAGAAAGCTGCTGTTATCTGTCCCTCTTCAACAAGTATTGAGAGTGAGTAAATGGTTTTTTTTTACCTTTTGCAAGACTATTTTTTACCTTTTACAAGGCTATTTTGTGTGCAACTGTTATATTAAGAGGGAGGAAAAAAGTGGTGGGGAATACCAGGAGACCCCAGTCTTTCCTTATAGCATCCTGGTTTACTTAAACTAAAAGGCTAAAACTAGCCTATCTAAGCTTCCCTGCTGAACTCACAAACATGAGGAAGGCAGGCTATATCTAACAAAGCATCTATACACATCCCTAAAGGTGTTGGACTCTCCTTTTATTTATTCAGTGGTCTGTGTTTTCCTGAGCTGGAGTCTGGACTAAGGATTCTGAGCTCCTGTGTTCTGATTTGATATGTGTTGTCCAATCACAGAACATTTCAGGATTTGGGCCTCTGCCATTGGCCCTTGTACTCTGAGCCGTGATTCGCAGCTTGGAAGTTTAAACAGCCAATCACATTGGGAGTGGGAGTGGCCCGGGCTTTCAGAAATGTATACAGTGGTGCCCCGCAAGACGAATGCCGCGCAAGACGGAAAACCCGCTAGACGAAAGAGTTTTCCGTTTTGGAGGTGCTTCGCAAAACGAATTTCCTATGGGCTTGCTTCGCAAGACGAAAATGTCTTGCGAGTTCCTGCGGCTTTTTTTTCCTCCCCCCCCCTTTTTCTAAGCCGCTAAGCCGCTTATCTGCTTATCCGCTAAGCCGATAAGCCGCTAAAAGCGCTAATAGCGCTAATCCGCTAAGCTCTCAATGGGCTTGCTTTGCAAGACGAAAAAACCGCTAGACGAAGAGACTTGCGGAACGGATTCTTTTCGTCTTGCGAGGCACCACCGTAGCATCAGTTGCTTTGCCTCTGTTTCCCAGTTATGTTGTTCAATGTTGTTCACAAAGTAAAGGAAGGATTGAACTCTGATTAATAAGAATACACACAGAGACTTGAACCAGCAAGACTCTGGGAAGGGTGCGTATAATATTCTCTCTGTCTGTCTGCCTCCAGCCCCTGGCCCAGGTCGTTTTATTCACAAAAGAACTTTTTACAGAGTGTTCGTAAGAACCAATCATATTTCTTCTGAGCATTTCAACAAACCCACGTGAGGACAAGTTAAACTAATTAAGCACACATATTTCTGGGGTAAACAAATAACAGAACTACAAAGGACGGACGTTTGGCAACCCTGGGAGGTGATAAACAATCAATACATATGAAAAGAAGGGTGGCCAGGAGGACAGCGATCATTCTCACCTTCATGTGAGGTCTGTTTCCTGGCCCTAAGATTAACATCCTAGGATTAACATATCAGAAAGGCTACTTCAAAGAAACTAGCCCACTATCTTTGATGATCCAGGACGCCTGCCTGTCTAAGCAACTGGGCTGTGTACGTGACTTGTGAAGAGAGGGAAACAGGCAGTAGAGGAAATGGCCAGAGATGCAGAGGGGTGTGGGATTTGATCAGAAATTATTGTCAATGTATCAAACCCAGTCAACACAATGCATTCATCGTGGACACAATGGCTTGATGCGTACAGTGGTGCCCCGCAAGACGAACGCCTCGCAAGACGGAAAACCCGCTAGACGAAAGGGTTTTCCGTTTTGGAGGCGCTCCGCAAAACAAATTTCCCTATGGGGTTGCTTCGCAAGACGAAAAAATCTTGCGAGTTCCTGCAGGTTTTTCCCCCTCCCCCCCCTTTCCTAAGCCGCTAAGCCGCTTATCAGCTGATCCGCTAAAAGCCGCTAAACTGCTAATAGCGCTAATCCGCTAAGCTGTCAATGGGCTTGCTTCGCGAGACGAAAAAACCGATAGACGAAGAGCCTCACGGAACGGATTAATTTCGTCTTGCGAGGCACCACTGTATTTTATAATTCCTCATAGTAATCCCACCTGACCCCACACTCTGGATATTTGCACTCCTACAGTTCAATAAAGGTTCTTGCTGTTATCACTGTGTCTTGCCTCGTGGGAACCCCACCTACACTTCACCTTCCTTGAAGGTTTTAAAGCAGAGGTTGGGTTCTTCAGCCGTGACCCCTGATTTGCAGGGTGCTGGTCAAATTTTCTCCTTATTTGTCTTATTTGACAAACCCTATTTCACTTTACAACAAGTCACCACTTCGGATTTGAAGCAGCCACCTGATATTGACATTTTGTAGATGTCGTATGACTATTCCTGTACGTATCAGCCTACTGATGAGACTCTTACTTTTTTAATATAGCTAATATAGATGACTTCCAATCATCCAGCCTCAGTCTAACCTGAGAAAAAGTAATGAACCTTATAGTTATACTAATTATCACTACATTAATTTCAGTACTTTTGATACCAGTTAGCTTCTGACTCCCACAAATACTGCCAGACATAGAAAAACTTTCCCGCATAATACCTTCCCGCATGACAATTCTACAACCTTTTGGGCGGGAGGGGGCCCCAGCGGCCATTGTCATCTGTTTGCTACGATGCAGTTTCCGTGGTGGATGCTGAACATTGCGTTTTGGGAATGACAGGCATGGCCAAACTTGGCCTTCCAGCTGTTTTGGGACTACAACTCCCATCATCCCTAGCTAACAGGACCAGTGGTCAGGGATGATGGGAATTGTAGTCCCAAAACAGCTGGAGGGCCATAGAATCATAGAATCATAGAGTTGGAAGAGACCACAAGGGCCATTGAGTCCAACCCCTTGCCAAGCAGGAAACACCATCAGAGCACTCCTGACATATGGTTGTCGAGCCTCTGCTTAAAGACCTCCAAAGAAAGAGACTCCACCACACTCCTTGGCAGCAAATTCCACTGTCGAACAGCTCTTACTGTCAGGAAGTTCTTCCTAATGTTTAGGTGGAATCTTCTTTCTTGTAGTTTGGATCCATTGCTCCGTGTCCGCTTCTCTGGAGCAGCAGAAAACAACCTTTCTCCCTCCTCCTTGTGACATCCTTTTATATATTTGAACATGGCTATCATATCACCCCTTAACCTCCTCTTCTCCAGGCTAAACATGCCCAGCTCCCTTAGCCATACCTCATAAGGCATCGTTTCCAGGCCTTGGACCATTTTGGTTGCCCTCCTCTGGACACGTTCCAGTTTGTCAGTGTCCTTCTTGAACTGTGGTGCCCAAAACTGGACACAGTACTCCAGGTGAGGTCTGACCAGAGCAGAATAAAGTGGCACTATTACTTCCCTTGATCTAGATGCTATACTCCTATTGATGCAGCCCAGAATTGCATTGGCTTTTTTAGCTGCTGCGTCACACTGTTGGCTCATGTCAAGTTTGTGGTCAACCAAGACTCCTAGATCCTTTTCACATGTACTGCTCTCAAGCCAGGTGTCACCCATCTTGTATTTGTGCCTCTCATTTTTTTTGCCCAAGTGCAATACTTTACATTTGTCCCTGTTAAAATTCATCTTGTTTGTTTTGGCCCAGTTCTCTAATCTGTCAAGGTCGTTTTGAAGTGTGATCCTGTCCTCTGGGGTGTTAGCCACCCCTCCCAGTTTGGTGTCATCTGCAAATTTGATCAGGATGCCCTTGAGTCCATCATCCAAGTCGTTGATAAAGACGTTGATAAAGAAGTTTGGCCATGCCTGGAGAATGAGATGGTGATGCCCCTCCCCCCAGGCACCCACCCAGAAGAAGAAATAGCATAGCATGGGTGAGGTTGCAGTGCCAGGCACCTTTTTTTAGGGGGTGCAACCCCCCATGACAGGCTCCCTAATTGAGGGGAGCTATGCCCTCGACAGTGGTGGTGGCAGTGGCTCCACCTTAGGGTTCTCCTGGGCCAGTCAAGAGGGAGGGGAAGGGTGTGCAAGGGAAAGGATTAGGTTTAGGGTTCGGGTTCGGCTTAGGTTTGGGTTCGAGTTAGGGTTAGGGTTAAGGTTCGGGATGGGTTAGGGTTTGCGACAGGGTTACGTTGGGTTTAGGGTTGGGTACTTGTCTTAGGGATGGCGCTGTGGTCTAAACCACAGAGCCAAGGACTTGCTGATCAGAAGGTCGGCGGTTCGAATCCCCGCAACGGGGTGAAGCGCCCATTGTTCGGTCCCTGCTCCTGCCAACCTAGCAGTTCGAAAGCACATCAAAGTGCAAGTAGATAAATAGGTACCACTCCGGCGGGAAGGTAAATGGCGTTTCCATGTGCTGCTCTGGTTCGCCAGAAGCGGCTTAGTCCTGCTGGCCACATGACCCGGAAGCTGTACTCCGGATCCCTCGGCCAATAAAGCGAAATGAGCGCCGCAACCCCAGAGTTGGCCGCGACTGGACCTAATGGTCAGGGGTCCCTTTACCTTTTACTTGTGTTAGGGTTATGGTTAGGAAGCAAATACACCAGAAACACATAAGCCAAAGCACGAAAACAAAGCAGAACGGCCAGAAATGCAAAAACCTCTTCGGAAAAATGCAGAGCAACCAGAAATCCCTCCCCCAAAGGAAAATGCCAGAAACACAAAGCAAAACAAACAGAAATTCAAAATCCAATGGGAAAGCAGAACCAACAGAAACTTCCACAAATCAAGCCAAGTTACAGAAAAATGTAAAAAAAATATACAGCCATACCTCGAAGTTGAACGGAATCCATTCCAGAAGTCTGACGACACTGAGGTCCAGTTCTGAGGGTCTTCTGCTGGTTCCCTCACTGTGAGAAGGGAGGCTACAGGGAACCAGGCAGAGGGTGTTCTTGGTGGTGGCGCCCGCTGTGGGGAACGCCCTCCCTTCAGATGTCAATGAGATAAAAGATCTACACAGCTTTTAGAAAATCTCTGAAGACAGCCCTGTTTCAGGAAGTTTTTAATGTTCGATGTTTTGTTACGCTTGAAGCTGCCCAGAGTGGCTGAGGTAATAATAATAATAATAATAATAATAATAATAATAATAATAATATTCCCCTTATCCTTTCGGTAAATAGGAGCCTGTCAAACTTCAAGGGAATCCAATCTCCCTCCCTCCAGGCGGGATGGCAGAATCAGAAAAAACAAATCGGCTAACCAATTTGTATTTATTCAAAGTTCACAGAGAGGCACGGAGGTGCAGCTGATCTGAAATATGTCGTCCCCTCCAACACCCCTAACTCTTCTGCTCACCTGTCTTTGAGCGGTGCCCCCCCCCTCAAACCACCACTGTAAACCCATACTGCTCTCCTCTTCTCTGGAAGGTTCAGGAGGAGGGTGGGGGGTCTCTACCATTCCTCCTCAGCCCAGTCCCCTTCAGTGCAGTCCCTGACAACTAGTCAGTGTGGTGTAGTGGTTAAGAGCGGTGGACTCGTAATCTGGTGAACTGGGTTCGATTCCCTGCTCCTCCACATGCAGCTGCTGGGTGACCTTGGGCCAGTCACACTTCTCTGAAGTCTCTCAGCCCCACTCACCTCACAGAGTGTTTGTTGTGGGGGAGGAAGGGAAAGGAGATTGTTAGCCGCTTTGAGACTCCTTAGGGTACTGATAAAGCGGGATATCAAATCCAAACTCTTCTTCTCCTTGGGACCTTTGTTTATTAAAGTATAGTAAAAGCTATGGTTTTCCCAGTAGTGATGTATGGAAGTGAAAGCTGGACCATAAAAAAGGCTGATCGCCGAAGGATTGATGCTTTTGAATTCTGGTGCTGGAGGAGACTCTTGAGAGTCCCATGGACTGCAAGAAGATCAAACCTCTCCATTCTGAAGGAAATCAGCACTGAGTGCTCACTGGAAGGACAGATCGTGAAGCTGAGGCTCCAAGACTTTGGCCACCTCATGAGAAGAGAAGACAGAGGACGAGATGGTGGGACAGTGTTCTCGAAGCTACCAGCATGAGTTTCACCAAACTGCGGGAGGCAGTGGAAGACAGGAGGGCCTGGCGTGCTCTGGTCCAGGGGGTCACGAAGAGTCGGACACGACTAAACGACTAAAGAACAACAAAAGTACCCTTCATTGGAATGCTACATATTGAATTGCTATAAGACTGAAAGTTTAGTAAGCTTTGCACTATTTTGGAGTGATGAAAGATTAAGTAGGATGCAATCCTTAATATAAACGCTTTATCATTGGCTGTTCTGTCAATTATTTTCACTTCCCATCTGATCTTGGTTTTGCTCTATAAATGGGGACCTGAATGGGAGGAACCTGAGTTGGAGGAGGAGGAGGCCTCTCGCTCTTCCTTCCGGACTGAGCATAAGATGCCTCCTCTTAAAAGGTTTGGCAGGCAAGGAATACAACTATCTGGCTTCGTCTCATTGATTCCCTCCAATGCTAAACTTGTTGCTGGCTCACTCGTAATCTGGTGATCCACTCAACATCAATGCACAATGTGTCATATCCAGGCCGGTGCAATAAAATCCATTGGACTCCGGTTAAGGCTTGGCTGAGGTCAGTTGCTGCTCTTTGGAACAATGAACAAAGCTTACACAATACAGAAATGAAACCAGCAGACTACGGAAGAGAACTTAAATGAATTTCTCAGTTTATTGCTATACAAGGCTTAGGAGAATGAAGTGATATGACGTGTGCTTATGAGTGATACAGCATAATGTAGAAAATGGAGCATAGAAAACTGAATATGAAAAAATGACATAACTAAAAAAGACTCACAGCTGCCCATGGAGGCACAGGTCAATTCTGTGTCCAGGGCGGATGTCTACCAGCTCCATCTGGTACGCAGGCTGAGACCCTACCTGCCCGCAGACTGTCTCGCCAGAGTGGTGCATGCTCTGGTTATCTCCCGCTTAGACTACTACAATACGCTCCATGTGGGGCTACCTTTGAAGGTGACCCGGAAACTACAACTAATCCAGAATGCGGCAGCTAGACTGGTGACTGGGGGCGGCCGCCGGGACCATACAACACCGGTTTTGAAAGACCTACATTGGCTCCCAGTACGTTTCCGAGCACAATTCAAAGTGTTGGTGCTGACCTTTAAAGCCCTTAATGGCCTCGGCCTGGTATACCTGAAGGAGCGTCTCCACTCCCATCGTTCTGCCCGGAAACTGAGGTCCAGTTATTATTATCTTTGAATATTAGAATTGATATGGTTAGTAGGTAGTGATGACAAAGCACTCAAAATCAAAAACTTAACTCCTATCTCCCTCCAGCTTATCTTGTTGTGAGATAAATATAACTTCCTAAAACAGAAAATTATTAAAAAATAATATTTTTTAAATATTATAATAATATTTTACAGACTGGGGGCAGTAGACCAGGACTCATAGTAGTCCTTGGCAAAGCAAAACCATCAGGACTACATAAAACCTAGGCTAAGAATGAACATAATCTCTTTCAGAGGTGAAAAATGAGCAACTGTCAGGAGTGCGTGCAGGAGCCAGGCCCTGTGACCAGTAGGGCTTTGCAGGACTGGGGCCTTCCTGAGATTGTTCTGGAGAGGCAAGGTGCGGCTACACAGCTGAGGCTGACTGGTAACTCACTGCACTTGGTGGCAACAGTGAGGGAAGGGCTATAAGGTCAGCATTTCCCTTCGGCTCTTTGCCACAGCAACACATTCCCTGCCTTGCTGTGTTGGGCTTCTTGCTTCTTGTTCCCTACGCTTCGGCTCCCTGACTCCCTGCTTCCTGATCCTTGGAACCTTGACTTTGTGACTCCTTGCTTCTCAACCCTAGGACCCCTGGCTTCTGGACTCTCGTTCCTGCTCCCACCCCGCTGTCTTGCCCCCGGTCCCAACGTCCTCAACCGGGACTTTGATCACCCATAGACCGGACCATGACAGCAACGTGGAAAAGTAGGTGTGTTTTCTTCATGCAGTTCTAGACGTCATACACATGGAATATTTCAAGAATCATATGCCCCCTTCATTTCTGGTTGTCAGGTGCTCCTTTGTGTTCAGCTCAGGCCTCAGCACAATAATGTAGCACTTGGGAAGGAAGATGCAGCCCAGAAGCCCAGCACTGGAGGCCAACATAGAGAAGATCTGCACGGCCACCATGTACTTGCCCTTGGTGCTCAGGTAGGTGGGCACAAAAGACACCCAAACACTGCAGAAGACCAGCATGCTGAAGGTGATCAGCTTGGCTTCGTTGAAGGAGCCAGGCAGCTTCCTGGCTAGGAAAGCCACCATGAAGCAGGTGGCAGCCAAGAAGCCCAGGTAGCCCAGGGCAACGTAAAACATGGCCACAGACCCTTCGTTGCATTGCAGGACGATCTCTTCCACCAGGGAGTGCATGTCGGGCTCTGGGAATGGGGGAGAAGAGCCCAGCCAGATGGTGCAGATGAGAACTTGCCCCCCAGAACAGGAGATGACAATGGAGTTGGCCAGACCCTTGCCCAGCCATCTCCTCAGCCTGTTCCCGGGCTTTGTGGCCAGGAAGGCCAGCACCACCGTGATGGTCTTTGCCAAGACAGAAGAAACAGCAACTGAGAAGATGATGCTGAAGGCCATTTGTCGGAGAAGGCAGGTCTCTTTCCTTGGGCGCCCGATGAAGAGGAAGGAGGACCAAAAGGAAAGCAGGAGGGAGACGAGGAGGATGTAGGAGAGGTCCCGGTTGTTGGCTTTGACAATGGGAGTTTCCTTGTATTTAATGAAGATTCCCAAAACGATGCCTGCTGTAAAGGACAAGAAGAGGGCAATGGAAGCTAAAACCATTCCCAAATATTCTCCATAAGTCAGGAAGGTGGTAATCTTGGGGACACATTGATCTCTGTCCTTGTTTGAATGGTGATCTTCTGAGCATTTGGTGCAATGTTCTGCATCTGGGGAAGAGAAAAAGAATGGCTGCAGCATCACTTACATCCCTAATGATCTGTGCTCTATTAACATTGTGATCTAGGATAAACTGAGAGGCAGTGACCACTCCACTTCTGTTAACTGGATCCTGCCTAATCCTCTTTGTCTGAACCTTTAAAATGCAGACATGCAATGTTCATAGCAGTGAGATCAAAACGGTCCATAGATTATATTGTAATAATTTTCACATGAAGTCTTGTTTATTTTTTAGTGTGCTTTTGCTGTTAGTAATTTGCTGCTTTTCATCGTCTATCCATTATTTTTGATAAGTGTCAACATTATTTCCTTTTTGTGTGGCTTGGTATAAAAAATGAAAAAGGAATGCTTTGCGGGCATTCCTCTCACAGCTGCCCAGTTTGCACCCCAGAGATTTCTTCCTTATGGTCATTCCTATCAACTCACTTCCTGGATGTAATAAAGGTGATTAATACAGTGGTGCCTCGCAAGACGAAATTAATTCGTTCCGCAAGTTTTTTCTTCTTGCGAGTTTTTCGTCTTGCGAAGCACGGTTTCCCATAGGAATGCATTGAAAATCAATTAATGCGTTCCTAGGGAGACCGCCTTCAGACCAGGTCCGGGGACAGTCTTTCCCCGGACCTCTTCTGAAGGCTGGTGGGGGGGGGGAGGACTTTTCTCCCCACCGCCAGGCTTCAGAACAGCCTTCTGAAGGCTGGCGGTGGGAAGAAAAGCCCTTCTCCCGCCGCCAGCCTTCAGAAGAGTTCCTGCAGGGCTGCCTAGGCTGCGAATAGCAGCCTGCTGCCGGGTGCGAGGGACGCTCTGAAGCAGAGCGCCCCTCGCGTGGGGCAGACATCTGCAGCTTGGGGAGCCCTGCAGGACTTCCCCACAGGGCTCTCCAAGCTGCGGATAGCAGCCTGCTGCCCCGCACGAGGGGCGCTCTTAAGCAGAGCGCCCCTCGGGCGGGGCAGACATCTGCAGCTTGGGGAGCCCTGACTTCCCCACAGGGCTCTCCAAGCTGCGGATAGCAGCCTGCTGCCCCGCACGAGGGGCGCTCTTAAGCAGAGCGCCCCTCGGGTGGGGCAGACATCTGCAGCTTGGGGAGCCCTACCGGACTTCCCCACAGGGCTCTCCAAGCTGCGGATAGCAGCCTGCTGCCCCGCCTGAGGGGCGCTCTTAAGCAGAGCGCCCCTCGCGCGCGGCAGACATTCACAGCTTGGGGAGCCCTGCGGGGAACTCTTCTGAAGGCTGGAGGCAGGAGAAGGGCTTTTCTTCCCACGCCAGCCTTCAGAACAGCCTTCTGAATGTTGGCGGTGGGGAGGAAAAACCCTCCTCCCACCGCAAGCCCCGGGAAGAGAGGAGAAGCTGCGCGCCTTCTCCTCTGTTCCCGGACCTCCCACCGCAAGCCTTCAGGACAGGTCCGGGAACAGAGGGGAAGGCGCGCAGCTTCTCCTCTCTTCCCGGGGCTTGCGGTGGGAGGAGGGTTCCCCGCTGTCCCCGGAGATTTCCCTATGGGCTTTCGTTTTGCGAAGCAAGCCCATAGGGAAATTCGTCTTGCGAAGCCGCTAAAAAATCGGAAAACCCTTTCGTCTTGCGGGTTTTTCGTTTAGCGAGGCATTCGTCTTGCGGGGCACCACTGTACTAAGGAAGTCGAGGAAGGATTCCTATTCCCCTATGTCTGCAGAATTCTCACAAAAAGTGTGTGAGACTGAATTTCTGCCCTGTGTTTACTCTCTCCAGGAATTCCTTTCCCCATGGAGTCACCCACCTTCCCAAGCGGAGAAGGTCCCTTCCGCACACCGAGCACAAGCGTAGCAGCAAACAGGCTTTCCTTCTAGGACCACCTTGGCATATCCGGGTCGACATATTTCTGTACACCTGGAACGAGGTACAGTCTAACCAGAAAGACAAGAAGGTGCAACAAAGAGGAACAGTTAGGAGTAACGCGATCTCTATAGCATGGTGGTGATCCCTGACAACCGGTCTTGCCAGCTCAGGATGATGGGAACTGTAGTCCAAAGACAGCTGGGGACCCAAGTTTGGGAAAGCCTGATCTACCCAAAGATTTGCAGTTATGGCCCCCAATGAACCATTCAGGGAATAATCACAGCTCTACATCGATCACATAGAGGTTGGGGAGGGGTCTGTCTGGCAGGGAATCCTGAGAGATCCCAGTTGCTGTTTCCAGCAGCCAAGATCCCCAGTTGCCTGCCATCTCCCCATTCCCTTAATGCGGTCAGTTCCCTTTAGCTGCAGAACATGATCTCTGGAATGCAGCCTGGAATTTCAACCCTGCACTGACCATTGGGGTGACCAGAATATCTTGTGCTTTAAATTTAGTTCAGTACAGATGAGGTTTGAGCCACAGAACTCTGTTTCATCTTCTCCATTTACCTGTTTCCCTTCTTAAAAAAACTTCAAAGCAAATGCCAATGGGTCTGACATGTGATTCCCCCAAATTTCAGGATTCGAATAATCTCTCACACGGTTCATTCCCGTGTTTGTGTTTGTGTGTGTCAGAGAGAGAGAGAGAGAGAGAGAAAGCGCTTTGCTGTTCAATGCCAAACTGAAAGGAGAGTTGGGGTTTTGGGTGTTTTTTTTTGCCAAATTGCTTTAATTGATTTTCCAAATTTCACCACATCAACCACAAATTAAGACAAATTTAATACAAGTGAGCTTACTCACAAATTAAAAAATATATACAATAAATCAGTAATTATCATTTCTAAAATAAATTACTTTTCATCCTTCTGCATGTATGAAAGGTCAATATCCTTTATTTGAGCATCCCAAATTCCACTCCTATCTCAGCTGCTGAAGAAAGGAGTGGTGGTTCCAGCTGTTATTGGACAGTCAGCCTGACATGGTCATTCTGCAGTGGTTGTTCAAGGAACAGCACAATCAGGATCTCCTAGTCCCCCTCCCCCAATTATTCCCCCTACCTTATTGAATTTCTTGTTCCACTCAATGGCTTCTGAGTTAATGGTGAACTTTATGCCAGCAGATTCCACTCTCCTTATATTCCCAATTTTCACAAGGACACGAGACTTATTGGGAAACATCACCCGGTTCATAATATTGAAGTCTCCTGGTAGTTCCCAGTTCTCATCCAAGCACAGCCTGCCTCTGGAAGTATTCAGACACCGGATTTCTCTCAAGAAAGGGTGAAGCTGGAATGGCAGGGGAAAGCACCAGCATTAAGAAACTGGGAAGCTACAACAGGCAATTAATCAAGTCAAAATGGGGAAAACACCAGGGCCAGGTGGGCTATCAGCAAAGTACTATAAGAAATTAAAAGATTATTTGGCACAACCACTAAAAGATTTAAGATACTTACATTACGCTGATTCTGAAAAAAGATGCAGATCTATTATCAGTCAAAAATTATAGGCTGATTTCTCTATTAAATAATGACTATAAGCTATTTGCAGACCTATTGGCAAACAACATGAAAGTGCTATTAATGGATTTAATTCATCAGGACCAGGCTGGTTTTTTACCAGGCCGCCAGATGAAGGATAATATAAGGAATATAATTGATATAATAGAAGATCAGGCGGTTAGAAATGATAAGCAAGCAGTGTTGATTTTTATAGACGCAGAGAAGGCCTTTGACTATGTTTCATGGACTTCTACGAAGAAGACTATAGAGATGATGAAATTCAGAGAGTCATTACAGTGGTACCTCAGGTTAAGAACTTAAATTGTTCTGGAGGTCCGTTCTTAACCTGACACTGTTCTTAACCTGAGGTACCACTTTAGCTAATGGGGCCTTCCGCTGCCGCTGCACGATTTCTGTTCTCATCCTGAAGCAAAGTTCTTAACCCGAGGTACTATTTCTGGGTTGCCAGAGTCTGTAACCTGAAGCGTCTGTAACCCGAGGTACCACTGTACTTGGAGGAATTGACTCAATTTATTCTGACTAACAGGCTATGATGATAGTAAACAACGTAATAACAGAAAAATTCAAAATAATGAAAGGGACAAGACAGGGATATCCTCAGTCACCATTATTATTTTAGTTTTAGAGACCCTGGCCAGAAGTAGAAGATCAGATGAAGAAATAAAAGGGATAGCAAAGGTTAAAGGTAAAGGGACCCCTGACCATTAGGTCCAGTCGCGGCCAACTCTGGGGTTGCGGCGCTCATCTCGCTTTATTGGCAGAGGGAGCCGGCGTACAGCTTCCGGGTCATGTGGCCAGCATGACTAAGCCACTTCTGGCGAACCAGAGCAGCACATGGAAACGCCGTTTACCTTCCTGCCAGAGCGGTACCTATTTATCTACTTGCACTTTGACGTGCTTTCGAACTGCTACGTTGGCAGGAGCAGGGACCGAGCAATGGGAGCTCACCCCGTCATTGTGGGGATTTGAACCGCCGACCTTCGGTCGGCAAGTCCTAGGCTCTCTGGTTTAACCCACAGCGCCACCCGCGTCCCAACAGTAGGTTACAAAGCATATAAACTCAAGGCCTTTGCAGATGACTATGTGGTAACTGTAGAAGACCCCATGGCTAGTAAACCAAGGGTCTTGAACAGATTCTCAAGTTGGAGAAGTAGCAGGTTTTAAACTAAATAAAGGTAGAACGAAAGTATTGGTGGAAAATGTGACAGAACTGATGACTGAGAAGAAAGTTTCATATTTAGGAGTATGGATAACAGCTACAAACATAAATATTTTTAAGAATAACTATACAGGAGCTTGGAAAGAAATGAAAAAAAACTTAAATAAATATATATATATATAAAATAGAGATATCTGGAGGGTGGCAGCACGACAACAGGACTTTTCTGTGGTGGCTCCTCGCTTGGGGGATGTTCTCCCAGAGAGGCTCCCTGGACACCTTTGTGACAAATCTTTAGGTGCCAGGCGAGAAAGTTATTCTGTAACCAGGATTTGGGTGGACAATGACCGCTCCCCACTTAAAACGGGGGGCGCCTTTTGCGTGGACGCGTGCAGCCCTGGATCTGGAGTGGCCCCATCAGCATAGGCTTTGCCTTCCCTCAGGTGGGATACCTGGAGGTCCCCGCCTACCCCAGTGAGTTGTCCAATCCCACCTGGGGGAAGCGTTGCCAGGGAAACCAGGCCAGGTAAGGGGAGGGATTACCTGCCCACACAATAGAGGGTGGATCTTAATTGGTAATCCTCACTTGGCTCCAGAGCTTCTCCCACCCTACCCACCCTCAGTTAACGTCTTCTTTTGCAGGTTAACTTTTCTTCATAGGTTTTGCAGGTTAACCTGTCTCCACAGGTATGCGGGTGCTGCTACGATAAGATCGCTGTTAAAGGGCCGGAAAGGAATTTCCCTGCATTGGCAGGTTTCGCCTTTCCCGTAGCAAAACGTCACAACTTTGGCGGTATCAGGCCTTGGGCGGAATCCTTTAGTCCATCTTCCTCTTTGCGGCGGTGATACCAGGGTTCCCCGTTAAAGGGGTTTTCTGAAGGGAGACTTTGGCCGTACACTGAAAGGTCGTCATTGCTCTCCCCTGCGGCGGCGGCGTAACGGGGGCGGCTATCTCTGCTTGAACATATGTTCTCCAGAGCCGGCCCATCCCCCCCACACACACATACTGGATAACCCTGATGCTCCCTAGGTCCCCGGCTGGGGACTAGGGAGGGAGAACGGCCAATGCCTGAGCCAAGGTCTACCCACATTTGAAATTTAATAAAGTTGTGGCCAATTTAATCCCATAGCACGTTGTCTAGAGTCGTTATTCCACATGACGGGGGGGACCACTCGGGATCTGGGGACTCCGCCTGTCCACGCAAAACCATCTCTGGGCATTTTAATGTGCTTTTGGTTTGCTTGTTTTCTTTGTTTCGTTTGCTTTTTCTATTCTCATTTTGTATTTTTATTCTGCAAACCACCCTGTGATCTTCAGATGAAAGTTGATATATAAACAGAATAATACTAATATTATTACTACAGACCCTCCAAAGGTCAAAATGGCACCCAGTTGAGAGGTGCTGGAAGTGAGTTCCAGTGTGTTCCCCCTGAAGAAAGCCCTGGGTATAAATAGCAAAATGATCGTTATGGGATGGGACATCCCTATTTTCATCGGAGACATGTTGGAAGGTAAGCTACTATTACTAATAGTAACTATGATATTTTACAGGTCTATCCCCGGTCAAGATCAGCATCTGTGTGGACTGCAGTTTGCAAAAGGGGGAAGGAAATACCTGCCACGGCTGTAGCCTTTGGGTTCCCCATTGCTCTCCTTCCTCCACCATCAGCCTCCTCTGGGATCTCGATGAAAGCGAAGCATGCAAGGCCTGAGCCACAGCTTGAACATTGATGTAATTGCCATAGCTGTCATCAGACAGGACTATCTCACGGTCCCCTTGGAGCAATGGCTGCAGGTTCTCCTCCTCTCGGCATCTTATCCTGCCTTTCACGGACAACAGATGCTTTGAATATGAACACTGAAATGCTTGATCGAAATAATCCCCCAAATTGGTCTGCAATCTATATTTGCCACCTTTGCTGCTCCTTATTCCAGTCTCAATTGCAAAGAACAGAGAACCATGGAGGTGCTGGAATAGATTTGTAGGGATGTAAAAGCCAACTCTGTTTTCTAGCAAAGCTGTTGTGATCCAGACTTTTGCCCCTATTTCCTTCTCACAGATATCGTGTACTACCATGAGCAACAGGATATCCAGTTCACTGGTTATATAGGAAAGAAATACCCCAACTTGTCTCCATAGGAAAAAAGGTTCCCCAGGCCTGATAAATTGATTTAGATCTTTTACTGGTACTCTTTTTGATAAAGCAATGCAGATCCCTTTGCTGAGCATCAGAGGTTTCACAGCGCTCACAAATCTTTCTCCACTGTCATTGTCTGGAGTGAAGAGGCCAATCCACGTCCATCCAAAATACAGGAGCAATTCAACAATCCCCTGGTACTGACTTTCCTCTTTGGGAGTCATCCGATAGACAAAAGGGAACAGGGTTTTACCTTCGAGAAACTGGACAGTAAAACCATGACAGATCTAGCAAGGAAAGCAAAAGACCAGCAATTTACTTTAATTTCAGCATAACAGATATTTAATTATCTGTAATGACTGATATCTAAATCTCTGCTGGCTGACGCTGATGGGAGTTTTAGTCTGAAACATCTGGAGGTGACAAGTTGGTGAAGGCTCAGTTTTGAAAAAGGGATGTATGATCCATAGCTCAGGATTTTCCCATTTTTAAAAATATCCCTACTTGACCCCTCCAAAGAGAAAATAGAATCTTATGGAGTTGAAATTCTTTGTCCCTCCATGCTCTCCCACTAGTTAGTTACCTGTGGGATTTTGTAGATGCCTGACAAGGCTGAAATCACTTTTGAGATGACAGTATTGCTTCTTTCAAGAACAGCCAGCAGGGGATTCTGTTCTCCACAGTGATAATTGGGAATATTGCATCCACTGCCTGCAAGCAGCTCTAGCATGGCGTCCGAAGTCATCCCTGCATCAAAATAGTTCTCATAGATGTTGTAGCCCAGGGTGATGTTGGGTAAGAGGCTGAGATCCTGGTTGATCTCTTGGATGGTGAACAGGAAAGACAACATGTACCAGGACAACCTAGGTGACTGCCTGCAATAAATGAATCCTTTAAAAAGAGTGAAACTGATATTCATATTAATGGGAGGAAGGAAACATTATATGATCCACAACGCTTAGATTTATTTATTTATTTATTTATTTATTTACTTATATTTATCCATCCATCCATCCATGCTTTTGCATTAATATCAACCCTTTTCCTGTCTAGCATAGAACAAAAATTTGGAGACCTCTGCTCCATGACAGGACCTATGATGCAAACAGCACACAGAGCTGTTCAACAGTGGAACAGACTCCCTCCGAAGGTGACCATGTGTCATGGATGCTTCAGGTGTGATACCTCCGGGTCCCTTCCATCTCTACAACTCTATGATTCTATTCTACTGTGGTTCTATGAGTAAGCAATGAAGGTGCCTCTCAACATTTGAGATATACTGGGAAGCTGCTCCATAGGTTGCTTTTCCTGCAGTGGTCTTTGGTGCCTTCCAAGGTGCTAGACTACAGGTAGATAACAGACAATTTTATTGAAGGAGGGGAAGCACCAAATACCTCAGTCCCCTTTGACTTGGAAAAGAGGCCTGTTGGCTTTCAGGTTTGTGTGTGTAGCAAAATTTATAATTTTGCTCATATTTTTCATCGCTGACTCCACCAATGAGGACACCCCCTGGTCTGTATTATTTTACATAATTATTTTATTTGAAGCATATCATTCCTGTTCTTCACCCATAAAAATCCAACCATTTTCAGGAGTTTCTTAAAACGCTTCTAATTTTTTTTAAAAAAAATGACAGAAAGGGGAAAGTGCTGGGATTGGAGGAGGAAACCTTAAATGTAGCTGAGACAGATTTCCCCATGTTGGGCTGTAGGTCTCCCGTTGCATTGTGTAAAGAGATTTGTGCTAAGGTTGTTCACAAATGACCCAAATAGAATAAACATAAAATAATCATAGCAGCTTGGAAATTGCTTGAGTTTCATGCCACCCTCTGGCTTAGGAAGAAACCTCAAACACCTCACTACTTTGAAATGAGGCCAGTTGTGTGCGGTCAAAAAAGGAATAATTCCTTTTCATATTTTAGAGATCTAAGTCCACTTACAAGGAACTCCCCTGACATATTATTTTATTTATCCTTCAATTAAAGCACATCTTTCCTGCTCTTCAGCCACCAAAGGTCACCCAGAGGTTCTCAAAATTCCATGTGCAAAACTGTAGCATTCCTTAATGACAGTTTATGAATTGTCCAAATAGAATAATATTGAATAAAACCTTTGAGCCTTGGAAATTCACTGAGTTTCATGGCATCCTGCAGGTGGGGAAATTCATTGCATCCTTTTGAACCCTTACCAGATTTCTTGCATTCTTCTAAAAGCAACACAGAGGAATAGGTACAGGATTGTTTTACTTAGGAAGACAGAGGGAACAAGGAAATTGGAGAGGTTTGTGTGGAATCTTCTCCTGGACCCCCCAGCTCCCATCAGCCCCAGCCAGCAAGATCAATGGTCAGGGCAGGGCAGTCCTGCAACATCAACCCTTGGCTCCCCAGCCCTGAGAAAGGGGCTATTTCCTATTACAACCATTGCAAGGACTGGAGGACCATGAAACCCAGCCGCATATGATCTTACATACACTTCATTCCTGACGAAGGGTGTCTGAGTAAAGCTGTATGGAGTTGTCTTAAGAAGGCGTTTTGGAAATATGATCCCACTGATGAGAAAGTGTCCAGGCCGGTAGTAATTGCGAGCATCCGTTTCATCCCTGACCAGATTCAAGGGGCATTTCGCCTTGTGGTTCCTGCAGACTCCAAAGGGCATCATGAGCAACAGAAGCAGCAACAGAAGGAGCAGGGATCTCATTCTGGCTCTGCCTCCTCCTCCTCCTCTTACCTGCCAAGGAGGCAAAGCAGAAGAACCCAAAGACTCTTGCAAGGCCAGACTGCCTGGGCTTTCCCAATCTGGGTGGTTTTCAACTCTACCTTCGGAACTAGGAAGCACAAGGCAGGCACACCCCTCTTTCGCCAGCTCTGCATCTTGACTCAGTCTGTCTCCAACACAGGAAAGATTCTCTGCACCAACTTTTTCTTTCCCAGACACAGCGCAATTAATATTGTCATGCTACTTTCTGAGGCTGATGTAATCTCCAGAAATATCTCCTGAGCTTTCAGAAGATGAGATGACTATAATTTTGATTATTCCAAGTGGAATAAGTTTCACCACAATAACTTTCTGAAGTCTTGAATGGCTCAAGTGGCAGGTGCAGAGCTGGAGAAAAACATGTTGAACAGAAGTCAAGGGGTGTGTTTGGGAGTTGGAAGTTTGGCCTGAACTTTGCTCAAGACCACGAAAGAAGGAGCTGGATCTGACCATGGACGCTCCTTCCTTGGAGGTTTTGAAGCAGAGTTTGGATGGCCATCTGTTGGGATTCTTCAGCTGAGATTCCTGCATTGCAGAGGGTTGGACCAGAGGACCTTGGGGTCCCTTTCCAAATCTCCCATTCTATGATTCATTGGAGGTTTTTAAGAAGAGGTGGGAGAGTCAGGGATGGACAACAGCCAGATGAAGGAGTCCCAGCCTTGTATCCCAGGCATCCTAAGCCCTTTTAAAATGTGGGTTTTTTTGGGGAGGGCTGAGGCTGTTACTGGGTTGTTGTTTTTATTTTGGTTATATATATTGTGGTTTTATATTTTGATTTTGCTCTCTGAGGCCTCCAGGCATAGGGCGGTATATAGATTCAATAAGTAAATAAATATGAAGGAATAAATGGAGAATGCTGAGAATCCTCAGTACTGTGAACGGGATACATGGTGGTGGGATCTTGTTTCCTGGAGGCTGCTAGAGACTGAGACTGGTGGAGCCTGCGATGGGGAGGGTTTTCTCAAGCCCACCCTCTGGCCCCTTTGGCTGGGTCTGGGCTGCTTGATTCCTGCCACTCTCTTCTGGTTCTCCCCCTGAAGGGAAGTACTGCCTTGGTGGCTTCGAAGCCACTTCAAGTGAATTTCCACCCCATCTTTGAAAGGCTTCTCCAACAGAGGGAAGCTCTCTGGGGTTGGCGGAGGGGAGAAAGGTTGCTCTGAGCCTTAAACCTTTTGCCCTTCGACATGTTCTAGGGAAGGTGAGCTTCTGTTGCACATGGAACCAACTTGCTCCCCGCCTTTGAGCAGAAACATCTCTACTCATAAACAAATTGTCTCCACACAAGCCAGGCTAGCATTCTAGCAGCTTTATTATTTTTTATCAATATTTATTTATTTGTTTGTTTGATCTGTTTCATAAAATCCCTGCTCCACTTGATTGGGCAAATAACTCCCATCTCTAACGATGTAACTCCATTTAAGTCTCCCATTAGTATACAGTGGTACCTCTGGATGCAAACAGGATCCGTTCCGGAGCCCCCTTTGCATCCTGAAGCGAACGCAACCCACGTCTGCCCGTGTGCTGGTCGCGATTCGATGCTTCCATACATGCGCGTGACATCATTTTGAGCGTCTGCGCATGCGCAAATGGCAAAACCCGGAAGTAATGCTCACTTGCTTTTCTCCTTTCCTTCCTCCTCCTTTGGGCGTGGGCAGCATGAGCTAGCAGTTTTTCTACGCCATATTGCCCTTTCTTTTCCAGCCACCTTCCAGGATCGTTTCCCTCTCAGTCCTGCCTTCTCCTTCTCCTCCGCCACCGCAGACGCTGTCGTTCTCTCGCACTTCTCCTTCCCTGTCCACTATTTGCCCGCTATCTTCTCTGTTCTGCTCCACCATCACAAAAGGTGACAGGCTCTAGGATTGGGGCTGGCTCCAATTGGGACTACAAGGATTAAGACCTGTGCAAAGACAACAAAAAGAAAATGTCCCTCAGGGACTCGGGCGCCTCCAGGTGCTACTTCCCCTGCCATCACTGGCGGAGGAAGGTGGGGTGCGGGTGGGGTATTGCCCCGAGTGTCATCCCTTGGGGGGGGCTGACAAAATCCCCCCGGGCGGATCAGTGCAAGTCTCCCAACTCCTCCTCACCTTGGTTCGGGGTGGACACAGCTGCGATGCTGCCGCATCCAGCGCCTGAGCCGCGTGCAGAGTGGCCTCCGTTCTGCCTGCGCCCCGCTGCTGGCTCTTGTACTGGGTTGCCCCGGTGGCACTGGTGGTGCTGGCGGCGGCGCTCTTCTGAAGATCTTGCGAATCCGGGAGATGATGGAAGCCAGGCAGTTGGGGGTCTTCCGGGGCCTCTCTTCCTCGCAGTCCTGTGAGAAAAGTAAACAATTCACCTCCAGATTCTGGGAAAATGCCACAAGCATTAATCAATCAATCAATCAATCAATCAATCAATCCAAACAAACAAACAAACAAACAAACAAACAAACAAACAAACAGTTGATTGATTAAATCCGTATGCTGTCCTTCATCTGAAGCTCTCAGGGTGGCTTACAGCATAAAAATACAAAATAAAAACACAACATATGTATTAAAAACAAAAACGAAGTCATAAGCCATGTTGAAAAGGCCATGCATTGTTCAATTAGCCAAAGGCTGGTTCTAGAGCAGAACTTTCCATGTTGGTGACACACTTTGGAGACATGCCTCATTTCGCAAGACAGGGATTCAGTTCAACTAGCCCTTTTCCAGCCCTGGGAGGAGCACGAAGGTTCTGCGACACACAGTTTGGAAAGCTCTGTTCTAGAGAAACGTCTTTGCTTGGTACCTAAAGATACATAATGAAGGTGCCAGATGAGCCTCCCTGGAGAGAGCATTCCGCAAGTGGGAGCCACCACAGAAAAGGCCCCTTCTTGTGTTGCTGCCCTCCAGACCATTTGTGAAGGTGCCACACGAAGAAGGGCCTGTGTGGTGGCAGGCTGTCATAATCCCTCCTTTTCTGTTTGGGGGCGAGGCGTTATACGAAAGGGTTGTAGTCAGGAGGGAACACTCCTCTCCCAAGTTCTCATGTGGCCGGCCTTGGAGAGATCTGAACGAGACACAAAACCAAGAACAAGAGGATGGGGGGAAGGTATAGGAGGCAGGAAAACCCCAGAGAGAACCAGCTTTGCGAAGTGCCAACATGGTTTTATTATCGCCAAACCCACTTTGCAATTAATAACTTCATTTGGCAGGAGCCACCTGGAAACGCATTCAAAAGAGTTATCTTACAAAACAAATACCAAACGAAAAGCAACCCAGGAGAATTATCTCCACCCCCATCGTTCTGCCCGGACACTGAGATCCAGCGCTGAGGGCCTTCTGGCGGTTCCCCACTGCGATAAGCCAAGTTACAGGGAACCAGGCAGAGGGCCTTCTCGGTAGTGGCACCCGCCCAGTGGAATGCCCTCCCGCCAGATGTCAAAGAAATAAACAACTATCTGACTTTTAGAAGACATCTGAAGACAGCCCTGTTCAGGGAAGCTTTTCATATGTCATGAATGAATGTTTCGTCTGACCTCAATTACGCTTGCCTCCAGGTGTTCTCCAGGTGGGGGGCACGCCAAATCAAGGTCCTCCCTGTCCTCTTTGTCCTCTCCGTCCTCCTCTGGGGGGCTCACTGATTCTTCTTGTGGCTCTTCCTCCTTGATAGCCACTTCAGAGGCTGACTGCTGGTAGAGACAGGACCCCAGTGGTGGTGGTGGGGAGAAGGGAGAAAGAGAGCAGCCCAAAATGAGAGAGGAACCCACATTGAGTCGCTAGCCAGGGAAGCCCTACAGCCCTGGCACCATGGGGGGCTGGTCCATCAGGACAAGTGGGGCAGCAAGCACACCCTTAGCAGCCCCCTGCCTGCCTGCCTGCCCCCTTGCTCCTGAGCAGTCCAGAAGGTGGCCTGACCAGCCGGCCGGCTGGCCGGCTGGCTTCCTCCTCCTCCTCCTCCCCAGCCTCAGGGTTGCCCAGCTCAGCAGGGCTTCCCTCCTGCTCTGTCTGCTACGTACCTCATTGAGGGAGTCCCAAAGGGATTCCAGGGAGGACAGGGAGGAAACACTGGAAAATGGTGACATACTTGGAACCTGCAAGGAAAGATGCAAAAAACGAGCAATTAAAAAACCAAGCCAAACATTAAAACTCAAGGCACCCATAACTGAAACAACAGTTTCATCCTGCGGTATATATGCCCCCCTCCCCTTCTGCCTATCACCGCTTAGGCCACGGCCACCTACCCAGTCAGGACTGAGGAGATCCAGCCGTCTTGCGGTCTCCTCCTCGCCTTTTCCTTCCTCCTCCTTTTCATGGGAAATGTCCTCCTCGATGGCTGACTGCTGGCAGAGACCCAGTGGTGGTGGCAGGGAGAAAGGAGAAAGAGAGCAGCCCAAAATGAGACAGGAACCCACACTAAGTCGCTAGCCAGGGAAGCCCTACAGCCCTGGCGCCATGGGGGGCTGGTCCATCAGGACAAGTGGGGCAGCAAGCATACCCTTAGCAGCCCCCTGCCTGCCTGCCTGCCCCCTTGCTCCTGAGCAGTCCAGAAGGTGGCCTGACCAGACGGACGGCCGGCCGGCTTCCTCCTCCTCCTCCTCCTCCCCAGCCTCAGGGTTGCCCAGCTCAGCAGGGCTTCCCTCCTGCTCTGTCTGCTACGTACCTCATTGAGGGAGTCCCAAAGGGAATCCAGGGAGGACAGGGAGGAAACACTGGAAAAGGGTGACATACTTGGAACCTGCAAGGAAAGATGCAAAAAACGAGCAATTAAAAAACCAAACCAAACATTAAAACTCAAGGCACCCCTAACTGAAACAACAGTTTCATCCTGTGGTTGATATGCCCCCCTCCCCTTCTGCCTATCACCGCTTAGGCCACGGCCACCTACCCAGTCAGGACTGAGGAGATCCAGCCGTCTTGCGGACTCCTCCTCGCCTTTTACTTCATTGTCCTTTTCATGGAAAATGTCCTCTTCGATGGCTGACTGCTGGCAGAGACCCAGTGGTGGTGGCAGGGAGAAAGGAGAAAGAGAGCAGCCCAAAATGTTTATTGCTTTTAAACATTACAAAGAAGAAGAAAAAGAAGAGAAGAAAAAAACCCCCAATACAATACAATATATAAACAATACACAACACAACACTAACACAATAAACTAAACATAACCAAACAAAAACATTTTAAAACACACTTCTTACCATACCAATATCTTAACTTTCGGACTTCCGGGTTAGCGCGAACGCGAATAGCGGATTCCCTCCGAGCTCCGGAGGGAATCGGCTCCGCTGAGGACGGGTCTTGCCGCGCCAGCGACGCGGGGACCCTCAGAAACCGCAGGCGCGGATGCCTGCGGACCTGGTGACTCGGTGGGCACCTTAAGCGCCCCCCGACTCATGAAGAGCCTTTTTAAAGGCTACGGAGGGGTACGGAGGGCGGCGTGGTGCTGTGTGTAGACCGCTACCTCAGTGGAGTGAAGCCACGAGCCATGACCGGAGAGCGCTAACTTTCTTCCTGAAATTTGGACTGTAAAACAAGCAACCCGTGAGTAGAAGGGAATTTGGACTTAAAATATCTTGGCTTTGAATTTGGTACGACCGGGGGATGTGCTAAAGGGAAGTCCGCACCCCCCCCCCTATCTACAAACGATCTAAAGCAAGGATCAGAGAACTAAGGTGGAAAAATTGTTGTCTGATCAGGAAATAAAAAGATCTTTCCATGAATTTGACAGGTGAAGATTTTGTGCTGGAGAGAAAGGAAGGAATTTTGGAACTTTTAATGTAACCCCCCCCCCCCCCTGAACCTGGGAGCGTCTTGCCGGAGGGAAAAAGAACAAAGAGTTTGACAGCTGTCAAAGGAGCTGTCAAACGAGTGGCCAAAGTTATAATCTTGTTATCTAATAACTCTCTCTTTTAAAAGCGATACATTTAAAAGGAGGTGGTTGGAAACAAAGTAGTAAATAAAGGACAAAGTAACAGACTGTTGGAAAAGGACTATCAAGCAATTGGAATCCCCCTAGGGGGAACCAGAGGCACTACAATGCCTGCAGAGGGAAAATTACTGGCAGAAATAGAAAAAATGTTTTTTCTCGTGGGAATTTTACAAGAGCAGACTACGGCTATGATCAAAGAACTCATGACCTTGAATTCCAAAACAAACAACTCTGCCGAATGTACAAACGACACGCCTGAAAAAGAATCTGCAGCCGAGCCACAAGGATGGATGGAAAGGAAAGGAGGAAGGGAGACAGTTCAAGTGGAAAATACCAACCAACTCAATACCAACCAAAAGCCTATACTGACAGAAAGTAAAGAAGAAGATCTTTGGATTACAACTCTGCAAAAGATGAGAAAGATGAAGAAGGAAGCCCCTGGATTACTTGGAACACTGGAATTTAAAAGAATAAAGAAATATGATCGAGACTTCCTTCTTAAGCATGGGCCTGATCTTCAGAAACAACAGCTCTTAAACTTTTTGGATGGAAGAAAATTTGATGTGACTGTGACAGAACTGTTTCGAGATCCGAAGACCAACAAAAAAGACTACCAACAAAACTGGCAGAGAGAGACTAACAGAGAATTAAGGGCCTCGGATGTGAGGAATCCGGGCTAGGAACTCTTTTTGGGGATGCTTCTCTGGGGACGGAAGCCGGGGTAGGGAGGGAGGGGAGAATAAAAACTTTTAAAACTTTATAATCTTTTATCGGGCCAAATGGATTTATAAGTAATACTAAAGGGAGAAATTCATGGAAGGGAAATGGGGTCGACCTTAGGAAAAAGAGAATTGGAAAGTGAAAAGTTAAATGTTTATAAGTAAAATGTTTCTTTTTTTAAAAAAATAACAATAATAAGAATAATAATATGTGTAAGATAATGGATAGGAACTTGCTGAAATAATTTCTGAAATTGGGATGTATGAAGAGGGGGTGGGGGGAAGTCAGAGAAAGAGGGTAAAGAAAGTAAGGGTATGAAATTACATACGTGTTTGTCTGTGTCTTTTTGTGTATGTATGTCTTTATAAAATGTGAAAATCTAATAAAAAATTTATATATATAAAAAAATATCTTAACTTTCATTCCCTTGTTTCATCGACCTCCTCACACCTCCCTTTTTGTATTCCACTTCTGTTAATTATTTCAGCAAATCCTTTCCATCTTCCTCTATTTCTGTCATATAATTGTCTTAACGTATTTTAACCTTATTTTCCCTTTAATACTCTAATAATCTATCTATACTTAATTCCTTATAACATTTCTACTAAAGCCGTATAACTTCATTCCAACATTTTTCAAACACTCATTAATCTTCTTCCACCGTCTCTTCTCCCTGGTCTCGGATTCTGCCAATCCATTCCGCCAATTCCATATAGTCCACCAACCTGGTGATCTTCTGTCCGATGCTCTTAACTCTTTTCCAAGTCCCTTCTGCGGGTCTTCTTCGTACTTATACAAGAACTTTACTTTGTCTTCTACTGATCTTATTTTTGTTTTCCTTCCTTTGAGGCTGAAGAGTAGGGCTTGGGGAAACTCCCACCTAAAGATAATTTTATTCCATCTCGACAGGACAACCAAATCTCCATAGTTAAACCTAAGATCCAAAAGGTATTTCAGGACGTCTTTCAAAATTTCCACTCTTGACTGTTGTTCTTCTAAGTTCTTCTGGTAAAGTCTGAAAACCCTCACAATTTTAGTCTCTTCTTGGCCCAATTCCAGGTCCCAAAAATCAGCAGATTCCTGTGTAAGAAAGTCCATCAAACCTTCCCTCTCCAGTTCAGGCAGGGCTCTGATCCTCAAAGTCTGTTTTCCTTTAGATTCAATCATAACAGGCATCAACTTATGATCATCAAATTGCATGTATGAGGCTGGGACTCTTTCTCTCTCCAATTGTGTTACTTTAGGTTCAACGGCAACAGCTTTCTCCCTAGCCTTCTCCGCAGTTTGCCAAGTCAAAGTGGATTCCTGTGTCAATTTCTGGATAGTTTCTGTATTGGTATTCACCTTTTGTCCCCAAAAATCCACCTTCTTGTGAAGCTGTTCCAATGAATCATTTATCTTACATAATACAGCCACTAAGGCCTCTTCTGTTGACATTCTTAACCGATTCAAGGTCATTCCCAAAGTCTCACAGCCTTATCTTGCAGCTGGAAATTCCCCCAGCTCAGCTCTTGTAATAGTTTCAAAGGCTTCCTCTAGAGGGAAACAGTTTCTATTTGTATCAATCCTTTTAAGCACAGTTCAAACAATAAAGTTAGTTTCAATTTTCAGTTACTTTTACTCCTTTTTAAGAGCAGACGGAGAGAATAGAAACAATGTATCTCTCTGTAGCTGTCAGCGAATGTTCTATTCACTGTCAACGACCAATCCAAAAATGTCAGTCTTACTAGCAGCCCGTTTTCAGGTTCGGAGCGGTGGTATTTTGACTTTCTTCACTCTCTCCTGCAGGCACACACAATCCAAAACTTCCCCCCTCTTCTCCTGCTTCCGGGGGGGGGGGGGTTTGATGTTTTCTACCGATGGAAATTTAGTCCTTTACAATAGGCTTTACAAGACTTTAGCTTACAGTCTCTTTGCTGTGATCTATTTACAAAAGGGGAAGGCGGACTTCCTGTTTTGAACCTCCCCGTTTCGGTGTCAAATTAAGACGTTTAAAAATCCAATTCTCCGCTCTACTCACAGGTAGTTGCTTTAAGATCAAATTGTCCACAGGAAAAAGTCAGCGCTCTCTGGCAACAGCTATGCGGCTTCGCTCCGTGGAAGAAGCAGTCAATTCGAAGCACCCTGACACTCACCCCACGTTGCTCCGGAACCCCGAAACCGGGTTTCCCCACGAGTGGGGGAGGCGCAAAAGGTGCCAGCCGAATCCCAGGTTCACAGGCTTCACCCGCCGGTGATTTTTAGTGGGTCTCCGCCTTCGCCATGGCGGCCAGATCCAGATTTCCACGAGGCAAATGCCTCCCGATCAGAGGAATTCAGCCATTGCCGGAGGCGCCAACCCGGAAGTCCGAGAGCAGCCCAAAATGAGACAGGAACCCAGAAGGCAAACTCTCCTGCCCACATTGAGTAGCTAGCCAGGGAAGACCTACAGCCCTGGTGCCATGGGGGACTGGTCCATCAGGACGAGTGGGGCAGCAAGCACAGCACATTAACTCTCAAGGCACCCATAATTGAAACAACAGAACAGCGGCATAGCCAGCCGCTCGGGTGCCCAGTTCAACGCGGGGGTTTTGCAGGCGGGGGGGCGCTACCTGGAGCCTATCTGCTGCCTCCCCCTCAGCTGTAGGGCGGCTGAGGGAGAGGCAGAGGGCAGACGCAAGCCCCACGCTGGTGTTTCAGGCAGCGCCCAGCCTGCAGGGGCCCAAGCCACCATGTCACTCCCAGGAGAGACGCTAGGATCAGGCACTCTACAGCCCCCCCCCCGGTAATTGCCAGCCCCCACGGTGTGGCGCCCAGTGCCAGCCATGTTTTTTGACTCAACTAAAAGGTTTGGTGAGCCCAATTTTTATTTTTATTTTAAACTCGGCTTTTTGTCCTTTTGCCACCCCCCTCAGTGATGACACCTGGGGCGGCCCCCAATCCCCCAACCTCCTTTCTCTGCAACTGCAACAGAAAAAAAGGACTCCAAACTCCCTTAGCAGTTTCCTGCTGGTCCCCTCACCATTTTCCCAGGCGTCAATCTTCTCACTTTGCAGTTGCAGATAAGGCACCCAAAGGCTGCTGATCAAGGCAGGGGTTGGTCTCAACTGCCAAGTGAGGTTGGGATTCTGAGCCGATGTCACAGCCAGGTTCCGATCAGTCCATTTCCTCCGGGGGGGGGACCCTGTTTCCCCTGAGGGAGACCGCTGAACACACCACCCAAGAGAAAAAGAAGGAGAAAAGGAGAGAAATCTTTTAATTCTGTAGCAAGAAAGAATGAGTGCCAGGAGTTTTCTTTCCCCTGCACTCCTCCATTGCAACACCTATTATTATTATTATTATTATTATTATTATTATTATTATTATTCTAGATTTAATGAACACTCATATCAGAGTACATTGTAAATTTATATAAATAAATTGATTTATATATACTTTGTGATTAATACTTTTTAGCTGTCCAAAACGTTTTACAGACTGTAAATGATTGTACCTTACCCTACTGATGCTGGTCTACTAAGGTAATAAAGATCTGATTGATTGAAATGAAATATCCTAGTAATGCAGTGATCGCACACTAATGTAATGTATTCCTCTTCCCCCAAATTCATACTTCATTACTCATTAATATTAGTAATAATAATGAAATAAGTCCGGCCAGAGGCTCCTCCCAGCTTTGCCTTGACCCTCCCAGTGGGCGTGACCACTCCCCACTAAGCCCCGCCCACCTCTTGCCTTCCCCAGCTCCACTCTCCCCGCCTCCTTTCACAATGGCTCGCCCGGATTGGCGTAGGCGGCCTGCCACTCTCGCGAGCACAGGAGCCTCCCCTCCCCTCCCTTCCCGCTTGCCTCGCCCGCCCCGCCCTTCGCCCTTGCCCCGCGCTGATTGGCCAAGACGGGGGGCCTGTAAGGGGCGTGGCCTGGCAGAGGGAGGCGGAGCGAGGGCGCCAGAAGCAGCTGGAGGAAGGAGGCAGCTGAAGGGGGGGGCTGAGTCCTCAGCGTGGTCGGCAGCGGGAGGCGCATGGGGGAAATGGGGGGGGGAGTAACAGAGTTGGACCCCCCTTTTAAAGACAAACAGAACCCCTCCAGCACCAGAATTCAAAAGCATCCATTCTTCTTGATGGCCCAGCTCTCACTTCCATCCATCACTCCTGGGAAAACCAGAGCTTGAACTATACGGACCCTTGTTGGCAAGGTGATGTCTCTGCTTTTTAAGATGCTGTCCAGGTTTGTCATTGCTTTTCTCCCAAGAAGCAGGCGTCTTTTAATTTCGTGACTGCTGTCACCATCTGCAGTGATCATGGAGCCCAAGAAAGTAAAATCTCTCCCTGCCTCCATTTCTTCCCCTTCTATTTGCCAGGAGGTGAGGGGACCAGTGGCCAGGATCTACGTTTTTTGGATGTTGAGCTTCAGACCAATAGCTTAGGGGACAAAGTCTGTGGCTCTGACCCCTCCCCATTTTAACGGCCCCTTCCAGCTGAGGGGAGGGGGCGGCTTGCTTCCTGGCCTCCCCTCCCCTCTGGGTTGAAATGGGGGGGGGGGCTGATGCCCTTACTGATCCATGGGGGGGGGGGCTTATAAATGTGACTCTCCCCCCATTCTGAAATCAGGGAGGTTGTAACCGGAGAAAAGAACAGAGGACTGACTTCGCCGGTGGCGGCCTGAATTTTGATCCTGTGTTTTGTTCGCCGACTCTTTGTTGTTGTTTTTTAAAGATATTTATTGAAGTTTCAAAAAGGTTACAAAATAAGGAAAAAAGAGAAAAAAGAGAAAAAATACAAAGTACAAACAATTAAAAACAAATCAATCTTTTCATGTCTTGTCTTTCATTTGCTTGTTTCCTTGACCTCCTCACACCTCCCTTTTTTGTATTCCAATTCAGTTAGTTAATCCAGCAAATCCTTTCCTTCCTTATTTTTATCTTAATCCTTTACCTTAATGTATTATAGCTTTGTATTCTCACCTAGTAACAATCCATTTTTACATATTCCTTTATAACATTACTGCTAAAACCACTTAACTTCATTCCGACATCATTCTAACATTCATTCATTTTGCAGTATTTATGTAAGTAGTCTTTAAATTTCTTCCAATCTTCTTCCCCCGACTCTTCTCCCTGGTCTCGGATTCTTTCGCCGACTCTTTGCACGTGTTGCAGACCTGCACGTCTGTAGCTCAACCCCGTGCAGCGTAGCGTACAGCGATCCCCTTCGTTTCCTCCTTTCCCCCATTCATAAAGTGCTTGACCAATCCCCAAGCGCCCTTCCTGACAGCGCCCTCTTTCCTTTGCCAATCCGAAGCGCGGGATCAGGAGAGGTTGCGAAACATCGCCCTCTAGCGACGACTGCGCTGGTACTGCAGCTGCCCAAGCAGGGAAGGGCGAAGAAGCCATGGACACCCACGGGCTGCATTGGAGCGACCCTCCATTGAGGAGGAATCTGGAGAAAGAAATCAGCAGAAATCCTTCCCGGGACGGGTTGGCATCCTGCCCAGGCTGCTTCTTCAGGGGGAAGGTGGCCATCCGAGGAGGGGCTTGGGGCTGAGCCTGGCATTGCCCTCATCTCTGAAGCTGCCCTATGGCATAAGGGTCAAGCCCTCCATCCTGACACCAACCCATCCAGGAAACCATGTCCTCCCGGTCTCAGTGTATTGGAAAGACAAAGGTCTGGAGGGTCAGAGATGGCAGGTCTTTCCCTTGGCCTTACATTTTGGATGGACACGGCATCAGTTTTCACCCCAGTACCACACCTGTTCTATGACATGTTCACGACATGTGTGTGATGCTTCCAACAAGGTGTTGGGGGTAACCTGGAGAAACTTTTTAAAAGGAGGAGCCCCCATTGTTCGGGGCTTCTCTCTGCATCTTCGATGCTGTATTCGTGAGTCATTGTTATCGGAAAGTTTTTCCTGATGTTGGTTTGGAATCTCCTTTCTTGGAACTTTACAATAATGTTCTGACTTTATATACATACAGTGGTACCTCGGGTTACGGACGCTTCAGGTTACAGACTCCCCTAACCCAGAAATAGTACCTCGGGTTAAGAACTTTGCTTCGGGATGAGAACAGAAATCACGTGGCAGCGGCGAGGCGGCAGCAGGAGGCCCCATTAGCTAAAATGGTACCTCAGGTTAAGAACAATTTCAGGTTAAGAACAGAATTTGTATCTATAAACCAATAGCAAGAGATTCAGATGACGTTAAAGAATGAGTTTATCAATCAGGTACCAATCAGAACAAAGTGAATGGTCAGAAATAACATCTCAACTGCGAAAAGAAGACTGGTTGGTGTAAACCCGAAACCAAGTTAATAATTGCATTTCAGTGGGTCTGCTTTAGGTTTCATTGCAATCAAGGCGATGAGATAATAATAATAATAATAATAATAATAATAATAATAATAATAATAATATTGCTTTCCCTGGCCACTCTGGGCGGCTCCCAACAGAATATTAAAAGCACTGTAAAAATCACAGCCACAACATGCATTTAAAGCACTTTTGGAGCTCTAAATTGCAGGTCAAACAACTGGCGGGTGGCCAAGGCCATTTTGGCCTCTGTTGTCCAGGGCGCCGGAGCCGCGGGACGTCGGGAAAAGGGGGAAGCCCTTCTAGGTGCCTCCAAGGGAATGAGGAAAAGGACGAGGTCTCTTGGAGGCTTCCTGGGTTATGTGGGTTTATTAGTATAATAATGGGTTATTCTGAGTTGATTAGCAGGCCAGGAGGAAGGTTGCGCAGGGCAGCCTGGGAAGGGCGAGGGAAAGGCTGTGAGGAAAAGCCTTCTCTCTTTTCCCATCGCTCTGCCCCTCCATCAAGTTTAAATGGAAGAATCCAAATACGCCTAGAGAAAAATAAAATGATAGGAAACAGGATCCTTGTTTGGAGAAGAAGGGGCAGCAAAGCATGCTGGGAAGAAGGACATGAGGGAAATGAAATCAAACCTAACAAAGGATAATTTACCAATAAAGCTAATAAGTGAAACCTAACAAAAGACACCTGGGGATTTATTTATTCAGTTATACGTTGGAAAATGGGTAAATTTCAAGTATAGGAAGCTGGATCCATGTTTGTGAGAAGAAGGGGTAGCAAAGCATGCTGGGAAGAAGGACCTGAGGGAAATGAAACCTAATGAAGGATAATTTATCAATAAAGCTAATAAGTGAAACCTAACGAAAGACACTTTCAGATGTATTTATTCAGTTATACATTGGAAAATGGGTAAATTTCAATTATAGGAAACAGGATCCTTGTTTGGAGAAGAAGGGGCAGCAAAGCATGCTGGGAAGAAGGATGTGAGGGAAATGAAACCTAATAAAGGGTAATTTACCAATAAAGCTAATAAGTGAAATCTAACCAAAGACAATTTGGGATTAATTTATTTACTTATACATTGGAAAATGAGTAAATTTCAATTATAGGACACAGGATCTTTGTTTGTGAGAAGATGGGGCAGCAAAGCATGCTGGGAAGAAGGACGTGAGAGAAATGAAATGAAACCTAATAGAGGTTAATTTATCCATGAAGCTAATAAGCGAAGCCAAACCTAAGACTCCTTGAGATTGAATTATTTGGTTATACACTGGGAAAACGAGTAAATTTCAAATTTATTCATGCTGGGATTCAACCATTGGCCTAATGGAGCTGGCAGTGCATGCTGGGAAGTCTGCCGGCGGAGGCTGGCGGGAGTTGCAGGGCCTTTGGAAGGTGGCCCCTTCCCCTCCGAGGGCCACATGACCCTCCTCCTCCGCCAGGGACACCAGGGCCTGCAGCCCGTCCAGCTGGCCATAGTCACCCAAGGGCCGGAGAGGCTGGCAGGGACGGGGCCCCCAGGGGAGCCCGGGAGAGAGAGAGAGGGGCCCCTGGGGGATTTGCACTCTGCACGCCCTCAGAGGCCGGAGAGGCTGGCAGGGACGGGGCCCCTAGGTGAGCCCGGGAGAGAGAGAGAGGGGCCCCTGGGGGGATCTGCACTCTGCACGCCCTCAGAGGCCAGAGAGGCTGGCAGGGACGGGGCCCCCAGGTGAGCCCGGGAGAGAGAGAGGGGGGCCCCTGGGGGATCTGCACTCTGGACGCCCTCAGAGGCCAGAGAGGCTGGCAGGGACGGGGCCCCCAGGTGTGCCCGGGAGAGAGAGAGAGGGGCCCCTGGGGGGATCTGCACTCTGCACGCCCACAGAGGCCGGAGAGGCTGGCAGGGACGGGGCCCCCAGGTGAGCCCGGGAGAGAGAGAGAGGGGCCCCTGGGGGATCTGCACTCTGCACGCCCTCAGAGGCCGGAGAGGCTGGCAGGGACGGGGCCCCCAGGTGAGCTCGGGAGAGAGAGAGAGAGGGGCCCCTGGGGGGATTTGCACTCTGCACGCCCTCAGAGGCCGGAGAGGCTGGCAGGGACGGGGCCCCCAGGTGAGCCCGGGAGAGAGAGAGAGGGGCCCCTGGGGGATCTGCACTCTGCACGCCCTCAGAGGCCGGAGAGGCTGGCAGGGACGGGGCCCCCAGGTGAGCTCGGGAGAGAGAGAGAGAGGGGCCCCTGGGGGGATTTGCACTCTGCACGCCCTCAGAGGCCGGAGAGGCTGGCAGGGACGGGGCCCCCAGGTGAGCCTGGGAGAGAGAGAGAGAGGGGCCCCTGGGGGGATTTGCACTCTGCACGCCCTCAGAGGCCGGAGAGGCTGACAGGGATGGGGCCCCCAGGTGAGCTCGGGAGAGAGAGAGAGAGAGAGGGGCCCCTGGGGGGATTTGCACTCTGCACACCCTCAGAGGCCGGAGAGGCTGGCAGGGACGGGGCCCCCAGGTGAGCCTGGGAGAGAGAGAGAGAGGGGCCCCTGGGGGGATTTGCACTCTGCACGCCCTCAGAGGCCGGAGAGGCTGACAGGGATGGGGCCCCCAGGTGAGCTCGGGAGAGAGAGAGAGGGGCCCCTGGGGGGATCTGCACTCTGCACACCCTCAGAGGCCGGAGAGGCTGGCAGGGACGGGGCCCCCAGGTGAGCCCGGGAGAGAGAGAGAGGGGCCCCTGGGGGGATCTGCACTCTGCACGCCCTCAGAGGCCGGAGAGGCTGGCAGGGACGGGGCCCCCAGGTGAGCCCGGGAGAGAGAGAGAGGGGCCCCTGGGGGATTTGCACTCTGCACGCCCTCAGAGGCCAGAGAGGCTGGCAGGGACGGGGCCCCCAGGTGAGCCCGGGAGAGAGAGAGAGGGGCCCCTGGGGGGATCTGCACTCTGCACGCCCTCAGAGGCCGGAGAGGCTGGCAGGGACGGGGCCCCCAGGTGAGCCCGGGAGAGAGAGAGAGGGGCCCCTGGGGGGATCTGCACTCTGCACGCCCTCAGAGGCCGGGGAGGCTGGCAGGGATGGGGCCCCCAGGTGAGCCCGGGAGAGAGAGAGAGGGGCCCCTGGGGCGTGGATCCTGCACTCTGCACGCCCTCAGAGGCCGGAGAGGCTGGCTGGGACGGGGCCCCCAGGTGAGCCCGGGAGAGAGAGAGAGGGGCCCCTGGGGGGATCTGCACTCTGCACGCCCTCAGAGGCCGGAGAGGCTGGCAGGGACGGGGCCCCCAGGTGAACCCGAGAGAGAGAGGGGCCCCTGGGGGATCTGCACTCTGCACACCCTCAGAGGCCGGAGAGGCTGGCAGGGACGGGGCCCCCAGGTGAGCCCGGGAGAGAGAGAGAGGGGCCCCTGGGGGATCTGCACTCTGCACACCCTCAGAGGCCGGAGAGGCTGGCAGGGACGGGGCCCCCAGGTGAGCCCGGGAGAGAGAGAGAGGGGCCCCTGGGGCGTGGATCCTGCACTCTGCACGCCCTCAGAGGCCGGAGAGGCTGGCTGGGACGGGGCCCCCAGGTGAGCCCGGGAGAGAGAGGGGCCCCTGAGGGATTTGCACTCTGCACGCCCTCAGAGGCCGGAGAGGCTGGCAGGGACGGGGCCCCCAGGTGAGCCCGGGAGAGAGAGAGAGGGGCCCCTGGGGGGATTTGCACTCTGCACACCCTCAGAGGCCGGAGAGTCTGGCAGGGACGGGGCCCTCAGGTGAGCCCAGGAGAGAGAGGTGCCCCTGGGGGGATCTGCACTCTGCACGCCCTCAGAGGCCGGAGAGGCTGGCAGGGACGGGGCCCCCAGGTGAGCCCGGGAGAGAGAGAGGGGCCCTTGGGGGGATCTGCACTCTGCACGCCCTCAGAGGCGAGAGAGGCTGGCAGGGACGGGGCCCCCAGGTGAGCCCGGGAGAGAGAGGGGCCCTTGGGGCGTGGGTGCTGCACTTTGCACGCCCTCAGAGGCCAGAGAGGCTGGCAGGGACGGGGCCCCCAGGTGAGCCCGGGAAAGAGAGGGGCCCCTGGGGGTGGATCCTGCACTCTGCACGCCCTCAGAGGCCAGAGAGGCTGGCAGGGACGGGGCCCCCAGGTGAGCCCGGGAGAGAGAGGGGCCCCTGGGGGTGGATCCTGCACTCTGCACTCTCTCAGAGGCCGGAGAGGCTGGCAGGGGCAGGGACCTCAGGTTAGTCTGGGAAAGAGAGGGGCCCCTCGGGGGGTTGCACTCTGCACGCCCTCAGAGGCCGGAGAGGCTGGCAGGGACGGGGCCCCCAGGTGAGCCCGGGAGAGAGAGGGGCCCCTGGGGGGATCTGCACTCTGCACGCCCTCAGAGGCCGGAGAGGCTGGCAGGGACGGGGCCCCCAGGTGAGCCCGGGAGAGAGAGGGGCCCTCGGGGTGGGGGGATCCTGCTCTGGCACTTCTGGGAGGGATTTGCACTCTGCACGCCCTCAGAGGCTTCGTAGTCTAAGCTCAGGCGGCTCTTTGAGCCGGCATCTCTCTGGGGGGTGAGGGGTTTCTTCCCATTGGTCAACATCCTTCTTAAATTGTGGTGCCCAGAACTGGACACAGTATTCCAGGTGGGGACTGACCAAGGCGGAATAGAGCTCAGTCTTGTAAGCCACTGGGATTAGTAGCAATAAAAGTAATAATAATCACAACAAGAATAGACTTCGTTAACAAATATTTATGCTGCTTAACTGTGTGTGCATTGCAATCACTTGTTCATTGTTGTGCGTAGTAATTTTAAGTGCATTCTTAATATTACCATCAATGTGCAATACTTTTAAAATGCATCATTTCTTTAAATATAAACACAGAAATAAATGAAGCTCTAAATTCATCGGATGATGACCTGTGCCACAACCTGGGAAGCAGGCAGAGGGCCTTATCGGTGGTGGCGCCTGCCCTGTGGAACGCCCTCCCCGCCTCCTTTCACAATGACTCACCCAGATTGCCGCCTGCCTCGCCTGCCTCGCCCGCCCCTAACCCTATCCCTAACCCTGGCCAATGCAATAAAATCCACTGGATCCCAGTCACGGCTTGGCTAAGGTCAGTTGCTACTCTTTGGAACAGGGAGCGGAGCTTACACAGTACAGAAATTAAACCAACAGACTACGGAAGATGTCTTAAATGAATTTCTCAGTTTATTGATATACAAAGCTTAGGAGAACGAAATGATGTGAAGTGAGCTTATGAATGATAGCGCATAAATGCGGGAAATGGCGCATAGAAAATTGAATACATAGAACTGGCAGAACCAAACAGTATTGTGGAATATCAGAATTGATATGGTTAATAGGTAGTCATGACAAAGCAAACAGACTCAAAAACCTAACTCCTCTCCCTCTAAACTATCTTGTTGTGAGATAAATATAAGTTTCCAAAACACAAAATTATTATAATAGTTTACAAACTGAGGGCAGTAGACCAGGACTCATTGTAGTCCTTGGCAAAGCAAGGGAGCAAAACATTTCCTCCCATCTTAGTGTTCATGTCAACAGGACTTCCTAAAATCCAGGCTAAGAAGGAACACAATCTCTTTCAGAGATGGAGAATAAGCAACATGGATGAGCAGGTGTGTTTCCTTTATGCACTTCTGGACATCAGGAACATGGACTATTTCAAGAATCAGATGTCCCCTTAATTCCTTGTTGTCAGGTGCTCCTTTGTGTTCAGATCAGGCCTCAGCACAATAATGTAGCACTTGGGAAGGAAGATGCAGCCCAGAAGCCCAGCGCTGGAGGCCAACATAGAGAAGATCTGCACGGCCACCATGTACTTGCCCTTGGTGCTCAGGTAGGTGGGCACAAAAGACACCCAAACACTGCAGAAGACCAGCATGCTGAAGGTGATCAGCTTGGCTTCGTTGAAGGAGCCGGGCAGCTTCCTGGCTAGGAAAGCCACCGTGAAGCAGGTGGCAGCCAAGAAGCCCAGGTAGCCGAGGGCAACGTAGAACATGGCCACAGACCCTTCGTTGCATTGCAGGATGATCTCTTCCACCTGGGAGCGCATGTCGGGCTCTGGGAATGGGGGAGAAGAGCCCAGCCAGATGGTGCAGATGAGAACTTGCCCCCCGGAACAGGAGATGACAATGGAGTTGGCCAGACTCTTGCCCAGCCATCTCCTCACCCTGTTCCCGGGCTTTGTGGCCAGGAAGGCCAGCACCACCGTGATGGTCTTTGCCAAGACAGAAGAAACAGCAACTGAGAAGATGATGCTGAAGGCCGTTTGTCGGAGAAGGCAGGTCTCTTTCCTTGGGCGCCCGATGAAGAGGAAGGAGGACCAAAAGGAAAGCAGGAGGGAGACGAGGAGGATGCAACAAAGAGGAAGGTGCAACAAAGAGGAACAGTTAGGAGTATTTGTGGGTATGTGATGCACTCATGGAATGAATTCAAACGGATCTCTGGAATGCAGCCTTTGAATCCCTCTTCAGGGTCCTTTCTGTCGGGAAATCAAGCCCATATCAGGAGAAACTGGCAACTCTCCAAGGCACCCGGCATGATTCCCTGTTGACCTCCCTGGCTGCATTCCCCAGCAGGCGCAGGCAAGGTCTCGATCGGCGATTCTTCTCAAACGTGAGAAGAACACCCCCCCCCTCTTTCCTGCCCCCTGGCAGGGGAAAGAGATAGACAGAAACGTATTTACATGCCTTTATTTCTGTCTTTGCAGCGTTACAAAAAACATGACTGCTGTCTTCAAACTCCAGCAGTGTAGAGACAAAACACTTCCTGTACTTCCAGGACAGGAATAAACGGAAGAGCTCATATTACACTCTGAGCTAATTCCGGTGCTTCGCACTGTGAGTTGACTGTCCCTCTGTTTCCCACGGACAGTCCCAACATTCCCATCATGTTTACTTTTCAAGCCAGCACTTTGCAGCTGCATTGCATCCATATCGTAACAGTTTCTACCCCCCACTGACCATTGGGGTGACCAGAATATCTTTTTCTTCGTAATTCGTTCAGGACAACTGAGGTTTGCACCACAGAACTCTGTTTCCTCTTCTCCGTTTACCTGCTTCCCTGCTTAATAAATCTTCAAAGAAAATGGCAATGGAGTCTGAAATGTGATTTCCCAAATTTCAGGATTCTGATAATCTCTCAACCACTAATTAAGATAAATTTAATACGAGTCTCCCAAGATGGCGTCGTTAGAGGAAGCATTGATTTGAGCTCCGTGTTAGTTGTGCGGTTTTTATTAGTTTATATTAGTTTTTACTAGTTTTATCAGCTTTTTTATTACCTTCATCAGCATTTTTATTATTTTTACAAAAAAAGGATCTCTGCAGCTGCTGGGAAACACTTCACTGGCAGGCAGGCTGAGTTAAGCCAAAGACATATTAAGAAAAACTGCTCGGAAAGCCCTGTGGGAACTCCCGTTTGTGTGTCGCCGCTCTCTACTCTAATTGTTTTAAGTGATAAGGAAGATTAACAGCTGAAGGAAACCTGCTGTGAACTTCTACTGCAGCCGAGTTCAGAATCCAGACCAAGCTCGAAGCTGCATGACGAGAAACTCCCCTGTTCAAGGTGAGGCCTTTGTGAGTTTCCCTTTCATCTGAGAGTTTCCCTTTCATCTGAGACCGAACTGCAGTGGGCCCTGCGATAAGCTTTGAAGAAGAATCTTATATTAGTCTTAGTCCTGGTGGGAGTAGGACTTCAAAGGAATGGTCTGTGTTGCTTACTGGTAGCCTCCTTGTAGATCTAAATAGACCTAAATTGCCGGCCTGTGAGGGTGAGGGTGAAGACGCCAACTTTCATATGTGTGTGTGTGTGTGTGTGCATATGTGTATTGCTTTTATGTATAATTTTACAATTTTTAATTGACACCATTACTCCCCTTGTAAACTACCGTTGTTTTTTTTTTCTGGTCTATGACCGTAATAAATAAATTAATTCATTCATTCATATGAACAGGCAGCGAAATATACCCCCATTGCAAGTGCTGGCTGGCTAGAAGGAAATATTTATCACCTGAGTTGACGTTGAAATACTATCCCCCCTCTTCTCGATATCTGAACCATGGGATATGGGAAACGTCTTAGAGATCCCAAGGAGATGGTCCCCGCTCCCTTTCCGAGATCAAAGCAAATAAGGGTCGAACCATGTCACTTTAAAGAAGGGAGTAATCTACTGGATTGTTCCTACATGGTAGGAACGCAGAACCGTTTCAACCCACTGATTGACTGCGCGTCAGCACTTAAAGACGAAGAGCGAATAATTCCACAAACAACAAGCGATGCGGCCAACAGTAAGAGTGTAGTCTCTCCTCAGAAGGAGGAACTAGTCCTTGGCACGGCCAATCATATGACATTTGAACAGTCCCATTTAATAATCAAAACCTTGCACTGTATATTCAAAAGACTAGATGATCTTTCGTCCCAGCTGCACAGCCTCCAACAAAAGCTAGTTACTACTTCCCCAGCGTCAGCCAGTGTTAAGTCCCTTGAAGAGAGGAAGGGGACGAGGAGTTTGTCCTTAAATAACAAGCGTACTGACAAATTTAAATACAACCTTAACCTTCAATTAGGTCATCAATCCTTGATCTTAACACCAAGGAAAGTGAGCCTAACTATACAAAATGGGGACCCAAGATGGAGAACTCTGGGGGGTGCCAAGGATCTCTTAAAGGTGCTTTTAAATATGGAGGCAACACAAATTGACCTCTGTGCAGTCCTCCCCCTTGTCCATCATCATAAATCTCAGAGAGTCCTGCTTGCGTTCCAATCCACAAAAATTCCCACTATCATACTACGCAAGAAAGCATTTTTGTTTCACTGTGGGATAGTACCAACGAGAGCTTTTATAGACTCTACGCCTAAACCCCGACTGTTGGAGGCAATAACCAAAGAGGGCTCAAAATCTGCTAAACCCGATCCACCAGTGGTCACCGGAGGGGGTGTTCTACCCCAGGAGAAGAGCTATGTAGCCTCCTCTCCCCTAGCAAAGAACAATGACCATCCGGAAAGTGGCCTGACACCACCAGAAGAGATCGAACTCATTGCCTCCTTTGCAGATTTACCAGTGGTGGAACAAAAAGAAATTATTAAAAGACTGGAATCGCTTAAAACCCAACTTATTTCTTTATTTTAAACAATAATCAAAAATTATATAATGCTTTGTATCTTCCCTTTAAACGTTCCCTCTCACTTATTTCTTCCCACCCCTTTTTATTTTCTGCCTTTCCTTTCAAAGTCTTCCCTTAATACCTTCCCCCCTCCCTTAAATCCCTCCTTTATAGGCTTATCACCTAAGAAAACAGTTCAACAATATAATACAGAATTATACATAAAAAGTAAATAGAACATTGCAGGACCATCAGCAACCTCGGGGGGGGGGGGGGAAGGAAACTTAGTTTCCTTCTCATTGTAGTTTCTTTGACCCCCAGAAGGTCTTGCTGTCTCTTTTCTCAGTTCTTTCTTTAGCTGTCCCTTCTTGCTCGCTTGCTTTCCTCCTTTCCTTCCTCCTCCTTTGGGCGTGGGCAGCGTGGCGCTGTCGTTCTCTCGCACTTCTCGCAGACGCTGTCATTCTCTCGCACTTCTCCTTCGCCGTCCACCTTTTGCCCGCTGTCTTCTCTGTTCCGCTCCATAATCTCAAAAGGTGACAGGCTCTAGGACTGGGGCTGGCCGTGTGGGACGCCGGCGAAAGATTAAGACCTGTGCAAGGACAACAAAAAGGAAATGTCCCTTAGGGACTCGCACGCCTCCAGGTGCTACTTCCCCAGCCACCACTGGCGGAGGAAGGTGGGGTGCGGGGGGGGTATTGCCCCGAGTGTCATCCCTTGGGGGGAGGGCTGACAAAATCCCCCCGGGCGTAGGGCCACGAGAGTTTGGGTTTCTCGCCCCGCTTTCCTCCGCGTTCTGATCTTTCCTCTCCAGTTCCGACCACAAGGATTAAGACCTGTGCAAGGACAACAAAAAGGAAATGTCCCTTAGGGACTCGCGCGCCTCCAGGTGCTACTTCCCCAGCCACCACTGGCGGAGGAAGGTGGGGTGCGGGTGGGGTATTGCCCCGAGTGTCATCCCTTGGGGGGGGCTGACAAAATCCCCCCGGGCGGATCAGTGCAAGTCTCCCAACTCCTCCTCACCTTGGTTCGGGGTGGACACAGCTGCGATGCTGCCGCATCCAGCGCCTGAGCCGCGTGCAGAGTGGCCTCCGTTCTGCCTGCGCCCCGCTGCTGGCTCTTGTACTGGGTTGCCCCGGTGGCACTGGTGGTGCTGGCGGCGGCGCTCTTCTGAAGATCTTGCGAATCCGGGAGATGATGGAAGCCAGGCAGTTGGGGGTCTTCGGGGGCCTCTCTTCCTCGCAGTCCTGTGAGAAAAGTAAACAATTCACCTCCAGATTCTGGGAAAATGCCACAATCATTAATCAATCAATCAATCAATTGGTTGATTAATTAAACCTGGAACCTCTCAGGGCGGCTTACTGGATAAAAATACAAAATAAAAACACAACATATGTATTAAAAACAAAAACGAAGTCATAAGCCAACCTCCCAATCCACAAGCATGTTGAAAAGGCCATGCATTGTTCAATTAGCCAAAGGCTGGTTCTAGAGCAGAACTTTCCATGTTGGTGACACACTTTGGAGACATGCCTCATTTCGCAACATAGGGATTCAGTTCAACTAGCCCTTTTCCAGCCCTGGGAGGAGCACGAAGGTTCTGCGACACACAGTTTGGAAAGCTCTGTTCTAGAGAAACGTCTTTGCTTGGTACCTAAAGATACATAATGAAGGTGCCAGATGAGCCTCCCTGGAGAGAGCATTCCGCAAGTGGGAGCCACCACAGAAAAGGCCCCTTCTTGTGTTGCTGCCCTCCAGACCGTTTGTGAAGGTGCCACACGAAGAAGGGCCTGTGTGGTGGCAGGCTGTCATAATCCCTCCTTTTCTGTTTGGGGGGGAGGCGTTATATGAAAGGGTTGTAGTCAGGAGGGAACACTCCTCTCCCAAGTTCTCATGTGGCCGGCCTTGGAGAGATCTGAACGAGACACAAAACCAAGAACAAGCGGATGGGGGGAAGGTATAGGAGGCAGGAAAACCCCAGAGAGAACCGGCTTTGCAAAGTGCCAACATGGTTTTATTATCGCCAAACCCACTTTGCAATTAATAACTTCATTGGGCAGGAGCCACCTGGAAACGCATTCAAAAGAGTTATCTTACAAAACAAATACCAAACGAAAAGCAACCCAGGAGAATTATCTCCACCCCCATCGTTCTGCCCGGACACTGAGATCCAGCGCTGAGGGCCTTCTGGCGGTTCCCCACTGCGATAAGCCAAGTTACAGGGAACCAGGCAGAGGGCCTTCTCGGTAGTGACACCCGCCCAGTGGAATGCCCTCCCGCCAGATGTCAAAGAAATAAACAACTATCTGACTTTTAGAAGACATCTGAAGACAGCCCTGTTCAGGGAAGCTTTTCATATGTCATGAATGAATGTTTCGTCTGACCTCAATTACGCTTGCCTCCAGGTGTTCTCCAGGTGGGGGGCACGCCAAATCAAGGTCCTCCCTGTCCTCTTTCTCCTCTCCGTCCTCCTCTGGGGGGCTCACTGATTCTTCTTGTGGCTCTTCCTCCTTGATAGCCACTTCAGAGGCTGACTGCTGGTAGAGACAGGACCCCAGTGGTGGTGGTGGGGAGAAGGGAGAAAGAGAGCAGCCCAAAATGAGAGAGGAACCCACATTGAGTCGCTAGCCAGGGAAGCCCTACAGCCCTGGCACCATGGGGGGCTGGTCCATCAGGACAAGTGGGGCAGCAAGCACACCCTTAGCAGCCCCCTGCCTGCCCCCTTGCTCCTGAGCAGTCCAGAAGGTGGCCTGACCAGCCGACTGGCTGGCCGGCTGGCTTCCTCCTCCTCCTCCCCAGCCTCAGGGTTGCCCAGCTCAGCAGGGCTTCCCTCCTGCTCTGTCTGCTACGTACCTCATTGAGGGAGTCCCAAAGGGATTCCAGGGAGGACAGAGAGGAAACACTGGAAAATGGTGACATACTTGGAACCTGCAAGGAAAGATGCAAAAAACGAGCAATTAAAAAACCAAGCCAAACATTAAAACTCAAGGCACCCATAACTGAAACAACAGTTTCATCCTGCGGTATATATGCCCCCCTCCCCTTCTGCCTATCACCGCTTAGGCCACGGCCACTTACCCAGTCAGGACTGAGGAGATCCAGCCGTCTTGCGGTCTCCTCCTCGCCTTTTCCTTCCTCCTCCTTTTCATGGGAAATGTCCTCCTCGATGGCTGACTGCTGGCAGAGACCCAGTGGTGGTGGTGGGGAGAGAGGAGAAAGAGAGCAGCCCAAAATGAGAGAGGAACGCACATTGAGTCGCTAGCCAGGGAAGCCCTACAGCCCTGGCATCATGGGGGGCTGGTCCATCAGGACAAGTGGGGCAGCAAGCATACCCTTAGCAGCCCCCTGCCTGCCTGCCTGCCCCCTTGCTCCTGAGCAGTCCAGAAGGTGGCCTGACCAGCCGACCGGCTGGCCGGCTGGCTTCCTCCTCCTCCTCCTCCCCAGCCTCAGGGTTGCCCAGCTCAGCAGGGCTTCCCTCCTGCTCTGTCTGCTACGTACCTCATTGAGGGAGTCCCAAAGGGAATCCAGGGAGGACAGGGAGGAAACACTGGAAAAGGGTGACATACTTGGAACCTGCAAGGAAAGATGCAAAATCGAGCAATTAAAAAACCAAGCCAAACATTAAAACTCAAGGCACCCCTAACTGAAACAACAGTTTCATCCTGCGGTATATATGCCCCCCTCCCCTTCTGCCTATCACCGCTTAGGCCACGGCCACCTACCCAGTCAGGACTGAGGAGATCCAGCCGTCTTGCGGACTCCTCCTCGCCTTTTCCTTCATTGTCTTTTTCATGGAAAATGTCCTCCTCGATGGCTGACTGCTGGCAGAGACCCAGTGGTGGTGGCAGGGAGAAAGGAGAAAGAGAGCAGCCCAAAATGTTTATTGCTTTTAAACATAACAAAGAAGAAGAAAAAGAAGAGAAGGAAAAAAAACCCAATACAATACAATATATAAACAATACACAACACAACACTAACACAATAAACTAAACATAACCAAACAAAAACATTTTAAAACACACTTCTTACCATACCAATATCTTAACTTTCATTCCCTTGTTTCATCGACCTCCTCACACCTCCCTTTTTGTATTCCACTTCTGTTAATTATTTCAGCAAATCCTTTCCATCTTCCTCTATTTCTGTCATATAATTGTCTTAACATATTTTAACCTTATTTTCCCTTTAATACTCTAATAATCTATCTATACTTAATTCCTTATAACATTTCTACTAAAGCCATATAACTTCATTCCAACATTTTTCAAACACTCATTAATTTTACATTATTTCTATAAATCGTCTTTAAACTTTTTCCAATCTTCTTCCACCGTCTCTTCTCCCTGGTCTCGGATTCTGCCAGTCCGTTCCGCCAATTCCATATAGTCCACCAACCTGGTGATCTTCTGTCCGATGCTCTTAACTCTTTTCCAAGTCCCTTCTGCGGGTCTTCTTCGTACTTATACAAGAACTTTACTTTGTCTTCTACTGATCTTATTTTTGTTTTCCTTCCTTTGAGGCTGAAGAGTAGGTCTTGGGGAAACTCCCACCTAAAGATAATTTTATTCCATCTCGACAGGGCAACCAAATTTCCATAGTTAAACCTAAGATCCAAAAGGTATTTCAGGACGTCTTTCAAAATTTCCACTCTTGACTGTTGTTCTTCTAAGTTCTTCTGGTAAAGTCTGAAAACCCTCACAATTTTAGTCTCTTCTTGGCCCAATTCCAGGTCCCAAAAATCAGCAGATTCCTGTGTAAGAAAGTCCATCAAACCTTCCCTCTCCAGTTCAGGCAGGGCTCTGATCCTCAAAGTCTGTTTTCCTTTAGATTCAATCATAAAAGGCATCAACTTATGATCATCAAATTGCATGTATGAGGCTGGGACTCTTTCTCTCTCCAATTGTGTTACTTTAGGTTCAACGGCAACAGCTTTCTCCCTAGCCTTCTCCGCAGTTTGCCAAGTCAAAGTGGATTCCTGTGTCAATTTCTGGATAGTTTCTGTATTGGTATTCACCTTTTGTCCCAAAAAATCCACCTTCTTGTGAAGCTGTTCCAATGAATCATTTATCTTACATAATACAGCCACTAAGGCCTCTTCTGTTGACATTCTTAACCGATTCAAGGTCATTCCCAAAGTCTCACAGCCTTATCTTGCAGCTGGAAATTCCCCCAGCTCAGCTCTTGTAATAGTTTCAAAGGCTTCCTCTAGAGGGAAACAGTTTCTATTTGTATCAATCCTTTTAAGCACAGTTCAAACAATAAAGTTAGTTTCAATTTTCAGTTACTTTTACTCCTTTTTAAGAGCAGACGGAGAGAATAGAAACAATGTATCTCTCTTATTTAGCTAGCTGTCAGCGAATGTTCTATTCACTGTCAACGACCAATCCAAAAACGTCAGTCTTACTAGCAGCCCGTTTCCAGGTTCGGAGCGGTGGTATTTTGACTTTCTTCACTCTCTCCTGCAGGCACACACAATCCAAAACTTCCCCCCTCTTCTCCTGCTTCCAAGGGGGGTTTGATGTTTTCTACCGATGGAAATTTAGTCCTTTACAATAGGCTTTCCAAGACTTTAGCTTACAGTCTCTTTGCTGTGATCTATTTACAAAAGGGGAAGGCGGACTTCCTGTTTTGAACCTCCCCGTTTCGGTGTCAAATTAAGACGTTTAAAAATCCAATTCTCCGCTCTACTCACAGGTAGTTGCTTTAAGATCAAATTGTCCACAGGAAAAAGTCAGCGCTCTTTGGCAACAGCTATGCAGCTTCGCTCCATGGAAGAAGCAGTCAATTCGAAGCACCGTGACACTCACCCCACGTTGCTCCGGAACCCCGAAACCGGGTTTCCCCACGAGTGTGGGAGGCGCAAAAGGTGCCAGCCGAATCCCAGGTTCACAGGCTTCACCCGCCGGTGATTTTTAGTGGGTCTCCGCCTTGCCATGGCGGCCAGACCCACATTTCCACGAGGCAAATGCCTCCCGATCAGAGGAATTCAGCCATTGCCGGAGGCGCCAACCCGGAAGTCCGAGAGCAGCCCAAAATGAGACAGGAACCCAGAAGGCAAACTCTCCTGCCCACATTGAGTAGCTAGCCAGGGAAGACCTACAGCCCTGGCGCCATGGGGGACTGGTCCATCAGGACGAGGGGGGCAGCAAGCACAGCACATTAACTCTCAAGGCACCCATAATTGAAACAACAGAACAGTATTACTTTAATACCAAAAACAGAAAAGGAAAAAACAGATATAAGAAACTATAGGCCAATTTCATTGCTTAATAGCGACTATAAGATTTTTGCCGATATTATGGCTAATACACTCAAGAAACATCTAAAGAAATACATTCATAAAGATCAAGCGGGATTCCTACCCAATAGGCAACAGAAGGATAACGTCCGCCACATATTGAATATTATTGAATACCTTGACATGAGGACAGACATCCCGGCAGCCCTGATGTTCATTGACGCCGAGAAGGCCTTTGATAATGTTTCATGGGAATTTTTATTACAATGTATGAAAATGGTAGGAATAGAAGGTCCTTACATGGAAGGCATCAAGGCCATATACTCAGGGCAACGGGCTAGGCTGATCATTAACAATAATTTATCCAAATCCTTCGCGATCATGAAAGGGACAAGACAGGGCTGCCCCCTGTCACCCCTGTTATTTATTATGGTTTTGGAGGTTATTGCAAATAAATTAAGGAAAACGTTAAATGTAAGGGGGATAAAAATTGGGGAAAAGGAATTTAAGTTAAAGGCGTATGCCGATGACCTGGTCTTGTCTCTAGAGAACCCTCTGGACAGTGTTAGTTGTGCAATAGAACTTTTAGAGGATTTTGGCAAATTGTCAGGATTTAAGCTAAATAGGAAAAAAACTAAAATCTTAACAAAGAATTTGGATGAACATATAAAAACTAGGTTGGAACAAAAGACTGGAATCAAGGTCGTGAACAGGGTAAAATATTTGGGAATTTGTTTATCACCAAAAAATATAAACCTCGTGGAAGATAATTATAATAAGGTATGGCAGGAAATTAAGGATTTAGAGACTTGGCATAGGCTGAAATTATCGTGGACAGGAAGGATGGCTGCGATAAAGATGTGTGTCCTCCCGAAATTACTATTCCTATTCCAGAATATTCCAGTAATCAAAGGTACCACTTGTTTTAAGAACTGGCAAAAATTTTTGGCTAAGTTTATATGGCAGGGGAAAAGGGCCAGAGTCAAGTTTAAATATCTCACGGACTCCAGAGATAGAGGTGGCTTTGCAGTCCCGAATATAAAGCTTTATTATGAGGCAGTTTGCCTATGCTGGATAAAGGAATGGGCCACTTTAAAGAACGTAGACATGCTAGATTTAGAGGGCTTTAATATAAGATTTGGTTGGCATGCCTACTTGTGGCAGGAGAAAGGGAAGGTCCACAGGGGCTTTTCCAACCACATCATCAGGGGCCCGCTATTGGAAGTCTGGAATAGATATAAAAATGTGATTGAAAAGGGTACCCCCTGGTGGCTCTCCCCGATTGACATCGTTAAAATTAAAAAATTAAATATGACAGGGGAAAGGTGGACGTATGAAGACCTATTAGTAAAAACGGAAGAGGGATGGAAAATTAGGCCTTATGAGGAGATGAAGGATAAAATTAAGGAGTGGCTACACTTTCACCAAATTAATGCACTCTGGGGTGAACATAAAAAACTAGGGATGAGTGAAAAAAAATCGAAATACCAAGTGGAAATTTTGGAAAGTAATAATAAACTCCTCTCTAAAATGTATAAACAATTACTGGAATGGGACACCAAAGAGGATGTGGTGAAAGGTGCGATGGTTAAATGGGATAGGGACCTCGGGTACAAGGTGGATCTTAATAAATGGCAGACTCTGTGGAAAAAGGGTATGAAGTTTACGGCCTGTGCAACTCTTCGAGAGAATTTAGAAAAAATGATGCATCGCTGGTATTTGACCCCGGCAAAGCTAGGAAAGATGTACAGGAACACCGATAATATATGTTGGAGATGTAGAGATAAGGTGGGAACCGTTTTTCCATGTATGGTGGACCTGCGATGTGGTTAAGAGATTCTGGGGACAAATTTACGAGGAGTTGAAAAAGATCTTGAAATATAATTTCCCTAAAGCTCCCGAGGTGTTTCTCTTGGGTATGATTGAGTAGGAAATAAAGAAGGCAGACCAAACCTTCTTCCAATACACCACGGCGGCGGCAAGAATTTTAATAGCACAGAAGTGGAAATCCCCAGAAATGCCCTCGATTAGAGATTGGCAAGTGAAACTGTTTCAATATATAGAACTAGTGAGTTTAACACAAAGAATTAGGCACCATAATATGGCCAAATTAAAAAATGAGTGGAACAAATTTCTAAATTACATTGAGACTAATCTGGGAATTAACTATATAACAGTAGACAGTAGTTAATACTTACGACGTTTAGAGCTTAGAGTTATTGTTAGAACAACTGCAGAAATTGTATAAGTTTGTGTAACCCAAGATTGAGCTGGATGGAGGTCTTGTTTTTTGTTTTTTTTTCCCAGTTTTTCTTTTTTTCTCGTTTTGTTTCTCTTGTACTCTGTTTTTTATTTGTTTTTGACTTGGTATTTGTGTTTGTATGTATGTATATTCCGTGTAATGTCTTTTTAAAGTTTGTCTAATAAAGATTTTCTTATTAAAAAAAAAAGAAAGAAACAACAGAACAGCGGCATAGCCAGCCGCTCGGGTGCCCAGTTCAACGCGGGGGTCCTGCAGGTGGGGGGCGCTACCTGGAGCCTATCTGCTGCCTCCCCCTCAGCTGTAGGGCGGCTGAGGGAGAGGCAGAGGGCAGACGCAAGCCCCACGCTGCCGTTTCAGGCAGCGCCCAGCCTGCAGGGGCCCACGCCACCATGTCACTCCCAGGAGAGACGCTAGGATCAGGCACTCTACAGCCCACCCCCCCCCCCCGGTAAGTGCCAGCCCCCACGGTGTGGCGCCCAGTGCCAGCCATGTTTTTTGACTCAACTAAAAGGTTTGGTGAGCCCAATTTTTATTTTTATTTTAAACTCGGCTTTTTGTCCTTTTGCCACCCCCCTCAGTGATGACACCTGGGGCGGCCCCCAATCCCCCACCCTCCTTTCTCTGCAACTGCAACAGAATAAAAGGACTCCAAACTCCCTTAGCAGTTTCCTGCTGGTCCCCTCACCATTTTCCCAGGCGTCAATCTTCTCACTTTGCAGTTGCAGATAAGGCACCCAAAGGCTGCTGATCAAGGCAGGGGTTGGTCTCAACTGCCAAGTGAGGTTGGGATTCTGAGCCGATGTCACAGCCAGGTTCCGATCAGTCCATTTCCTCCAAGGGGGGGGGGACCTGTTTCCCCTGAGGGTGACCGCTGAACACACCACCCAAGAGAAAAAGAAGGAGAAAAGTGGAGAAATCTTTTAATTCTGTAGCAAGAAAGAATGAGTGCCAGGAGTTTTCTTTTCCCTGCACTCCTCCATTGCAACACCTTTTATTATTATTATTATTATTATTATTATTATTATTATTATTATTATTATTATCATTCTAGATTTAATGAACACTCATATCAGAGTACATTGTAAATTGATAGCCATAGTCTTTATATACTAACATTTTATGTTCTTCCACATCCGTTTAATGCTCCTAAACCCTTCTTTTAGCTTCTTCTAGCTTCTTTTAGACTTTTATATATACTTTGTGATTAATACTTTTTAGCTGTCCAAAACGTTTTACAGACTGTAAATGATTGTACCTTACCCTACTGATGCTGGTCTACTAAGGTAATAAAGATCTGATTGATTGAAATGAAATATCCTAGTAATGCAGTGATCGCACACTAATGTAATGTATTCCTCTTCCCCCAAATTCATACTTCATTACTCATTAATATTAGTAATAATAATGAAATAAGTCCGGCCAGAGGCTCCTCCCAGCTTTGCCTTGACCCTCCCAGTGGGCGTGACCACTCCCCACTAAGCCCCGCCCACCTCTTGCCTTCCCCAGCTCCACTCTCCCCGCCTCCTTTCACAATGGCTCGCCCGGATTGGCGTAGGCGGCCTGCCACTCTCGCGAGCACAGGAGCCTCCCCTCCCCTCCCTTCCCGCTTGCCTCGCCCGCCCCGCCCTTCGCCCTTGCCCCGCGCTGATTGGCCAAGACGGGGGGCCTGTAAGGGGCGTGGCCTGGCAGAGGGAGGCGGAGCGAGGGCGCCAGAAGCAGCTGGAGGAAGGAGGCAGCTGAAGGGGGGGGCTGAGTCCTCAGCGTGGTCGGCAGCGGGAGGCGCATGGGGGAAATGGGGGGGGGGAGTAACAGAGTTGGACCCCCCCTTTTAAAGACAAACAGAACCCCTCCAGCACCAGAATTCAAAAGCATCCATTCTTCTGGATGGTCCAGCTCTCACTTCCATCCATCACTCCTGGGAAAACCAGAGCTTGAACTATACGGACCTTTGTCGGCAAGGTGATGTCTCTGCTTTTTAAGATGCTGTCCAGGTTTGTCATTGCTTTTCTCCCAAGAAGCAGGCGTCTCTTAATTTCGTGGCTGCTGTCACCATCTGCAGTGATCATGGAGCCCAAGCAAGTGAAATCTCTCCCTGCCTCCATTTCTTCCCCTTCTATTTGCCAGGAGGTGAGGGGACCAGTGGCCAGGATCTACGTTTTTTGGATGTTGAGCTTCAGACCAATAGCTTAGGGGACTTAAATTCTGTGGCTCTGACCCCTCCCCATTTTAACGGCCCCTTCCAGCTGAGGGGAGGGGGCGGCTTGCTTCCTGGCCTCCCCTCCCCTCTGGGTTGAAATGGGGGGGGGGGGGCTGATGCCCTTACTGATCCATTGGGGGGGGGGCTTATAAATGTGACTCTCCCTCCATTCTGAAATCAGGGAGGTTGTAACCGGAGAAAAGAACAGAGGACTGACTTCGCCGGTGGCGCCCTGAATTTTGATCCTGTGTTTTGTTCGCCGACTCTTTGTTGTTGTTTTTTAAAGATATTTATTGAAGTTTCAAAAAGGTTACAAAATAAGGAAAAAAGAGAAAAAAGAGAAAAAATACAAAGTACAAACAATTAAAAACAAATCAATATTTTCATGTCTTGTCTTTCATTTGCTTGTTTCCTTGACCTCCTCACACCTCCCTTTTTTGTATTCCAATTCAGTTAGTTAATCCAGTAAATCCTTTCCCTCCTTATTTTTATCTTAATCCTTTACCTTAATGTATTATAGCTTTGTATTCTCACCTAGTAACAATCCATTTTTACATATTCCTTTATAACATTACTGCTAAAACCACTTAACTTCATTCCGACATCATTCTAACATTCATTAATTTTGCAGTATTTATGTAAGTAGTCTTTAAATTTCTGCCAATCTTCTTCCCCCGACTCTTCTCCCTGGTCTCGGATTCTTTCGCCGACTCTTTGCACGTGTTGCAGACCTGCACGTCTGTAGCTCAACCCCGTGCAGCGTAGCGTACAGCGATCCCCTTCGTTTCCTCCTTTCCCCCATTCATAAAGTGCTTGACCAATCCCCAAGCGCCCTTCCTGACAGCGCCCTCTTTCCTTTGCCAATCCGAAGCGCGGGATCAGGAGAGGTTGCGAAACATCGCCCTCTAGCGACGACTGCGCTGGTACTGCAGCTGCCCAAGCAGGGAAGGGCGAAGAAGCCATGGACACCAAGGGGCTGCATTGGAGCGACCCTCCATTGAGGAGGAATCTGGAGAAAGAAATCAGCAGAAATCCTTCCCGGGACGGGTTGGCATCCTGCCCAGGCTGCTTCTTCAGGGGGAAGGTGGCCATCCGAGGAGGGGCTTGGGGCTGAGCCTGGCATTGCCCTCATCTCTGAAGCTGCCCTATGGCATAAGGGTCAAGCCCTCCATCCTGACACCAACCCATCCAGGAAACCATGTCCTCCCGGTCTCAGTGTATTGGAAAGACAAAGGTCTGGAGGGTCAGAGATGGCAGGTCTTTCCCTTGGCCTTACATTTGGGATGGACACGGCATCAGTTTTCACCCCAGTACCACACCTGTTCTATGACATGTTCACGACATGTGTGTGATGCTTCCCACAAGGTGTGGGGGGTAACCTGGAGAAACTTTTTAAAAGGAGGAGCCCCCCTTGTTCGGGGCTTCTCTCTGCATCTTCGATGCTGTATTCGCGAGTCATTGTTATCGGAAAGTTTTCCCTGATGTTGGTTTGGAATCTCCTTTCTTGGAACTTTACAATAATGTTCTGACTTTATATACATACAGTGGTACCTCGGGTTACAGACGCTTCAGGTTACAGACTCCCCTAACCCAGAAATAGTACCTCGGGTTAAGAACTTTGCTTCAGGATGAGAACAGAAATCACGTGGCAGCGGCGAGGCGGCAGCAGGAGGCCCCATTAGCTAAAATGGTACCTCAGGTTAAGAACAATTTCAGGTTAAGAACAGAATTTGTATCTATAAACCAATAGCAAGAGATTCCGATGACGTTAAAGAATGAGTTTATCAATCAGGTACCAATCAGAACAAAGTGAATGGTCAGAAATAACATCTCAACTGCGAAAAGAAGAATGGTTGGTGTAAACCCGAAACCAAGTTAATAATTGCATTTCAGTGGGTCTGCTTTAGGTTTCATTGCAATCAAGGCAATGAGATAATAATAATAATAATAATAATAATAATAATAATAATAATAATAATAATATTGCTTTCCCTGGCCACTGTGGGCGGCTCCCAACAGAATATTAAAAGCACTATCCAAATCACAGCCACAACATGCATTTAAAGCATTTTTGGAGCTCTAAATTGCAGGTAAAACAACTGGCGGGTGGCCAAGGCCATTTTGGCCTCTGTTGTCCAGGGCGCCGGAGCCGCGGGACGTCGGGAAAAGGGGGAAGCCCTTCTAGGTGCCTCCAAGGGAATGAGGAAAAGGACGAGGTCTCTTGGAGGCTTCCTGGGTTATGTGGGTTTATTAGTATAATAATGGGTTATTCTGAGTTTATTAGCAGGCCAGGAGGAAGGTTGCGCAGGGCAGCCTGGGAAGGGCGAGGGAAAGGCTGTGAGGAAAAGCCTTCTCTCTTTTTCCATCGCTCTGCCCCTCCATCAAGTTTAAATGGAAGAATCCAAATACGTTTAGAGAAAAATAAAATGATAGGAAACAGGATCCTTGTTTGGAGAAGAAGGGGCAGCAAAGCATGCTGGGAAGAAGGACGTGAGGGAAATGAAACCTAATAAAGGACAATTTATCAATAAAGCTAATATGTGAAACCTAACAAAAGACACTTTCAGATGTATTTATTCAGTTATACATTGGAAAATGGGTAAATCTCAATTATAGGAAGCAGGATCCTTGTTTGTGAGAAGAAGGGGCAGCAAAGCATGCTGGGAAGAAGGACCTGAGGGAAATGAAACCAAACATTGGTTTCAGGTGAGCCCGGGAGAGAGAGAGAGGGGCCCCTGGGGGTGGATCCTGCACTCTGCACGCCCTCAGAGGCCGGAGAGGCTGGCAGGGACGGGGCCCCCAGGTGAGCCCGGGAGAGAGAGAGAGGGGCCCCTGGGGGGATCTGCACTCTGCACACCCTCAGAGGCTTCGTAGTCTCTTTGAGGGGGTCTCTCAGGGGTCTCTCAGGGGGCTCTTTGAGCCGGCATCTCTCTGGGGGGTGAGGGGTTTCTTCCCATTGGTCGACATCCTTCTTAAATTGTGGTGCCCAGAACTGGACACAGTATTCCAGGTGGGGACTGACCAAGGCAGAACAGAGCTCAGTCTTGTAAGCCACTGGGATTAGTAGCAATAAAAGTAATAATAATCACAACAAGATAGTAATATTAGACTTTGTTAACAAATATGTATGTTGCTTAACTGTGTGTGCATTGCAATCACTTATTCACGGTTGTGCGTAGTAATTTTAAGTGCATTCTTGATATTACAATCATTTCATTACATATCCATTTAATGCTCCGAAACCCTTCTTTTAGCTTCTTTTAGACTTTTATATATACTTTGTGTATTAATGCTTTTTAGCTTTCCAAAATGTTTTACAGATTGCTGGTCTACTGAATGCTGGTCTACTACCATAATAAAGATTTAATTGATTGAAATGAAGTATCCGATAGTAATGCAGTGATTGGACACCAAAATAATATAATACGGGTAATTCATAATGAAATATACAGTTTCCAGATCCTGTAAGACAGGCGCTGACACGGACCACAGCAGCGACCCATGAGGCAGATGTACTCATACAGTTTGTCTTCCGCGACTGAGGGAAGTGATGGAGGTGATAGTGCGCGTGTCACGTGACTAGTCAGGCGAAATGTCTGCGTCTGCAGCGGAGAAGGCGTCTTGTGTTCTTGAATTGAGCAAAACGGAGTTTGTTGTGCAACTGCATTTTCGATTGTGATGTGTGTTGTGTGACAAGGGTGCACACATAGAACATCTGTGACTGTTTCTAAAATACTTCAACATTCTCCTACAATTCTGTCACAGGTAACATGAGATATATTCTTTTTTTATAGAGTTTTGAAACTGTATGCTTCATTATGAATTACCCTGTGTAATACTATACTATACTATACTATACTATACTATACTATACTATACTATACTATACTATACTATACTATACTATAATCGTACTTTTCCATGTATAAGACGCGGAAAATGGGATCCCACCATTTTCTTAATTTTGAGTCCCCCAAAATAGGGGGTGTCTTATACACGGGGGCATGTTCTACACGGGAAAATACAGTAATATGTAATATAATATACCGTATTTTTTGCTCTATAAGACTCACTTTTTGCCTCCTAAAAAGTATGGGGAAATGTCTGTGCGTCTTATGGAGCGAATGTAGGCTGCGCAGCTATCCCAGAAGCCAGAACACCAAGAGGGATCACTGCTTTCGCTGGCTTCTGAGATTCAGAATATTTTTTTTCTTGTTTTCCTCCTCCAAAAACTAGGTGTGTCTTATGGTCTGATGTGTCTTATGGAGCGAAAAATATGGTAATATAATATAATATAATATAATATAATATAATATAATATAATATAAGGTAAAGGGACCCCTGACCATTAGGTCCAGTCATGGCCGACTCTGGGGTTGCGATGTTCATCATGCTTTAATGGCCGAGGGAGCCGGCGTACAGCTTCCGGGTCATGTGGCCAGCATGACAAAACCGCTTCTGGCGAACCAGAGCAGCACACGGAAATGCCGTTTACCTTCCCACTGGAGCGGTACCTATTTATCTACTTGCACTTTGACTTGCTTTCGAACTGCTAGGTTGGCAGAAGCTGGCACCGAACAATGGGAGCTCACCCCGTCGTGGGGATTCAAACCGTCAACCTTCTGATCGGCAAGACCTAGGTTCTGTGGTTTAACCCACAGCGCCACCCGCGTCCCAATATAATATAATAATATAAAATACAGTATTTTTTGCCATATAGGACGCACTATTTCCCCTCCAAAAATGAAGGGGAAATGTGTGTGCGTCCTATGGGGCGAATGCAGGCTTTCGCTGAAGGCTGGAGAACGAGAGGGGTTGGTGCGCACCGACCCCTCTCGCTCTCCAGGCTTCAGGAAGCTCTGCGCAACCCTCGGGAGCCCGGCGCGAAGGTTGCGCAGAGCTGCCTGCATTCTGAAGCCTGGTGCGTGAGGAGGGGGGGCTGCCTTGCCAGTGGTGTCCACAATGCACCCCTGGATTTGAGAGAAGGGGGTGCCGGTCACTTGGCACGAGCCCTCTATGAGGTTGGCTCTTCCTGACGCCGGTTCCAATCAGCGCATGCTGGTTTGCTTTAGCTCGGAATTATAATTGGAAACATATGATTGGAATGAAGTTAAAGCACATACATCGAGCAAAGTTCGGGAGATAAGACTGCTGATTAATAGATCTCTGTGACCGGAGTGACGGATGGATAAGTAACAACAAGAAGATGAAGAAAGTAATAAAGGACTATCTGGATTGAACTGGATAGAACTGTTTAATTAAAGCAGCAATACAAGTGATGTTTGGACTCGTTCGGAACTTGATGTATGAGTACCCCCAACAAAATTTAAAATTTGGCTGTATAATTTGGAACTAATGTGATTTGGATAATATGATGTGATTGGCATGTTCATAAAAATTATTTTAAACCCCCCCCCGTAATTATTATAATATAATATAATATAATATAATATAATATAATATAATATAATATAATATAATATAATATAATATACATTCCCCCAAATTAATATTTCATTACTAATTAATATTAGTAATAATAATGAAATAAGTCAAGCCAGAAGCTCCTCCCATTTTGCCTTGCCCTGCCTAGTGGGTGTGACCACTCCCCACTAAACCCCGCCCCGCCTCTCCCCGCTTTCCACTGCTGCCTTTCGTGACCCATTGCCTTCCCCAGATCTACTCTCCCCACCTCCTTTCACAATGACTTGTCCAGATTGGTGTAGGCGGCCTGCCACTCCCGTGAGCCACTCCCATGACAGTTCCCTCTCCCCTCTCTTCCCGCTTACCTCGCCCGCCACTAACCCTGGTCAGTGCAATAAAATTGATTGAATCCCAGTCAAGGCTTGACTAAGGTCAGTTGCTACTCTTTGGATCAGGGAGCAGAGCTTACACGATACAGAAATTAAAACAACAGACTACGGAAGATGTCTTAAATGAATTTCTCAGTTTATTGATATACAAAGCTTAGGAGAACAAAATGATGTGAAGTGAGCTTATGAATGATAGTGCATAAATGCGGGAAATGGTGCATCGAAAATTGAATACATAGAACTGGCATAACCAAACAGTATTGTGGAATATTAGAATTGATATGGTTAATAGGTAGTCATCATTCAGCCCTTGTATATCAACGGGGAACGGGTGGAGAGGGTGGCGGAATTCAGGTTTTTGGGAGTGACTATCGATCAGGGCATGACTTGGAGCGCAAATACCACTGCTCTGGTGAAGAAGGCCCAGCAGAGAATTTATTTCCTCAGACTTTTAAAGAAGAACAATCTGAGTGAGAGACTGCTGGTATCCTTCTACCGAGGCTCCATAGAGAGCATTCTCACATACTGTATTTGTGCCTGGTTCTCCAGCTGTACAGCTAGGAAGAGGAAGGTGCTCCAGAAGGTCATAACCACAGCCCAAAGGATTATTGGTCATCCCCTCCCATCTTTGGAAGAACTGTACGGTTCCCGTTGTCTTAGGAAAGCAAACAATATCCTGCAGGATGCATCTCACCCGGGACACAGTCTGTTTGTACTACTGCCTTCTGGCAGGAGATACAGAAACATCAAGTCAAGGACAAATAGACTGAAAAATAGTTTCTATCCAAGAGCTGTGGCCTTCTTAAATGCAGTAACTCGATAGTGTGACCTGGGAGTTTGATGGGTGTGGGTGTGGGTGTGGCTGGAATGTGGTTTGTTTGGTTGTTGTTGTTGTTTTGCTTTTGTTGTTTTTAAGGGATGGCATCCAATTTCGTTGCACTTGTGCAATGTTGCACTTGTGTAATGACAATAAAGAATCTATCTATCTATCTATCTATGACAAAGCAAACAGACTCAAAAACCTAACTCCTCTCCCTCTAAACTATCTTGTTGTGAGATAAATATAAGTTTCCAAAACACAAAATTATTATAAGATAATAGTTTACAAACTGAGTAGACCAGGACTCATTGTAGTCCTTGGCAAAGCAAGGTAGCAAAACATTTCCTCCCATCTTACTGTTCATGTCAACAGGACTTCCTAAAATCCAGGCTAAGAAGGAACACAATCTCTTTCAGAGATGGAGAATAAACAGCATGGGTGAGTAGCTGTGTTTCCTTTATGCACTTCTGGACATCATGAACATGGACTATTTTAAGAATCAGATGTCCCCTTAATTCCTTGTTGTCAGGTGCTCCTTTGTGTTCAGATCAGGCCTCAGCACAATAATGTAGCACTTGGGAAGGAAGATGCAGCCCAGAAGCCCAGCACTGGAGGCCAACATAGAGAAGATCTGCACGGCCACCATGTACTTGCCCTTGGTGCTCAGGTAGGTGGGCACAAAAGACACCCAAACACTGCAGAAGACCAGCATGCTGAAGGTGATCAGCTTGGCTTCGTTGAAGGAGCCAGGCAGCTTCCTGGCTAGGAAAGCCACCGTGAAGCAGGTGGCAGCCAAGAAGCCCAGGTAGCCGAGGGCAACGTAGAACATGGCCACAGACCCTTCGTTGCATTGCAGGATGATCTCTTCCACCTGGGAGCGCATGTCGGGCTCTGGGAATGGGGGAGAAGAGCCCAGCCAGATGGTGCAGATGAGAACTTGCCCCCCAGAACAGGAGATGACAATGGAGTTGGCCAGACTCTTGCCCAGCCATCTCCTCACCCTGTTCCCGGGCTTTGTGGCCAGGAAGGCCAGCACCACCGTGATGGTCTTTGCCAAGACAGAAGAAACAGCAACTGAGAAGATGATGCTGAAGGCCGTTTGTCGGAGAAGGCAGGTCTCTTTCCTTGGGCGCCCGATGAAGAGGAAGGAGGACCAAAAGGAAAGCAGGAGGGAGATGAGCAGGATGTAGGAGAGGTCCCGGTTGTTGGCTTTGACTATGGGAGTTTCCTTGTATTTAATGAAGATTCCCAAAACGATGCCTGCTGTAAAGGACAAGAAGAGGGCAATGGAAGCTAAAACCATTCCCAAATATTCTCCATAAGTCAGGAAAATGGTAATCTTGAGGACACATTGATCTCTGTCCTTGTTTGAATGGTGATCTTCTGAGCATTTGGTGCAATGTTCTGCATCTGGGGAAGAGAAAAAGAGTGGCTGCAGCATCACTTACATCCCTAATGATCTGAACTCGATTACGATTTGAAGAAATCCTAGTGATATCTTCCTTATGGTCATTCCTTTCAACTCTCTTCCAGGATGTAATGAAGGTGATTAATCCTAAAGGAGTTGAGGAAGGAGCCACATTCCACAATGTCTGCAGAATTCTCACAAAAAGTGTACGAGACTGGATTACTGCCCTGTGTTTACTCTCTCCAGAAATGCCTTCCCCCTTGGAGTCACCCACCTTCCTGGCCGGAGAAGGTCCCTTCCGCACACCGAGCACAAGCATAGCAGCAAACGGGCTTTCCTTCTAGAACCACCTTGGCATATCCAGGTCGACATCTTTCTGTACACCTGGAACGAGGTACGGCCTAACCAGAAAGACAAGAAGGTGCAAGAAAGAGGAACAGTTAGGAATATTTGTGGGTATGTAATTCACTCATAGGGACGTTGGTGGCACTGTGGGTTAAACAACAGAGCCTTGAACTTGCTGATCAGAAGGTCGGCGGTTTGAATCCCCACGACGGGGTGAGCTCCCGTTGCTCGGTCCCTGCTCCTGCCAACCTAGCAGTTCGAAAGCAAGTCAAAGTGCAAGTAGATACATAGGTACCGTTCCAGCGGGAAGGTAAACGGCGTTTCCGTGTGCTGTTCTGGTTCACCAGAAGCGGCTTAGTCCTGCTGCCCACATGACCCAGAAGCTGTATGCCTGCTCCCTCAGCCAGTAAAGCGAGATGAGCATTGCAACCCCAGAGTCGGCCACGCCCTGACCTAATGCTCAGTGTTCCCTTTACCTCTACCTTAATTTACACATAGAGTGAATTCAAACAGATTTCTGGTCTGCAGCCTTTGACCCCTTCATCAGGGTCCTTTCAACCCCACTGACCATTGGGGCGACGAGAATATCTTGTTCTTCATAACCGAGGTTTGCACCACAGAACTCTGTTTCCTCTTCTCCATTTACCTGCTTCCCTGCTTAAAAAATCTTCAAAGAAAATGGCAATGGAGTCTGAAATGTGATTTCCCCAAATTTCAGGATTCTGATAATCTCTCAATCACTAATTAAGACACATTTAATATGACTTTTCCAAATAGTGGTTTCCCTCGCTTTGTTCTTGAGGCATGCAAGGTTTCCTCTTGTTGCTGATCTATTTCCCTAGTTATTTCTAGTTCATATGCCATTCCTTAACATTAACCTTATATTACAATAGTTTTTTTAAAAAAAAACCTTATCATCCTTCACCAACAGCTGTGCACTTCTTAATTCCCACACGTACAATAGTTTAACATTTGCAACATCTACAAGTGAGCATACTCCACAAATTTAAAAATTCCACAATAAATGAGTAATTATCATTTCAAAAATAAATTGCTTTGCATCCTTCTGCATGTATGAAAGCCCAATAGTTCACTTTTATTAGGGGCCTTCCCTTTTCTTCTTATCTACGTAGTCCATTCGGTTAAAGATTCTGTCCAGAATTCTTAAATTCTCAGTCTGGTTCGGAAATAGATAGTGTCTTTTCTAAGGACCTCTTGGCTATATCCTTTCTTTGAGCACCCCAAATCCCCCTCCTATCTCAGCTGCTGTGGAAAGAAGGAGTGGCCGTTGCAGCTGTTATTGGACGGTCAAGACATCATTGGTCAACCTGATATAGCCATTTTGCAGCAGTTGTTCAAGGAAAAATATATTCAGGATCTCCTAGCCTCCCCTCTCTGTGATTCCCCTTACCTTGTTGAATTTCTTGGGCCACTCAATGGCTTCTGGGTTAATGGTGAACTTTATGCTAGCAGATGTCTCTCTCCTTATATTCCCAATTTTCACAACGACATGAGACTTATTGGGAGACATCACCCAGTTCACAATATCGAAGTCTCCTGGCAGCTCCCAGTTCTCATCCAAGCACAGCCTGCCTCTGGAAGTATTCAGACACTGGATTTCTCTTAAGAAAGGGTGAAGCTGGAATGATAGGGGAAAGCACCAGCACTGAGAAACCGTGAAGCCAAGATGGATATCTCAGTCCTACTCACTTTGACCTCTTCTGATTTGGGGCCTGCGTGTATCTCATGTAGACTGGAATTCCTATTCAGCCATTTCTATTACTACAGAGCCTGCAAGGGCCCCAGTTTTCCAGGGACATCCCTGAATTAGAGACAGTTTTTCATTTGATCCTGGAATTTCCCACTTTTCCTTAGAATGTCCCTATTTTCATTTGAGAAATGTTGGCGGATGTGGAATTATCCAACCCACAAGCTGTCCAATCCTATATCGGGAATTTTTAAATGTTTAATATTTTAGTGTGAATTTCTTTATGTTGGGAGCTGCCCAGAGTGAGGAGGCAACTGAAGAAGATATATAAACAGTGCTCTTTTTCTAGAAAAGAAGGTGCTGGAACTCACCATGAACACCTCCCTCTGAGAATGGCAATGGCACCCACCTGAAAGGTGTCAAACCTGAGTTCCAGCGAGTTCCCCTCTGAAAAAAAGCCCTGGGTATAGGCAGTAAAGTACGCAGGTGGCGCTGCGGGTTAAACCACAGAGCCTAGGACTTGCTGATCAGAAGGTTGGCGGTTTGAATCCCTGCGACGGGGTGAGCTCCCGTTGCTCAGTCCCTGCTCCTGCCAACCTAGCAGTTCGAAAGCACGTCGAAGGTGCAAGTAGATAAATGGGTATCGCTCTGGCGGGAAGGTAAATGGCGTTTCCGTGCGCTGCTCTGGTTCACCAGAAGCGGCTTAGTCATGCTGGCCACATGACCCGGAAGCTGTACTCCGGCTCCCTCGGCCAATATAACGAGATGAGCGTTGCAACCCCAGAGTTGGCCACGACTGGACCTAATGGTCAGGGGTCCCTTTACCTTTATAAGCAGTAACATTATCATTATGGAATGGGCCATCTCTATTTTCAACAGAGTTGAATACCAATGTTGGGCGGTATGCTACTATTGCTAAAACTAATACTAACTATGATATTTTGCAGGTTTATCCCCAGTCAAGATCAGCATCTGTGTGGACTGCAGTTTGCAAAAAAGGGGAAGGAAATACCTGCCACGGCTGTAGCCTTTGGGGTCCCCATTGCTCTCCTTCCTCCACCATCAGCCTCCTCTGGGATCTAGATGAAAGCGAAACATGCAAGGCCTGAGCCACAGCGTGAACATTGATGTAAGTGCCATAGTTGTCTAGAAACAGGACTCTATCAGGCCCCCATTGGGATAATGGCTGCAGTTTCTCCTCCTCTCTGCATCTTATCCTGCCTTTCACGGATAACAAATGCTTTGAATATGAACACTGAAACGCTTCATCCAAAGAATCCACAAGATTGGATGGCGAATTATAGTTGTCACCTTTGCTGCTCCTTAGTCCGGTCTGAATTGCAAAGGACAGAGCACCATGGAGGTACTGGAAGTCATTTGGAGGGAAGTAATAGCCAGTTCCGATTTCTAGCAAAGCTGTTGTGATCCAGACTTTTGCCCCTATTTCCTTCTCATATGCAATGTTTATTGCTAGGAGTAGAGTGATGCCCATTGCATTGGTTACATAGTAAAAAAATACCCCAACTTGTCTCCATAGGAAAAAAGGTTCCCCAGGCCTGATAAATTGATTTGGATCATTTTCTGGTACTCTTTTTGATAAAGCAATGCAGATCCCTTTGCTGAGCATCAGAGGTTTCAAAGCACTCGCAAATCTTTCTCCACTGTCATTATCTGGAGTGAAGAGGCCAATCCATGTCCATCCAAAATACAGGAGCAATTCAACAATCCCCTGGTACTGACTTTCCTCTTTGGGAGTCATCCGGTAGACAAAAGGGAACAGGGTTTTACCTTCTAGAACCTGGGCAGTGAAGCCATAACTGATCTAGCAAGGGAAGCAAAAGATCAGCAATTTATTTTACTTTCATCATAACGGGTATTTAAACAGATGAAATGTCTGATATCTATCTAAATCTCTGCTGGCTGAGGCTGATGGGAGTTTTAGTCTGAAACATCTGGAGGTGTCAAGTTGGTGAAGGTTCAGTTTTGAAAAAGGGATGTTGGATCCATCGCTCAGGATTTTCCCATTTTTAAAAATATCCCCACTTGACCCCTCCAAAGAGAAAATAGAATTTTATGCAGTTGAAATTCTCTGTCCCTCCATGCTCTCCCACTAGTTAGTTACCTGTGGGATTTTGTAGATGCCTGACACGGCTGAAATCACTCTTGAGATAAAAGTGTTGCTTCTTTCAAGAACAGCCAGCAGGGGATTCTGTTCTCCACAGTGATAATTGGGAATATTGCATCCACTGCCTGCAAGCAGCTCTAGCATGGCGTCCGAAGTCATCCTTGCATCGAAATAGTTCTCATAGAGGTTGTAGCCCAGGGTGATGTTGGGTAAGAGCCTGAGATCCTGGTTGATCTCTTGGATGGTGAGCGGGAAAGACAACATGTACGAATAGAGCCTAGTTGACTCCCTGCAACAAATGGATCCTTTAAAAAGAGTGAAACTGATATTCATATGATGGGGGGAGGGGACATTATATGATCCAAAAAAGATTAGTATTTATTGATTAATCCTATTGCATTAATATCAAACCATTTACAGTCTAGTATCGAATAAAAAAATAAATAGAATAAAGACAAGCTGGCCACATGACCCGGAAGCTGTACGCCGGCTCCTTCGGCCAATAAAGCGAGATGAACGCCGCAACCCCAGAATCAGCCACGACTGGACCTAATGGTCAGGGGTCCCTTTACCTTTACCTATAGAATACAAATTTGCAGATCTCTGCTCCATTACCGGAGCTTTTACATTTTAACATTAATATCAAACCTTTTCCTGTCTAACATAGAACAAAAATTTGGAGACCTCTGCTCCATGACAGGAGCTTTGATGCAAACAGCACACAGAGCTGTTCAACAGTGGAAGAGACTCCCTCCGAAGGTGACCATGTGTCATGGATGCTTCAGGTGAGATTCCTCCGGGTTCCCTCCATCTCTGCAATCTATGATTCTATTCTACTCTGGTTCTATGAGTAAGAAATGAAGGTGCCCCTCAAAATGTGTGATATACTGGGAAGCTGTTCCATAGGTTGCTTTTGCTGCAGTGGTCTTTGGCGCCTTCCAAGGGTAGATAAGAGACAATTTTATTGAAGGGTAGATAAGAGACAATTTTATTGACTATAGGTAGATAAGAGACAATTTTATTGAAGGAGGGGAAGCACCAAATACCTCAGTCCCCTTCTACTTAGAAATGAGGCCTGGTGGCTTTCAGGTTTGAATGTGTGGTAAAATTTATAATTTGTCCATATTTTGGATCAGTGACTCCACCAATGAGGACACCCCCTGGTCTGTATTATTTTATATAATCATTTTATTTGAAGCATATCATTCCTGCTCTTCTCCCATAAATATCCACCTATTTTCAAGAGAGATTTTTTTCATTCTGAGATGTAGGTGTCCTGTTGTGTTGTATAAAGAGAACTGTGATCCAAATAGAATAAACATAAAATTATTAATCTCAGTTGCTTGGAAATTGCTTGAGTTTCATGTCACCCTCTGGGTTAGGAAACAGGTACCTACTTTGTCAACCATTGCAATCGTTAGAAATGAGACCAGTTGTTTGTGTGTGTGTGTGTGTGTGTGTGTGAAGAAAAGGAATAATTCCTTTTCACATTTTAGACTCCACTAACAAGGAGGTCTCCTGACTCATATTATTTTATTTATCATTTCAGTTAAAGCACATATTTCCTGCTCTCCAGCCACCAAACATTAACCTGTAGGATTTAAAACTATAGCATTCTTTAACGACAATTTGTTGATGGTCATCTATAATATTATATCATTATAAGGATATAATAGAAGAATGCAAGAATGCCAATGAATCTGGTCAGGGTTCAAAAGTTGGCAATGAATTTCCCCACCTACAGGAAGCCATGAAATTCAGATAATTTCCAGAGCTCAAAGGTAGGAGAGTGTTTCACTAAGGAAGACCCAGGGAACAAGAAAATGGGAGAGGTTTGGGTGGAATCTTTTAGTGGACCCCCCAGCTCCCATCAGCCCAGCCAGCAAGACCAATAGTCAGGGCAGGGTAGACCTGCAACATGAGGACAGCCTTAGCTCCCAGCCCTGAGAAAGGCGCTATTTCCTTGATAAATAGGAACCACTAGAAGGACTGGAGGACTATGAAACTGTGAAGTACGTACTTTTCAATCCTGGCCACGGGTGTCTGAGAAAAGACGTATGGAGTTTCCTTATATAAGCGTTTTGGAGAGATGATCCCACTGATGAGAAAGTGTCCAGGCCGGTAGTAATTGCGAACATCCGTTTCATCCCTGACCAGATTCAAGGGGCATTTCGCCTTGTGGTTCTTGCAGACTCCAAAGGGCATCATGAGCAGCAGAAGCAGGGATCTCATTCTGGCTCTGCCTCCTCCTCCTCTTAACCTACCAAGGAGGCAAAGCAGAAGAACCGAAAGACTCTTGCAAGGCCAGACTGCCTGGGCTTTTCCAATCTGGGTGGTTTTCAACTCTACCTTCAGAACTTGGAAGCACAAGGCAGGCACACCCCTCTTTCGCCAGCTCTGCATCTTGACTCTGTCTCCAACACAGGAAAGATTCTCTGCACCAACTTTTTCTTTCCCAGTCACAGTTCAATTAATATTGCCATGCTGTTGTTGCTTTCCAAAGCTCATGCAATCTCCTGAAATATCTCCTGAGCTTTCAGAAGATGAGATCACTATAATTTTGATTATTCTAAGTGGAATAAGTTTCACCACAATAACTTTCTGGAGCTTTGAATGGCTCAAGCGGCAGGTGCAGAGCTGGAGAAAAACATGTTGGACAGAAGTCAAGGGGTGTGTTTGGGAGTTGGAAGTTTGGCCTGAACTTTGCTCACAAGCACCAAAGAAGGAGCTGGATCCGACCATGGACTCTCCTTCCTTGGAGGTTTTTAAGAAGATGTTGGACAGTCAGGGATGGACAACAGCCGAATGAAGGGGTCCCAGCATTGTATCCTAGGCATTCTAAGCCCTTTTAAAATGTGGTTTTTTTTGGGGGGGGGTATTATTGGCTTGTTGTTTTTATTTTGATTATATTTATTTTGATTTTATATTTTGCTTTTGTTCTGTGAACCGCCTTGAGACCTCCAGGGATAGGGCGATATATAGATTCAGTACATCAATAAATAAAGGAATAAATATGAATACAGTAAATAAAAATCAATCAATGGAGAATGCTGAGAAATACCACCCTCATTACTGTGAACGGGATACATGATGGTGAGATCTTGTTTCCTGGAGGCTGCTAGAGACTGATGGAGCCTATATAATGAATTCTTGGCATATAGGGCATCAAATGACCCCGCACCTAGCCGTCACCTTATGAACCTCAAGAGAAGGTATAAAGCATTATTAAAGGAAAAGAAGCTTGCGGCAGAAAGAAATGAGTGGAACAACCTTCTAAAAGCTGCAGAAAATAGAAATCCCTCCTCCTTTTGGCACCAAATTTCTCAATACCTGGGTAGACCGTGGTCAAGGATAGAACCCCAAATTTCAGCTGACACCTGGGAAAGCTTCTTCTCCGATTTATATGCAGCTCACGCTGCCAGCGGAGGAAGGATAGAATTGGCCCCCTTGCCTGAGTGAGATCCTGTTACCAGTTCTGAAGTGGAAACACTTATAGGCCAATTTGAGGCAGGCAAGGCACCCGGAGACGATCTTATCTCCATAGATGTTATTAAAGCCAATAAGGATTGGTGGTGTCCACCCTTAGCAGCTCTTTTTACTTATATAAACAAAACAGCGCAATTTCCTCCAAGCTGGAACTCTGCACTGATTGTGTTAATCCACAAGAAAGGGCCGCGCACAGACCCGGCCAATTTTAGACCAATTAGCCTGCTAAATGTTATCGGGAAGATCTATTCAAGATTTCTACTTAACAAATTAACGACCTGGATGGAAAGCAACAACATCATCGCAGAGGAACAGGCGGGTTTCCACCCTGGAAGATCAACAACAGACCAAATCTTAATCCTAAATCACTTGGCCACCAAGTATGCTGACAATGGCCTAAAAGCCCTCCACGTCGCCTTTATAGACTTTAAGCAGGCCTTTGATCTAATTCCCAGGAACCAGCTATGGGCAAAATTGGCAGCGACATCTATCGACCGCCGCCTTCTCCTGCTGATTATTAATTTGCATACTAATACCTTCCTGAGGATTAGGCTAGATAGCAAGGGGCTAGTCTCCAATCCGGTTGCCACCACTAGGGGGATAAGACAGGGCTGTTTGCTTGCCCCTGCCCCGTTTAACTTCTATATTAATTCGCTAGTGGTGCATATGGCAAATACTGATTTCCATCCACCAAAACTGGCAGGACGAGCCTTGAATGTCCTGCTGTATGCGGATGATGCCGCCCTATTAGCTACGTCCCCCATCGGATTAAGGAGGATGCTTCGAGCTCTTCATGAATATGTGACCCAACATGAGCTCCAACTAAATTATGCCAAGACCAAAATAATGGTCTTTGCCGCTCGACCGAAACCTAATTTATGGTCAATTAATGGTATTGCTTTAGAGCAGGTCAGCTGCTTCAAATACCTGGGTCAGGTTGTTAGATCAAATAGGTCCTTCTTGGCGCACAGAGAATACATAGCCCCGAACGCATCGAAAGCAGCCTTGGTGATTAGAACCCTGTACTCTAAGAAACAGGCACAAACTGTCAAAGTTGCCTTGCGACTCTTTAAAATGAAAGTCCTCCCTCTTCTACTGGTGGGCATTGCCTTGGGCTCACGTAGGGACTTTGAAAAATTGGAATCTATCCAAACCCAATTCCTCAGGGCCATACTCAGGATCCCCCACTCCGTGGCAGGTGCGATCATGAGATTGGAAACCGGTTGCCAAGCCTTTAGGTATGTGGCCCTGAAAGCGAAGTTATGGCTTTGGCTTAAGCTTTGCTTCAGACCGGTGGGTTTGGCCCCCTTGATTCTGAGGGATAACTTTAAATCTCCATGGGAAGGGGAGATAGTGGAGGAAGTGCAGAAGTGCGGGTTGTCCTCCCTTTATATAGAGTCCATGACGTATAGCCACGCAAAGGCGGTGATCGCCCAGAGATTAAGGGATATTGCGAGACAGGAGGACATAGCCCGTGTGAAACCAGGGCTGTTTCTGGGGGAGCAGATGTACCGAGCTGCTCCAGCTCGCTACCTGGCGGATATCCACTACGTGGAATACCGCAGACTATTTACCGCGGCTAGGCTGAATGTTCTTGACTCGGCGGTTCTGAAGGGAAGATATGGAGGAGTCCCATATGACCAGAGATTATGCCATTGTGCGTTGGGTGAGGTAGAATCCACAGAGCACATTTTAATGAGCTGTCCCTTCTACAACGATTTAAGACAGTATCTTATAACCCCATACTTACCCCAGCTTAGTCCCCGACAAAGAGGAAAGCAGACAGCATATCTGCTAAATAAGTCTTCTAGGAAAACAACTTTGTCAGTGGCTAAATTCCTTTTCCTGGCACTCAAGCGTGGGAAACGTACAATTGAATGCCTTGATGTGGGTTATCTGTGAGAGGTTTAGTGCTGTGGCCCTACCTTATTCATGTACCCCTATGATGTTTTAGTTCATAATTCTGTATTGTGTTTTATTTCTGTGTTTTATTTCTGATTATCGGTTGAAAAATAAAAAAATAAAAAAATAAAAAAGAAAGGATAGAGCCCAGAGGTCCTCAGAGAAGACACCAGAATTTTCGACAGAAAAGACTATGTAGCTAAGAAGAAAAGGGAAAGCCTCTAATAAAAGTGAATTATTGGGCTTTCATACATGCAGAAGGATGGAAAGTAATTTATTTTAGAAATGATAATTACTGATTTATTGTGGATTTGTGTAGTCAGTTCACTTCTAGATGTTGAAAATGTTAAACTATTGTATCTGCAGGAATTGAGAAGTGCCCAGCTGTTGTTGAAGGATGTGATATAAGGTTAATGTTAAGGAACGGCATATGAACGAGAAATAACTAGGGAAATAGATCAGCAACCAGAGGAAACTCTGCATGCCTCAAGAACAGAGTGAGGGAAACCAATACTTGGAAAAGTCATATTAAATTTATTAAGCAGGGAAACAGGTAAATGGAGAAGAGGAAACAGAGTTCTGTGGAGCAAACCTCAGTTGTCCTGAACGAATTATGAAGAACAAGATATTCTGGTCACCGCAATGGCCAGTGGGGGGTTGAAAGGACCCTGATGAGGGCTCAAAAGCTGCATTCCAGATATCCGTTTGAATTCACTCTATGAGTGAATTACATACACACAAATACTCCTAACTGTTCCTCTTTCTTGCACCTTCTTGTCTTTCTGGTTAGGCCGTACCTCGTTCCAGGTGTACAGAGAGATGTCAACCTGGATATGCCAAGGTGGTTCTAGAAGGAAAGCCCATTTGCTGCTATGCTTGTGCTCGGTGTGCGGAAGGGACCTTCTCCGCCCAGGAAGGTGGGTGACTCCAAGGGGGAAGGTATTTCTGGAGAGAGTAAATGGAGGGTAGAAATTCAGTCTCACACACTTTCTGTGAGAATTCTGCAGACATTGGGGAATGTGGCTCCTTCCTCAACTCCTTTAGGATTAATCACCTTCATTACATCCTGGAAGAGAGTTTAAAGGAATGACCATAAGGAAGAAATCTCTAGGATTTCTTCAAAATGTAATCGAGTTCAGATCATTAGGGATGTAAGTGATGCTGCAGCCATTCTTTTTCTCTTCCCCAGATGGCTTGGTACTATTTCTGGGTTAGTGGAGTCTGTAACCTGAAGCGTATGTAACCTGAAGCGTATGTAACCCGAGGTATCACTGTAGAGCACAGATCATAAGGGATGTAAGCCTCTCTTTTTTTTCTTTCCCAGATGCAGAACATTGCACCAAATGCTCAGAAGATCACCATTAAAACAAGGACAGAGATCAATGTGTCCCCAAGATTACCACCTTCCTGACTTATGGAGAATATTTGGGAATGGTTTTAGCTTCCATTGCCCTCTTCTTGTACTTTACAGCAGGCATCGTTTTGGGAATCTTCATTAAATACAAGGAAACTCCCATTGTCAAAGCCAACAACTGGGACCTCTCCTACATCCTCCTCGTCTCCCTCCTGCTTTCCTTTTGGTCCTCCTTCCTCTTCATCGGGCGCCCAAGGAAAGAGACCTGCCTTCTCCGACAAACGGCCTTCAGCATCATCTTCTCAGCTGCTGTTTCTTCTGTCTTGGCAAAGACCATCACGGTGGTGCTGGCCTTCCTGGCCACAAAGCCTGGGAACAGGGTGAGGAGATGGCTGGGCAAGAGTCTGGCCAACTCCATTGTCATCTCCTGTTCTGGGGGGCAAGTTCTCATCTGCAGCATCTGGCTGGGCTCTTCTCCCCCATTCCCAGAGCCCGACATGCGCTCCCAGGTGGAAGAGATCATCCTGCAATGCAACGAAGGGTCTGTGGCCATGTTCTACGTTGCCCTCGGCTACCTGGGCTTCTTGGCTGCCACCTGCTTCACGGTGGCTTTTCTAGCCAGGAAGCTGCCAGGCTCCTTCAACGAAGCCAAGCTGATCACCTTCAGCATGCTGGTCTTCTGCAGTGTTTGGGTGTCTTTTGTGCCCACCTACCTGAGCACCAAGGGCAAGTACATGGTGGCCATGCAGATCTTCTCTATGTTGGCCTCCAGCGCTGGGCTTCTGGGCTGCATCTTCCTTCCCAAGTGCTACATTATTGTGCTGAGGCCTGATCTGAACACAAAGGAGCACCTGACAACAAGGAATTAAGGGGACATCTGATTCTTAAAATAGTCCATGTTCCTGATGTCCAGAAGTGCCTAAAGAAAACACACCTGCTCATCCATGTTATTTATTATCCACCTCTGAAAGAGATTGTGTTCCTTCTTAGCCTGGATTTTAGGAAGTCCTGTTGACATGAACACTAAGATGGGAGGAAATGTTTTGCTCCCTTGCTTTGCCAAGGACTACAATGAGTCCTGGTCTACTGCCCTCAGTTTGTAAACTTGTATCTTTTAATAATTTTGGGTTTTGGAAACTTATATTTATCTCACAACAAGATAGTTTAGAGGGAGAGGAGTTAGGTTTTTGAGTCTGTTTGCTTTGTCATGACTACCTATTAACCATATCAATTCTAATATTCCACAATACTGTTTGGTTCTGCCAGTTCTATGTATTCAATTTTCTATGCGCCATTTCCCGCATTTATGCGCTATCATTCATAAGCTCACTTCACATCATTTTGTTCTCCTAAGCTTTGTATATCAATAAACGGAGAAATTCATTTAAGACATCTTCCGTAGTCTGTTGGTTTAATTTCTGTACTGTGTAAGCTCTGCTCCCTGTTCCAAAGAGTAGCAACTGACCTTAGCCAAGCCGTGACTGGGATCCAGTGGATTTTATTGCATTGGCCAGGGTTAGGGATAGGGATAGGGGTGGGCGAGGCAGGCGAGGCAGGCGCCAATCTGGGTGAGTCATTGTGAAAGGAGGCGGGGAGGGTGCAGGATCCACCCCCCAGGGGCCCCTCTCTCTCTCTCCCGGGCTCACCTGGGGGCCCCGTCCCTGCCAGCCTCCCCGGCCTCTGAGGGTGTGCAGAGTGCAGATCCCCCCAGGGGCCCCTCTCTCTCCCGGGCTCACCTGGGGGCCCCATCCCTGCCAGCCTCCCCGGCGTCTGAGGGCGTGCAGAGTGCAGGATCCACCCCCAGGGGCCCCTCTCTCTCCCGGGCTCACCTGGGGGCCCCGTCCCTGCCAGCCTCTCCGGCCTCTGAGGGCGTGCAGAGTGCAGGATCCCCCCAGGGGCCCCTCTCTCTCCCGGGCTCACCTGGGGGCCCCGTCCCTGCCAGCCTCTCCGGCCTCTGAGGGCGTGCAGAGTGCAGGATCCCCCCAGGGGGCCCTCTCTCTCCCGGGCACACCTGGGGGCCCCGTCCCTGCCAGCCTCCCCGGCCTCTGAGGGCGTGCAGAGTGCAGATCCCCCCAGGGGCCCCTCTCTCTCCCGGGCTCACCTGGGGGCCCCGTCCCTGCCAGCCTCCCCGGCCTCTGAGGGTGTGCAGAGTGCAGATCCCCCCAGGGGCCCCTCTCTCTCCCGGGCTCACCTGGGGGCCCCGTCCCTGCCAGCCTCCCCGGCCTCTGAGGGCGTGCAGAGTGCAGATCCCCCCAGGGGGCCCTCTCTCTCCCGGGCACACCTGGGGGCCCCGTCCCTGCCAGCCTCCCCGGCCTCTGAGGGCGTGCAGAGTGCAGATCCCCCCAGGGGCCCCTCTCTCTCTCTCCCGGGCTCACCTGGGGGCCCCGTCCCTGCCAGCCTCCCCGGCCTCTGAGGGCGTGCAGAGTGCAGATCCCCCCAGGGGCCCCTCTCTCTCCCGGGCTCACCTGGGGGCCCCATCCCTGCCAGCCTCCCCGGCGTCTGAGGGCGTGCAGAGTGCAGATCCCCCCAGGGGCCCCTCTCTCTCCCGGGCTCACCTGGGGGCCCCGTCCCTGACAGCCTCTCCGGCCTCTGAGGGCGTGCAGAGTGCAGATCCCCCCAGGGGCCCCTCTCTCTCCCGGGCTCACCTGGGGGCCCCGTCCCTGCCAGCCTCTCCGGCCTCTGAGGGTGTGCAGAGTGCAGGATCCACCCCCCAGGGGCCCCTCTCTCTCTCTCTCCCGGGCTCACCTGGGGGCCCTGTCCCTGCCAGCCTCTCCGGCCTCTGAGGGCGTGCAGAGTGCAGGATCCACCCCCCAGGGGCCCCCCTCTCTCTCTCTCCCGGGCTCACCTGGGGTCCCTGAACCTGCCAGCCTCTCCGGCCTCTGAGGGTGTGCAGAGTGCAGATCCCCCCAGGGGCCCCTCTCTCTCTCTCCCGGGCTCACCTGGGGGCCCCGTCCCTGCCAGCCTCTCCGGCCTCTGAGGGTGTGCAGAGTGCAGATCCCCCCAGGGGCCCCTCTCTCTCTCTCCCGGGCTCACCTGGGGGCCCCGTCCCTGCCAGCCTCTCCGGCCTCTGAGGGCGTGCAGAGTGCAGATCCCCCCAGGGGCCCCTCTCTCTCTCTCCCGGGCTCACCTGGGGGCCCCGTCCCTGCCAGCCTCTCCGGCCTCTGAGGGTGTGCAGAGTGCAGATCCCCCCAGGGGCCCGTCTCTCTCTCTCCCGGGCTCACCTGGTGCCCCGTCCCTGCCAGCCTCTCCGGCCTCTGAGGGCGTGCAGAGTGCAGATCCCCCCAGGGGCCCGTCTCTCTCTCTCCCGGGCTCACCTGGGGGCCCCGTCCCTGCCAGCCTCTCCGGCCTCTGAGGGCGTGCAGAGTGCAGATCCCCCCAGGGGCCCCTCTCTCTCTCTCCTGGGCCCACCTGGGGGCCCCGTCCCTGCCAGCCTCTCCGGCCTCTGAGGGCGTGCAGAGTGCAGATCCCCAGGGGCCCGTCTCTCTCTCTCCCGGGCTCACCTGGGGGCCCCGTCCCTGCCAGCCTCTCCGGCCTCTGAGGGTGTGCAGAGTGCAGATCCCCCCAGGGGCCCCTCTCTCTCTCTCCCGGGCTCACCTGGGGGCCCCGTCCCTGCCAGCCTCTCTCGCCTCTGAGGGCGTGCAGAGTGAAGATCCCCCCAGGGGCCCCTCTCTCTCCCGGGCTCACCTGGGGGCCCCGTCCCTGCCAGCCTCTCTGGCCTCTGAGGGCGTGCAGAGTGCAGATCCCCCCAGGGGCCCCTCTCTCTCTCTCCCGGGCTCACCTGGGGGCCCCGTCCCTGCCAGCCTCTCCGGCCTCTGAGGGTGTGCAGAGTGCAGATCCCCCCAGGGGCCCCTCTCTCTCTCTCCCGGGCTCACCTGGGGGCCCCGTCCCTGCCAGCCTCTCTCGCCTCTGAGGGCGTGCAGAGTGCAGATCCCCCCAGGGGCCCCTCTCTCTCCCGGGCTCACCTGGGGGCCCCGTCCCTGCCAGCCTCTCTGGCCTCTGAGGGTGTGCAGAGTGCAGATCCCCCCAGGGGCCCCCCTCTCTCTCTCCCGGGCTCACCTGGGGGCCCCGTCCCTGCCAGCCTCTCCGGCCTCTGAGGGCGTGCAGAGTGAAGATCCCCCCAGGGGCCCCCCTCTCTCCCGGGCTCACCTGGGGGCCCCGTCCCTGCCAGCCTCTCTGGCCTCTGAGGGTGTGCAGAGTGCAGATCCCCCCAGGGGCCCCCCTCTCTCTCTCCCGGGCTCACCTGGGGGCCCCGTCCCTGCCAGCCTCTCCGGCCTCTGAGGGCGTGCAGAGTGAAGATCCCCCCAGGGGCCCCCCTCTCTCTCTCCCGGGCTCACCTGGGGGCCCCGTCCCTGCCAGCCTCTCTGGCCTCTGAGGGTGTGCAGAGTGCAGATCCCCCCAGGGGCCCCCCTCTCTCTCTCCCGGGCTCCCCTGGGGGCCCCGTCCCTGCCAGCCTCTCCGGCCTCTGAGGGCGTGCAGAGTGAAGATCCCCCCAGGGGCCCCTCTCTCTCTCTCCCGGGCTCACCTGGGGGCCCCGTCCCTGCCAGCCTCTCCGGCCTCTGAGGGCGTTCAGAGTGCAGATCCCCCAGGGGCCCCTCTCTCTCTCTCCCGGGCTCCCCTGGGGGCCCCGTCCCTGCCAGCCTCTCCGGCCCTTGGGTGACTATGGCCAGCTGGACGGGCTGCAGGCCCTGGTGTCCCTGGCGGAGGAGGAGGGTCATGTGGCCCTCGGAGGGGAAGGGGCCACCTTCCAAAGGCCCTGCAACTCCCGCCAGCCTCCGCCGGCAGACTTCCCAGCATGCACTGCCAGCTCCATTAGGCCAATGGTTGAATCCCAGCATGAATAAATTTGAAATTTACTCGTTTTCCCAGTGTATAACCAAATAATTCAATCTCAAGGAGTCTTAGGTTTGGCTTCGCTTATTAGCTTCATGGATAAATTAACCTCTATTAGGTTTCATTTCATTTCTCTCACGTCCTTCTTCCCAGCATGCTTTGCTGCCCCATCATCTCACAAACAAAGATCCTGTGTCCTATAATTGAAATTTACTCATTTTCCAATGTATAACTAAATAAATTAATCCCAAATTGTCTTTGGTTAGGTTTCACTTATTAGCTTTATTGGTAAATTATCCTTTATTAGGTTTCATTTCCCTCACGTCCTTCTTCCCAGCATGCTTTGCTACCCCTTCTTCTCACAAACATGGATCCAGCTTCCTATACTTGAAATTTACCCATTTTCCAACATATAACTGAATAAATAAATCCCCAGGTGTCTTTTGTTAGGTTTCACTTATTAGCTTTATTGGTAAATTATCCTTTATTAGGTTTCATTTCCCTCACATCCTTCTTCCCAGCATGCTTTGCTACCCCTTCTTCTCACAAACATGGATCCAGCTTCCTATACTTGAAATTTACCCATTTTCCAACATATAACTGAATAAATAAATCCCCAGGTGTCTTTTGTTAGGTTTCACTTATTAGCTTTATTGATAAATTGTCCTTTATTAGGTTTCATTTCCCTCACGTCCTTCTTCCCAGCATGCTTTGCTGCCCCTTCTTCTCACAAACATGGATCCAGCTTCCTATACTTGAAATTTACCCATTTTCCAATGTATAACTGAATAAATAAATCCCAAGGTGTCTTTTGTTAGGTTTCACTTATTAGCTTTATTGGTAAATTATCCTTTGTTAGGTTTGATTTCATTTCCCTCATGTCCTTCTTCCCAGCATGCTTTGCTGCCCCTTCTTCTCACAAACAAGGATCCTGTTTCCTATAATTGAAATTTACCCATTTTCCAATGTATAACTGAATAAATACATCTGAAAGTGTCTTTCGTTAGGTTTCACTTATTAGCTTTATTGATAAATTGTCCTTTATTAGGTTTCATTTCCCTCAGGTCCTTCTTCCCAGCATGCTTTGCTGCCCCTTCTTCTCACAAACAAGGATCCTGTTTCCTATCATTTTATTTTTCTCTAAACGTATTTGGATTCTTCCATTTAAACTTGATGGAGGGGCAGAGCGATGGGAAAAGAGAGAAGGCTTTTCCTCACAGCCTTTCCCTCGCCCTTCCCAGGCTGCCCTGCGCAACCTTCCTCCTGGCCTGCTAATAAACTCAGAAGAACCCATTATTATACTACTCAACCCACCTAACCCAGGAAGCCTCCCAGAGACCTCGTCCTTTTCCTCCTTCCCTTGGAGGCACCTAGAAGGGCTTCCCCCTTTTCCCGACGTCCCGCGGCTCCGGCGCCCTGGACAACAGAGGCCAAAATGGCCTTGGCCACCCGCCAGTTGTTTGACCTGCAATTTAGAGCTCCAAAAATGCTTTAAATGCATGTTGTGGCTGTGATTTGGATAGTGCTTTTAATATTCTGTTGGGAGCCGCCCAGAGTGGCCAGGGAAAGCAATATTATTATTATTATTATTATTATTATTATTATTATTATTATTATTATTATTATCTCATCGCCTTGATTGCAATGAAACCTAAAGCAGACCCACTGAAATGCAATTATTAACTTGGTTTCGGGTTTACACCAACCATTCTTCTTTTCGCAGTTGAGATGTTATTTCTGACCATTCACTTTGTTCTGATTGGTACCTGATTGATAAACTCATTCTTTAACGTCATCTGAATCTCTTGCTATTGGTTTATAGATACAAATTCTATTCTTAACCTGAAATTGTTCTTAACCTGAGGTACCATTTTAGCTAATGGGGCCTCCTGCTGCCGCCTCGCCGCTGCCACGTGATTTCTGTTCTCATCCTGAAGCAAAGTTCTTAACCCGAGGTACTATTTCTGGGTTAGGGGAGTCTGTAACCTGAAGCGTCTGTAACCCGAGGTACCACTGTATGTATATAAAGTCAGAACATTATTGTAAAGTTCCAAGAAAGGAGATTCCAAACCAACATCAGGGAAAACTTTCCGATAACAATGACTCGCGAATACAGCATCGAAGATGCAGAGAGAAGCCCCGAACAAGGGGGGCTCCTCCTTTTAAAAAGTTTCTCCAGGTTACCCCCCACACCTTGTGGGAAGCATCACACACATGTCGTGAACATGTCATAGAACAGGTGTGGTACTGGGGTGAAAACTGATGCCGTGTCCATCCAAAATGTAAGGCCAAGGGAAAGACCTGCCATCTCTGACCCTCCAGACCTTTGTCTTTCCAATACACTGAGACCGGGAGGACATGGTTTCCTGGATGGGTTGGTGTCAGGATGGAGGGCTTGACCCTTATGCCATAGGGCAGGTTCAGAGATGAGGGCAATGCCAGGCTCAGCCCCAAGCCCCTCCTCGGATGGCCACCTTCCCCCTGAAGAAGCAGCCTGGGCAGGATGCCAACCCGTCCCGGGAAGGATTTCTGCTGATTTCTTTCTCCAGATTCCTCCTCAATGGAGGGTCGCTCCAATGCAGCCCCTTGGTGTCCATGGCTTCTTCGCCCTTCCCTGCTTGGGCAGCTGCAGTACCAGCGCAGTCGTCGCTAGAGGGCGATGTTTCGCAACCTCTCCTGATCCCGCGCTTCGGATTGGCAAAGGAAAGAGGGCGCTGTCAGGAAGGGCGCTTGGGGATTGGTCAAGCACTTTATGAATGGGGGAAAGGAGGAAACGAAGGGGATCGCTGTCCGCTACGCCGCACGGGGTTGAGCTACAGACGTGCAGGTCTGCAACACGTGCAAAGAGTCGGCGAAAGAATCCGAGACCAGGGAGAAGAGTCGGTGGAAGAAGATTGGAAGAAATTTAAAGACTACTTACATAAATACTGCAAAATGAATGAATGTTAGAATGATGTCGGAATGAAGTTAAGTGGTTTTAGCAGTAATGTTATAAAGGAATATGTAAAAATGGATTGTTACTAGGTGAGAATACAAAGCTATAATACATTAAGGTAAAGGATTAAGATAAAAATAAGGAGGGAAAGGATTTGCTGGATTAACTAACTGAATTGGAATACAAAAAAGGGAGGTGTGAGGAGGTCAAGGAAACAAGCAAATAAAAGACAAGACATGAAAAGATTGATTTGTTTTTAATTGTTTGTACTTTGTATTTTTTCTCTTTTTTCTCTTTTTTTCTTATTTTGTAACCTTTTTGAAACTTCAATAAATATCTTTTTAAAAACAACAACAAAGGGTCGGCGAACAAAACACAGGATCAAAATTCAGGGCGCCACCGGCGAAGTCAGTCCTCTGTTCTTTTCTCCGGTTACAACCTCCCTGATTTCAGAATGGAGGGAGAGTCACATTTATAAGCCCCCCCCCCATGGATCAGCAAGGGCATCAGCCCCAATTTCAACCCAGAGGGGAGGGGAGGCCAGGAAGCAAGTCGCCCCCTCCCCTCAGCTGGAAGGGGCCGTTAAAATGGGGAGGGGTCAGAGCCACAGACTTTAAGTCCCCATAGCTATTGGTCTGAAGCTCAACATCCCAAAAACTAAGATCCTGGCCACTGGTCCCCTCACCTCCTGGCAAATAGAAGGGGAAGAAATGGAGGCAGGGAGAGATTTTACTTTCTTGGGCTCCATGATCACTGCAGATGGTGACAGCAGCCACGAAATTAAGAGACGCCTGCTTCTTGGGAGAAAAGCAATGACAAACCTGGACAGCATCTTAAAAAGCAGAGACATCACCTTGCCGACAAAGGTCCGTATAGTTCAAGCTCTGGTTTTCCCAGGAGTGATGGATGGAAGTGAGAGCTGGACCATCCAGAAGAATGGATGCTTTTGAATTCTGGTGCTGGAGGGGTTCTGTTTGTCTTTAAAAGGGAGGTCCAACTCTGTTACTCCCCCCCCATTTCCCCCATGCGCCTCCCGCTGCCGACCACGCTGAGGACTCAGCCACCCCTTCAGCTGCCTCCTTCCTCCAGCTGCTTCTGGCGCCCTCGCTCCGCCTCCCTCTGCCAGGCCACGCCCCTTACAGGCCCCCCGTCTTGGCCAATCAGCGCGGGGCAAGGGCGAAGGGCGGGGCGGGCGAGGCAAGCGGGAAGGGAGGGGAGGGGAGGCTCCTGTGCTCGCGAGAGTGGCAGGCCGCCTACGCCAATCCGGGCGAGCCATTGTGAAAGGAGGCGGGGAGAGTGGAGCTGGGGAAGGCAAGAGGTGGGCGGAGCTTAGTGGGGAGTGGTCACGCCCACTGGGAGGGTCAAGGCAAAGCTGGGAGGAGCCTCTGGCCGGACTTATTTCATTATTATTACTAATATTAATGAGTAATGAAGTATGAATTTGGGGGGAGAGGAATACATTACATTAGTGTGCGATCACTGCATTACTAGGATATTTTATTTCAATCAATCAGATCTTTATTACCTTAGTAGACCAGCATCAGTAGGGTGAGATACAATCATTTACAGTCTGTAAAACGTTTTGGACAGCTAAAAAGTATTAATCACAAAGTATATATAAAAGTCTAAAAGAAGCTAGAAGAAGCTAAAATAAGGGTTTAGGAGCATTAAACGGATGTGGAAGAACATAAAATGTTAGTATATAAAGACTATGGCTATCAATTTACAATGTACTCTGATATGAGTGTTCATTAAATCTAGAATAATCATAATCATAATCATAATCATAATCATAATCATAATCATAATCATAATCATTATAGAATAATAATCAATCTAGAATAATAATAATAATAATAATAATAATAATAATAATAATAATAATAATAATAGGTGTTGCAATGGAGGAGTGCAGGGAAAAGAAAACTCCTGGCACTCATTCTTTCTTGCTACAGAATAAAAGATTTCTCTCCTTTTCTCCTTCTTTTTCTCTTGGGTGGTGTGTTCAGCGGTCACCCTCAGGGGAAACAGGTCCCCCCCCCCCGGAGGAAATGGACTGATCGGAACCTGGCTGTGACATCGGCTCAGAATCCCAACCTCACTTGGCAGTTGAGACCAACCCCTGCCTTGATCAGCAGCCTTTGGGTGCCTTATCTGCAACTGCAAAGTGAGACGATTGACGCCTGGGAAAATGGTGAGGGGACCAGCAGGAAACTGCTAAGGGAGTTTGGAGTCCTTTTATTCTGTTGCAGTTGCAGAGAAAGGAGGGTGGGGGATTGGGGGCCGCCCCAGGTGTCATCACTGAGGGGGGTGGCAAAAGGACAAAAAGCCGAGTTTAAAATAAAAATAAAAATTGGGCTCACCAAACCTTTTAGTTGAGTCAAAAAACATGGCTGGCACTGGGCGCCACACCGTGGGGGCTGGCACTTATCGGGGGGGGGGCTGTAGAGTGCCTGATCCTAGCGTCTCTCCTGGGAGTGACATGGTGGCTTGGGCCCCTGCAGGCTGGGCGCTGCCTGAAACACCAGCGTGGGGCTTGCGTCTGCCCTCTGCCTCTCCCTCAGCCGCCCTACAGCTGAGGGGGAGGCAGCAGATAGGCTCCAGGTAGCGCCCCCCACCTGCAGGACCCCCGCGTTGAACTGGGCACCTGAGCGGCTGGCTATGCCGCTGTTCTGTTGTTTCTTTCTTTCTTTCTTTTTTTTAATAAGAAAATCTTTATTAGACAAACTTTAAAAAGACATTACACGGAATATACATACATACAAACACAAATACCAAGTCAAAAACAAATAAAAAACAGAGTACAAGAGAAACAAAACGAGAAAAAAAGAAAAACTGAAAAACAAAACAAAACAAAAAACAAGACCTCCATCCAGCTCAGTCTTGGGTTACACAAACTTATACAATTTCTGCAGTTGTTCTAACAATAACTCTAAGCTCTAAACGTCGTAAGTATTAACTACTGTCTACTGTTATATAGTTAATTCCCAGATTAGTCTCAATGTGATTTAGAAATTTGTTCCACTCATTTTTTAATTTGGCCATATTATGGTGCCTAATTCTTTGTGTTAAACTCGCTAGTTCTATATATTGAAACAGTTTCACTTGCCAATCTCTAATCGAGGGCATTTCTGGGGATTTCCACTTCTGTGCTATTAAAATTCTTGCCGCCGCCGTGGTGTATTGGAAGAAGGTTTGGTCTGCCTTCTTTATTTCCTCCTCAATCATACCCAAGAGAAACACCTCGGGAGCTTTAGGGAAATTATATTTCAAGATCTTTTTCAACTCCTCGTAAATTTGTCCCCAGAATCTCTTAACCACATCGCAGGTCCACCATACATGAAAAAAGGTTCCCACCTTATCTCTACATCTCCAACATATATTATCGGTGTTCCTGTACATCTTTCCTAGCTTTGCCGGGGTCAAATACCAGCGATGCATCATTTTTTCTAAATTCTCTCGAAGAGTTGCACAGGCCGTAAACTTCATACCCTTTTTCCACAGAGTCTGCCATTTATTAAGATCCACCTTGTACCCGAGGTCCCTATCCCATTTAACCATCGCACCTTTCACCACATCCTCTTTGGTGTCCCATTCCAGTAATTGTTTATACATTTTAGAGAGGAGTTTATTATTACTTTCCAAAATTTCCACTTGGTATTTCGATTTTTTTTCACTCATCCCTAGTTTTTTATGTTCACCCCAGAGTGCATTAATTTGGTGAAAGTGTAGCCACTCCTTAATTTTATCCTTCATCTCCTCATAAGGCCTAATTTTCCATCCCTCTTCCGTTTTTACTAATAGGTCTTCATACGTCCACCTTTCCCCTGTCATATTTAATTTTTTAATTTTAACGATGTCAATCGGGGAGAGCCACCAGGGGGTACCCTTTTCAATCACATTTTTATATCTATTCCAGACTTCCAATAGCGGGCCCCTGATGATGTGGTTGGAAAAGCCCCTGTGGACCTTCCCTTTCTCCTGCCACAAGTAGGCATGCCAACCAAATCTTATATTAAAGCCCTCTAAATCTAGCATGTCTACGTTCTTTAAAGTGGCCCATTCCTTTATCCAGCATAGGCAAACTGCCTCATAATAAAGCTTTATATTCGGGACTGCAAAGCCACCTCTATCTCTGGAGTCCGTGAGATATTTAAACTTGACTCTGGCCCTTTTCCCCTGCCATATAAACTTAGCCAAAAATTTTTGCCAGTTCTTAAAACAAGTGGTACCTTTGATTACTGGAATATTCTGGAATAGGAATAGTAATTTCGGGAGGACACACATCTTTATCGCAGCCATCCTTCCTGTCCACGATAATTTCAGCCTATGCCAAGTCTCTAAATCCTTCTTAATTTCCTGCCATACCTTATTATAATTATCTTCCACGAGGTTTATATTTTTTGGTGATAAACAAATTCCCAAATATTTTACCCTGTTCACGACCTTGATTCCAGTCTTTTGTTCCAACCTAATTTTTATATGTTCATCCAAATTCTTTGTTAAGATTTTAGTTTTTTTCCTATTTAGCTTAAATCCTGACAATTTGCCAAAATCCTCTAAAAGTTCTATTGCACAACTAACACTGTCCAGAGGGTTCTCTAGAGACAAGACCAGGTCATCGGCATACGCCTTTAACTTAAATTCCTTTTCCCCAATTTTTATCCCCCTTACATTTAACGTTTTCCTTAATTTATTTGCAATAACCTCCAAAACCATAATAAATAACAGGGGTGACAGGGGGCAGCCCTGTCTTGTCCCTTTCATGATCGTGAAGGATTTGGATAAATTATTGTTAATGATCAGCCTAGCCCGTTGCCCTGAGTATATGGCCTTGATGCCTTCCATGTAAGGACCTTCTATTCCTACCATTTTCATACATTGTAATAAAAATTCCCACGAAACATTATCAAAGTCCTTCTCGGCGTCAATGAACATCAGGGCTGCCGGGATGTCTGTCCTCATGTCAAGGTATTCAATAATATTCAATATGTGGCGGACGTTATCCTTCTGTTGCCTATTGGGTAGGAATCCCGCTTGATCTTTATGAATGTATTTCTTTAGATGTTTCTTGAGTCTATTAGCCATAATATCGGCAAAAATCTTATAGTCGCTATTAAGCAATGAAATTGGCCTATAGTTTCTTATATCTGTTTTTTCCTTTTCTGTTTTTGGTATTAAAGTAATACTGTTCTGTTGTTTCAATTATGGGTGCCTTGAGAGTTAATGTGCTGTGCTTGCTGCCCCACTCGTCCTGATGGACCAGTCCCCCATGGCACCAGGGCTGTAGGTCTTCCCTGGCTAGCTACTCAATGTGGGCAGGAGAGTTTGCCTTCTGGGTTCCTGTCTCATTTTGGGCTGCTCTCGGACTTCCGGGTTGGTGCCTCCGGCAATGGCTGAATTCCTCTGATCGGGAGGCATTTGCCTCGTGGAAATCTGGGTCTGGCCGCCATGGCAAGGCGGAGACCCACTAAAAATCACCGGCGGGTGAAGCCTGTGAACCTGGGATTCGGCTGGCACCTTTTGCGCCTCCCCCACTCGTGGGGAAACCCGGTTTCGGGGTTCCGGAGCAACGTGGGGTGAGTGTCACGGTGCTTCGAATTGACTGCTTCTTCCACGGAGCAAAGCCGCATAGCTGTTGCCAGAGAGCGCTGACTTTTTCCTGTGGACAATTTGATCTTAAAGCAACTACCTGTGAGTAGAGCGGAGAATTGGATTTTTAAACGTCTTAATTTGACACCGAAACGGGGAGGTTCAAAACAGGAAGTCCGCCTTCCCCTTTTGTAAATAGATCACAGCAAAGAGACTGTAAGCTAAAGTCTTGGAAAGCCTATTGTAAAGGACTAAATTTCCATCGGTAGAAAACATCAAACCCCCCTTGGAAGCAGGAGAAGAGGGGGGAAGTTTTGGATTGTGTGTGCCTGCAGGAGAGAGTGAAGAAAGTCAAAATACCACCGCTCCGAACCTGGAAACGGGCTGCTAGTAAGACTGACGTTTTTGGATTGGTCGTTGACAGTGAATAGAACATTCGCTGACAGCTAGCTAAATAAGAGAGATACATTGTTTCTATTCTCTCCGTCTGCTCTTAAAAAGGAGTAAAAGTAACTGAAAATTGAAACTAACTTTATTGTTTGAACTGTGCTTAAAAGGATTGATACAAATAGAAACTGTTTCCCTCTAGAGGAAGCCTTTGAAACTATTACAAGAGCTGAGCTGGGGGAATTTCCAGCTGCAAGATAAGGCTGTGAGACTTTGGGAATGACCTTGAATCGGTTAAGAATGTCAACAGAAGAGGCCTTAGTGGCTGTATTATGTAAGATAAATGATTCATTGGAACAGCTTCACAAGAAGGTGGATTTTTGGGGACAAAAGGTGAATACCAATACAGAAACTATCCAGAAATTGACACAGGAATCCACTTTGACTTGGCAAACTGCGGAGAAGGCTAGGGAGAAAGCTGTTGCCGTTGAACCTAAAGTAACACAATTGGAGAGAGAAAGAGTCCCAGCCTCATACATGCAATTTGATGATCATAAGTTGATGCCTTTTATGATTGAATCTAAAGGAAAACAGACTTTGAGGATCAGAGCCCTGCCTGAACTGGAGAGGGAAGGTTTGATGGACTTTCTTACACAGGAATCTGCTGATTTTTGGGACCTGGAATTGGGCCAAGAAGAGACTAAAATTGTGAGGGTTTTCAGACTTTACCAGAAGAACTTAGAAGAACAACAGTCAAGAGTGGAAATTTTGAAAGACGTCCTGAAATACCTTTTGGATCTTAGGTTTAACTATGGAAATTTGGTTGCCCTGTCGAGATGGAATAAAATTATCTTTAGGTGGGAGTTTCCCCAAGACCTACTCTTCAGCCTCAAAGGAAGGAAAACAAAAATAAGATCAGTAGAAGACAAAGTAAAGTTCTTGTATAAGTACGAAGAAGACCCGCAGAAGGGACTTGGAAAAGAGTTAAGAGCATCGGACAGAAGATCACCAGGTTGGTGGACTATATGGAATTGGCGGAACGGACTGGCAGAATCCGAGACCAGGGAGAAGAGACGGTGGAAGAAGATTGGAAAAAGTTTAAAGACGATTTATAGAAATAATGTAAAATTAATGAGTGTTTGAAAAATGTTGGAATGAAGTTATACGGCTTTAGTAGAAGTGTTATAAGGAATTAAGTATAGATAGATTATTAGAGTATTAAAGGGAAAATAAGGTTAAAATATGTTAAGACAATTATATGACAGAAATAGAGGAAGATGGAAAGGATTTGCTGAAATAATTAACAGAAGTGGAATACAAAAAGGGAGGTGTGAGGAGGTCGATGAAACAAGGGAATGAAAGTTAAGATATTGGTATGGTAAGAAGTGTGTTTTAAAATGTTTTTGTTTGGTTATGTTTAGTTTATTGTGTTAGTGTTGTGTTGTGTATTGTTTATATATTGTATTGTATTGGGGTTTTTTTTCTTCTCTTCTTTTTCTTCTTCTTTGTTATGTTTAAAAGCAATAAACATTTTGGGCTGCTCTCTTTCTCCTTTCTCCCTGCCACCACCACTGGGTCTCTGCCAGCAGTCAGCCATCGAGGAGGACATTTTCCATGAAAAAGACAATGAAGGAAAAGGCGAGGAGGAGTCCGCAAGACGGCTGGATCTCCTCAGTCCTGACTGGGTAAGTGGCCGTGGCCTAAGCGGTGATAGGCAGAAGGGGAGGGGGGCATATATACCGCAGGATGAAACTGTTGTTTCAGTTATGGGTGCTTTGAGTTTTAATGTTTGGTTTGGTTTTTTAATTGCTCTTTTTTGCATCTTTCCTTGCAGGTTCCAAGTATGTCACCCTTTTCCAGTGTTTCCTCCCTGTCCTCCCTGGATTCCCTTTGGGACTCCCTCAATGAGGTACGTAGCAGACAGAGCAGGAGGGAAGCCCTGCTGAGCTGGGCAACCCTGAGGCTGGGGCGGAGGAGGAGGAGGAAGCCGGCCGGCCGGCCGGCTGGTCAGGCCACCTTCTGGACTGGTCAGGAGCAAGGGGGCAGGCAGCCAGGCAGGGGGCTGCTAAGGGTATGCTTGCTGCCCCACTTGTCCTGATGGACCAGCCCCCCATGGCGCCAGGGCTGTAGAGCTTCCCTGGCTAGCGACTTAGTGTGGGTTCCTGTCTCATTTTGGGCTGCTCTCTTTCTCCTTTCTCCCTGCCACCACCACTGGGTCTCTGCCAGCAGTCAGCCATCGAGGAGGACATTTCCCATGAAAAGGAGGAGGAAGGAAAAGGCGAGGAGGAGACCGCAAGACGGCTGGATCTCCTCAGTCCTGACTGGGTAGGTGGCCGTGGCCTAAGCGGTGATAGGCAGAAGGGGAGGGGGGCATATATACCGCAGGATGAAACTGTTGTTTCAGTTATGGGTGCCTTGAGTTTTAATGTTTGGCTTGGTTTTTTAATTGCTCGTTTTTTGCATCTTTCCTTGCAGGTTCCAAGTATGTCACCATTTTCCAGTGTTTCCTCCCTGTCCTCCCTGGAATCCCTTTGGGACTCCCTCAATGAGGTACGTAGCAGACAGAGCAGGAGGGAAGCCCTGCTGAGCTGGGCAACCCTGAGGCTGGGGAGGAGGAGGAGGAGGAAGCCAGCCGGCCGGCCGGCCAGCTGGTCAGGCCACCTTCTGGACTGCTCAGGAGCAAGGGGGCAGGCAGGCAGGCAGGGGGCTGCTAAGGGTGTGCTTGCTGCCCCACTTGTCCTGATGGACCAGCCCCCCATGGTGCCAGGGCTGTAGGGCTTCCCTGGCTAGCGACTCAATGTGGGTTCCTCTCTCATTTTGGGCTGCTCTCTTTCTCCTCTCTCCCCACCACCACCACTGGGGTCCTGTCTCTACCAGCAGTCAGCCTCTGAAGTGGCTATCAAGGAGGAAGAGCCACAAGAAGAATCAGTGGGCCCCCCAGAGGAGGACGAAGAGGACAAAGAGGACAGGGAGGACCTTGATTTGGCGTGCCCCCCACCTGGAGAACACCTGGAGGCAAGCGTAATTGAGGTCAGACGAAACATTCATTCATGACATATGAAAAGCTTCCCTGAACAGGGCTGTCTTCAGATGTCTTCTAAAAGTCAGATAGTTGTTTATTTCTTTGACATCTGGCGGGAGGGCATTCCACTGGGCGGGTGCCACTACCGAGAAGGCCCTCTGCCTGGTTCCCTGTAACTTGGCTTATCGCAGTGGGGAACCGCCAGAAGGCCCTCAGCGCTGGATCTCAGTGTCCGGGCAGAACGATGGGGGTGGAGATAATTCTCCTGGGTTGCTTTTCGTTTGGTATTTGTTTTGTAAGATAACTCTTTTGAATGCGTTTCCAGGTGGCTCCTGCCAAATGAAGTTATTAATTGCAAAGTGGGTTTGGCGATAATAAAACCATGTCGGCACTTTGCAAAGCCGGTTCTCTCTGGGGTTTTCCTGCCTCCTATACCTTCCCCCCATCCGCTTGTTCTTGGTTTTGTGTCTCGTTCAGATCTCTCCAAGGCCGGCCACATGAGAACTTGGGAGAGGAGTGTTCCCTCCTGACTACAACCCTTTCATATAACGCCTCGCCCCCAAACAGAAAAGGAGGGATTATGACAGCCTGCCACCACACAGGCCCTTCTTCGTGTGGCACCTTCACAAACGGTCTGGAGGGCAGCAACACAAGAAGGGGCCTTTTCTGTGGTGGCTCCCACTTGCGGAATGCTCTCTCCAGGGAGGCTCATCTGGCACCTTCATTATGTATCTTTAGGTACCAAGCAAAGACGTTTCTCTAGAACAGAGCTTTCCAAACTGTGTGTCGCAGAACCTTCGTGCTCCTCCCAGGGCTGGAAAAGGGCTAGTTGAACTGAATCCCTATGTTGCGAAATGAGGCATGTCTCCAAAGTGTGTCACCAACATGGAAAGTTCTGCTCCAGAACCAGCCTTTGGCTAATTGAACAATGCATGGCCTTTTCAACATGCTTGTGGATTGGGAGGTTGGCTTATGACTTCGTTTTTGTTTTTAATACATATGTTGTGTTTTTATTTTGTATTTTTATCCAGTAAGCCGCCCTGAGAGGTTCCGGGTTTAATTAATTAACCAATTGATTGATTGATTGATTAAAGATTGTGGCATTTTCCCAGAATCTGGAGGTGAATTGTTTACTTTTCTCACAGGACTGCGAGGAAGAGAGGCCCCCGAAGACCCCCAACTGCCTGGCTTCCATCATCTCCCGGATTCGCAAGATCTTCAGAAGAGCGCCGCCGCCAGCACCACCAGTGCCACCGGGGCAACCCAGTACAAGAGCCAGCAGCGGGGCGCAGGCAGAACGGAGGTCACTCTGCACGCGGCTCAGGCGCTGGATGCGGCAGCATCGCAGCTGTGTCCACCCCGAACCAAGGTGAGGAGGAGTTGGGAGACTTGCACTGATCCGCCCGGGGGGATTTTGTCAGCCCCCCCCCCAAGGGATGACACTCGGGGCAATACCCCACCCGCACCCCACCTTCCTCCGCCAGTGGTGGCTGGGGAAGTAGCACCTGGAGGCGCGCGAGTCCCTAAGGGACATTTCCTTTTTGTTGTCCTTGCACAGGTCTTAATCCTTGTGGTCGGAACTGGAGAGGAAAGATCAGAACGCGGAGGAAAGCGGGGCGAGAAACCCAAACTCTCGTGGCCCTACGCCCGGGGGGATTTTGTCAGCCCTCCCCCCAAGGGATGACACTCAGGGCAATACCCCCCCCCCGCACCCCACCTTCCTCCGCCAGTGGTGGCTGGGGAAGTAGCACCTGGAGGCGCGCGAGTCCCTAAGGGACATTTCCTTTTTGTTGTCCTTGCACAGGTCTTAATCTTACGCCGGCGTCCCACACGGCAAGCCCTAGTCCTAGAGCCTGTCACCTTTTGAGATTATGGAGCAGAACAGAGAAGACAGCGGGCAAAGGGTGGACGGCGAAGGAGAAGTGCGAGAGAATGACAGCGTCTGCGAGAAGTGCGAGAGAACGACAGCGCCACGCTGCCCACGCCCAAAGGAGGAGGAAGGAAAGGAGGAAAGCAAGCGAGCAAGAAGGGACAGCTAAAGAAAGAACTGAGAAAAGAGACAGCAAGACCTTCTGGGGGTCAAAGAAACTACAATGAGAAGGAAACTGAGTTTCCTTTCCCCCCCCCCAGCTTGCTGATGGTCCTGCAATGTTCTATTTACTTTTTATGTATAATTCTGTATTATATTGTTGAACTGTTTTCTTAGGTGATAAGCCTATAAAGGAGGGATTTAAGGGAGGGGGGAAGGTATTAAGGGAAGACTTTGAAAGGAAAGGCAGAAAATAAAAAGGGGTGGGAAGAAATAAGTGAGAGAGAACGTGTAAAGGGAAGATACAAAGCATTATATAATTTTTGATTATTGTTTAAAATAAAGAAATAAGTTGGGTTTTAAGCGATTCCAGTCTTTTAATAATTTCTTTTTGTTCCACCACTGGTAAATCTGCAAAGGAGGCAATGAGTTCGATCTCTTCTGGTGGTGTCAGGCCACTTTCCGGGTGGTCATTGTCCTTTGCTAGGGGAGAGGAGGCTACATAGCTCTTCTCCTGGGGTAGAACACCCCCTCCGGTGACCACTGGTGGATCGGGTTTAGCAGATTTTGAGCCCTCTTTGGTTATTGCCTCCAACAGTAGGGGTTTAGGCGTAGAGTCTATAAAAGCTCTCGTTGGTACTATCCCACAGCGAAACAAAAATGCTTTCTTGCGTAGTATGATAGTGGGAATTTTTGTGGATTGGAACGCAAGCAGGACTCTCTGAGATTTATGATGATGGACAAGGGGAAGGACTGCACAGAGGTCAATTTGTGTTGCCTCCATATTTAAAAGCACCTTTAAGAGATCCTTGGCACCCCCCAGAGTTCTCCATCTTGGGTCCCCATATTGTATAGTTAGGCTCACTTTCCTTGGTGTTAAGATCAAGGATTGATGACCTAATTGAAGGTTAAGGTTGTATTTAAATTTCTCAGTACGCTTGTTATTTAAGGACAAACTCCTCGTCCCCTTCCTCTCTTCAAGGGACTTAACACCGGCTGACGCTGGGGAAGTAGTAACTAGCTTTTGTTGGAGGCTGTGCAGCTGGGACGAAAGATCATCTAGTCTTTTGAATATACAGTGCAAGGTTTTGATTATTAAATGGGACTGTTCAAATGTCATATGATTGGCCGTGCCAAGGACCAGTTCCTCCTTCTGAGGAGAGACTACACTCTTACTGTTGGCCGCATCGCTTGTTGTTTGTGGAATTATTCGCTCTTCGTCTTTAAGTGCTGACGCGCAGTCAATCAGTGGGTTGAAACGGTTCTGCGTTCCTACCATGTAGGAACAATCCAGTAGATTACTCCCTTCTTTAAAGTGACATGGTTCGACCCTTATTTGCTTTGATCTCGGAAAGGGAGCGGGGACCATCTCCTCGGGATCTCTAAGACGTTTCCCATATCCCATGGTTCAGATATCGAGAAGAGGGGGGATAGTATTTCAACGTCAACTCAGGTGATAAATATTTCCTTCTAGCCAGCCAGCACTTGCAATGGGGGTATATTTCGCTGCCTGTTCATATGAAAGTTGGCGTCTTCACCCTCACCCTCACAGGCCGGCAATTTAGGTCTATTTAGATCTACAAGGAGGCTACCAGTAAGCAACACAGACCATTCCTTTGAAGTCCTACTCCCACCAGGACTAAGACTAATATAAGATTCTTCTTCAAAGCTTATCGCAGGGCCCACCGCAGTTCGGTCTCAGATGAAAGGGAAACTCTCAGATGAAAGGGAAACTCACAAAGGCCTCACCTTGAACAGGGGAGTTTCTCGTCATGCAGCTTCGAGCTTGGTCTGGATTCCGAACTCGGCTGCAGTAGAAGTTCACAGCAGGTTTCCTTCAGCTGTTAATCTTCCTTATCACTTAAAACAATTAGAGTAGAGAGCGGCGACACACAAACGGGAGTTCCCACAGGGCTTTCCGAGCAGTTTTTCTTAATATGTCTTTGGCTTAACTCAGCCTGCCTGCCAGTGAAGTGTTTCCCAGCAGCTGCAGAGATCCTTTTTTTGTAAAAATAATGAAAATGCTGATAAAGGTAATAAAAAAGCTGATAAAACTAGTAAAAACTAATATAAACTAATAAAAACCGCACAACTAACACGGAGCTCAAATCAATGCTTCTTCTAACGACGCCATCTTGGGAGACTCGTATTAAATTTATCTTAATTAGTGGTTGAGAGATTATCAGAATCCTGAAATTTGGGAAATCACATTTCAGACTCCATTGCCATTTTCTTTGAAGATTTATTAAGCAGGGAAGCAGGTAAACGGAGAAGAGGAAACAGAGTTCTGTGGCACAAACCTCAGTTGTCCTGAACGAATTACGAAGAAAAAGATATTCTGGTCACCCCAATGGTCAGTGGGGGGTAGAAACTGTTACGATATGGATGCAATGCAGCTGCAAAGTGCTGGCTTGAAAAGTAAACATGATGGGAATGTTGGGACTGTCCGTGGGAAACAGAGGGACAGTCAACTCACAGTGTGAAGCACCGGAATTAGCTCAGAGTGTAATATGAGCTCTTCCGTTTATTCCTGTCCTGGAAGTACAGGAAGTGTTTTGTCTCTACACAGCTATAGTTTGAAGACAGCAGTCATGTTTTTTGTAACGCTGCAAAGACAGAAATAAAGGCATGTAAATACGTTTCTGTCTATCTCTTTCCCCTGCCAGGGGGCAGGAAAGAGGGGGGGTGTTCTTCTCACGTTTGAGAAGAATCGCCGATCGAGACCTTGCCTGCGCCTGCTGGGGAATGCAGCCAGGGAGGTCAACAGGGAATCATGCTGGGTGCCTTGGAGAGTTGCCAGTTTCTCCTGATATGGGCTTGATTAACCGACAGAAAGGACCCTGAAGAGGGATTCAAAGGCTGCATTCCAGAGATCCGTTTGAATTCAATCCATGAGTGCATCACATACCACAAATACTCCTAACTGTTCCTCTTTGTTGCACCTTCTTGTCTTTCTGGTTAGGCCGTACCTCGTTCCAGGTGTACAGAAAGATGTCAGCCTGGATATGCCAAGGTGGTCCTGGAAGGAAAGCCCATTTGCTGCTATGCTTGTGCTCGGTGTGCGGAAGGGACCTTCTCTGCCCAGGAAGGTGGGTGACTCCAAGGGGGAAGAAATTTCTGGAGAGAGTAAACACAGGGCAGAAATCCAGTCTCACACACTTTTTGTGAGAATTCTGCAGACATTGTGGAATGTGGCTCCTTCCTCAACTTCTTTAGGATTAATCCCCTTCATTACATCCTGGAAGAGAGTTGAAAGGAATGATCATAAGGAAGAAATCTCTAGGATTTCTTCAAAACGTAATAAGCACCGATCATGAGGGATGTAAGTGATGCTACAGCCATTCGTTTTATCTTCCACAGATGCAGAACATTGCACCAAATGCTCAGAAGATCACCATTCAAATAAGGACAGAGATCAATGTGTCCCCAAGATTACCACCTTCCTGACTTATGGAGAATATTTGGGAATGGTTTTAGCTTCCATTGGCCTCTTCTTGTCCTTAACAGCAGACACTGTGTTGGGAATCTTCATTAAATACAAGGAAACTCCCATTGTCAAAGCCAACAACCGGGACCTCTCCTACATCCTGCTCGTCTCCCTCCTGCTTTCCTTTTGGTCCTCCTTCCTCTTCATCGGGCGCCCAAGGAAAGAGACCTGCCTTCTCCGACAAACAGCCTTCAGCATCATCTTCTCAGTTGCTGTTTCTTCTTCTGCTACATTATTGTGCTGAGGCCTGATCTGAACACAAAGGAGCACCTGACAACAAGGAATTAAGGGGACATCTGATTCTTAAAATAGTCCATGTTCATGATGTCCAGAAGTGCATAAAGGAAACACAGCTACTCACCCATGCTGTTTATTCTCCATCTCTGAAAGAGATTGTGTTCCTTCTTAGCCTGGATTTTAGGAAGTCCTGTTGACATGAACACTAAGATGGGAGGAAATGATTTGCTACCTTGCTTTGCCAAGGACTACAATGAGTCCTGGTCTACTGCCCTTAGTTTGTAAACTACTATCTTTTAATAATTTTGTGTTTTGGAAACTTATATTTATCTCACAACAAGATAGTTTAGAGGGAGAGGAGTTAGGTTTTTGAGTCTGTTTGCTTTGTCATGACTACCTATTAACCATATCAATTCTGATATTCAACAATACTGTTTGGTTCTGCCAGTTCTATGTATTCAATTTTCTATGCGCCATTTCCCGCATTTATGCACTATCATTCATAAGCTCACTTCACATCATTTTGTTCTCCTAAGCTTTGTATATCAATAAACTGAGAAATTCATTTAAGACATCTTCCGTAGTCTGTTGTTTTAATTTCTGTATCGTGTAAGCTCTGCTCCCTGATCCAAAGAGTAGCAACTGACCTTAGTCAAGCCTTGACTGGGATTCAATCAATTTTATTGCACTGACCAGGGTTAGTGGCGGGCGAGGTAAGCGGGAAGAGAGGGGAGAGGGAACTCTCATGGGAGTGGCTCACGGGAGTGGCAGGCCGCCTACACCAATCTGGACAAGTCATTGTGAAAGGAGGTGGGGAGAGTAGATCTGGGGAAGGCAATGGGTCATGAAAGGCAGCAGTGGAAAGCGGGGAGAGGCGGGGCGGGGTTTAGTGGGGAGTGGTCACACCCACTAGGCAGGGCAAGGCAAAATGGGAGGAGCTTCTGGCTTGACTTATTTCATTATTATTACTAATATTAATTAGTAATGAAATATTAATTTGGGGGAATGTATATTATATTATATTATATTATATTATATTATATTATATTATATTATATTATATTATATTATATTATATTATATTATATTATATTATATTATATTATATTATATTATATTATATTATATTATATTATATTATATTATATTATATTATATTATAATAATTACCGGGGGGGGGTTTAAAATAATTTTTATGAACATGCCAATCACATCATATTATCCAAATCACATTAGTTCCAAATTATACAGCCAAATTTTAAATTTTGTTGGGGGTACTCATACATCAAGTTCCGAACGAGTCCAAACATCACTTGAATTGCTGCTTTAATTAAACAGTTCTATCCAGTTCAATCCAGATAGTCCTTTATTACTTTCTTCATCTTCTTGTTGTTACTTATCCATCCGTCACTCCGGTCACAGAGATCTATTAATCAGCAGTCTTATCTCCCGAACTTTGCTCGATGTATGTGCTTTAACTTCATTCCAATTATGTTTCCAATTTTAATTCCGAGCTAAAGCAAACCAGCACGCGCTGATTGGAACCGGCGTCAGGAAGAGCCAACCTCATAGAGGGCTCGTGCCAAGTGACCGGCACCCCCTTCTCTCGAATCCAGGGGTGCATTGTGGACACCGCTGGCAAGGCAGCCCCCCCCTCCTCACGCACCAGGCTTCGGAATGCAGGCAGCTCTGCGCAACCTTCGTGCCGGGCTCCCGAGGGTTGCGCAGAGCTTCCTGAAGCCTGGAGAGTGAGAGGGGTCGGTGCGCACCAACCCCTCTCGCTCCCCAGCCTTCAGCGAAAGCCTGCATTCGCCCATAGGACGCACACACATTTCCCCTTCATTTTTGGAGGGAAAATAGTGCGTCCTATATGGCGAAAAATACTGTATTTTATATTATTATATTATATTGGGACGCGGGTGGCGCTGTGGGTTAAACCACAGAACCTAGGTCTTGCCGATCAGAAGGTTGACGGTTTGAATCCCCGCGACGGGGTGAGCTCCCATTGTTCGGTGCCAGCTTCTGCCAACCTAGCAGTTCGAAAGCAAGTCAAAGTGCAAGTAGATAAATAGGTACCGCTCCAGTGGGAAGGTAAACGGCGTTTCCGTGTGCTGCTCTGGTTCGCCAGAAGCGGTTTTGTCATGCTGGCCACATGACCCGGAAGCTGTACGCCGGCTCCCTCGGCCAATAAAGTGAGATGAGCGCCGCAACCCCAGAGTCGGCCATGACTGGACCTAATGGTCAGGGGTCCCTTTACCTTATTATATATTATATTATATTATATTATATTATATTATATTATATTATATTATATTATATTATATTATATTATATTATATTATATTATATATTATATTATATTATATTATATTATATTATATTATATTATATTATATTATATTATATTATATTATATTATATTACCATATTTTTCGCTCCATAAGACACATCAGACCATAAGACACACCTAGTTTTTGGAGGAGGAAAACAAGAAAAAAAATATTCTGAATCTCAGAAGCCAGCGAAAGCAGTGATCCCTCTTGGTGTTCTGGCTTCTGGGATAGCTGCGCAGCCTACATTCGTTCCATAAGACGCACAGACATTTCCCCATACTTTTTAGGAGGCAAAAAGTGAGTCTTATAGAGCAAAAAATACGGTATATTATATTACATATTACTGTATTTTCCCGTGTAGAACATGCCCCCGTGTATAAGACGGGGGTGTATAAGACTCAAAATTAAGAAAATGGTGGGATCCCATTTTCCGCGTCTTATACACGGAAAAGTACGATTATAGTATAGTATAGTATAGTATAGTATAGTATAGTATAGTATTACACAGGGTAATTCATAATGAAGTATACAGTTTCAAAACTCTATAAAAAAAGAATATATCTCATGTTACCTGTGACAGAATTGTAGGAGAATGTTGAAGTATTTTAGAAACAGTCACAGATGTTCTATGTGTGCACCCTTGTCACACAACACACATCACAATCGAAAATGCAGTTGCACAACAAACTCCGTTTTGCTCAGTTCAAGAACACAAGACGCCTTCTCCGCTGCAGACGCAGCCATTTCGCCTGACTAGTCACGTGACACGCGCACTATCACCTCCATCACTTCCCTCAGTAGTGAAACACAAACTGTATGAGTACATCTGCCTCATGGGTCGCTGCTGTGGTCCGTGTCAGCGCCTGTCTTACAGGATCTGGAAACTGTATATTTCATTATGAATTACCCGTATTATATTATTTTGGTGTCCAATCACTGCATTACTATAGGATACTTCATTTCAATCAATTCAATCTTTATTATGGTAGTAGACCAGCATTCAGTAGACCAGCAATCTGTAAAACATTTTGGAAAGCTAGAAAGCATTAATACACAAAGTATATATAAAAGTCTAAAAGAAGCTAAAAGAAGGGTTTCGGAGCATTAAATGGATATGGAAGAGCATAAAAGGTTAGTATACATGGCTATCAATTGACTATCAATTTACAGGGCACTCTGATATGAATGTTCATTAAATCTAGTGTAACAACAACCACCATTTATTTATACCCCACCCATCTGGCTTGGTTTCCCCAGCCACTCTGGGTGGCTCCCAATAGAATATTCAAAACACGATAAATACATCAAACATTAAAAACGTCCATAAACAGGGCTACCTTCAGATGTCTTCTAAAAGTCAGGTAGTGGTTTCCTTCCTTGACATCTGCTGGGAGGGCGTTCCACAGGGAGGGCGCCACCACCAAGAAGGCCCTCTGCCTGGTTCCCGGTTTGTGGCACAGGTCATCATCCGTTGAATTGGGAGCTTCATTTCTTTCTGTGTTTATATTTAAAGAAAATATGCATTTTAACAGTATTGCTCCTTGATTGTAATATCAAGAATGCACTTAAAATTACTACGCACAACCGTGAATAAGTGATTGCGATGCACACACAGTTAAGCAACATACATATTTGTTAACAAAGTCTAATATTACTATCTTATTGTGATTATTATTACTTTTATTGCTGCTAATCCCAGTGGCTTACAAGACTGAGCTCTATTCTGCCTTGGTCAGTCCCCACCTGGAATACTGTGTCCAGTTCTGGGCACCACAATTTAAGAAGGATGTTGACCAATGGGAAGAAACCCCTCACCCCCCAGAGAGATGCCGGCTCAAAGAGCCCCCTGAGCTTAGACTAGGAAGCCTCTGAGGGCGTGCAGAGTGCAGATCCCTCCCAGAAGTGCCAGAGCAGGATCCCCCCACCCCAAGGGCCCCTCTCTCTCTCTCCCGGGCTCACCTGGGGGCCCCGTCCCTGCCAGCCTCTCCGGCCTCTGAGGGCGTGCAGAGTGCAGATCCCCCCAGGGGCCCCCCTCTCTCTCTCCCGGGCTCACCTGGGTGCCCCGTCCCTGCCAGCCTCTCCGGCCTCTGAGGGCGTGCAGAGTGCAAATCCCCCCAGGGGCCCCTCTCTCTCTCTCTCCCCTGGGCTCACCTGAAACCAAGGTTTGGTTTCATTTCCCTCAGGTCCTTCTTCCCAGCATGCTTTGCTGCCCCTTCTTCTCACAAACAAGGATCCAGCTTCCTATAATTGAAATTTACCCATTTTCCAATGTATAATTGAATAAATACATCTGAAAGTGGCTTTCGTTAGGTTTCACTTATTAGCTTTATTGATAAATTAACCTTTATTAGGTTTCATTTCCCTCACGTCCTTCTTCCCAGCATGCCAGCCGTTCTTCCAGTGTACCTCGGATTACATACGCTTCAGGTTACAGACTCCGCTAGCCCAGAAATGCTATTAAGAACTTTACCTCAGGATGAGAACAGAAATCGCGTGGTGGCAGCAGGAGGCCCCATTAGCTAAAGTGGTACCTCAGGATAAGAACAGTTTCAGGTTAAGAACGGACCTCCAGAAAGAATTAAGTTCTTAACCCGAGCTACCACTGTATAACCAAATAAATAAATCCCCAGGTGTCTTTTGTTAGGTTTCACATAGTAGCTTTATTGATAAATTACCCTTTATTAGGTTTCATTTCCCTCACATCCTTCTTCCCAGCATGCTTTGCTGCCCCTTCTTCTCCAAACAAGGATCCTGTTTCCTATAATTGAAATTTACCCATTTTCCAATGTATAATTGAATAAATACATCTGAAAGTGGCTTTCGTTAGGTTTCACTTATTAGCTTTATTGATAAATTATCCTTTATTAGGTTTCATTTCCCTCACGTCCTTCTTCCCAGCATGCTTTGCTACCCCTTCTTCTCACAAACATGGATCCAGCTTCCTATACTTGAAATTTACCCATTTTCCAACATATAACTGAATAAATAAATCCCCAGGTGTCTTTTGTTAGGTTTCACTTATTAGCTTTATTGATAAATTATCCTTTATTAGGTTTCATTTCCCTCACGTCCTTCTTCCCAGCATGCTTTGCTGCCCCTTCTTCTCCAAACAAGGATCCTGTTTCCTATAATTGAAATTTACCCATTTTCCAACATATAACTGAATAAATAAATCCCCAGGTGTCTTTTGTTAGGTTTCACTTATTAGCTTTATTGATAAATTGTCCTTTATTAGGTTTCATTTCCCTCACGTCCTTCTTCCCAGCATGCTTTGCTGCCCCTTCTTCTCACAAACATGGATCCAGCTTCCTATACTTGAAATTTACCCATTTTCCAATGTATAACTGAATAAATAAATCCCAAGGTGTCTTTTGTTAGGTTTCACTTATTAGCTTTATTGGTAAATTATCCTTTGTTAGGTTTGATTTCATTTCCCTCACGTCCTTCTTCCCAGCATGCTTTGCTGCCCCTTCTTCTCACAAACAAGGATCCTGTTTCCTATCATTTTATTTTTCTCTAGGCGTATTTGGATTCTTCCATTTAAACTTGATGGAGGGGCAGAGCGATGGGAAAAGAGAGAAGGCTTTTCCTCACAGCCTTTCCCTCGCCCTTCCCAGGCTGCCCTGCGCAACCTTCCTCCTGGCCTGCTAATAAACTCAGAATAACCCATTATTATACTAATAAACCCACATAACCCAGGAAGCCTCCCAGAGACCTCGTCCTTTTCCTCATTCCCTTGGAGGCACCTAGAAGGGCTTCCCCCTTTTCCCGACGTCCCGCGGCTCCGGCGCCCTGGACAACAGAGGCCAAAATGGCCTGGGCCACCCGCCAGTTGTTTGACCTGCAATTTAGAGCTCCAAAAGTGCTTTAAATGCATGTTGTGGCTGTGATTTGGATAGTGCTTTTAATATTCTGTTGGGAGCCGCCCAGAGTGGCCAGGGAAAGCAATATTATTATTATTATTATTATTATTATTATTATTATTATTATTATTATTATTATTATTATTATTATCTCATTGCCTTGATTGCAATGAAACCTAAAGCAGACCCACTGAAATGCAATTATTAACTTGGTTTTGGGTTTACACCAACCATTCTTCTTTTCCCAATAACCCTGAGATGTTTTTAATTGTTTTTAAACCGGGATCTTTCATGAGGAAGGGTGGCATATAAATCAAATAAAGGAGAAGAAATTTAGAATATTGAGTAAATTTAGTTATAAAAATATTAATTTAGTACCGTATTGGCCCGAATATAAGCCGCACCTTTAAAATTCAAGGGGGAGGAAAGAAGACAATACCCAAATATAAGATGCTCCCTTCAAATTCGGCAGGCACTCACACCTGTTCCATTTTACCGTATGTCTGTTCCGGCAGCGATATTGTAAAAGCGAGCTTTTGTAAGGTCGTGAATTTAACGTTTATCTTCAGAAACAATGTAAAATTAAGGAATGTTAGAAAGATGTTGGGGGAAAAAATTATGTGGTTCTAGCAGAAAAGATATAAAGGATTAAGTAAAAATGAATTGCTGAAAGAAGAGATTGCAAAATTATACTATATTAAGATAAATTATTAAGTTAAAAACAAAGTTGGGAAGGATTTGCTGAAATATTTAATTGAATTAGAATACAAAAATGGGAGGTGTGAGGAGGTCAAGGAAGTAAGTGAATGTAAATAAGTGATGTAAAGGTTTGACTTGTCTCTTTTTTTTCTTTTTTTTGATGATGTTTGCTTTTTTATGTATTGTTATCTATATTTTTCTCTTTTTGTTTTCTGTAACATTTAAAATCTTAATAAAAATATATTTAAAAAAATACGGTAATGTACTATGACAAAGACTATGGCTTTCAGTTTACAGGGCACTCTGATATGAGTGTTCATTAAATCTAGTTTAATGATGATGATGATGATGAAAAGGTGTTGCAATGGAGGAGTGCAGGGAGAAGAAAACTCCTGGCACGCATTCTTTCTTGCTACAGAATTAAAAGATTTCTCTCCTTTTCTCCTTCTTTTTCTCTTGGGTGGTGTGTTCAGCGGTCACCCTCAGGGGAAACAGGTCCCCCCCCCCCTTGGAGGAAATGGACTGATCGGAACCTGGCTGTGACATCGGCTCAGAATCCCAACCTCACTTGGCAGGTGAGGCCAACCCCTGCCTTTGGGTGCCTTATCTGGGACTGCAAAGTGAGAAGATTGACGTCTGGGAAAATGGTGAGGGGACCAGCAGGAAACGGCTAAGGGAGTCTGAGTCCTTTTATTCTGTTGCAGTTGCAGAAAAAAGAGGGTGGGGGATTGGGTCCGCCCCAGGTGTCATCACTGAGGGGGGTGGCAAAAGGACAAAAAGCCCAGTTTAAAATAAAAATAAAAATTGGGCTCACCAAACCTTTTAGATGAGTCAAAAAACGCGGCTGGCACTGGGCACCAGACCGGGGGGGCTGGCACTTACCGGGGGGGGGGGGCATGCAGAGTGCCTGATCCACGCATCTCTCCTGGGGGTGACGTGGTGGCTTGGGCCCCTGCAGGCTCGGTGCTGCCTGAAACACCAGCGTGGGGCTTGCGTCTGCCCCCTGCCTCTCCCTCAGCCGCCCTACAGCTGGGGGGGAGGCAGAGGATAGGCTCCAGAAAGCGCCCCCCGCCCACAGGACCCCCGCGTTGAACCGGGCACCCAAACGGCTGGCTATGCCGCTGTTCTGTTGTTTGAATTATGGGTGCCTTGAGAGTGAATGTGCTGTGCTTGCTGCCCCACTTGTCCTGATGGACCAGCCCCCCATGGCACCAGGGCTGTAGGGCTTCCCTGGCTAGCGACTCAATGTGGGCAGGAGAGTCTGCCTTCTGGGTTCCTGCCTGTCTCATTTTGGGCTGCTCTCTTTTTCCTTAATCCCCGCCACCACCTCTGGGGTCCTGTCTCTGCTAGCAGTCAGCCATCGAGGATGACATTTTCCATGAAAAGGACGATGAAGGAAAAGGCGAGGAGGAGACCGCAAGACGGCTGGTTCTCCTCAGCCCTGACTGGGTAGGTGGCCGTGGCCTAAGCGGTGATTGGCAGAAGGGGAGGGGGGCATATCAACCGTAGGATGAGACTGTTGTTTCAGTTATGGGTGCCTTGAGTTTTAATGTTTGGTTGCGTTTTTAATTGCTCCTCTTTTGCATCTTTTCCTTGCAGGTTCCCAAACTTTCCCCAGCCAGCTCCGTCAGCAGCCTTTCCTCCCTGTCCTCTGTGTCCTCCCTGTCTTCCCTCGATTCCTTTTGGGATTCCGTCAATGAGGTACGTAGCAGACAGAGCAGGAGGGAAGCCCTGCTGAGCTGCACAAGGGCAACCCTGAGGCTGGGGAGAAGGAGGAGGAGGAAGCTGGCCGGCCAGGCCACCTTCTGGACGGTTGTGAGCAAGGGGGCAAACAGGCAGGGGGCTGCTAAGGGCAGACCATGCTTGCTGCCCCACTCCTCCTGATGGACCAGCCCCCCATGGTGCCAGGGCTGTAGGGCTTCCCTGGCTAGTGACTCAATGTAGGCACGAGAGTTTCCCTTCTGGGTTCCTGCCTCCTTTTGTGCTGCTCTCTTTCTCCTCTCTCCCCACCACCACTGCCACCACCACCTCTGGGGTCCTGTCTCTGCCAGCAGTCAGCCTCTGAAGTGGCTATCAAGGAGGAAGAGCCACAAGAACAACCAGGGAGCCCCCCAGAGGAGGACGGGGAGGACAAGGAGGCCCTTGATTTGCCATGCCCCACACCTGGAGAACACCTGGAGGCAAGCGTAATTGAGGTCAGACAAAACATACACTCATTCATGACATATGAAAAGCTTCCCTGAACAGATGTCTTCTAAAAGTCAGATAGTTGTTTATTTCTTTGACATCTGCTGGGAGGGCATTCCACAGGAGGTGCCATCACCAAGAAGGCCCTCTGCCTGGTTCCCTGTAACTTCGCTTAGTGCAGTGGGGGAACTGCCAGAAGGCCCTGGCGCTGGATCTCAGTGTCCGGGCAGAACGATGGGGGTGGAGATAATTCTCCTGGGTTGCTTTTGGTTTGGTATTTGTTTTGTGAGATAACTCTTTTGAATGAGTTTCCAGGTGGCTCCTGCCAAATGAAGTTATTGATTGCAAAGTGGGTTTGGCGATAATAAAACCATGTTGGCACTTTGCAAAGCCGGTTCTCTCTGGGGGTTTCCTGCCTCCGATATCTTCCCCCCATCCGCTTGTTCTTGGCTTTGTGTCTCGTCCAGATATATCCAGGGCTGACCACATGAGAACTTGGGAGAGGAGTGTTCCCTACTGACTACAACTCTTTCATATAACGCCTTGCCCCAAAAAAGAAAAGGAGGGATTATGACAGCCTGCCACCACACAGGCCCTTCTTCGTATGGCTCCTTCACAAACGGTCTGGAGGGCAGCAACACAAGAAGGGGCCTTTTCTGTGGTGGCTCCCCACTTGTGGAATGCTCTCTCCAGGGAGGCTCATCTGGCGTCTTCATTATGTATCTTTAGGTGCCAAGCAAAGACATTTCTCTAGAACAGAGCTTTCCAAACTGTGTGCTCCTCCTGGAAAAGGGCTAGTTGAACTGAATCCCTGTGTTGCGAAATGAGGCATGTCTCCAAAGTGTGTCACCAAGATGGAACGTTCTGCTCTACAACCAGCCTTTGGCTAATTGAACAATGCATGGCCTTTTCAACATGCTTGTGGATTGGGAGGTTGGCTTATGAGTTCGCTTTTGTTTTTAAAACATATGCTGTGTTTTTATTTTGTATTTTTATGCTGTAAGCCGCCCTGAGAGCTTCAGTTGAAGGATAGCATGCAGATTTAATCAATTGTTTGATTGTAAGATTGATTAAGGGACGCAGGTGGCGCTGTGGGTTAAAGCCTCAGCGCCTAGGACTTGCCGATCGAAAGGTCGGCGGTTCGAATCCCTGCGGCGGGGTGCGCTCCCGCTGCTCAGTCCCAGCGCCTGCCAACCTAGCAGTTCGAAAGCACCTCCGGGTGCAAGTAGATAAATAGGGACCGCTTACCAGCGGGAAGGTAAACGGCGTTTCCGTGTGCGGCTCTGGCTCGCCAGAGCAGCGATGTCACGCTGGCCACGTGACCCGGAAGTGTCTCCGGACAGCGCTGGCCCCTGGCCTCTTAAGTGAGATGGGCGCACAACCCCAGAGTCTGTCAAGACTGGCCCGTATGGGCAGGGGTACCTTTACCTTTACCTTTACCTTTAAGATTGATTAATGATTGTGGCATTTTCCCAGAATCTGGAGGTGAATTGTTTACTTTTTTCACAGGACTGCGAGGGAAAAAGGCCCCCGAAGACCCCCACTTGCCTGGCTTCCATCGTCTCCTGGGTCCACAAGGTCTTCAGAAGAGCGCTGCCGCCAACACCACCAGTGCCACTGGGGCAACCCAGTACAAGCACCAGCAGCGGGGCGCAGGCAGAAAGGAGGCCACTCTGCACACGGCTCAGGCGCTGGATGCGGCAGCATCGCAGCTGTGTCCACCCTGAACCAAGGTGAGGAGGAGTTGGGAGGCTCGCACCGATTCACCCAGGGAGATTTTGTCACACACACCCCAGGGATGACACTCGGGGCGATACCCCCCCCCGCACCCCACCTTCCTCCGTCAGTGGTGGCAGGGGAAGTAGCACCTGGAGGCGCCCGAGTCCCTAAGGGACATTTCCTTTTGGTTGTCCTTCCACAGGTCTTAATCCTTGTGGTCCAAACTGGAGAGGAGGAATAAAAGATCAGAGCGCGGAGGCAAGCGGGGCGAGAAACCCAAACTCTCGTGGCCCTACGCCGGCGTCCCACACGGCCAGCCCCAGTCCTAGAGCCCGACACCTTTTGAGATTGCGGAGCAGAACAGAGAAGACAGCGGGCAAAGGGTGGACGGTGAAGGAGAAGTGCGAGAGAACAACAGCGTCTGCGGTGTTGGAGGAGAAAGAGAAGGCAGGATTGAGAGGGGAACGATCCTGGAAGGTGGCTTGAAAAGAAGGGGCAATATGGCGTAGAAAAACTGCTAGCTCATGCTGCCCATGCCCAAAGGAGGAGGAAGGAAAGGAGGAAAGCAAGCGAGCAAGAAGGGACAGCTAAAGAAAGAACTGAGAAAAGAGACAGCGAGACCTTCTGGGGGTCAAAGAAATTACAATAAGAAGGAAACTGAGAGTTTTTAGGTTGCGCTCCACGGCAACCCGGAAGTAACAAAACGCATTACTTCCAGGTTTTGCCATTCACGCATGCGCAAACGCTCAAAATGATGTCACGCACATACATGGAAGCAGCAAGTTGTGACCAGCACACATGCATAAAGTGGTGCCTCGCAAGACGAAATTAATTCGTTCCACGAGTTTTTTCATCTAGCGAATTTTTCGTCTTGCGAAGCACGGCTTCCTATAGGTATGCATTGAAAATCAATTAATGTGTTCCTATGATCAAAAAAGGGACGCGGGTGGCGCTGTGGGTAAAAGCCTCAGCGCCTAGGGCTTGCCGATCGAAAGGTCAGCGGTTCGAATCCCCGCGGCGGGGTGCGCTCCCGTTGCTCGGTCCCAGCGCCTGCCAACCTAGCAGTTCGAAAGCACCTCCGGGTGCAAGTAGATAAATAGGGACCGCTTACTGGCGGGAAGGTAAACGGCGTTTCCGTGTGCTGCGCTGGCTCGCCAGATGCAGCTTTGTCACACTGGCCATGTGACCCGGAAGTGTCTTCGGACAGCGCTGGCCCCCGGCCTCTTGAGTGAGATGGGCGCACCAACCCCAGAGTCTGTCAAGACTGGCCCATACGGGCAGGGGTACCTTTACCTTTACCTTTACCTTTATGATCAAAAAAAGTCCAAACAAAGCCAAATTTGGTACAACTAGAGTTTATTAAGTGCTCTTTAAAGTCACACATACTGTAAAGAGCATTTCAAAAATTGAAGGAACAATAAATTAAGTTTCTAAACATGACAGAAAAACATTTAAAAACCAGCAAAGTGTACAGTACATTTTCTAAGTCTCTGGGGGACAACTCAAAGAAGGTTCCTCTTCCACTCTTTGCTTCTTGCTGAAGAACCTGCCCATGGTCTGCTGCTTCATCCGCCTTTTCAGCACCTCCCTGAAAGGCAACATGACCCTCGTATCAAAAGTGTTCACAAGGTCATGTACCACATGCTTGTCAGGGTGGTGCCACTGTGCAAAAGCCTGCACATCCTTCCACTTCAGGCAAATGTCCCTCAGTACTTTGGAGGACAGCCGTTCCTCAGTTGCTTCCTCCTCTTCCAGCGACGCCTGCTCCTGCGCAGCCTCTGCCTGCAGTTCGACCAGCTCCTGGGTGGTCAGCTCGTGGTCGTGCTCCTCCACCAGCTCGCTGATGTCCTCCTCTGTGACCTCCAGCCCCATGGTCCTCCCCAAGGCAACAATGTCCTCCACCACTGTTGACTCTGGTGCATCAGAGTCACTTGATGCCACACAGTCCGGCCACAGGCTTCGCCAAGCGCAATTCAAATTTCTCTTGCTGATCCCGTTCCAGGCAGTGGTGATCATCTTCAAGCAGGTGACGATGTCAAAGTGGTCCTTCCAGAATTCCCGCAGGGTGATGGTGGTGCAAGCAAGATTGACCCAGTCCACAAACAGCACACGTGTGACCCAAGCCTTACTGTTGGATCGCCACATGACACGCAGCTGCTCCTTGTTGAACTTGTGTTTCTTGAAGGCCCGTGGATTCTCCGAGTGGTACACCAGCAGGGGCTTGATCTTCCGGTCGCCGCTTGCGTTGGCACAGAAGAGCAGGGTCAGACGGTCCTTCATGGGCTTGTGGCCAGGCAACTTGGCCTCCTCCTGTGTGATGAAAGTCCTTTTGGGCATCCTCTTCCAAAACAGCCCGGTCTCGTCGCAGTTGAAGACCTGCTGTGGAATGTAGCCCTCCATCTTCACAACCTCCAGGAACTCCGCTGCAAAGTCTTCAGCCGCAGAAACATCAGAACTGGCAGGCTCTCCATGCCTGACCACGCTGTGGATTCCAGATCTTGTCTTGAACCGGTCAAACCAGCCTCTGCTTGCCTTGAAGACTTCTGGCTCGCCTGAGGTTTCTGGCTGTTCCTGGACGAGGTCTGCGTGCAAGGCCTTGGCCTTCTCACAAATGACGGCCTCAGTCACTGTGTCCCCTGCAGGCTGCTTCTCTTCTAACCAGATGAGCAGCAACTTCTCCACCTCCTCCAGAACAGCTGAGCGGTTCTTCACGATCCTGGTGACTCCCTTGGCTGCATCAGTCGCGAGGATCTTCTCCCTCATCTTCAGGATGGTCCCGATGGTCGATGGATTCCTCCCGTACTCCCTGGCGAGGTCTGTCACACGCATTCCACCGTCGTGCTTCTGGATGATCTTCATTTCCAGCGTAACCTTCTCCTTCTTCCCCTCGCCAGGCTCTGCAGCAGCAGTCTTCTTGGGTCCCATGGCAGCACAGCTCCTACCTTCGCAAACGCCCCCCTCCCAAAAAAAATCAGTGCTTCACCTATTTTCAAGAGAGATTTTTTCATTCTGAGATGTAGGTGTCCTGTTGTGTTGTATAAAGAGAACTGTGATCCAAATAGAATAAACATAAAATTATTAATCTCAGTTGCTTGGAAATTGCTTGAGTTTCATGTCACCCTCTGGGTTAGGAAACAGGTACCTACTTTGTCAACCATTGCAATCGTTAGAAATGAGAGCAGGTGTGTGTGTGTGTGGTGTGTGTGTGTGTGTGTGTGTGTGTGTGTGAAGAAAAGGAATAATTCCTTTTCACATTTTAGACTCCACTAACAAGGAAGTATCCTGACTCATATTATTTTATTTATCATTTCAATTAAAGCACATATTTCCTGCTCTTCAGCCACCAAATGTTAATCTGCAGGATTTAAAAAATCCATTTTTAAAACTATAGCATTCTTTAACGACAGTTTGTTGGTGGTCATTTATAACATTATATCAGTATAAGGATATAATAGAAGAATGCAAGAATGCCAATGAATCTGGTCAGGGTTCAAAAGTTTGCACTGAATTTCCCCACCTCCAGGAAGCCATGAAACTCAGACAATTTCCAGAGCTCAAAGGTTGAATTGCCTGAGTTTCATGGCATCCTGCAGGTGGGGAAACTCAGTGCATCCATAGGTAGGAGAGTGTTTCACTAAGGAAGACCCAGGGAACAAGGAAATGGGAGAGGTTTGGGTGGAATCTTTTAGTGGACCCCCCAGCTCCCATCAGCCCAGCCAGCAAGACCAATGGTCAGGGCAGGGTAGACCTGCAACATGAGGACAGCCTTGGCTCCCCAGCCGTGAGAAAGGGGCTCTTTCCTTGATAAACAGGAACCACTAGAAGGACTGGAGGACCATGAAACTATGAAGTACGTACTTTTCATTCCTGGCGAAGGGTGTCTGAGAAAAGACATACGGAGTTTCCTTATATAAGCCTTTTGGAGAGATGACCCCACTGATGAGAAAGTGTCCACGCCAGTAGTAATTGCGAGCATCCGTTTCATCCCTGACCAGATTCAAGGGGCATTTCGCCTTGTGGTTCCCGCAGACTCCAAAGGGCATCATGAGCAGCAGAAGCTGCAACAGAAGGAGCAGGGATCTCTTTCTGGCTCATGACTAATTACAAATTAACCCAACAATCCTTTGCGGTAGCCATATCAGCGTTTCAATGAGCCAGTTCGATATCGGGGACTCTGACGTTGTGCACTGGAGGACCCCAAGCTGGAAGAAAATCCTTGCTCCCCAGAGAGACGCCGGCTTGGACAGCCCCCTCAGCTTCAACTACGAAGCCTACGAGAGCAACTCCGACTGTAGCTTGCAGGTTGCAAGTCTGTCCCTGTTCAGTAGCCTTTCCTCCCTGTCTTCCCTGGATACCCTTTGGGCCTCGCTCAATGAGGTACATAGTAGACAGAGCAGGACGGAAGCCCTGCTGAGCTGGGTAACCCTGAGGCTGGGAAGGAGGAGGAGGAGGAAGTTGGCCAGCCGGTCAGGCCACCTTCTGGACCTGTTGTGAGCAAGGGGGCAGACAGGCAGGGGGCTCCTAAGGGCAGGCTATGCTTGCTGCCCCACTTGTCCTGATGGACCAGCCCCCCATGGTGCCAGGGCTGTAGGGCTTCCCTGGCTAGCGACTCAATGTGGGTTCCTCTCTCATTTTGGGCTGCTCTCTTTCTCCTCTCTCCCCACCATCACCTCTGGGGTCCTGTCTCTGAATCAGATGGCCATCCCACCTCTGCTTAAAAACCTCCAAGGAAGGAGAGTCCATGGTCGGATCCAGCTCCTTCTTTGGTCCTGGGGAGCAAAGTTCAGGCCAAACTTCCAACTTCCAAACACTCCCCTTGACTTCTGTCCAAAATGTTTTTCTCCAGCTCTGCACCTGCCGCTTGAGCCATTCAAGACTCCAGAAAGTTATTGTGCTGAAACTTATTCCACTTGGAATAATCAAAATTATAGTCATCTCATCTTCTGAAAGCTCAGGAGATATTTCTGGGGGTAGCACAAGCCTTGGAAAGCAACAACAGCATGGCAATATTAATTGCGCTGTGACTGGGAAAGAAAAAGTTGGTGCAAAGAATATTTCCTGTGTTGGAGACAGACTGAGTCAAGATGCAGAGCTGGCGAAAGAGGGGTGTGCCTGCCTTGTGCTTCCGAGCTCCGAAGGTAGAGTTGAAAACCACCCAGATTGGGAAAGCCCACCCAGTCTGGCCTTGCAAGAGTCTTTGGGTTCTTCTGCTTTAGCTCCTTGGCAGGTAAGAGGAGGAAGAGGCAAAGCCAGAATGAGATCCCTGCTCCTTCTATTGCTGTTTCTGCTGCTCATGATGCCCTTTGGAGTCTGCGGGAACCACAAGGCGAAATGCTCCTTGAATCTGGTCAGGGATCAAACGGAAGCTTGCAATTTCTACCGGCCTGGACACTTTCTCATCAGTGGGATCATCTCTCCAAAACGCTTTTATAGGCAACCTCCATATGTCTTTTCTCAGACACCCTTCGTCAGGACTGAGAGGTATATAAAATCATATGTGGGTGGGTTTCATGGTCCTCCAGTCCTTGTAATGGTTCCTATTTATCAAGGAAAGAGCCCCTTTCTCAGGGCTGGGGAGGCAAGGGCTGATGTTGGAGGACTACCCTGCCCTGACCATTGGGCTTGCTGGCTGGGGGTGATGGGAGCTGGGGGGGGGGTCTAGTAAAAGATTCCACCCAACCCTCTCCTATTTCCATGTTCTCTGGGTCTTCCTTAGGAAAACACTTTCCTACCTTTGATTCTGTGTTGCTTTTAGAAGAATGCAAGAATGTTAGTGAATCTGGTCAGGGTTCAAAAGGATTCACTGAATTTTCCCACCTGCAGGATGCCATGAAACTCAGGCAATTTCCCAGGCTCAAAGGTTTCATTCAATATTATTCAATTTGGACAATTCAGAAACTGTCGTTAAGGAATGTTATAGTTTTACAAATGGAATTTTAAGATCCTCTAGGTGACTTTTGGTGGCTGAAGAGCAGGAAAGATGTACTTTAATTGGAATGATGTATAAAATAATATGAATCAGGAGACTTCCTTGTTCGTGGAGTCAGGTCTCTAAAACATGAAAAGGAATTATTCCTTTTTTCACATACACAACTGGTCTCATTTCTAAGTAGTGAGATGTTTGATATTTCTTCACTTGGAATCCATAGGTACCTGTTTCCTATCCCAGAGGGAGGCATGAAACTCTAGCAATTTCCAAGCTGCCAAAATTATTTTATGTTTATTCTATTTGGATCATTTGTGAACAACCTTAGCCCAGTTCTCTTGACACAATACCACAGGATACCTACAGCCCACTATGGGCTACATTAAAGGTTTCCTCCTCCAATCTCAGCACTTTTTCCTTTCTTTCACTGTTTTAAAAAAATTAACAAAATATGTTTTATGGAATCGATGTCTTGAGCACACGAGCAAAGTCTGTCCCGGTAGGGAACTCCTCTTAACCTGCCATCTAACACTGCAGAAGGAAAGACATTTAGTCTGGCTTTGGTAAAAAGCCTTCGGTAGTTTGGTACTGTCAGGTTTTTGATGTAAGATGTTAACTTAAAGACATACCCATATTGTACTCCTACTGCCAGCGGACTACAGACTGTGTGTGATTGAGATCGCAAGTCACTGTGTGCATTATCCCATAATCTTTGCTTTAAAATCTTTTGGGCGCCTTCATAACCCAGGTTATACAGTTGGAGGGGAGACAGACCAATAGAGGTGGCTTTTTTAGCCATGGTTTTCTGCCATTTGCTGACAAATTCCTCATTGGTCAGGTGTTGGTACAAACCCTTCCCCAGATTAAACACTGAAATCCAGAGCCAATGTTTTAGGGCAGCCCACCACGCTTTAGTTGAAATTGGGCATTCACCAGCTTCTAACAGAAGTACAGAGTTGGGGACGCAGTTAGGTACCTGCAGCAGAGATCGTAGAAATTTTGCCTGAAAGCCATCTAGCTTTGGCAGGTCCCCATTATGCCAGACATTTGCTGCATACGGGAGTTGGGAAACGGGCTTTGCGTTGAAACACCTTAAGGCTGCTGGAACATATTTGCCACCCTTTGTGAAGAAGAATCTGAGTATGGCTAGCTTTGTAATCTCCACCTTTTGAAGGGAGGTTTGCCAATGGTGCTTCCAAGATTCTGTATGCTGGAATGTGAGCCCTATATAACTGAAGTATTTTATCTGTTCAAGGTTATGGCCATCCAGCACCCATTTAGACCGGGAAAATCTTCTTTCGAAGACTAAAATTTTCGATTTTTCATAATTAATGGATAAACCATTTCCAGAACAGTAATCAGAAAATTTCCTCAACAGATAATTCAAACCCGGTCTGGAACATGAGATGATGGCCGTGTCATCAACATATAACATCAAGGGGTCCTTCTCATTCCTATTTTTGGAATGTGTCCATCTGGGTCCATTAAGCTCTCTTCTAGGTCATTCAAGAATAGACAAAACGATGTGGGGGCCAAAATACAACCCTGTCTCACCCCCCTAGTCATCTCGATGCTGTTCGATAGCTGTCCCTGTTGACCGCATCGGACCTGCAGTTTGATTCCATTGTACAGGGCTTTTATGAGAAAGAGAAGTTGTTTGTCCTGCAAAATCAGACTTAATTTGGACCATAGCTGGGATCTGGGGATGGAGTCAAACGCTGATTTCAGATTCATGAAGGCCACAAAGAGTTTACCCTGTAGAGGCCTGGTATACTTCTCGGCTAGGAAGGACAGCATTAGACAGTGGTCTGTTGCTGAATGGTTCTCACGAAAAGCTGCCTGGGCTTCAGATAGCATATTGTGTTCATTTAGAAAAGTTGTCAGTTTGCTACTGAGGAAACGGGCATACAGTTTCCCAATTATTAAGAGCAGGCTAATTGTCCTATAATTGGAAGGTACATTTGGGTGGCCTCTCTTAAAGATTGGAACTACTATAGCATGTTTCCAGCTATATGGTACCTTCCCCGAGTTATTTACTACCATAAAACGTGCTGCCAGAAGCGGAGCCCACCAGTGCTGGTTTGATGTGATCAACTCTGCTGGGATAAAGTCTTTCCCTGGAGCCTTTCCGCTCTTCAGATTCCCAATTAATGTATGGACTTCCTCCACAGTAACCGGCCTCCAATTAGGGAGCAGTGACAATTCTGCCCTGCCATCCTCCTGGAAGCTGGAAGGGAGGTTTGGATTTTCCATAAATATATTTCTGAAATGGTTCTCCCAAATCTGAGCTGGAATTACACAGCTGGGGGCTGAAGAACTATTTTTCATTGAGTCGGAGACTAGTTGCCAAAAGAGTTAATTTCATTGTTTAGTGAGGCATTCAATAGCAGGGACCAGGAATTTTGTTCGGACTGCCTTTTTTTTTTGAGGCCAAAAGGGCTTTATACTCTTTTTTTGATTTTGAAATAAGATTGAGGTAAGTAGTTTAATCCAGTGTTTCTATAGGCCAAATAAGCGTTCCTTAAGGCTTCCTTCTTTGTGCGGCACTCTTGGTCAAACCAACCGCGCCCTTTAGCAGTGCATGGCTTGCCGGCTGAGTTTATGTTGACAGAGACCACATCCTGCAAGGACTCAATGAGATTTTCGTAAGCCGTCAGGGAGGAGTCTATTGATAAATTGCTTATTATAATTGATCTTAACTTAATTGCAGTTTGTGAATTCAATCTATTCTCAACTGCAATTGCTATCTCAGGTGTCCATTTTTTCCTACGCAATGCTGGATCATTTGCTTTATCTATATCCTCATGTTCTATGTAAGAGCACTGAATTGAGTTTTGGCCAGTAGTGGAGATGATTAGAGGTAGGTGGTCGCTTTCAGTCCTATTATCTATGGTGAATTTTAAAATTGATTCGAAGGCCTCTCTGTTAGTGAGACAGCAGTCTACTATGCTAGCTCCATTTGTATTTATGAATGTATACTCGCCTTCTCTGTGCCCGGGGAATGCCCCATTAGCAATGATGAGGTCAAGACTTATTTGTAAAAAAAGCCAGGCAGAATCCAGCATAGTTGATTTGGCAATCTTTCGAATGTCTACGAGGGGGTGGGTTTAGAAAGAGGGCACTATTTTCCTTTAGATCTCTTAATATTGGGAATTTTATTTCCAGGCTAACATCATTTGAGCCTATTATGGCATTCATATCTCCCGTTAGGTAAAATGCCGATCCAGGGTACCTAATTTGTAGGGAATAAAGGAAACTATGGAATTTACGCCACGTGCTCTCAATCTGTGTTTGCACTGTATATGGTGGGATATAAGCTTAAACAAGAAGATACTCTTGGATTCCAGATGCAAAGTCATCCCCAGTGCCAGCTGCTCGAAAACTGAGCACTCAGTAACCTGTGACGCCAACTGAGTGGAAACCAGAGTTACTAGGCCCCCCCTCGGTCGTCCCCTTCCGAGCGGTTTAGAGGCCTTGATTTCATAGGCGTCGTAACCGTCGAGAACTATGTTATCAGTTGCCCAAGTTTCCTGCAGCATTCTTATGTCAAAACCCGTTATATATTCACGAAATGGCTCGTCCCCTAGTTTGTTAGCCCAACCCGCTATGTTCCATGAGATAATGTTAAGGCTGCACGTTTCATAACTGGCTTGGCTTCATTGTGGTGGGGAAATTGTTATCAGTTCTCCCACTACTTCGGTAATGATGCAACCGTTCTTAGGATATGCATGGTGTTGTTGTTCTCGGGGTTGAGTTGCAACATTTTCCCGATTTCCCGGCATCGACGGTCTTATCTGAATTGCTGGGACCATTGGGAGGTCTTCGTCAAAGACAATTAAATCTGTCTCTGGCTTTCTATGTGTCCCATTTCCCTTGGGAGGGGCGTCACTTGGCATTGGCTGATCAGATTCCAGCTGGGGTAGAGAGTGGTGAAATTCTGGATCTACCAAAGGCGTAATGGAGTGTCCTATCTTTGAATTATCTAGGTTGGGCTGTCGTTCTTTGTGTGTTTGGCCTTTTTGCTGTGACGTTTTCCTCTCCAAGGGAGTGTTACAGCTGGGTTCACCGCACATATTCATCTTTGACGGCCCTTCCGAATGAATCATGGCCCTATGGCGAAAGCCCTTCGGCAGAGAGGGCGTTGATTGCTTGGGGTCGGTCCGGCTATACAACAAGTTTGGCAGTAGTTGTTTTCGTTCTGTGTCTTTAAAAACACGCCTCAAATCAATATTATAGTCCTGTAAAAGGGCCCTATATTTCAGTAGCATTTTAGGGGTAGCTGAGTCAGAAAATGTCAGCATGAGTCTAGTGTGCTGAGGGTCCGTGCAAAGCAAGGTTATCGCGATCAGAGTGTTGCAATGGATATTTAGTAAAAGCTTAAAGTTTCTCTTCACACTGTCGATTGATTTCCAGTAAGGCAGCATACCATTAAAAGGATATATATCGAGAGCTACTTGAGTACTTTGTAGGATCAGGTCCCTACTTTCGCTTTTGTTGGTTTTAGTATTTGTAGTCTCTCGGTTATCAAGTCCAGACCGGTTACACCCCTGTACGCGATGGTCTTTAGTACTGAGTGAGCTATTTTTGGCTGCCAGGAGCACCAACTCCGTCAGGAGATACTTTACCTTTTCTAATTTGATGTTAATTTCCTCCACTGTTCTTGCAGTCAGCAGGGAGTGGTCCGCAAGTATTTCCGCATAGAGCAGTGCCCCCTCAGATGGTAGTTCATGAGCGCTCATCTCAGCATTCTCCCCTGGGTGATCTCCACCCATTAAAGCATCCCCACCGACCTGGGAATGAGTTCTATTTGATGTAGTAGGTTCTGAGTTCTGTGCTCTTGCAAAATTGTCCATTTTACTCTGCTTGCCCTTCTGCTATGGGCTCACATGTGGAGATGAGGCCGGTCGTTTCTTTTTCCTAGGCATTTCCCCAGAGATAGAGCTGCTACTAATTTCTGCTGTAAATCAGGAAGCTCGGCGTCTTCCCACGATAGGGCGTCTAAACTCCACTCCTGCTGATAAGTAGTGTCTCTAAGACTTTTAACTCAAGCCCTTGACTCAAGCTTTGTAAATATAATAGCTGCCAAATGACAAAGATAAAATACTGAGGCTGATAAAAGCTAATAAAAAACTGATAAAAATAATAAAAACAGCATCAACTGGTGCGGAGCTCAAGTCGACGCTACCACTAATGACGACGCCATCTTTGCGCTTTTTTAATACAGACCTCAAGTGTGTCCTCATTGGTGGAGTCACTGATCCAAACATGGGCAAAATTATAGATTTTACCACACGCTCAAATCTGAAAGCCACCAGGCCTCATTTGTAACTAAAAGGGGACTGAGGTATTTGGTGCTTCTCCTCGTTCAGTCAAATGGTCTCTTATCTACCTATAATCTAGCCCATTGGAAGAAGCCAAAGACCACTGCAGCAAAAGCAACCTATGAAACAGCTTCCCAGTATATCACACATTTTGAGGGGCGCCTTCATTTCTTACTCATAGAACACAGTAGAATAGAATCATAGATTGCAGAGATGGAAGGAACCCAGAGGAATCTCACCTGAAGCATCCATGACACATGGTCACCTTCCGAGGGAGTCTGTTCCACTGTTGAACAGCTCTGTGTGCTGTTTGCATCAAAGTTCCGGTCATGGAGCAGAAATCTCCAAATATTTGTTCTATGTTGGACAGGAAAAGGTTTGATATTAAAGCAATAAGATAAATAAATACTAATCTTTGTGGATCATATAATGTTTCCTCCCTCCCATTAATATGAATATGTTTCACTCTTTTTAAATAATTCATTTATTGCAGGGAGTCACCTAGGTTAACCTGGTACATGTTGTCCTTCCTTTTCACCATCCAAGAGATCAACCAGGATCTCAGGCTCTTACCCAACATCACCCTGGGCTACAACATCTATGAGAACTATTTCGATGCAAGGATGACTTCGGACGCCATGCTAGAGCTGCCTGCAGGCAGTGGATGCAATATTCCCAATTATCACTGTGGAGAACAGAATCCCCTGCTGGCTGTTCTTGAAAGAAGCAACACTTTCATCTCAAGAGTGATTTCAGCCTTGTCAAAATCCCACAGGTAAGTAGTGGGAGAGCATGGAGGGACAGAGAATTTCAACTGCGTAAAATACTACTTTCTCTTTGGAGGGGTCAAGCAGGGATATTTTTTAAAATGGGAAAATCCTGAGCTATGGACCCAACATCCCTTTTTCAAAACTGAGCCTTCACCAACTTGACACCTCCAGATGTTTCAGACTAAAACTCCCATCAGCCTCAGCCAGCAGAGATTTAGATATCAGTCATTTCAGATAATTAAATATCTGTTATTCTGAAAGTAAAATAAATTGCTGATGTCAGGGGTTCAGAGGGAGAGACACAGGAGGGGGAGCAAATGGAGAGTGAGGAGGAGGAGTCCGAGGGGGGTGCAGGCAGTGACAGTGGCCAGAGTTACTCCACAAGCCTCTCTAGCGAATCGGAGGACTCACAGAGGGGAGCGCCGATGGCCAGAGCAAGGGGGGCTCCAGGGGGGAAGCCCCAGGAGGAAGGGGCCAGTGGGGAGTCCCTGAGCAGCAGTTGGAAATCAGGACCAGCTTCCCCACCAGAGCGCAGTGGGGAGGGGGAGTCCCAGGAATCGGGACCAGTGCTCTCACCACCAGCGGGAGGAGAGGAGTCAGGTTTGGTCACGCCCACATCAGGAAGCGGGGAAACGGTCAGGAGGAAGGTTACCGGCTGGGCGCGCGCGCCAAGTTCAAATGTACAGGCGAGCGGCACAGCAGGGAGCCCGGGTAGGGAGCCAGGTCCTAAACCCCGCCGGAAGGAAGGGGAAGACCAAGGGGGGTCAGCGTCAGAGGAGTCCAGGAAGGAGGAAACCCCAGAGGGCAGAAGGACCCAGCGAAGGAAAGAACAGCGTAGGAGGTGGAGCCGGGCTAGGATCTTAAACTGGTGTGGGAGGAGCAGTGAGTCAGAGGGGACTTAGCCGATCTAGAGTCAAGACGTGGGTCTGCGCGCCCAGAGCTTTGAAATGGAAACTAAACTTCAATAAAGACTTTTGTATATTACATCCACTGGGCGTGGGTCTTCTGTGAGCTGGGACCCAGAGGCAGTCCTGACAGCTGATCTTTTGCTTTCCTTGCTAGATCAGTTATGGCTTCACTGCCCAGTTTCTTGAAGGTAAAACCCTGTTCCCTTTTGTCTACCGGATGACTCCCAAAGAGGAAAGTCAGTACCAGGGGATTATTGAATTGCTCCTGCATTTTGGATGGACGTGGATTGGCCTCTTCGCTCCAGACAATGACAGTGGAGAAAGATTTGAGAGCGCTGTGAAACCTCTGATGCTCAGCAAAGGGATCTGCATTGCTTTCTCAAAAAGAGTACCAGAAAAAGATCTATATCAATTTATCAGGCCTGGGGAACCTTTTTTCCTATGGAGACAAGTTGGGGTATTTGTTGCCTATATAACCAATGAAGAGGGTATCATAATCCTCATGGTACTGCACGATTTCTATGAGAAGGAAATAGGGGCGAAAGTCTGGATCACAACAGCTTTGCTAGAATTCAGATTTGGCTTTCCCCTCCCTCCAAATATATTCCAGCACCTCCATGGTTCTCTGTCCTTTGCAATTCAGACTGGAATAAGGAGCAGCAAAGGTGACAAATATAAATTGCAGACCAAACCTCGGGATTATTTCAATCAAGCATTTCAGTGTTCATATTCAAAGCATCAGTTGTCCATGAAAGGCAGGATAAGATGCAGAGAGGAGGAGAACCTGCAGCCATTGCTCCAAGGGGACCATGAGAAAGTCCTGTCTGATGACAGCTATAGCACTTACATCACTGTTCAAGCTGTGGCTCAGGCCTTGCAAGCTTCGCTTTCCTCGAGATCCCAGAGGAGGCTGATGGTGGAGGAAGGAGAGCAATGGGGACCCCAAAGGCTACAGCCTTGGCAGGTATTTCCTTCCCCTTTTTGCAAACTACAGTCCACACAGATGCTGATCTTGACTGGGGATAGACCTGTAAAATATCATAGTTACTATTAGTATTAGTAATAGTAGCATACCACCCAACATTTCTCAGATGAAAATAGAGACGGCCCATTCCATAATGATAATCTTACAGTTTATACCCAGGGCTTTTTCAGGGGGGAACTCCTCAGAACTCAGTTTTGGCACCTCTCAGGTGGGTGCCATTGCCATTCTCAGAGGGAGGTGTTCTTGGTGAGTTCCGGCACCTTCCTTTCTAGAAAAATAGCACTGTTTATACCCCACACATCTTCTTCAGTTGCCTCGGCACTCTGGGCATCTCCCAACATAAAGAAATTCATACTAAAATATAAAAAAACTAAAAATTCCTGATATAGGATTGGACGCCCTGTGGGTTGGATAACTCCACATCTGCCAACATTTCTCCAATGAAAATAGCAACATTCTAAGGAAAAGTGGGAAATTCTAAGGAAAAACTGTCTCTAATTCAGGGACATCCCTGGAAAATTGGGGCCCTTGCAGGGTCCGTAGTAATAGAAATGTCTGAATAGGAATTCCAGTCTACATGAGATACACGCAGGCCCCAAATCAGAAGAGGTTGAAGTGAGTAGGACTGAGATATCCATCTTGGCTTCAAGGTTTCTCAGTGCTGGTGCTTTCCCCTGTCATACCAGTTTCACCCTTTCTTAAGAGAAATCCAGTGTCTGAATACTTCCAGAGGCAGGCTGTGCTTGGATGAGAACTGGCAGCGACCAGCGGACTTCGCTATTGTGAACTGGGTGATGTCTCCCAATAAGTCTCGTGGCCTTGTGATAATTGGGAATATAAGGAGAGAGACGTCTGCTAGCATAAAGTTCACCATTAACCCAGAAGCCATTGAGTGGAACAAGAAATTCAATAAGGTAGGGTAAATCACAGAGGGAGAAGGCGAGGAGATCCTGAATATGCTTTTCCTTGAACAACTGCTGCAAAATGGCTATATCAGGTTGATCAATGATGTCTTGACCGTACAATAACAGCTGCAACCACCACTCCTTCTTTCCACAGCAGCTGAGATAGGAGGGGAATTTGGGGTGCTCAAAGAAAGGATAGAGCCCAGAGGTCCTCAGAGAAGACACCATCTATTTCCGAGCCAGACTGAGAATTTAAGAATTCTGGACAGAATCTTTAACCGAATGGACTACGTAGATAAGAAGAAAAGGGAAGGCCCCTAATAAAAGTGAACTATTGGGCTTTCATACATGCAGAAGGATGGAAAGGAATTTATTTTAGAAATGATAATTACTGATTTATTGTTGATTTTTTAATTTGTGTACTCAGTTCACTTGTAGATGTTGCAAATGTTAAACTATTGTACGTGCAGGAATTGAGAAGTGCACAGCTGTTGGTGAAGGATGAGAAGTTAAAAACAAACGAACCCTATTGTAATATAAGGTTAATGTTAAGGAATGGCACGTGAACTAGAAATAATTAGGGAAATAAATCAGCGATAAGAGGAAACCTTGCAGAATGAGGAAACCAATATTTGGAAAAGTCATATTAAATTTGTCTTAATTAGTGATTGAGAGATTATTCGAATCCTGAACTTTGGGGAAATCACATTTCAGACTCCATTGCCATTTTCTTTGAAGATTTATTAAGCAGGGAAGCAGGTAAATGGAGAAGAGGAAAGAGAGTTCTGTGGTGCAAACCTCAGTTGTCCTGAACTAATTATGAAGAACAAGATATTCTGGTCACCCCAATGGTCAGTGGGGGGTTGAAAGGACCCTGATGAGGGGTCAAAGGCTGCATTCCAGAGATCCATTTGAATTCACCCTATGTGTGAATTAAGGTGGAGGTAAAGGGACCCCTGACCATTAGGTCCAGTCAGGGCCGACTCTGGGGTTGCGGTGCTCATCTCACTTTACTGGCCGAGGGAGACAGCGTACAGCTTCTGGGCCATGTGCCCAGCATGACTAAGCCGCTTCTGGTGAACCAGAGCAGCGCACTGAAATGCCGTTTACCTTCCCGCTGGAGAGAGACCTACTTATCTACTTGCACTTTGATGTGCTTTTGAACTGCTAGGTTGGCAGGAGCAGGGACCGAGCAACGGGAGCTCACCCCGTCACGGAGATTCGAACCGTCAACCTTCTGATCGGCAAGCCCTAGGCTCTGTGGTTTAACCCACAGCGCCACCCGCGTCCCTATGAGTGAATTACATACCCACAAATACTCCTAACTGTTCCTCTTTGTTGCACCTTCTTGTCTTTCTGGGTAGGCCGTACCTCGTTCCAGGTGTACAGAAAGATGTTGACCTGGATATGCCAAGGTGGTTCTAGAAGGAAAGCCCGTTTGCTGCTATGCTTGTGCTCGGTGTGCGGAAGGGACCTTCTCTGCCCAGGAAGGTGGGTGACTCCAAGGGGGAAGGTATTTCTGGAGAGAGTAAACACAGGGCAGTAATCCAGTCTCAAACACTTTTTGTGAGATTTCTGCAGACATTGGGGAATGTGGCTCCTTCCTCAACGTCTTTACAATCACCTTCATTACATCCTGGAAGAGAGTTGAAAGGAATGACCATAAGGAAGAAATCTCTAGGATTTCTTCAAAATGTAATCGAGTTCAGATCATTAGGGATGTAAGTGATGCTGCAGCCACTCTTTTTCCTCTTCCCCAGATGCAGAACATTGCACCAAATGCTCAGAAGATCAGTATCCAAACAAGGACAGAGATCAATGTGTCCCCAAGAGTATCGTCTTCCTGGCTTATGGAGAATATTTGGGAATGGTGTTAGCTTCCGTTGCCCTCTTCTTTTCTATAACAGCAGGCATTGTGTTGGGAATCTTCATTAAATACAAGGAAACTCCCATAGTCAAAGCCAACAACCGGGACCTCTCCTACATCCTCCTCGTCTCCCTCCTGCTTTCCTTTTGGTCCTCCTTCCTCTTCATCGGGCGCCCAAGGAAAGAGACCTGCCTTCTCCGACAAACGGCCTTCAGCATCATCTTCTCAGTTGCTGTTTCTTCTGTCTTGGCAAAGACCATCACGGTGGTGCTGGCCTTCCTGGCCACAAAGCCCGGGAACAGGGTGAGGAGATGGCTGGGCAAGAGTCTGGCCAACTCCATTGTCATCTCCTGTTCTGGGGGGCAAGTTCTCATCTGCAGCATCTGGCTGGGCTCTTCTCCCCCATTCCCAGAGCCCGACATGCGCTCCCAGGTGGGAGAGATCGTCCTGCAATGCAACGAAGGGTCTGTGGCCATGTTTTACGTTGCCCTCGGCTACCTGGGCTTCTTGGCTGCCACCTGCTTCACGGTGGCTTTCCTAGCCAGGAAGCTGCCTGGCTCCTTCAATGAAGCCAAGCTGATCACCTTCAGCATGCTGGTCTTCTGCAGTGTTTGGGTGTCTTTTGTGCCCACCTACCTGAGCACCAAGGGCAAGTACATGGTGGCCGTGCAGATCTTCTCTATGTTGGCCTCCAGTGCTGGGCTTCTGGGCTGCATCTTCCTTCCCAAGTGCTACATTATTGTGCTGAGGCCTGATCTGAACACAAAGGAGCACCTGACAACCAGAAATCAAGGGGCATCTGATTCTTGAAATAGTCCATGTTCCCAATGCCCAGAAGTGCTTAAAGGAAACACAGCTACTCATCCATGTTGCTCCTTCTCCACCTCTGACAGAGATTGTGTTCATTCTTAGCCCAGGTTTTAGGAAATTCTGTTGACATGAACAGTAAGATGGGAGGAAATGTTTTGCTACCTTGCTTTGCCAACGACTACAATGAGTCCTGGTCTACTGCCCTTAGTTTGTAAACTATTTTCTTTTAATAATTTTGTGCTTGGGGAATTTATATTTATCTGACAACCAGATAGGCCGGGGGGAGAGAGGAGTTAGGTTTTTTAGTCTGTTTTGTCAGGACTACCTATTAACCATATCAATTCTGATATTCAACAATAGTTTCTAGTTATGTCATTTCTAGATATTCAAATACCTGTGCTCCATTTTCTACATATATGCTGTATCATTCATAAGCTCACTTCACATCATTCCATTTTCCTAAACTTTGTATATTAATAAATTGAGAAATTCATTTAAGTTCTCTTCTGTCGTTTGTTGGTTTAATTTCTGTATTCTGTAAGCTCTGCTCCCTGTTCCAAAGAGTAGCAACTGACCTTAGCCAAGGCTTGACTGGAGTACAATGGATTTTATTGCGTTGTCCAGAATATGACACATCATGCACTGATGTTGAGTGGATCACCAGATTACGAGTGAGCCAGCAACAAGTTTAGCATTGGAGGGAATCAATGAGACAAAGCCAGATAGTTGTATTCCCTGCCTGCCAAACCTTTTAAGAGGAGGCATCTTATGCTCAGTCAGGAAGGAAGAGCGAGAGGCCTCCTCCTCCTCCAACTCAGGTTCCTCCCATTCAGGTCCTCCTCCTCCAACTCAGGTTCCTCCCATTCAGGTCCTCCTCCTCCAACTCAGGTTCCTCCCATTCAGGTCCTCCTCCTCCAACACAGGTTCCTCCCATTCAGGTCCTCCTCCTCCAACTCAGGTTCCTCCCATTCAGGTCCTCCTCCTCCAACTCAGGTTCCTCCCATTCAGGTCCTCCTCCTCCAACTCAGGTTCCTCCCATTCAGGTCCTCCTCCTCCAACACAGGTTCCTCCCATTCAGGTCCTCCTCCTCCAACACAGGTTCCTCCCATTCAGGTCCCCATTTATAGAGCAAAACCAAGATCAGATGGGCAAGTGAAAATAATTGACAGAACAGCCACTGATGAAGCATTTAGAATAGGTTAATTAGCCAAGATTGCATCCTACTTAAACTTTCATCACTTTAAATTGGTGGAAACTCTCATTCTTATTGCGATTCAAACTGTAGAATTCCAATGAAGGGTGCAATATAAAATTAATAAATAAAGGTCCTAAGAAAGCTGACTAGTTTATGTATGTCTGCAACCACAGCAGCTAGAACTTTATATGCACAGAAATGGAAAGAGTTCCCCACCAAAGAGGAATGGCTTATGAAACTGGTGGAATATGCTGAAATGGTGAAATTACCTGCTAAAATTACCATCCAAAATTACCATCCATAATGATGGATTGTTTAAGGAAGAATGGAGACCATGGACATATTATCTGTCAAACCATCATCCATACATGAAGTCAAAGGCAGAGGATTATTGAAATACGACATATGGGGCTTACATAATAAAAGCATATATATTTTAAAACATCTGATAAAAAGGAGTAATAAAAACAAACATTGAGAAAGGAGAGGTGGGGAGTCAAGAAGAAATTATGTATTTATTTTTACCAATTGTATAAGAAGAAAGGTGTTTTGGAATATCTATGGAGACTTTATTAAATTTATTGTTATAAAAAATATATTTTCGTTAAGGATCCACCCAGATTCTTAGGAAGTTGAGGTAATTTGAGTCTGTTTTATTATTTTAACTTTTTGTATGTCCTGAAGTAAGTTTGTAAACTTTTTATGATTGTTACATAAAGCGCTTTGGGAGTTATTGGCCTAACCCTGTGGTACGTGGATTTTATGCAAGAGATGAAATGAGTAAGTAAGAAAGAAGTAAATATTAATAAATAAATGGATAAAGAATAATAAAACTGCTAGAATGCTAGCCTGGTGCAACGGGCTTGGCGCCTCAGTTTCCGCTCGCGCCGAAGTGCCTGCTCTTTCTTACATATATTGCCCCCACCTCACTGAACAACCCTTAAAACCAAGGCTAACTATCCCAGAGTATTCTGTAGGGGACCTGGGTGTGGGGGATAACCAGTGAGCTGGAGTCTCAAGCAGATGTTTTTCAAATAACAATAAAGATTTATTTTTAAACAAGGTAGTATAATACAAGTGGAGAAACTTAGGTTACTCCAATAATAATACGCTACTTCAATTCATTTTCACAGGTTTCAGCTTTATAGTTTGGTTCCTTTCTAAGGTGGTACTTTCCTTCAGTTAAAGATAAAGGGACCCCTAACAGTTAGGTCCAGTCGCGGGCGACTCTGGGGTTGCGGCGCTCAACTCGCTTTATTGGCTGAGGGAGCCAGCGTTTGTCCGCAGGTCATGTGGCCAGCATGTCTGGTTCATGTGGCCAGCATGACTAAGCCGCTTCTGGAGAACCAGAGCAGTGCACGGAAACATCGTTTACCTTCCCACTGGAGAAGTACCTATTTATCTACTTGCACTCTGATGTTCTTTCAAACTGCTAGGTTGGCAGGAGCATGGACCGAGCAACGGGAGCTCACCCCGTCATGGGGATTTGAACCGCCGACCTAGGCAAGCCCTAGGCTCTGTGGTTTAGACCACAGCACCACCCGCGTCCCTCTTTTCCTTCAGTTACCCACCCCTTTAACAAATCCAGCTCCTGAAGGAGTTTCAGTAACAGTCTTAAGGGTTCACCACACACACCCTTCCTTCACTGGGTTTTGGGAGTCTCTTCTTTCCTCAGAAGAGTCTCTCCCCTCCAGACGAGTTTGAGACCTATGTAGACCTCAGCTCCTACTTCTGTCTCACCCTCAGTCTCCCAGCAAGATCTGGTCCTATTACTCCCGCAGGACACTACACTCACACGCTACACTCAGTCCTTCACTGTACAGCGGAGTGGATGTTTTCTCCAGAACCTCCTCAACACTCGTTGTATTTCAACCTGACTCCTATCCTATCTCCCTATCTAACTCCCAACCTCCTTCCTCAACCAGCTCAACTCAACCAACCACACCACCCTCAACAGCCCAACTCCCTGTCTCCCTCCAACGCCTCTCTTTTTAAACTCTCCCTCCTGGAACCTCAGCCAGTCAGAGGCTGCCGTTCTTTCACCATTTGCTGGCAGCAGATAAAAGTAAAAAAGAAATACTTATGGAACCAACTTTTCCGTCACACCTGGCTTCTGCACACGCAATTGTTTATAAGTAGAGAAGTTTCTGCTCAAAGACGAGGAGCAAGTTGGCTCCATGTGCAACAGAAGCTCTCCTTCCGCAGAACATGTCGAAGGGGAAGGGAGAGTCGAAAGTTCAAAGCAACATTTCTCCCTTCAACCAACCCCAGAGAGCTTCCCTCTGTTGGAGAAGCCTTTCAAAGATGGGGTGGAAATTCACTTGAAGTGGCTTTGAAGCCACCAAGGCGCTACTTCCCTTCCAGGGGAGAACCAGAAGGGAGCAGCAGGAATCAAGCAGCCCAGACCCACCCAAAGTGGCCAGAGGGTGGGCTTGAGAAAACCCTCCCCATCGCAGGCTCCACCAGTCTCTGTCTCTAGCAGCCTCCAGGAAACAAGATTCCACCACCATGTATCCCGTTCACAGTAATGAGGATTCTCAGCATTCTCCATTTATTCCTTCATATTTATTTACTTGTTGAATCTATATATCGCCCTATGGCTGGAGGCCTCAGGGTGGTTCAGAGAGCAAAATCAAAATATAAAACCACAATATATATAATCAAAATAAAAAAACTACTACCCAATAACAGCCTCTGCCCTCCCCCCAAAACCCTACATTTTAAAAGAGTTCGGATGCCTGGGATATGATGCCAGGACTTCTTCATCTGGCTGTTGTCCATACCTGACTCTCCCACCTCTTCTTAAAACCCCCCAATGAATCATAGAATGGGAGACTTGGAAAGGGACCCCAAGGTCCTCTAGTCCAACCCTCTGCAATGCAGGAATCTCAGCTAAAGAATCCCAACAGATGGCCATCCAAAATCTGCTTCAAAACCTCCAAGGAAGGAGAGTCCATGGTCGGATCCAGCTCCTTCTTTGTGGTCTTGAGCAAAGTTCAGGCCAAACTTCCAACTCCCAAACACACCCCTTGACTTCTATCCAACATGTTTTTCTCCAGCTCTGCACCTGCCACTTGAGCCATTCAAGACTCCAGAAAGTTAGTGTGATGAAACTTATTCCACTTGCAATAATCAAAATTATAGTCATCTCATCTTCTAAATGCTCAGGAGATATTTCTGGGGGTAGCACAAGCCTCGGAAAGCAACAACAGCATGACATTATTAATTGTGCTGTGTCTGGGAAAGAAAAAGTTAGTGCAGATAATATTTCCTGTGTTGGAGACAGACTGAGTCAAGATGCAGAGCTGGCGAAAGAGGGGTGTGCCTGCCTTGGGCTCCTAGCTCTGAAGGTAGAGTTGAAAACCACCCAGATTGGGAAAGCCCATTCATGTTGCTCTTGCAAGAGTCTTTGGGTTCTTCTGCTTTGCCTCCTTGGCAGGTAAGAGGAGGAGGAAGAGGAAGAGCCAGAATGAGATCCCTGCTCCTTCTGTTGCTCCTTCTGCTGCTCATGATGCCCTTTGGAGTCTGCGGGAACCACAAGGCGAAATGCCCCTTGAATCTGGTCAGGGATCAAACGGATGCTCGCAATTACTACTGGCCTGGACACTTTCTCATCAGTGGGATCATCTCGCCAAAACGTTTATATGAAGAAACTCCATACATCTTTTCTCAGACACCCTTCGCCAGGATTGAAAAGTATGTACACAGTTTCATGGTCCTACACTCCTTATAATGGTTCCTATTTATCAAGGAAAGAGCGCCTTTCTCAGGGCTGGGGAGCAAAGGGCTGATGTTGCAGGACTATCCTGCCCTGACCATTGGGCTTGCTGGCTGGGGGTGATGGGAGCTGGGGGGGGGGGGTCTAGTAAAAGATTCCACCCAACCCTCTCCTATTTCCATGTTCTCTGGGTCTTCCTTAGGAAAACACTTTCCTACCTTTGATTCTGTGTTGCTTTTAGAAGAATGCAAGAATGTTAGTGAATCTGGTCAGGGTTCAAAAGGATGCACTGAATTTTCCCACCTGCAGGATGCCATGAAACTCAGGCAATTTCCCAGGCTCAAAGGTTTCATTCAATATTATTCCATTTGGACAATTCAGAAACTGTCGTTAAGGAATGTTACAGTTTTACAAATGGAATTTTAAGATCCTCTAGGTGACCTTTGGTGGCTGAAGAGCAGGAAAGATGTGCTTTAATTGAAATGATGAAAAAAAATAATATGAATCAGCATACTTCCTTGTTCACGGAGTCAGGTCTCTATAATGTGAAAACAAATTATTCCTTTTTTCACATACACAACTGGTCTCATTTCTAAGCAGTGAGATGTTTGATATTTCTTCACTTGGAATCCTAGGTACCTGTTTCCTATCCCAGAGGGAGGCATGAAACTCAAGCAATTTCCAAGATGCCAAATTATTTTATGTTTATTCTATTTGGATCATTTGTGAACAGCCTTAGCACAGTTCTCTTGACACAATACCACAGGAGACCTACAGCCCACCGTGGGCTACATTAAAGGTTTCCTCCTCCAATCTCAGCACTTTTTCCTTTCTGTCACTGCTTTTAAAAAAAAAAAAAAAAAATAGAAGCGTTTTAAGAAACTCTTGAAAATGGGTGGATTTTTATGGGTAAAAGCAGGAACGATATGCTTCAAATAAAATGGTTATATAAAATAACCAGGGGGTGTCCTCATTGGTGAAGTCACTGATCCAAACATGGGCAAAATTATAATTTTACCACACACTCAAACCTGAAAGCCATCAGGCCTCATTTGTATCTAAAAGGGAACTGAGGTATTTGGTGCTTCCCCTCCTTCAATAAAATTATCTCTCATCTAGCTATACTCTAGCCCCTTGTAAGAAGTCAAAGACCAATGCAGGAAAAGCAGGCTTTGCAGCAACTTCCCAGTATGGATTGGATTGATCTTTATTACGGCCATTGGCCCATCACACGGCAGTTTCCCATACCACCATAATGTACTTGAACCTCCAAATTTAAAACCTCCAAAACTTACAAAAAACAGACAAGAACCAAAGCAAAACAAAAACAAAAGACCAACATCATACATTACAATAAATTTGTAACATAAACATCGCCCTCTGCTCATAAATTAATAGAAGACATCAATGGTGATAATACCTAATTACATCCTAAAACATAGATCATGGTTTAAAGGGATTATCCGAGCCACACAAGAGTCCGTTTCTCTTCTTTAGGGATAGGACGCTGATCAAGAATCTGGCAACCATGAGTGATCTTAGGGGGTCATCATCATTTAATAGATATCTCAGTTTGGCTTCAGTTGTATCATCGGCAATTCCCTTAAGATATTGAGCAAGAAACTTGCTGGCCGATAAGTGAAAAGCACAATCAAGAATTATGTGATGCAACGATTCCGGTGCCCCACAATTACAATCACATAAGAGCGATATCTGTCCATTGGAGAATCTATTTCTCAGCACGTTTGATGGGAAGGTGTTGAATCTTGCCTTTACAAAGGCATATCTATGAGCCGAAGAAGTTAAGGAATTCAAATAGTTTGGGAGCCTTAAGAGGGGTAATAAACCAAGGTTTAGAGGTGAGCAGGTACCGTTGCCCAAGACCATTTTCTGCTGCAAGTCCATCTCCTCTAGTTTACAGGTTACTGTTCTTTTAGCTGGAACTATGTCCTGCTCTAGTAGTTTGGATGGGGAGATTCCCATTGCTGTAATTTTCAGCTGTAAATTTTTTACCCATGGGCTCTGGAAATCATCTCTCCACATACATTGTATCAAGTACAAGTTTGGGAGATTGTGCCATAGAGATAACCAGTGACAAAGTATGTGCTTCCACAGAGCGTTTTCCAGGGATACAGTGTTAAGTTCCATGCGTAACGCTGTATTACTTACACAGTTGGGCAGTTTCAATATCCCTCTTAAAAACTGATTTTGAATAGCCTCTAGGTGAGATAGATTGACAAAAGTCCCCCAAATTGAGATGGCATAAGCAATTGTCGGAATCACCTTGGCCTTGAAGACTTTCAACGCCGATGGGATATGAAGGGCCCCATCGGTGAAGAAGAATCGCAAGATCGCCAAGGAGATAGCTTTGGCTCTATTTGTAACATAGGCTACATGGGCCTTCCATCTAAGGTTATGTTGTAACCAAACTCCCAAATATTGGAATTTATAGACTTGTTCGATGGCTCTCCCATCAATTTTCCAATTATGGAGTTTCCGGCTCTTTGAGAAAACTAGTATCTTAGATTTCCCATAATTAATTGTAAGGGAATTTGCGTTACAATATGATCCAAAAATTTTCAAGGCCCTCCTGAGACCTACTCTAGAAAAGGAAAGGATGACTGCGTCATCCGCATATAGTAACAAAGGGCAGCGATAAAGTGCTAGGCGGGGTGCATGAATCCTTTCTTGAGCCTCTATTAGGGGAGTCCTCATGTCGCTTATGAACAAATTGAACAGGAATGGAGCCAATATACAACCCTGTCGGACACCTCTGTTAATGGGAATTGAATTGGTGAGATCACCCTCCGGGGTGAATCTCACTCTAGCCGCTGAGTTCTCATGGAGTTTGATTATTAGCCAGAGAAGCCTTCTGTCGATGCCCCAGCGGGTGAGTTTTTCCCAGAGGATGCTCCTGGGGATACTATCGAATGCTGCCCTTAGGTCAATGAATGCCACACAGAGTTGGCCACCCTTTGGGGTGGAATATTTCCAGGCAAGATGCTGTAAAATTAGAATATGATTAATTGTTGACTGTTTTGGGCGGAATCCAGCTTGTTCGGGCCCAATAATTTTTTTCTCTTCGGACCACTGGATAAGTCTGCTCAGCAGGAAGCGGGCATACAGTTTCCCCACTATTGAGAGCAGACTGATATTTCTGTAATTCCCCGGGTCATCTGGTGAGCCCTTTTTGTGGATTGGAACGATAACAGCGTCCTTCCATACTTCCGGAATCATTCCAGAGTTGTTAACGGCATCGAAGATGGTCGCCAGGACTTTGGCCCACCAGTCCGCGTGGTATTTTATAGCTTCTGCCGGGATCAGGTCTGGCCCAGGTGCTTTCCCTGTTTTGAGTTTAACAATCAAATCATGGATGTCTTCCGGATCGGTAGGGGGCCAGAGGGGAAGTTGATCTTGGAATTCATCTCTTGTGTTAGCAATACAGTCAGTTGTGGCAAAGTAATTTTTTAAGTAAGATTCCCAAACCGGGGCAGGAATAATAGTCAAAGGGTATCTTTTAGTTCTTTTATTTACCAGGAGCCAAAATTGTCTGGAGTTCCGTGATGATGAGGCTTCTATGATTGCCCGCCATTGATTCGCTTGCCATTCCTGTCTGGCTTCCTTTTGAGTTTGCTTGTAGGCCGATTTTGCTTGGAAATATTCTTTTGGCAAGACCGTTGCCCCGGAGGCTTTATACTCTTTGTAGATGTTACCAAGAAGTTGTCTAGCCTGTTTACAAGCACTGTTAAACCACAATGCACCTATCTTCCTTTGTGTTCGGTTTATTTTATGCGTTGGGACAGAGAAAAAAGACGTTAGATCTTCCGACAAATTCGAGAATAGTCTTAGAGTTTGGTCATAATCATCATAATCCTCGATTAAGCCTGAATATGCTTGTTTTAGTCCTTGTTGGAAATATGCTGAGTATTTTTGGGCCTGTAGTTCGGACCATTTGACACTTTTGATTTGCAATACTGAGTTCGTAATCAGATGTGTTGGGTGTCTGTCTCCATCTGGGGTCCAGTCTATAGTCATTATGGCGACCAACGGTAGGTGGTCGCTCAATTGAATATTTTCAACTTTAAAATGGGAAAATTTGGGGAATATGTCATGAGATACTAACATATAATCCAGGACACTGTTTGCAGAGGAGCTTATGTGTGTAAACTCACCCGGTACGTCAGGCGGGCAATTCCCGTTTAGAATCACTAGGTTTAGACGTAGTACCAATTGGTAAAGAAGGGTTCCTGCTTCATTTACCCTTTTGTCTTTGGAAAGTCTTTGATTATGGAGGGAGAGGTCATTAATGAATTATGGGCTTATCCACCATTTGGCTTTGATTAAAGACTCCCAGTTGGTTGCAATGCGAGCATTAAAATCCCCTGCTATAACATTGGGTATATTGGGGTATTTGGAGTGACAAAGAGTAAGATGTTCCTCCAAGATTCCCCATTTATTGTATAAGTCTGCAATGTTGCCTCCAGGAGGAAGATAAACATTTGTTATAACAAGTTCAAAGTTTTTCCCCGTAACCAGGGCTGTAATTGCAAAGGTGGAAGCATTTACAAGCGTGAGTTTTGCCTGTATTTTCAAGGAAATTGCTATAACTAATCCTCCACTAGGCCGGCCTCCTTTAGTAGACGGGCATGCCGGTAATGATGTAACATCAAAACCATTAATATCTACTCTCCCCTCTTCCCATGTTTCCTGCAAGAGAATTACTTGGTGTGAGTTTATTAGTTTTACAAAGTCTGGGTCAGATTTTTTCCCCTTCCAACCTGCTATATTCCAGCTTAGAAGGGAGAACGGGGGAAGATTTGACTGAGGTTTGGGTAGTCACAATGGAGAAGGGGGGAACGCTGATCTTGGTGGGTTGTCAAATTTAAAGAAGTCAGTAATTTTCCTTTGACTAATGGTAGATGACTTCTCTCCTTTTGGCGCAGGTGTGCCTCTTGAGCTATTGTGAATAGAGATAATATTTGACGTTTTTAGCTGTCGGGCCCAACTAGGCCCTGAAGAGGCTCCTGCCAAGTCCGCTGGATCCGTCCTCTTTGGGGATCTAACCGATCCACTTGTGATCATTTGGTTTATATGTCCTGCTGGGTCTTCAGTCCACTCTGTGGTGACTCTCGGCATTGTGGTGTCTTCCTCACATGATTGTTGGATTTTTGGTGGAGAAGCCTGGCCTGAGGTGGCCACTGCCGTCTCAGGACGTGGATGGTCTTCGATGTATGTTGATTCCAAGTCCGGCATGGAGGGGTGAAGGGACAACGATTTATCCAGGGGGGTGTTATCCTGAGTTCCATTTTTGGATCGGTTATTCACGGAGGGAACAGATAAGTCTATTAAAAGCAGGGATGAGTTACCAGCGTGAAGGGGAGGAGAAGAGTCTGCCTCCAGCAGTGGGACCTTCCCATCCACTGCAGAAGGCACCTTATATGCTGGGTATTGGGGAATTGTTGTTTCCACCTCCATTGGGCATGGCACTGCTAAATTAGAGTGGGTATCATTCGTAGGAACTCCGTTGCAGGCGATCCTTAGGAGCTGAAGTTTAAGTAAATCCAGCCTATTTATAATTTCTTGTTGTTCCATCGCTGGTAACTCTCCAAAGGAGGCGATAAGCTCTCTTTCCTCCTGGGGTGTCAAAGAGTTACTGGCACACTCGTAGTGTTTAGTTGTAGGAGTGGGGGTACTATGAGACTGGCCCAGACATGGGGTGTACAGCTCAGCCCTCTTTTGTGGTTCAGGGCGGGAGGGTTGTACCGTCTCCTTGGTTAATCCCTCCGATAGGAGGGGTCTAATTTTGGAATCCATGAAAACTCTCGTTGGAAAAATACCAAGATTATTCAAAAAAAACTTTTTGCTTAATAATAAGAGAGGGGATTTTAGCAGAGTGGAAAGCCAGCATTATTCTCTGATATCTGTTCTGGCGGACTAGGGGAAGCACAGCACAAAGATCTATTTGTGATGTCTCGAGTTTTAGAAGCCATCTGAGGTGCTCTTTAGTCCCATGTAGCGTTGTCCAACTTAGGTCCCTTTCCCGGAAGGTTAGGGAAATCTTCCTTGGATGTAGAATCAGGGATTGGCGATTCAGTGCGGGGTTGAGATTGTATTTGCAGTTCTTCATACGATCAGTGTTTGGTGGAGCTTTCTGCCGGCCCAATGGAACATCTACTGCCCCATCTTGGGCTGTCTGTGCCGGCAGGTCATCCAGTTTTTGCTGAAGGCTATGCAGCTGAAAGGATAGGCCGTCAATTCTCTTAAATATACAGTTTAGAGTTCTAATTATTAGATGGAGTTGCTCGCATCCTGTGCAGTCCGATTCAGCTACCAACTCCTCCTTCGGATAGGGACCATCCCCATTTGTGTTACCATTAGCGTTTCCAATTTGTAACGTCTCAGGGGCCTCATCTTCTGATGTTGTTTGAAGTGCAGTTAGAGGATCGAAACGATTTTGAGTTGCTATTGAGTAGGTACATTCCTCGGGGCCTCTCCCTCCTTTAGGTGAACCCTTTCTTAATTGCTTAGGCCTCGGAGAGGATAATGCCTCGTCAGAGTCTCTTGGACGTTTTCCATGACCCATAAATCAATTTTGCAGGAGAACCGTCGTGGGCACTGTGCTGGGGAGCTCCTTAAATCCTTTAGTCTTCCTCACAAGAATACTACCACTTCCAGGAGAGTGGAGCCAAAAAATTACTCACAGTAAGGCAGTCAGTTCAAGCCTCTTCCTTCCCCTCTTCCTTGTTCCTAGGGTTTTCGAGACAGCTCGGTTCCAGCAGTCGGGCAAAATTCACTTCGTAGTGTGCTCTGTGTGCTGTTTGCATCAAAGCTCCTGTCATGGAGCAGAGGTCTCCAAAATTTTGTTCAATGCTAGACAGGAAAAGGGTTGATATTAATGTAAAAGGATAAATAAATACTAATCTTTGTGAATCATATAATATTCCCTCCCTTCCAATCATATGAATATCAGTTTCACTCTTTTTAAAGGATTCATTTATTGCAGGGAGGCACCTAGGTTGTCCTGGTACATGATGTCTTTCCTGTTCACCATCCAAGAGATCAACCAGGATCTCAGGATCTTACCCAACATCACCCTGGGCTACAACCTCTATGAGAACTATTTCGATGCAAGGATGACTTCGGACGCCATGCTAGAGCTGCTTGCAGGCAGTGGATGCAATATTCCCAATTATCACTGTGGAGAACAGAATCCCCTGCTGGCTGTTCTTGAAAGAAGCAATACTGTCATCTCAAAAGTGATTTCAGCCTTGTCAGGCATCTACAAAATCCCACAGGTAAGTAGTGGGAGAGCATGGAAGCACAGAGAATTTCAACTGCATAAAATTCTACTTTCTTTCTGGAGAGGTCAAGTGGGGATATTTTTAAAAATTGGAAAATCCTGAGCTATGGTCCAACATCCCTTTTTCAAAACTGAGCCTTCACCAACTTGTCACCTCCAGATGTTTCAGACTAAAACTCCCATCAGCCTCAGCCAGCAGAGATTTAGATATCAGTCATTACAGATAATTAAATATCTGTTATGCTGAAAGTAAAATAAATTGCTGATCTTTTGCTTTCCTTCCTAGATCAGTTATGGCTTCACTGCCCAGGTTCTCGAAGGTAAAACCCTGTTCCCTTTTGTCTACCGGATGACTCCCAAAGAGGAAAGTCAGTACCAGGGGATTGTTGAATTACTCCTGTATTTTGGATGGACGTGGATTGGCCTCTGCACTCCAGACGGTGACAGTGGAGAAAGATTTGAGAGCGCTGTGAAACCTCTGATGCTCAGCAAAGGGATCTGCATTGCTTTATCAAAAAGAGTACCAGAAAGTTATTTTGATGAATTTATAACACCTGGGGAACCATTTTTCCTATGGAGACAAGTTGGGGTATTTGTTTTCTATATAACCAATGCACATGTTATCATAATACTCATGGCAATAAACCATATCTATGAGAAGGAAATAGGGGCGAAAGTCTGGATCACAACAGCTTTGCTAGAAATCAGAGTTGGCTTTTACATCCCTCCAAATCTATTCCAGCACCTCCATGGTTCTCTGTCCTTTGCAATTGAGACTGGAATAAGGAGCAGCAAAGGTGGCAAATATAAATTGCAGACCAATTTTGGGGATTATTTCAATCCAGCTTTTCAGTGTTCATATTCAAAGCATCTGTTGTCCGTGAAAGGCAGGATAAGATGCAGAGAGGAAGAGAAACTGCAGCCATTGCCCCAAGGGGAGCATGAGATAGCCCTGTCTTATGACAGCTATGGCACTTACATCCATGTTCAAGCTGTGGCTCAGGCCTTGCATGCTTCGCTTTCATCGAGATCCCAGAGGAGGCTGATGGTGGAGGAAGGAGAGCAATGGGGACCCCAAAAGCTTCACCCGTGGCAGGTATTTCCTTCCCCTTTTTGCAAACTGCAGTCCACACAGATGCTGATCTTGACTGGGGATAAACCTGTAAAATATCATAGTTATTATTAGTAATAGTAATAGTAGCTTACCTTCCAACATGTCTCCGATGAAAATAGGGATGTCCCATCCCATAACAATCATTTTGCTATTTATACCCAGGGCTTTCTTCAGGGGGAACCCGCTGGAACTCAGCTCCAGCACCTCTCAATTGGGTGCCATTTTGACCTTTGGAGGGTCTGTAGTAATAATATTCGTATTATTCTGTTTATATATCAACTTTCATCTGAAGATCACAGGGTGGTTTGCAGAATAAAAATACAAAATGAGAATAGAAAAAGCAAACGAAAGAAAGAAAACAAGCAAACCAAAAGCACATTAAAATGCCCAGAGATGGTTTCATCCACCCAAATCCTGGTTACAGAATAACTCTCTCTCCTGGCACCTAAAGATTTGTCACAAAGGTGTCCAGGGAGCCTCTCTGGGAGAACATCCCCCAAGCGAGGAGCCACCACAGAAAAGTCCTGTTGTCGTGCTGCCACCCTCCAGATATCTCTATATTATATATATATATATATATATATATATATATATATATATATAAGGTTTTTTTTCATTTCTTTCCAAGCTCCTGTATAGTTATTCTTAAAAATATTTATGTTCGTATCTGTTATCCATACTCCTAAATATTAAACTTTCTTCTCAATCATCAGTTCTGTCACATTTTCCACCAATACTTTCGTTCTACCTTTATTTAGTTTAAAACCTGCTACTTCTCCAACTTGAGAATCTGTTCAAGACCTTTGGTTGGCTAGCCATGGGGTCTTCTACAGTTACCACATAGTCTTCTGCAAAGGCCTTGAGTTTATATGCTTTGTAACCTACTGTTGGGACGCGGGTGGCGCTGTGGGTTAAACGACAGAGCCTAGGACTTGCCGATCAGAAGGTCGGCGGTTCAAATCCCCGTGACGGGGTGAGCTCCCCTTGCTCGGTCCCTGCTTCTGCCAACCTAGCAATTCGAAAGCACGTCAACGGTCAAGTAGATAAATAGGTACTGCTCCGGCTGGAAGGTAAATGGCATTTCCATGCGCTGTTCTGGTTCGCCAGAAGCGGCTTAGTCATCCTGGCCACATGACCCGGAAGCTGTACTCCGGCTCCCTCGGCCAATAAAACGAGATGAGCGCCGCAACCCCAGAGTTGGCCGCGACTGGACCTAATGGTCAGAGGTCCCTTTACCTTTACCTTTAACCTATGTTACCCCTTTTATTTCTTCATCTGATCTTCTACTTCTGGCCAGGGTCTCTAAAACTAAAATAATAATGGTGACTGAGGATATCCCTGTCTTGTCCCTTTAATAATTTTGAATTTTTCTGTTATTATGTTGTTTACTATCATCATAGCCTGTTAGTCAGAATAAATTGAGTCAATTCCTCTAAGTACAGTGGTACCTTGGGTTACAGACGCTTCAGGTTACAGACTCTGGCAACTCAGAAATAGTACCTGGGGTTAAGAACTTTGCTTCAGGATGAGAACAGAAATTGCGCAGCGGCAGCGTAAGGCCCCATTAGCTAAAGTGGTACCTCAGGTTAAGAACAGTGTCAGGTTAAGAATGGACCTCCAGAACAATTTAAGTTCTTAACCTGAGGTACCACTGTAATGACTCTCTGAATTTCATCATCTCTATAGTCTTCTTCGTAGAAGTCCATGAAAAAATGGTCAAAGGCCTTCTCTGCATCTATAAAAATCAACACTGCTTGCTTATCATTTCTAACCTCCAGATATTCTATTATATCAATTATATTCCTTATATTATCCTTCATCTGGCGGCCTGAAAAAAAACCAGCCTGGTCCTGATGAATTAAATCCATTAATAGCACTTTCATGTCGTTTGCCAATAGGTCTGCAAACAGCTTATAGTCATTATTTAATAGAGAAATCAGCCTATCATTTTTGACTGATAATAGATTTGTATCTTTTTTCAAAATCAGCGCAATCTAAGTATCTTAAACATTTTAGTGGTTGTGCCAAATAATCTTGCAATTTCTTATAGTACTTTGCTGATAGCCCCCCTGGCCCTGGAGTTTTCCCCATTTTGGCTTGATTAATTGCCTGTTGTAGCTTCCCAGTTTCTTAATGCTGGTGCTTTCCCCTGCCATTCCAGCTTCACCCTTTCTTGAGAGAAATCCGGTGTCTGAATACTTCCAGGGGCAGGCTGTGCTTGGATGAGAACTGGGAGGTGCCAGTGGACTTCAGTATTATGAACTGGGCGATGTCTCCCAATAAGTCTCGTGTCCTTGTGAAAATTGGGAATATAAGGAGAGGAGCATCTGCTGGCATAAAGTTCACCATTAACCCAGAAGCCATTGAGTGGAACAAGAAATTCAACAAGGTAGGGGGGATAATTGGGGGAGGGGGGCTAGGAGACCCTGATTGTGCTGTTCCTTGAACAACCACTGCAGAATGACCATGTCAGGTTGACTGTCCAGTAACAGCTGGAACCAGCACACCTTCTTTCTACAGCAGCTGAGATAGGAGGGGAATTTGGGATGCTCAAATAAAGGATATTGACCTTTCATACATGCAGAAGGATGAAAAGTAATTTATTTTACAAATGATAATTACTGATTTATTGTATATATTTTTTAATTTGTGAGTAAGCTCACTTCTATTAAATTTGTCTCAATTTGTGGTTGATGTGGTGAAATTTGGAAAATCAATTAAGGCAATTTGGCAAAAAAAAAACCCAAACCCAACTCTCCTTTCAGTTGGGCATTGAACAGCAAAGCGCTTATTCTCTCTCTCTCTCTCTCTCTCTCTCTGACACACACAAAGACAAGAATGAACCGTGTGAGAGATTATTCGAATCCTGAAATTTGGGGGAATCACATGTCAGACCCATTGCCATTTGCTTAGAAAGACTCTCCTTTAAATCAGTCACTCTGTGTGTGTGTGCTGCTCTTCAGGCCTCAAAACAGACACTCTCTGTGTCTTTGCGGGCAGCATCTCAGCGTGCTTGGAAGGGGGGAAATCTGAGAGCTGCTGGTGTGGGTTCTATGAGTGCTTACTATTTCTGTTACAGATAGGTAGCCGTGTTGGTCTGCCATGGTCAAAACAAAATAAAAAATTTCCTTCCAGTAGCACCTTAAAGACCAACTGAGTTAGTTCTAGGTATGAGCTTTCGTGTGCATGCACACTTCTTCAGATACACCAGGTGTATCTGAAGAAGTGTATCTGAAGAAGTGTATCAGGTGTATCTGAAGAAGTGTGCATGCACACGAAAGCTCATACCTAGAACTAACTCAGTTGGTCTTTAAGGTGCTACTGGAAGGAATTTTTTTATTTTGTTCTTACTATTTCTGTTTGATTTGCTGGTGCATTTTAAAACTGCCCTATTGCTGTGAATTCCTGTGAGGGCTTTTCCAGCAGTTTATTATTATTCCAGCTCCCCCCTTCCCCCTTCGTTACCCCCCCCCCTACTCTGGAATTTTGTCCCTCCAGAGCTGACATTGTCCTCCCTCCCCCTTTGCTAGCTGGCTTTGTGTCCTTCTCTAGCAGGCTCCGTGGTTGGGCTGGGAGCCCTTCCTCCCCCTCTCCCTTGGGTCTTGCTCCCCCACGCGGCAGCTCCATTTAAAAACTTCTTTCAGACGACTGCATTGCCCCAATTTTGCTATTGTCCCATTTTGCTGCTTATTGCTTTACCTTAAACCCTTCCTGGTGCTCCGAGCTCCCTCACTCCACACCCGCCCCCCCTTGGTTTAAAAGCGGATAGTATTTCTGGGTCGGCCTGGTGTTTCTCTCCCGCTGTTGCCCCATAGTAATAAAAACTATCGCTGGGTGTTTCTTTATCCCCTTTAGTTTTAAAACTTTTCCTGTGCACCGGACTTGCAATCCCCCCCCCCCCTGCTTGGTTTAAGAGTGTGCACTTCTCTGTGTCTGGCTGGTGGTTTTCAGTCATTCCTTTTATTCTGTTTATGTCATCTGCTGAATTGCATCGCAAGTGACTCATTCTGTTGTCATAGAAGTGGCTGTTGCCTGGGGGCAGGAACATAGTAGCTAATGATCGGTAGTTAAGAGCTTTTGTTCCTCAGCCTTCTCCGTTGTAGAGGCAGCTATACTGTGTACAGTGGTGCCCCGCAAGACGAATGCCTCGCAAGACAAAAAACCTGCTAGACGAAAGGGTTTTCCATTTTGGAGGTGCTTCGCAAGACGAATTTCCCTATGGGCTTGCTTCGCAAGACGAAAATGTCTTGCGAGTTTTTCCGACTTTTTTTTCCCTCCCCCCCCCCTTTTTTCTAAGCCGCTAAGCCACTTAAAGCTGCTAATAGCGCTAAGCTGCTAAGCCGCTAATGGGCTTGCTTCGCAAGGCAAAAAAAACGCTAGACGAAGAGACTCGCGGAACGGATTCTTTTCGTCTTGCGAGGCACCACTGTATCTGAAGAAGTGTGCATGCACACGGAAGCTCATACCAAGAACTAACTTAGCTGGTCATTAAGGTGCTACTGGAAGGATTTTTTTTTTTGTCCAAAGTCTTTGTTAGTTGAACGTGCTATCCAAAGAACTACTTAGTTGAACGCGATTTTATTTGCCTGGCATTTATCGTTATATTAGCTGCTTTCAGCATTTGTTTTACTTGGGAGACGCAGTCACACCCCCATTATTCTTCACCCTCCACCCCCCCCACTCCCCTTCCCCTCGCATTGTCCTTTGATCACCGGCCAGGGTTGTTTTGTTTTCCCTTAAGCTCCGAATAGCTGGGCAATTAACAGCCTGCTGGTCTTACAGAAGGCAGCTTATGCTTTAGCTGCAGAACCAGTTCTCTTTTGTTGTTCTAGTAACACCTTTACTGCCACCCCCTTGCGTCCCCTTTGTCTCCGGGCGGGGCTGCTTTACCTGCAGTCGTCTCCGCCCATTGCTCACAGCAATTGAGTCACATCAATATAATCGCTGATAGTATCAGCAGTTGTTGAAATTCAGTTTGCCAGATATATTGCAGATTAATTGAAGCAGGCCCCCTGGTGGAGGCAGGTTCCTTACTATCTGATATCTAGTGGTCAGCGGTGGCTCAATTTGCTAATTAATATCTGCAATATATTATTTACATCTATTTTAAAATATCAAACAGGTAATTTGATCAAGCCATTCGATTTGCAGCAACATATTCAGTAATTGATTAGAGACTAATTTAAGAGGCTTGAGATTTTACTAACTGGGGATTACATTTCCACGGATCTGAGGGCAATGAAACAATCGTTGAGACGGCTAGAGCGCCGGTGGCGGATAACTCATTCCGAATCTGACCGGACACAGGTTAGAGCTCAACGTCGAGCCTACCAAGTGGCGATAGCGACGGCGAAGAAGAACTTCTTCACCGCCTCTATTGCATCTGCAGAAAACAGCAGCAGGAGACTTTTTCAGGTGGTTCACAATTTAGCGGAACCACCTGCAACATCGGGGCCCAGTACGGGCCACATGTTCTCCTGCAATGATTTTGCAAAGTTTTTTGCAGATAAAATCGCTCAGATTCGGGAAGAAGTAGACTCCACCGTGGGAGCAGGGCCGGGGCGGGAGAGTGCTAGAGTTCTGTCTAGTCAAGTTGAGTGGGATCAATTCCAATCTGTTACCTCCGAGGATGTGGACAGGCTGCTTGGACGAGTGAAACCAACCACCTGTCTCCTGGATCCTTGCCCATCCTGGCTTATAAAAGCTAGCCGGGAAGGACTGGGCGATGGGCTTCGTGGGGTGGTGAATGCTTCCCTCCGTGAGGGAGCCTTCCCAGACCCGCTGAAAGAGGCGGTTATTAAACCGCTTCTTAAAAAACCATCTTTAGATGCGGCCACGATGGCCAATTATCGCCCAGTCTCAAATCTTCCATTCCTGGGCAAGGTGATTGAGCGAGGGGTTGCCGAACAACTTCAGGCACGCCTGGAAGAAGCGGACCATTTGGATCCCTTCCAGTCGGGTTTCCGGCCTCATCATGGGACTGAAACTGTCTTGGTCGCACTGGTTGATGATCTCCGGCGGGCTAGGGACAAAGGTGAGAGCTGTTTCCTAGTTCTGCTGGATCTCTCAGCGGCGTTTGATACCATCGACCATAGCATCCTTCTGGACCGTCTTGGGGGGCTGGGAGCTGGGGGCACTGTTATACAGTGGTTCCGCTCCTTCCTCCTGGGCCGTGTTCAGAAAGTGGTGGGGGGGGATGAGTGTTCAGACCCCTGGACTCTCACTTGTGGGGTGCCTCAGGGTTCTGTCCTCTCCCCCATGCTTTTCAACATTTACATGCAGCCGCTGGGAGAGATCATCAGGAGGTTTGGGCTGGGTGTTCATCAGTATGCTGATGATACCCAGCTCTACCTCTCTTTTAAATCAGAACCAGTGAAGGCGGTGAAGGTCCTGTGTGAGTGCCTGGAGGCGGTTGGAGGATGGATGGCGGCTAACAGATTGAGGTTGAATCCTGACAAGACAGAAGTACTGTTTTGGGGGGACAGGAGGCGGGCAGGTGTGGAGGATTCCCTGGTCCTGAATGGAGTAACTGTGCCCCTGAAGGACCAGGTGCGCAGCCTGGGAGTCATTTTGGTCTCACAGCTGTCCATGGAGGCACAGGTCAAATCCGTGTCCAGGGCAGCTGTGTACCAGCTCCATCTGGTACGCAGGCTGAGACCCTATCTGCCTGCGGACTGCCTCGCCAGAGTGGTGCATGCTCTGGTTATCTCCCGCTTGGACTACTGCAATGCACTCTACGTGGGGCTACCTTTGAAGGTGACTCGGAAACTACAACTAATCCAGAATGCGGCAGCTAGACTGGTGACTGGGGGCGGCCGCCGAGACCATATAACACCGGTCTTGAAAGACCTACATTGGCTCCCAGTATGTTTCCGAGCACAATTCAAAGTGTTGGTGCTGACCTTTAAAGCCCTAAACGGCGTCGGTCCAGTATACCTGAAGGAGTGTCTCCACCCCCATCATTCTGCCCGGACGCTGAGGACCAGCGCCAAGGGCCTTCTGGCAGTTCCCTCATTGCGAGAAGCAAAGCTACAGGGAACCAGGCAGAGGGCCTTCTCGGTAGTGGCGCCCGCCCTGTGGAACGCCCTTCCAGCAGATGTCAAAGCGATAAACAACTACCTGACATTCAGAAGACATCTTAAGGCAGCCCTGTTCAGGGAAGTTTTTAACGTGTGATTTTACTGTATTTTTGGTTTTTATGGAAGCCGCCCAGAGTGGCTGGGGAGGCCCAGCCAGATGGGCGGGGTATAAATAATAAATTATTATTATTATTATTATTATTATTATTATTATTATTATTATACATTAATTTTATATTATTTTAACTGATTTGAGATGCTTGAATAAAGTCTGAATTTGACCAGTTTATTGGACACAATAGGGTGCTAATTAACCAGTAGCAATAGCTAGTGTAAATTGATAGCGGCTTTATAGTAACTTTAATTACATTGTAATAATTTATTGAGAATTAGTGAATCAATAATTAGCAATATATTTACTGATTAAACAAATAGTAATTAATTAAAATAATAATAATTTAAAATAATAAATAATAATAATAATTTAATAATTAACAAAAATAAATAAATAAAATTAATAATAATAACTACCAGGCAGGATACATTGTCGCTTAAAGACAGGCAGTTCGTGGTACATTGTTAATTCAGGTACCTGGCGGATGGCCAATCAAGGATACATTGTCTTTGGCAGCATTTTCCTTCTGCTGGGACCTCCAGCATAACCTTATGTTTTTCAAACTGTTAGTTAAAGGGATATTTCCATTTGATTGCAGTGTGGGGGCCGCCCATTGTTCCATCCCTATATGCTTGTGTGTTATTTAGCTGTGTCTATCTGCCTGACCCTTTGCTTGGTGGCAAATAAATAAATTTATAGGCAAATACAAACCAAACAGTCAAGTGAAGAATAATTATTTCATATCATCATTAGTTATGGTAGACAATTAATAGCATCATCAATTAATTCTACATACAGTGGTAATTATTTGAACAAATAATACTGGAATAGATTGTAATAAATAACAATAACAATAAATAATAGAATAATAACAACAACAAACAAACAAACAAATAAATAAAAATGAACAGATAAATAATAGAATAAAATACTACTAAAGGTAAAGGTACCCCTGCCCGTACGGGCCAGTCTTGCCAGACTCTAGGGTTGTGCGCCCATCTCACTCAAGAGGCCGGGGGCCAGCGCTGTCCAGAGACACTTCCGGGTCACGTGGCCAGCGTGACAAAGCTGCATCTGGCGAGCCAGAGCCGCACACGGAAACGCCGTTTACCTTCCCGCTGGTAAGCGGTCCCTATTTATCTACTTGCACCTGGGGGTGCTTTCGAACTGCTAGGTTGGCAGACGCTGGGACCGAGCAACGGGAGCGCACCCCGCCGCGGGGATTCGAACCGCCGACCTTTCGATCGGCAAGCCCTAGGCGCTGAGGCTTTTACCCACATTATTTTTACGCCACATTATTAGTAAAATACTACTAATAATAAATAAAATAAGAGGATGTAATTTATTTATTTATTTTTCAAAAAATTATTATAATAAATAAATAATGATAAATATACATTAATAATAATAAAAGAGAATAAGTGGAATGATGTCACATACCAAGATTAAATTGATTAATTAATTAAACAAATCCATAGATAAATATATAAATAAACAAATAACATTAGAAAAAAAATAAAAATAAAATTCATTAATAACAAATAATTTACATATATTTCGGAACCCTCAGTTGGTTAGAGCGTGGTGACAATAACGCCAAGGTTGCAGGTTTAATCCCTGTATGGAACAATTATATATTCCTGCTTTGCAAGGGGTTGGACTAAATGACCCTCGGGGTCCCACACAATTCTAGAGAGCCTGGATAGCTCAACTGGTTAGAGCATGGGGCCGATAATGCTAAGGTTGCTGGTTTGATCCCTGTATGCATTGCAGGGGATTGAATGAGATATTATAATATGAAGTAGGAAGCATCTTAATTTTTAAGAAAAATTTTAAAAAAGAATAAATAATAATAATAATAAATATTAATATATATAGAGAGAGTAATAAATAACACACAGAAGCACATACTAATGGGATAAACAATTAAACATTTAACTGAATGCTTGAGAATCATTGTTTATTTTAAGTAAAGCAATCATTAATTAGTATATTTGTTTCAGAATCAATAACACGTCCCTGTACAACCGCTTGTAAGCAGTGGCACATGTTTGTGGCAGTAGCTTTAGCATGTTATCCATGGTGCCTAAGAGGAAGCGCTCTGCAATGGAATCAACTCACACCTCAGGCTGCATGGGTGCCTATAGCCGTAATTCATCGCGGGTGGCACATGGACGGGATAATAACCCCAAAACTATTTCACAGTGCCTAAATTCATTTAGATCGTTCATTGATGATTATGAGCAGCGTTTTTTCCAATCAATCCCCTATAATGAATAATTATTTCATATTATCGTCAGTTACGGTAGACAATTGATAGTATCAGTAATTAATTCTACTTACAGTGGTAATTGATTGAACAAATAATACTGGATTAGATTTTAATAAATAACAACAATAATAAATAATAATAATAAATGGATAAATAACAGATAAATAATAATAGAATGATAACAACAACAATAAGGGGGTATAGCTCAGTGGTAGAGCATTGGACTGCACATCAAGAGGTCCCTGGTTCATATCCGGGTGCACTTCCCACCAGCTCCCTCCTCTCCACATTCTTCGATTGAATTCTTCGATCGGGCACTAAGACTTATCCGGAATTTTGGTTACGAGGCACTCTTAGCAAAATGTGACATAGTCAGCCTTCTGTCTATTGCCAGTTCATCCCAATGACTCTCATTTGCTGGGATTCAAATTTCAAGGGAAATATTACATTGTCAAGGCTATGCCGATGGGTTGTTCTGCAGCCGGCTCGGCCTTTGAGACATTTAGCACTTGTTGGGACTGGGCCTTGCGCTACAGAACCAACTCACCTGGGGCGACACGTTACCTCAGTGACTTTTCTACTCATTGGGAAACCCAATACTGGCGAATGTGCCTCCCTTCTGGAGGCCTTCTCAGCTTTGGCCCAGGAGCTGGGAGTTCCCCTCAGATAAGGTGGACCCTCAACGCATCTTACTTGCCTGGGTATGGAGCTTGACACAGCAGCTCAATCCGCCCGCCTGCCAGTGGGGAAAATAGTTGCCCTTAACGAAACTATTCGTCAAACCCTTCCCGAAATAATAATAATAATAATAATAATAATAATAATAATAATAATGAAGTCGCTCTTAGACAGGTCCAGTCCTTGCTAGATCATTTCAACTTCGCATGTAGAGTAGTTTCACCAGGCCGCCCATTTCGCTCACCCTTAGCCAGGTTGTCAGCGGGCCTCAAGCATCCGCACCATAGAGTAAGACTTATCAAGTCGGTCAAGGCGGATTTTGAGATGGGGATCAGATTTCTGGAACACTACAACGGAGTCTCCCTATGGCTGGAAATCCTTAATTTGGCCTCTGATTTCCAGGTCCACTCCAATGCGCGTGCCCGCCTAGCCAGGCTGTCAGTGGTCTTAGACACCCGCACAACAGGGTCCGCCTCCCCAGGTCGGTCAAGGCAGATCTGGAGGTGTGGACGACTTGTCTGGAGATCTACAATGGGGTATCTCTATGGCAGGATGTCTTGAATCTGTCATCAGACTTCCAGGTCCAATTGGATGCGGCTGGGTCCTTAGGCTTTGGCTTGTACTTCAAGGGGCGCTGGTGTGCACTACGATGGCCGACGGCATGGCAAGGTCAGGCCATCACGTTGGATCTCACCTTTCTTGAGTTCTTTCCAATAGTGGTGGCCGTTCACATCTGGACGGAAGATTTTCGAGATCACCGCATGTGCTTCCGACAACCTGGTGGTCATGAACATTCTAGCCAGGCAGTCATCTCAGTCTGAGAGGATCTCCTCCCTTCTGCGGGCGTTCGTCCTCCGGTGCCTTGAGTTCAACATAATATTTTCAGCCAAATTCGTACCCAGAGCCAAGAATGACATTGCCGATGCCTTGTCTCGATTTCAGGCTTGTGGTCTATCCTCCCAGGAGTACGCCACGCACTCATTTAGGATGGGCGCCGCAACCACAGCCGCGCACCTGGGGCTACCGGCGGACAGGATCAAAGAAATGGGCCGGTGGAAATCCAATGCTTATAAGCCTAATATGTGATCTGCAGCTTTACCCTACTTATCTGCCTTTTCTTTTCTGTCTTTTACCCCCAGCTATGCTCAGGAGACGCGGGTGGCGCTGTGGGTAAAACCTCAGCGCCTAGGACTTGCCGATCATATGGTCGGCGGTTCGAATCCCCGCGGCGGGGTGCGCTCCCGTCATTCAGTCCCAGCGCCTGCCAACCTAGCAGTTCGAAAGCACCCCCGGGTGCAAGTAGATAAATAGGGACCGCTTACCAGCGGGAAGGTAAACGGCGTTCCGTGTGCTGCGCTGGCTCGCCAGATGCAGCTTGTCACGCTGGCCACGTGACCCGGAAGTGTCTGCGGACAGCGCTGGCTCCCGGCCTATAGAGTGAGATGAGCGCACAACCCCAGAGTCTGGCAAGACTGGCCCGTAGGGGCAGGGGTACCTTTACCTTTACCTTATGCTCAGGAGAAGCGTGTGGATTTGCGGCCACAGTATAGTTCATTGGGCCCGCGTACAAGCGGTGAGCTGCGGCCTTGCATACAATCTTGGCCTTCCACATGGTGTTCGAGTTTCCTGGCTTTCGAGAAGAGGCATGCGTTGGGAGGAGCTTATGCCATTGCTGTGGAAGAAGGTAGCCAAGTTTGGCCCTCCCGACATCCTTGTAGTTCATTTGGGGGAGAATGACCTCGCTAACAGAAGGAGTGTGGACTTGTTGTGGAGCATAAAAAGAGACTTGAATGCATTTGCAGCCTTGTGTCCCAGAACAACAGTGTTCTGGTCCTCCTTCTTGAAACGAACTGTTTGGCGCGGTGCGCAAAGCTGTATGGCCATTGAAAGAACCAGGAAACTCGTAATTTGGGCGGTAGCCCGTTGGGTGCGCTCTATGTATGGCCGAGTCATTTATCATGACCGTATCCGGATCGGCGACCAAGCTTTATACCGGAATGACGGCGTCCACTTATCGGATCTGGGGAACGACATTTGGTTAGCTAGTGTCAGCAAAAGCATCTGGGATTGGTTGCAGCTTTGAAGGTATTGGCGGCGAGCCTTTAGCTCGGGTGGCGGTTAGGCATGGGAATAATGTGTTGTGGTGTGTCGAAGGGCTAGGTGTGGCCATTGCCTATGCCTTCAATTTTTAGGGGTATTCCGTTAAAGGAATCTGGCGGTCGTGTATTCTGTCCGATGCCTGCTTGGTGGGAGGCCATGGCACGACCGGCGGTGACATCAGGGGTGAGCCTATAGTTGGATTAGCATCAACAGGTGATGAACCCCTGGTGAATAAACCCACTTGTTTTGCGATCCAATGCCTAAGCCAATACCTTTTCATTGCTGTAATCAATAAAGTTGTGGCCTTTTCTAGCCCATTAACCTTATATCACGTGTCCCTGTGTCTTCATTTTACTTCCCGGGGGTCGGGTCCTAGAACCACAAGTTCTTTTAAGAAGGGAAACAGGTAAATGGGTGAAGAGGAAACAAGAGTTCTGTGGCTCAAACCTCAGCTATACTGAACTCAATTTAAAGCACAAGATATTCTGGTCACCCCAATGGTCAGTTGAAAGGACCCTGATGAGGGGTCAAGGCTGCATTCCAGAGATCATGTTCTGCAGCTAAAGGGAACTGACCGCATTAAGGGAATGGGGAGATGGCAGGCTACTGAGGTTCTTGGCTGCTGGAAACGGCAACTGGGATCTCTCAGGATTCCCTGCCAGACAGACCCCTCCCCAACCTCTATGTGATGTGATGTAGAGCTGTGATGATTTCCTGAATGATTCATTGGGGGCCACAACTGCAAATCTTTGGGTAGATCAGGGTTTCCCAAACTTGGGTCCCCAGCTGTCTTTGGACTACAGCTCCCATCATCCTGAGCTGGCAAGACCAGTTGTCAGGGATCACCACCATGCTATAGAGATCACGTTGAGTGAATTACATACACACAAATACTCCTAACTCTTTGTTGTACCTTCTTGTCTTTCTGGTTAGGCCGTACCTCGTTCCAGGTGTACAGAAAGATGTCGACCTGGATATGCCAAGGTGGTCCTCGAAGGAAAGCCCATTTGCTGCTATGCTTGTGCTCAGTGTGCGGAAGGGACCTTCTCCACTCGGGAAGGTGGGTGACTCCATGGGGGAAGGAAGTCCTAGAGAGAGTAAACACAGGGCAGAAATTCAGTCTCACACACTTTTTGTGAGAATTCTGCAGACATAGGGGAATGGGAATCCTTCCTTGACTTCCTTAGTATTAATCACCTTTATTACATCCAGGAAGTGAGTTGATAGGAATGACCATAAGGAAGAAATATCTGGTGTGCAAACTGGGCAGCTGTGAGAGGAATGCCCGCAAAGCATTCCTTTTTGATTTTGTAGACGAAGGCCCACAAAAAGGAAATAATATTGACACTTATCAAAAATAATGGATAGACGATGAAAAGCAGCAAATTACTAACAGTAAAAGCACAATAAAAATAAATACTTCATGTGAAAATTATTACAATATAATCTATGGACCGTTTTGATCTCACTGCTATGAACATTGCATGGAAGCAATGTCTGCATTTTAAAGGTTCAGGCAAAGAGGAATAGGCAGGATCCAAACAATGCAGTTAACAGAAGTGGAGTGGGCACTCCCTCTCAGTTTATCCTAGATCACAATGTTAATAGAGCACAGATCATTAGGGATGTAAGTGATGCTGCAGCCATTCTTTTTCTCTTCCCCAGATGCAGAACATTGCACCAAATGCTCAGAAGATCACCATTCAAACAAGGACAGAGATCATTGTGTCCCCAAGATTATCATCTTCCTGGCTTATGAAGAATATTTGGGAATTGTTTTAGCTTCCGTTGCCCTCTTCTTGTCCTTAACAGCAGGCATTGTGTTGGGAATCTTCATTAAATACAAGGAAACTCCCATTGTCAAAGCCAACAACCGGGACCTCTCCTACATCCTCCTCGTCTCCCTCCTGCTTTCCTTTCTGTCCTCCTTCCTCTTCATCGGGCGCCCAAGGAAAGAGACCTGCCTTCTCCGACAAACGGCCTTCAGCATCATCTTCTCAGTTGCTGTTTCTTCTGTCTTGGCAAAGACCATCACGGTGGTGCTGGCCTTCCTGGCCACAAAGCCCGGGAACAGGCTGAGGAGATGGCTGGGCAAGAGTCTGGCCAACTCCATTGTCATCTCCTGTTCTGGGGGGCAAGTTCTCATCTACACCATCTGGCTGGGCTCTTCTCCCCCATTCCCAGAGCCCGACATGCGCTCCCAGCTGGGAGAGATCATCCTGCAATGCAACGAAGGGTCTGTGGCCATGTTCTACGTTGCCCTCGGCTACCTGGGCTTCTTGGCTGCCACCTGCTTCACGGTGGCTTTCCTAGCCAGGAAGCTGCCTGGCTCCTTCAACGAAGCCAAGCTGATCACCTTCAGCATGCTGGTCTTCTGCAGTGTTTGGGTGTCTTTTGTGCCCACCTACCTGAGCACCAAGGGCAAGTACATGGTGGCCGTGCAGATCTTCTCTATGTTGGCCTCCAGTGCTGGGCTTCTGGGCTGCATCTTCCTGCCCAAGTGCTACATTATTGTGCTGAGGCCTGATCTGAACACAAAGGAGCACCTGACAACCAGAAATTAAGGGGACATCTGATTCTTAAAATAGTCCATGTTCATGATGTCCAGAAGTGCATAAAGGAAACACAGCTACTCACCCATGCTGTTTATTCTCCATCTCTGAAAGAGATTGTGTTCCTTCTTAGCCTGGATTTTAGGAAGTCCTGTTGACATGAACACTAAGATGGGAGGAAATGTTTTGCTCCCTTGCTTTGCCAAGGACTACAATGAGTCCTGGTCTACTGCCCTCAGTTTGTAAACTATTATCTTTTAATAATTTTGTGTTTTGGAAACTTATATTTATCTCACAACAAGATAGTTTAGAGGGAGAGGAGTTAGGTTTTTGAGTCTGTTTGCTTTGTCATGACTACCTATTAACCATATCAATTCTGATATTCCACAATACTGTTTGGTTCTGCCAGTTCTATGTATTCAATTTTCTATGCGCCATTTCCCGCATTTATGCGCTATCATTCATAAGCTCACTTCACATCATTTCGTTCTCCTAAGCTTTGTATATCAATAAACGGAGAAATTCATTTAAGACATCTTCCGTAGTCTGTTGGTTTAATTTCTGTACTGTGTAAGCTCCGCTCCCTGTTTCAAAGAGTAGCAACTGACCTTAGCCAAGCCGTGACTGGGATCCAGTGGATTTTATTGCATTGGCCAGGGTTAGGGATAGGGTTAGGGGCGGGCGAGGCAGGCGAGGCAGGCGCCAATCTGGGTGAGTCATTGTGAAAGGAGGCGGGGAGGGCGCCACCACTGAGAAGCCCCTCTGCCTGCTTCCCAGGTTGTGGCACAGGTCATCATCCGATGAATTTAGAGCTTCATTTATTTCTGTGTTTATATTTAAAGAAATGATGCATTTTAAAAGTATTGCACATTGATCGTAATATTAAGAATGCACTTAAAATTACTACGCACAACAATGAACAAGTGATTGCAATGCACACACAGTTAAGCAGCATAAATATTTGTTAACGAAGTCTATTCTTGTTGTGATTATTATTACTTTTATTGCTACTAATACCAGAGGCTTACAAGACTGAGCTCTATTCTGCCTTGGTCAGTCCCCACCTGGAATACTGTGTCCAGTTCTGGGCACCACTATTTAAGAAGGATGTTGACCAATGGGAAGAAACCCCTCACCCCCCAGAGAGATGCCGGCTCAAAGAGCCCCCTGAGCTTAGACTAGGAAGCCTCTGAGGGCGTGCAGAGTGCAGATCCCTCCCAGAAGTGCCAGAGCAGGATCCCCCCACCCCAAGGGCCCCTCTCTCTCCCGGGCTCACCTGCCAGCCTCTCCGGCCTCTGAGGGCGTGCAGAGTGCAGATCCCCCCAGGGGCCCCTCTCTCTCCCGGGCTCACCTGGGCCCCCGTCCCTGCCAGCCTCTCCGGCCTCTGAGGGTGTGCAGAGTGCAGATCCCCCCAGGGGCCCCTCTCTCTCCCGGGCTCACCTGGGGGCCCCGTCCCTGCCAGCCTCTCCGGCCTCTGAGGGCGTGCAGAGTGCAACCCCCCGAGGGGCCCCTCTCTTTCCCAGACTCACCTGAGGGCCCCGTCCCTGCCAGCCTCTCCGGCCTCTGAGGGCGTGCAGAGTGCAGATCCCCCCAGGGGCCCCTCTCTCTCCCGGGCTCACCTGAGGGCCCCGTCCCTGCCAGCCTCTCCGGCCTCTGAGGGCGTACAGAGTGCAGGATCCACACCCAGGGGCCCCGCTCTCTCTCTCCCGGGCTCACCTGGGGGCCCCGTCCCTGCCAGCCTCTCCGGCCTCTGAGGGCGTGCAGAGTGCAGATCCCCCCAGGGGCCCCCCTCTCTCTCTCCCGGGCTCACCTGGGGGCCCCGTCCCTGCCAGCCTCTCCGGCCTCTGAGGGCGTGCAGAGTGCAGATCCCCCCAGGGGCCCCCCTCTCTCTCTCCCGGGCTCACCTGGGGGCCCCGTCCCTGCCAGCCTCTCCGGCCTCTGAGGGCGTGCAGAGTGCAGATCCCCCCAGGGGCCCCCCTCTCTCTCTCCCGGGCTCACCTGGGGGCCCCGTCCCTGCCAGCCTCTCCGGCCTCTGAGGGTGTGCAGAGTGCAGATCCCCCCAGGGGCCCCTCTCTCTCCCGGGCTCAACTGAGGGCCCCGTTCCTGCCAGCCTCTCCGGCCTCTGAGGGCGTGCAGAGTGCAAATCCCCCCAGGGGCCCCTCTCTCTCTCTCCCGGGCTCACCTGGGGGCCCCGTCCCTGCCAGCCTCTCCGGCCTCTGAGGGTGTGCAGAGTGCAGATCCCCCCAGGGGCCCCTCTCTCTCTCTCCCGGGCTCACCTGGGGGCCCCGTCCCCCCAGGGGCCCCTCTCTCTCTCTCCCGGGCTCACCTGGGGGCCCCGTCCCTGCCAGCCTCTCCGGCCTCTGAGGGTGTGCAGAGTGCAGATCCCCCCAGGGGCCCCTCTCTCTCCCGGGCTCAACTGAGGGCCCCGTCCCTGCCAACCTCTCCGGCCTCTGAGGGCGTGCAGAGTGCAAATCCCCCCAGGGGCCCCTCTCTCTCTCTCCCGGGCTCACCTGGGGGCCCCGTCCCTGCCAGCCTCTCCGGCCTCTGAGGGTGTGCAGAGTGCAGATCCCCCCAGGGGCCCCTCTCTCTCTCTCCCGGGCTCACCTGGGGGCCCCGTCCCTGCCAGCCTCTCTGGCCTCTGAGGGCGTGCAGAGTGCAGATCCCCCCAGGGGCCCCTCTCTCTCCTGGGGGCCCCGTCCCTGCCAGCCTCTCCGGCCTCTGAGGGCGTGCAGAGTGCAGATCCCCCCAGGGGCCCCCCCTCTCTCTCCCGGGCTCACCTGGGGGCCCCGTCCCTGCCAGCCTCTCCGGCCTCTGAGGGCGTGCAGAGTGCAGATCCCCCCAGGGGCCCCTCTCTCTCTCTCCCGGGCTCCCCTGGGGGCCCCGTCCCTGCCAGCCTCTCCGGCCCTTGGGTGACTCTGGCCAGCTGGACGGGCTGCAGGCGCTGGTGTCCCTGGCGGAGGAGGAGGGTCATGTGGCCCTCGGAGGGGAAGGGGCCACCTTCCAAAGGCCCTGCAACTCCCGCCAGCCTCCGCCGGCAGACTTCCCAGCATGCACTGCCAGCTCCATTAGGCCAATGGTTGAATCCCAGCATGAATAAATTTGAAATTTACTCGTTTTTCCAGTGTATAACCAAATAATTCAATCTCAAGGAGTCTTAGGTTTGGCTTCGCTTATTAGCTTTATGGATAAATTACCCTTTATTAGGTTTCATTTCATTTCTCTCACGTCCTTCTTCCCAGCATGCTTTGCTGCCCCATCTTCTCACAAACAAAGATCCTGTGTCCTATAATTGAAATTTACTCATTTTCCAATGTATAACTAAATAAATTAATCCCAAATTGTCTTTGGTTAGGTTTCACTTATTAGCTTTATTGGTAAATTATCCCTTATTAGGTTTCATTTCTCTCACGTCCTTCTTCCCAGCATGCTTTGCTGCCCCTTCTTCTCCAAACAAGGATCCTGTTTCCTATAATTGAAATTTACCCATTTTCCAATGTATAACTGAATAAATACATCTGAAAGTGTCTTTCGTTAGGTTTCACTTATTAGCTTTATTGATAAATTATCCTTTATTAGGTTTCATTTCCCTCACGTCCTTCTTCCCAGCATGCTTTGCTACCCCTTCTTCTCACAAACATGGATCCAGCTTCCTATACTTGAAATTTACCCATTTTCCAACATATAACTGAATAAATAAATCCCCAGGTGTCTTTTGTTAGGTTTCAAATATTAGCTTTATTGATAAATTGTCCTTTATTAGGTTTCATTTCCCTCATGTCCTTCTTCCCAGCATGCCTTGCTGCCCCTTCTTCTCAAAAACAAGGATCCTGTTTCCTATCATTTTATGTTTCTCTAAACGTATTTGGATTCTTCCATTTAAACTTGATGGAGGGGCAGAGCGATGGGAAAAGAGACAAGGCTTTTCCTCCCAGCCTTTCCCTCGCCCTTCCCAGGCTGCCCTGCGCAACCTTCCTCCTGGCCTGCTAATAAACTCAGAATAACCCATTATTATACTAATAAACCCACATAACCCAGGAAGCCTCCCAGAGACCTCGTCCTTTTCCTCATTCCCTTGGAGGCACCTAGAAGGGCTTCCCCCTTTTCCCGACGTCCCGCGGCTCCGGCGCCCTGGACAACAGAGGCCAAAATGGCCTTGGCCACCCGCCAGTTGTTTGACCTGCAATTCAGAGCTCCAAAAGTGCTTTAAATGCATGTTGTGGCTGTGATTTGGATAGTGCTTTTAATATTCTGTTGGGAGCCGCCCAGAGTGGCCAGGGAAAGCAATATTATTATTATTATTATTATTATTATTATTATTATTATTATTATTATTATTATTATCTCATCGCCTTGATTGCAATGAAACCTAAAGCAGACCCATTGAAATGCAATTATTAACTTGGTTTCGGGTTTACACCAACCATTCTTCTTTTCGCAGTTGAGATGTTATTTCTGACCATTCACTTTCTTCTGATTGGTACCTGATTGATAAACTCATTCTTTAACGTCATCGGAATCTCTTGCTATTGGTTTATAGATACAAATTCTGTTCTTAACCTGAAATTGTTCTTAACCTGAGGTACCATTTTAGCTAATGGGGCCTCCTGCTGCCGCCTCGCCGCTGCCACGTGATTTCTGTTCTCATCCTGAAGCAAAGTTCTTAACCCGAGGTACTATTTCTGGGTTAGGGGAGTCTGTAACCTGAAGCGTCTGTAACCCGAGGTACCACTGTATGTATATAAAGTCAGAACATTATTGTAAAGTTCCAAGAAAGGAGATTCCAAACCAACATCAGGAAAAACTTTCCGATAACAATGACTCGCGAATACAGCATAGAAGATGCAGAGAGAAGCCCCAAACAAGGGGGGCTCCTCCTTTTAACAAGTTTCTCCAGGTTACCCCCAACACCTTGTTGGAAGCATCACACACATGTCGTGAACATGTCATAGAACAGGTGTGGTCCTGGGGTGAAAACTGATGCCGTGTCCATCCCAAATGTAAGGCCAAGGGAAAGACCTGCCATCTCTGCCCCTCCAGACCTTTGTCTTTCCAATACACTGAGACCGGGAGGACATTGTTTCCTGGATGGGTTGGTGTCCGACCCTCCCAAGTCAGGATGGAGGGCTTGACCCTTATGCCATAGGGCAGGTTCAGAGATGAGGGCAATGCCAGGCTCAGCCCCAAGCCCCTCCTCGGATGGCCACCTTCCCCCTGAAGAAGCAGCCTGGGCAGGATGCCAACCCGTCCCGGGAAGGATTTCTGCTGATTGATTTCTCCAGATTCCTCCTCAATGGAGGGTCGCTCCAATGCAGCCCGTGGGTGTCCATGGCTTCTTCGCCCTTCCCTGCTTGGGCAGCTGCAGTACCAGCGCAGGCGTCGCTAGAGGGCGATGTTTCGCAACCTCTCCTGATCCCGCGCTTCGGATTGGCAAAGGAAAGAGGGCGCTGTCAGGAAGGGCGCTTGGGGATTGGTCAAGCACTTGATGAATGGGGGAAAGGAGGAAACGAAGGGGATCGCTGTACGCTGCGCTGCACGGGGTTGAGCTACAGACGTGCAGGTCTGCAACACGTGCAAAGAGTCGGCGAGCAAAACACAGGATCAAAATTCAGGGCGCCACCGGCGAAGTCAGTCCTCTGTTCTTTTCTCCGGTTACAACCTCCCTGATTTCAGAATGGGGGGAGAGTCACATTTATACCCCCCCCATGCATCAGCCCCAATTTCAACCGAGAGGGGAGGGGAGGCCAGGAAGCAAGTCGCCCCCTCCCCTCAGCTGGAAGGGGCCGTTAAAACGGGGAGGGGTCAGAGCCACAGACTTTAAGTCCCCTAAGCTATTGGTCTGAAGCTCAACATCCCAAAAACGAAGATCATGGCCACTGGTCCCCTCACCTCCTGGTAAATAGAAGGGGAAGAAATGGAGGCAGGGAGAGATTTTACTTTCTTGGGCTCCATGATCACTGCAGATGGTGACAGCAGTCACGAAATTAAAAGACGCCTGCTCCTTGGGAGAAAATGACAAACCAAGACAGCATCTTAAAAAGCAGAGACATCACCTTGCCAACAAGGGTCCATATAGTTTAAGCCATGGTTTTACCAGTTGAGATGGATGGAAGTGAGAGATGGACCATAAAGAAGGCAGATCGCCGAAGAATGGATGCTTTTGAATTCTGGTGCTGGAGGGGTTCTGTTTGTCTTTAAAAGGGGGGGTCCAACTCTGTTACCCACCCCACCCCCCGTAGAGTTAAAGCCATGGTTTTCCCAGTCGTGATGTATGGAAGTGAGAGCTGGACCATAAAGAAGGCTGATCGCCGAAGAATGGATGCTTTTGAATTCTGGTGCTGGAGGAGACTCTTGAGAGTCCCATGGACTGCAAGAAGATCAAACCTCTCCATTCTGAAGGAAATCAGCCCTGAGTGCTCACTGGAAGGACAGATCCTGAAGCTGAGGCTCCAGTACTTTGGCCACCTCATGAGAAGAGAAGACTCCCTGGAAAACACCCTGATGCTGGGAAAGATGGAGGGCGCAAGGAGAAGGGGACGACAGAGGACGAGATGGTTGGATAGTGTTCTCGAAGGAGGCAGTGGAAGACAGGAGTGCCTGGCATGCTCTGGTCCAGGGGGTCACGAAGAGGCGGACACGACTAAACAACAACAAAGCTATTGGAGACAAACTAGGGAGGGGGAGAAATAAGCTTTCAACTTCCCCCACCCACGATTAAGTCCTTTATAACTATAAAGATACTTTTGTGAGATTTTGACCAGCTTCGGCCCATCTGAAGCTGATACAGGCTTGTCTCATCTTGAGCCCACGCAGAGCAGTCCACACAGCAGAAGGATAAGCAGTCCCCAAATTAAAAGAAATTAAAAGACACCTGGGAGAAAAGCAATGACAAACCTGGACAGCATCTTAAAAAGCAGAGACATCACCTTGCCAACAAAGGTCCGTATAGTTCAAGCTCTGGTTTTCCCAGGAGTGATGGATGGAAGTGAGAGCTGGACCATCAAGAAGAATGGATGCTTTTGAATTCTGGTGCTGGAGGGGTTCTGTTTGTCTTTAAAAGGGGGGTCCAACTCTGTTACTCCCCCCCCCATTTCCCCCATGCGCCTCCCGCTGCCGACCACGCTGAGGACTCAGCCCCCCCCCTTCAGCTGCCTCCTTCCTCCAGCTGCTTCTGGCGCCCTCGCTCCGCCTCCCTCTGCCAGGCCACGCCCCTTACAGGCCCCCCGTCTTGGCCAATCAGCGCGGGGCAAGGGCGAAGGGCGGGGCGGGCGAGGCAAGCGGGAAGGGAGGGGAGGGGAGGCTCCTGTGCTCGCGAGAGTGGCAGGCCGCCTACGCCAATCCGGGCGAGCCATTGTGAAAGGAGGCGGGGAGAGTGGAGCTGGGGAAGGCAAGAGGTGGGCGGGGCTTAGTGGGGAGTGGTCACGCCCACTGGGAGGGTCAAGGCAAAGCTGGGAGGAGCCTCTGGCCGGACTTATTTCATTATTATTACTAATATTAATGAGTAATGAAGTATGAATTTGGGGGAAGAGGAATACATTACATTAGTGTGCGATCACTGCATTACTAGGATATTTCATTTCAATCAATCAGATCTTTATTACCTTAGTAGACCAGCATCAGTAGGGTGAGGTACAATCATTTACAGTCTGTAAAACGTTTTGGACAGCTAAAAAGTATTAATCACAAAGTATATATAAAAGTCTAAAAGAAGCTAGAAGAAGCTAAAAGAAGGGTTTAGGAGCATTAAACGGATGTGGAAGAACATAAAATGTTAGTATATAAAGACTATGGCTATCAATTTACAATGTACTCTGATATGAGTGTTCATTAAATCTAGAATGATAATAATAATAATAATAATAATAATAATAATAATAATAATAATAATAGGTGTTGCAATGGAGGAGTGCAGGGAAAAGAAAACTCCTGGCACTCATTCTTTCTTGCTACAGAATTAAAAGTTTTCTCTCCTTTTCTCCTTCTTTTTCTCTTGGGTGGTGTGTTCAGCGGTCACCCTCAGGGGAAACAGGCCCCCCCCCCTTGGAGGAAATGGACTGATCGGAACCTGGCTGTGACATCGGCTCAGAATCCCAACCTCACTTGGCAGTTGAGACCAACCCCTGCCTTGATCAGCAGCCTTTGGGTGCCTTATCTGCAACTGCAAAGTGAGAAGATTGACGCCTGGGAAAATGGTGAGGGGACCAGCAGGAAACTGCTAAGGGAGTTTGGAGTCCTTTTATTCTGTTGCAGTTGCAGAGAAAGGAGGGTGGGGGATTGGGGGCCGCCCCAGGTGTCATCACTGAGGGGGGTGGCAAAAGGACAAAAAGCCGAGTTTAAAATAAAAATAAAAATTGGGCTCACCAAACCTTTTAGTTGAGTCAAAAAACATGGCTGGCACTGGGCGCCACACCGTGGGGGCTGGCACTTATCGGGGGGGGGGGCTGTAGAGTGCCTGATCCTAGCGTCTCTCCTGGGAGTGACATGGTGGCTTGGGCCCCTGCAGGCTGGGCGCTGCCTGAAACACCAGCGTGGGGCTTGCGTCTGCCCTCTTCCTCTCCCTCAGCCGCCCTACAGCTGAGGGGGAGGCAGCAGATAGGCTCCAGGTAGCGCCCCCCACCTGCAGGACCCCCGCGTTGAACTGGGCACCTGAGCGGCTGGCTATGCCGCTGTTCTGTTGTTTCTTTCTTTTTTTTTCTTTTTTAATAAGAAAATCTTTATTAGACAAACTTTAAAAAGACATTACACGGAATATACATACATACAAACACAAATACCAAGTCAAAAACAAATAAAAAACAGAGTACAAGAGAAACAAAACGAGAAAAAAAGAAAAACTGAAAAACAAAACAAAACAAAAAACAAGACCTCCATCCAGCTCAGTCTTGGGTTACACAAACTTATACAATTTCTGCAGTTGTTCTAACAATAACTCTAAGCTCTAAACGTCGTAAGTATTAACTACTGTCTACTGTTATATAGTTAATTCCCAGATTAGTCTCAATGTGATTTAGAAATTTGTTCCACTCATTTTTTAATTTGGCCATATTATGGTGCCTAATTCTTTGTGTTAAACTCGCTAGTTCTATATATTGAAACAGTTTCACTTGCCAATCTCTAATCGAGGGCATTTCTGGGGATTTCCACTTCTGTGCTATTAAAATTCTTGCCGCCGCCGTGGTGTATTGGAAGAAGGTTTGGTCTGCCTTCTTTATTTCCTCCTCAATCATACCCAAGAGAAACACCTCGGGAGCTTTAGGGAAATTATATTTCAAGATCTTTTTCAACTCCTTGTAAATTTGTCCCCAGAATCTCTTAACCACATCGCAGGTCCACCATACATGAAAAAAGGTTCCCACCTTATCTCTACATCTCCAACATATATTATCGGTGTTCCTGTACATCTTTCCTAGCTTTGCCGGGGTCAAATACCAGCGATGCATCATTTTTTCTAAATTCTCTCGAAGAGTTGCACAGGCCGTAAACTTCATACCCTTTTTCCACAGAGTCTGCCATTTATTAAGATCCACCTTGTACCCGAGGTCCCTATCCCATTTAACCATCGCACCTTTCACCACATCCTCTTTGGTGTCCCATTCCAGTAATTGTTTATACATTTTAGAGAGGAGTTTATTATTACTTTCCAAAATTTCCACTTGGTATTTCGATTTTTTTTCACTCATCCCTAGTTTTTTATGTTCACCCCAGAGTGCATTAATTTGGTGAAAGTGTAGCCACTCCTTAATTTTATCCTTCATCTCCTCATAAGGCCTAATTTTCCATCCCTCTTCCGTTTTTACTAATAGGTCTTCATACGTCCACCTTTCCCCTGTCATATTTAATTTTTTAATTTTAACGATGTCAATCGGGGAGAGCCACCAGGGGGTACCCTTTTCAATCACATTTTTATATCTATTCCAGACTTCCAATAGCGGGCCCCTGATGATGTGGTTGGAAAAGCCCCTGTGGACCTTCCCTTTCTCCTGCCACAAGTAGGCATGCCAACCAAATCTTATATTAAAGCCCTCTAAATCTAGCATGTCTACGTTCTTTAAAGTGGCCCATTCCTTTATCCAGCATAGGCAAACTGCCTCATAATAAAGCTTTATATTCGGGACTGCAAAGCCACCTCTATCTCTGGAGTCCGTGAGATATTTAAACTTGACTCTGGCCCTTTTCCCCTGCCATATAAACTTAGCCAAAAATTTTTGCCAGTTCTTAAAACAAGTGGTACCTTTGATTACTGGAATATTCTGGAATAGGAATAGTAATTTCGGGAGGACACACATCTTTATCGCAGCCATCCTTCCTGTCCACGATAATTTCAGCCTATGCCAAGTCTCTAAATCCTTCTTAATTTCCTGCCATACCTTATTATAATTATCTTCCACGAGGTTTATATTTTTTGGTGATAAACAAATTCCCAAATATTTTACCCTGTTCACGACCTTGATTCCAGTCTTTTGTTCCAACCTAGTTTTTATATGTTCATCCAAATTCTTTGTTAAGATTTTAGTTTTTTTCCTATTTAGCTTAAATCCTGACAATTTGCCAAAATCCTCTAAAAGTTCTATTGCACAACTAACACTGTCCAGAGGGTTCTCTAGAGACAAGACCAGGTCATCGGCATACGCCTTTAACTTAAATTCCTTTTCCCCAATTTTTATCCCCCTTACATTTAACGTTTTCCTTAATTTATTTGCAATAACCTCCAAAACCATAATAAATAACAGGGGTGACAGGGGGCAGCCCTGTCTTGTCCCTTTCATGATCGCGAAGGATTTGGATAAATTATTGTTAATGATCAGCCTAGCCCGTTGCCCTGAGTATATGGCCTTGATGCCTTCCATGTAAGGACCTTCTATTCCTACCATTTTCATACATTGTAATAAAAATTCCCACGAAACATTATCAAAGGCCTTCTCGGCGTCAATGAACATCAGGGCTGCCGGGATGTCTGTCCTCATGTCAAGGTATTCAATAATATTCAATATGTGGCGGACGTTATCCTTCTGTTGCCTATTGGGTAGGAATCCCGCTTGATCTTTATGAATGTATTTCTTTAGATGTTTCTTGAGTCTATTAGCCATAATATCGGCAAAAATCTTATAGTCGCTATTAAGCAATGAAATTGGCCTATAGTTTCTTATATCTGTTTTTTCCTTTTCTGTTTTTGGTATTAAAGTAATACTGTTCTGTTGTTTCAATTATGGGTGCCTTGAGAGTTAATGTGCTGTGCTTGCTGCCCCACTCGTCCTGATGGACCAGTCCCCCATGGCACCAGGGCTGTAGGTCTTCCCTGGCTAGCTACTCAATGTGGGCAGGAGAGTTTGCCTTCTGGGTTCCTGTCTCATTTTGGGCTGCTCTCGGACTTCCGGGTTGGCGCCTCCGGCAATGGCTGAATTCCTCTGATCGGGAGGCATTTGCCTCGTGGAAATCTGGGTCTGGCCGCCATGGCAAGGCGGAGACCCACTAAAAATCACCGGCGGGTGAAGCCTGTGAACCTGGGATTCGGCTGGCACCTTTTGCGCCTCCCCCACTCGTGGGGAAACCCGGTTTCGGGGTTCCGGAGCAACGTGGGGTGAGTGTCACGGTGCTTCGAATTGACTGCTTCTTCCACGGAGCAAAGCCGCATAGCTGTTGCCAGAGAGCGCTGACTTTTTCCTGTGGACAATTTGATCTTAAAGCAACTACCTGTGAGTAGAGCGGAGAATTGGATTTTTAAACGTCTTAATTTGACACCGAAACGGGGAGGTTCAAAACAGGAAGTCCGCCTTCCCCTTTTGTAAATAGATCACAGCAAAGAGACTGTAAGCTAAAGTCTTGGAAAGCCTATTGTAAAGGACTAAATTTCCATCGGTAGAAAACATCAAACCCCCCTTGGAAGCAGGAGAAGAGGGGGGAAGTTTTGGATTGTGTGTGCCTGCAGGAGAGAGTGAAGAAAGTCAAAATACCACCGCTCCGAACCTGGAAACGGGCTGCTAGTAAGACTGACGTTTTTGGATTGGTCGTTGACAGTGAATAGAACATTCGCTGACAGCTACAGAGAGATACATTGTTTCTATTCTCTCCGTCTGCTCTTAAAAAGGAGTAAAAGTAACTGAAAATTGAAACTAACTTTATTGTTTGAACTGTGCTTAAAAGGATTGATACAAATAGAAACTGTTTCCCTCTAGAGGAAGCCTTTGAAACTATTACAAGAGCTGAGCTGGGGGAATTTCCAGCTGCAAGATAAGGCTGTGAGACTTTGGGAATGACCTTGAATCGGTTAAGAATGTCAACAGAAGAGGCCTTAGTGGCTGTATTATGTAAGATAAATGATTCATTGGAACAGCTTCACAAGAAGGTGGATTTTTGGGGACAAAAGGTGAATACCAATACAGAAACTATCCAGAAATTGACACAGGAATCCACTTTGACTTGGCAAACTGCGGAGAAGGCTAGGGAGAAAGCTGTTGCCGTTGAACCTAAAGTAACACAATTGGAGAGAGAAAGAGTCCCAGCCTCATACATGCAATTTGATGATCATAAGTTGATGCCTTTTATGATTGAATCTAAAGGAAAACAGACTTTGAGGATCAGAGCCCTGCCTGAACTGGAGAGGGAAGGTTTGATGGACTTTCTTACACAGGAATCTGCTGATTTTTGGGACCTGGAATTGGGCCAAGAAGAGACTAAAATTGTGAGGGTTTTCAGACTTTACCAGAAGAACTTAGAAGAACAACAGTCAAGAGTGGAAATTTTGAAAGACGTCCTGAAATACCTTTTGGATCTTAGGTTTAACTATGGAAATTTGGTTGCCCTGTCGAGATGGAATAAAATTATCTTTAGGTGGGAGTTTCCCCAAGACCTACTCTTCAGCCTCAAAGGAAGGAAAACAAAAATAAGATCAGTAGAAGACAAAGTAAAGTTCTTGTATAAGTACGAAGAAGACCCGCAGAAGGGACTTGGAAAAGAGTTAAGAGCATCGGACAGAAGATCACCAGGTTGGTGGACTATATGGAATTGGCGGAACGGACTGGCAGAATCCGAGACCAGGGAGAAGAGACGGTGGAAGAAGATTGGAAAAAGTTTAAAGACGATTTATAGAAATAATGTAAAATTAATGAGTGTTTGAAAAATGTTGGAATGAAGTTATACGGCTTTAGTAGAAATGTTATAAGGAATTAAGTATAGATAGATTATTAGAGTATTAAAGGGAAAATAAGGTTAAAATATGTTAAGACAATTATATGACAGAAATAGAGGAAGATGGAAAGGATTTGCTGAAATAATTAACAGAAGTGGAATACAAAAAGGGAGGTGTGAGGAGGTCGATGAAACAAGGGAATGAAAGTTAAGATATTGGTATGGTAAGAAGTGTGTTTTAAAATGTTTTTGTTTGGTTATGTTTAGTTTATTGTGTTAGTGTTGTGTTGTGTATTGTTTATATATTGTATTGTATTGGGGTTTTTTTTCTTCTCTTCTTTTTCTTCTTCTTTGTTATGTTTAAAAGCAATAAACATTTTGGGCTGCTCTCTTTCTCCTTTCTCCCTGCCACCACCACTGGGTCTCTGCCAGCAGTCAGCCATCGAGGAGGACATTTTCCATGAAAAAGACAATGAAGGAAAAGGCGAGGAGGAGTCCGCAAGACGGCTGGATCTCCTCAGTCCTGACTGGGTAAGTGGCCGTGGCCTAAGCGGTGATAGGCAGAAGGGGAGGGGGGCATATATACCGCAGGATGAAACTGTTGTTTCAGTTATGGGTGCTTTGAGTTTTAATGTTTGGTTTGGTTTTTTAATTGCTCTTTTTTGCATCTTTCCTTGCAGGTTCCAAGTATGTCACCCTTTTCCAGTGTTTCCTCCCTGTCCTCCCTGGATTCCCTTTGGGACTCCCTCAATGAGGTACGTAGCAGACAGAGCAGGAGGGAAGCCCTGCTGAGCTGGGCAACCCTGAGGCTGGGGCGGAGGAGGAGGAGGAAGCCGGCCGGCCGGCCGGCTGGTCAGGCCACCTTCTGGACTGGTCAGGAGCAAGGGGGCAGGCAGGCAGGCAGGCAGGGGGCTGCTAAGGGTGTGCTTGCTGCCCCACTTGTCCTGATGGACCAGCCCCCCATGGCGCCAGGGCTGTAGGGCTTCCCTGGCTAGCGACTTAGTGTGGGTTCCTGTCTCATTTTGGGCTGCTCTCTTTCTCCTTTCTCCCTGCCACCACCACTGGGTCTCTGCCAGCAGTCAGCCATCGAGGAGGACATTTCCCATGAAAAGGAGGAGGAAGGAAAAGGCGAGGAGGAGACCGCAAGACGGCTGGATCTCCTCAGTCCTGACTGGGTAGGTGGCCGTGGCCTAAGCGGTGATAGGCAGAAGGGGAGGGGGGCATATATACCGCAGGATGAAACTGTTGTTTCAGTTATGGGTGCCTTGAGTTTTAATGTTTGGCTTGGTTTTTTAATTGCTCGTTTTTTGCATCTTTCCTTGCAGGTTCCAAGTATGTCACCATTTTCCAGTGTTTCCTCCCTGTCCTCCCTGGAATCCCTTTGGGACTCCCTCAATGAGGTACGTAGCAGACAGAGCAGGAGGGAAGCCCTGCTGAGCTGGGCAACCCTGAGGCTGGGGCGGAGGAGGAGGAGGAAGCCGGCCGGCTGGTCAGGCCACCTTCTGGACTGCTCAGGAGCAAGGGGGCAGGCAGGCAGGCAGGGGGCTGCTAAGGGTGTGCTTGCTGCCCCACTTGTCCTGATGGACCAGCCCCCCATGGTGCCAGGGCTGTAGGGCTTCCCTGGCTAGCGACTCAATGTGGGTTCCTCTCTCATTTTGGGCTGCTCTCTTTCTCCTCTCTCCCCACCACCACCACTGGGGTCCTGTCTCTACCAGCAGTCAGCCTCTGAAGTGGCTATCAAGGAGGAAGAGCCACAAGAAGAATCAGTGGGCCCCCCAGAGGAGGACGGAGAGGACAAAGAGGACAGGGAGGACCTTGATTTGGCGTGCCCCCCACCTGGAGAACACCTGGAGGCAAGCGTAATTGAGGTCAGACGAAACATTCATTCATGACATATGAAAAGCTTCCCTGAACAGGGCTGTCTTCAGATGTCTTCTAAAAGTCAGATAGTTGTTTATTTCTTTGACATCTGGCGGGAGGGCATTCCACTGGGCGGGTGCCACTACCGAGAAGGCCCTCTGCCTGGTTCCCTGTAACTTGGCTTATCGCAGTGGGGAACCGCCAGAAGGCCCTCGGCGCTGGATCTCAGTGTCCGGGCAGAACGATGGGGGTGGAGATAATTCTCCTGGGTTGCTTTTCGTTTGGTATTTGTTTTGTAAGATAACTCTTTTGAATGCGTTTCCAGGTGGCTCCTGCCAAATGAAGTTATTAATTGCAAAGTGGGTTTGGCGATAATAAAACCATGTCGGCACTTTGCAAAGCCGGTTCTCTCTGGGGTTTTCCTGCCTCCTATACCTTCCCCCCATCCGCTTGTTCTTGGTTTTGTGTCTCGTTCAGATCTCTCCAAGGCCGGCCACATGAGAACTTGGGAGAGGAGTGTTCCCTCCTGACTACAACCCTTTCATATAACGCCTCGCCCCCAAACAGAAAAGGAGGGATTATGACAGCCTGCCACCACACAGGCCCTTCTTCGTGTGGCACCTTCACAAACGGTCTGGAGGGCAGCAACACAAGAAGGGGCCTTTTCTGTGGTGGCTCCCACTTGCGGAATGCTCTCTCCAGGGAGGCTCATCTGGCACCTTCATTATGTATCTTTAGGTACCAAGCAAAGACGTTTCTCTAGAACAGAGCTTTCCAAACTGTGTGTCGCAGAACCTTCGTGCTCCTCCCAGGGCTGGAAAAGGGCTAGTTGAACTGAATCCCTATGTTGCGAAATGAGGCATGTCTCCAAAGTGTGTCACCAACATGGAAAGTTCTGCTCCAGAACCAGCCTTTGGCTAATTGAACAATGCATGGCCTTTTCAACATGCTTGTGGATTGGGAGGTTGGCTTATGACTTCCTTTTTGTTTTTAATACATATGTTGTGTTTTTATTTTGTATTTTTATCCAGTAAGCCGCCCTGAGAGGTTCCGGGTTTAATTAATCAACCAATTGATTGATTGATTGATTAAAGATTGTGGCATTTTCCCAGAATCTGGAGGTGAATTGTTTACTTTTCTCACAGGACTGCGAGGAAGAGAGGCCCCCGAAGACCCCCAACTGCCTGGCTTCCATCATCTCCCGGATTCGCAAGATCTTCAGAAGAGCGCCGCCGCCAGCACCACCAGTGCCACCGGGGCAACCCAGTACAAGAGCCAGCAGCGGGGCGCAGGCAGAACGGAGGTCACTCTGCACGCGGCTCAGGCGCTGGATGCGGCAGCATCGCAGCTGTGTCCACCCCGAACCAAGGTGAGGAGGAGTTGGGAGACTTGCACTGATCCGCCCGGGGGGATTTTGTCAGCCCCCCCCCCCAAGGGATGACACTCGGGGCAATACCCCACCCGCACCCCACCTTCCTCCGCCAGTGGTGGCTGGGGAAGTAGCACCTGGAGGCGCGCGAGTCCCTAAGGGACATTTCCTTTTTGTTGTCCTTGCACAGGTCTTAATCCTTGTGGTCGGAACTGGAGAGGAAAGATCAGAACGCGGAGGAAAGCGGGGCGAGAAACCCAAACTCTCGTGGCCCTACGCCCGGGGGGATTTTGTCAGCCCTCCCCCCCAAGGGATGACACTCAGGGCAATACCCCCCCCCCGCACCCCACCTTCCTCCGCCAGTGGTGGCTGGGGAAGTAGCACCTGGAGGCGCGCGAGTCCCTAAGGGACATTTCCTTTTTGTTGTCCTTGCACAGGTCTTAATCTTACGCCGGCGTCCCACACGGCCAGCCCCAGTCCTAGAGCCTGTCACCTTTTGAGATTATGGAGCAGAACAGAGAAGACAGCGGGCAAAGGGTGGACGGCGAAGGAGAAGTGCGAGAGAATGACAGCGTCTGCGAGAAGTGCGAGAGAACGACAGCGCCACGCTGCCCACGCCCAAAGGAGGAGGAAGGAAAGGAGGAAAGCAAGCGAGCAAGAAGGGACAGCTAAAGAAAGAACTGAGAAAAGAGACAGCAAGACCTTCTGGGGGTCAAAGAAACTACAATGAGAAGGAAACTGAGTTTCCTTCCCCCCCCCCCCAGCTTGCTGATGGTCCTGCAATGTTCTATTTACTTTTTATGTATAATTCTGTATTATATTGTTGAACTGTTTTCTTAGGTGATAAGCCTATAAAGGAGGGATTTAAGGGAGGGGGGAAGGTATTAAGGGAAGACTTTGAAAGGAAAGGCAGAAAATAAAAAGGGGTGGGAAGAAATAAGTGAGAGGGAACGTGTAAAGGGAAGATACAAAGCATTATATAATTTTTGATTATTGTTTAAAATAAAGAAATAAGTTGGGTTTTAAGCGATTCCAGTCTTTTAATAATTTCTTTTTGTTCCACCACTGGTAAATCTGCAAAGGAGGCAATGAGTTCGATCTCTTCTGGTGGTGTCAGGCCACTTTCCGGGTGGTCATTGTCCTTTGCTAGGGGAGAGGAGGCTACATAGCTCTTCTCCTGGGGTAGAACACCCCCTCCGGTGACCACTGGTGGATCGGGTTTAGCAGATTTTGAGCCCTCTTTGGTTATTGCCTCCAACAGTAGGGGTTTAGGCGTAGAGTCTATAAAAGCTCTCGTTGGTACTATCCCACAGCGAAACAAAAATGCTTTCTTGCGTAGTATGATAGTGGGAATTTTTGTGGATTGGAACGCAAGCAGGACTCTCTGAGATTTATGATGATGGACAAGGGGAAGGACTGCACAGAGGTCAATTTGTGTTGCCTCCATATTTAAAAGCACCTTTAAGAGATCCTTGGCACCCCCCAGAGTTCTCCATCTTGGGTCCCCATTTTGTATAGTTAGGCTCACTTTCCTTGGTGTTAAGATCAAGGATTGATGACCTAATTGAAGGTTAAGGTTGTATTTAAATTTGTCAGTACGCTTGTTATTTAAGGACAAACTCCTCGTCCCCTTCCTCTCTTCAAGGGACTTAACACCGGCTGACGCTGGGGAAGTAGTAACTAGCTTTTGTTGGAGGCTGTGCAGCTGGGACGAAAGATCATCTAGTCTTTTGAATATACAGTGCAAGGTTTTGATTATTAAATGGGACTGTTCAAATGTCATATGATTGGCCGTGCCAAGGACCAGTTCTTCCTTCTGAGGAGAGACTACACTCTTACTGTTGGCCGCATCGCTTGTTGTTTGTGGAATTATTCGCTCTTCGTCTTTAAGTGCTGACGCGCAGTCAATCAGTGGGTTGAAACGGTTCTGCGTTCCTACCATGTAGGAACAATCCAGTAGATTACTCCCTTCTTTAAAGTGACATGGTTCGACCCTTATTTGCTTTGATCTCGGAAAGGGAGCGGGGACCATCTCCTCGGGATCTCTAAGACGTTTCCCATATCCCATGGTTCAGATATCGAGAAGAGGGGGGATAGTATTTCAACGTCAACTCAGGTGATAAATATTTCCTTCTAGCCAGCCAGCACTTGCAATGGGGGTATATTTCGCTGCCTGTTCATATGAATGAATGAATTAATTAATTTATTACGGTCATAGACCAGAAAAAAAAAACAACAACAACGGTAGTTTACAAGGGGAGTAATGGTGTCAATTAAAAATTGTAAAATTATACATAAAAGCAATACACATATGCACACACACACACACACACACACATATGAAAGTTGGCGTCTTCACCCTCACCCTCACAGGCCGGCAATTTAGGTCTATTTAGATCTACAAGGAGACTACCAGTAAGCAACACAGACCATTCCTTTGAAGTCCTACTCCCACCAGGACTAAGACTAATATAAGATTCTTCTTCAAAGCTTATCGCAGGGCCCACCGCAGTTCGGTCTCAGATGAAAGGGAAACTCTCAGATGAAAGGGAAACTCACAAAGGCCTCACCTTGAACAGGGGAGTTTCTCGTCATGCAGCTTCGAGCTTGGTCTGGATTCTGAACTCGGCTGCAGTAGAAGTTCACAGCAGGTTTCCTTCAGCTGTTAATCTTCCTTATCACTTAAAACAATTAGAGTAGAGAGCGGCGACACACAAACGGGAGTTCCCACAGGGCTTTCCGAGCAGTTTTTCTTAATATGTCTTTGGCTTAACTCAGCCTGCCTGCCAGTGAAGTGTTTCCCAGCAGCTGCAGAGATCCTTTTTTTGTAAAAATAATAAAAATGCTGATGAAGGTAATAAAAAAGCTGATAAAACTAGTAAAAACTAATATAAACTAATAAAAACCGCACAACTAACACGCAGCTCAAATCAATGCTTCCTCTAACGACGCCATCTTGGGAGACTCGTATTAAATTTATCTTAATTAGTGGTTGAGAGATTATCAGAATCCTGAAATTTGGGAAATCACATTTCAGACTCCATTGCCATTTTCTTTGAAGATTTATTAAGCAGGGAAGCAGGTAAACGGAGAAGAGGAAACAGAGTTCTGTGGCGCAAACCTTAGTTGTCCTGAACGAATTACGAAGAAAAAGATATTCTGGTCACCCCAATGGTCAGTGGGGGGTAGAAACTGTTATGATATGGATGCAATGCAGCTGCAAAGTGCTGGCTTGAAAAGTAAACATGATGGGAATGTTGGGACTGTCCGTGGGAAACAGAGGGACAGTCAACTGACAGTGCGAAGCACCGGAATTAGCTCAGAGTGTAATATGAGCTCTTCCGTTTATTCCTGTCCTGGAAGCACAGGAAGTGTTTTGTCTCTACACAGCTATAGTTTGAAGACAGCAGTCATGTTTTTTGTAACGCTGCAAAGACAGAAATAAAGGCATGTAAATACGTTTCTGTCTATCTCTTTCCCCTGCCAGGGGGCAGGAAAGAGGGGGGGTGTTCTTCTCACGTTTGAGAAGAATCGCCGATCGAGACCTTGCCTGCGTCTGCTGGGGAATGCAGCCAGGGAGGTCAACAGGGAATCATGCCGGGTGCCTTGGAGAGTTGCCAGTTTCTCCTGATATGGGCTTGATTTCCCGACAGAAAGGACCCTGAAGAGGGATTCAAAGGCTGCATTCCAGAGATCCGTTTGAATTCATTCCATGAGTGCATCACATACCCACAAATACTCCTAACTGTTCCTCTTTGTTGCACCTTCCTCTTTGTTGCATCCTCCTCGTCTCCCTCCTGCTTTCCTTTTGGTCCTCCTTCCTCTTCATTGGGGGCCCAAGGAAAGAGACCTGCCTTCTCCGACAAATGGCCTTCAGCATCATCTTCTCAGTTGCTGTTTCTTCTGTCTTGGCAAAGACCATCACGGTGGTGCTGGCCTTCCTGGCCACAAAGCCCGGGAACAGGCTGAGGAGATGGCTGGGCAAGAGTCTGGCCAACTCCATTGTCATCTCCTGTTCTGGGGGGCAAGTTCTCATCTACACCATCTGGCTGGGCTCTTCTCCCCCATTCCCAGAGCCCGACATGCACTCCCAGGTGGAAGAGATCATCCTGCAATGCAACGAAGGGTCTGTGGCCATGTTCTACGTTGCCCTCGGCTACCTGGGCTTCTTGGCTGCCACCTGCTTCACGGTGGCTTTCCTAGCCAGGAAGCTGCCTGGCTCCTTCAACGAAGCCAGGCTGATCACCTTCAGCATGCTGGTCTTCTGCAGTGTTTGGGTGTCTTTTGTGCCCACCTACCTGAGCACCAAGGGCAAGTACATGGTGGCCGTGCAGATCTTCTCTATGTTGGCCTCCAGTGCTGGGCTTCTGGGCTGCATCTTCCTTCCCAAGTGCTACATTATTGTGCTGAGGCCTGATCTGAACACAAAGGAGCACCTGACAACAAGGAATTAAGGGGACATCTGATTCTTAAAATAGTCCATGTTCCTGATGTCCAGAAGTGCATAAAGGAAACACAGCTACTCACCCATGCTGTTTATTCTCCATCTCTGAAAGAGATTGTGTTCCTTCTTAGCCTGGATTTTAGGAAGTCCTGTTGACATGAACACTAAGATGGGAGGAAATGTTTTGCTCCCTTGCTTTGCCAAGGACTACAATGAGTCCTGGTCTACTGCCCTCAGTTTGTAAACTATTATCTTATAATAATTTTGTGTTTTGGAAACTTATATTTATCTCACAACAAGATAGTTTAGAGGGAGAGGAGTTAGGTTTTTGAGTCTGTTTGCTTTGTCATGACTACCTATTAACCATATCAATTCTAATATTCCACAATACTGTTTGGTTCTGCCAGTTCTATGTATTCAATTTTCTATGCGCCATTTCCCGCATTTATGCGCTATCATTCATAAGCTCACTTCACATCATTTCGTTCTCCTAAGCTTTGTATATCAATAAACGGAGAAATTCATTTAAGACATCTTCCGTAGTCTGTTGGTTTAATTTCTGTACTGTGTAAGCTCCGCTCCCTGTTTCAAAGAGTAGCAACTGACCTTAGCCAAGCCGTGACTGGGATCCAGTGGATTTTATTGCATTGGCCAGGGTTAGGGATCGGGTTAGGGGCGGGCGAGGCAGGCGAGGCAGGCGCCAATCTGGGTGAGTCATTGTGAAAGGAGGCGGGGAGGGCGCCACCACTGAGAAGCCCCTCTGCCTGCTTCCCAGGTTGTGGCACAGGTCATCATCCGATGAATTTAGAGCTTCATTTATTTCTGTGTTTATATTTAAAGAAATGATGCATTTTAAAAGTATTGCACATTGATGGTAATATTAAGAATGCACTTAAAATTACTACGCACAACAATGAACAAGTGATTGCAATGCACACACAGTTAAGCAGCATAAATATTTGTTAACGAAGTCTATTCTTGTTGTGATTATTATTACTTTTATTGCTACTAATACCAGTGGCTTACAAGACTGATCTCTATTCTGCCTTGGTCAGTCCCCACCTGGAATACTGTGTCCAATTCCGGGCACCACAATTTAAGAAGGATGTTGACCAATGGGAAGAAACCCCTCACCCCCCAGAGAGATGCCGGCTCAAAGAGACCCCTGAGCTTAGACTACGAAGCCTCTGAGGGCGTGCAGAGTGCAAATCCCACCCAGAAGTGCCAGAGCAGGATCCCCCCACCCCAAGGGCCCCTCTCTCTCCCGGGCTCACCTGCCAGCCTCTCCGGCCTCTGAGGGCGTGCAGAGTGCAGATCCCCCCAGGGGCCCCTCTCTCTCCCGGGCTCACCTGGGGGCCCCATCCCTGCCAGCCTCTCCGGCCTCTGAGGGCGTGCAGAGTGCAACCCCCCGAGGGGCCCCTCTCTTTCCCAGACTCACCTGGGGTCCCTGCCCCTGCCAGCCTCTCCGGCCTCTGAGAGAGTGCAGAGTGCAGGATCCACCCCCAGGGGCCCCTCTCTCTCCCGGGCTCACCTGGGGGCCCCGTCCCTGCCAGCCTCTCTCGCCTCTGAGGGCGTGCAGAGTGCAGATCCCCCCAGGGGCCCCTCTCTCTCTCTCCCGGGCTCACCTGGGGGCCCCGTCCCTGCCAGCCTCTCCAGCCTCTGAGGGCGTGCAGAGTGCAGGATCCACCCCCCAGGGGCCCCTCTCTCTCTCTCCCGGGCTCCCCTGGGGGCCCCGTCCCTGCCAGCCTCTCCAGCCTCTGAGGGCGTGCAGAGTGCAGATCCCCCCAGGGGCCCCTCTCTCTCTCTCCCGGGCTCCCCTGGGGGCCCCGTCCCTGCCAGCCTCTCCGGCCTCTGAGGGTGTGCAGAGTGCAGATCCCCCCAGGGGCCCCCCTCTCTCTCTCCCGGGCTCACCTGGGGGCCCCGTCCCTGCCAGCCTCTCCGGCCTCTGAGGGTGTGCAGAGTGCAGGATCCACGCCCCAGGGGCCCCTCTCTCTCTCTCCCGGGCTCCCCTGGGGGCCCCGTCCCTGCCAGCCCCTCCGGCCCTTGGGTGACTCTGGCCAGCTGGACGGGCTGCAGGCCCTGGTGTCCCTGGCGGAGGAGGAGGGTCATGTGGCCCTCGGAGGGGAAGGGGCCACCTTCCAAAGGCCCTGCAACTCCCGCCAGCCTCCGCCGGCAGACTTCCCAGCATGCACTGCCAGCTCCATTAGGCCAATGGTTGAATCCCAGCATGAATAAATTTGAAATTTACTCGTTTTCCCAGTGTATAACCAAATAATTCAATCTCAAGGAGTCTTAGGTTTGGCTTCGCTTATTCGCTTCATGGATAAATTAACCTCGATTAGGTTTCATTTCATTTTTCTCACGTCCTTCTTCCCAGCATGCTTTGCTGCCCCATCATCTCACAAACAAAGATCCTGTGTCCTATAATTGAAATCTACTCATTTTCCAATGTATAACTGAATAAATACATCTGAAAGTGTCTTTCTTTAGGTTTCACTTAATAGCTTTATGGATAAATTACCCTTTATTAGGTTTCATTTCATTTCTCTCATGTCCTTCTTCCCAGCATGCTTTGCTGCCCCATCTTCTCACAAACAAAGATCCTGTGTCCTATAATTGAAATTTACTCATTTTCCAATGTATAAGTAAATAAATTAATCCCAAATTGTCTTTGGTTAGGTTTCACTTATTAGCTTTATTGGTAAATTACCCTTTATTAGGTTTCATTTCCCTCACATCCTTCTTCCCAGCATGCTTTGCTGCCCCTTCTTCTCCAAACAAGGATCCTGTTTCCTATAATTGGAATTTACCCATTTTCCAATGTATAACTGAATAAATACATCTGAAAGTGTCTTTCGTTAGGTTTCACTTATTAGCTTTATTGATAAATTATCCTTTATTAGGTTTTATTTCCCTCACGTCCTTCTTCCCAGCATGCTTTGCTACCCCTTCTTCTCACAAACATGGATCCAGCTTCCTATACTTGAAATTTACCCATTTTCCAACGTATAACTGAATAAATAAATCCCAAGGTGTCTTTTGTTAGGTTTCACTTATTAGCTTTATTGGTAAATTATCCTTTGTTAGGTTTGATTTCATTTCCCTCATGTCCTTCTTCCCAGCATGCTTTGCTGCCCCTTCTTCTCCAAACAAGGATCCTGTTTCCTATCATTTTATTTTTCTCTAAACGTATTTGGATTCTTCCATTTAAACTTGATGGAGGGGCAGAGCGATGGAAAAAGAGACAAGGCTTTTCCTCCCAGCCTTTCCCTCGCCCTTCCCAGGCTGCCCTGCGCAACCTTCCTCCTGGCCTGCTAATAAACTCAGAATAACCAATTATTATACTAATAAACCCACATAACCCAGGAAGCCTCCAAGAGACCTCGTCCTTTTCCTCATTCCCTTGGAGGCACCTAGAAGGGCTTCCCCCTTTTCCCGACGTCCCGCGGCTCCGGCGCCCTGGACAACAGAGGCCAAAATGGCCTTGGCCACCCGCCAGTTGTTTGACCTGCAATTTAGAGCTCCAAAAATGCTTTAAATGCATGTTGTGGCTGTGATTTTTACAGTGCTTTTAATATTCTGTTGGGAGCCGCCCAGAGTGGCCAGGGAAAGCAATATTATTATTATTATTATTATTATTATTATTATTATTATTATTATTATTATCATCATTATCTCATCGCCTTGATTGCAATGAAACCTAAAGCAGACCCATTGAAATGCAATTATTAACTTGGTTTCGGGTTTACACCAACCATTCTTCTTTTCGCAGTTGAGATGTTATTTCTGACCATTCACTTTGTTCTGATTGGTACCTGATTGATAAACTCATTCTTTAACGTCATCGGAATCTCTTGCTATTGGTTTATAGATACAAATTCTGTTCTTAACCTGAAATTGTTCTTAACCTGAGGTACCATTTTAGCTAATGGGGCCTCCTGCTGCCGCCTCGCCGCTGCCACGTGATTTCTGTTCTCATCCTGAAGCAAAGTTCTTAACCCGAGGTACTATTTCTGGGTTAGGGGAGTCTGTAACCTGAAGCGTCTGTAACCCGAGGTACCACTGTATGTATATAAAGTCAGAACATTATTGTAAAGTTCCAAGAAAGGAGATTCCAAACCAACATCAGGGAAAACTTTCCGATAACAATGACTCGCGAATCCAGCATCAAAGATGCAGAGAGAAGCCCCGAACAATGGGGGCTCCTCCTTTTAACAAGTTTCTCCAGGTTACCCCCCACACCTTGTTGGAAGCATCACACACATGTCGTGAACATGTCATAGAACAGGTGTGGTCCTGGGGTGAAAACTGATGCCGTGTCCATCCCAAATGTAAGGCCAAGGGAAATACCTGCCATCTCTGACCCTCCAGACCTTTGTCTTTCCAATACACGGAGACCGGGAGGACATGGTTTCCTGGATGGGTTGGTGTCAGGATGGAGGGCTTGACCCTTATGCCATAGGGCAGGTTCAGAGATGAGGGCAATGCCAGGCTCAGCCCCAAGCCCCTCCTCGGATGGCCACCTTCCCCCTGAAGAAGCAGCCTGGGCAGGATGCCAACCCGTCCCGGGAAGGATTTCTGCTGATTTCTTTCTCCAGATTCCTCCTCAATGGAGGGTCGCTCCAATGCAGCCCGTGGGTGTCCATGGCTTCTTCGCCCTTCCCTGCTTGGGCAGCTGCAGTACCAGCGCAGGCGTCGCTAGAGGGCGATGTTTCGCAACCTCTCCTGATCCCGCGCTTCGGATTGGCAAAGGAAAGAGGGCGCTGTCAGGAAGGGCGCTTGGTGATTGGTCAAGCCCTTGATGAATGGGGGAAAGGAGGAAACGAAGGGGATCGCTGTACGCTGCGCTGCACGGGGTTGAGCTACAGACGTGCAGGTCTGCAACACGTGCAAAGAGTCGGCGAGCAAAACACAGGATCAAAATTCAGGGCGCCACCGGCGAAGTCAGTCCTCTGTTCTTTTCTCCGGTTACAACCTCCCTGATTTCAGAATGGGGGGAGAGTCACATTTATAAGCCCCCCCCCAATGGATCAGCAAGGGCATCAGCCCCAATTTCAACCCAGAGGGAAGGGGAGGCCAGGAAGCAAGTCGCTCCCTCCCCTCAGCTGGAAGGGGCCGTTAAAACGGGGAGGGGTCAGAGCCACAGACTTTAAGTCCCCTAAGCTATTGGTCTGAAGCTCAACATCCCAAAAACGAAGATCATGGCCACTGGTCCCCTCACCTCCTGGTAAATAGAAGGGGAAGAAATGGAGGCAGGGAGAGATTTTACTTTCTTGGGCTCCATGATCACTGCAGATGGTGACAGCAGTCACGAAATTAAAAGACGCCTGCTCCTTGGGAGAAAATGACAAACCTAGACAGCATCTTAAAAAGCAGAGACATCACCTTGCCAACAAGGGTCCATATAGTTAAAGCCATGGTTTTCCCAGTTGAGATGGATGGAAGTGAGAGATGGACCATAAAGAAGGCAGATCGCCGAAGAATGGATGCTTTTGAATTCTGGTGCTGGAGGGGTTCTGTTTGTCTTTAAAAGGGGGGGTCCAACTCTGTTACCCCCCCCCCCCCGTAGAGTTAAAGCCATGGTTTTCCCAGTCGTGATGTATGGAATTGAGAGCTGGACCATAAAGAAGGCTGATCGCCGAAGAATGGATGCTTCTGAATTCTGGTGCTGGAGGAGACTCTTGAGAGTCCCATGGACTGCAAGAAGATCAAACCTCTCCATTCTGAAGGAAATCAGCACTGAGTGCTCACTGGAAGGACAGATCCTGAAGCTGAGGCTCCAGTACTTTGGCCACCTCATGAGAAGAGAAGACTCCCTAGAAAACACCCTGATGCTGGGAAAGATGGAGGGCGCAAGGAGAAGGGGACGGCAGAGGACGAGATGGTGGGACAGTGTTCTCGAAGGAGGCAGTGGAAGACAGGAGTGCCTGGCATGCTCTGGTCCAGGGGGTCACGAAGAGGCGGACACGACTAAACAACAACAAAGCTATTGGAGACAAACTAGGGAGGGGGAGAAATAAGCTTTCAACTCCCCCCACCCACAATTAACTCCTTTATAACACTAAAGATACTTTTGTGAGATTTTGACCAGCTTCGGCCCATCTGAAGCTGATACAGGCTTGTCTCATCTTGAGCCCACGCAGAGCAGTCCACACAGCAGAAGGATAAGCAGTCCCCAAATTAAAAGAAATTAAAAGACACCTGGGAGAAAAGCAATGACAAACCAGGACAGCATCTTAAAAAGCAGAGACATCACCTTGCCAACAAAGGTCCGTATAGTTCAAGCTCTGGTTTTCCCAGGAGTGATGGATGGAAGTGAGAGCTGGACCATCAAGAAGAATGGATGCTTTTGAATTCTGGTGCTGGAGGGGTTCTGTTTGTCTTTAAAAGGGGGGTCCAACTCTGTTACTCCCCCCCCCATTTCCCCTATGCGCCTCCCGCTGCCGACCACGCTGAGGACTCAGCCCCCCCCTTCAGCTGCCTCCTTCCTCCAGCTGCTTCTGGCGCCCTCGCTCCGCCTCCCTCCGCCAGGCCACGCCCCTTACAGGCCCCCCGTCTTGGCCAATCAGCGCGGGGCAAGGGCGAAGGGTGGGGCGGGCGAGGCAAGCGGGAAGGGAGGGGAGGGGAGGCTCCTGTGCTCGCGAGAGTGGCAGGCCGCCTACGCCAATCCGGGCGAGCCATTGTGAAAGGAGGCGGGGAGAGTGGAGCTGGGGAAGGCAAGAGGTGGGCGGGGCTTAGTGGGGAGTGGTCACGCCCACTGGGAGGGTCAAGGCAAAGCTGGGAGGAGCCTCTGGCCGGACTTATTTCATTATTATTACTAATATTAATGAGTAATGAAGTATGAATTTGGGGGGAGAGGAATACATTACATTAGTGTGCGATCACTGCATTACTAGGATATTTCATTTCAATCAATCAGATCTTTATTACCTTAGTAGACCAGCATCAGTAGGGTGAGGTACAATCATTTACAGTCTGTAAAACGTTTCGGACAGCTAAAAAGTATTAATCACAAAGTATATATAAATCAATTTATTTATATAAATTTACAATGTACTCTGATATGAGTGTTCATTAAATCTAGAATAATAATAATAATAATAATAATAATAATAATAATGGTGTTGCAATGGAGGATTGCAAGGAAAAGAAAACTCCTGGCACTCATTCTTTCTTGCTACAGAATTAAAAGATTTCTCCACTTTTCTCCTTCTTTTTCTCTTGGGTGGTGTGTTCAGCGGTCTCCCTCAGGGGAAACAGGTCCCCCCCCCCCTGGAGGAAATGGACTGATCGGAACCTGGCTGTGACATCGGCTCAGAATCCCAACCTCACTTGGCAGTTGAGACCAACCCCTGCCTTGATCAGCAGCCTTTGGGTGCCTTATCTGCAACTGCAAAGTGAGAAGATTGACGCCTGGGAAAATGGTGAGCGGACCAGCAGGAAACTGCTAAGGGAGTTTGGAGTCCTTTTATTCTGTTGCAGTTGCAGAGAAAGGAGGGTGGGGGATTGCGGGCCGCCCCAGGTGTCATCACTGAGGGGGGTGGCAAAAGGACAAAAAGCCGAGTTTAAAATAAAAATAAAAATTGGGCTCACCAAAACTTTTAGTTGAATCAAAAAACATGGCTGGCACTGGGCGCCACACCGTGGGGGCTGGCACTTACCGGGGGGGGGGGCTGTAGAGTGCCTGATCCTAGCGTCTCTCCTGGGAGTGACATGGTGGCTTGGGCCCCTGCAGGCTGGGCGCTGCCTGAAACGGCAGCGTGGGGCTTGCGTCTGCCCTCTGCCTCTCCCTCAGCCGCCCTACAGCTGAGGGGGAGGCAGCAGATAGGCTCCAGGTAGCGCCCCCCACCTGCAGGACCCCCGCGTTGAACTGGGCACCCGAGCGGCTGGCTATGCCGCTGTTCTGTTGTTTCTTTTCTTTTCTTTTTTTAATAAGAAAATCTTTATTAGACAAACTTTAAAAAGACATTACACGGAATATACATACATACAAACACAAATACCAAGTCAAAAACAAATAAAAAACAGAGTACAAGAGAAACAAAACGAGAAAAAAAGAAAAAAAAGAAAACAAAACAAAACAAAAAACAAGACCTCCATCCAGCTCAGTCTTGGGTTACACAAACTTATACAATTTCTGCAGTTGTTCTAACAATAACTCTAAGCTCTAAACGTCGTAAGTATTAACTACTGTCTACTGTTATATAGTTAATTCCCAGATTAGTCTCAATGTAATTTAGAAATTTGTTCCACTCATTTTTTAATTTGGCCATATTATGGTGCCTAATTCTTTGTGTTAAACTCGCTAGTTCTATATATTGAAACAGTTTCACTTGCCAATCTCTAATCGAGGGCATTTCTGGGGATTTCCACTTCTGTGCTATTAAAATTCTTGCCGCCGCCGTGGTGTATTGGAAGAAGGTTTGGTCTGCCTTCTTTATTTCCTCCTCAATCATACCCAAGAGAAACACCTCGGGAGCTTTAGGGAAATTATATTTCAAGATCTTTTTCAACTCCTTGTAAATTTGTCCCCAGAATCTCTTAACCACATCGCAGGTCCACCATACATGAAAAAAGGTTCCCACCTTATCTCTACATCTCCAACATATATTATCGGTGTTCCTGTACATCTTTCCTAGCTTTGCCGGGGTCAAATACCAGCGATGCATCATTTTTTCTAAATTCTCTCGAAGAGTTGCACAGGCCGTAAACTTCATACCCTTTTTCCACAGAGTCTGCCATTTATTAAGATCCACCTTGTACCCGAGGTCCCTATCCCATTTAACCATCGCACCTTTCACCACATCCTCTTTGGTGTCCCATTCCAGTAATTGTTTATACATTTTAGAGAGGAGTTTATTATTACTTTCCAAAATTTCCACTTGGTATTTCGATTTTTTTTCACTCATCCCTAGTTTTTTATGTTCACCCCAGAGTGCATTAATTTGGTGAAAGTGTAGCCACTCCTTAATTTTATCCTTCATCTCCTCATAAGGCCTAATTTTCCATCCCTCTTCCGTTTTTACTAATAGGTCTTCATACGTCCACCTTTCCCCTGTCATATTTAATTTTTTAATTTTAACGATGTCAATCGGGGAGAGCCACCAGGGGGTACCCTTTTCAATCACATTTTTATATCTATTCCAGACTTCCAATGGCGGGCCCCTGATGATGTGGTTGGAAAAGCCCCTGTGGACCTTCCCTTTCTCCTGCCACAAGTAGGCATGCCAACCAAATCTTATATTAAAGCCCTCTAAATCTAGCATGTCTACGTTCTTTAAAGTGGCCCATTCCTTTATCCAGCATAGGCAAACTGCCTCATAATAAAGCTTTATATTCGGGACTGCAAAGCCACCTCTATCTCTGGAGTCCGTGAGATATTTAAACTTGACTCTGGCCCTTTTCCCCTGCCATATAAACTTAGCCAAAAATTTTTGCCAGTTCTTAAAACAAGTGGTACCTTTGATTACTGGAATATTCTGGAATAGGAATAGTAATTTCGGGAGGACACACATCTTTATCGCAGCCATCCTTCCTGTCCACGATAATTTCAGCCTATGCCAAGTCTCTAAATCCTTCTTAATTTCCTGCCATACCTTATTATAATTATCTTCCACGAGGTTTATATTTTTTGGTGATAAACAAATTCCCAAATATTTTACCCTGTTCACGACCTTGATTCCAGTCTTTTGTTCCAACCTAGTTTTTATATGTTCATCCAAATTCTTTGTTAAGATTTTAGTTTTTTTCCTATTTAGCTTAAATCCTGACAATTTGCCAAAATCCTCTAAAAGTTCTATTGCACAACTAACACTGTCCAGAGGGTTCTCTAGAGACAAGACCAGGTCATCGGCATACGCCTTTAACTTAAATTCCTTTTCCCCAATTTTTATCCCCCTTACATTTAACGTTTTCCTTAATTTATTTGCAATAACCTCCAAAACCATAATAAATAACAGGGGTGACAGGGGGCAGCCCTGTCTTGTCCCTTTCATGATCGCGAAGGATTTGGATAAATTATTGTTAATGATCAGCCTAGCCCGTTGCCCTGAGTATATGGCCTTGATGCCTTCCATGTAAGGACCTTCTATTCCTACCATTTTCATACATTGTAATAAAAATTCCCACGAAACATTATCAAAGGCCTTCTCGGCGTCAATGAACATCAGGGCTGCCGGGATGTCTGTCCTCATGTCAAGGTATTCAATAATATTCAATATGTGGCGGACGTTATCCTTCTGTTGCCTATTGGGTAGGAATCCCGCTTGATCTTTATGAATGTATTTCTTTAGATGTTTCTTGAGTCTATTAGCCATAATATCGGCAAAAATCTTATAGTCGCTATTAAGCAATGAAATTGGCCTATAGTTTCTTATATCTGTTTTTTCCTTTTCTGTTTTTGGTATTAAAGTAATACTGTTCTGTTGTTTCAATTATGGGTGCCTTGAGAGTTAATGTGCTGTGCTTGCTGCCCCCCTCGTCCTGATGGACCAGTCCCCCATGGCACCAGGGCTGTAGGTCTTCCCTGGCTAGCTACTCAATGTGGGCAGGAGAGTTTGCCTTCTGGGTTCCTGTCTCATTTGGGGCTGCTCTCGGACTTCCGGGTTGGCGCCTCCGGCAATGGCTGAATTCCTCTGATCGGGAGGCATTTGCCTCGTGGAAATCTGGGTCTGGCCGCCATGGCAAGGCGGAGACCCACTAAAAATCACCGGCGGGTGAAGCCTGTGAACCTGGGATTCGGCTGGCACCTTTTGCGCCTCCCCCACTCGTGGGGAAACCCGGTTTCGGGGTTCCGGAGCAACGTGGGGTGAGTGTCACGGTGCTTCGAATTGACTGCTTCTTCCACGGAGCAAAGCCGCATAGCTGTTGCCAGAGAGCGCTGACTTTTTCCTGTGGACAATTTGATCTTAAAGCAACTACCTGTGAGTAGAGCGGAGAATTGGATTTTTAAACGTCTTAATTTGACACCGAAACGGGGAGGTTCAAAACAGGAAGTCCGCCTTCCCCTTTTGTAAATAGATCACAGCAAAGAGACTGTAAGCTAAAGTCTTGGAAAGCCTATTGTAAAGGACTAAATTTCCATCGGTAGAAAACATCAAACCCCCCTTGGAAGCAGGAGAAGAGGGGGGAAGTTTTGGATTGTGTGTGCCTGCAGGAGAGAGTGAAGAAAGTCAAAATACCACCGCTCCGAACCTGAAAACGGGCTGCTAGTAAGACTGACGTTTTTGGATTGGTCGTTGACAGTGAATAGAACATTCGCTGACAGCTAGCTAAATAAGAGAGATACATTGTTTCTATTCTCTCCGTCTGCTCTTAAAAAGGAGTAAAAGTAACTGAAAATTGAAACTAACTTGATTGTTTGAACTGTGCTTAAAAGGATTGATACAAATAGAAACTGTTTCCCTCTAGAGGAAGCCTTTGAAACTATTACAAGAGCTGAGCTGGGGGAATTTCCAGCTGCAAGATAAGGCTGTGAGACTTTGGGAATGACCTTGAATCGGTTAAGAATGTCAACAGAAGAGGCCTTAGTGGCTGTATTATGTAAGATAAATGATTCATTGGAACAGCTTCACAAGAAGGTGGATTTTTGGGGACAAAAGGTGAATACCAATACAGAAACTATCCAGAAATTGACACAGGAATCCACTTTGACTTGGCAAACTGCGGAGAAGGCTAGGGAGAAAGCTGTTGCCGTTGAACCTAAAGTAACACAATTGGAGAGAGAAAGAGTCCCAGCCTCATACATGCAATTTGATGATCATAAGTTGATGCCTTTTATGATTGAATCTAAAGGAAAACAGACTTTGAGGATCAGAGCCCTGCCTGAACTGGAGAGGGAAGGTTTGATGGACTTTCTTACACAGGAATCTGCTGATTTTTGGGACCTGGAATTGGGCCAAGAAGAGACTAAAATTGTGAGGGTTTTCAGACTTTACCAGAAGAACTTAGAAGAACAACAGTCAAGAGTGGAAATTTTGAAAGACGTCCTGAAATACCTTTTGGATCTTAGGTTTAACTATGGAAATTTGGTTGCCCTGTCGAGATGGAATAAAATTATCTTTAGGTGGGATTTTCCCCAAGACCTACTCTTCAGCCTCAAAGGAAGGAAAACAAAAATAAGATCAGTAGAAGACAAAGTAAAGTTCTTGTATAAGTACGAAGAAGACCCGCAGAAGGGACTTGGAAAAGAGTTAAGAGCATCGGACAGAAGATCACCAGGTTGGTGGACTATATGGAATTGGCGGAACGGACTGGCAGAATCCGAGACCAGGGAGAAGAGACGGTGGAAGAAGATTGGAAAAAGTTTAAAGACGATTTATAGAAATAATGTAAAATTAATGAGTGTTTGAAAAATGTTGGAATGAAGTTCTACGGCTTTAGTAGAAATGTTATAAGGAATTAAGTATAGATAGATTATTAGAGTATTAAAGGGAAAATAAGGTTAAAATATGTTAAGACAATTATATGACAGAAATAGAGGAAGGTGGAAAGGATTTGCTGAAATAATTAACAGAAGTGGAATACAAAAAGGGAGGTGTGAGGAGGTTGATGAAACAAGGGAATGAAAGTTAAGATATTGGTATGGTAAGAAGTGTGTTTTAAAATGTTTTTGTTTGGTTATGTGTAGTTTATTGTGTTAGTGTTGTGTTGTGTATTGTTTATATATTGTATTGTATTGGGATTTTTTTTCTTCTCTTCTTTTTCTTCTTCTTTGTTATGTTTAAAAGCAATAAACATTTTGGGCTGCTCTCTTTCTCCTTTCTCCCTGCCACCACCACTGGGTCTCTGCCAGCAGTCAGCCATCGAGGAGGACATTTTCCATGAAAAAGACAATGAAGGAAAAGGCGAGGAGGAGTCCGCAAGACGGCTGGATCTCCTCAGTCCTGACTGGGTAAGTGGCCGTGGCCTAAGCGGTGATAGGCAGAAGGGGAGGGGGGCATATCAACCACAGGATGAAACTGTTGTTTCAGTTAGGGGTGCCTTGAGTTTTAATGTTTGGTTTGGTTTTTTAATTGCTCTTTTTTGCATCTTTCCTTGCAGGTTCCAAGTATGTCACCCTTTTCCAGTGTTTCCTCCCTGTCCTCCCTGGATTCCCTTTGGGACTCCCTCAATGAGGTACGTAGCAGACAGAGCAGGAGGGAAGCCCTGCTGAGCTGGGCAACCCTGAGGCTGGGGCGGAGGAGGAGGAGGAAGCCGGCCGGCCGGCCGGCCAGCTGGTCAGGCCACCTTCTGGACTGGTCAGGAGCAAGGGGGCAGGCAGGCAGGCAGGCAGGGGGCTGCTAAGGGTATGCTTGCTGCCCCACTTGTCCTGATGGACCAGCCCCCCATGGCGCCAGGGCTGTAGAGCTTCCCTGGCTAGCGACTTAGTGTGGGTTCCTGTCTCATTTTGGGCTGCTCTCTTTCTCCTTTCTCCCTGCCACCACCACTGGGTCTCTGCCAGCAGTCAGCCATCGAGGAGGACATTTCCCATGAAAAGGAGGAGGAAGGAAAAGGCGAGGAGGAGACCGCAAGACGGCTGGATCTCCTCAGTCCTGACTGGGTAGGTGGCCGTGGCCTAAGCGGTGATAGGCAGAAGGGGAGGGGGGCATATATACCGCAGGATGAAACTGTTGTTTCAGTTATGGGTGCCTTGAGTTTTAATGTTTGGCTTGGTTTTTTAATTGCTCGTTTTTTGCATCTTTCCTTGCAGGTTCCAAGTATGTCACCATTTTCCAGTGTTTCCTCCCTGTCCTCCCTGGAATCCCTTTGGGACTCCCTCAATGAGGTACGTAGCAGACAGAGCAGGAGGGAAGCCCTGCTGAGCTGGGCAACCCTGAGGCTGGGGAGGAGGAGGAGGAGGAAGCCAGCCGGCCGGCCGGCCAGCTGGTCAGGCCACCTTCTGGACTGCTCAGGAGCAAGGGGGCAGGCAGGCAGGCAGGGGGCTGCTAAGGGTGTGCTTGCTGCCCCACTTGTCCTGATGGACCAGCCCCCCATGGTGCCAGGGCTGTAGGGCTTCCCTGGCTAGCGACTCAATGTGGGTTCCTCTCTCATTTTGGGCTGCTCTCTTTCTCCTCTCTCCCCACCACCACCACTGGGTCCTGTCTCTACCAGCAGTCAGCCTCTGAAGTGGCTATCAAGGAGGAAGAGCCACAAGAAGAATCAGTGGGCCCCCCAGAGGAGGACGGAGAGGACAAAGAGGACAGGGAGGACCTTGATTTGGCGTGCCCCCCACCTGGAGAACACCTGGAGGCAAGCGTAATTGAGGTCAGATGAAACATTCATTCATGACATATGAAAAGCTTCCCTGAACAGGGCTGTCTTCAGATGTCTTCTAAAAGTCAGATAGTTGTTTATTTCTTTGACATCTGGCGGGAGGGCATTCCACTGGGCGGGTGCCACTACCGAGAAGGCCCTCTGCCTGGTTCCCCGTAACTTGGCTTATCGCAGTGGGGAACCGCCAGAAGGCCCTCAGCGCTGGATCTCAGTGTCCGGGCAGAACGATGGGGGTGGAGATAATTCTCCTGGGTTGCTTTTCGTTTGGTATTTGTTTTGTAAGATAACTCTTTTGAATGCGTTTCCAGGTGGCTCCTGCCAAATGAAGTTATTAATTGCAAAGTGGGTTTGGCGATAATAAAACCATGTCGGCACTTTGCAAAGCCGGTTCTCTCTGGGGTTTTCCTGCCTCCTATACCTTCCCCCCATCCGCTTGTTCTTGGTTTTGTGTCTCGTTCAGATCTCTCCAAGGCTGGCCACATGAGAACTTGGGAGAGGAGTGTTCCCTACTGACTACAACCCTTTCTGTTTGGCCCCAAACAGAAAAGGAGGGATTATGACAGCCTGCCACCACACAGGCCCTTCTTCGTGTGGCACCGTCACAAATGGTCTGGAGGGCAGCAACACAAGAAGGGGCCTTTTCTGTGGTGGCTCCCACTTGCGGAATGCTCTCTCCAGGGAGGCTCATCTGGCACCTTCATTATGTATCTTTAGGTACCAAGCAAAGACGTTTCTCTAGAACAGAGCTTTCCAAACTGTGTGTCGCAGAACCTTCGTGCTCCTCCCAGGGCTGGAAAAGGGCTAGTTGAACTGAATCCCTGTGTTGCGAAATGAGGCATGTCTCCAAAGTGTGTCACCAACATGGAAAGTTCTGCTCTAGAACCAGCCTTTGGCTAATTGAACAATGCATGGCCTTTTCAACATGCTTGTGGATTGGGAGGTTGGCTTAAGACTTTGTTTTTGTTTTTAATACATATGTTGTGTTTTTATTTTGTATTTTTATCCAGTAAGCCGCCCTGAGAGGTTCCGGGTTTAATTAATCAACCAATTGATTGATTGATTGATTAAAGATTGTGGCATTTTCCCAGAATCTGGAGGTGAATTGTTTACTTTTCTCACAGGACTGCGAGGAAGAGAGGCCCCCAAAGACCCCCAACTGCCTGGCTTCCATCATCTCCCGGATTCGCAAGATCTTCAGAAGAGCGCCGCCGCCAGCACCACCAGTGCCACCGGGGCAACCCAGTACAAGAGCCAGCAGCGGGGCGCAGGCAGAACGGAGGCCACTCTGCACGCGGCTCAGGCGCTGGATGCGGCAGCATCGCAGCTGTGTCCACCCCGAACCAAGGTGAGGAGGAGTTGGGAGACTTGCACTGATCCGCCCGGGGGGATTTTGTCAGCCCCCCCCAAGGGATGACACTCGGGGCAATACCCCACCCGCACCCCACCTTCCTCCGCCAGTGGTGGCTGGGGAAGTAGCACCTGGAGGCGCGCGAGTCCCTAAGGGACATTTCCTTTTTGTTGTCCTTGCACAGGTCTTAATCCTTGTGGTCGGAACTGGAGAGGAAAGATCAGAAAGATCAGAACGCGGAGGAAAGCGGGGCGAGAAACCCAAACTCTCGTGGCCCTACGCCTGGGGGGATTTTGTCAGCCCTCCCCCCAAGGGATGACACTCAGGGCAATACCCCCCCCCCCGCACCCCACCTTCCTCCGCCAGTGGTGGCTGGGGAAGTAGCACCTGGAGGCGTGCGAGTCCCTAAGGGACATTTCCTTTTTGTTGTCCTTGCACAGGTCTTAATCTTACGCCGGCGTCCCACACGGCCAGCCCCAGTCCTAGAGCCTGTCACCTTTTGAGATTATGGAGCAGAACAGAGAAGACAGCGGGCAAAGGGTGGACGGCGAAGGAGAAGTGCGAGAGAACGACAGCGTCTGCGAGAAGTGCGAGAGAACGACAGCGCCACGTTGCCCACGCCCAAAGGAGGAGGAAGGAAAGGAGGAAAGCAAGCGAGCAAGAAGGGACAGCTAAAGAAAGAACTGAGAAAAGAGACAGCAAGACCTTCTGGGGGTCAAAGAAACTACAATGAGAAGGAAACTGAGTTTCCTTTCCCCCCCCCCAGCTTGCTGATGGTCCTGCAATGTTCTATTTACTTTTTATGTATAATTCTGTATTATATTGTTGAACTGTTTTCTTAGGTGATAAGCCTATAAAGGAGGGATTTAAGGGAGGGGGAAAGTATTAAGGGAAGACTTTGAAAAGAAAGGCAGAAAATAAAAAGGGGTGGGAAGAAATAAGTGAGAGGGAACGTGTAAAGGGAAGATACAAAGCATTATATAATTTTTGATTATTGTTTAAAATAAAGAAATAAGTTGGGTTTTAAGCGATTCCAGTCTTTTAATAATTTCTTTTTGTTCCACCACTGGTAAATCTGCAAAGGAGGCAATGAGTTCGATCTCTTCTGGTGGTGTCAGGCCACTTTCCGGATGGTCATTGTTCTTTGCTAGGGGAGAGGAGGCTACATAGCTCTTCTCCTGGGGTAGAACACCCCCTCCGGTGACCACTGGTGGATCGGGTTTAGCAGATTTTGAGCCCTCTTTGGTTATTGTCTCCAACAGTAGGGGTTTAGGCGTAGAGTCTATAAAAGCTCTTGTTGGTACTATCCCACAGCGAAACAAAAATGCTTTCTTGCGTAGTATGATAGTGGGAATTTTTGTGGATTGGAACGCAAGCAGGACTCTCTGAGATTTATGATGATGGACAAGGGGGAGGACTGCACAGAGGTCAATTTGTGTTGCCTCCATATTTAAAAGCACCTTTAAGAGATCCTTGGCACCCCCCAGAGTTCTTCATCTTGGGTCCCCATTTTGTATAGTTAGGCTCACTTTCCTTGGTGTTAAGATCAAGGATTGATGACCTAATTGAAGGTTAAGGTTGTATTTAAATTTGTCAGTACGCTTGTTATTTAAGGACAAACTCCTCGTCCCCTTCCTCTCTTCAAGGGACTTAACACCGGCTGACGCTGGGGAAGTAGTAACTAGCTTTTGTTGGAGGCTGTGCAGCTGGGACGAAAGATCATCTAGTCTTTTGAATATACAGTGCAAGGTTTTGATTATTAAATGGGACTGTTCAAATGTCATATGATTGGCCGTGCCAAGGACCAGTTCCTCCTTCTGAGGAGAGACTACACTCTTACTGTTGGCCGCATCGCTTGTTGTTTGTGGAATTATTCGCTCTTCGTCTTTAAGTGCTGACACGCAGTCAATCAGTGGGTTGAAACGGTTCTGCGTTCCTACCATGTAGGAACAATCCAGTAGATTACTCCCTTCTTTAAAGTGACATGGTTCGACCCTTATTTGCTTTGATCTCGGAAAGGGAGCGGGGACCATCTCCTCGGGATCTCTAAGACGTTTCCCATATCCCATGGTTCAGATATCGAGAAGAGGGGGGATAGTATTTCAACGTCAACTCAGGTGATAAATATTTCCTTCTAGCCAGCCAGCACTTGCAATGGGGGTATATTTCGCTGCCTGTTCATATGAAAGTCGGCGTCTTCACCCTCACCCTCACAGGCCGGCAATTTAGGTCTATTTAGATCTACAAGGAGACTACCAGTAAGCAACACAGACCATTCCTTTGAAGTCCTACTCCCACCAGGACTAAGACTAATATAAGATTCTTCTTCAAAGCTTATCGCAGGGCCCACCGCAGTTCGGTCTCAGATGAAAGGGAAACTCACAAAGGCCTCACCTTGAACAGGGGAGTTTCTCGTCATGCAGCTTCGAGCTTGGTCTGGATTCCGAACTCGGCTGCAGTAGAAGTTCACAGCAGGTTTCCTTCAGCTGTTAATCTTCCTTATCACTTAAAACAATTAGAGTAGAGAGCGGCGACACACAAACGGGAGTTCCCACAGGGCTTTCCGAGCAGTTTTTCTTAATATGTCTTTGGCTTAACTCAGCCTGCCTGCCAGTGAAGTGTTTCCCAGCAGCTGCAGAGATCCTTTTTTTGTAAAAATAATAAAAATGCTGATGAAGGTAATAAAAAAGCTGATAAAACTAGTAAAAACTAATATAAACTAATAAAAACCGCACAACTAACACGCAGCTCAAATCAATGCTTCCTCTAACGACGCCATCTTGGGAGACTCGTATTAAATTTATCTTAATTAGTGGTTGAGAGATTATCAGAATCCTGAAATTTGGGAAATCACATTTCAGACTCCATTGCCATTTTCTTTGAAGATTTATTAAGCAGGGAAGCAGGTAAACGGAGAAGAGGAAACAGAGTTCTGTGGCGCAAACCTCAGTTGTCCTGAACGAATTACGAAGAAAAAGATATTCTGGTCACCCCAATGGTCAGTGGGGGGTAGAAACTGTTACGATATGGATGCAATGCAGCTGCAAAGTGCTGGCTTGAAAAGTAAACATGATGGGAATGTTGGGACTGTCCGTGGGAAACAGAGGGACAGTCAACTCACAGTGTGAAGCACCGGAATTAGCTCAGAGTGTAATATGAGCTCTTCCGTTTATTCCTGTCCTGGAAGTACAGGAAGTGTTTTGTCTCTACACTGCTGGAGTTTGAAGACAGCAGTCATGTTTTTTGTAACGCTGCAAAGACAGAAATAAAGGCATGTAAATACGTTTCTGTCTATCTCTTTCCCCTGCCAGGGGGCAGGAAAGAGGGGGGGTGTTCTTCTCACGTTTGAGAAGAATCGCCGATCGAGACCTTGCCTGCGCCTGCTGGGGAATGCAGCCAGGGAGGTCAACAGGGAATCATGCCGGGTGCCTTGGAGAGTTGCCAGTTTCTCCTGATATGGGCTTGATTTCCCGACAGAAAGGACCCTGAAGAGGGATTCAAAGGCTGCATTCCAGAGATCCGTTTGAATTCATTCCATGAGTGCATCACATACCCACAAATACTCCTAACTGTTCCTCTTTGTTGCACCTTCCTCTTTGTTGCATCCTCCTCGTCTCCCTCCTGCTTTCCTTTTGGTCCTCCTTCCTCTTCATTGGGGGCCCAAGGAAAGAGACCTGCCTTCTCCGACAAACGGCCTTCAGCATCATCTTCTCAGCTGCTGTTTCTTCTGTCTTGGCAAAGACCATCACGGTGGTGCTGGCCTTCCTGGCCACAAAGCCCGGGAACAGGCTGAGGAGATGGCTGGGCAAGAGTCTGGCCAACTCCATTGTCATCTCCTGTTCTGGGGGGCAAGTTCTCATCTGCACCATCTGGCTGGGCTCTTCTCCCCCATTCCCAGAGCCCGACATGCGCTCCCAGGTGGAAGAGATCATCCTGCAATGCAACGAAGGGTCTGTGGCCATGTTCTACGTTGCCCTCGGCTACCTGGGCTTCTTGGCTGCCACCTGCTTCACGGTGGCTTTCCTAGCCAGGAAGCTGCCCGGCTCCTTCAACGAAGCCAAGCTGGTCACCTTCAGCATGCTGGTCTTCTGCAGTGTTTGGGTGTCTTTTGTGCCCACCTACCTGAGCACCAAGGGCAAGTACATGGTGGCCGTGCAGATCTTCTCTATGTTGGCCTCCAGTGCTGGGCTTCTGGGCTGCATCTTCCTTCCCAAGTGCTACATTATTGTGCTGAGGCCTGATCTGAACACAAAGGAGACCTGACAACAAGGAATTAAGGGGACATCTGATTCTTAAAATAGTCCATGTTCCTGATGTCCAGAAGTGCATAAAGGAAACACACCTGCTCATCCATGTTGCTTATTCTCCATCTCTGAAAGAGATTGTGTTCCTTCTTAGCCTGGATTTTAGGAAGTCCTGTTGACATGAACACTAAGATGGGAGGAAATGTTTTGCTCCCTTGCTTTGCCAAGGACTACAATGAGTCCTGGTCTACTGCCCTCAGTTTGTAAACTATTATCTTTTAATAATTTTGTGTTTTGGAAACTTATATTTATCTCACAACAAGATAGTTTAGAGGGAGAGGAGTTAGGTTTTTGAGTCTGTTTGCTTTGTCATGACTACCTATTAACCATATCAATTCTAATATTCCACAATACTGTTTGGTTCTGCCAGTTCTATGTCTTCAATTTTCTATGCGCCATTTCCCGCATTTATGCGCTATCATTCATAAGCTCACTTCACATCATTTCGTTCTCCTAAGCTTTGTATATCAATAAACTGAGAAATTCATTTAAGACATCTTCCGTAGTCTGTTGGTTTAATTTCTGTACTGTGTAAGCTCTGCTCCCTGATCCAAAGAGTAGCAACTGACCTTAGTCAAGCCGTGACTGGGATCCAGTGGATTTTATTGCATTGGCCAGGGTTAGGGATAGGGTTAGGGGCGGGCGAGGCAGGCGAGGCAGGCGCCAATCTGGGTGAGTCATTGTGAAAGGAGGCGGGGAGGGCGTTCCACAGGGCAGGCGCCACCACCGAGAAGCCCCTCTGCCTGCTTCCCAGTTTGTGGCACAGTCATCATCCGATGAATTTAGAGCTTCATTTATTTCTGTGTTTATATTTAAAGAAATGATGCATTTTAAAAGTATTGCACATTGATGGTAATATTAAGAATGCACTTAAAATTACTACGCACAACAATGAACAAGTGATTGCAATGCACACACAGTTAAGCAGCATAAATATTTGTTAACGAAGTCTATTCCTGTTGTGATTATTATTACTTTTATTGCTACTAATACCAGAGGCTTACAAGACTGAGCTCTATTCTGCCTTGGTCAGACCCCACCTGGAATACTGTGTCCAGTTCTGGGCACCACAATTTAAGAAGGATGTTGACCAATGGGAAGAAACCCCTCACCCCCCAGAGAGATGCCGGCTCAAAGAGACCCCTGAGCTTAGACTACGAAGCCTCTGAGGGCGTGCAGAGTGCAAATCCCCCAGGGTCCCCTCACTCTCCCGGGCTCACCTGGGGCCCCATCCCTGCCAGCCTCTCCGGCCTCTGAGGGCGTGCAGAGTGCAGATCCCTCCCAGAAGTGCCAGAGCAGGATCCCCCCACCCCAAGGGCCCCTCTCCCTCCCGGGCTCACCTGCCAGCCTCTCCGGACTCTGAGGGCGTGCAGAGTGCAGATCCCCCCAGGGGCCCCTCTCTCTCTCTCCCGGGCTCACCTGGGGGCCCCGTCCCTGCCAGCCTCTCTGGCCTCTGAGGGCGTGCAGAGTGCAGCACCCACCCCCCAAGGGCCCCTCTCTCTCCCGGGCTCACCTGAGGGCCCCCTCCCTGCCAGCCTCTCCGGCCTCTGAGGGCGTGCAGAGTGCAACCCCCCGAGGGGCCCCTCTCTTTCCCAGACTCACCTGGGGTCCCTGCCCCTGCCATCCTCTCCGGCCTCTGAGAGAGTGCAGAGTGCAGGATCCACCCCCAGGGGCCCCTCTCTCTCCCGGGCTCACCTGGGGGCCCCGTCCCTGCCAGCCTCTCTCGCCTCTGAGGGCGTGCAGAGTGCAGATCCCCCCAGGGGCCCCTCTCTCTCCCGGGCTCACCTGGGGGCCCCGTCCCTGCCAGCCTCTCCGGCCTCTGAGGGTGTGCAGAGTGCAAATCCCCCAGGGGCCCCTCTCTCTCCTGGGCTCACCTGGGGGCCCCGTCCCTGCCAGCCTCTCTGGCCTCTGAGGGCGTGCAGAGTGCAGCACCCACCCCCCAAGGGCCCCTCTCTCTCCCGGGCTCACCTGAGGGCCCCCTCCCTGCCAGCCTCTCCGGCCTCTGAGGGCGTGCAGAGTGCAGATCCCCCCAGGGGCCCCTCTCTCTCTCTCCCGGGCTCACCTGGGGGCCCCGTCCCTGCCAGCCTCTCCGGCCTCTGAGGGCGTGCAGAGTGCAGATCCCCCCAGGGGCCCCTATCTCTCCCGGGCTCACCTGGGGGCCCCGTCCCTGCCAGACTCTCTCGCCTCTGAGGGCGTGCAGAGTGCAGATCCCCCAAGGGCCCCTCTCTATCTCCCGGGCTCACCTGGGGGCCCCGTCCCTGCCAGCCTCTCCGGCCTCTGAGGGCGTGCAGAGTGCAGATCCCCCCAGGGGCCCCTATCTCTCCCGGGCTCACGTGGGGGCCCCGTCCCTGCCAGCCTCTCCGGCCTCTGAGGGCGTGCAGAGTGCAGGATCCACGCCCCAGGGGCCCCTCTCTCTCTCTCCCGGGCTCACCTGAGGGCCCCGTCCCTGCCAGCCTCTCTGGCCTCTGAGGGCGTGCAGAGTGCAGATCCCCCCAGGGGCCCCTCTCTCTCCCGGGCTCACCTAGGGGCCGCTTCCCTGTCAGCCTCTCCGGCCTCTGAGGGCGTGCAGAGTGCAGATCCCCCCAGGGGCCCCTCTCTCTCCCGGGCTCACCTAGGGGCCCCGTCCCTGCCAGCCTCTCCGGCCTCTGAGGGCGTGCAGAGTGCAGATCCCCCCAGGGGCCCCTCTCTCTCTCGGGCTCACCTAGAAGCCGCGTCCCTGTCAGCCTCTCCGGCCTCTGAGGGCGTGCAGAGTGCAGATCCCCCCAGGGGCCCCTCTCTCTCCTGGGCTCACCTGGGGGCCCCGTCCCTGCCAGCCTCTCCGGCCTCTGAGGGTGTGCAGAGTGCAAATCCCCCAGGGGCCCCTCTCTCTCCCGGGCTCACCTGGGGCCCCGTCCCTGCCAGCCTCTCCGGCCTCTGAGGGTGTGCAGAGTGCAGGATCCACGCCCCAGGGGCCCCTCTCTCTCTCTCACGGGCTCACCTGGGGGCCCCGTCCCTGCCAGCCTCTCCGGCCTCTGAGGGCGTGCAGAGTGCAGATCCCCCAGGGGCCCCTCTCTCTCCTGGGCTCACCTGGGGGCCCCGTCCCTGCCAGCCTCTCCGGCCTCTGAGGGTGTGCAGAGTGCAGATCCTCCCAGGGGCCCCTCTCTCTCTCTCCCGGGCTCACCTGGGGGCCCCCTCCCTGCCAGCCTCTCCGGCCTCTGAGGGCGTGCAGAGTGCAGATCCCCCAGGGGCCCCTCTCTCTCCCGGGCTCACCTGGGGGCCCCGTCCCTGCCAGCCTCTCCGGTCTCTGAGGGCGTGCAGAGTGCAGGATCCACGCCCCAGGGGCCCCTCTCTCTCTCTCCCGGGCTCACCTGAGGGCCCCGTCCCTGCCAGCCTCTCCGGCCTCTGAGGGCGTGCAGAGTGCAGATCCCCCCAGGGGCCCCTATCTCTCCCGGGCTCACCTGGGGGCCCCGTCCCTGCCAGACTCTCTCGCCTCTGAGGGCGTGCAGAGTGCAGATCCCCCCAAGGGCCCCTCTCTATCTCCCGGGCTCACCTGGGGGCCCCGTCCCTGCCAGCCTCTCCGGCCTCTGAGGGTGTGCAGAGTGCAAATCCCCCAGGGGCCCCTCTCTTTCCTGGGCTCACCTGGGGGCCCCGTCCCTGCCAGCCTCTCTGGCCTCTGAGGGCGTGCAGAGTGCAGATCCCCCCAGGGGCCCCTCTCTCTCCCGGGCTCACCTGGGGGCCCCGTCCCTGCCAGCCTCTCCGGCCTCTGAGGGCGTGCAGAGTGCAGATCCCCCCAGGGGCCCCTCTCTCTCCCGGGCTCACCTGGGGGCCCCGTCCCTGCCAGCCTTTCCGGCCTCTGAGGGTGTGCAGAGTGCAGATCCCCCCAGGGGCCCCCCTCTCTCTCTCCCGGGCTCACCTGGGGGCCCCGTCCCTGCCAGCCTCTCCGGCCTCTGAGGGTGTGCAGAGTGCAGATCCCCCAGGGGCCCCCCTCTCTCTCTCCCGGGCTCACCTGGGGGCCCCGTCCCTGCCAGCCTCTCCGGCCTCTGAGGGCGTGCAGAGTGCAGATCCCCCAGGGGCCCCTCTCTCTCTCTCCCGGGCTCACCTGGGGGCCCCGTCCCTGCCAGCCTCTCCGGCCTCTGAGGGTGTGCAGAGTGCAGATCCCCCAGGGGCCCCCCTCTCTCTCTCCCGGGCTCACCTGGGGGCCCCGTCCCTGCCAGCCTCTCCGGCCTCTGAGGGCGTGCAGAGTGCAGATCCCCCCAGGGGCCCCTCTCTCTCTCTCCCGGGCTCACCTGGGGGCCCCGTCCCTGCCAGCCTCTCCAGCCTCTGAGGGCGTGCAGAGTGCAGATCGCCCCCAGGGGCCCCTATCTCTCCCGGGCTCACCTGGGGGCCCCGTCCCTGCCAGACTCTCTCGCCTCTGAGGGCGTGCAGAGTGCAGATCCCCCCAAGGGCCCCTCTCTCTCTCCCGGGCTCACCTGGGGGCCCCGTCCCTGCCAGCCTCTCCGGCCTCTGAGGGCGTGCAGAGTGCAGGATCCACCCCCCAGAGGCCCCTCTTTCTCCCGGGCTCACCTGGGGGCCCCGTCCCTGCCAGCCTCTCTCGCCTCTGAGGGTGTGTAGAGTGCAAATCCCCCAGGGGCCCCTCTCTCTCTCTCCCGGGCTCACCTGGGGGCCCCGTCCCTGCCAGCCTCTCCGGCCTCTGAGGGCGTGCAGAGTGCAAATCCTTCCAGGGGCCCCTCTCTCTCCCGGGCTCACCTGGGGGCCCCGTCCCTGCCAGCCTCTCCGGCCTCTGAGGGCGTGCAGAGTGCAGATCCCCCTAGGGGCCCCTCTCTCTCCCGGGCTCACCTGGGGGCCCCGTCCCTGCCAGCCTCTCCGGCCTCTGAGGGCGTGCAGAGTGCAGGATCCACGCCCCAGGGGCCCCTCTCTCTCTCTCCCGGGCTCACCTGGGGCCCCGTCCCTGCCAGCCTCTCCGGCCTCTGAGGGCGTGCAGAGTGTAGGATCCACCCCCCGGGGGCCCCTCTCTCTCTCTCCCGGGCTCACCTGGGGGCCCCGTCCCTGCCAGCCTCTCCAGCCTCTGAGGGCGTGCAGAGTGCAGATACCCCAGGGGCCCCTCTCTTTCCCGGGCTCACCTGGGGGCCCCGTCCCTGCCAGCCTCTCCGGCCTCTGAGGGCGTGCAGAGTGCAGGATCCACGCCCCAGGGGCCCCTCTCTCTCTCTCCCGGGCTCACCTGGGGGCCCCGTCCCTGCCAGCCTCTCCGGCCTCTGAGGGCGTGCAGAGTGCAGATCCCCCAGGGGCCCCTCTCTCTCCCGGGCTCACCTGGGGGCCTCGTCCCTGCCAGCCTCTCCGGCCTCTGAGGGCGTGCAGAGTGCAGATCCCCCCAGGGGCCCCCCCCTCTCTCTCCCGGGCTCACCTGGGGGCCCTGTCCCTGCCAGCCTCTCCGGCCTCTGAGGGCGTGCAGAGTGCAGATCCCCCCAGGGGCCCCTCTCTCTCTCTCCCGGGCTCACCTGGGGGCCCCGTCCCTGCCAGCCTCTCCGGCCTCTGAGGGCGTGCAGAGTGCAGATCCCCCCAGGGGCCCCTCTCTCTCTCTCCCGGGCTCACCTGGGGCCCCGTCCCTGCCAGCCTCTCCGGCCTCTGAGGGCGTGCAGTGTGCAAATCCCTCAGGGGCCCCTCTCTCTCCCGGGCTCACCTGGGGGCCCCGTCCCTGCCAGCCTCTCCGGCCTCTGAGGGCGTGCAGAGTGCAGGATCCACGCCCCAGGGGCCCCTCTCTCTCTCTCCCGGGCTCACCTGGGGGCCCCGTCCCTGCCAGCCTCTCCGGCCTCTGAGGGCGTGCAGAGTGCAGATCCCCCCAGGGGCCCCTATCTCTCCCGGGCTCACCTGGGGGCCCCGTCCCTGCCAGACTGTCTCGCCTCTGAGGGCGTGCAGAGTGCAGATCCCCCCAAGGGCCCCTCTCTCTCTCCGGGGCTCACCTGGGGGCCCCGTGCCTGCCAGCCTCTCCGGCCTCTGAGGGCGTGCAGAGTGCAGGATCCACCCCCCAGGGGCCCCTCTTTCTCCCGGGCTCACCTGGGGGCCCCGTCCCTGCCAGCCTCTCTCGCCTCTGAGGGCGTGCAGAGTGCAGATCCCCCCAAGGGCCCCTCTCTCTCTCCCGGGCTCACCTGGGGGCCCCGTCCCTGGCAGCCTCTCCGGCCTCTGAGGGCGTGCAGAGTGCAGATCCCCCCAGGGGCCCCTATCTCTCCCGGGCTCACGTGGGGGCCCCGTCCCTGCCAGCCTCTCCGGCCTCTGAGGGCGTGCAGAGTGCAGGATCCACGCCCCAGGGGCCCCTCTCTCTCTCTCCCGGGCTCACCTGGGGGCCCCGTCCCTGCCAGCCTCTCCGGCCTCTGAGGGCGTGCAGAGTGCAGATCCCCCCAGGGGCCCCTCTCTCTCCCGGGCTCACCTGGGGGCCCCGTCCCTGCCAGACTCTCTCGCCTCTGAGGGCGTGCAGAGTGCAGATCCCCCCAAGGGCCCCTCTCTCTCTCCCGGGCTCAACTGGGGGCCCCGTCCCTGCCAGCCTCTCCGGCCTCTGAGGGTGTGCAGAGTGCAAATCCCCCAGGGGCCCCTCTCTCTCCTGGGCTCACCTGGGGGCCCCGTCCCTGCCAGCCTCTCTGGCCTCTGAGGGCGTGCAGAGTGCAGCACCCACCCCCCAAGGGCCCCTCTCTCTCCCGGGCTCACCTGAGGGCCCCCTCCCTGCCAGCCTCTCCGGCCTCTGAGGGTGTGCAGAGTGCAGATCCCCCCAGGGGCCCCTCTCTCTCCCGGGCTCACCTGGGGGCCCCGACCCTGCCAGCCTCTCCGGCCTCTGAGGGCGTGCAGAGTGCAGATCCCCCCAGGGGCCCCTCTCTCTCCCGGGCTCACCTGGGGGCCCCGTCCCTGCCAGCCTCTCCGGCCTCTGAGGGCGTGCAGAGTGCAGATCCCCCCAGGGGCCCCTCTCTCTCTCTCCCGGGCTCACCTGGGGGCCCCGTCCCTGCCAGCCTCTCCAGCCTCTGAGGGCGTGCAGAGTGCAGATCCCCCCAGGGGCCCCTCTCTCTCCCGGGCTCACCTGGGGGCCCCGTCCCTGCCAGCCTCTCCGGCCTCTGAGGGCGTGCAGAGTGCAGATCCCCCAGGGGCCCCTCTCTCTCCCGGGCTCACATGGGGGCCCCGTCCCTGCCAGCCTCTCCGGCCTCTGAGGGCGTGCAGAGTGCAGGATCCACCCCCCAGGGGCCCCTCTTTCTCCCGGGCTCACCTGGGGGCCCCGTCCCTGCCAGCCTCTCCGGCCTCTGAGGGCGTGCAGAGTGCAGATCCCCCCAGGGGCCCCTCTCTCTCCCGGGCTCACCTGGGGGCCGCGTCCCTGTCAGCCTCTCCGGCCTCTGAGGGCGTGCAGAGTGCAGATCCCCCCAGGGGCCCCTCTCTCTCCCGGGCTCACCTGGGGGCCCCGTCCCTGCCAGCCTCTCCGGCCTCTGAGGGCGTGCAGAGTGCAGATCCCCCCAGGGGCCCCTCTCTCTCCCGGGCTCACCTGGGGGCCCCGTCCCTGCCAGCCTCTCCGGCCTCTGAGGGCGTGCAGAGTGCAGATCCCCCCAGGGGCCCCTCTCTCTCCCAGGCTCACGTGGGGGCCCCGACCCTGCCAGCCTCTCCGGCCTCTGAGGGCGTGCAGAGTGCAGATCCCCCCAGGGGCCCCTCTCTCTCCCGGGCTCACCTGGGGGCCCGGTCCCTGCCAGCCTCTCCGGCCTCTGAGGGCGTGCAGAGTGCAGATCCCCACAGGGGCCCCTCTCTCTCCCGGGCTCACGTGGGGGCCCCGACCCTGCCAGCCTCTCCGGCCTCTGAGGGCGTGCAGAGTGCAGATCCCCCCAGGGGCCCCTCTCTCTCCCGGGCTCACCTGGGGGCCCCGTCCCTGCCAGCCTCTCCGGCCTCTGAGGGCGTGCAGAGTGCAGGATCCACCCCCCAGATGCCCCTCTCTCCCTCTCCCGGGCTCACCTGGGGGCCCCGTCCCTGCCAGCCTCTCCGGCCTCTGAGGGCGTGCAGAGTGCAGATCCCCCAGGGGCCCCTCTCTCTCCCGGGCTCACATGGGGGCCCCGTCCCTGCCAGCCTCTCCGGCCTCTGAGGGCGTGCAGAGTGCAGGATCCACGCCCCGGGGGCCCCTCTCTCTCTCTCTCCCGGGCTCACCTGAGGGCCCCGTCCCTGCCAGCCTCTCTGGCCTCTGAGGGCGTGCAGAGTGCAGATCCCCCCAGGGGCCCCTCTCTCTCCCGGGCTCACCTAGGGGCCGTGTCCCTGTCAGCCTCTCCGGCCTCTGAGGGCGTGCAGAGTGCAGATCCCCCCAGGGGCCCCTCTCTCTCCCGGGCTCACCTAGGGGCCCCGTCCCTGCCAGCCTCTCCGGCCTCTGAGGGCGTGCAGAGTGCAGATCCCCCCAGGGGCCCCTCTCTCTCCTGGGCTCACCTGGGGCCCCGTCCCTGCCAGCCTCTCCGGCCTCTGAGGGCGTGCAGAGTGCAGATCCCCCCAGGGGCCCCTCTCTCTCCCGGGCTCACCTGGGGGCCCCGTCCCTGCCAGCCTCTCCGGCCTCTGAGGGTGTGCAGAGTGCAGATCCCTCCAGGGGCCCCTCTCTCTCCCGGGCTCACCTGGGGGCCCCGTCCCTGCCAGCATATCCGGCCTCTGAGAGCGTGCAGAGTGCAGGATCCACCCCCCAGGGGCCCCTCTCTCTCTCTCCCGGGCTCACCTGGGGGCCCCGTCCCTGCCAGCCTCTCCGGCCTCTGAGGGCGTGCAGAGTGCAGATCCCCCTAGGGGCCCCTCTCTCTCCCGGGCTCACCTGGGGGCCCCGTCCCTGCCAGCCTCTCCGGCCTCTGAGGGCGTGCAGAGTGCAGATCCCCCCAGGGGCCCCTCTCTCTCCCGGGCTCACGTGGGGGCCCCGACCCTGCCAGCCTCTCCGGCCTCTGAGGGCGTGCAGAGTGCAGATCCCCCCAGTGGCCCCTCTCTCTCCCGGGCTCACCTGGGGGCCCCGTCCCTTCCAGCCTCTCCGGCCTCTGAGGGCGTTCAGAGTGCAGGATCCACGCCCCAGGGGCCCCTCTCTCTCTCTCCCGGGCTCATCTTGGGGCCCCGTCCCTGCCAGGCTCTCCGGCCTCTGAGGGCGTGCAGAGTGCAAATCCCCCAGGGGCCCCTCTCTCTCTCTCCCGGGCTCATCTTGGGGCCCCGTCCCTGCCAGGCTCTCCGGCCTCTGAGGGCGTGCAGAGTGCAAATCCCCCAGGGGCCCCTCTCTCTCTCTCCCGGGCTCACCTGGGGGTCCCGTCCCTGCCAGCCTCTCCGGCCTCTGAGGGTGTGCAGAGTGCAAATCCCCCAGGGGCCCCTCTCTCTCCCGGGCTCACCTGGGGGCCCCGTCCCTGCCAGCCTCTCCGGCCTCTGAGGTCGTGCAGAGTGCAGATCCCCCCAGGGGCCCCTCTGTCTCCCGGGCTCACCTGGGGGCCCCGTCCCTGCCAGCCTCTCCGGCCTCTGAGGGCGTGCAGAGTGCAGATCCCCCAGGGGCCCCTCTCTCTCCCGGGCTCACCTGGGGGCCCCGTCCCTGCCAGCCTCTCTGGCCTCAGAGGGCGTGCAGAGTGCAGATCCCCCCAGGGGCCCCTCTCTCTCCCGGGCTCACCTAGGGGCCGCGTCCCTGTCAGCCTCTCCGGCCTCTGAGGGCGTGCAGAGTGCAGATCCCCCCAGGGGCCCCTCTCTCTCCCGGGCTCACCTAGGGGCCCCGTCCCTGCCAGCCTCTCCGGCCTCTGAGGGCGTGCAGAGTGCAGATCCCCCCAGGGGCCCCTCTCTCTCCTGGGCTCACCTAGGGGCCGCGTCCCTGTCAGCCTCTCCGGCCTCTGAGGGCGTGCAGAGTGCAGATCCCCCCAGGGGCCCCTCTCTCTCCCGGGCTCACCTGGGGGCCCCGTCCCTGCCAGCCTCTCCGGCCTCTGAGGGTGTGCAGAGTGCAGATCCCTCCAGGGGCCCCTCTCTCTCCCGGGCTCACCTGGGGGCCCCGTCCCTGCCAGCATATCCGGCCTCTGAGAGCGTGCAGAGTGCAGGATCCACCCCCCAGGGGCCCCTCTCTCTCTCTCCCGGGCTCACCTGGGGGCCCCGTCCCTGCCAGCCTCTCCGGCCTCTGAGGGCGTGCAGAGTGCAGATCCCCCCAGGGGCCCCTCTCTCTCCTGGGCTCACCTGGGGGCCCCGTCCCTGCCAGCCTCTCCGGCCTCTGAGGGTGTGCAGAGTGCAAATCCCCCAGGGGCCCCTCTCTCTCCCGTGCTCACCTGGGGCCCCGTCCCTGCCAGCCTCTCCGGCCTCTGAGGGTGTGCAGAGTGCAGGATCCACGCCCCAGGGGCCCCCCTCTCTCTCTCACGGGCTCACCTGGGGGCCCCGTCCCTGCCAGCCTCTCCGGCCTCTGAGGGCGTGCAGAGTGCAGATCCCCCAGGGGCCCCTCTCTCTCCTGGGCTCACCTGGGGGCCCCGTCCCTGCCAGCCTCTCCGGCCTCTGAGGGCGTGCAGAGTGCAACTCCCTCCAGGGGCCCCTCTCTCTCCCGGGCTCACCTGGAGGCCCCATCCCTGCCAGCCTCTCCGGCCTCTGAGGGCGTGCAGAGTGCAGATCGCCCCAGGGGCCCCTCTCTCTCCCGGGCTCACCTGGGGGCCCCGTCCCTGCCAGCCTCTCCGGCCTCTGAGGGTGTGCAGAGTGCAGATCCCCGAGGGGCCCCTCTCTCTCTCTCCCGGGCTCACCTGGGGGCTCCGTCCCTGCCAGCCTCTCCGGCCTCTGAGGGCGTGCAGAGTGCAAATCCCTCAGGGGCCCCTCTCCCTCCCGGGCTCACCTGGGGGCCCCGTCCCTGCCAGCCTCTCCGGCCTCTGAGGGCGTGCAGAGTGCAACTCCCTCCAGGGGCCCCTCTCTCTCCCGGGCTCACCTGGGGGCCCCATCCCTGCCAGCCTCTCCGGCCTCTGAGGGCGTGCAGAGTGCAGATCGCCCCAGGGGCCCCTCTCTCTCCCGGGCTCACCTGGGGGCCCCGTCCCTGCCAGCCTCTCCGGCCTCTGAGGGTGTGCAGAGTGCAGATCCCCGAGGGGCCCCTCTCTCTCTCTCCCGGCTCACCTGGGGGCTCCGTCCCTGCCAGCCTCTCCGGCCTCTGAGGGCGTGCAGAGTGCAAATCCCTCAGGGGCCCCTCTCCCTCCCGGGCTCACCTGGGGGCCCCGTCCCTGCCACCCTCTCCGGCCTCTGAGGGTGTGCAGAGTGCAAATCCCCCAGGGGCCCCTCTCTCTCCCGGGCTCACCTGGGGGCCCCGTCCCTGCCAGCCTCTCCGGCCTTTGAGGGCGTGCAGAGTGCAGATCCCCCCAGGGGCCCCTCTCTCTCCCGGGCTCACCTGGGGGCCCCGTCCCTGCCAGCCTCTCCGGCCTCTGAGGGCGTGCAGAGTGCAGATCCTCCCAGGGGCCCCTCTCTCTCCCGGGCTCACCTGGGGGCCCCGTCCCTGCCAGCCTCTCCGGCCTCTGAGCGTGTGCAGAGTGCAGATCCCCCAGGGGCCCCTCTCTCTCCCGGGCTCACCTGGGGGCCCCGTCCCTGCCAGCCTCTCCGGCCTCTGAGGGCGTGCAGAGTGCAGATCCCCCCAGGGGCCCCTCTCTCTCCCGGGCTCACCTGGGGGCCCCGTCCCTACCAGCCTCTCCGGCCTCTGAGGGCGTGCAGAGTGCAGGATCCACCCCCCAGGGGCCCCTCTCTCTCCCGGGCTCACCTGGGGGCCCCGTCCCTGCCAGCCTCTCCGGCCTCTGAGGGCGTGCAGAGTGCAGGCTCCACCCCCCAGGTGCCCCTCTCTCTCTCTCCCGGGCTCACTTGGGGGCCCGTCCCTGCCAGCCTCTCCGGCCTCTGAGGGTGTGCAGAGTGCAGATCCCCCAGGGGCCCCTCTCTCTCTCTCCCGGGCTCACCTGGGGGCCCCGTCCCTGCCAGCCTCTCCGGCCTCTGAGGGCGTGCAGAGTGCAGATCCCCCCAGGGGCCCCTCTCTCTCTCTCCCGGGCTCACCTGGGGGCCCCGTCCCTGCCAGCCTCTCCGGCCTCTGAGGGCGTGCAGAGTGCAACTCCCTCCAGGGGCCCCTCTCTCTCCCGGGCTCACCTGGGGGCCCCGTCCCTGCCAGCCTCTCCGGCCTCTGAGGGCGTGCAGAGTGCAGATCCCCCCAGGGGCCCCTCTCTCTCTCTCCCGGGCTCACCTGGGGGCCCCGTCCCTGCCAGCCTCTCCGGCCTCTGAGGGCGTGCAGAGTGCAGATCCCCCCAGGGGCCCCTCTCTCTCCCGGGCTCACCTGGGGGCCCCGTCCCTGCCAGCCTCTCTGGCCTCTGAGGGCGTGCAGAGTGCAGGATCCACCCCCCAGGGGCCCCTCTCTCTCTCTCCCGGGCTCACCTGGGGGCCCCGTCCCTGCCAGCCTCTCCGGCCTCTGAGGGCGTGCAGAGTGCAGGATCCACCCCCCAGGGGCCCCTCTCTCTCTCTCCCGGGCTCACCTGGGGGCCCCGTCCCTGCCAGCCTCTCCGGCCTCTGAGAGCGTGCAGAGTGCAGGATCCCCCCAGGGGCCCCTCTCTCTCTCTCCCGGGCTCACCTGGGGGCCCCGTCCCTGCCAGCCTATCCGGCCTCTGAGGGCGTGCAGAGTGCAGGATCCACGCCCCAGGGGCCCCCCTCTCTCTCTCCCGGGCTCACCTGGGGGCCCCGTCCCTGCCAGCCTCTCCGGCCTCTGAGGGTGTGCAGAGTGCAGATCCCCCCAGGGGCCCCTCTCTCTCTCCCGGGCTCACCTGGGGCCCTGCCCCTGCCAGCCTCTCTCGCCTCTGAGGGCGTGCAGAGTGCAGATCCCCCCAGGGGCCCCTCTCTCTCCCGGGCTCACCTGGGGGCCCCGACCCTGCCAGCCTCTCTGGCCTCTGAGGGCGTGCAGAGTGCAGATCCCCCCAGGGGCCCCCCTCTCTCTCTCCCCGGCTCACCTGGGGCCCCGTCCCTGCCAGCCTCTCCGGCCTCTGAGGGCGTGCAGAGTGCAACTCCCCCAGGGGCCCCTCTCTCTCTCTCCCGGGCTCACCTGGGGCCCCCGTCCCTGCCAGCCTCTCTGGCCTCTGAGGGCGTGCAGAGTGCAGATCCCCCCAGGGGCCGCTCTCTCTCTCTTCCGGGCTCACCTGGGGCCCCGTCCCTGCCAGCTTCTCCGGCCTCTGAGGGTGTGCAGAGTGCAGATCCCCCCAGGGGCCCCCCTCTCTCCCGGGCTCACCTGGGGGCCCCGTCCCTGCCAGCCTCTCCGGCCTCTGAGGGCGTGCAGAGTGCAAATACCCCAGGGGCCCCTCTCTTTCCCAGACTCACCTGGGGCCCCGTCCCTGCCAGCCTCTCCGGCCTCTGAGGGCGTGCAGAGTGCAGATCCCCCCAGGGGCCCCTCTCTCTCTCTCCCGGGCTCACCTGAGGGCCCCGTCCCTGCCAGCCTCTCCGGCCTCTGAGGGCGTGCAGAGTGCAGGATCCACCCCCCAGGGGCCCCTCTCTCTCCCGGGCTCACCTGAGGGCCCCGTCCCTGCCAGCCTCTCCGGCCTCTGAGGGCGTGCAGAGTGCAGGATCCACCCCCCAGGGGCCCCTCTCTCTCCCGGGCTCACCTGAGGGCCCCGTCCCTGCGAGCCTCCCCGGCCTCTGAGGGCGTGCAGATTGCAGGATCCACCCCCCAGGGGCCCCTCTCTCTCCCGGGCTCACCTGAGGGCCCCGTACCTGCCAGCCTCCCCGGCCTCTGAGGGCGTGCAGAGTGCAGGATCCACCCCCCAGGGGCCCCTCTCTCTCCCGGGCTCACCTGAGGGCCCCGTCCCTGCCAGCCTCCCCGGCCTCTGAGGGCGTGCAGAGTGCAGGATCCACCCCCCAGGGGCCCCTCTCTCTCCCGGGCTCAACTGACGGCCCCGTCCCTGCCAGCCTCTCCGGCCTCTGAGGGCGTGCAGAGTGCAGATCCCCCCAGGGGCCCCTCTCTCTCTCTCCCGGGCTCACCTGGGGGCCCCGTCCCTGCCAGCCTCTCCGGCCTCTGAGGGCGTGCAGAGTGCAGATCCACCCAGGGGCCCCCCCTCTCTCTCTCTCCCGGGCTCACCTGGGGGCCCCGTCCCTGCCAGCCTCTCCGGCCTCTGAGGGCGTGCAGAGTGCAGATCCCCCAGGGGCCCCTCTCTCTCCCGGGCTCACCTGGGGGCCCCGTCCCTGCCAGCCTCTCCGGCCTCTGAGGGCGTGCAGAGTGCAGATCCCCCCAGGGGCTCCTCTCTCTCCCGGGCTCACCTGGGGGCCCCGTCCCTGCCAGCCTCTCCGGCCTCTGAGGGCGTGCAGAGTGCAGGATCCACGCCCCAGGGGCCCCCCTCTCTCTCTCCCGGGCTCACCTGGGGGCCCCGTCCCTGCCAGCCTCTCCGGCCTCTGAGGGCGTGCAGAGTGCAGATCCCCCCAGGGGCCCCTCTCTCTCCCGGGCTCACCTGGGGGCCCCGTCCCTGCCAGCCTCTCCGGCCTCTGAGGGCGTGCAGAGTGCAGGATCCACCCCCCAGGGGCCCCTCTCTCTCTCTCCCGGGCTCACCTGGGGGCCCCGTCCCTGCCAGCCTCTCCGGCCTCTGAGGGTGTGCAGAGTGCAGATCCCCCCAGGGGCCCCTCTCTCTCTCTCCCGGGCTCACCTGGGGCCCTGCCCCTGCCAGCCTCTCTCGCCTCTGAGGGCGTGCAGAGTGCAGATCCCCCCAGGGGCCCCTCTCTCTCCCGGGCTCACCTGGGGGCCCCGACCCTGCCAGCCTCTCTGGCCTCTGAGGGCGTGCAGAGTGCAGATCCCCCCAGGGGCCCCTCTCTCTCTCTCCCCGGCTCACCTGGGGCCCCGTCCCTGCCAGCCTCCCCGGCCTCTGAGGGCGTGCAGAGTGCAGGATCCACCCCCCAGGGGCCCCTCTCTCTCCCGGGCTCAACTGACGGCCCCGTCCCTGCCAGCCTCTCCGGCCTCTGAGGGCGTGCAGAGTGCAGATCCCCCCAGGGGCCCCTCTCTCTCCCGGGCTCACCTGGGGGCCCCGTCCCTGCCAGCCTCTCCGGCCTCTGAGGGCGTGCAGAGTGCAGATCCACCCAGGGGCTCCTCTCTCTCCCGGGCTCACCTGGGGGCCCCGTCCCTGCCAGCCTCTCCGGCCTCTGAGGGCGTGCAGAGTGCAGATCCCCCAGGGGCCCCTCTCTCTCCCGGGCTCACCTGGGGGCCCCGTCCCTGCCAGCCTCTCCGGCCTCTGAGGGCGTGCAGAGTGCAGATCCCCCAGGGGCCCCTCTCTCTCCCGGGCTCACCTGGGGGCCCCGTCCCTGCCAGCCTCTCCGGCCTCTGAGGGCGTGCAGAGTGCAGATCCCCCCAGGGGCCCCTCTCTCTCTCTCTCGGGCTCCCCTGGGGGCCCCGTCCCTGCCAGCCTCTCCGGCCCTTGGGGGACTCTGGCCAGCTGGACGGGCTGCAGGCGCTGGTGTCCCTGGCGGAGGAGGAGGGTCATGTGGCCCTCGGAGGGGAAGGGGCCACCTTCCAAAGGCCCTGCAACTCCCGCCAGCCTCCGCCGGCAGACTTCCCAGCATGCACTGCCAGCTCCATTAGGCCAATGGTTGAATCCCAGCATGAATAAATTTGAAATTTACTCGTTTTCCCAGTGTATAACCAAATAATTCAATCTCAAGGAGTCTTAGGTTTGGCTTCGCTTATTAGCTTCATGGATAAATTAACCTCTATTAGGTTTCATTTCATTTCTCTCACGTCCTTCTTCCCAGCATGCTTTGCTGCCCCTTCTTCTCACAAACATGGATCCAGCTTCCTATACTTGAAATTTACTCATTTTCCAATGTATAACTAAATAAATTAATCCCAAATTGTCTTTGGTTAGGTTTCACTTATTAGCTTCATGGATAAATTATCCTTTTTTAGGTTTCATTTCCCTCACGTCCTTCTTCCCAGCATGCTTTGCTGCCCCTTCTTCGCACAAACATGGATCCAGCTTCCTATACTTGAAATTTACCCATTTTCCAACATATACCTGAATAAATAAATCCCAAGGTGTCTTTTGTTAGGTTTCACTTATTAGCTTTATTGGTAAATTATCCTTTGTTAGGTTTTATTTCATTTCCCTCACGTCCTTCTTCCCAGCATGCTTTGCTGCCCCTTCTTCTCGAAACAAGGATCCTGTTTCCTATCATTTTATTTTTCTCTAAACGTATTTGGATTCTTCCATTTAAACTTGATGGAGGGGCAGAGCGATGGGAAAAGAGAGAAGGCTTTTCCTCACAGCCTTTCCCTCGCCCTTCCCAGGCTGCCCTGCGCAACCTTCCTCCTGGCCTGCTAATAAACTCAGAATAACCAATTATTATACTAATAAACCCACATAACCCAGGAAGCCTCCCAGAGACCTCGTCCTTTTCCTCATTCCCTTGGAGGCACCTAGAAGGGCTTCCCCCTTTTCCCGACGTCCCGCGGCTCCGGCGCCCTGGACAACAGAGGCCAAAATGGCCTTGGCCACCCGCCAGTTGTTTGACCTGCAATTTAGAGCTCCAAAAATGCTTTAAATGCATGTTGTGGCTGTGATTTTTACAGTGCTTTTAATATTCTGTTGGGAGCCACCCAGAGTGGCCGGGAAAGCAATATTATTATTATTATTATTATTATTATTATTATTATTATTATTATTATTATCTCATCACCTTGATTGCAATGAAACCTAAAGCAGACCCACTGAAATGCAATTATTAACTTGGTTTCGGGTTTACACCAACCATTCTTCTTTTCGCAGTTGAGATGTTATTTCTGACGATTCACTTTGTTCTGATTGGTACCTGATTGATAAACTCATTCTTTAACGTCATCTGAATCTCTTGCTATTGGTTTATAGATACAAATTCTGTTCTTAACCTGAAATTGTTCTTAACCTGAGGTACCATTTTAGCTAATGGGGCCTCCTGCTGCCGCCTCGCCGCTGCCACGTGATTTCTGTTCTCATCCTGAAGCAAAGTTCTTAACCCGAGGTACTATTTCTGGGTTAGGGGAGTCTGTAACCTGAAGCGTCTGTAACCCGAGGTACCACTGTATGTATATAAAGTCAGAACATTATTGTAAAGTTCCAAGAAAGGAGATTCCAAACCAACATCAGGGAAAACTTTCCGATAACAATGACTCGCGAATCCAGCATCAAAGATGCAGAGAGAAGCCCCGAACAATGGGGGCTCCTCCTTTTAACAAGTTTCTCCAGGTTACCCCCCACACCTTGTGGGAAGCATCACACACATGTCGTGAACATGTCATAGAACAGGTGTGGTCCTGGGGTGAAAACTGATGCCGTGTCCATCCCAAATGTAAGGCCAAGGGAAAGACCTGCCATCTCTGACCCTCCAGACCTTTGTCTTTCCAATACACGGAGACCGGGAGGACATGGTTTCCTGGATGGGTTGGTGTCAGGATGGAGGGCTTGACCCTTATGCCATAGGGCAGCTTCAGAGATGAGGGCAATGCCAGGCTCAGCCCCAAGCCCCTCCTCGGATGGCCACCTTCCCCCTGAAGAAGCAGCCTGGGCAGGATGCCAACCCGTCCCGGGAAGGATTTCTGCTGATTTCTTTCTCCAGATTCCTCCTCAATGGAGGGTCGCTCCAATGCAGCCCGTGGGTGTCCATGGCTTCTTCGCCCTTCCCTGCTTGGGCAGCTGCAGTACCAGCGCAGTCGTCGCTAGAGGGCGATGTTTCGCAACCTCTCCTGATCCCGCGCTTCGGATTGGCAAAGGAAAGAGGGCGCTGTCAGGAAGGGCGCTTGGGGATTGGTCAAGCACTTTATGAATGGGGGAAAGGAGGAAACGAAGGGGATCGCTGTCCGCTACGCTGCACGGGTTTGAGCTACAGACGTGCAGGTCTGCAACACGTGCAAAGAGTCGGCGAAAGAATCCGAGACCAGGGAGAAGAGTCGGTGGAAGAAGATTGGAAGAAATTTAAAGACTACTTACATAAATACTGCAAAATTAATGAATGTTAGAATGATGTCGGAATGAAGTTAAGTGCTTTTAGCAGTAATGTTATAAAGGAATATGTAAAAATGGATTGTTACTAGGTGAGAATACAAAGCTATAATACATTAAGGTAAAGGATTAAGATAAAAATAAGGAGGGAAAGGATTTGCTGGATTAACTAACTGAATTGGAATACAAAAAAGGGAGGTGTGAGGAGGTCAAGGAAACAAGCAAATGAAAGACAAGACATGAAAAGATTGATTTGTTTTTAATTGTTTGTACTTTGTATTTTTTCTCTTTTTTCTCTTTTTTTCTTATTTTGTAACCTGTTTGAAACTTCAATAAATATCTTTTTAAAAACAACAACAAAGGGTTGGCGAACAAAACACAGGATCAAAATTCAGGGCGCCACCGGCGAAGTCAGTCCTCTGTTCTTTTCTCCGGTTACAACCTCCCTGATTTCAGAATGGAGGGAGAGTCACATTTATAAGCCCCCCCCCCCCCATGGATCAGCAAGGGCATCAGCCCCAATTTCAACCCAGAGGGGAGGGGAGGCCAGGAAGCAAGTCGCCCCCTCCCCTCAGCTGGAAGGGGCCGTTAAAATGGGGAGGGGTCAGAGCCACAGACTTTAAGTCCCCATAGCTATTGGTCTGAAGCTCAACATCCCAAAAACGTAGATCCTGGCCACTGGTCCCCTCACCTCCTGGCAAATAGAAGGGGAAGAAATGGAGGCAGGGAGAGATTTTACTTTCTTGGGCTCCATGATCACTGCAGATGGTGACAGCAGCCACGAAATTAAGAGACGCCTGCTTCTTGGGAGAAAAGCAATGACAAACCTGGACAGCATCTTAAAAAGCAGAGACATCACCTTGCCGACAAAGGTCCGTATAGTTCAAGCTCTGGTTTTCCCAGTTGAGATGGATGGAAGTGAGAGCTGGACCATCAAGAAGAATGGATGCTTTTGAATTCTGGTGCTGGAGGGGTTCTGTTTGTCTTTAAAAGGGGGGTCCAACTCTGTTACTCCCCCCCCCCATTTCCCCCATGCGCCTCCCGCTGCCGACCACGCTGAGGACTCAGCCCCCCCCCTTCAGCTGCCTCCTTCCTCCAGCTGCTTCTGGCGCCCTCGCTCCGCCTCCCTCTGCCAGGCCACGCCCCTTACAGGCCCCCCGTCTTGGCCAATCAGCGCGGGGCAAGGGCGAAGGGCGGGGCGGGCGAGGCAAGCGGGAAGGGAGGGGAGGGGAGGCTCCTGTGCTCGCGAGAGTGGCAGGCCGCCTACGCCAATCCGGGCGAGCCATTGTGAAAGGAGGCGGGGAGAGTGGAGCTGGGGAAGGCAAGAGGTGGGCGGGGCTTAGTGGGGAGTGGTCACGCCCACTGGGAGGGTCCAGGCAAAGCTGGGAGGAGCCTCTGGCCGGACTTATTTCATTATTATTACTAATATTAATGAGTAATGAAGTATGAATTTGGGGGAAGAGGAATACATTACATTAGTGTGCGATCACTGCATTACTAGGATATTTCATTTCAATCAATCAGATCTTTATTACCTTAGTAGACCAGCATCAGTAGGGTGAGGTACAATCATTTACAGTCTGTAAAACGTTTTGGACAGCTAAAAAGTATTAATCACAAAGTATATATAAAAGTCTAAAAGAAGCTAGAAGAAGCTAAAATAAGGGTTTAGGAGCATTAAACGGATGTGGAAGAACATAAAATGTTAGTATATAAAGACTATGGCTATCAATTTACAATGTACTCTGATATGAGTGTTCATTAAATCTAGAATAATCATAATCATAATCATAATCATAATCATTATAGAATAATAATCAATCTAGAATAATAATAATAATAATAATAATAATAATAATAATAGGTGTTGCAATGGAGGAGTGCAGGGAAAAGAAAACTCCTGGCACTCATTCTTTCTTGCTACAGAATTAAAAGATTTCTCCACTTTTCTCCTTCTTTTTCTCTTGGGTGGTGTGTTCAGCGGTCACCCTCAGGGGAAACAGGTCCCCCCCCCCCTTGGAGGAAATGGACTGATCGGAACCTGGCTGTGACATCGGCTCAGAATCCCAACCTCACTTGGCAGTTGAGACCAACCCCTGCCTTGATCAGCAGCCTTTGGGTGCCTTATCTGGGACTGCAAAGTGAGAAGATTGACGCCTGGGAAAATGGTGAGGGGACCAGCAGGAAACTGCTAAGGGAGTCTGAGTCCTTTTATTCTGTTGCAGTTGCAGAAAAAAGAGGGTGGGGGATTGGGTCCGCCCCAGGTGTCATCACTGAGGGGGGTGGCAAAAGGACAAAAAGCCGAGTTTAAAATAAAAATAAAAATTGGGCTCACCAAACCTTTTAGTTGAGTCAAAAAACATGGCTGGCACTGGGCGCCACACCGTGGGGCTGGCACTTACCGGGGGGGGGGGCTGTAGAGTGCCTGATCCTAGCGTCTCTCCTGGGAGTGACATGGTGGCTTGGGCCCCTGCAGGCTGGGCGCTGCCTGAAACACCAGCGCGGGGCTTGCGTCTGCCCTCTGCCTCTCCCTCAGCCGCCCTACAGCTGAGGGGGAGGCAGCAGATAGGCTCCAGGTAGCGCCCCCCGCCTGCAGGACCCCCGCGTTGAACTGGGCACCTGAGCGGCTGGCTATGCCGCTGTTCTGTTGTTTCTTTCTTTCTTTTTTTTTTTTAATAAGAAAATCTTTATTAGACAAACTTTAAAAAGACATTACACGGAATATACATACATACAAACACAAATACCAAGTCAAAAACAAATAAAAATCAGAGTACAAGAGAAACAAAACGAGAAAAAAAGAAAAACTGAAAAACAAAACAAAACAAAAAACAAGACCTCCATCCAGCTCAGTCTTGGGTTACACAAACTTATACAATTTCTGCAGTTGTTCTAACAATAACTCTAAGCTCTAAACGTCGTAAGTATTAACTACTGTCTACTGTTATATAGTTAATTCCCAGATTAGTCTCAATGTAATTTAGAAATTTGTTCCACTCATTTTTTAATTTGGCCATATTATGGTGCCTAATTCTTTGTGTTAAACTCGCTAGTTCTATATATTGAAACAGTTTCACTTGCCAATCTCTAATCGAGGGCATTTCTGGGGATTTCCACTTCTGTGCTATTAAAATTCTTGCCGCCGCCGTGGTGTATTGGAAGAAGGTTTGGTCTGCCTTCTTTATTTCCTCCTCAATCATACCCAAGAGAAACACCTCGGGAGCTTTAGGGAAATTATATTTCAAGATCTTTTTCAACTCCTTGTAAATTTGTCCCCAGAATCTCTTAACCACATCGCAGGTCCACCATACATGAAAAAAGGTTCCCACCTTATCTCTACATCTCCAACATATATTATCGGTGTTCCTGTACATCTTTCCTAGCTTTGCCGGGGTCAAATACCAGCGATGCATCATTTTTTCTAAATTCTCTCGAAGAGTTGCACAGGCCGTAAACTTCATACCCTTTTTCCACAGAGTCTGCCATTTATTAAGATCCACCTTGTACCCGAGGTCCTTATCCCATTTAACCATCGCACCTTTCACCACATCCTCTTTGGTGTCCCATTCCAGTAATTGTTTATACATTTTAGAGAGGAGTTTATTATTACTTTCCAAAATTTCCACTTGGTATTTCGATTTTTTTTCACTCATCCCTAGTTTTTTATGTTCACCCCAGAGTGCATTAATTTGGTGAAAGTGTAGCCACTCCTTAATTTTATCCTTCATCTCCTCATAAGGCCTAATTTTCCATCCCTCTTCCGTTTTTACTAATAGGTCTTCATACGTCCACCTTTCCCCTGTCATATTTAATTTTTTAATTTTAACGATGTCAATCGGGGAGAGCCACCAGGGGGTACCCTTTTCAATCACATTTTTATATCTATTCCAGACTTCCAATAGCGGGCCCCTGATGATGTGGTTGGAAAAGCCCCTGTGGACCTTCCCTTTCTCCTGCCACAAGTAGGCATGCCAACCAAATCTTATATTAAAGCCCTCTAAATCTAGCATGTCTACGTTCTTTAAAGTGGCCCATTCCTTTATCCAGCATAGGCAAACTGCCTCATAATAAAGCTTTATATTCGGGACTGCAAAGCCACCTCTATCTCTGGAGTCCGTGAGATATTTAAACTTGACTCTGGCCCTTTTCCCCTGCCATATAAACTTAGCCAAAAATTTTTGCCAGTTCTTAAAACAAGTGGTACCTTTGATTACTGGAATATTCTGGAATAGGAATAGTAATTTCGGGAGGACACACATCTTTATCGCAGCCATCCTTCCTGTCCACAATAATTTCAGCCTATGCCAAGTCTCTAAATCCTTCTTAATTTCCTGCCATACCTTATTATAATTATCTTCCACGAGGTTTATATTTTTTGGTGATAAACAAATTCCCAAATATTTTACCCTGTTCACGACCTTGATTCCAGTCTTTTGTTCCAACCTAATTTTTATATGTTCATCCAAATTCTTTGTTAAGATTTTAGTTTTTTTCCTATTTAGCTTAAATCCTGACAATTTGCCAAAATCCTCTAAAAGTTCTATTGCACAACTAACACTGTCCAGAGGGTTCTCTAGAGACAAGACCAGGTCATCGGCATACGCCTTTAACTTAAATTCCTTTTCCCCAATTTTTATCCCCCTTACATTTAACGTTTTCCTTAATTTATTTGCAATAACCTCCAAAACCATAATAAATAACAGGGGTGACAGGGGGTAGCCCTGTCTTGTCCCTTTCATGATCGCGAAGGATTTGGATAAATTATTGTTAATGATCAGCCTAGCCCGTTGCCCTGAGTATATGGCCTTGATGCCTTCCATGTAAGGACCTTCTATTCCTACCATTTTCATACATTGTAATAAAAATTCCCACGAAACATTATCAAAGGCCTTCTCGGCGTCAATGAACATCAGGGCTGCCGGGATGTCTGTCCTCATGTCAAGGTATTCAATAATATTCAATATGTGGCGGACGTTATCCTTCTGTTGCCTATTGGGTAGGAATCCCGCTTGATCTTTATGAATGTATTTCTTTAGATGTTTCTTGAGTCTATTAGCCATAATATCGGCAAAAATCTTATAGTCGCTATTAAGCAATGAAATTGGCCTATAGTTTCTTATATCTGTTTTTTCCTTTTCTGTTTTTGGTATTAAAGTAATACTGTTCTGTTGTTTCAATTATGGGTGCCTTGAGAGTTAATGTGCTGTGCTTGCTGCCCCACTCGTCCTGATGGACCAGTCCCCCATGGCACCAGGGCTGTAGGTCTTCCCTGGCTAGCTACTCAATGTGGGCAGGAGAGTTTGCCTTCTGGGTTCCTGTCTCATTTTGGGCTGCTCTCGGACTTCCGGGTTGGCGCCTCCGGCAATGGCTGAATTCCTCTGATCGGGAGGCATTTGCCTCGTGGAAATCTGGGTCTGGCCGCCATGGCAAGGCGGAGACCCACTAAAAATCACCGGCGGGTGAAGCCTGTGAACCTGGGATTCGGCTGGCACCTTTTGCGCCTCCCCCACTCGTGGGGAAACCCGGTTTCGGGGTTCCGGAGCAACGTGGGGTGAGTGTCACGGTGCTTCGAATTGACTGCTTCTTCCACGGAGCAAAGCCGCATAGCTGTTGCCAGAGAGCGCTGACTTTTTCCTGTGGACAATTTGATCTTAAAGCAACTACCTGTGAGTAGAGCGGAGAATTGGATTTTTAAACGTCTTAATTTGACACCGAAACGGGGAGGTTCAAAACAGGAAGTCCGCCTTCCCCTTTTGTAAATAGATCACAGCAAAGAGACTGTAAGCTAAAGTCTTGGAAAGCCTATTGTAAAGGACTAAATTTCCATCGGTAGAAAACATCAAACCCCCCTTGGAAGCAGGAGAAGAGGGGGGAAGTTTTGGATTGTGTGTGCCTGCAGGAGAGAGTGAAGAAAGTCAAAATACCACCGCTCCGAACCTGGAAACGGGCTGCTAGTAAGACTGACGTTTTTGGATTGGTCGTTGACAGTGAATAGAACATTCGCTTACAGCTACAGAGAGATACATTGTTTCTATTCTCTCCGTCTGCTCTTAAAAAGGAGTAAAAGTAACTGAAAATTGAAACTAACTTTATTGTTTGAACTGTGCTTAAAAGGATTGATACAAATAGAAACTGTTTCCCTCTAGAGGAAGCCTTTGAAACTATTACAAGAGCTGAGCTGGGGGAATTTCCAGCTGCAAGATAAGGCTGTGAGACTTTGGGAATGACCTTGAATCGGTTAAGAATGTCGACAGAAGAGGCCTTAGTGGCTGTATTATGTAAGATAAATGATTCATTGGAACAGCTTCACAAGAAGGTGGATTTTTGGGGACAAAAGGTGAATACCAATACAGAAACTATCCAGAAATTGACACAGGAATCCACTTTGACTTGGCAAACTGCGGAGAAGGCTAGGGAGAAAGCTGTTGCCGTTGAACCTAAAGTAACACAATTGGAGAGAGAAAGAGTCCCAGCCTCATACATGCAATTTGATGATCATAAGTTGATGCCTTTTATGATTGAATCTAAAGGAAAACAGACTTTGAGGATCAGAGCCCTGCCTGAACTGGAGAGGGAAGGTTTGATGGACTTTCTTACACAGGAATCTGCTGATTTTTGGGACCTGGAATTGGGCCAAGAAGAGACTAAAATTGTGAGGGTTTTCAGACTTTACCAGAAGAACTTAGAAGAACAACAGTCAAGAGTGGAAATTTTGAAAGACGTCCTGAAATACCTTTTGGATCTTAGGTTTAACTATGGAAATTTGGTTGCCCTGTCGAGATGGAATAAAATTATCTTTAGGTGGGAGTTTCCCCAAGACCTACTCTTCAGCCTCAAAGGAAGGAAAACAAAAATAAGATCAGTAGAAGACAAAGTAAAGTTCTTGTATAAGTACGAAGAAGACCCGCAGAAGGGACTTGGAAAAGAGTTAAGAGCATCGGACAGAAGATCACCAGGTTGGTGGACTATATGGAATTGGCGGAACGGACTGGCAGAATCCGAGACCAGGGAGAAGAGACGGTGGAAGAAGATTGGAAAAAGTTTAAAGACGATTTATAGAAATAATGTAAAATTAATGAGTGTTTGAAAAATGTTGGAATGAAGTTCTACGGCTTTAGTAGAAATGTTATAAGGAATTAAGTATAGATAGATTATTAGAGTATTAAAGGGAAAATAAGGTTAAAATATGTTAAGACAATTATATGACAGAAATAGAGGAAGGTGGAAAGGATTTGCTGAAATAATTAACAGAAGTGGAATACAAAAAGGGAGGTGTGAGGAGGTTGATGAAACAAGGGAATGAAAGTTAAGATATTGGTATGGTAAGAAGTGTGTTTTAAAATGTTTTTGTTTGGTTATGTGTAGTTTATTGTGTTAGTGTTGTGTTGTGTATTGTTTATATATTGTATTGTATTGGGATTTTTTTTCTTCTCTTCTTTTTCTTCTTCTTTGTTATGTTTAAAAGCAATAAACATTTTGGGCTGCTCTCTTTCTCCTTTCTCCCTGCCACCACCACTGGGTCTCTGCCAGCAGTCAGCCATCGAGGAGGACATTTTCCATGAAAAAGACAATGAAGGAAAAGGCGAGGAGGAGTCCGCAAGACGGCTGGATCTCCTCAGTCCTGACTGGGTAAGTGGCCGTGGCCTAAGCGGTGATAGGCAGAAGGGGAGGGGGGCATATATACCGCAGGATGAAACTGTTGTTTCAGTTATGGGTGCTTTGAGTTTTAATGTTTGGTTTGGTTTTTTAATTGCTCTTTTTTGCATCTTTCCTTGCAGGTTCCAAGTATGTCACCCTTTTCCAGTGTTTCCTCCCTGTCCTCCCTGGATTCCCTTTGGGACTCCCTCAATGAGGTACGTAGCAGACAGAGCAGGAGGGAAGCCCTGCTGAGCTGGGCAACCCTGAGGCTGGGGAGGAGGAGGAGGAGGAGGAGGAAGCCGGCCGGCTAGCCGGCTGGTCAGGCCACCTTCTGGACTGGTCAGGAGCAAGGGGGCAGGCAGGCAGGCAGGCAGGGGGCTGCTAAGGGTGTGCTTGCTGCCCCACTTGTCCTGATGGACCAGCCCCCCATGGCGCCAGGGCTGTAGAGCTTCCCTGGCTAGCGACTTAGTGTGGGTTCCTGTCTCATTTTGGGCTGCTCTCTTTCTCCTTTCTCCCTGCCACCACCACTGGGTCTCTGCCAGCAGTCAGCCATCGAGGAGGACATTTCCCATGAAAAGGAGGAGGAAGGAAAAGGCGAGGAGGAGACCGCAAGACGGCTGGATCTCCTCAGTCCTGACTGGGTAGGTGGCCGTGGCCTAAGCGGTGATAGGCAGAAGGGGAGGGGGGCATATATACCGCAGGATGAAACTGTTGTTTCAGTTATGGGTGCCTTGAGTTTTAATGTTTGGCTTGGTTTTTTAATTGCTCGTTTTTTGCCTCTTTCCTTGCAGGTTCCAAGTATGTCACCATTTTCCAGTGTTTCCTCCCTGTCCTCCCTGGAATCCCTTTGGGACTCCCTCAATGAGGTACGTAGCAGACAGAGCAGGAGGGAAGCCCTGCTGAGCTGGGCAACCCTGAGGCTGGGGAGGAGGAGGAGGAGGAAGCCAGCCGGCCGGCCGGCCAGCTGGTCAGGCCACCTTCTGGACTGCTCACCTTCTGGACTGCAAGGGGGCAGGCAGGCAGGCAGGCAGGGGGCTGCTAAGGGTGTGCTTGCTGCCCCACTTGTCCTGATGGACCAGCCCCCCATGGTGCCAGGGCTGTAGGGCTTCCCTGGCTAGCGACTCAATGTGGGTTCCTCTCTCATTTTGGGCTGCTCTCTTTCTCCTCTCTCCCCACCACCACCACTGGGTCCTGTCTCTACCAGCAGTCAGCCTCTGAAGTGGCTATCAAGGAGGAAGAGCCACAAGAAGAATCAGTGGGCCCCCCAGAGGAGGACGGAGAGGACAAAGAGGACAGGGAGGACCTTGATTTGGCGTGCCCCCCCACCTGGAGAACACCTGGAGGCAAGCGTAATTGAGGTCAGACGAAACATTCATTCATGACATATGAAAAGCTTCCCTGAACAGGGCTGTCTTCAGATGTCTTCTAAAAGTCAGATAGTTGTTTATTTCTTTGACATCTGGCGGGAGGGCATTCCACTGGGCGGGTGCCACTACCGAGAAGGCCCTCTGCCTGGTTCCCCGTAACTTGGCTTATCGCAGTGGGGAACCGCCAGAAGGCCCTCAGCGCTGGATCTCAGTGTCCGGGCAGAACGATGGGGGTGGAGATAATTCTCCTGGGTTGCTTTTCGTTTGGTATTTGTTTTGTAAGATAACTCTTTTGAATGCGTTTCCAGGTGGCTCCTGCCAAATGAAGTTATTAATTGCAAAGTGGGTTTGGCGATAATAAAACCATGTCGGCACTTTGCAAAGCCGGTTCTCTCTGGGGTTTTCCTGCCTCCTATACCTTCCCCCCACCCTCTTGTTCTTGGTTTTGTGTCTCGTTCAGATCTCTCCAAGGCCGGCCACATGAGAACTTGGGAGAGGAGTGTTCCCTCCTGACTACAACCCTTTCATATAACGCCTCGCCCCCAAACAGAAAAGGAGGGATTATGACAGCCTGCCACCACACAGGCCCTTCTTCGTGTGGCACCTTCACAAACGGTCTGGAGGGCAGCAACACAAGAAGGGGCCTTTTCTGTGGTGGCTCCCACTTGCGGAATGCTCTCTCCAGGGAGGCTCATCTGGCACCTTCATTATGTATCTTTAGGTACCAAGCAAAGACGTTTCTCTAGAACAGAGCTTTCCAAACTGTGTGTCGCAGAACCTTCGTGCTCCTCCCAGGGCTGGAAAAGGGCTAGTTGAACTGAATCCCTATGTTGCGAAATGAGGCATGTCTCCAAAGTGTGTCACCAACATGGAAAGTTCTGCTCCAGAACCAGCCTTTGGCTAACTGAACAATGCATGGCCTTTTCAACATGCTTGTGGATTGGGAGGTTGGCTTAAGACTTCGTTTTTGTTTTTAATACATATGTTGTGTTTTTATTTTGTATTTTTATCCAGTAAGCCGCCCTGAGAGGTTCCGGGTTTAATTAATCAACCAATTGATTGATTGATTGATTAAAGATTGTGGCATTTTCCCAGAATCTGGAGGTGAATTGTTTACTTTTCTCACAGGACTGCGAGGAAGAGAGGCCCCCAAAGACCCCCAACTGCCTGGCTTCCATCATCTCCCGGATTCGCAAGATCTTCAGAAGAGCGCCGCCGCCAGCACCACCAGTGCCACCGGGGCAACCCAGTACAAGAGCCAGCAGCGGGGCGCAGGCAGAACGGAGGCCACTCTGCACGCGGCTCAGGCGCTGGATGCGGCAGCATCGCAGCTGTGTCCACCCCGAACCAAGGTGAGGAGGAGTTGGGAGACTTGCACTGATCCGCCCGGGGGGATTTTGTCAGCCCCCCCCAAGGGATGACACTCGGGGCAATACCCCACCCGCACCCCACCTTCCTCCGCCAGTGGTGGCTGGGGAAGTAGCACCTGGAGGTGCGCGAGTCCCTAAGGGACATTTCCTTTTTGTTGTCCTTGCACAGGTCTTAATCCTTGTGGTCGGAACTGGAGAGGAAAGATCAGAACGCGGAGGAAAGCGGGGCGAGAAACCCAAACTCTCGTGGCCCTACGCCCGGGGGGATTTTGTCAGCCCTCCCCCCAAGGGATGACACTCAGGGCAATACCCCCCCCCCGCACCCCACCTTCCTCCGCCAGTGGTGGCTGGGGAAGTAGCACCTGGAGGCGCGCGAGTCCCTAAGGGACATTTCCTTTTTGTTGTCCTTGCACAGGTCTTAATCTTACGCCGGCGTCCCACACGGCCAGCCCCAGTCCTAGAGCCTGTCACCTTTTGAGATTATGGAGCAGAACAGAGAAGACAGCGGGCAAAGGGTGGACGGCGAAGGAGAAGTGCGAGAGAACGACAGCGTCTGCGAGAAGTGCGAGAGAACGACAGCGCCACGCTGCCCACGCCCAAAGGAGGAGGAAGGAAAGGAGGAAAGCAAGCGAGCAAGAAGGGACAGCTAAAGAAAGAACTGAGAAAAGAGACAGCGAGACCTTCTGGGGGTCAAAGAAACTACAATGAGAAGGAAACTGAGTTTCCTTTCCCCCCCCCCCCAGCTTGCTGATGGTCCTGCAATGTTCTATTTACTTTTTATGTATAATTCTGTATTATATTGTTGAACTGTTTTCTTAGGTGATAAGCCTATAAAGGAGGGATTTAAGGGAGGGGGGAAGGTATTAAGGGAAGACTTTGAAAGGAAAGGCAGAAAATAAAAAGGGGTGGGAAGAAATAAGTGAGAGAGAACGTGTAAAGGGAAGATACAAAGCATTATATAATTTTTGATTATTGTTTAAAATAAAGAAATAAGTTGGGTTTTAAGCGATTCCAGTCTTTTAATAATTTCTTTTTGTTCCACCACTGGTAAATCTGCAAAGGAGGCAATGAGTTCAATCTCTTCTGGTGGTGTCAGGCCACTTTCCGGGTGGTCATTGTCCTTTGCTAGGGGAGAGGAGGCTACGTAGCTCTTCTCCTGGGGTAGAACACCCCCTCCGGTGACCACTGGTGGATCGGGTTTAGCAGATTTTGAGCCCTCTTTGGTTATTGCCTCCAACAGTAGGGGTTTAGGCGTAGAGTCTATAAAAGCTCTCGTTGGTACTATCCCACAGCGAAACAAAAATGCTTTCTTGCGTAGTATGATAGTGGGAATTTTTGTGGATTGGAACGCAAGCAGGACTCTCTGAGATTTATGATGATGGACAAGGGGAAGGACTGCACAGAGGTCAATTTGTGTTGCCTCCATATTTAAAAGCACCTTTAAGAGATCCTTGGCACCCCCCAGAGTTCTCCATCTTGGGTCCCCATTTTGTATAGTTAGGCTCACTTTCCTTGGTGTTAAGATCAAGGATTGATGACCTAATTGAAGGTTAAGGTTGTATTTAAATTTGTCAGTACGCTTGTTATTTAAGGACAAACTCCTCGTCCCCTTCCTCTCTTCAAGGGACTTAACACCGGCTGACGCTGGGGAAGTAGTAACTAGCTTTTGTTGGAGGCTGTGCAGCTGGGACGAAAGATCATCTAGTCTTTTGAATATACAGTGCAAGGTTTTGATTATTAAATGGGACTGTTCAAATGTCATATGATTGGCCGTGCCAAGGACCAGTTCCTCCTTCTGAGGAGAGACTACACTCTTACTGTTGGCCGCATCGCTTGTTGTTTGTGGAATTATTCGCTCTTCGTCTTTAAGTGCTGACGCGCAGTCAATCAGTGGGTTGAAACGGTTCTGCGTTCCTACCATGTAGGAACAATCCAGTAGATTACTCCCTTCTTTAAAGTGACATGGTTCGACCCTTATTTGCTTTGATCTCGGAAAGGGAGCGGGGACCATCTCCTCGGGATCTCTAACACGTTTCCCATATCCCATGGTTCAGATATCGAGAAGAGGGGGGATAGTATTTCAACGTCAACTCAGGTGATAAATATTTCCTTCTAGCCAGCCAGCACTTGCAATGGGGGTATATTTCGCTGCCTGTTCATATGAAAGTTGGCGTCTTCACCCTCACCCTCACAGGCCGGCAATTTAGGTCTATTTAGATCTACAAGGAGACTACCAGTAAGCAACACAGACCATTCCTTTGAAGTCCTACTCCCACCAGGGCTAAGACTAATATAAGATTCTTCTTCAAAGCTTATCGCAGGGCCCACCGCAGTTCGGTCTCAGATGAAAGGGAAACTCTCAGATGAAAGGGAAACTCACAAAGGCCTCACCTTGAACAGGGGAGTTTCTCGTCATGCAGCTTCGAGCTTGGTCTGGATTCTGAACTCGGCTGCAGTAGAAGTTCACAGCAGGTTTCCTTCAGCTGTTAATCTTCCTTATCACTTAAAACAATTAGAGTAGAGAGCGGCGACACACAAACGGGAGTTCCCACAGGGCTTTCCGAGCAGTTTTTCTTAATATGTCTTTGGCTTAACTCAGCCTGCCTGCCAGTGAAGTGTTTCCCAGCAGCTGCAGAGATCCTTTTTTTGTAAAAATAATAAAAATGCTGATGAAGGTAATAAAAAAGCTGATAAAACTAGTAAAAACTAATATAAACTAATAAAAACCGCACAACTAACATGCAGCTCAAATCAATGCTTCCTCTAACGACGCCATCTTGGGAGACTCGTATTAAATTTATCTTAATTAGTGGTTGAGAGATTATCAGAATCCTGAAATTTGGGAAATCACATTTCAGACTCCATTGCCATTTTCTTTGAAGATTTATTAAGCAGGGAAGCAGGTAAACGGAGAAGAGGAAACAGAGTTCTGTGGCGCAAACCTCAGTTGTCCTGAACGAATTACGAAGAAAAAGATATTCTGGTCACCCCAATGGTCAGTGGGGGGTAGAAACTGTTACGATATGGATGCAATGCAGCTGCAAAGTGCTGGCTTGAAAAGTAAACATGATGGGAATGTTGGGACTGTCCGTGGGAAACAGAGGGACAGTCAACTCACAGTGCGAAGCACCGGAATTAGCTCAGAGTGTAATATGAGCTCTTCCGTTTATTCCTGTCCTGGAAGTACAGGAAGCGTTTTGTCTCTACACTGCTGGAGTTTGAAGACAGCAGTCATGTTTTTTGTAACGCTGCAAAGACAGAAATAAAGGCATGTAAATACGTTTCTGTCTATCTCTTTCCCCTGCCAGGGGGCAGGAAAGAGGGGGGGTGTTCTTCTCACGTTTGAGAAGAATCGCCGATCGAGACCTTGCCTGCGCCTGCTGGGGAATGCAGCCAGGGAGGTCAACAGGGAATCATGCCGGGTGCCTTGGAGAGTTGCCAGTTTCTCCTGATATGGGCTTGATTTCCCGACAGAAAGGACCCTGAAGGGGATTCAAAGGCTGCATTCCAGAGATCCGTTTGAATTCATTCCATGAGTGCATCACATACCCACAAATACTCCTAACTGTTCCTCTTTGTTGCACCTTCCTCTTTGTTGCATCCTCCTCGTCTCCCTCCTGCTTTCCTTTTGGTCCTCCTTCCTCTTCATTGGGGGCCCAAGGAAAGAGACCTGCCTTCTCCGACAAACGGCCTTCAGCATCATCTTCTCAGCTGCTGTTTCTTCTGTCTTGGCAAAGACCATCACGGTGGTGCTGGCCTTCCTGGCCACAAAGCCCGGGAACAGGCTGAGGAGATGGCTGGGCAAGAGTCTGGCCAACTCCATTGTCATCTCCTGTTCTGGGGGGCAAGTTCTCATCTGCACCATCTGGCTGGGCTCTTCTCCCCCATTCCCAGAGCCCGACATGCACTCCCAGGTGGAAGAGATCATCCTGCAATGCAACGAAGGGTCTGTGGCCATGTTCTACGTTGCCCTCGGCTACCTGGGCTTCTTGGCTGCCACCTGCTTCACGGTGGCTTTCCTAGCCAGGAAGCTGCCTGGCTCCTTCAACGAAGCCAAGCTGATCACCTTCAGCATGCTGGTCTTCTGCAGTGTTTGGGTGTCTTTTGTGCCCACCTACCTGAGCACCAAGGGCAAGTACATGGTGGCCGTGCAGATCTTCTCTATGTTGGCCTCCAGTGCTGGGCTTCTGGGCTGCATCTTCCTTCCCAAGTGCTACATTATTGTGCTGAGGCCTGATCTGAACACAAAGGAGCACCTGACAACCAGAAATTTAGGGAACATCTGATTCTTAAAATAGTCCATGTTCCTGATGTCCAGAAGTGCATAAAGGAAACACAGCTACTCACCCATGCTGTTTATTCTCCATCTCTGAAAGAGATTGTGTTCCTTCTTAGCCTGGATTTTAGGAAGTCCTGTTGACATGAACACTAAGATGGGAGGAAATGTTTTGCTCCCTTGCTTTGCCAAGGACTACAATGAGTCCTGGTCTACTGCCCTCAGTTTGTAAACTATTATCTTATAATAATTTTGTGTTTTGGAAACTTATATTTATCTCACAACAAGATAGTTTAGAGGGAGAGGAGTTAGGTTTTTGAGTCTGTTTGCTTTGTCATGACTACCTATTAACCATATCAATTCTAATATTCCACAATACTGTTTGGTTATGCCAGTTCTATGTATTCAATTTTCTATGCGCCATTTCCCGCATTTATGCGCTATCATTCATAAGCTCACTTCACATCATTTCGTTCTCCTAAGCTTTGTATATCAATAAACGGAGAAATGCATTTAAGACATCTTCCGTAGTCTGTTGGTTTAATTTCTGTACTGTGTAAGCTCCGCTCCCTGTTTCAAAGAGTAGCAACTGACCTTAGCCAAGCCGTGACTGGGATCCAGTGGATTTTATTGCATTGGCCAGGGTTAGGGATAGGGTTAGGGGCGGGCGAGGCAGGCGAGGCAGGCGCCAATCTGGGTGAGTCATTGTGAAAGGAGGCGGGGAGGGCGTTCCACAGGGCAGGCGCCACCACCGAGAAGCCCCTCTGCCTGCTTCCCAGGTTGTGGCACAGTCATCATCCGATGAATTTAGAGCTTCATTTATTTCTGTGTTTATATTTAAAGAAACGATGCATTTTAAAAGTATTGCACATTGATGGTAATATTAAGAATGCACTTAAAATTACTACGCACAACAATGAACAAGTGATTGCAATGCACACACAGTTAAGCAGCATAAATATTTGTTAACGAAGTCTATTCCTGTTGTGATTATTATTACTTTTATTGCTACTAATCCCAGTGGCTTACAAGACTGAGCTCTATTCTGCCTTGGTCAGTCCCCACCTGGAATACTGTGTCCAGTTCTGGGCACCACTATTTAAGAAGGATGTTGACCAATGGGAAGAAACCCCTCACCCCCCAGAGAGATGCCGGCTCAAAGAGCCCCCTGAGCTTAGACTACGAAGCCTCTGAGGGCGTGCAGAGTGCAAATCCCCCAGGGTCCCCTCACTCTCCCGGGCTCAACTGGGGCCCCATCCCTGCCAGCCTCTCCGGCCTCTGAGGGTGTGCAGAGTGCAGATCCCCCCAGGGGCCCCTCTCTCTCTCTCCCGGGCTCACCTGGGGGCCCCGTCCCTGCCAGCCTCTCCGGCCTCTGAGGGCGTGCAGAGTGCAACCCCCCGAGGGGCCCCTCTCTCTCCCGGGCTCACCTGAGGGCCCTCCCCCTGCCAGCCTCTCCGGCCTCTGAGAGAGTGCAGAGTGCAGGATCCACCCCCAGGGGCCCCTCTCTCTCCCGGGCTCACCTGGGGGCCCCGTCCCTGCCAGCCTCTCTCGCCTCTGAGGGCGTGCAGAGTGCAGATCCCCCCAGGGGCCCCTCTCTCTCCCGGGCTCACCTGGGGGCCCCGTCCCTGCCAGCCTCTCCGGCCTCTGAGGGTGTGCAGAGTGCAAATCCCCCAGGGGCCCCTCTCTCTCCTGGGCTCACCTGGGGGCCCCGTCCCTGCCAGCCTCTCTGGCCTCTGAGGGCGTGCAGAGTGCAGCACCCACCCCCCAAGGGCCCCTCTCTCTCCCGGGCTCACCTGAGGGCCCCCTCCCTGCCAGCCTCTCCGGCCTCTGAGGGCGTGCAGAGTGCAGATCCCCCCAGGGGCCCCTCTCTCTCCCGGGCTCACCTGGGGGCCCCGTCCCTGCCAGCCTCTCCGGCCTCTGAGGGCGTGCAGAGTGCAGATCCCCCCAGGGGCCCCTCTCTCTCTCTCCCGGGCTCACCTGGGGGCCCCGTCCCTGCCAGCCTCTCCGGCCTCTGAGGGCGTGCAGAGTGCAGATCCCCCCAGGGGCCCCTATCTCTCCCGGGCTCACCTGGGGGCCCCGTCCCTGCCAGCCTCTCCGGCCTCTGAGGGCGTGCAGAGTGCAGATCCCCCCAGGGGCCCCTATCTCTCCCGGGCTCACCTGGGGGCCCCGTCCCTGCCAGACTCTCTCGCCTCTGAGGGCGTGCAGAGTGCAGATCCCCCCAAGGGCCCCTCTCTCTCTCCCGGGCTCACCTGGGGGCCCCGTCCCTGCCAGCCTCTCCGGCCTCTGAGGGCGTGCAGAGTGCAGGATCCACCCCCCAGGGGCCCCTCTTTCTCCCGGGCTCACCTGGGGGCCCCGTCCCTGCCAGCCTCTCTCGCCTCTGAGGGTGTGTAGAGTGCAAATCCCCCAGGGGCCCCTCTCTCTCTCTCCCGGGCTCACCTGGGGGCCCCGTCCCTGCCAGCCTCTCCGGCCTCTGAGGGCGTGCAGAGTGCAGATCCCCCTAGGGGCCCCTCTCTCTCCCGGGCTCACCTGGGGGCCCCGTCCCTGCCAGCCTCTCCGGCCTCTGAGGGCGTGCAGAGTGCAGGATCCACGCCCCAGGGGCCCCTCTCTCTCTCTCCCGGGCTCACCTGGGGCCCCGTCCCTGCCAGCCTCTCCGGCCTCTGAGGGCGTGCAGAGTGCAGGATCCACCCCCCGGGGGCCCCTCTCTCTCTCTCCCGGGCTCACCTGGGGGCCCCGTCCCTGCCAGCCTCTCCGGCCTCTGAGGGCGTGCAGAGTGCAGATACCCCAGGGGCCCCTCTCTCTCCCGGGCTCACCTGGGGGCCCCGTCCCTGCCAGCCTCTCCGGCCTCTGAGGGTGTGCAGAGTGCAGATCCCCCCAGGGGCCCCCCTCTCTCTCTCCCGGGCTCACCTGGGGGCCCCGTCCCTGCCAGCCTCTCCGGCCTCTGAGGGCGTGCAGAGTGCAGGATCCACGCCCCAGGGGCCCCTCTCTCTCTCTCCCGGGCTCACCTGGGGGCCCCGTCCCTGCCAGCCTCTCCGGCCTCTGAGGGCGTGCAGAGTGCAGCACCCACCCCCCAAGGGCCCCTCTCTCTCCCGGGCTCACCTGCCAGCCTCTCTGGCCTCTGAGGGCGTGCAGAGTGCAGATCCCCCCAGGGGCCCCTCTCTCTCCCGGGCTCACCTGGGGGCCCCGTCCCTGCCAGCCTCTCCGGCCTCTGAGGGCGTGCAGAGTGCAGATCCCCCCAGGGGCCCCTCTCTCTCTCTCCCGGGCTCACCTGGGGGCCCCGTCCCTGCCAGCCTCTCCGGCCTCTGAGGGCGTGCAGAGTGCATATCCCCCCAGGGGCCCCTATCTCTCCCGGGCTCACCTGGGGGCCCCGTCCCTGCCAGACTCTCTCGCCTCTGAGGGCGTGCAGAGTGCAGATCCCCCCAAGGGCCCCTCTCTCTCTCCCGGGCTCACCTGGGGGCCCCGTCCCTGCCAGCCTCTCCGGCCTCTGAGGGCGTGCAGAGTGCAGGATCCACCCCCCAGGGGCCCCTCTTTCTCCCGGGCTCACCTGGGGGCCCCGTCCCTGCCAGCCTCTCTCGCCTCTGAGGGTGTGTAGAGTGCAAATCCCCCAGGGGCCCCTCTCTCTCTCTCCCGGGCTCACCTGGGGGCCCCGTCCCTGCCAGCCTCTCCGGCCTCTGAGGGCGTGCAGAGTGCAGATCCCCCTAGGGGCCCCTCTCTCTCCCGGGCTCACCTGGGGGCCCCGTCCCTGCCAGCCTCTCCGGCCTCTGAGGGCGTGCAGAGTGCAGGATCCACGCCCCAGGGGCCCCTCTCTCTCTCTCCCGGGCTCACCTGGGGCCCCGTCCCTGCCAGCCTCTCCGGCCTCTGAGGGCGTGCAGAGTGCAGGATCCACGCCCCAGGGGCCCCTCTCTCTCTCTCCCGGGCTCACCTGGGGGCCCCGTCCCTGCCAGCCTCTCCGGCCTCTGAGGGTGTGCAGAGTGCTGATCCCCCAGGGGCCCCCCTCTCTCTCTCCCGGGCTCACCTGGGGGCCCTGCCCCTGCCAGCCTCTCCGGCCTCTGAGGGCGTGCAGAGTGCAGATCCCCCAGGGGCCCCTCTCTCTCCCGGGCTCACCTGGGGGCCCCGTCCCTGCCAGGCTCTCCGGCCTCTGAGGGCGTGCAGAGTGCAGGATCCACGCCCCAGGGGCCCCTCTCTCTCTCTCCCGGGCTCACCTGAGGGCCCCGTCCCTGCCAGCCTCTCCGGCCTCTGAGGGCGTGCAGAGTGCAGATCCCCCCAGGGGCCCCTCTCTCTCTCTCCCGGGCTCACCTGGGGGCCCCGTCCCTGCCAGCCTCTCTGGCCTCTGAGGGCGTGCGGAGTGCAGATCCCCCCAGGGGCCCCTCTCTCTCCCGGGCTCACCTGGGTGCCCCGTCCCTGCCAGCCTCTCCAGCCTCTGAGGGCGTGCAGAGTGCAGATCCCCCCAGGGGCCGCTCTCTCTCTCTCCCGGGCTCACCTGGGGGCCCCGTCCCTGCCAGCCTCTCTGGCCTCTGAGGGCGTGCAGAGTGCAGGATCCACCCCCCAGGGGCCCCTCTCTCTCCCGGGCTCACCTGGGGCCCCGTCCCTGCCAGCCTCTCCGGCCTCTGAGGGCGTGCAGAGTGCAGATCCCCCCAGGGGCCCCTCTCTCTCTCTCCCGGGCTCACCTGGGGGCCCCATCCCTGCCAGCCTCTCCGGCCTCTGAGGGCGTGCAGAGTGCAGATCCCCCCAGGGGCCCCTATCTCTCCCGGGCTCACCTGGGGGCCCCGTCCCTGCCAGACTCTCTCGCCTCTGAGGGCGTGCAGAGTGCAGATCCCCCCAGGGGCCCCCCTCTCTCTCTCCCGGGCTCACCTGGGGGCCCCGTCCCTGCCAGCCTCTCCGGCCTCTGAGGGCGTGCAGAGTGCAAATCCTCCCAGGGGCCCCTCTCTCTCCCGGGCTCACCTGGGGGCCCCGTCCCTGCCAGCCTCTCCGGCCTCTGAGGGCGTGCAGAGTGCATATCCCCCTAGGGGCCCCTCTCTCTCCCGGGCTCACCTGGGGGCCCCGTCCCTGCCAGCCTCTCCGGCCTCTGAGGGCGTGCAGAGTGCAGATCCCCGCAGGGGCCCCTCTCTCTCCCGGGCTCACCTGGGGGCCCCGTCCCTGCCAGCCTCTCCGGCCTCTGAGGGCGTGCAGAGTGCAGATCCCCCAGGGGCCCCTCTCTCTCCCGGGCTCACGTGGGGGCCCCGTCCCTGCCAGCCTCTCCGGCCTCTGAGGGCGTGCAGAGTGCAGGATCCACGCTCCAGGGGCCCCTCTCTCTCTCTCCCGGGCTCACCTGGGGGCCCCGTCCCTGCCAGCCTCTCCGGCCTCTGAGGGCGTGCAGAGTGCAGGATCCACCCCCCAGGTGCCCCTCTCTCTCTCTCCCGGGCTCACCTGGGCGCCCCGTCCCTGCCAGCCTATCTGGCCTCTGAGGGCGTGCAGAGTGAAGGATCCACGCCCCAGGGGCCCCGTCTCTCTCTCTCCTGGGCTCACCTGGGGGCCCCGTCCCTGCCAGCCTCTCCGGCCTCTGAGGGCGTGCAGAGTGCAACTCCCTCCAGGGGCCCCTCTCTCTCCCGGGCTCACCTGGGGGCCCCGTCCCTGCCAGCCTCTCCGGCCTCTGAGGGTGTGCAGAGTGCAAATCCCCCCAGTGGCCCCTCTCTCTCCCGGGCTCACCTGGGGGCCCCGTCCCTGCCAGCCTCTCCGGCCTCTGAGGGCGTGCAGAGTGCAGATCCCCCCAGGGGCCCCTCTCTCTCTCTCCCGGGCTCACCTGGGGGCCCCGTCCCTGCCAGCCTCTCCGGCCTCTGAGGGCGTGCAGAGTGCAGATCCCCCCAGGGGCCCCTCTCTCTCTCTCCCGGGCTCACCTGGGGGCCCCATCCCTGCCAGCCTCTCCGGCCTCTGAGGGCGTGCAGAGTGCAAATCCTCCTAGGGACCCCTCTCTCTCCCGGGCTCACCTGGGGGCCCCGTCCCTGCCAGCCTCTCCGGCCTCTGAGGGCGTGCAGAGTGCAGATCCTCCCAGGGGCCCCTCTCTCTCCCGGGCTCACCTGGGGGCCCCTTCCCTGCCAGCCTCTCCGGCCTCTGAGGGTGTGCAGAGTGCAAATCCCCCAGGGGCCCCTCTCTCTCCCGGGCTCACCTGGGGGCCCCGTCCCTGCCAGCCTCTCCGGCCTCTGAGGTCGTGCAGAGTGCAGATCCCCCCAGGGGCCCCTCTGTCTCCCGGGCTCACCTGGGGGCCCCGTCCCTGCCAGCCTCTCCGGCCTCTGAGGGCGTGCAGAGTGCAGGATCCACCCCCCAGGTGCCCCTCTCTCCCTCTCCCGGGCTCACCTGGGGGCCCCGTCCCTGCCAGCCTATCCGGCCTCTGAGGGCGTGCAGAGTGCAGGATCCACGCCCCAGGGGCCCCTCTCTCTCTCTCCCGGGCTCACCTGGGGGCCCCGTCCCTGCCAGCCTCTCTGGCCTCTGAGGGCGTGCAGAGTGCAGATCCCCCCAGGGGCCCCTCTCTCTCCCGGGCTCACCTAGGGGCCGCGTCCCTGTCAGCCTCTCCGGCCTCTGAGGGCGTGCAGAGTGCAGATCCCCCCAGGGGCCCCTCTCTCTCCCGGGCTCACCTAGGGGCCCCGTCCCTGCCAGCCTCTCCGGCCTCTGAGGGCGTGCAGAGTGCAGATCTCCCCAGGGGCCCCTCTCTCCTCCCGGGCTCACCTAGGGGCCGCGTCCCTGTCAGCCTCTCCGGCCTCTGAGGGCGTGCAGAGTGCAGATCCCCCCAGGGGCCCCTCTCTCTCCCGGGCTCACCTGGGGGCCCCGTCCCTGCCAGCCTCTCCGGCCTCTGAGGGCGTGCAGAGTGCAGATCCCTCCAGGGTCCCCTCTCTCTCCTGGGCTCACCTGGGGGCCCCGTCCCTGCCAGCCTCTCCGGCCCTCTGAGGGCGTGCAGAGTGCAGATCCCCCCAGGGGCCCCTCTCTCTCCTGGGCTCACCTGGGGGCCCCGTCCCTGCCAGCCTCTCCGGCCTCTGAGGTGTGCAGAGTGCAAATCCCCCAGGGGCCCCTCTCTCTCCCGGGCTCACCTGGGGCCCCGTCCCTGCCAGCCTCTCCGGCCTCTGAGGGTGTGCAGAGTGCAGGATCCACGCCCCAGGGGCCCCTCTCTCTCTCTCCCCGGGCTCACCTGGGGGCCCCGTCCCTGCCAGCCTCTCCGGCCTCTGAGGGCGTGCAGAGTGCAGATCCCCCAGGGGCCCCTCTCTCTCCTGGGCTCACCTGGGGGCCCCGTCCCTGCCAGCCTCTCCGGCCTCTGAGGGTGTGCAGAGTGCAGATCCTCCCAGGGGCCCCTCTCTCTCTCTCCTGGGCTCACCTGGGGGCCCCGTCCCTGCCAGCCTCTCCAGCCTCTGAGGGCGTGCAGAGTGCAACTCCCTCCAGGGGCCCCTCTCTCTCCCGGGCTCACCTGGGGGCCCCATCCCTGCCAGCCTCTCCGGCCTCTGAGGGCGTGCAGAGTGCAGATCGCCCCAGGGGCCCCTCTCTCTCCCGGGCTCACCTGGGGGCCCCGTCCCTGCCAGCCTCTCCGGCCTCTGAGGGTGTGCAGAGTGCAGATCCTCGAGGGGCCCCTCTCTCTCTCTCCCGGGCTCACCTGGGGGCTCCGTCCCTGCCAGCCTCTCCGGCCTCTGAGGGCGTGCAGAGTGCAGATCCCCCCAGGGGCCCCTCTCTCTCCCGGGCTGACCTGGGGGCCCCGTCCCTGCCAGCCTCTCCGGCCTTTGAGGGCGTGCAGAGTGCAGATCCCCCCAGGGGCCCCTCTCTCTCCCGGGCTCACCTGGGGGCCCCGTCCCTGCCAGCCTCTCCGGCCTCTGAGGGCGTGCAGAGTGCAGATCCTCCCAGGGGCCCCTCTCTCTCCCGGGCTCACCTAAGGGGCCCCGTCCCTGCCAGCCTCTCCGGCCTCTGAGGGTGTGCAGAGTGCAAATCCCCCAGGGGCCCCTCTCTCTCCCGGGCTCACCTGGGGACCCCGTCCCTGCCAGCCTCTCCGGCCTTTGAGGGCGTGCAGAGTGCAGATCCCCCCAGGGGCCCCTCTCTCTCCCGGGCTCACCTGGGGGCCCCGTCCCTGCCAGCCTCTCCAGCCTCTGAGGGCGTGCAGAGTGCAGATCCCCCCAGGGGCCCCTCTCTCTCCCGGGCTCACCTGGGGGCCCCGTCCCTGCCAGCCTCTCCGGCCTCTGAGGGCGTGCAGAGTGCAGGATCCACCCCCCAGGTGCCCCTCTCTCTCTCTCCCGGGCTCACTTGGGGGCCCCGTCCCTGCCAGCCTCTCCGGCCTCTGAGGGTGTGCAGAGTGCAGATCCCCCAGGGGCCCCTCTCTCTCTCTCCCGGGCTCACCTGGGGGCCCCGTCCCTGCCAGCCTCTCCGGCCTCTGTGGGCGTGCAGAGTGCAGATCGCCCCAGGGGCCCCTCTCTCTCTCTCCCGGGCTCCCCTGGGGGCCCCGTCCCTGCCAGCCTCTCCGGCCTCTGAGGGCGTGCAGAGTGCAGATCCCCCCAGGGGCCCCTCTCTCTCTCTCCCGGGCTCACCTGGGGGCCCCGTCCCTGCCAGCCTCTCCGGCCTCTCAGGGTGTGCAGAGTGCAGATCCCCCCAGGGGCCCCTCTCTCTCTCTCCCGGGCTCACCTGGGGGCCCCGTCCCTGCCAGCCTCTCCGGCCTCTGAGGGCGTGCAGAGTGCAGATCCCCCCAGGGGCCCCTCTCTCTCCCGGGCTCACCTAGGGGCCGCGTCCCTGTCAGCCTCTCCGGCCTCTGAGGGCGTGCAGAGTGCAGATCCCCCCAGGGGCCCCTCTCTCTCCCGGGCTCACCTGGGGGCCCCGTCCCTGCCAGCCTCTCCGGCCTCTGAGGGTGTGCAGAGTGCAGATCCCTCCAGGGTCCCCTCTCTCTCCCGGGCTCACCTGGGGGCCCCGTCCCTGCCAGCATATCCGGCCTCTGAGAGCGTGCAGAGTGCAGGATCCCCCCAGGGGCCCCTCTCTCTCTCTCTCCCGGGCTCACCTGGGGGCCCCGTCCCTGCCAGCCTCTCCGGCCTCTAAGGGTGTGCAGAGTGCAAATCCCCCAGGGGCCCCTCTCTCTCCCGGGCTGACCTGGGGCCCCGTCCCTGCCAGCCTCTCCGGCCTCTGAGGGTGTGCAGAGTGCAGGATCCACGCCCCAGGGGCCCCTCTCTCTCTCTCCCGGGCTCACCTGGGGGCCCCGTCCCTGCCAGCCTCTCCGGCCTCTGAGGGCGTGCAGAGTGCAGATCCCCCAGGGGCCAATCTCTCTCTCTCCCGGGCTCACCTGGGGGCCCCGTCCCTGCCAGCCTCTCCGGCCTCTGAGGGTGTGCAGAGTGCAGATCCCCCCAGGGGCCAATCTCTCTCTCTCCCGGGCTCACCTGGGGGCCCCGTCCCTGCCAGCCTCTCCGGCCTCTGAGGGTGTGCAGAGTGCAGATCCCCCCAGGGGCCCCTCTCTCTCTCTCCCGGGCTCACCTGGGGGCCCCGTCCCTGCCAGCCTCTCCGGCCTCTGAGGGTGTGCAGAGTGCAGATCCCCCCAGGGGCCAATCTCTCTCTCTCCCGGGCTCACCTGGGGGCCCCGTCCCTGCCAGCCTCTCCGGCCTCTGAGGGTGTGCAGAGTGCAGATCCCCCCAGGGGCCCCTCTCTCTCTCTCCTGGGCTCACCTGGGGGCCCCGTCCCTGCCAGCCTCTCCGGCCTCTGAGGGCGTGCAGAGTGCAGATCCCCCCAGGGGCCAATCTCTCTCTCTCCCGGGCTCACCTGGGGGCCCCGTCCCTGCCAGCCTCTCCGGCCTCTGAGGGTGTGCAGAGTGCAGGATCCACCCCCCAGGGGCCCCTCTCTCTCTCTCCTGGGCTCACCTGGGGGCCCCGTCCCTGCCAGCCTCTCCAGCCTCTGAGGGCGTGCAGAGTGCAACTCCCTCCAGGGGCCCCTCTCTCTCCCGGGCTCACCTGGGGGCCCCATCCCTGCCAGCCTCTCCGGCCTCTGAGGGCGTGCAGAGTGCAGATCGCCCCAGGGGCCCCTCTCTCTCCCGGGCTCACCTGGGGGCCCCGTCCCTGCCAGCCTCTCCGGCCTCTGAGGGTGTGCAGAGTGCAGATCCCCGAGGGGCCCCTCTCTCTCTCTCCCGGGCTCACCTGGGGGCTCCGTCCCTGCCAGCCTCTCCGGCCTCTGAGGGCGTGCAGAGTGCAGATCGCCCCAGGGGCCCCTCTCTCTCCCGGGCTCACCTGGGGGCCCCGTCCCTGCCAGCCTCTCCGGCCTCTGAGGGCGTGCAGAGTGCAAATCCCTCAGGGGCCCCTCTCCCTCCCGGGCTCACCTGGGGGCCCCGTCCCTGCCACCCTCTCCGGCCTCTGAGGGTGTGCAGAGTGCAAATCCCCCAGGGGCCCCTCTCTCTCCCGGGCTCACCTGGGGGCCCCGTCCCTGCCAGCCTCTCCGGCCTTTGAGGGCGTGCAGAGTGCAGATCCCCCCAGGGGCCCCTCTCTCTCCCGGGCTCACCTGGGGGCCCCATCCCTGCCAGCCTCTCCGGCCTCTGAGGGCGTGCAGAGTGCAGATCCTCCCAGGGGCCCCTCTCTCTCCCGGGCTCACCTGGGGGCCCCGTCCCTGCCAGCCTCTCCGGCCTCTGAGGGTGTGCAGAGTGCAAATCCCCCAGGGGCCCCTCTCTCTCCCGGGCTCACCTGGGGGCCCCGTCCCTGCCAGCCTCTCCGGCCTTTGAGGGCGTGCAGAGTGCAGATCCCCCCAGGGGCCCCTCTCTCTCCCGGGCTCACCTGGGGGCCCCGTCCCTGCCAGCCTCTCCAGCCTCTGAGGGCGTGCAGAGTGCAGATCCCCCCAGGGGCCCCTCTCTCTCCCGGGCTCACCTGAGGGCCCCGTCCCTGCCAGCCTCTCCGGCCTCTGAGTGCGTGCAGAGTGCAAATCCCCCAGGGGCCCCTCTCTCTCTCTCCCGGGCTCACCTGGGGCCCCGTCCCTGCCAGCCTCTCCGGCCTCTGAGGGTGTGCAGAGTGCAGATCCCCCCAGGGGCCCCTCTCTCTCTCTCCCGGGCTCACCTGGGGGCCCCTTCCCTGCCAGCCTCTCCGGCCTCTGAGGGCGTGCAGAGTGCAGATCCCCCCAGGGGCCCCTCTCTCTCTCTCCCGGGCTCACCTGGGGCCCCATCCCTGCCAGCCTCTCCGGCCTCTGAGGGCGTGCAGAGTGCAGGATCCACCCCCAGGGGCCCCTCTCTCTCTCTCCCGGGCTCACCTGGGGGCCCCGTCCCTGCCAGCCTCTCCGGCCTCTGAGGGCGTGCAGAGTGCAGGATCCACCCCCCAGGGGCCGCTCTCTCTCTCTCCCGGGCTCACCTGGGGGCCCCGGCCCTGCCAGCCTCTCCGGCCTCTGAGGGCGTGCAGAGTGCAGATCCCCCCAGGGGCCCCCATCTCTCTCTCTCTCCCGGGCTCACCTGGGGGCCCCGTCCCTGCCAGCCTCTCCGGCCTCTGAGGGCGTGCAGAGTGCAGATCCCCCCAGGGGCCCCTCTCTCTCCCGGGCTCACCTGGGGGCCCCGTCCCTGCCAGCCTCTCTGGCCTCTGAGGGCGTGCAGAGTGCAGATCCCCCCAGGGGCCCCTCTCTCTCCCGGGCTCACCTGGGGGCCCCGTCCCTGCCAGCCTCTCTGGCCTCTGAGGGCGTGCAGAGTGCAGATCCCCCCAGGGGCCCCTCTCTCTCCCGGGCTCACCTGGGGGCCCCGTCCCTGCCAGCCTCCCCTGCCTCTGAGGGCGTGCAGAGTGCAAATCCCCCCAGGGGCCCTTCTCTCTCCCGGGCTCACCTGGGGGCCCCGTCCCTGCCAGCCTCTCCGGCCTCTGAGGGCGTGCAGAGTGCAGATCCCCCCAGGGGCCCCTCTCTCTCCCGGGCTCACCTGGGGGCCCCGTCCCTGCCAGCCTCTCCGGCCTCTGAGGGCGTGCAGAGTGCAGATCCCCCCAGGGGCCCCTCTCTCTCTCTCCCGGGCTCACCTGGGGGCCCCGTCCCTGCCAGCCTCTCCGGCCTCTGAGGGTGTGCAGAGTGCAGATCCCCCCAGGGGCCCCTCTCTCTCTCTCCCGGGCTCAACTGGGGGCCCCGTCCCTGCCAGCCTCTCCGGCCTCTGAGGGCGTGCAGAGTGCAGATCCCCCCAGGAGCCCCTCTCTCTCCCGGGCTCACCTGGGTGCCCCGTCCCTGCCAGCCTCTCTGGCCTCTGAGGGCGTGCAGAGTGCAGATCCCCCCAGGGGCCCCTCTCTCTCCCGGGCTCACCTGGGGGCCCCGTCCCTGCCAGCCTCTCCGGCCTCTGAGGGCGTGCAGAGTGCAGATCCCCCCAGGGGCCCCTCTCTCTCCCGGGCTCACCTGGGGGCCCCGTCCCTGCCAGCCTCTCCGGCCTCTGAGGGCGTGCAGAGTGCAGGATCCACCCCCCAGGGGCCCCTCTCTCTCTCTCCCGGGCTCATCTGGGGGCCCCGTCTCTGCCAGCCTCCCCGGCGTCTGAGGGTGTGCAGAGTGCAGATCCCCCCAGGGGCCCCTCTCTCTCTCTCCCGGGCTCACCTGGGGCCCCCGTCCCTGCCAGCCTCCCCGGCGTCTGAGGGTGTGCAGAGTGCAGATCCCCCCAGGGGCCCCTCTCTCTCTCTCCCGGGCTCACCTGGGGGCCCCGTCCCTGCCAGCCTCTCCGGCCTCTGAGGGTGTGCAGAGTGCAGATCCCCCCAGGGGCCCGTCTCTCTCTCTCCCGGGCTCACCTGGGGGCCCCGTCCCTGCCAGCCTCTCCGGCCTCTGAGGGTGTGCAGAGTGCAGATCCCCCCAGGGGCCCCTCTCTCTCTCTCCCGGGCTCAACTGGGGGCCCCGTCCCTGCCAGCCTCTCCGGCCTCTGAGGGCGTGCAGAGTGCAGATCCCCTCAGGGGCCCCTCTCTCTCCCGGGCTCACCTGGGGCCCCGTCCCTGCCAGCCTCTCCGGCCTCTGAGGGTGTGCAGAGTGCAGATCCCCCCAGGGGCCCCCCTCTCTCTCTCCCGGGCTCACCTGGTGCCCCGTCCCTGCCAGCCTCTCCGGCCTCTGAGGGCGTGCAGAGTGCAGATCCCCCCAGGGGCCCCTCTCTCTCTCTCCCGGGCTCACCTGGGGGCCCCGTCCCTGCCAGCCTCTCCGGCCTCTGAGGGTGTGCAGAGTGCAGATCCCCCAGGGGCCCCTCTCTCTCTCTCCCGGGCTCACCTGGGGGCCCCGTCCCTGCCAGCCTCTCCGGCCTCTGAGGGCGTGCAGAGTGCAGATCCCCCAGGGGCCCCTCTCTCTCTCTCCCGGGCTCCCCTGGGGGCCCCGTCCCTGCCAGCCTCTCCGGCCTCTGAGGGCGTGCAGAGTGCAGATCCCCCCAGGGGCCCCTCTCTCTCTCTCTCGGGCTCACCTGGGGGCCCCGTCCCTGCCAGCCTCTCCGGCCTCTGAGGGTGTGCAGAGTGCAGATCCCCCCAGGGGCCCCCCTCTCTCTCTCCCGGGCTCACCTGGGGGCCCCGTCCCTGCCAGCCTCTCCGGCCCTTGGGGGACTCTGGCCAGCTGGACGGGCTGCAGGCGCTGGTGTCCCTGGCGGAGGAGGAGGGTCATGTGGCCCTCGGAGGGGAAGGGGCCACCTTCCAAAGGCCCTGCAACTCCCGCCAGCCTCCGCCGGCAGACTTCCCAGCATGCACTGCCAGCTCCATTAGGCCAATGGTTGAATCCCAGCATGAATAAATTTGAAATTTACTCGTTTTCCCAGTGTATAACCAAATAATTCAATCTCAAGGAGTCTTAGGTTTGGCTTCGCTTATTCGCTTCATGGATAAATTAACCTCTATTAGGTTTCATCTCATTTCTCTCACGTCCTTCTTCCCAGCATGCTTTGCTGCCCCATCATCTCACAAACAAAGATCCTGTGTCCTATAATTGAAATTTACTCATTTTCCAATGTATAACTAAATAAATTAATCCCAAATTGTCTTTGGTTAGGTTTCACTTATTAGCTTCATGGATAAATTATCCTTTTTTAGGTTTCATTTCCCTCACGTCCTTCTTCCCAGCATGCTTTGCTACCCCTTCTTCTCACAAACATGGATCCAGCTTCCTATACTTGAAATTTACTCATTTTCCAATGTATAACTAAATAAATTAATCCCAAGGTGTCTTTTGTTAGGTTTCACTTATTAGCTTTATTGGTAATTTATCCCTTATTAGGTTTCATTTCCCTCACATCCTTCTTCCCAGCATGCTTTGCTGCCCCTTCTTCTCCAAACAAGGATCCTGTTTCCTATAATTGAAATTTACCCATTTTCCAATGTTTAACTGAATAAATACATCTGAAAGTGTCTTTCGTTAGGTTTCACTTATTAGCTTTATTGATAAATTGTCCTTTATTAGGTTTCATTTCCCTCACGTCCTTCTTCCCAGCATGCTTTGCTGCCCCTTCTTCGCACAAACATGGATCAAGCTTCCTATACTTGAAATTTACCCATTTTCCAACATATAACTGAATAAATAAATCCCAAGGTGTCTTTTGTTAGGTTTCACTTATTAGCTTTATTGGTAAATTATCCTTTGTTAGGTTTTATTTCATTTCCCTCACGTCCTTCTTCCCAGCATGCTTTGCTGCCCCTTCTTCTCCAAACAAGGATCCTGTTTCCTATCATTTTATTTTTCTCTAAACGTAGTTGGATTCTTCCATTTAAACTTGATGGAGGGGCAGAGCGATGGGAAAAGAGAGAAGGCTTTTCCTCACAGCCTTTCCCTCGCCCTTCCCAGGCTGCCCTGCGCAACCTTCCTCCTGGCCTGCTAATAAACTAAGAATAACCCGTTATTATACTAATAAACCCACCTAACCCAGGAAGCCGCCCAGAGACCTCGTCCTTTTCCTCCTTCCCTTGGAGGCACCTAGAAGGGCTTCCCCCTTTTCCCGACGTCCCGCGGCTCCGGCGCCCTGGACAACAGAGGCCAAAATGGCCTGGGCCACCCGCCAGTTGTTTGACCTGCAATTTAGAGCTCCAAAAGTGCTTTAAATGCATGTTGTGGCTGTGATTTGGATAGCGCTTTTAATATTCTGTTGGGAGCCGCCCAGAGTGGCCAGGGAAAGCAATATTATTATTATTATTATTATTATTATTATTATTATTATTATTATTATTATCTCATCGCCTTGATTGCAATGAAACCTAAAGCAGACCCACTGAAATGCAATTATTAACTTGGTTTCGGGTTTACACCAACCATTCTTCTTTTCGCAGTTGAGATGTTATTTCTGACCATTCACTTTGTTCTGATTGGTACCTGATTGATAAACTCATTCTTTAACGTCATCGGAATCTCTTGCTATTGGTTTATAGATACAAATTCTGTTCTTAACCTGAAATTGTTCTTAACCTGAGGTACCATTTTAGCTAATGGGGCCTCCTGCTGCCGCCTCGCCGCTGCCACGTGATTTCTGTTCTCATCCCGAAGCAAAGTTCTTAACCCGAGGTACTATTTCTGGGTTAGGGGAGTCTGTAACCTGAAGCGTCCGTAACCCGAGGTACCACTGTATGTATATAAAGTCAGAACATTATTGTAAAGTTCCAAGAAAGGAGATTCCAAACCAACATCAGGGAAAACTTTCCGATAACAATGACTCGCGAATACAGCATAGAAGATGCAGAGAGAAGCCCCGAACAATGGGGGCTCCTCCTTTTAACAAGTTTCTCCAGGTTACCCCCCACACCTTGTGGGAAGCATCACACACATGTCGTGAACATGTCATAGAACAGGTGTGGTCCTGGGGTGAAAACTGATGCCGTGTCCATCCCAAATGTAAGGCCAAGGGAAAGACCTGCCATCTCTGACCCTCCAGACCTTTGTCTTTCCAATACACGGAGACCGGGAGGACATTGTTTCCTGGATGGGTTGGTGTCCGACCCTCCCAAGTCAGGATGGAGGGCTTGACCCTTATGCCATAGGGCAGGTTCAGAGATGAGGGCAATGCCAGGCTCAGCCCCAAGCCCCTCCTCGGATGGCCACCTTCCCCCTGAAGAAGCAGCCTGGGCAGGATGCCAACCCGTCCCGGGAAGGATTTCTGCTGATTTCTTTCTCCAGATTCCTCCTCAATGGAGGGTCGCTCCAATGCAGCCCGTTGGTGTCCATGGCTTCTTCGCCCTTCCCTGCTTGGGCAGCTGCAGTACCAGCGCAGGCGTCGCTAGAGGGCGATGTTTCGCAACCTCTCCTGATCCCGCGCTTCGGATTGGCAAAGGAAAGAGGGCGCTGTCAGGAAGGGCGCTTGGGGATTGGTCAAGCACTTTATGAATGGGGGAAAGGAGGAAACGAAGGGGATCGCTGTACGCTACGCTGCACGGGGTTGAGCTACAGACGTGCAGGTCTGCAACACGTGCAAAGAGTCGGCGAAAGAATCCGAGACCAGGGAGAAGAGTCGGTGGAAGAAGATTGGAAGAAATTTAAAGACTACTTACATAAATACTGCAAAATGAATGAATGTTAGAATGATGTCGGAATGAAGTTAAGTGGTTTTAGCAGTAATGTTATAAAGGAATATGTAAAAATGGATTGTTACTAGGTGAGAATACAAAGCTATAATACATTAAGGTAAAGGATTAAGATAAAAATAAGGAGGGAAAGGATTTGCTGGATTAACTAACTGAATTGGAATACAAAAAAGGGAGGTGTGAGGAGGTCAAGGAAACAAGCAAATGAAAGACAAGACATGAAAAGATTGATTTGTTTTTAATTGTTTGTACTTTGTATTTTTTCTCTTTTTTCTCTTTTTTTTTTATTTTGTAACCTGTTTGAAACTTCAATAAATATCTTTTTAAAAACAACAACAAAGGGTCGGCGAACAAAACACAGGATCAAAATTCAGGGCGCCACCGGCGAAGTCAGTCCTCTGTTCTTTTCTCCGGTTACAACCTCCCTGATTTCAGAATGGAGGGAGAGTCACATTTATAAGCCCCCCCCCCATGGATCAGCAAGGGCATCAGCCCCAATTTCAACCCAGAGGGGAGGGGAGGCCAGGAAGCAAGTCGCCCCCTCCCCTCAGCTGGAAGGGGCCGTTAAAACGGGGAGGGGTCAGAGCCACAGACTTTAAGTCCCCATAGCTATTGGTCTGAAGCTCAACATCCCAAAAACTAAGATCCTGGCCACTGGTCCCCTCACCTCCTGCTTCTTGGGAGAAAAGCAATGACAAACCTGGACAGCATCTTAAAAAGCAGAGACATCACCTTGCCAACAAGGGTCCGTATAGTTCAAGCTCTGGTTTTCCCAGTTGAGATGGATGGAAGTGAGAGCTGGACCATCAAGAAGAATGGATGCTTTTGAATTCTGGTGCTGGAGGGGTTCTGTTTGTCTTTAAAAGGGGGGTCCAACTCTGTTACTCCCCCCCCCCATTTCCCCCATGCGCCTCCCGCTGCCGACCACGCTGAGGACTCAGCCCCCCCCTTCAGCTGCCTCCTTCCTCCAGCTGCTTCTGGCGCCCTCGCTCCGCCTCCCTCTGCCAGGCCACGCCCCTTACAGGCCCCCCGTCTTGGCCAATCAGCGCGGGGCAAGGGCGAAGGGCGGGGCGGGCGAGGCAAGCGGGAAGGGAGGGGAGGGGAGGCTCCTGTGCTCGCGAGAGTGGCAGGCCGCCTACGCCAATCCGGGCGAGCCATTGTGAAAGGAGGCGGGGAGAGTGGAGCTGGAGAAGGCAAGAGGTGGGCGGGGCTTAGTGGGGAGTGGTCATGCCCACTGGGAGGGTCAAGGCAAAGCTGGGAGGAGCCTCTGGCCGGACTTATTTCATTATTATTACTAATATTAATGAGTAATGAAGTATGAATTTGGGGGGAGAGGAATACATTACATTAGTGTGCGATCACTGCATTACTAGGATATTTCATTTCAATCAATCAGATCTTTATTACCTTAGTAGACCAGCATCAGTAGGGTAAGGTACAATCATTTACAGTCTGTAAAACGTTTTGGACAGCTAAAAAGTATTAATCACAAAGTATATATAAAAGTCTAAAAGAAGCTAGAAGAAGCTAAAAGAAGGGTTTAGGAGCATTAAACGGATGTGGAAGAACATAAAATGTTAGTATATAAAGACTATGGCTATCAATTTACAATGTACTCTGATATGAGTGTTCATTAAATCTAGAATAATCATAATCATAATCATAATCATAATCATTATAGAATAATAATCAATCTGGAATAATAATAATAATAATAATAATAATAATAATAATAATAGGTGTTGCAATGGAGGAGTGCAGGGAAAAGAAAACTCCTGGCACTCATTCTTTCTTGCTACAGAATTAAAAGATTTCTCCACTTTTCTCCTTTTTCTCTTGGGTGGTGTGTTCGGCGGTCACCCTCAGGGGAAACAGGTCCCCCCCCCCCTTGGAGGAAATGGACTGATCGGAACCTGGCTGTGACATCGGCTCAGAATCCCAACCTCACTTGGCAGTTGAAGCCAACCCCTGCCTTGATCAGCAGCCTTTGGGTGCCTTATCTGCAACTGCAAAGTGAGAAGATTGACGCCTGGGAAAATGGTGAGGGGACCAGCAGGAAACTGCTAAGGGAGTTTGGAGTCCTTTTATTCTGTTGCAGTTGCAGAGAAAGGAGGTTGGGGGATTGGGGGCCGCCCCAGGTGTCATCACTGAGGGGGGTGGCAAAAGGACAAAAAGCCGAGTTTAAAATAAAAATAAAAATTGGGCTCACCAAACCTTTTAGTTGAGTCAAAAAACATGGCTGGCACTGGGCGCCACACCGGGGGGGCTGGCACTTACCGGGGGGGGGGGGCTGTAGAGTGCCTGATCCTAGCGTCTCTCCTGGGAGTGACATGGTGGCTTGGGCCCCTGCAGGCTGGGCGCTGCCTGAAACGGCAGCGTGGGGCTTGCGTCTGCCCTCTGCCTCTCCCTCAGCCGCCCTACAGCTGAGGGGGAGAGGGCAGATAGGCTCCAGGTAGCGCCCCCCCACCTGCAGGACCCCCGCGTTGAACTGGGCACCTGAGCGGCTGGCTATGCCGCTGTTCTGTTGTTTCTTTCTTTCTTTTTTTTTTTTAATAAGAAAATCTTTATTAGACAAACTTTAAAAAGACATTACACGGAATATACATACATACAAACACAAATACCAAGTCAAAAACAAATAAAAAACAGAGTACAAGAGAAACAAAACGAGAAAAAAAGAAAAACTGAAAAACAAAACAAAACAAAAAACAAGACCTCCATCCAGCTCAGTCTTGGGTTACACAAACTTATACAATTTCTGCAGTTGTTCTAACAATAACTCTAAGCTCTAAACGTCGTAAGTATTAACTACTGTCTACTGTTATATAGTTAATTCCCAGATTAGTCTCAATGTAATTTAGAAATTTGTTCCACTCATTTTTTAATTTGGCCATATTATGGTGCCTAATTCTTTGTGTTAAACTCGCTAGTTCTATATATTGAAACAGTTTCACTTGCCAATCTCTAATCGAGGGCATTTCTGGGGATTTCCACTTCTGTGCTATTAAAATTCTTGCCGCCGCCGTGGTGTATTGGAAGAAGGTTTGGTCTGCCTTCTTTATTTCCTCCTCAATCATACCCAAGAGAAACACCTCGGGAGCTTTAGGGAAATTATATTTCAAGATCTTTTTCAACTCCTCGTAAATTTGTCCCCAGAATCTCTTAACCACATCGCAGGTCCACCATACATGAAAAAAGGTTCCCACCTTATCTCTACATCTCCAACATATATTATCGGTGTTCCTGTACATCTTTCCTAGCTTTGCCGGGGTCAAATACCAGCGATGCATCATTTTTTCTAAATTCTCTCGAAGAGTTGCACAGGCCGTAAACTTCATACCCTTTTTCCACAGAGTCTGCCATTTATTAAGATCCACCTTGTACCCGAGGTCCCTATCCCATTTAACCATCGCACCTTTCACCACATCCTCTTTGGTGTCCCATTCCAGTAATTGTTTATACATTTTAGAGAGGAGTTTATTATTACTTTCCAAAATTTCCACTTGGTATTTCGATTTTTTTTCACTCATCCCTAGTTTTTTATGTTCACCCCAGAGTGCATTAATTTGGTGAAAGTGTAGCCACTCCTTAATTTTATCCTTCATCTCCTCATAAGGCCTAATTTTCCATCCCTCTTCCGTTTTTACTAATAGGTCTTCATACGTCCACCTTTCCCCTGTCATATTTAATTTTTTAATTTTAACGATGTCAATCGGGGAGAGCCACCAGGGGGTACCCTTTTCAATCACATTTTTATATCTATTCCAGACTTCCAATAGCGGGCCCCTGATGATGTGGTTGGAAAAGCCCCTGTGGACCTTCCCTTTCTCCTGCCACAAGTAGGCATGCCAACCAAATCTTATATTAAAGCCCTCTAAATCTAGCATGTCTACGTTCTTTAAAGTGGCCCATTCCTTTATCCAGCATAGGCAAACTGCCTCATAATAAAGCTTTATATTCGGGACTGCAAAGCCACCTCTATCTCTGGAGTCCGTGAGATATTTAAACTTGACTCTGGCCCTTTTCCCCTGCCATATAAACTTAGCCAAAAATTTTTGCCAGTTCTTAAAACAAGTGGTACCTTTGATTACTGGAATATTCTGGAATAGGAATAGTAATTTCGGGAGGACACACATCTTTATCGCAGCCATCCTTCCTGTCCACGATAATTTCAGCCTATGCCAAGTCTCTAAATCCTTCTTAATTTCCTGCCATACCTTATTATAATTATCTTCCACGAGGTTTATATTTTTTGGTGATAAACAAATTCCCAAATATTTTACCCTGTTCACGACCTTGATTCCAGTCTTTTGTTCCAACCTAATTTTTATATGTTCATCCAAATTCTTTGTTAAGATTTTAGTTTTTTTCCTATTTAGCTTAAATCCTGACAATTTGCCAAAATCCTCTAAAAGTTCTATTGCACAACTAACACTGTCCAGAGGGTTCTCTAGAGACAAGACCAGGTCATCGGCATACGCCTTTAACTTAAATTCCTTTTCCCCAATTTTTATCCCCCTTACATTTAACGTTTTCCTTAATTTATTTGCAATAACCTCCAAAACCATAATAAATAACAGGGGTGACAGGGGGCAGCCCTGTCTTGTCCCTTTCATGATCGCGAAGGATTTGGATAAATTATTGTTAATGATCAGCCTAGCCCGTTGCCCTGAGTATATGGCCTTGATGCCTTCCATGTAAGGACCTTCTATTCCTACCATTTTCATACATTGTAATAAAAATTCCCACGAAACATTATCAAAGGCCTTCTCGGCGTCAATGAACATCAGGGCTGCCGGGATGTCTGTCCTCATGTCAAGGTATTCAATAATATTCAATATGTGGCGGACGTTATCCTTCTGTTGCCTATTGGGTAGGAATCCCGCTTGATCTTTATGAATGTATTTCTTTAGATGTTTCTTGAGTCTATTAGCCATAATATCGGCAAAAATCTTATAGTCGCTATTAAGCAATGAAATTGGCCTATAGTTTCTTATATCTGTTTTTTCCTTTTCTGTTTTTGGTATTAAAGTAATACTGTTCTGTTGTTTCAATTATGGGTGCCTTGAGAGTTAATGTGCTGTGCTTGCTGCCCCACTCGTCCTGATGGACCAGTCCCCCATGGCACCAGGGCTGTAGGTCTTCCCTGGCTAGCTACTCAATGTGGGCAGGAGAGTTTGCCTTCTGGGTTCCTGTCTCATTTTGGGCTGCTCTCGGACTTCCGGGTTGGCGCCTCCGGCAATGGCTGAATTCCTCTGATCGGGAGGCATTTGCCTCGTGGAAATCTGGGTCTGGCCGCCATGGCAAGGCGGAGACCCACTAAAAATCACCGGCGGGTGAAGCCTGTGAACCTGGGATTCGGCTGGCACCTTTTGCGCCTCCCCCACTCGTGGGGAAACCCGGTTTCGGGGTTCCGGAGCAACGTGGGGTGAGTGTCACGGTGCTTCGAATTGACTGCTTCTTCCACGGAGCAAAGCCGCATAGCTGTTGCCAGAGAGCGCTGACTTTTTCCTGTGGACAATTTGATCTTAAAGCAACTACCTGTGAGTAGAGCGGAGAATTGGATTTTTAAACGTCTTAATTTGACACCGAAACGGGGAGGTTCAAAACAGGAAGTCCGCCTTCCCCTTTTGTAAATAGATCACAGCAAAGAGACTGTAAGCTAAAGTCTTGGAAAGCCTATTGTAAAGGACTAAATTTCCATCGGTAGAAAACATCAAACCCCCCTTGGAAGCAGGAGAAGAGGGGGGAAGTTTTGGATTGTGTGTGCCTGCAGGAGAGAGTGAAGAAAGTCCCCTTGGAAGCAGGAGAAGAGGGGGGAAGTTTTGGATTGTGTGTGCCTGCAGGAGAGAGTGAAGAAAGTCAAAATACCACCGCTCCGAACCTGGAAACGGGCTGCTAGTAAGACTGACGTTTTTGGATTGGTCGTTGACAGTGAATAGAACATTCGCTGACAGCTAGCTAAATAAGAGAGATACATTGTTTCTATTCTCTCCGTCTGCTCTTAAAAAGGAGTAAAAGTAACTGAAAATTGAAACTAACTTTATTGTTTGAACTGTGCTTAAAAGGATTGATACAAATAGAAACTGTTTCCCTCTAGAGGAAGCCTTTGAAACTATTACAAGAGCTGAGCTGGGGGAATTTCCAGCTGCAAGATAAGGCTGTGAGACTTTGGGAATGACCTTGAATCGGTTAAGAATGTCAACAGAAGAGGCCTTAGTGGCTGTATTATGTAAGATAAATGATTCATTGGAACAGCTTCACAAGAAGGTGGATTTTTGGGGACAAAAGGTGAATACCAATACAGAAACTATCCAGAAATTGACACAGGAATCCACTTTGACTTGGCAAACTGCGGAGAAGGCTAGGGAGAAAGCTGTTGCCGTTGAACCTAAAGTAACACAATTGGAGAGAGAAAGAGTCCCAGCCTCATACATGCAATTTGATGATCATAAGTTGATGCCTGTTATGATTGAATCTAAAGGAAAACAGACTTTGAGGATCAGAGCCCTGCCTGAACTGGAGAGGGAAGGTTTGATGGACTTTCTTACACAGGAATCTGCTGATTTTTGGGACCTGGAATTGGGCCAAGAAGAGACTAAAATTGTGAGGGTTTTCAGACTTTACCAGAAGAACTTAGAAGAACAACAGTCAAGAGTGGAAATTTTGAAAGACGTCCTGAAATACCTTTTGGATCTTAGGTTTAACTATGGAAATTTGGTTGCCCTGTCGAGATGGAATAAAATTATCTTTAGGTGGGAGTTTCCCCAAGACCTACTCTTCAGCCTCAAAGGAAGGAAAACAAAAATAAGATCAGTAGAAGACAAAGTAAAGTTCTTGTATAAGTACGAAGAAGACCCGCAGAAGGGACTTGGAAAAGAGTTAAGAGCATCGGACAGAAGATCACCAGGTTGGTGGACTATATGGAATTGGCGGAACGGACTGGCAGAATCCGAGACCAGGGAGAAGAGACGGTGGAAGAAGATTGGAAAAAGTTTAAAGACGATTTATAGAAATAATGTAAAATTAATGAGTGTTTGAAAAATGTTGGAATGAAGTTATACGGCTTTAGTAGAAATGTTATAAGGAATTAAGTATAGATAGATTATTAGAGTATTAAAGGGAAAATAAGGTTAAAATATGTTAAGACAATTATATGACAGAAATAGAGGAAGATGGAAAGGATTTGCTGAAATAATTAACAGAAGTGGAATACAAAAAGGGAGGTGTGAGGAGGTCGATGAAACAAGGGAATGAAAGTTAAGATATTGGTATGGTAAGAAGTGTGTTTTAAAATGTTTTTGTTTGGTTATGTTTAGTTTATTGTGTTAGTGTTGTGTTGTGTATTGTTTATATATTGTATTGTATTGGGGTTTTTTTTCTTCTCTTCTTTTTCTTCTTCTTTGTTATGTTTAAAAGCAATAAACATTTTGGGCTGCTCTCTTTCTCCTTTCTCCCTGCCACCACCACTGGGTCTCTGCCAGCAGTCAGCCATCGAGGAGGACATTTTCCATGAAAAAGACAATGAAGGAAAAGGTGAGGAGGAGTCCGCAAGACGGCTGGATCTCCTCAGTCCTGACTGGGTAAGTGGCCGTGGCCTAAGCGGTGATAGGCAGAAGGGGAGGGGGGCATATATACCGCAGGATGAAACTGTTGTTTCAGTTATGGGTGCTTTGAGTTTTAATGTTTGGTTTGGTTTTTTAATTGCTCTTTTTTGCATCTTTCCTTGCAGGTTCCAAGTATGTCACCCTTTTCCAGTGTTTCCTCCCTGTCCTCCCTGGATTCCCTTTGGGACTCCCTCAATGAGGTACGTAGCAGACAGAGCAGGAGGGAAGCCCTGCTGAGCTGGGCAACCCTGAGGCTGGGGAGGAGGAGGAGGAGGAAGCAGGCCGGCTGGCCGTCTGGTCAGGCCACCTTCTGGACTTGTCAGGAGCAAGGGGGCAGGCAGGCAGGCAGGCAGGCAGGCAGGCAGGGGGCTGCTAAGGGTATGCTTGCTGCCCCACTTGTCCTGATGGACCAGCCCCCCATGGCGCCAGGGCTGTAGAGCTTCCCTGGCTAGCGACTTAGTGTGGGTTCCTGTCTCATTTTGGGCTGCTCTCTTTCTCCTTTCTCCCTGCCACCACCACTGGGTCTCTGCCAGCAGTCAGCCATCGAGGAGGACATTTCCCATGAAAAGGAGGAGGAAGGAAAAGGTGAGGAGGAGTCCGCAAGACGGCTGGATCTCCTCAGTCCTGACTGGGTAAGTGGCCGTGGCCTAAGCGGTGATAGGCAGAAGGGGAGGGGGGCATATATACCGCAGGATGAAACTGTTGTTTCAGTTATGGGTGCTTTGAGTTTTAATGTTTGGTTTGGTTTTTTAATTGCTCTTTTTTGCATCTTTCCTTGCAGGTTCCAAGTATGTCACCCTTTTCCAGTGTTTCCTCCCTGTCCTCCCTGGATTCCCTTTGGGACTCCCTCAATGAGGTACGTAGCAGACAGAGCAGGAGGGAAGCCCTGCTGAGCTGGGCAACCCTGAGGCTGGGGAGGAGGAGGAGGAGGAAGCCAGCCAGCCGGCCGGCCAGCTGGTCAGGCCACCTTCTGGACTGCTCAGGAGCAAGGGGGCAGGCAGGCAGGCAGGGGGCTGCTAAGGGTGTGCTTGCTGCCCCACTTGTCCTGATGGACCAGCCCCCCATGGTGCCAGGGCTGTAGGGCTTCCCTGGCTAGCGACTCAATGTGGGTTCCTCTCTCATTTTGGGCTGCTCTCTTTCTCCTCTCTCCCCACCACCACCACTGGGGTCCTGTCTCTACCAGCAGTCAGCCTCTGAAGTGGCTATCAAGGAGGAAGAGCCACAAGAAGAATCAGTGGGCCCCCCAGAGGAGGACGGAGAGGACAAAGAGGACAGGGAGGACCTTGATTTGGCGTGCCCCCCACCTGGAGAACACCTGGAGGCAAGCGTAATTGAGGTCAGACGAAACATTCATTCATGACATATGAAAAGCTTCCCTGAACAGGGCTGTCTTCAGATGTCTTCTAAAAGTCAGATAGTTGTTTATTTCTTTGACATCTGGCGGGAGGGCATTCCACTGGGCGGGTGCCACTACCGAGAAGGCCCTCTGCCTGGTTCCCTGTAACTTGGCTTATCGCAGTGGGGAACCGCCAGAAGGCCCTCAGCGCTGGATCTCAGTGTCCGGGCAGAACGATGGGGGTGGAGATAATTCTCCTGGGTTGCTTTTCGTTTGGTATTTGTTTTGTAAGATAACTCTTTTGAATGCGTTTCCAGGTGGCTCCTGCCAAATGAAGTTATTAATTGCAAAGTGGGTTTGGCGATAATAAAACCATGTTGGCACTTTGCAAAGCCGGTTCTCTCTGGGGTTTTCCTGCCTCCTATACCTTCCCCCCATCCGCTTGTTCTTGGTTTTGTGTCTCGTTCAGATCTCTCCAAGGCCGGCCACATGAGAACTTGGGAGAGGAGTGTTCCCTCCTGACTACAACCCTTTCATATAACGCCTCGCCCCCAAACAGAAAAGGAGGGATTATGACAGCCTGCCACCACACAGGCCCTTCTTCGTGTGGCACCTTCACAAACGGTCTGGAGGGCAGCAACACAAGAAGGGGCCTTTTCTGTGGTGGCTCCCACTTGCGGAATGCTCTCTCCAGGGAGGCTCATCTGGCACCTTCATTATGTATCTTTAGGTACCAAGCAAAGACGTTTCTCTAGAACAGAGCTTTCCAAACTGTGTGTCGCAGAACCTTCGTGCTCCTCCCAGGGCTGGAAAAGGGCTAGTTGAACTGAATCCCTATGTTGCGAAATGAGGCATGTCTCCAAAGTGTGTCACCAACATGGAAAGTTCTGTTCCAGAACCAGCCTTTGGCTAATTGAACAATGCATGGCCTTTTCAACATGCTTGTGGATTGGGAGGTTGGCTTATGACTTCCTTTTTGTTTTTAATACATATGTTGTGTTTTTATTTTGTATTTTTATCCAGTAAGCCGCCCTGAGAGGTTCCGGGTTTAATTAATCAACCAATTGATTGATTGATTGATTAAAGATTGTGGCATTTTCCCAGAATCTGGAGGTGAATTGTTTACTTTTCTCACAGGACTGCGAGGAAGAGAGGCCCCCGAAGACCCCCAACTGCCTGGCTTCCATCATCTCCCGGATTCGCAAGATCTTCAGAAGAGCGCCGCCGCCAGCACCACCAGTGCCACCGGGGCAACCCAGTACAAGAGCCAGCAGCGGGGCGCAGGCAGAACGGAGGTCACTCTGCACGCGGCTCAGGCGCTGGATGCGGCAGCATCGCAGCCGTGTCCACCCCGAACCAAGGTGAGGAGGAGTTGGGAGACTTGCACTGATCCGCCCGGGGGGATTTTGTCAGCCCCCCCCAAGGGATGACACTCGGGGCAATACCCCACCCGCACCCCACCTTCCTCCGCCAGTGGTGGCTGGGGAAGTAGCACCTGGAGGCGCGCGAGTCCCTAAGGGACATTTCCTTTTTGTTGTCCTTGCACAGGTCTTAATCCTTGTGGTCGGAACTGGAGAGGAAAGATCAGAACGCGGAGGAAAGCGGGGCGAGAAACCCAAACTCTCGTGGCCCTACGCCCGGGGGGATTTTGTCAGCCCTCCCCCCAAGGGATGACACTCAGGGCAATACCCCCCCCGCACCCCACCTTCCTCCGCCAGTGGTGGCTGGGGAAGTAGCACCTGGAGGCGCGCGAGTCCCTAAGGGACATTTCCTTTTTGTTGTCCTTGCACAGGTCTTAATCTTACGCCGGCGTCCCACACGGCCAGCCCCAGTCCTAGAGCCTGTCACCTTTTGAGATTATGGAGCGGAACAGAGAAGACAGCGGGCAAAGGGTGGACGGCGAAGGAGAAGTGCGAGAGAACGACAGCGCCACGCTGCACACGCCCAAAGGAGGAGGAAGGAAAGGAGGAAAGCAAGCGAGCAAGAAGGGACAGCTAAAGAAAGAACTGAGAAAAGAGACAGCAAGACCTTCTGGGGGTCAAAGAAACTACAATGAGAAGGAAACTGAGTTTCCTTCCCCCCCCCCCAGCTTGCTGATGGTCCTGCAATGTTCTATTTACTTTTTATGTATAATTCTGTATTATATTGTTGAACTGTTTTCTTAGGTGATAAGCCTATAAAGGAGGGATTTAAGGGAGGGGGGAAGGTATTAAGGGAAGACTTTGAAAGGAAAGGCAGAAAATAAAAAGGGGTGGGAAGAAATAAGTGAGAGAGAACGTGTAAAGGGAAGATACAAAGCATTATATAATTTTTGATTATTGTTTAAAATAAAGAAATAAGTTGGGTTTTAAGCGATTCCAGTCTTTTAATAATTTCTTTTTGTTCCACCACTGGTAAATCTGCAAAGGAGGCAATGAGTTCGATCTCTTCTGGTGGTGTCAGGCCACTTTCCGGGTGGTCATTGTCCTTTGCTAGGGGAGAGGAGGCTACATAGCTCTTCTCCTGGGGTAGAACACCCCCTCCGGTGACCACTGGTGGATCGGGTTTAGCAGATTTTGAGCCCTCTTTGGTTATTGCCTCCAACAGTAGGGGTTTAGGCGTAGAGTCTATAAAAGCTCTCGTTGGTACTATCCCACAGCGAAACAAAAATGCTTTCTTGCGTAGTATGATAGTGGGAATTTTTGTGGATTGGAACGCAAGCAGGACTCTCTGAGATTTATGATGATGGACAAGGGGAAGGACTGCACAGAGGTCAATTTGTGTTGCCTCCATATTTAAAAGCACCTTTAAGAGATCCTTGGCACCCCCCAGAGTTCTCCATCTTGGGTCCCCATTTTGTATAGTTAGGCTCACTTTCCTTGGTGTTAAGATCAAGGATTGATGACCTAATTGAAGGTTAAGGTTGTATTTAAATTTGTCAGTACGCTTGTTATTTAAGGACAAACTCCTCGTCCCCTTCCTCTCTTCAAGGGACTTAACACCGGCTGACGCTGGGGAAGTAGTAACTAGCTTTTGTTGGAGGCTGTGCAGCTGGGACGAAAGATCATCTAGTCTTTTGAATATACAGTGCAAGGTTTTGATTATTAAATGGGACTGTTCAAATGTCATATGATTGGCCGTGCCAAGGACCAGTTCCTCCTTCTGAGGAGAGACTACACTCTTACTGTTGGCCGCATCGCTTGTTGTTTGTGGAATTATTCGCTCTTCGTCTTTAAGTGCTGACGCGCAGTCAATCAGTGGGTTGAAACGGTTCTGCGTTCCTACCATGTAGGAACAATCCAGTAGATTACTCCCTTCTTTAAAGTGACATGGTTCGACCCTTATTTGCTTTGATCTCGGAAAGGGAGCGGGGACCATCTCCTCGGGATCTCTAAGACGTTTCCCATATCCCATGGTTCAGATATCGAGAAGAGGGGGGATAGTATTTCAACGTCAACTCAGGTGATAAATATTTCCTTCTAGCCAGCCAGCACTTGCAATGGGGGTATATTTCGCTGCCTGTTCATATGAAAGTCGGCGTCTTCACCCTCACCCTCACAGGCCGGCAATTTAGGTCTATTTAGATCTACAAGGAGACTACCAGTAAGCAACACAGACCATTCCTTTGAAGTCCTACTCCCACCAGGACTAAGACTAATATAAGATTCTTCTTCAAAGCTTATCGCAGGGCCCACCGCAGTTCGGTCTCAGATGAAAGGGAAACTCTCAGATGAAAGGGAAACTCACAAAGGCCTCACCTTGAACAGGGGAGTTTCTCGTCATGCAGCTTCGAGCTTGGTCTGGATTCCGAACTCGGCTGCAGTAGAAGTTCACAGCAGGTTTCCTTCAGCTGTTAATCTTCCTTATCACTTAAAACAATTAGAGTAGAGAGCGGCGACACACAAACGGGAGTTCCCACAGGGCTTTCCGAGCAGTTTTTCTTAATATGTCTTTGGCTTAACTCAGCCTGCCTGCCAGTGAAGTGTTTCCCAGCAGCTGCAGAGATCCTTTTTTGTAAAAATAATAAAAATGCTGATAAAGGTAATTAAAAAGCTGATAAAACTAGTCAAAACTAATATAAACTAATAAAAACCGCACAACTAACACGGAGCTCAAATCAATGCTTCCTCTAACGACGCCATCTTGGGAGACTCATATTAAATTTATCTTAATTAGTGGTTGAGAGATTATCAGAATCCTGAAATTTGGGAAATCACATTTCAGACTCCATTGCCATTTTCTTTGAAGATTTATTAAGCAGGGAAGCAGGTAAACGGAGAAGAGGAAACAGAGTTCTGTGGCGCAAACCTCAGTTGTCCTGAACGAATTACGAAGAAAAAGATATTCTGGTCACCCCAATGGTCAGTGGGGGGTAGAAACTGTTACGATATGGATGCAATGCAGCTGCAAAGTGTTGGCTTGAAAAGTAAACATGATGGGAATGTTGGGACTGTCCGTGGGAAACAGAGGGACAGTCAACTCACAGTGCGAAGCACCGGAATTAGCTCAGAGTGTAATATGAGCTCTTCCGTTTATTCCTGTCCTGGAAGTACAGGAAGTGTTTTGTCTCTACACTGCTGGAGTTTGAAGAGAGCAGTCATGTTTTTTGTAACGCTGCAAAGACAGAAATAAAGGCATGTAAATACGTTTCTGTCTATCTCTTTCCCCTGCCAGGGGGCAGGAAAGAGGGGGTGTGTTCTTCTCACGTTTGAGAAGAATCGCCAATCCAGACCTTGCCTGCGCCTGCTGGGGAATGCAGCCAGGGAGGTCAACAGGGAATCATGCCGGGTGCCTTGGAGAGTTGCCAGTTTCTCCTGATATGGGCTTGATTTCCCGACAGAAACGACCCTGAAGAGGGATACAAAGGCTGCATTCCAGAGATCCATTTGAATTCATTCCATGAGTGCATCACATACCCACAAATACTCCTAACTGTTCCTCTTTGTTGCACCTTCTTGTCTTTCTGGTTAGGCCGTACCTCGTTCCAGGTGTACAGAAAGATGTCAGCCTGGATATGCCAAGGTGGTTCTAGAAGGAAAGCCCATTTGCTGCTATGCTTGTGCTCGGTGTGCGGAAGGGACAGCCAGGAAGGTGGGTGACTCCAAGGGGGAAGGAATTTCTGGAGAGAGTAAACACAGGGCAGAAATCCAGTCTCACACAATTTTTGTGAGAATTCTGCAGACATTGTGGAATGTGGCTCCTCAACTTCTTTAGGATTAATCCCCTTCATTACATCCTGGAAGAGAGTTGAAAGGAATGATCATAAGGAAGAAATCTCTAGGATTTCTTCAAAACGTAATAAGCACCGATCATGAGGGATGTAAGTGATGCTACAGCCATTCTTTTTATCTTCCACAGATGCAGAACATTGCACCAAACGCTCAGAAGATCACCATTCAAATAAGGAGAGAGATCAATGTGTCCCCAAGATTACCACCTTCCTGACTTATGGAGAATATTTGGGAATGGTTTTAGCTTCCATTGCCCTCTTCTTGTCCTTTACAGCAGGCATCGTTTTGGGAATCTTCATTAAATACAAGGAAACTCCCATAGTCAAAGCCAACAACCGGGACCTCTCCTACATCCTGCTCGTCTCCCTCCTGCTTTCCTTTTGGTCTTCCTTCCTCTTCATCGGGCGCCCAAGGAAAGAGACCTGCCTTCTCCGACAAACGGCCTTCAGCATCATCTTCTCAGTAGCTGTTTCTTCTGTCTTGGTAAAGACCATCACGGTGGTGCTGGCCTTCCTGGCCACAAAGCCCGGGAACAGAGTGAGGAGATGGCTGGGCAAGAGTCTGGCCAACTCCATGGTCATCTCCTGTTCTGGGGGGCAAGTTCTCATCTGCACCATCTGGCTGGGCTCTTCTCCCCCATCCCCAGAACCCGACATGCGCTCCCAGGTGGGAGAGATCGTCCTGCAATGCAACGAAGGGTCTGTGGCCATGTTCTACGTTGCCCTCGGCTACCTGGGCTTCTTGGCTGCCACCTGCTTCACGGTGGCTTTCCTAGCCAGGAAGCTGCCTGGCTCCTTCAACGAAGCCAAGCTGATCACCTTCAGCATGCTGGTCTTCTGCAGTGTTTGGGTGTCTTTTGTGCCCACCTACCTGAGCACCAAGGGCAAGTACATGGTGGCCGTGCAGATCTTCTCTATGTTGGCCTCCAGCGCTGGGCTTCTGGGCTGCATCTTCCTTCCCAAGTGCTACATTATTGTGCTGAGGCCTGATCTGAACACAAAGGAGCACCTGACAACAAGGAATTAAGGGGACATCTGATTCTTAAAATAGTCCATGTTCATGATGTCCAGAAGTGCATAAAGGAAACACAGCTACTCACCCATGCTGTTTATTCTCCATCTCTGAAAGAGATTGTGTTCCTTCTTAGCCTGGATTTTAGGAAGTCCTGTTGACATGAACACTAAGATGGGAGGAAATGATTTGCTCCCTTGCTTTGCCAAGGACTACAATGAGTCCTGGTCTACTGCCCTTAGTTTGTAAACTATTATCTTTTAATAATTTTGTGTTTTGGAAACTTATATTTATCTCACAACAAGATAGTTTAGAGGGAGAGGAGTTAGGTTTTTGAGTCTGTTTGCTTTGTCATGACTACCTATTAACCATATCAATTCTGATATTCAACAATACTGTTTGGTTATGCCAGTTCTATGTATTCAATTTTCTATGCGCCATTTCCCGCATTTATGCACTATCATTCATAAGCTCACTTCACATCATTTCGTTCTCCTAAGCTTTGTATATCAATAAACTGAGAAATTCATTTAAGACATCTTCCGTAGTCTGTTGTTTTAATTTCTGTATCGTGTAAGCTCTGCTCCCTGATCCAAAGAGTAGCAACTGACCTTAGTCAAGCCTTGACTGGGATTCAATGAATTTTATTGCACTGACCAGGGTTAGTGGCGGGCGAGGTAAGCGGGAAGAGAGGGGAGAGGGAACTCTCATGGGAGTGGCTCACGGGAGTGGCAGGCCGCCTACACCAATCTGGACAAGTCATTGTGAAAGGAGGTGGGGAGAGTAGATCTGGGGAAGGCAATGGGTCACGAAAGGCAGCAGTGGAAAGCGGGGAGAGGCGGGGCGGGGTTTAGTGGGGAGTGGTCACACCCACTAGGCAGGGCAAGGCAAAATGGGAGGAGCTTCTGGCTTGACTTATTTCATTATTATTACTAATATTAATTAGTAATGAAATATTAATTTGGGGAAATGTACATTATATTATATTATATTATATATTATATATTATATATTATATATTATATATTATATATTATATATTATATATTATATTATATTATATTATATTATATTATATTATATTATATTATATTATATTATATTATATTATATTATATTATAATAATTACCGGGGGGGGTTTAAAATAATTTTTATGAACATGCCAATCACATCACATTATCCAAATCACATTAGTTCCAAATTATACAGCCAAATTTTAAATTTTGTTGGGGGTACCCATACATCAAGTTCCGAACGAGTCCAAACATCACTTGTATTGCTGCTTTAATTAAACAGTTCTATCCAGTTCAATCCAGATAGTCCTTTATTACTTTCTTCATCTTCTTGTTGTTACTTATCCATCCGTCACTCCGGTCACAGAGATCTATTAATCAGCAGTCTTATCTCCCGAACTTTGCTCGATGTATGTGCTTTAACTTCATTCCAATCATATGTTTCCAATTATAATTCCGAGCTAAAGCAAACCAGCACCCGCTGATTGGAACCGGCGTCAGGAAGAGCCAACCTCATAAAGGGCTCGTGCCAAGTGACCGGCACCCCCTTCTCTCGAATCCAGGGGTGCATTGTGGACACCGCTGGCAAAGCAGCCCCCCCCTCCTCACGCACCAGGCTTCGGAATGCAGGCAGCTCTGCGCAACCTTCGCGCCGGGCTCCCGAGGGTTGTGCAGAGCTTCCTGAAGCCTGGAGAGCGAGAGGGGTCGGTGCGCACCAACCCCTCTCGCTCTCCAGCCTTCAGCGAAAGCCTGCATTCGCCCCATAGGACACACACACATTTCCCCTTCATTTTTGGAGGGGAAATAGTGCGTCCTATATGGCGAAAAATACTGTATTTTATATTATTATATTATATTGGGACGCGGGTGGCGCTGTGGGTTAAACCACAGAACCTAGGTCTTGCCGATCAGAAGGTTGACGGTTTGAATCCCCGCGACGGGGTGAGCTCCCATTGTTCGGTGCCAGCTTCTGCCAACCTAGCAGTTCGAAAGCAAGTCAAAGTGCAAGTAGATAAATAGGTACCGCTCCAGTGGGAAGGTAAACGGCGTTTCCGTGTGCTGCTCTGGTTCGCCAGAAGCGGTTTTGTCATGCTGGCCACATGACCCGGAAGCTGTACGCCGGCTCCCTCGGCCAATAAAGCATGATGAACATCGCAACCCCAGAGTCGGCCATGACTGGACCTAATGGTCAGGGGTCCCTTTACCTTATATTATATTATATTATATTATATTATATTATATTATATTATATTATATTATATTATATTATATTACCATATTTTTCGCTCCATAAGACACATCAGACCATAAGACACACCTAGTTTTTGGAGGAGGAAAACAAGAAAAAAAATATTCTGAATCTCAGAAGCCAGCGAAAGCAGTGATCCCTCTTGCTGTTCTGGCTTCTGGGATAGCTGCGCAGCCTACATTCGCTCCATAAGACGCACAGACATTTCCCCATACTTTTTAGGAGGCAAAAAGTGAGTCTTATAGAGCAAAAAATACGGTATATTATATTACATATTACTGTATTTTCCCATGTAGAACATGCCCCCGTGTATAAGACACCCCCTATTTTGGGGGTCTCAAAATTAAGAAAATGGTGGGATCCCATTTTCCGTGTCTTATACACGGAAAAGTACGATTATAGTATAGTATAGTATAGTATAGTATAGTATAGTATAGTATAGTATAGTATTGTATTGTATTGTATTGTATTGTATTGTATTGTATTGTATTACACAGGGTAATTCATAATGAAGTATACAGTTTCAAAACTCTATAAAAAAAGAAGATATCTCATGTTACCTGTGACAGAATTGTAGGAGAATGTTGAAGTATTTTAGAAACAGTCACAGATGTTCTATGTGTGCAGCCTTGTCACACAGCACACATCACAATCGAAAATGCCATTGCACAACAAACTCCGTTTTGCTCAGTTCAAGAACACAAGACGCCTTCTCCGCTGCAGACGCAGCCATTTCGCCTGACTAGTCACGTGACACGCGCACTCTCACCTCCATCACTTCCCTCAGTCGCGGAAGACAAACTGTATGAGTACATCTGCCTCATGGGTCGCTGCTGTGGTCCGTGTCAGCGCCTGTCTTACAGGATCTGGAAACTGTATATTTCATTATGAATTACCCGTATTATTTCACTTATTAGCTTTATTGATAAATTATCCTTTATTAGGTTTCATTTCCCTCACGTCCTTCTTCCCAGCATGCTTTGCTGCCCCTTCTTCTCCAAACAAGGATCCTGTTTCCTATAATTGAAATTTACCCATTTTCCAATGTATAACTGAATAAATACATCTGAAAGTGTCTTTCGTTAGGTTTCACTTATTAGCTTTATTGATAAATTATCCTTTATTAGGTTTCATTTCCCTCACGTCCTTCTTCCCAGCATGCTTTGCTGCCCCTTCTTCTCCAAACAAGGATCCTGTTTCCTATAATTGAAATTTACCCATTTTCCAATGTATAACTGAATAAATACATCTGAAAGTGTCTTTCGTTAGGTTTCACTTATTAGCTTTATTGATAAATTATCCTTTATTAGGTTTCATTTCCCTCACGTCCTTCTTCCCAGCATGCTTTGCTGCCCCTTCTTCTCCAAACAAGGATCCTGTTTCCTATAATTGAAATTTACCCATTTTCCAATGTATAACTGAATAAATACATCTGAAAGTGTCTTTCGTTAGGTTTCACTTATTAGCTTTATTGATAAATTGTCCTTTATTAGGTTTCATTTCCCTCATGTCCTTCTTCCCAGCATGCTTTGCTGCCCCTTCTTCTCCAAAAAAGGATCCTGTTTCCTATCATTTTATGTTTCTCTAAACGTATTTGGATTCTTCCATTTAAACTTGATGGAGGGGCAGAGCGATGGGAAAAGAGAGAAGGCTTTTCCTCACAGCCTTTCCCTCGCCCTTCCCAGGCTGCCCTGCGCAACCTTCCTCCTGGCCTGCTAATAAACTCAGAATAACCCATTATTATACTAATAAACCCACATAACCCAGGAAGCCTCCCAGAGACCTCGTCCTTTTCCTCATTCCCTTGGAGGCACCTAGAAGGGCTTCCCCCTTTTCCCGACGTCCCGCGGCTCCGGCGCCCTGGACAACAGAGGCCAAAATGGCCTTGGCCACCCGCCAGTTGTTTTGCCTGCAATTTAGAGCTCCAAAAATGCTTTAAATGCATGTTGTGGCTGTGATTTTTACAGTGCTTTTAATATTCTGTTGGGAGCTGCCCAGAGTGGCTGGGAAAACCAGTATTATTATTATTATTATTATTATTATTATTATTATTATTATTATTATCTCATTGCCTTGATTGCAATGAAACCTAAAGCAGACCCATTGAAATGCAAATATTAACTTGGTTTTGGGTTTACACCAACCATTCTTCTTTTCCCAATAACCCTGAGATGTTTTTAATTGTTTTTAAACCGGGATCTTTCATGAGGAAGGGCGGCATATAAATCAAATAAAGGAGAAGAAATTTAGAGTATTGAGTAAATTTAGTTATAAAAATATTAATTTAGTACCGTATTGGCCCGAATATAAGCCGCACCTTTAAAATTCAAGGGGGAGGAAAGAAGACAATACCCAAATATAAGATGCTCCCTTCAAATTCGGCAGGCACTCACACCTGTTCCATTTTACCGTATGTCTGTTCCGGCAGCGATATTGTAAAAGCGAGCTTTTGTAAGGTCGTGAATTTAACGTTTATCTTCAGAAACAATGTAAAATTAAGGAATGTTAGAAAGATGTTGGGGGAAAAAATTATGTGGTTCTAGCAGAAAAGATATAAAGGATTAAGTAAAAATGAATTGCTGAAAGAAGAGATTGCAAAATTATACTATATTAAGATAAATTATTAAGTTAAAAACAAAGTTGGAAAGGATTTGCTGAAATATTTAATTGAATTAGAATACAAAAATGGGAGGTGTGAGGAGGTCAAGGAAGTAAGTGAATGTAAATAAGTGATGTAAAGGTTGGACTTGTCTCTTTTTTTTCTTTTTTTTTTGATGATGTTTGCTTTTTTATGTATTGTTATCTATATTTTTCTCTTTTTGTTTTCTGTAACATTTAAAATCTTAATAAAAATATATTTAAAAAAATACGGTAATGTACTATGACAAAGAATATGGCTTTCAGTTTACAGGGCACTCTGATATGAGTGTTCATTAAATCTAGTTTAATGATGATGATGATGATGATGATGAAGAAAAGGTGTTGCAATGGAGGACTGCAGGGAAAAGAAAACTCCTGGCACGCATTCTTTCTTGCTACAGAATTAAAAGATTTCTCCACTTTTCTCCTTCTTTTTTCTCTTGGGTGGTGTGTTCAGCGGTCACCCTCAGGGGAAACAGGTCCCCCCCCCCGGAGGAAATGGACTGATCGGAACCTGGCTGTGACATCGGCTCAGAATCCCAACCTCACTTGGCAGGTGAGGCCAATCCCTGCCTTTGGGTGCCTTATCTGGGACTGCAAAGTGAGAAGATTGACGTCTGGGAAAATGGTGAGGGGACCAGCAGGAAACGGCTAAGGGAGTCTGAGTCCTTTTATTCTGTTGCAGTTGCAGAAAAAAGAGGGTGGGGGATTGGGGGCCGCCCCAGGTGTCATCACTGAGGGGGGTGGCAAAAGGACAAAAAGCCCAGTTTAAAATAAAAATAAAAATTGGGCTCACCAAACCTTTTAGATGAGTCAAAAAACGCGGCTGGCACTGGGCACCAGACCGGGGGGGCTGGCACTTACCGGGGGGGGGGCATGCAGAGTGCCTGATCCACGCATCTCTCCTGGGGGTGACGTGGTGGCTTGGGCCCCTGCAGGCTCGGTGCTGCCTGAAACACCAGCGTGGGGCTTGCGTCTGCCCCCTGCCTCTCCCTCAGCCGCCCTACAGCTGGGGGGGAGGCAGAGGATAGGCTCCAGAAAGCGCCCCCCGCCCACAGGACCCCCGCGTTGAACCGGGCACCCGAACGGCTGGCTATGCCGCTGTTCTGTTGTTTGAATTATGGGTGCCTTGAGAGTGAATGTGCTGTGCTTGCTGCCCCACTTGTCCTGATGGACCAGCCCCCCATGGCACCAGGGCTGTAGGGCTTCCCTGGCTAGCGACTCAATGTGGGCAGGAGAGTCTGCCTTCTGGGTTCCTGCCTGTCTCATTTTGGGCTGCTCTCTTTTTCCTTAATCCCCGCCACCACCTCTGGGGTCCTGTCTCTGCTAGCAGTCAGCCATCGAGGATGACATTTTCCATGAAAAGGACGATGAAGGAAAAGGCGAGAAGGAGACCGCAAGACGGCTGGTTCTCCTCAGCCCTGACTGGGTAGGTGGCCGTGGCCTAAGCGGTGATTGGCAGAAGGGGAGGGGGGCATATCAACCGTAGGATGAGACTGTTGTTTCAGTTATGGGTGCCTTGAGTTTTAATGTTTGGTTGCGTTTTTAATTGCTCCTCTTTTGCATCTTTTCCTTGCAGGTTCCCAAACTTTCCCCAGCCAGCTCCGTCAGCAGCCTTTCCTCCCTGTCCTCTGTGTCCTCCCTGTCTTCCCTCGATTCCTTTTGGGATTCCGTCAATGAGGTACGTAGCAGACAGAGCAGGAGGGAAGCCCTGCTGAGCTGCACAAGGGCAACCCTGAGGCTGGGGAGAAGGAGGAGGAGGAAGCTGGCCGGCCAGGCCACCTTCTGGACGGTTGTGAGCAAGGGGGCAAACAGGCAGGGGGCTGCTAAGGGCAGACCATGCTTGCTGCCCCACTCCTCCTGATGGACCAGCCCCCCATGGTGCCAGGGCTGTAGGGCTTCCCTGGCTAGTGACTCAATGTAGGCACGAGAGTTTCCCTTCTGGGTTCCTGCCTCCTTTTGTGCTGCTCTCTTTCTCCTCTCTCCCCACCACCACTGCCACCACCACCTCTGGGGTCCTGTCTCTGCCAGCAGTCAGCCTCTGAAGTGGCTATCAAGGAGGAAGAGCCACAAGAACAACCAGGGAGCCCCCCAGAGGAGGACGGGGAGGACAAGGAGGCCCTTGATTTGCCATGCCCCCCACCTGGAGAACACCTGGAGGCAAGCGTAATTGAGGTCAGACAAAACATACACTCATTCATGACATATGAAAAGCTTCCCTGAACAGATGTCTTCTAAAAGTCAGATAGTTGTTTATTTCTTTGACATCTGCTGGGAGGGCATTCCACAGGAGGTGCCATCACCAAGAAGGCCCTCTGCCTGGTTCCCTGTAACTTCGCTTAGTGCAGTGGGGGAACTGCCAGAAGGCCCTGGCGCTGGATCTCAGTGTCCGGGCAGAACGATGGGGGTGGAGATAATTCTCCTGGGTTGCTTTTGGTTTGGTATTTGTTTTGTGAGATAACTCTTTTGAATGAGTTTCCAGGTGGCTCCTGCCAAATGAAGTTATTGATTGCAAAGTGGGTTTGGCGATAATAAAACCATGTTGGCACTTTGCAAAGCCGGTTCTCTCTGGGGGTTTCCTGCCTCCGATACCTTCCCCCCATCCGCTTGTTCTTGGCTTTGTGTCTCGTCCAGATATATCCAGGGCTGACCACATGAGAACTTGGGAGAGGAGTGTTCCCTACTGACTACAACTCTTTCATATAACGCCTTGCCCCAAAAAAGAAAAGGAGGGATTATGACAGCCTGCCACCACACAGGCCCTTCTTCGTATGGCTCCTTCACAAACGGTCTGGAGGGCAGCAACACAAGAAGGGGCCTTTTCTGTGGTGGCTCCCCACTTGTGGAATGCTCTCTCCAGGGAGGCTCATCTGGCGTCTTCATTATGTATCTTTAGGTGCCAAGCAAAGACGTTTCTCTAGAACAGAGCTTTCCAAACTGTGTGTCGCAGAACCTTCGTGCTCCTCCCAGGGCTGGAAAAGGGCTAGTTGAACTGAATCCCTGTGTTGCGAAATGAGGCATGTCTCCAAAGTGTGTCACCAAGATGGAACGTTCTGCTCTACAACCAGCCTTTGGCTAATTGAACAATGCATGGCCTTTTCAACATGCTTGTGGATTGGGAGGTTGGCTTATGAGTTCGCTTTTGTTTTTAAAACATATGCTGTGTTTTTATTTTGTATTTTTATGCTGTAAGCCGCCCTGAGAGCTTCAGTTGAAGGATAGCATGCAGATTTAATCAATTGTTTGATTGTAAGATTGATTAAGGGACGCAGGTGGCGCTGTGGGTTAAAGCCTCAGCGCCTAGGACTTGCCGATCGAAAGGTCGGCGGTTCGAATCCCTGCGGCGGGGTGCGCTCCCGCTGCTCAGTCCCAGCGCCTGCCAACCTAGCAGTTCGAAAGCACCTCCGGGTGCAAGTAGATAAATAGGGACCGCTTACCAGCGGGAAGGTAAACGGCGTTTCCGTGTGCGGCTCTGGCTCGCCAGAGCAGCGATGTCACGCTGGCCACGTGACCCGGAAGTGTCTCCGGACAGCGCTGGCCCCTGGCCTCTTAAGTGAGATGGGCGCACAACCCCAGAGTCTGTCAAGACTGGCCCGTATGGGCAGGGGTACCTTTACCTTTACCTTTACCTTTAAGATTGATTAATGATTGTGGCATTTTCCCAGAATCTGGAGGTGAATTGTTTACTTTTTTCACAGGACTGCGAGGGAAAAAGGCCCCCGAAGACCCCCACTTGCCTGGCTTCCATCGTCTCCTGGGTCCACAAGGTCTTCAGAAGAGCGCTGCCGCCAACACCACCAGTGCCACTGGGGCAACCCAGTACAAGCACCAGCAGCGGGGCGCAGGCAGAAAGGAGGCCACTCTGCACACGGCTCAGGCGCTGGATGCGGCAGCATCGCAGCTGTGTCCACCCTGAACCAAGGTGAGGAGGAGTTGGGAGGCTCGCACCGATTCACCCAGGGAGATTTTGTCACACACACCCCAGGGATGACACTCGGGGCGATACCCCCCCCCCCGCACCCCACCTTCCTCCGTCAGTGGTGGCAGGGGAAGTAGCACCTGGAGGCGCCCGAGTCCCTAAGGGACATTTCCTTTTGGTTGTCCTTCTACAGGTCTTAATCCTTGTGGTCCAAACTGGAGAGGAGGAATAAAAGATCAGAGCGCGGAGGCAAGCGGGGCGAGAAACCCAAACTCTCGTGGCCCTACGCCGGCGTCCCACACGGCCAGCCCCAGTCCTAGAGCCCGACACCTTTTGAGATTGCGGAGCAGAACAGAGAAGACAGCGGGCAAAGGGTGGACGGTGAAGGAGAAGTGCGAGAGAACAACAGCGTCTGCGGTGTTGGAGGAGAAAGAGAAGGCAGGATTGAGAGGGGAACGATCCTGGAAGGTGGCTTGAAAAGAAGGGGCAATATGGCGTAGAAAAACTGCTAGCTCATGCTGCCCACGCCCAAAGGAGGAGGAAGGAAAGGAGGAAAGCAAGCAAGCAAGAAGGGACAGCTAAAGAAAGAACTGAGAAAAGAGACAGCGAGACCTTCTGGGGGTCAAAGAAATTACAATAAGAAGGAAACTGAGAGTTTTTAGGTTGCGCTCCACGGCAACCCGGAAGTAACAAAACGCATTACTTCCAGGTTTTGCCATTCACGCATGCGCAAACGCTCAAAATGATGTCACGCACATACATGGAAGCAGCAAGTTGTGACCAGCACACATGCATAAAGTGGTGCCTCGCAAGACGAAATTAATTCGTTCCACGAGTTTTTTCATCTAGCGAATTTTTCGTCTTGCGAAGCACGGCTTCCTATAGGTATGCATTGAAAATCAATTAATGTGTTCCTATGATCAAAAAAGGGACGCGGGTGGCGCTGTGGGTAAAAGCCTCAGCGCCTAGGGCTTGCCGATCGAAAGGTCAGCGGTTCGAATCCCCGCGGCGGGGTGCGCTCCCGTTGCTCGGTCCCAGCGCCTGCCAACCTAGCAGTTCGAAAGCACCTCCGGGTGCAAGTAGATAAATAGGGACCGCTTACTGGCGGGAAGGTAAACGGCGTTTCCGTGTGCTGCGCTGGCTCGCCAGATGCAGCTTTGTCACACTGGCCATGTGACCCGGAAGTGTCTTCGGACAGCGCTGGCCCCCGGCCTCTTGAGTGAGATGGGCGCACCAACCCCAGAGTCTGTCAAGACTGGCCCATACGGGCAGGGGTACCTTTACCTTTACCTTTATGATCAAAAAAAGTCCAAACAAAGCCAAATTTGGTACAACTAGAGTTTATTAAGTGCTCTTTAAAGTCACACATACTGTAAAGAGCATTTCAAAAATTGAAGGAACAATAAATTAAGTTTCTAAACATGACAGAAAAACATTTTAAAATCAGCAAAGTGTACAGTACATTTTCTAAGTCTCTGGGGGACAACTCAAAGAAGGTTCCTCTTCCACTCTTTGCTTCTTGCTGAAGAACCTGCCCATGGTCTGCTGCTTCATCCGCCTTTTCAGCACCTCCCTGAAAGGCAACATGACCCTCGTATCAAAAGTGTTCACAAGGTCATGTACCACATGCTTGTCAGGGTGGTGCCACTGTGCAAAAGCCTGCACATCCTTCCACTTCAGGCAAATGTCCCTCAGTACTTTGGAGGACAGCCGTTCCTCAGTTGCTTCCTCCTCTTCCAGCGACGCCTGCTCCTGCGCAGCCTCTGCCTGCAGTTCGACCAGCTCCTGGGTGGTCAGCTCGTGGTCGTGCTCCTCCACCAGCTCGCTGATGTCCTCCTCTGTGACCTCCAGCCCCATGGTCCTCCCCAAGGCAACAATGTCCTCCACCACTGTTGACTCTGGTGCATCAGAGTCACTTGATGCCACACAGTCCGGCCACAGGCTTCGCCAAGCGCAATTCAAATTTCTCTTGCTGATCCCGTTCCAGGCAGTGGTGATCATCTTCAAGCAGGTGACGATGTCAAAGTGGTCCTTCCAGAATTCCCGCAGGGTGATGGTGGTGCAAGCAAGATGGACCCAGTCCACAAACAGCACACGTGTGACCCAAGCCTTACTGTTGGATCGCCACATGACACGCAGCTGCTCCTTGTTGAACTTGTGTTTCTTGAAGGCCCGTGGATTCTCCGAGTGGTACACCAGCAGGGGCTTGATCTTCCGGTCGCCGCTTGCGTTGGCACAGAAGAGCAGGGTCAGACGGTCCTTCATGGGCTTGTGGCCAGGCAACTTGGCCTCCTCCTGTGTGATGAAAGTCCTTTTGGGCATCCTCTTCCAAAACAGCCCGGTCTCGTCGCAGTTGAAGACCTGCTGTGGAATGTAGCCCTCCATCTTCACAACCTCCAGGAACTCCGCTGCAAAGTCTTCAGCCGCAGAAACATCAGAACTGGCAGGCTCTCCATGCCTGACCACGCTGTGGATTCCAGATCTTGTCTTGAACCGGTCAAATCAGCCTCTGCTTGCCTTGAAGACTTCTGGCTCGCCTGAGGTTCCTGGCTGTTCCTGGACGAGGTCTGCGTGCAAGGCCTTGGCCTTCTCACAAATGACGGCCTCAGTCACTGTGTCCCCTGCAGGCTGCTTCTCTTCTAACCAGATGAGCAGCAACTTCTCCACCTCCTCCAGAACAGCTGAGCGGTTCTTCACGATCCTGGTGACTCCCTTGGCTGCATCAGTCGCGAGGATCTTCTCCCTCATCTTCAGGATGGTCCCGATGGTCGATGGATTCCTCCCGTACTCCCTGGCGAGGTCTGTCACACGCATTCCACCGTCGTGCTTCTGGATGATCTTCATTTCCAGCGTAACCTTCTCCTTCTTCCCCTCGCCAGGCTCTGCAGCAGCAGTCTTCTTGGGTCCCATGGCAGCACAGCTCCTACCTTCGCAAACGCCCCCCTCCCAAAAAAAATCAGTGCTTCACCTATTTTCAAGAGAGATTTTTTCATTCTGAGATGTAGGTGTCCTGTTGTGTTGTATAAAGAGAACTGTGATCCAAATAGAATAAACATAAAATTATTAATCTCAGTTGCTTGGAAATTGCTTGAGTTTCATGTCACCCTCTGGGTTAGGAAACAGGTACCTACTTTGTCAACCATTGCAATCGTTAGAAATGAGAGCAGGTGTGTGTGTGTGTGGTGTGTGTGTGTGTGTGTGTGTGTGTGTGTGTGTGAAGAAAAGGAATAATTCCTTTTCACATTTTAGACTCCACTAACAAGGAAGTATCCTGACTCATATTATTTTATTTATCATTTCAATTAAAGCACATATTTCCTGCTCTTCAGCCACCAAATGTTAATCTGCAGGATTTAAAAAATCCATTTTTAAAACTATAGCATTCTTTAACGACAGTTTGTTGGTGGTCATTTATAACATTATATCAGTATAAGGATATAATAGAAGAATGCAAGAATGCCAATGAATCTGGTCAGGGTTCAAAAGTTTGCACTGAATTTCCCCACCTCCAGGAAGCCATGAAACTCAGACAATTTCCAGAGCTCAAAGGTTGAATTGCCTGAGTTTCATGGCATCCTGCAGGTGGGGAAACTCAGTGCATCCATAGGTAGGAGAGTGTTTCACTAAGGAAGACCCAGGGAACAAGGAAATGGGAGAGGTTTGGGTGGAATCTTTTAGTGGACCCCCCAGCTCCCATCAGCCCAGCCAGCAAGACCAATGGTCAGGGCAGGGTAGACCTGCAACATGAGGACAGCCTTGGCTCCCCAGCCGTGAGAAAGGGGCTCTTTCCTTGATAAACAGGAACCACTAGAAGGACTGGAGGACCATGAAACTATGAAGTACGTACTTTTCATTCCTGGCGAAGGGTGTCTGAGAAAAGACATACGGAGTTTCCTTATATAAGCCTTTTGGAGAGATGACCCCACTGATGAGAAAGTGTCCACGCCGGTAGTAATTGCGAGCATCCGTTTCATCCCTGACCAGATTCAAGGGGCATTTCGCCTTGTGGTTCCCGCAGACTCCAAAGGGCATCATGAGCAGCAGAAGCTGCAACAGAAGGAGCAGGGATCTCTTTCTGGCTCATGACTAATTACAAATTAACCCAACAATCCTTTGCGGTAGCCATATCAGCGTTTCAATGAGCCAGTTCGATATCGGGGACTCTGACGTTGTGCACTGGAGGACCCCAAGCTGGAAGAAAATCCTTGCTCCCCAGAGAGACGCCGGCTTGGACAGCCCCCTCAGCTTCAACTACGAAGCCTACGAGAGCAACTCCGACTGTAGCTTGCAGGTTGCAAGTCTGTCCCTGTTCAGTAGCCTTTCCTCCCTGTCTTCCCTGGATACCCTTTGGGCCTCGCTCAATGAGGTACATAGTAGACAGAGCAGGACGGAAGCCCTGCTGAGCTGGGTAACCCTGAGGCTGGGAAGGAGGAGGAGGAGGAAGTTGGCCAGCCGGTCAGGCCACCTTCTGGACCTGTTGTGAGCAAGGGGGCAGACAGGCAGGGGGCTCCTAAGGGCAGGCTATGCTTGCTGCCCCACTTGTCCTGATGGACCAGCCCCCCATGGTGCCAGGGCTGTAGGGCTTCCCTGGCTAGCGACTCAATGTGGGTTCCTCTCTCATTTTGGGCTGCTCTCTTTCTCCTCTCTCCCCACCATCACCTCTGGGGTCCTGTCTCTGAATCAGATGGCCATCCCACCTCTGCTTAAAAACCTCCAAGGAAGGAGAGTCCATGGTCGGATCCAGCTCCTTCTTTGGTCCTGGGGAGCAAAGTTCAGGCCAAACTTCCAACTTCCAAACACTCCCCTTGACTTCTGTCCAAAATGTTTTTCTCCAGCTCTGCACCTGCCGCTTGAGCCATTCAAGACTCCAGAAAGTTATTGTGCTGAAACTTATTCCACTTGGAATAATCAAAATTATAGTCATCTCATCTTCTGAAAGCTCAGGAGATATTTCTGGGGGTAGCACAAGCCTTGGAAAGCAACAACAGCATGGCAATATTAATTGCGCTGTGACTGGGAAAGAAAAAGTTGGTGCAAAGAATATTTCCTGTGTTGGAGACAGACTGAGTCAAGATGCAGAGCTGGCGAAAGAGGGGTGTGCCTGCCTTGTGCTTCCGAGCTCCGAAGGTAGAGTTGAAAACCACCCAGATTGGGAAAGCCCACCCAGTCTGGCCTTGCAAGAGTCTTTGGGTTCTTCTGCTTTAGCTCCTTGGCAGGTAAGAGGAGGAAGAGGCAAAGCCAGAATGAGATCCCTGCTCCTTCTGTTGCTGTTTCTGCTGCTCATGATGCCCTTTGGAGTCTGCGGGAACCACAAGGCGAAATGCTCCTTGAATCTGGTCAGGGATCAAACGGAAGCTTGCAATTTCTACCGGCCTGGACACTTTCTCATCAGTGGGATCATCTCTCCAAAACGCTTTTATAGGCAACCTCCATATGTCTTTTCTCAGACACCCTTCGTCAGGACTGAGAGGTATATAAAATCATATGTGGGTGGGTTTCATGGTCCTCCAGTCCTTGTAATGGTTCCTATTTATCAAGGAAAGAGCCCCTTTCTCAGGGCTGGGGAGGCAAGGGCTGATGTTGGAGGACTACCCTGCCCTGACCATTGGGCTTGCTGGCTGGGGGTGATGGGAGCTGGGGGGGGGGTCTAGTAAAAGATTCCACCCAACCCTCTCCTATTTCCATGTTCTCTGGGTCTTCCTTAGGAAAACACTTTCCTACCTTTGATTCTGTGTTGCTTTTAGAAGAATGCAAGAATGTTAGTGAATCTGGTCAGGGTTCAAAAGGATTCACTGAATTTTCCCACCTGCAGGATGCCATGAAACTCAGGCAATTTCCCAGGCTCAAAGGTTTCATTCAACATTATTATATTTGGACAATTCAGAAACTGTCGTTAAGGAATGTTATAGTTTTACAAATGGAATTTTAAGATCCTCTAGGTGACTTTTGGTGGCTGAAGAGCAGGAAAGATGTACTTTAATTGGAATGATGTATAAAATAATATGAATCAGGAGACTTCCTTGTTCGTGGAGTCAGGTCTCTAAAACATGAAAAGGAATTATTCCTTTTTTCACATACACAACTGGTCCCATTTCTAAGTAGTGAGATGTTTGATATTTCTTCACTTGGAATCCATAGGTACCTGTTTCCTATCCCAGAGGGAGGCATGAAACTCTAGCAATTTCCAAGCTGCCAAAATTATTTTATGTTTATTCTATTTGGATCATTTGTGAACAACCTTAGCCCAGTTCTCTTGACACAATACCACAGGATACCTACAGCCCACTATGGGCTACATTAAAGGTTTCCTCCTCCAATCTCAGCACTTTTTCCTTTCTTTCACTGTTTTAAAAAAATTAACAAAATATGTTTTATGGAATCGATGTCTTGAGCACACGAGCAAAGTCTGTCCCGGTAGGGAACTCCTCTTAACCTGCCATCTAACACTGCAGAAGGAAAGACATTTAGTCTGGCTTTGGTAAAAAGCCTTCGGTAGCTTGGTACTGTCAGGTTTTTGATGTAAGATGTTAACTTAAAGACATACCCATATTGTACTCCTACTGCCAGCGGACTACAGACTGTGTGTGATTGAGATCGCAAGTCACTGTGTGCATTATCCCATAATCTTTGCTTTAAAATCTTTTGGGCGCCTTCATAACCCAGGTTATACAGTTGGAGGGGAGACAGACCAATAGAGGTGGCTTTTTTAGCCATGGTTTTCTGCCATTTGCTGACAAATTCCTCATTGGTCAGGTGTTGGTACAAACCCTTCCCCAGATTAAACACTGAAATCCAGAGCCAATGTTTTAGGGCAGCCCACCACGCTTTAGTTGAAATTGGGCATTCACCAGCTTCTAACAGAAGTACAGAGTTGGGGACGCAGTTAGGTACCTGCAGCAGAGATCGTAGAAATTTTGCCTGAAAGCCATCTAGCTTTGGCAGGTCCCCATTATGCCAGACATTTGCTGCATACGGGAGTTGGGAAACGGGCTTTGCGTTGAAACCCCTTAAGGCTGCTGGAACATATTTGCCACCCTTTGTGAAGAAGAATCTGAGTATGGCTAGCTTTGTAATCTCCACCTTTTGAAGGGAGGTTTGCCAATGGTGCTTCCAAGATTCTGTATGCTGGAATGTGAGCCCTATATAACTGAAGTATTTTATCTGTTCAAGGTTATGGCCATCCAGCACCCATTTAGACCGGGAAAATCTTCTTTCGAAGACTAAAATTTTCGATTTTTCATAATTAATGGATAAACCATTTCCAGAACAGTAATCAGAAAATTTCCTCAACAGATAATTCAAACCCGGTCTGGAACATGAGATGATGGCCGTGTCATCAACATATAACATCAAGGGGTCCTTCTCATTCCTATTTTTGGAATGTGTCCATCTGGGTCCATTAAGCTCTCTTCTAGGTCATTCAAGAATAGACAAAACGATGTGGGGGCCAAAATACAACCCTGTCTCACCCCCCTAGTCATCTCGACGCTGTTCGATAGCTGTCCCTGTTGACCGCATCGGACCTGCAGTTTGGTTCCATTATACAGGGCTTTTATGAGAAAGAGAAGTCGTTTGTCCTGCAAAATCAGACTTAATTTGGACCATAGCTGGGATCTGGGGATGGAGTCAAATGCTGATTTCAGATCCATGAAGGCCACAAAAAGTTTACCCTGTAGAGGCCTGGTACACTTCTCGGCTAGGAAGGACAGCATTAGACAGTGGTCTGTTGCTGAATGGTTCTCACGAAAAGCTGCCTGGGCTTCAGATAGCATATTGTGTTCATTTAGAAAAGTTGTCAGTTTGCTACTGAGGAAACGGGCATAAAGCTTCCCAATTATTAAGAGCAGGCTAATAGGCCTATAATTGGAAGGTACATTTGGGTGGCCTCTCTTAAAGATTGGAACTACTATAGCATGTTTCCAGCTATATGGTACCTTCCCCGAGTTATTTACTACCATAAAACGTGCTGCCAGAAGCGGAGCCCACCAGAGCTGGTTTGATGTGATCAACTCTGCTGGGATAAAGTCTTTCCCCGGAGCCTTTCCGCTCTTCAGATTCCCAATTAATGTATGGACTTCCTCCACAGTAACCGGCCTCCAATTAGGGAGCAGTGACAATTCTGCCCTGTCATCCTCCTGGAAGCTGGAAGGGAGGTTTGGATTTTCCATAAATATATTTCTGAAATGGTTCTCCCAAATCTGAGCTGGAATGACACAGCTGGGGGCTGAAGAACTATTTTTCATTGAGTCGGAGACTAGTTGCCAAAAGAGTTAATTTCATTGTTTAGTGAGGCATTCAATAGCAGGGACCAGGAATTTTGTTTGGACTGCCTTTTTTTTGAGGCCAAAAGGGCTTTATACTCTTTTTTGATTTTGAAATAAGATTGAGGTAAGTAGTTTAATCCAGTGTTTCTATAGGCCAAATAAGCGTTCCTTAAGGCTTCCTTCTTTGTGCGGCACTCTTGGTCAAACCAACCACGCCCTTTAGCAGTGCGTGGCTTGCCGGCTGAGTTTATGTTGACAGAGACCACATCCTGCAAGGACTCAATGAGATTTTCGTAAGCCGTCAGGGAGGAGTCTATTGATAAATTGCTTATTATAATTGATCTTAACTTAATTGCAGTTTGTGAATTCAATCTATTCTCAACTGCAATTGCTATCTCAGGTGTCCATTTTTTTCTACGCAATGCTGGATCATTTGCTTTATCTATATCCTCATGTTCTATGTAAGAGCACTGAATTGAGTTTTGGCCAGTAGTGGAGATGATTAGAGGTAGGTGGTCGCTTTCAGTCCTATTATCTATGGTGAATTTTAAAATTGATTCGAAGGCCTCTCTGTTAGTGAGACAGCAGTCTACTATGCTAGCTCCATTTGTATTTATGAATGTATACTCGCCTTCTCTGTGCCCGGGGAATGCCCCATTAGCAATGATGAGGTCAAGACTTATTTGTAAAAAAAGCCAGGCAGAATCCAGCATAGTTGATTTGGCAATCTTTCGAATGTCTACGAGGGGGTGGGTTTAGAAAGAGGGCACTATTTTCCTTTAGATCTCTTAATATTGGGAATTTTATTTCCAGGCTAACATCATTTGAGCCTATTATGGCATTCATATCTCCCATTAGGTAAAATGCCGATCCAGGGTACCTAATTTGTAGGGAATAAAGGAAACTATGGAATTTACGCCACGTGCTCTCAATCTGTGTTTGCACTGTATATGGTGGGATATAAGCTGAAACAAGAATGATACTCTTGGATTCCAGATGCAAAGTGATCCCCCGTGCCAGCTGCTCGAAAACTGAGCACTCAGTAACCTGTGACGCCAACTGAGTGGAAACCAGAGTTACTAGGCCCCCCCTCGGTCGTCCCCTTCCGAGCGGTTTAGAGGCCTTGATTTCATAGGCGTCGTAACCGTCGAGAACTATGTTGTCAGTTGCCCAAGTTTCCTGCAGCATTCTTATGTCAAAACCCGTTATATATTCACGAAATGGCTCGTCCCCTAGTTTGTTAGCCCAACCCGCTATGTTCCATGAGATAATGTTAAGGCTGCACGTTTCATAACTGGCTTGGCTTCATTGTGGTGGGAAAATTGTTATCAGTTCTCCCACTACTTCAGTAATGATGCAACCGTTCTTAGGATATGCACGGTGTTGTTGTTCTCGGGGTTGAGTTGCAACATTTTCCCGATTTCCCGGCATCGACGGTCTTATCTGAATTGCTGGGACCATTGGGAGGTCTTCGTCAAAGACAATTAAATCTGTCTCTGGCTTTCTATGTGTCCCATTTCCCTTGGGAGGGGCGTCACTTGGCATTGGCTGATCAGATTCCAGCTGGGGTAGAGAGTGGTGAAATTCTGGATCTACCAAAGGCGTAATGGAGTGTCCTATCTTTGAATTATCTAGGTTGGGCTGTCGTTCTTTGTGTGTTTGGCCTTTTTGCTGTGACGTTTTCCTCTCCAAGGGAGTGTTACAGCTGGGTTCACCGCACATATTCATCTTTGACGGCCCTTCCGAATGAATCATGGCCCTATGGCGAAAGCCCTTCGGCAGAGAGGGCGTTGATTGCTTGGGGTCGGTCCGGCTATACAACAAGTTTGGCAGTAGTTGTTTTCGTTCTGTGTCTTTAAAAACACGCCTCAAATCAATATTATAGTCCTGTAAAAGGGCCCTATATTTCAGTAGCATTTTAGGGGTAGCTGAGTCAGAAAATGTCAGCATGAGTCTAGTGTGCTGAGGGTCCGTGCAAAGCAAGGTTATCGCGATCAGAGTGTTGCAATGGATATTTAGTAAAAGCTTAAAGTTTCTCTTCACACTGTCGATTGATTTCCAGTAAGGCAGCATACCATTAAAAGGATATATATCGAGAGCTACTTGAGTACTTTGTAGGATCAGGTCCCTACTTTCGCTTTTGTTGGTTTTAGTATTTGTAGTCTCTCGGTTATCAAGTCCAGACCGGTTACACCCCTGTACGCGATGGTCTTTAGTACTGAGTGAGCTATTTTTGGCTGCCAGGAGCACCAACTCCGTCAGGAGATACTTTACCTTTTCTAATTTGATGTTAATTTCCTCCACTGTTCTTGCAGTCAGCAGGGAGTGGTCCGCAAGTATTTCCGCATAGAGCGGTGCCCCCTCAGATGGTAGTTCATGAGCGCTCATCTCAGCATTCTCCCCTGGGTGATCTCCACCCATTAAAGCATCCCCACCGACCTGGGAATGAGTTCTATTTGATGTAGTAGGTTCTGAGTTCTGTGCTCTTGCAAAATTGTCCATTTTACTCTGCTTGCCCTTCTGCTATGGGCTCACATGTGGAGATGAGGCCGGTCGTTTCTTTTTCCTAGGCATTTCCCCAGAGATAGAGCTGCTACTAATTTCTGCTGTAAATCAGGAAGCTCGGCGTCTTCCCACGATAGGGCGTCTAAACTCCACTCCTGCTGATAAGTAGTGTCTCTAAGACTTTTAACTCAAGCCCTTGACTCAAGCTTTGTAAATATAATAGCTGCCAAATGACAAAGATAAAATACTGAGGCTGATAAAAGCTAATAAAAAACTGATAAAAATAATAAAAACAGCATCAACTGGTGCGGAGCTTAAGTCGACGCTACCACTAATGACGACGCCATCTTTGCGCTTTTTTAATACAGACCTCAAGTGTGTCCTCATTGGTGGAGTCACTGATCCAAACATGGGCAAAATTATAGATTTTACCACACGCTCAAATCTGAAAGCCACCAGGCCTCATTTGTAACTAAAAGGGGACTGAGGTATTTGGTGCTTCTCCTCGTTCAGTCAAATGGTCTCTTATCTACCTATAATCTAGCCCATTGGAAGAAGCCAAAGACCACTGCAGCAAAAGCAACCTATGAAACAGCTTCCCAGTATATCACACATTTTGAGGGGCGCCTTCATTTCTTACTCATAGAACACAGTAGAATAGAATCATAGATTGCAGAGATGGAAGGAACCCAGAGGAATCTCACCTGAAGCATCCATGACACATGGTCACCTTCCGAGGGAGTCTGTTCCACTGTTGAACAGCTCTGTGTGCTGTTTGCATCAAAGTTCCGGTCATGGAGCAGAAATCTCCAAATATTTGTTCTATGTTGGACAGGAAAAGGTTTGATATTAAAGCAATAAGATAAATAAATACTAATCTTTGTGGATCATATAATGTTTCCTCCCTCCCATTAATATGAATATGTTTCACTCTTTTTAAATAATTCATTTATTGCAGGGAGTCACCTAGGTTAACCTGGTACATGTTGTCCTTCCTTTTCACCATCCAAGAGATCAACCAGGATCTCAGGCTCTTACCCAACATCACCCTGGGCTACAACATCTATGAGAACTATTTCGATGCAAGGATGACTTCGGACGCCATGCTAGAGCTGCCTGCAGGCAGTGGATGCAATATTCCCAATTATCACTGTGGAGAACAGAATCCCCTGCTGGCTGTTCTTGAAAGAAGCAACACTTTCATCTCAAGAGTGATTTCAGCCTTGTCAGGCATCTACAAAATCCCACAGGTAAGTAGTGGGAGAGCATGGAGGGACAGAGAATTTCAACTGCGTAAAATACTACTTTCTCTTTGGAGGGGTCAAGCAGGGATATTTTTTAAAATGGGAAAATCCTGAGCTATGGACCCAACATCCCTTTTTCAAAACTGAGCCTTCACCAACTTGACACCTCCAGATGTTTCAGACTAAAACTCCCATCAGCCTCAGCCAGCAGAGATTTAGATATCAGTCATTTCAGATAATTAAATATCTGTTATTCTGAAAGTAAAATAAATTGCTGATGTCAGGGGTTCAGAGGGAGAGACACAGGAGGGGGAGCAAATGGAGAGTGAGGAGGAGGAGTCCGAGGGGGGTGCAGGCAGTGACAGTGGCCAGAGTTACTCCACAAGCCTCTCTAGCGAATCGGAGGACTCACAGAGGGGAGCGCCGATGGCCAGAGCAAGGGGGGCTCCAGGGGGGAAGCCCCAGGAGGAAGGGGCCAGTGGGGAGTCCCTGAGCAGCAGTTGGAAATCAGGACCAGCTTCCCCACCAGAGCGCAGTGGGGAGGGGGAGTCCCAGGAATCGGGACCAGTGCTCTCACCACCAGCGGGAGGAGAGGAGTCAGGTTTGGTCACGCCCACATCAGGAAGCGGGGAAACGGTCAGGAGGAAGGTTACCGGCTGGGCGCGCGCGCCAAGTTCAAATGTACAGGCGAGCGGCACAGCAGGGAGCCCGGGTAGGGAGCCAGGTCCTAAACCCCGCCGGAAGGAAGGGGAAGACCAAGGGGGGTCAGCGTCAGAGGAGTCCAGGAAGGAGGAAACCCCAGAGGGCAGAAGGACCCAGCGAAGGAAAGAACAGCGTAGGAGGTGGAGCCGGGCTAGGATCTTAAACTGGTGTGGGAGGAGCAGTGAGTCAGAGGGGACTTAGCCGATCTAGAGTCAAGAGGTGGGTCTGCGCGCCCAGAGCTTTGAAATGGAAACTAAACTTCAATAAAGACTTTTGTATATTACATCCACCGGGCGTGGGTCTTCTGTGAGCTGGGACCCAGAGGCAGTCCTGACAGCTGATCTTTTGCTTTCCTTGCTAGATCAGTTATGGCTTCACTGCCCAGTTTCTTGAAGGTAAAACCCTGTTCCCTTTTGTCTACCGGATGACTCCCAAAGAGGAAAGTCAGTACCAGGGGATTATTGAATTGCTCCTGCATTTTGGATGGACGTGGATTGGCCTCTTCGCTCCAGACAATGACAGTGGAGAAAGATTTGAGAGCGCTGTGAAACCTCTGATGCTCAGCAAAGGGATCTGCATTGCTTTCTCAAAAAGAGTACCAGAAAAAGATCTATATCAATTTATCAGGCCTGGGGAACCTTTTTTCCTATGGAGACAAGTTGGGGTATTTGTTGCCTATATAACCAATGAAGAGGGTATCATAATCCTCATGGTACTGCACGATTTCTATGAGAAGGAAATAGGGGCGAAAGTCTGGATCACAACAGCTTTGCTAGAATTCAGATTTGGCTTTCCCCTCCCTCCAAATATATTCCAGCACCTCCATGGTTCTCTGTCCTTTGCAATTCAGACTGGAATAAAGAGCAGCAAAGGTGACAAATATAAATTGCAGACCAAACCTCGGGATTATTTCAATCAAGCATTTCAGTGTTCATATTCAAAGCATCAGTTGTCCGTGAAAGGCAGGATAAGATGCAGAGAGGAGGAGAACCTGCAGCCATTGCTCCAAGGGGACCATGAGAAAGTCCTGTCTGATGACAGCTATAGCACTTACATCACTGTTCAAGCTGTGGCTCAGGCCTTGCATGCTTCGCTTTCCTCGAGATCCCAGAGGAGGCTGATGGTGGAGGAAAGAGAGCAATGGGGACCCCAAAGGCTACAGCCGTGGCAGGTATTTCCTTCCCCTTTTTGCAAACTACAGTCCACACAGATGCTGATCTTGACTGGGGATAGACCTGTAAAATATCATAGTTACTATTAGTATTAGTAATAGTAGCATACCACCCAACATTTCTCAGATGAAAATAGAGACGGCCCATTCCATAATGATAATCTTACAGTTTATACCCAGGGCTTTTTCAGGGGGGAACTCCTCAGAACTCAGTTTTGGCACCTCTCAGGTGGGTGCCATTGCCATTCTCAGAGGGAGGTGTTCTTGGTGAGTTCCGGCACCTTCCTTTCTAGAAAAATAGCACTGTTTATACCCCACACATCTTCTTCAGTTGCCTCGGCACTCTGGGCATCTCCCAACATAAAGAAATTCATACTAAAATATAAAAAAACTAAAAATTCCTGATATAGGATTGGACGCCCTGTGGGTTGGATAACTCCACATCTGCCAACATTTCTCCAATGAAAATAGCAACATTCTAAGGAAAAGTGGGAAATTCTAAGGAAAAACTGTCTCTAATTCAGGGACATCCCTGGAAAATTGGGGCCCTTGCAGGGTCTGTAGTAATAGAAATGTCTGAATAGGAATTCCAGTCTACATGAGATACACGCAGGCCCCAAATCAGAAGAGGTTGAAGTGAGTAGGACTGAGATATCCATCTTGGCTTCAAGGTTTCTCAGTGCTGGTGCTTTCCCCTGTCATACCAGTTTCACCCTTTCTTAAGAGAAATCCAGTGTCTGAATACTTCCAGAGGCAGGCTGTGCTTGGATGAGAACTGGCAGCGACCAGCGGACTTCGCTATTGTGAACTGGGTGATGTCTCCCAATAAGTCTCGTGGCCTTGTGATAATTGGGAATATAAGGAGAGAGACGTCTGCTAGCATAAAGTTCACCATTAACCCAGAAGCCATTGAGTGGAACAAGAAATTCAATAAGGTAGGGTAAATCACAGAGGGAGAAGGCGAGGAGATCCTGAATATGCTTTTCCTTGAACAACTGCTGCAAAATGGCTATATCAGGTTGATCAATGATGTCTTGACCGTACAATAACAGCTGCAACCACCACTCCTTCTTTCCACAGCAGCTGAGATAGGAGGGGAATTTGGGGTGCTCAAAGAAAGGATAGAGCCCAGAGGTCCTCAGAGAAGACACCATCTATTTCCGAGCCAGACTGAGAATTTAAGAATTCTGGACAGAATCTTTAACCGAATGGACTACGTAGATAAGAAGAAAAGGGAAGGCCCCTAATAAAAGTGAACTATTGGGCTTTCATACATGCAGAAGGATGGAAAGGAATTTATTTTAGAAATGATAATTACTGATTTATTGTTGATTTTTTAATTTGTGTACTCAGTTCACTTGTAGATGTTGCAAATGTTAAACTATTGTACGTGCAGGAATTGAGAAGTGCACAGCTGTTGGTGAAGGATGAGAAGTTAAAAACAAACGAACCCTATTGTAATATAAGGTTAATGTTAAGGAATGGCACGTGAACTAGAAATAATTAGGGAAATAAATCAGCGATAAGAGGAAACCTTGCAGAATGAGGAAACCAATATTTGGAAAAGTCATATTAAATTTGTCTTAATTAGTGATTGAGAGATTATTCGAATCCTGAACTTTGGGGAAATCACATTTCAGACTCCATTGCCATTTTCTTTGAAGATTTATTAAGCAGGGAAGCAGGTAAATGGAGAAGAGGAAAGAGAGTTCTGTGGTGCAAACCTCAGTTGTCCTGAACTAATTATGAAGAACAAGATATTCTGGTCACCCCAATGGTCAGTGGGGGGTTGAAAGGACCCTGATGAGGGGTCAAAGGCTGCATTCCAGAGATACATTTGAATTCACCCTATGTGTGAATTAAGGTAGAGGTAAAGGGACCCCTGACCATTAGGTCCAGTCAGGGCCGACTCTGGGGTTGCGGTGCTCATCTCACTTTACTGGCCGAGGGAGACAGCGTACAGCTTCTGGGCCATGTGCCCAGCATGACTAAGCCGCTTCTGGTGAACCAGAGCAGCGCACTGAAATGCCGTTTACCTTCCCGCTGGAGAGAGACCTACTTATCTACTTGCACTTTGATGTGCTTTTGAACTGCTAGGTTGGCAGGAGCAGGGACCGAGCAACGGGAGCTCACCCCGTCACGGAGATTCGAACCGTCAACCTTCTGATCGGCAAGCCCTAGGCTCTGTGGTTTAACCCACAGCGCCACCCGCATCCCTATGAGTGAATTACATACCCACAAATACTCCTAACTGTTCCTCTTTGTTGCACCTTCTTGTCTTTCTGGTTAGGCCGTACCTCGTTCCAGGTGTACAGAAAGATGTCCACCTGGATATGCCAAGGTGGTTCTAGAAGGAAAGCCCATTTGCTGCTACGCTTGTGCTCGGTGTGCGGAAGGGACCTTCTCTGCCCAGGAAGGTGGGTGACTCCAAGGGGGAAGGTATTTCTGGAGAGAGTAAACACAGGGCAGTAATCCAGTCTCAAACACTTTTTGTGAGATTTCTGCAGACATTGGGGAATGTGGCTCCTTCCTCAACTCCTTTAGGATTAATCACCTTCATTACATCCTGGAAGAGAGTTGAAAGGAATGACCATAAGGAAGAAATCTCTAGGATTTCTTCAAAATGTAATCGAGTTCAGATCATTAGGGATGTAAGTGATGCTGCAGCCACTCTTTTTCCTCTTCCCCAGATGCAGAACATTGCACCAAATGCTCAGAAGGTCAGTATCCAAACAAGGACAGAGATCAATGTGTCCCCAAGAGTATCGTCTTCCTGGCTTATGGAGAATATTTGGGAATGGTGTTAGCTTCCGTTGCCCTCTTCTTTTCTATAACAGCAGGCATTGTGTTGGGAATCTTCATTAAATACAAGGAAACTCCCATAGTCAAAGCCAACAACCGGGACCTCTCCTACATCCTCCTCGTCTCCCTCCTGCTTTCCTTTTGGTCCTCCTTCCTCTTCATCGGGCGCCCAAGGAAAGAGACCTGCCTTCTCCGACAAACGGCCTTCAGCATCATCTTCTCAGTTGCTGTTTCTTCTGTCTTGGCAAAGACCATCACGGTGGTGCTGGCCTTCCTGGCCACAAAGCCCGGGAACAGGGTGAGGAGATGGCTGGGCAAGAGTCTGGCCAACTCCATTGTCATCTCCTGTTCTGGGGGGCAAGTTCTCATCTGCACCATCTGGCTGGGCTCTTCTCCCCCATTCCCAGAGCCCGACATGCGCTCCCAGGTGGGAGAGATCGTCCTGCAATGCAACGAAGGGTCTGTGGCCATGTTTTACGTTGCCCTCGGCTACCTGGGCTTCTTGGCTGCCACCTGCTTCACGGTGGCTTTCCTAGCCAGGAAGCTGCCTGGCTCCTTCAACGAAGCCAAGCTGATCACCTTCAGCATGCTGGTCTTCTGCAGTGTTTGGGTGTCTTTTGTGCTCACCTACCTGAGCACCAAGGGCAAGTACATGGTGGCCGTGCAGATCTTCTCTATGTTGGCCTCCAGTGCTGGGCTTCTGGGCTGCATCTTCCTTCCCAAGTGCTACATTATTGTGCTGAGGCCTGATCTGAACACAAAGGAGCACCTGACAACCAGAAATCAAGGGGCATCTGATTCTTGAAATAGTCCATGTTCCCGATGCCCAGAAGTGCTTAAAGGAAACACAGCTACTCATCCATGTTGCTCCTTCTCCACCTCTGACAGAGATTGTGTTCATTCTTAGCCCAGGTTTTAGGAAATTCTGTTGACATGAACAGTAAGATGGGAGGAAATGTTTTGCTACCTTGCTTTGCCAACGACTACAATGAGTCCTGGTCTACTGCCCTTAGTTTGTAAACTATTTTCTTTTAATAATTTTGTGCTTGGGGAATTTATATTTATCTGACAACCAGATAGGCCGGGGGGAGAGAGGAGTTAGGTTTTTTAGTCTGTTTTGTCAGGACTACCTATTAACCATATCAATTCTGATATTCAACAATAGTTTCTAGTTATGTCATTTCTAGATATTCAAATACCTGTGCTCCATTTTCTACATATATGCTGTATCATTCATAAGCTCACTTCACATCATTCCATTTTCCTAAACTTTGTATATTAATAAATTGAGAAATTCATTTAAGTTCTCTTCTGTCGTTTGTTGGTTTAATTTCTGTATTCTGTAAGCTCTGCTCCCTGTTCCAAAGAGTAGCAACTGACCTTAGCCAAGGCTTGACTGGAGTACAATGGATTTTATTGCGTTGTCCAGAATATGACACATCATGCACTGATGTTGAGTGGATCACCAGATTACGAGTGAGCCAGCAACAAGTTTAGCATTGGAGGGAATCAATGAGACGAAGCCAGATAGTTGTATTCCCTGCCTGCCAAACCTTTTAAGAGGAGGCATCTTATGCTCAGTCAGGAAGGAAGAGCGAGAGGCCTCCTCCTCCTCCAACTCAGGTTCCTCCCATTCAGGTCCTCCTCCTCCAACTCAGGTTCCTCCCATTCAGGTCCTCCTCCTCCAACTCAGGTTCCTCCCATTCAGGTCCTCCTCCTCCAACACAGGTTCCTCCCATTCAGGTCCCCATTTATAGAGCAAAACCAAGATCAGATGGGCAAGTGAAAATAATTGACAGAACAGCCACTGATGAAGTATTTAGAATAGGTTAATTAGCCAAGATTGCATCCTACTTAAACTTTCATCACTTTAAATTGGTGGAAACTCTCATTCTTATTGCGATTCAAACTGTAGAATTCCAATGAAGGGTGCAATATAAAATTAATAAATAAAGGTCCTAAGAAAGCTGACTAGTTTATGTATGTCTGCAACCACAGCAGCTAGAACTTTATATGCACAGAAATGGAAAGAGTCCCCACCAAAGAGGAATGGCTTATGAAACTGGTGGAATATGCTGAAATGGTGAAATTACCTGCTAAAATTACCATCCAAAATTACCATCCATAATGATGGATTGTTTAAGGAAGAATGGAGACCATGGACATATTATCTGTCAAACCATCATCCATACATGAAGTCAAAGGCAGAGGATTATTGAAATACGACATATGGGGCTTACATAGTAAAAGCATATATATTTTAAAACATCTGATAAAAAGGAGTAATAAAAACAAACATTGAGAAAGGAGAGGTGGGGAGTCAAGAAGAAATTATGTATTTATTTTTACCAATTGTATAAGAAGAAAGGTGTTTTGGAATATCTATGGAGACTTTATTAAATTTATTGTTATAAAAAATATATTTTCGTTAAGGATCCACCCAGATTCTTAGGAAGTTGAGGTAATTTGAGTCTGTTTTATTATTTTAACTTTTTGTATGTCCTGAAGTAAGTTTGTAAACTTTTTATGATTGTTACATAAAGCGCTTTGGGAGTTATTGGCCTAACCCTGTGGTACGTGGATTTTATGCAAGAGATGAAATGAGTAAGTAAGAAAGAAGTAAATATTAATAAATAAATGGATAAAGAATAATAAAACTGCTAGAATGCTAGCCTGGTGCAACGGGCTTGGCGCCTCAGTTTCCGCTCGCGCCGAAGTGCCTGCTCTTTCTTACATATATTGCCCCCACCTCACTGAACAACCCTTAAAACCAAGGCTAACTATCCCAGAGTATTCTGTAGGGGACCTGGGTGTGGGGGATAACCAGTGAGCTGGAGTCTCAAGCAGATGTTTTTCAAATAACAATAAAGATTTATTTTTAAACAAGGTAGTATAATACAAGTGGAGAAACTTAGGTTACTCCAATAATAATATGCTAGTTCAATTCATTTTCACAGGTGTCAGCTTTATAGTTTGGTTCCGTTCTAAGGCGGTACTTTCCTTCAGTTAAAGATAAAGGGAGCCCTAACAGTTACGTCCAGTCGGGGTTGCGGCACTCATCTCGCTTTATTGGCCGAGGGAGCCAGCGTTTGTCCACAGGTCCTGTGGCCTGCATGTCTGGGTCATGTGGCCAGCATGACTAAGCCGCTTCTGGAGAACCAGAGCAGTGCACGGAAACATCGTTTACCTTCCCACTGGAGAAGTACCTATTTATCTACTTGCACTTTGACGTGCTTTCAAACTGCTAGGTTGGCAGGAGCAGGGACCGAGCAACAGGAGCTCACCCCGTCACGGGAATTTGAGCCGCCGACCTAGGCAAGCCCTAGACTCTGTGGTTTAGACCATAGCACCACCCGCGTCCCTCTTTTCCTTCATTTACCCACCCCTTTAACAAATCCAGCTCCTGAGGGAGTTTCAGTAACAGTCTTAAGAGTTCATCACACACACCCTTCCTTCACTGGGTTTTGGAAGTCTCTTCTTTCCTCAGAAGAGTCTCTCCCCTCCAGACGAGTTTGAGACCTAAGTAGACCTCAGCTCCTACTTCTGTCTCACCCTCAGTCTCCCAGCAAGATCTGGTCCTATTACTCCCGCAGGACACTACACTCACACGCTACACTCAGTCCTTCACTGTACAGCGGAGTGGACGTTCTCTCCAGAACCTCCTCAACACTCGTTGTATATCAACCTGACTCCTATCCTATCTCCCTACATAATTCCCAACCTCCTTCCTCAACCAGCTCAACTCAACCAACCACACCACCCTCAGCAGCCCAACCCCCTGTCTCCCTCCAACGCCTCTCTTTTTAAACTCTCCCTCCTGGAACCACAGCCAATCAGAGGCTGCCATTCTTTCACCATTTGCTGGCAGGAGATAAAAGTAAAAAAGAAATACTTATGGAACCAACTTTTCCGTCACACCTGGCTTCTGCACACGCAATTGTTTACAAGTAGAGAAGTTTCTGCTGAAAGACGAGGAGCAAGTTGGCTCCATGTGCAACAGAAGCTCTCCTTCCGCAGAACATGTCGAAGGGGAAGGGAGAGTCGAAAGTTCAGAGCAGCATTTCTCCCCTCAACCAACCCCAGAGAGCTTCCCTCTGTTGGAGAAGCCTTTCAAAGATGGGGTGGAAATTCACTTGAAGTGGCTTTGAAGCCACCAAGGCGCTACTTCCCTTCAGGGGGAGAACCAGAAGGGAGTGGCAGGAATCAAGCAGCCCAGACCCACCCAAAGTGGCCAGAGATGGGCTTGAGAAAACCCTCCCCAACGCAGGCTCCACCAGTCTCTGTCTCTAGAAGCCTCCAGGAAACAAGATTCCACCACCATGTATCCCGTTCACAGTACTGAGGATTCTCAGCATTCTCCATTTATTCCTTCATATTTATCTACTTGTTGAATCTATATACCGCCCTATGCCTGGAGGCCTCAGGGTGGTTCAGAGAGCAAAATCAAAACATAAAACCACAATATATATAATCAAATAAAAACTACAACCCAATAACAGCCTCTGCCCTCCCAAAAATACCCTACATTTTAAAAGAGTTTGGATGCCTGGGATACGACGCTGGGACTTCTTCATCTGGCTGTTGTCCATCCCTGACTCTCCCACCTCTTCTTAAAAACCTCCAATGAATCATAGAATGGGAGACTTGGAAAGGGACCCCAAGGTCCTCTGGTCCAACCCTCTGCAATGCAGGAATCTCAGCTAAAGAATCCCAACAGATGGCCATCCGACCTCTGCTTCAAAACCTCCAAGGAAGGAGAGTCCATGGTCGGATCCAGCTCCTTCTTTGGTGCTTGTGAGCAAAGTTCAGGCCAAACTTCCAACTCCCAAACACACCCCTTGACTTCTGTCCAACATGTTTTTCTCCAGCTCTGCACCTGCCGCTTGAGCCATTCAAAACTCCAGAAAGTTAGTGTGGTGAAACTTATTCCACTTAGAATAATCAAAATTATAGTCATCTCATCTTCTGAAAGCTCAGGAGATATTTCTGGGGGTAGCACAAGATTCGGAAAGCAACAACAGCATGGCAATATTAATTGCGCTGTGACTGGGAAAGAAAAAGTTGGTGCAGATAATATTTCCTGTGTTGGAGACAGACTGAGTCAAGATGCAGAGCTGGCGAAAGAGGGTGTGCCTGCCTTGTGCTTCCGAGCTCCGAAGGTAGAGTTGAAAACCACCCAGATTGGGAAAGCCCAGGCAGTCTGGCCTTGCAAGAGTCTTTGGGCACTTCTGCTTTGCCTCCTTGGTAGGTAAGAGGAGGAGGAGGCAGAGCCAGAATGAGATCCCTGCTTCTGCTGCTCATGATGCCCTTTGGAGTCTGCGGGAACCACAAGGCGAAATGCCCCTTGAATCTGGTCAGGGATAAAACGGATGCTCGCAATTACTACCGGCCTGGACACTTTCTCATCAGTGGGATCATATCTCCAAAACGCCTTCTTGAGACAACTCCATACAACTTTACTCAGACACCCTTCGCCAGGAATGAAATGTATGTAAAATCATATGCGGAGGGGTTTCATGGTCCTCCAGGCCTTGTAATGGTTGAAATAGGAAAGAGCCCCTTTCTCAGGGCTGGGGAGCCAAGGGCTGATCTTGCAGGACTGCCCTGCCCTGACCATTGGTCTTGCTGGCTGGGGCTGATGGGAGTTGGGGGGGGGTCTAGTAAAAAACCTCTCTTATTATTTTCTTCCCTCTGTCTTCCTAAGTAAAACAACCCTGTACCTATGCGTCTGTGTTGCTTTTAGTAGAATGCAAGGATGCCAGTGAATCTGGTCAGGGTTCAAAAGGATGCACTGAATTTCCCCACCTGCAGGATGCCATGAAACTCAGTGAATTTCCAAGGCTCAAAGGTTTTATTCAATATTATTCCATTTGGACAATTCATAAACTGTCATTAAGGAATGCTACAGTTTTGCACATGGAATTTTGAGAACCTCTGGGTGACCTTTGGTAGCTGAAGAGCAGGAAAGATGTGCTTTAATTGAAAGGATAAATAAAATAATAGGTCAGGGGAGTTCCTTGTAAGTGGACTTAGATCTCTAAAATATGAAAAGGAATCATTCCTTTTTTGACCACACACAACTGGCCTCATTTCAAAGTATTGAGGTGTTTGAGGTTTCTTCCTAAGCCAGAGGGTGGCATGAAACTCAAGCAATTTCCAAGCTGCTATGATTATTTTATGTTTATTCTATTTGGGTCATTTGTGAACAACCTTAGCACAAATCTCTTTACACAATGCAACGGGAGACCTACAGCCCAACATGGGGAAATCTGTCTCAGCTACATTAAAGGTTTCCTCCTCCAATCCCAGCACTTTCCCCTTTTTGTCATTTTTTTAAAAAAATTAGAAGCGTTTTAAGAAACTCCTGAAAATGGTTGGATTTTTATGGGTGAAGAACAGGAATGATATGCTGCAAATAAAATAATTATGTAAGATAATACAGACCAGGGTGTGTCCTCATTGGTGGAGTCAGCGATGAAAAATATGAGCAAAATTATAAATTTTGCTACACACTCAAACCTGAAAGCCAACAGGCCTCTTTTCCAAGTCAAAGGGGACTGAGGTATTTGGTGCTTCCCCTCCTTCAATAAAATTGTCTGTTATCTACCTGTAGTCTAGCCCCTTGGAAGGCGCCAAAGACCACTGCAGCAAAAGCAACCTAGGGAGCAGCTTCCCAGTATATCTCAAATGTTGAGGGGCACCTTCATTGCTTACTCATAGAACCACAGTAGAATAGAATCATAGAGTTGTAGAGATGGAAGGGACCCGGAGGTATCACACCTGAAGCATCCATGACACATGGTCACCTTCGGAGGGAGTCTGTTCCACTGTTGAACAGCTCTGTGTGCTGTTTGCATCAAAGCTCCTGTCATGGAGCAGAGGTCTCCAAAATTTTGTTCAATGCTAGACAGAAAATGGATGATATTAATGCAAAAGGATGGATGGATGGAGAAATATAAATAAATAAATCTATCTAAGCGTTGTGGATCATATAATGCTTCCTTCCTCCCATTAATATGAATATCAGTTTCACTCTTTTTAAAGGATTCATTTATTGCAGGGAGGCACCTAGGTTCTCCTGGTACATGTTGTCTTTCCTGTTCACCATCCAAGAGATCAACCAGGATCTCAGTCTCTTACCCAACATCACCCTGGGCTACAACATCTATGAGAACTATTTCGATGCAGGGATGACTTCGGACGCCATGCTAGAGCTGCTTGCAGGCAGTGGATGCAATATTCCTGTCCAGTTTTACTGTCCAGTTTCTCGAAGGTAAAACCCTGTTCCCTTTTGTCTATCGGATGAGTCCCAAAGAGGAAAGTCAGTACCAGGGGATTGTTGAATTGCTCCTGTATTTTGGATGGACGTGGATTGGCCTCTTCGCTCCAGACAATGACAGTGGAGAAAGATTTGTGAGCGCTGTGAAACCTCTGATGCTCAGCAAAGGGATCTGCATTGCTTTATCAAAAAGAGTACCAGAAAATGATCTTAATCAATTTATCAGGCCTGGGGAACCTTTTTTCCTATGGAGACAAGTTGGGGTATTTCTTTCCTATATAACCACTACTCAGGATATCACGTTACTCATGGTAGTACACGATATCTGTGAGAAGGAAATAGGGGCGAAAGTCTGGATCACAACTGCTTTGCTAGAAAACAGAGTTGGCTTTTACATCCCTCCAAATCTATTCCAGCACCTCCATGGTTCTCTGTTCTTTGCAATTGAGACTGGAATAAGGAGCAGCAAAGGTGGCAAATATAGATTGCAGACCAGTTTTGGGGATTATTTCGATCAAGCATTTCAGTGTTCATATTCAAAGCATCTGTTGTCCGTGAAAGGCAGGATAAGATGCAGAGAGGAGGAGAACCTGCAGCCATTGCTCCAAGGGGACCGTGAGATAGTCCTGTCTGATGACAGCTATGGCAATTACATCCATGTTCAAGCTGTGGCTCAGGCCTTGCATGCTTCGCTTTCATCGAGATCCCAGAAGAGGCTGATGGTGGAGGAAGGAGAGCAATGGGGACCCCAAAGGCTACAGCCGTGGCAGGTATTTCCTTCCCCCTTTTGCAAACTGCAGTCCACACAGATGCTGATCTTGACCGGGGATAGACCTGTAAAATATCATAGTTACTATTAGTAATAGTAGCTTACCTTCCAACATGTCTCCAATGAAAATAGGGATGTCCCATCCCATAACGATCATTTTGCTATTTATACCCAGGGCTTTCTTCAGGGGGAACTCGCTGGAACTCAGTTCCAGCACCTCTCAACCAGGTGCCATTTTGACCTTTGGAGGGTCTGTAGTAATAATATTAGTATTATTCTCTTTATATATCAACTTTCATCTGAAGATCACAGGGTGGTTTGCAGAATAAAAATACAAAATGAGAATAGAAAAAGCAAACGAAAGGAAGAAAACAAGCAAACCAAAAGCATATTAAAATGCCCAGAGATGGTTTTATCCACCCAAATCCTGGTTACAGAATAACTTTCTCGCCTGGCACCTAAAGATTTGTCACAAAGGTGTCCAGGGAGCCTCTCTGGGAGAACATCCCCCAAGCGAGGGGCCACCACAGAAAAGTCCTGTTGTCCTGCTGCCACCCTCCAGATATCTCTATTTTTTATATATTTTTTTTATTTAAGTTTTTTTATTTCTTTCCAAGCTCCTGTATAGTTATTCTTAAAAATATTTATGTTTGTAGCTGTTATCCATACTCCTAAATATTAAACTTTCTTCTCAATCATCAGTTCTGTCACATTTTCCGCCAATACTTTCGTTCTACCTTTATTTAGTTTAAAACCTGCTACTTCTCCAACTTGAGAATCTGTTCAAGACCCTTGGTTGGCTAGCCATGGGGTCTTCTACAGTTACCACATAGTCATCTGCAAAGGCCTTGAGTTTATATGCTTTGTAACCTACTGTTGGGACGCGGGTGGCGCTGTGGGTTAAACCACAGAGCCTAGGACTTGCCGACCGAAGGTCGGCGGTTCAAATCCCCATGACGGGGTGAGCTCCCGTTGCTCGGTCCCTGCTCCTGCCAACCTAGCAGTTCGAAAGCACATCAAAAGTGCAAGTAGTAAAATAGGTACCACTCTGGTGGGAAGGTAAACGGCGTTTCCATGTGCTGCTCTGGTTCGCCAGAAGTGGCTTAGTCGTGCTGGCCACATGACCCGGAAGCTGTACGCCGGTTCCCTCTGCCAATAAAGTGAGATGAGCGCCCCAACGCCAGAGTTGGCCGCGACTGGACCTGATGGTCAGGGGTCCCTTTACCTTTAACCTTTGTTATCCCTTTTATTTCTTCATCTGATCTTCTACTTCTGGCCAGGGTCTCTACAACTAAAATAATAATGGTGACTGAGGATATCCCTGTCCTGTCCCTTTCATTATTTTGAATTTTTCTGTTATTACGTTGTTTACTATCATCATAGCCTGTTAATCAGAATAAATTGAGTCAATTCCTCTAAGTACAGTGGTACCTCGGGTTACAGACGCTTCAGGTTACAGACTCTGGCAACCCAGAAATAGTACCTGGGGTTAAGAACTTTGCTTCAGGATGAGAACAGAAATCGTGCGGCGGCAGCGGAAGGCCCCATTAGCTAAAGTGGTACCTAAGGTTAAGAACAGTGTCAGGTTAAGAATGGACCTCCAGAACAATTTAAGTTCTTAACCTGAGGTACCACTGTAATGACTCTCTGAATTTCATCATCTCTATAGTCTTCTTCGTAGAAGTCCATGAAAAAATGGTCAAAGGCCTTCTCTGCGTCTATAAAAATCAACACTGCTTGCTTATCATTTCTAACCTCCTGATCTTCTATTATATCAATTATATTCCTTATATTATCCTTCATCTGGCGGCCTGGTAAAAAACCAGCCTGGTCCTGATGAATTAAATCCATTAATAGCACTTTCATGTTGTTTGCCAATAGGTCTGCAAATAGCTTATAGTCATTATTTAATAGAGAAATCAGCCTATCATTTTTGACTGATAATAGATCTGTATCTTTTTTCAGAATCAGCGTAATGTAAGTATCTTAAATCTTTTAGTGGTTGTGCCAAATAATCTTGCAATTTCTTATAGTACTTTGCTGATAGCCCACCTGGCCCTGGTGTTTTCCCCATTTTGGCTTGATTAATTGCCTACTGTAGCTTCCCAGTTTCTTAATGCTGCTGCTTTCCCCTGCCATTCCAGCTTCACCCTTTCTTGAGAGAAATCCGGTGTCTGAATACTTCCAGGGGCAGACTGTGCTTGGATGAGAACTGGGAGGTGCCAGTGGACTTCAGTATTATGAACTGGGCGATGTCTCCCAATAAGTCTCGTGTCCTTGTGAAAATTGGGAATATAAGGAGAGGAGCATCTGCTGGCATAAAGTTCACCATTAACCCAGAAGCCATTGAGTGGAACAAGAAATTCAACAAGGTAGGGGGGATAATTGGGGGAGGGGGGCTAGGAGACCCTGATTGTGCTGTTTCTTGAACAACCACTGCAGAATGACCATGTCAGGCTGACTGTCCAGTAACAGCTGGAACCAGCACACCTTCTTTCTACAGCAGCTGAGATAGGAGGGGAATTTGGGATGCTCAAATAAAGGATATTGACCTTTCATACATGCAGAAGGATGAAAACTAATTTATTTTACAAATGATAATTACTGATTTATTGTATATTTTTTTTAATTTGTGAGTAAGCTCACTTCTATTAAATTTGTCTTAATTTGTGCTTGATGTGGTGAAATTTGGAAAATGAATTAAGGCAATTTGGCAAACAAAACCCCAAAACCCCAACTCTCCTTTCATTTGGGCATTGAACAGCAAAGCGCTTTCTCTCTCTCTTTCTCTCTCTCTCTAACACACACAAACACAAACATGAGAATGAACCGTGTGAGAGATTATTCGAATCCTGAAATTTGGGGGAATCACATGTCAGACCCATTGCCATTTGCTTTGAAGTTTTTTTAAGAAGGGAAACAGGTAAATGGAGAAGAGGAAACAGAGTTCTGTGGCTCAAACCTCAGCTGTACTGAACTCAATTTAAAGCACAAGATATTCTGGTCACCCCAATGGTCAGCGGGGGGTTGAAAGGACCCTGATGAGGGGTCAAGGCTGCATTCCAGAGATCATGTTCTGCAGCTAAAGGGAACTGACCGCATTAAGGGAATGGGAGATGGCAGGCAACTGGGGATCTTGGCTGCTGGAAACGGCAACTGGGATCTCTCAGGATTCCCTGCCAGACAGACCCCTCCCCAACCTTCTATATGATGTGATGTAGAGCTGTGATGATTTCCTGAATGATTCATTGGGAGCCACAACTGCAAATCTTTGGGTAGATCAGGGTTTCCCAAACTTGGGTCCCCAGCTGTCTTTGGACTACAGCTCCCATCATCCTGAGCTGGCAAGACCAGTTGTCAGGGATCACCACCATGCTATAGAGATTGCGTTGAGTGAATTACATACACACAAATACTCCTAACTGTTCCTCTTTGTTGCACCTTCTTGTCTTTCTGGTTAGGCCGTACCTCGTTCCAGGTGTACAGAAATATGTCGACCTGGATATGCCAAGGTGGTCCTAGAAGGAAAGCCCATTTGCTGCTATGCTTGTGCTCAGTGTGCAGAAGGGACCTTCTCCGCTCGGGAAGGTGGGTGATTCCAAGGGGGAAGAAATTCCTGGAGAGAGTAAACACAGGACAGAAATTCAGTCTCACACACTTTTTGTGAGAATTCTGCAGACATTGTGGAATGGGGATCCTTCCTCGACTTCCTTAGTATTATTCACCTTCATTACATCCTGGAAGAGAGTTGAAAGGAATGACCATAAGGAAGAAATATCTGGGGTGCAAACTGGGCAGCTGTGAGAGGAAAGCCCGCAAAGCAATCCTTTTTGATTTTTTAGACCAAGCCACACAAAAAGGAAATAATGTTGACACTCATCAAAAATAATGGATAGACGATGAAAAGCAGCAAATTACTAACAGCAAAAGCACAATAAAAATAAATACTTCATGTGAAAATTATTACAATATAATCTATGGACCGTTTTGATCTCACTGCTATGAACATTGCATGGAAGCAATGTCTGCATTTTAAAGGTTCAGGCAAAGAGGAATAGGCAGGATCCAAACAATGCAGTTAACAGAAGTGGAGTGGTCCCTGCCTCTCAGTTTATCCTAGATCACAATGTTAATAGAGCACAGATCATGAGGGATGTAAGTGATGCCACAGCCATTCTTTTTCTCTTCCCCAGATGCAGAACATTGCACCAAATGCTCAGAAGATCACCATTCAAACAAGGACAGAGATCAATGTGTCCCCAAGATTACCACCTTCCTGACTTATGGAGAATATTTGGGAATGGTGTTAGCTTCCGTTGCCCTCTTCTTGTCCTTAACAGCAGGCATTGTGTTGGGAATCTTCATTAAATACAAGGAAACTCCCATAGTCAAAGCCAACAACCGGGACCTCTCCTACATCCTGCTCGTCTCCCTCCTGCTTTCCTTCTTGTCCTCCTTCCTCTTCATCGGGCGCCCAAGGAAAGAGACCTGCCTTCTCCGACAAACGGCCTTCAGCATCATCTTCTCAGTTGCTGTTTCTTCTGTCTTGGCAAAGACCATCACAGTGGTGCTGGCCTTCCTGGCCACAAAGCCCGGGAACAGGGTGAGGAGATGGCTGGGCAAGAGTCTGGCCAACTCCATTGTCATCTCCTGTTCTGGGGGGCAAGTTCTCATCTGCACCATCTGGCTGGGCTCTTCTCCCCCATTCCCAGAGTCCGACATGAACTCCCAGTTGGAAGAGATCATCCTGCAATGCAACGAAGGGTCCGTGGCCATGTTTTACGTTGCCCTCGGCTACCTGGGCTTCTTGGCTGCCACCTGCTTCACGGTGGCTTTCCTAGCCAGGAAGCTTCCCGGCTCCTTCAACGAAGCCAAGCTGATCACCTTCAGCATGCTGGTCTTCTGCAGTGTTTGGGTCTCTTTTGTGCCCACCTACCTGAGCACCAAGGGCAAGTACATGGTGGCCGTGCAGATCTTCTCTATGTTGGCCTCCAGTGCTGGGCTTCTGGGCTGCATCTTCCTTCCCAAGTGCTACATTATTGTGCTGAGGCCTGATCTGAATACAAAGGAGCACCTGACAACCAGAAATTAAGGGGACATATGATTCTTAAAATATTCCATGTTCCCTATGTCCAGAAGTACATAAAGGAAACACACCTGCTCATCCATGCTGTTTATTCTCCATCTCTGAAAGAGATTGTGTTCATTCTTAGCCTACGTTTTAGGAAGTCCTGTTGACATGAACAGTAAGATGGGTGGAAATCTTTTGTATGCTGTGTCATTTACAAGTGCACTTCATGTCATTTCGTTCTCCTAGGTTTTGTATATCAATAAACTGAGAAATTAATTTATCTCCTATAGTCTGATGGTTTAATTTCTGTATCGTGTAAGCTCTGCTCCCTGTTCCAAAGAGTAGCAGCTGACCTTATCCCGCCCTCCCCAGCCGAAGCCAGGCTAAGAGCGGCTAACAATAAAAGTAACACAGCATTCTAAAATCAATTCATTCTAAAATCAAATCAAAATCAAATCCATTGCCGAGACAAGACACTGGTCCAGCACTCCCACTGCCCCACTTGCAGATGTGAAGGAGAAATGGAGCTGAATGTCATTAGTGTAATTCTGACAACGTGCTCCAAACCTCTGGATAAACCCACCCAGCGGTTTCATGTAGATGTTAAACAATGTGGGGGATAATAATAATAATAATAATAATAATAATAATAATAATAATAATTTATTTATATACCACCCTCCCCAGCCCAAGCCGGGCTCGGAGCAGCTAACAACAGTAAAAGTAACTCAGTTTACATAAAATCACAATCAATTAATTAAAATACATTCTAAAATCAATTTATTCTAAAATCAATTGAGAATCAAATTAATGGCAACCATTGGGCTACAGTTCTGCGGGGATTACCAAAGGAGGGGGTCAGACTGTGCCCTAGCAGAACAGCTCCATCTTGCAGGCCCTGCGGAAAGATGTCAAGTCCTGCAGGGCCCTGGTCTCTTGTGACAGAGCGTTCCACCAGATCGGGGCCACGGCTGAAAAAGCCCTGGCTCTGGTTGAGGCCAGCCTGACCTCTCTGTGGCCCGGGACCTCCAAGATGTTTTTGTTTGAAGACCGTAAGGTCCTCCTTGGGACAAACCAGGAGAGGCGGTCCCGTAGGTACAAGGGTCCTAGGCCGTATAGGGCTTTAAAGGTGAAGCCAGCATCTTAAACCTGATCCTACATATTACTATTGAAGGGGCCATTAGAATATTGTTCTCTATATGATCCCAAATACCTATATGGTATTCTATTCTGCAAATCTATATAAAGGGGGCGCACCCTGACTGGGTGTGCAGGTTGCGTAGTTATCGCCCTGTACCTTTGTTCTGCATATGCACTTCAAATAAAATCCTGTTAATAACCTGCAAGTGAAGGAAGGTGAGAACAGGTGACCTCACCTAGGCCCAAAGTCAACCCCTACCAAAGCAGGCTCAAAGCTTCTCAGAGCTTTTCAAAATCATTTTTCTCAGCAGCTAAAAGGCATTAGCTAAGCATCAGAAACATTCCGCTTGCTGTAACTAAAAAGATTGCAACAAAGGTAGGGAACAGTCCATTGTTTCTCAGGTCTTTCTGATGCCTTCTGGCCTTGCTAAAGAACCACATTGCAACTTACTTTCTGTTCGGGAACCATGCCAGAACAAGAGATTGAAACATATCTGAACACTCTGAAACCCCTTTCCTGGGAATGGTGCCAAGAGTCCCAAGACAGCTTTCTGTTCATGCTCAGAGGACTCCTGAGGGAGGAGAAAGGAGGAGGGAACTGGAAAGGGGTATATATGCTTGTGCACATGACTGTGAATTTCGTGCATGCTTTTTGTGACTTATCACACTTGCTCCTTCTACCAGTTCATGGATGGTAGAAATAAAAGCCTTTCCTCTGAAACTATTCCTTGAGTGTCTGTTGACTCCCACTTCCCTTTCCCAGGCGCAATATTTTTCCCACCCGAGGGCAAAGCCTCAAAAGGCTACACAAGGACGTTGTGCCGCTTTGTGTGAATCTGTGCTTCGGGGACCCAATAGCAGATGTGGTTGGTCCTTCACTATTATTCAACTACCAAACTTTTAGAAGACATCTGAAGGCAGCCCTATTTAGGGAAGCTTTTAATGTTGGATGTATTACAGTATTTTAATATTTTTTTGGAAGCCGCCCAGAGTGGCTGGGGAAGCCCAGCCAGGTGGGCGGGATATAAATAATAAATTATTATTATTATTATTATTATTATTATTATTATCATCATCATCCTGTACTCCACTGGGAGCCAGTGCCCTGTGGATAGGATTGAGCCCTGTAAACCCCACATTCAAGGTTCCCGGGTCTGAAAAACATTCCCCAACTAAGACCGTCTGGAAACGACGTCAGACCTAAACAGACGCGTAAATTAATAATACAGAGTTTTTAATTGGAAGAATAAGAGCTTTACTGAGTTAAAACAAACTTCTTCCTAAACACCATGTTTCCAAACAGTTTGACTGAGATTCCACACTGCTCACAACTGAGGCAGACTGACTCTGACTGAAACCTAAGAGAGAAGACAGAGGGAAAATGGCTGCCCGGTCCCATGCCAGAGTGACCCAGCAGTGAGCAGTCCGGCCTGGAGAACTTGACTAGGCAGCCCCAATGACTGGCCAGTCCCAGCACTTCCCGGCCTGCTTGGCTGCTTCTTTGTCACGTGGCCGAAACCCCACTTGAAAGGGATCCAGAAAATCAGTTTCTTTCAAAAGCGCCTGGATCTGGTCCAGAACCTTGCTCAGGAAAGGGAGATGAGAAACTGGCCGGTGGTTGGTTAGGTTTTCTGAATGCAACCACAAGAGCTAGAGCTTTATACACACGGAAGTGGAAAGAAGGAGAATTCCCCACCAAGGAGGAATGGCTTATGAAGCTGGTGGAAGAGGCTGAAATGGAGAAATTCCCTGCTAAACTAAGAGGACCGAAGGAAGAATTGTTCAAGGAAGAATGGAGACCATTGTTATATTATCTGTCATACTAACATCCATACCTGAAGTCAAAGGCAGGATTTGAAATATAAGCAGAGGATTACTGATATACGACTTCGGGGCTTAGATAACTTAAACATGTTTTTAAAAACAGCTGATAAAAAGAGTAATAAAACAAACATCAAGAGGGGTGGGGAGTCAAGAAACAATTATGTATTAGTTGTTTTTTAAAAAAACTCTGTAGGTAGACAAAGGTTCTGGAATATCTTTGGAGACTTAAGAAAAAATATTTTTTAAAAAAATAAATTTTAAAAATATAGCATCCACCCAGATTCTTAGGAAGCTGATACAATTTCAGTCCGTTTTGTTATTTTAACTTTTTCAATGTTCTGAAGTAAGTTTGTAAACATTTTTCTCAATGTCCTGCCTTATCTTAAAATAAAGTGCCTTAGGGGTTATTGGCCTAATCAAGTGCTGCATGAATTTTATGAATCAGATTAAATAAATAAATAAGAATAAATAAATTGATAAAGAATAATAAAGCTGCCAGAATACTAGCCTGGCTTCTGCACAGACAATTTGTTTATGAGTAGAGAAGTTTCTGCTCAAATATATCGCCCTACCCCTGGAGGTCTCAAGGCGGTTCAAAATATAAAACCACAACATATATAATCAAAATAAAAACAACAAGCCAACAATGCCCCCCCCAACCCCCACATTTCAAAAGGGCTTAGGATGCCTGGGATGCAAGGCTGGGACTCCTCCATCTGGCTGCTGTCCATCCCTGACTGTCCGACCTCTTCTTAAAAACCTCCAATGAATCATAGAATGGGAGACTTGGAAAGGGACCCCAAGGTCCTCTGGTCCAACCCTCTGCAATGCAGGAATCTCAGCTGAAGAATCCCAACATTGGCCATCCAAACTCTGCTTCAAAACCTCCAAGGAAGGAGAGTCCATGGTCGGATCCAGCTTCAGGGCTCTTCTTTGGTCCGTGGGAGCAAAGTTCAGGCCAAACTTCCAACTTCCAAACACACCCCTTGACTTCTGCTCAATATGTTTTTCTGCAGCTCTGCACCTGCCGCTTGAGCCATTCAAGACTCCAGAAAATTATTGTGGTGAAATTTATTCCACTTAGAATAATCAAAATTATAGTCATCTCATCTTCTGAAAGCTCAGGAGATATTTCTGGGGGTAGCACAAGACTCGGAAAGCAACAACAGCATGGCAATATTAATTGAACTATGACTGGGAAAGAAAAAGTTGGTGCAGAGAATTTTTCCTGTGTTGGAGACAGACTGAGTCAAGATGCAGAGCTGGCGAAAGAGGGGTGTGCCTGCCTTGTGCTTCCTAGCTCTGAAGGTAGAGTTGAAAACCACCCAGAATGGGAAAGCCCACCCAGTCTGGCCTTGCAAGAGTCTTTGGGCACTTCTGCTTTGCCTCCTTGACAGGTAAGAGGAGGAGGAGGCAGAGCCAGAATGAGATCCCTGCTCCTTCTGTTGCTGCTTCTGCTGCTCATGATGCCCTTTGGAGTCTGCGGGAACCACAAGGCGAAATGCCCCTTGAATCTGGTCAGGGATGAAACGGATGCTCGCAATTACTACCAGCCTGGACACATTCTCATCAGTGGGATCATCTCTCCAATACGCCTTATTGAGACAACTCCATACAACTTTACTCAGACACCCTTCGCCAGGAATGAAGTGTATGTAAAATCATATGTGGAGGGGTTTCATGGTCCTCCAGTCCTTGCAATGGTTGAAATAGGAAAGAGCCCCTTTCTCAGGGCTGGGGAGCCAAGGGCTGATCTTGCAGGACTGCCCTGCCCTGACCATTGGTCTTGCTGGCTGGGGCTGATGGGAGTTGGGGGGGGGGGTCTAGTAAAAAACCTCTCTTATTATTTTCTTCCCTCTGTCTTCCTAAGTAAAACAACCCTGCACCTATGCGTCTGTGTTGCTTTTAGTAGAATGCAAGGATGCCAGTGAATCTGGTCAGGGTTCAAAAGGATGCACTGAATTTCCCCACCTGCAGGATGCCATGAAACTCAGGCAATTTCCAAGGCTCAAAGGTTTTATTCAATATTATTCCATTTGGACAATTCATAAACTGTCATTAAGGAATGCTACAGTTTTGCACATGGAATTTTGAGAGCCTCTTGGTGACCTTTGGTAGTGAGGCACCTAACCATAAGCCTGCATTTTTATCAAAGCTTCTATATATTTCAATCAAGGCTTGTATTTAAAAATGAGCTTAAAAAAGGATTTTCAAATGCTTCATGCCAGGCAGAAGAAACCTTGGCCATTCTCCTAAGACAAGAGGGCCCCATTGATTTATAGTAGAAAAACAATTCTCAAAGTCATAAAAAGGGAGAATTACATATGCTGCCCCAAGGCTGAAAAAACACTGGGTAAGATAATACTAATGTGCCTCCCAGTAAAATGAGCCAGATCTTCTTTCTAAGGTTCAAAGGCCAGGAGCAAATGGAAAGAAAAACATTTAGCTAGAAGAAAGAGAGCATTTTTGGGGAAGTCTTTTTCTAAAGCCATTCTTTCTTAAACTGAAGAGGCTTCTTTTAAAAGCTGTTTTACTGAGTTTCTTCCTTTTTACTTTGAAAAGCTTTATTCTTTTAAGAGGCTACCTATGATAAATGTATGAAATATATTAGCTTAAATATATTGGCTTAAATGTAATTATGCAAAGGATTTAAGGAATGCTAGATTCTTATTTCATATGGTTGTAAGAGTTGTATTTATCCTGAAATTAAGTCAGCCACCAGCCCCCCCCCCTGCCAGACAGAAGACGCCATCCAAGCAGTCTTGATATATAGTTGTCAGGCATTTGTTTAGAAACATTAAATGAAGGAAATCTTTCAATGTTGATGTGAAACTCAAGATCCTTGACATCTGTTGAACATAAAAAATGTAAGATTAAACATTTGTTTTAGAAGGCAATAGGGCAAGAAGGGCAAGAGGTGAGCTGGTAATTAAGATTCCATGTAAGATATATTATTACTTATATGTCATATATATAGCTCTTTGTCTCCCTTATAAGGGCAAGGAAATGGGTGTATCTTTTGTGGGTGTATTTTTTGTGATTGGTTCTACCAAACAGCCAATAGGAATTTCAACCAGGCTGATTGGACAGAGGCAGCCACAGGAGGAGCAAAGGGGGCTGGATTAAGGGATTATAAGTGCTGGCCAGAATGGCAGGAGGCCAGGCCAGAGCTTGGTAACCATGTACCACTGTGCCTCTTATTTATTTGTCTGACAAATAAATTACTATTTTAATTTCTCTATTGCTGCGTTGAATATTTCATTCCAGCTAAGCGTTAACCACAAGCAGGGTGCTACATTTTATGGTGCCGTGACTCGGATAAGTGGTCTGCTGGAACGCAGCCCCTTCGCCCTACTGGGCAGGGTACAAGAGAGAGGACAACTGCTTACCCAAAGCGCGCACTGGTAAATTTTTCCAGGGGGAACGCAGAAGACTCGTCTGTCTGATACCCTGCTCACTGGCGGCGACGGACCGGGGGAAACAGGGAACCAACCAAGGGTAAGTGCACAAAGGGATTTTTGGCCCTCCAATTAATTAGGAGGAAGAGAAGTCTTGATCAAACTTCTGCGTCTCAGTAAGGGGAAACTGAGTACGCTAGGTGGTTGGGTACATCAGATGGTGATCTGGTGTAGGGAAAGGGAAGGATTGGGAGGTAGAGTGTGGTGAAGTATCCAGCGCATTGTATGTGTGAGAAAGTACAGAGCAATCTGTAGCTGACCTGAGTGTGGAGTGGGCAGTACTTCGGTTCCTAGTAAGGCGACTTCACTAGGCAAGGAAACCCACGAAGCGCGTCTGTGAGTGACTGAGTGGATACTTCACAGGGCCATACAATGGGAGTTGGGGGTTCAAAGGGGGAAAATACACCTCTTGAGTGTATGTTAAATAATTTTAAGAAAGCCTTCTCAGGGGCATATGGAGTCAAAATGACGCCAGAGCGCTTGAGAACGTTATGTGAACTAGAATGGCCAAAACAAAATACTGGATGGCCATCTCAGGGAACTTTGGATATAAATTTAGTGAGCAAACTTTGGACTGATATCGCCAAAGAAACTGGAGGGTGCCCAGAACAATTTCCATATATAGATTCCTGGCTGAGCACATTAAATAAAAATCCTCCATGGATAAGGGAATGCAAAGTCAAACGATGCAAATTATTGGCTGTAAAAGCCGAAGCTAGGAAAGGAATCTTGCCAAATAAACTCAAACCCATTTTTGAGGGGCCAGAGGAAGAGGTGCTTCCACCTCCACCCTATGCTCCACATCGAAGGGAGCTTAATCCAAACACTCCACCAGTTGTAACCCCAAGGCAAGAAACTGGAATGAATAATGGGAGTGGAGTCACAGAGTTTGATTCCTTGATAGATTATGATAAATATCTTCAGGAGGCATTGGAGTCCTATAATAAAGCCCAAGCAGAAGTGGTTATTCCACCTGTGACTCCTAATAGACCTCCATCTACAGTCTCCTTTAGTGGAACAACTGATTGCCCACCCCAAACCCCTGTACATCCAAGTCCCAGAGAAATATTACAGAAGTTACAGGGAGACCTTGCTCGGTCAGCAAGCAATACAGCCAGGCGTATAAAGCTGCTAAAAGAACGCCTTGCGACAGATACCATCCCCTATGATTTGAGGCCCCTAGAGCAAAGTGAAGAGAAAGATCACGTAGTAGCCCCTCTTAGAAGAGTATTTGATGCACTTGAGGAGCCTGCGCTGGTTAATGGGCAACCCGGACCACGGCCACCTCGAACTTCGACCCTGCAATATATTCCATTCACAACTACAGATCTGATGAATTGGAAAACACACACCCCATCTTTTGCAGAAAAACCTCAGGCTATGATGGACTTGGTGACTTCAATAGTAAATACTCATAGTCCTACTTGGACAGATTGCCGCCAGCTCCTGAATACTCTGTTCACCACTGAGGAAAGGAGAGACATAATTGAAAAGGCACAGATATATTTGCGTGAGCAGGCCAGAGTGGGAAATATTTATAATATTGACCGTCATCTCCAAGATAACTTTCCCTTGGAAGATCCTAATTGGGATCCAAACAATGCAATTCACCTGGCCAGACTTACCACCTACCGCCAGACACTTGTGCAAGGTATCCGCAGGGCATGCCAGAAGCCCACTAATATGTCTAAAGTCTCAGAAGTAGAACAGAAACCAAATGAGAGTCCGGGAGACTTTTTAGAGAGGCTGCAGGAAGCCTATCGTATATGGACTCCTTTTGACCCTGAAGCCCCTGAAAACAGTAGAATGATTACTGCTACATTTGTGGCCCAGTGCGCTTCTGACATTCGTAAGAAAATTCAGAAATCAGAAGGATGGGAAGGGATGCTGATGAGCCAAATTATGGCCATTGCACGCCGAGTTTATCGGAATAGGGATGAGGCTGAGAAGCAAGAGAAGAAGAAGTGGCAGAAGGAAAAGATGGTAATGCTAGCCACAGCAGTGAAGCAAGACCACCGCCCCTTAAATGGAGGGCGAGGGCGAGGAAGGAATCCACCACTGGGAAGGAATCAATGTGCAAATTGCAAGAAGGAGGGTCATTGGAAGCGGGAGTGTCCTGAACCCCTGAGGTTGGAAGAAGTACGCCCAGGCCCAGGCCCAGGCTCCGGCCCAAGAAACCAGGGACGGGGACGGGGAATGATCCGAGATGGAAGATATCAGAGACCAGGACAGGGACGGAGTAGAGACAATTTCATTGGACTGGCAGAAGAGGATTTTACCCAAGACTAGGAACGACCGGACTCCATAAAGTTAGGCTTCCAGGAGCCCACGGTCACGATTCAATTAGGGAGCCATTTAATAGACTTTATGATTGATACTGGGGCTGAATACTCAGTACTCCCAGAACTATTGCAGAAAAAGGCATCCAAAAGTGTAATCATTAAAAGTGCCACTGGACAGTCAGCTAAGAGGTCTTTCCTCCAACCTTTGGAATGCCAGATTGGGGGACATCGTTTAACCCATCAGTTTTTGTATATACCTGAGTGTCCAATACCTCTCTTAGGCAGAGATATGCTGTCCAAATTGCAGGCCCAAATCACTTTCACTCCTCGAGGTCCAGAAATGAAACTGCCATCAAAAGCAGCAGGAATAATTACCCTCTCAGTACCTAAGGAACAATCATGGCGCCTAATGTCAGCCTTGCAAGTCCAACCCACATTGAATACAGAATTAAACAAGCTCCTCCGAACTCTACAGGTGCCACCAGGAGTATGGGCCGAAAATAGCCCACCAGGAATGGCTAAGAATATAGCTCCAATTGTAGTAACCCTAAAACCTATGGCTACCCCTGTATCTGTAAAGCAATATCCCTTACCCCGGCGAGCAGCGGAGGGCATCCAGAAACATTTGGACCGCCTATTAAAATATGGTCTGCTTAAGCCTTGCCAATCAGAATGGAACACACCCCTTTTGCCTGTTCGAAAACCTGGGACAGATGAATACAGGCCAGTGCAGGACTTGAGGCTCGTAAACCAGGCTATCGAGACCTTGCACCCAAATGTACCAAACCCATATACCTTGCTGAGTTTGATCCCACCAGAAGCAACATTTTTTACTGTATTGGACTTGAAAGATGCATTCTTCTGTTGCCGGCTGGCACCACAGAGCCAACCTATATTTGCCTTCCAGTGGGAAGACCCTTTGACAGGAACAAAAGGCCAGCTAACCTGGACAAGATTGCCCCAAGGATTCAAAAATTCCCCAACTTTATTTGGCACTGCCTTGGCGAGGGATCTAACAAGTTACCCCTCAATACCGGGAGAAAAGGTGGTTCTGCAATATGTGGATGATCTTATACTAGCTGCAAAGGATTTTGATACCTGTAAAGAAGGGACAGAGGAACTGCTCCACTTGCTCTGGGAAGCTGGCTACCGAGTTTCCCAGAAAAAGGCACAGTTATGTTTAGAAAAGGTCAAATATTTGGGCTTTGACATCTCACACCAACAACGAGCATTGAGACCAGAGAGGAAAGAAGCTATTTGCCTTATCAAGGAACCTACCACAAGAAAACAACTTAGGGGATTCCTGGGAACAGCAGGGTTTTGTAGACTATGGATACCTGATTTCAGTAGTCTGGCCAAGCCCTTACATGAAAGCACTCGAGGTGCAGAAAAGGACCCATTCGTATGGGGACCTGAGCAGAAACAAGCCTTTTTAGTTATCAAACAACGACTTATGGAGGCACCAGCCCTTGGATTGCCTAATTCGGAAAAACCCTTTCAGCTGTATGTACATGAACAGAATGGGATTGCAGCGGCAGTCCTGACCCAGAGATTAGGAAGTTGGAACCGTCCAGTAGCTTATTTGTCTAAACAATTGGACTCAGTAGCAAAAGGATGGCCTCCATGCCTAAGGGCAGTAGCAGCCACTGCGAGCCTTGTCAAAGAAGCTGATAAATTTACCTTTGGCCAGACGATGTATGTGAATGTACCTCATGCTGTTCTGACACTCATGGAATATAAGGGTAGTTATTGGCTAACGAACCCAAGGATGGCTAGATACCAAGGCCTATTGTGTGAAAATCCCAGGATTCATCTACGAGTAGTGAATATGCTCAATCCAGCGACTTTGCTGCCCCTACCAGAGGTAGATGATGAGGAATCACATGATTGTCTCCAAGTAATGGATGAAGTTTATTCCAGTAGACCTGATCTGAAAGATGAGCCATTGAAAAATCCAGATGTTGTATATTATACGGATGGTAGCAGTTACCTGCATGAAGGTGCCAGACGAGCAGGATATGCTGTGGTCACCAATGAGGAAGTTGTGGAAGCTGAGGCTTTGCCTGCTGGCACCTCAGCACAAAAGGCTGAACTTATAGGTTTAACTAGAGCTCTGCAATTGGCAGCCGGATGTAAGGCAAACATCTATACTGATTCAAAATATGCCTTCTTAACCCTGCATGCACATGGAGCTCTATGGAAAGAAAGAGGTCTAATCGGAGCCCACGGGAAGGCTTTGAAATATGGACCTGAAGTAGAAATCCTGTTAGAAGCAGTATGGGCTCCAGAACAGATTGCTGTAATGCACTGCAAAGGTCATGGACGAGGAAGGGATCCAATAACCAGAGGAAATCATGCTGCTGACAAAGCAGCCCGAGAGGCAGCCCAAAAGCCTGTGGGAGGATTTATAGCAGCCCTCATACCAGAGGTAGTTCCAGAAGATGTTAAACCTCACTATACCCCAGAAGAGAGGAAGTGGGCTGAACAGGAAGGAGCAGTTGTGAAGGACGGTTGGATGATCCTGCCGGACAATAGGATTTATGTACCTCATCATCTAGCAGGCACAATTGTAAGAAATTATCATGAATCTACTCACCTTGGCGGTACTGCAACTAGAGAGAGTCTCAGTCGGAAGTTGTATATTATTAATCTATCACAATTAGCAACTTGCATTTCACAGAAATGTGTTCTTTGTGCTAAAAACAATCCCAGGCAGGGACCGGTACAACCTCCTGGAATTCAGCATGTGGGATACGTCCCCATGGAAAGCCTAATTGTGGACTTCACAGAGCTGGTCCCTTCTAAGGGATTCAAGTATCTCCTTGTGTTTGTAGATACTCTTACCGGATGGGTTGAAGCTTTTCCCACCCGAACTGAAAAGGCACGAGAGGTAACTAAAAGACTCCTCACTGAATTGATCCCAAGGTTTGGATTACCTAGATGCATTGGAAGTGATAATGGGCCAGCGTTCATTGATCAAGTAGTACAAGATGTATGTCGAGTCCTACAAGTAAAATGGAGACTGCATACAGCATATAGGCCTCAGAGTTCAGGGAAAACTGAAAGAATGAATCGGACTCTGAAAACCCAATTGGCAAAATTAACCCAGGAAACGGGATTGGGATGGGTAGATGTGTTACCCATAACACTGTTTCGTGTTCGGTGTGCACCCACAAAAAGACTTAAGTTGTCACCTTTTGAGCTCCTGTATGGGAGACCGCCCTCCTTTGTTCAGGATATTCCAGCTGACCTTAAACAAATAGGAGACCATGTGACACAGGAACAAGTGCAATCTCTCTCCCGTGTTTTTGTTTCTCTTAACAGGTGGGCCCTCGAGCGCACGCCGTGCAGCATTGCCGAGCCGATTCATCAGTTCCAGGCTGGCGATAGCGTATGGGTGAAAGAGTGGAAACGCGATCCACTTGCACCTAAGTGGCGTGGACCTTACACCGTCTTGCTCTCTACTCCAACAGCGGTGAAGGTAGCTGAGGTGACCCCCTGGATTCATCACTCTCGTTTGAAGAAGTCCGAAGGCAGTTGGACGTGCAAAGGTGACCCCTCTAATCCTTTAAAACTAACTCTCTCCAAAAACCCCTGTATCTAGCCCTACCGGGAACGGGCTAGGTCACGGGCAACATTTGACGACCGGCCTGCTGCAGCCACAACCTGGAAGCTGGCTGACCTGCGCACGCCTGAAGCTTGAGGAGCGTCTGAACCAGCGACTGTGAACGGAAAGATTCTCTAATACAATTGATTGACTGCCCCCCTTGTGGAACAATTATCAGAGATATTACTCATTGGGGATCCTCGGGATATATGTTTTGGTCTTGGTGGTTCCCCATTTCTGTCACTGGGGGAATTATATTGGGGCTAATAATTATTTGCTATCACAATAAGGTAATCTTTTGTGGAAGGAATGCATATACTAGACATCAACATGATTTTATTATTAATCCTGATCCCTTGGGAAGGGGAAGGGTCCTTGAATCTGACCAAATTGGCTAAATATGGATTCAGCCATGACCACAATATGTGGGTAGGTTTAGCTGAAATGGTAGCTAATGTTGCAAATAGGACCAATTGCCTTGTTTGCTCTCTTGGGCCAGATGATTCAGAGGGAGGTATGCCCTTATTACCGATACCATTAGATGCTATTGGTATGGTAAGCGAAATGCCACACCAAACTGAAATACAGAATTTCCCCGGATGGAACTCAACTAAACCATTACGAGTTATACCTGTACAAGGGGAATTCTGTGTACATAAATCATCAGATGCAGCTGATTCTCCCATGATAGGCTCTTCTCATTGTCACTATACTTGGGATTATAAGAAGAATAGTCATACCTGGGCACACGGTACTACCTATCGAACTCGGAATACCTTGCCCTGTGCACCTCCTTTTATTCACGCATGGAAAGTGGTGTGGAACATAACTGTGACAGAAAAAGGCAATCTAACATACTGCACTGTAAACTCTCTACCCCTTTTGGTATTTCGCCTTCTGTATTCCCCGTACCAAAAACCTCAGACCCGATGGTTGTGGTGGATATGTGGAGAATGGGCGTACAAGAAACTCCCTTCCAAATGGAGTGGGACTTGTTTCTTGGGTTGGGTATTACCACCAATGTGGATTATGCCCACTAGTTCGGCCAGGCGAACACGAAGGAATGCTGATATTTCTCATATAGCAGGAGGAAGTACCCAAAGTTGGAGCGGTACTGATGATTGGCCGCCAGAGCGCATTATAGCCTATTATGATCCTGCCTCCTGGAATCCTGGTGAGCTCATACAAGGGGCACGGGATCCTATTTATAATCTAAACAGAATAATTCGATTGCAAGCAGTAGTGGAACTTGTAACCAATGCAACGGCCCAGAGTTTGAGACTTATTGCACAACAGTTGGATGAAAGTAGAGCCGCCATTTTGCAGCTGAAAATGGGAATGGATTATGTACTTGCCAGGCAGGGAGGCCTATGTGGAGTCTTGAACTTGACAGGGAATGCCTGTTGCTTTAACATTTCTGATAATGGTGAGGCAATCCGTGTGTTGGCCACAAAGATGGAGAATATAGCACATGTCCCAGTACAAACATGGGAAGGATGGGATATGGGATGGCTCACCAATTGGTTACCTAATGTCACAGGACTCAAAGGGATACTATTGTCTTGCTTGTTTTTCTTGACAGTAGTAGTATTGGTTTTATGTATGATGCCATGTATCATTTCATGTTTTAGAAGTACAATTAGCAAGATGGTTTCAAATGAAACTCTACCTCATATCATGGCCCTATATAGAGCTTTACCTCAGGAATATGATGAAGGTCAAGCTATCAAGGACACTTGGGATGAAGGTCCTTGAGCTTGAAAGGGGGGAATGAGGCACCTAACCATAAGCCTGCATTTTTATCAAAGCTTCTATATATTTCAATCAAGGCTTGTATTTAAAAATGAGCTTAAAAAAGGATTTTCAAATGTTTCATGCCAGGCAGAAGAAACCTTGGCCATTCTCCTAAGACAAGAGGGCCCCATTGATTTATAGTAGAAAAACAATTCTCAAAGTCATAAAAAGGGAGAATTACATATGCTGCCCCAAGGCTGAAAAAACACTGGGTAAGATAATACTAATGTGCCTCCCAGTAAAATGAGCCAGATCTTCTTTCTAAGGTTCAAAGGCCAGGAGCAAATGGAAAGAAAAACATTTAGCTAGAAGAAAGAGAGCATTTTTGGGGAAGTCTTTTTCTAAAGCCATTCTTTCTTAAACTGAAGAGGCTTCTTTTAAAAGCTGTTTTACTGAGTTTCTTCCTTTTTACTTTGAAAAGCTTTATTCTTTTAAGAGGCTACCTATGATAAATGTATGAAATATATTAGCTTAAATATATTGGCTTAAATGTAATTATGCAAAGGATTTAAGGAATGCTAGATTCTTATTTCATATGGTTGTAAGAGTTGTATTTATCCTGAAATTAAGTCAGCCACCAGCCCCCCCCCCCTGCCAGACAGAAGACGCCATCCAAGCAGTCTTGATATATAGTTGTCAGGCATTTGTTTAGAAACATTAAATGAAGGAAATCTTTCAATGTTGATGTGAAACTCAAGATCCTTGACATCTGTTGAACATAAAAAATGTAAGATTAAACATTTGTTTTAGAAGGCAATAGGGCAAGAAGGGCAAGAGGTGAGCTGGTAATTAAGATTCCATGTAAGATATATTATTACTTATATGTCATATATATAGCTCTTTGTCTCCCTTATAAGGGCAAGGAAATGGGTGTATCTTTTGTGGGTGTATCTTTTGTGATTGGTTCTAGCAAACAGCCAATAGGAATTTCAACCTGGCTGATTGGACAGAGGCAGCCACAGGAGGAGCAAAGGGGGCTGGATTAAGGGAATATAAGTGCTGGCCAGAATGGCAGGAGGCCAGGCCAGAGCTTGGTAACCATGTACCACTGTGCCTCTTATTTATTTGTCTGACAAATAAATTACTATTTTAATTTCTCTATTGCTGCGTTGAATATTTCATTCCAGCTAAGCGTTAACCACAAGCAGGGTGCTACAGTAGCTGAAGAACAGGAAAGATGTGCTTTAATTGAAAGGATAAATAAAATAATATGTCAGGGGAGTTTCTTGTAAGTGGACTTAGATCTCTAAAATGTGAAAAGGAATCATTCCTTTTTTGACCACACACAACTGGCCTCATTTCAAAGTATTGAGGTGTTTGAGGTTTCTTCCTAAGCCAGAGGGTGGCATGAAACTCAAGCAATTTCCAAGCTGCTATGATTATTTTATGTTTATTCTATTTGGGTCATTTGTGAACAACCTTATCACAGTTCTCTTTACACAATGCAACGGAAGACCTACAGCCCAACATGGGGAAATCTGTCTCAGCTACATTAAAGGTTTCCTCCTCCAATCCCAGCACTTTCCCCTTTCTGTCATTTTTTAAAAAAAATTAGAAGCGTTTTAAGAAACTCCTGATAATGGTTGTATTTCTATGGGCGAAGAACAGGAATGATATGCTTCAGATAAAATGATTATGTAAAATAATACAAACCAGGGGTTGTCCTCATTGGTGGAGTCAGTGATCCAAAATATGGGCAAAATTATCGATTTTACCACACACTCAAACCTGAAAGCCACTAGGCCTCGTTTCTAACTAAAGTGTACTGAGGTATTTGGTGCTTCCCCTCCTTCAATAAAATTGTCTGTTATCCACCTGTAGTCTAGCCCCTTGGAAGGCGCCAAAGACCACTGCAGCAAAAGCAACCTCTGGAGCTGCTTCCCAGTATATCTCAAATTTTGAGGGGCACCTTCATTGCTTACTCATAGAACCACAGTAGAATAGAATCATAGAGTTGTAGAGATGGAAGAGACCTGGAGGAATCCCACCTGAAGCATCCATGACACACGCAGTGGCGCAGCGTGGGGGGTGCAGGGGGGGCCGGCTGCACCGGGCGCAACATCTGGGGGTTAGGGTTAGGGGGCGCAAATCCACGGGTTAGGGGGCACAAATCCACAGGTTAGGGGGCGCAAATTACTTGCCTTGCCCCGGGTGCTGACAACCCACGCTACGCCACTGGACACACGGTCACCTTCGGAGGGAGTCTGTTCCACTGTTGAACAGCTCTGTGTGCTGTTTGCATCAAAGCTCCTGTCATGGAGCAGAGGTCTCCAATTTTTTGTTCTATGCTAGACAGGAAAAGGTTTGATATTAATGCAAAAGGATGGATGGATGGATGGATGGATGGATGGATGGATGGATAGATAGATAATATATACTAATCTTTGTGGATCATACAATGTTTCCTACCTCCCATTAATATGAATATCAGTTTCACTCTTTTTAAAGGATTCATTTATTGCAGGGAGGTAGTTAGGTTCCCATGGCACATGTTGTCTTTCCCGCTCACCATCCAAGAGATCAACCAGGATCTCAGCCTCTTACCCAACATCACCCTGGGCTACAACCTCTATGAGAACTATTTAGATGCAAGGATGACTTCGGATGCCATGCTAGAGCTGCTTGCAGGCAGTGGATGCAATATTCCCAATTATCACTGTGGAGAACAGAATCCCCTGCTGGCTGTTCTTGAAAGAGGCAATACTGTCATCTCAAGAGTGATTTCAGCCTTGTCAGGCATCTACAAAATCCCACAGGTAAGTAGTGGGAGAGCATGGAGGGAAAGAGAATTTCAACTGCATAAGATTCTACTTTCTCTTTGGAGGAGTCAAGTGGGGATATTTTTAAAAATGGGAAAATCCTGAGCTATGGATTCAACATCCCTTTTTGAAAACTGAGCCTTCACCAACTTGACACCTCCAGATGTTTCCAACTAAAACTCACATCAGCCTCAGCCAGCAGAGATTTAGATACCAGTCATTTCATATGATTAAATACCTGTTATGATGAAAGTAAAATAAATTGCTGATCTTTTGCTTTCCTTGCTAGATCAGTCATGGCTTCACTGCCCAGTTTCTTGAAGGTAAAACCCTGTTCCCTTTTGTTTACCGGATGAGTCCCAAAGAGGAAAGTCAGTACCAGGGGATTGTTGAATTGCTCCTGTATTTTGAATGGATGTGGATTGGCCTCTTCACTCCAGACAATGACAGTGGAGAAAGATTTGTGAGCGCTGTGAAACCTCTGATGCTCAGAAAAGGGATATGCATTGCTTTATCAAAAAGAGTACCAGAAAGTTATTTTGATGAATTTGAAACACGTGAGGAACCATTTTTCCTATGGAGACAAGTTGGGGTATTTGTTTCCTATATAACTAATGCACATGTTATCATAATACTCATGGTAATACACAATATTTATGAGAAGGAAATAGGGGCAAAAGTCTGGATCACAACAGCTTTGCTAGAAATCAGAACTGGCTTTTACATCCCTTCAAATTACTTCCAGCACCTCCATGGTTCTCTGTCCTTTGCAATTCAGACAGGAATAAGGAGCAGCAAAGGTGACAAATATAAATTGCAGACCAATCTTGGGGATTATTTTAATCAAGCATTTCAGTGTTCATATTCAAAGCATCTGTTGTCCGTGAAAGGCAGGATAAGATGCAGAGAGGAGGAGAACCTGCAGCCATTACCCCAAGAGGAGCGTGAGAGAGCCCTGTCCAAAGACAGCTATGGCAATTACATCCATGTTCAAGCTGTGGCTCAGGCCTTGCATGCTTCGCTTTCATCGAGATCCCAGAGGAGGCTGATGGTGGAGGAAGGAGAGCAATGGGGACCCCAAAGGCTACAGGCGTGGCAGGTATTTCCTTCCCCCTTTTTGCAACCTGCAGTCCACACAGATGCTGATCTTGACTGGGTATAGACCTGTAAAATATCATAGTTACTATTAGTAATAGTAGCTTAGCTTCCAACATGTCTCCAATGAAAATAGGGATGTCCCATCCCATAACGATCATTTTGCTATTTATACCCAGGGCTTTCTTCAGGGGGAACTCGCTGGAACTCAGTTCCAGCACCTCTCAACCGGGTGCCATTTTGACCTTTGGAGGGTCTGTAGTAATAATATTAGTATTATTTGTGTTTATATATCAACTTTCATCTGAAGATCACAGGGTGGTTTACAGAATAAAAATACAAAATGAGAATAGAAAAAGCAAATGAAAGAAAGAAAACAAGCAATCCAATAGCACATTAAAATGCCCAGAGATGGTTTTATCCACCCAAATATTGGTTACAGAATAACTTTCTCGCCTGGCACCTAAAGATTTGTCACAAAGGTGTCCAGGGAGCCTCGCTGGGAGAACATCCCCCAAGCGAGGAGCCACCACAGAAAAGTCCTGTTGTCGTGCTCCAGATATCTCTAATATATATATATATAAATATATATATATAGTTTTTCTTCATTTCTCTCCAAGCTCCTGTGTAGTTATTCTTTAAAATATTTATGTTCGTAGCTGTTATCCATACTCCTAAATATTAAACTTTCTTCTCAATCATCAGTTCCGTTACTTGTCTTTTTTATATTGCTCGGTCACATTTTCCACCAATACTTTCGTTCTACCTTTATTTAGTTTAAAACCTTCTCCAAACTTGAGCATCTTTTCAAGACCCTTGGTTTACTAGCCATGGGGTCTTCTACAGTTACCACATGGTCCACTGTGGTACCACTGTTCGACAGTGGAATTTGCTGCCAAGGAGTGTGGTGGAGTCTCCTTCTTTGGAGGTCTTTAAGCAGAGGCTTGACAACCAGATGTCAGGAGTGCTCTGATGGTGTTTCCTGCTTGGCAGGGGGTTGGACTCGATGGCCCTTGGGGTCTCTTCCAACTCTAGGATTCTATGATTCTATGATCTGCAAATGCCTTGAGTTTATATGCTTTGTAACCTAATGTTGGGACTCGGGTGGCGCCGTGGGTTAAACCACAGAGCCTAGGACTTGCCGATCAGAAGGTCGGTGGTTCGAATCCCCGTGACGGGGTGAGCTCCCATTGCTCGGTCCCTGCTCCTGCTAACCTAGCTGTTCGAAAGCACGTCAAAGTGCAAGTAGATAAATAGGTACCGCTCCGGCGGGAAGGTAAACGGCGTTTCCATGTGCTGCTCTGGTTCGCCAGAAGCGGCTTAGTCATGCTGGCCACATGACCCGGAAGCTGTACGCCGGTTCCCTCAGCCAATAAAGCGAAATGAGCACCGCAACCCCAGAGTTGGCCGCGACTGGACCTAATGGTCAGGGGTCCATTTACCTTTAACCTTTGCTATCCCTTTTATTTCTTCATCTGATCTTCTACTTCTGGCCAGGGTCTCTAAAACTAAAATAATAATGGTGACTGAGGATATCCCTGTCTTGTCCCTTTCATTATTTTGAATGTTTCTGTTATTATGTTGTTTACTATCATCATAGCCTGTTAGTCAGAATAAATTGAGTCAATTCCTCTAAGTACAGTGGTACCTCGGGTTACAGACGCTTCAGGTTACAGACTCTGGCAACCCAGAAATAGTACCTGGGGTTAAGAACTTTTCTCTTTTACATTATTTACTATCATCATAGCCTGTTAGTCAGAATAAATTGAGTCAATTCCTCTAAGTACAGTGGTACCTCAGGTTACAGAAACTTCAGGTTACAGATGTTACAGGTTACAGACTCTGGCAACCCAGAAATAGTACCTCGGGTTAAGAACTTTGCTTCAGGATGAGAACAGAAATCGTGCGGCGGCAGCGGAAGGCCCCATTAGCTAAAGTGGTACCTCAGGTTAAGAACAGTGTCAGGTTAAGAACGGACCTCCAGAACGAATTAAGTTCTTAACTTGAGGTACCACTGTAATGACTCTCTGAAATTCATCATCTCTATAGTCTTCTTCGTAGAAGTCCATTAAACATGGTCAAAGGCCTTCTCCGCATCTATAAAAATCAACACTGCTTGCTTATCATTTCTAACCTCCAGATATTATATCAATTATATTCCTTATATTATCCTTCATCTGGCGGCCTGGTAAAAAACCAGCCTGGTCCTGATGAATTAAATCCATTAATAGCACTTTCATGTTGTTTGCCAATAGGTCTGCAAATAGCTTATAGTCATTATTTAATAGAGAAATCAGCCTATAATTTTTGACTGATAATAGATCTGTATCTTTTTTCAGAATCAGCGTAATGTAAATATCTTAAATCTTTTAGTGGTTGTGCCAAATAATCTTTTAATTTCTTATAGTACTTTGCTGATAGCCCACCTGGCCCCGGTGTTTTCCCCATTTTGGCTTGATTAATTGCCTGTTGTAGCTTCCCAGTTTCTTAATGCTGGTGCTTTCCCCTGCCATTCCAGCTTCACCCTTTCTTGAGAGAAATCCGGTGTCTGAATACTTCCAGGGGCAGGCTGTGCTTGGATGAGAACTGGGAGGTGCCAGCGGACTTTGATATTATGAACTGGGCGATCTATCCCAATAAGTCTCGTGCCCTTGTGAAAATTGGAAATATAAGGACAGAGGCATCTGCTGGCATAAAGTTCACCATTAACCCAGAAGCCATTGAGTGGAACAAGAAATTCAACAAGGTAGGGGGAATAATTGGGGGAGGGGGGGCTAGGAGGTCCTGTTTGTGGTGTTCCTTCAACAACCACTGCAGAATGACCATGTCAGGCTGACTGTCCAGTAACAGCTGGAACCACCACTCCTTCTTTCTACAGCAGCTGAGATAGGAGGGGAATTTGGGATGCTCAAATAAAGGATACTGACCTGTCATACACGCAGAAGGATGAAAACTATTTTATTTTACAAATGATAATTACTGATTTATTGTATTTTTTTTAATTTGTGAGTAAGCTCACTGGTATTAAATTTGTCTTAATTTGTGGTTGATATGGTGAAATTTGGAAAATCAATTAAAGCAATTTGGCAAAAAAAACCCCCAAAACCCCAACTCTCCATTCAGTTGGGCATTGAACAGCAAAGCGCTTTCTCTCTCTCTCTCTCTCTCTCTCTCTCTCTCTCTGACACACACAAACACAAACATGAACCGTTGTGAGATTATTCGAATCCTGAAATTTGGGGAAATCAAATGTCAGACCCATTGGCATTTGCTTTGAAGTTTTATTAAGAAGGGAAACAGGTAAATGGAGAAAAGGTGGCTCAAACCTCAGCTGTACTGAACTAAATTTGAAGCACAAGATATTCTGGTCACCCCAATGGTCAGCGGGGGGTTGAAAGGACTCTGATGAGGGGTCAAGGGCTGCATTCCAGAGATCATGTTCTGCAGCTAAAGGGAACTGACCGCATTAAGGGAATGGGGAGATGGCAGGCTACTGAGGTTCTTGGCTGCTGGAAACGGCAACTGGGATCTCTCAGGATTCCCTGCCAGACAGACCCCTCCCCAACCTCTATGTGATCGATGTAGAGCTGTGATGATTTCCTGAATGATTCACTGGGGACCACAACTGCGAATCTTTGGGTAGATCAGGGTTTCCCAAATTTGGGTCCCCAGCTGTCTTTGGGCTACAGCTCCCATCATCCTGAGCTGGGAAGACCGGTTGTCAGGGATCACCACCATGCTATAGAGATCGCGTTGAGTGAATTACATACACACAAATACTCCTAACTGTTCCTCTTTGTTGCACCTTCTTGTCTTTCTGGTTAGGCTGTACCTCGTTCCAGGTGTACAGAAAGATGTCGACCTGGATATGCCAAGGTGGTCCTAGAAGGAAAGCCCATTTGCTGCTATGCTTGTGCTCGGTGTGCGGAAGGGACCTTCTCCGCTAGGGAAGGTGGGTGGCTCCAAGGGGGAAGGAATTCCTAGAGAGAGTAAACACAGGACAGAAATTCAGTCTCACACACTTTTTGTGAGAATTCTGCAGACATAGGGGAATGGAGATCCTTCCTCGACTTCCTTAGTATTAATCACCTTTATTACATCCTGGAAGTGAGTTGAAAGGAATGACCATAAGGAAGAAATCTCTGGGGTGCAAACTGTGAGAGGAATGCCCACAAAGCATTCCTTTTTTTATTTTTTATACCAAGGCTCACAAAAAGGAAATAATGTTGACACTTATCAAAAATAATGGATAGACTATGAAAAGGAGCAAAATAATTAACAGCAAAAGCACACTAAAATTATTACAATATAATCTATGAACCGTTTTGATCTCACTACTATGAGCATTGCATGTCTGCATTTTAAAGGTTCGGACAAAGAGGAATGACCGCTCCCCGCTTAAAACGGGGGGCGCCCTTTGCGTGGACGCGTGCAGCCCCTAGATCTGGAGCGGCTCCAACAGCATAGGCTTGGCTTTGCCTTCCCCCAGGTGGGATACCTGAAGGTCTCTGCCTACCTCAGTCAGTTGTCCAATCCCACCTGGGGGAAGCGTTGCCAAGGAGACCAGGCCAGGTAGGGGAGGGATTACCTGCCCACACAATAGAGGGAGGATCTTACCTGGGAATCCTCACTTGGCTCCAGAGCTTCTCCCACCCTACCCACCCTCAGTTAATGTCTTATTTTGCAGGTTAACTTTTCTTCACAGGTTTTGCAGGTTAATTTTTCTTCACAGGTATGCGGGCGCTGCTACGTTAAGGTCGCTGTTAAAGGGCCAGAAAGGAATTTCCCTGCATTGGCAGGTTTCGCCTTTCCCGTAGCAAAATGTCACAACTTTGGCGGTATCAGGCCTTGGGCGGAATCCTTTAGTCCATCTTCCTCTTTGCGGTGGCGATACCAGGGTTCCCCGTTAAAGGGGTTTTCTGAAGGGAGGCTTTGACCGTACACCGAAAGGTCATCATTGCTCTCCCCTGTGGCGGCGGCGTAACGGGGGCGGCTATCTCTGCTTGAACATATGTTCTCCAGAGCCGGCCCATCCACCCACAGACATACTGGATAACCCTGATGCTCCCTAGGTCCCCGGCTGAGGACTGGGGAGGGAGAACGCCCAATGCCTGAGCCAAGGTCTACCCACATTTGAAATTTAATAAAGTTGTGGCCAATTTAATCCCATAGCACGTTGTCGTGCGTCGTTATTCCACATGACGGGGGGGACCGCGCGGGATCTGGGGACTCCGCCTGTCCACGCAATAGGCAGGATCTAACCAATGCACTTAACAGTGGAGTGGTCACTGCCTCTCAGTTTATCCTAGATCACAATGCTAATAGAGCACAGATCATTAGGGATGTAAGTGATGCTACAGCCATTCTTTTTCTCTTCCCCAGATGCAGAACATTGCACCAAATGCTCAGAAGATCACCATTCAAACAAGGACAGAGATCAATGTGTCCCCAAGATTATCATCTTCCTGGCTTATGAAGAATATTTGGGAATGGTGTTAGCTTCCATTGCCCTCTTCTTGTCCTTAACAGCAGGCATTGTGTTGGGAATCTTCATAAAATACAAGGAAACTCCCATTGTCAAAGCCAACAACCGGGACCTCTCCTACATCCTGCTCGTCTCCCTCCTGCTTTCCTTTCTGTCCTCCTTCCTCTTCATCGGGCGCCCAAGGAAAGAGACCTGCCTTCTCCGACAAACGGCCTTCAGCATCATCTTCTCAGTTGCTGTTTCTTCTGTCTTGGCAAAGACCATCACGGTGGTGCTGGCCTTCCTGGCCACAAAGCCCGGGAACAGGCTGAGGAGATGGCTGGGCAAGAGTCTGGCCAACTCCATTGTCATCTCCTGTTCTGGGGGGCAAGTTCTCATCTACACCATCTGGCTGGGCTCTTCTCCCCCATTCCCAGAGCCCGACATGCGCTCCCAGGTGGAAGAGATCATCCTGCAATGCAACGAAGGGTCTGTGGCCATGTTCTACGTTGCCCTCGGCTACCTGGGCTTCTTGGCTGCCACCTGCTTCACGGTGGCTTTCTTAGCCAGGAAGCTGCCTGGCTCCTTCAACGAAGCCAAGCTGATCACCTTCAGCATGCTGGTCTTCTACAGTGTTTGGGTGTCTTTTGTGCCCACCTACCTGAGCACCAAGGGCAAGTACATGGTGGCCGTGCAGATCTTCTCTATGTTGGCCTCCAGTGCTGGGCTTCTGGGCTGCATCTTCTTTCCCAAGTGCTACATTATTGTGCTGAGGCCTGATCTGAACACAAAGGAGCACCTGACAACAAAATCTTAAGATTTCTGGTCTTTAGAGAAGTCTTTACCAGCCATTTTGCATACAGCATGAAGGCTGAAAATGAATTTAAAGTAGCAGCAACAGCCACAAAACCTTTGGGTTAATTTTCAGCATGTATCCCATGGGATACCTGATCAAATGTGTTGGTTTTTATGCCAGTATTTTATTTTCAGAATAAACAGGACTCCATTTTTGCACCTACACGGAGGGAGGGGGAGAGAGAGAACACAAAGGACAAGAGTAGGAGGTCAGATTTCTCCACCATGTTCTCTGAGACACGGAGGGGGGGGAAAGGGGAAACGAGGACAATCCGGGACGTTCCAGGATTAAATCAGAAACCAGGATGGCTTCTGTAAATCTGGGACTGTCCCTGGAAAATAGGGACACTTTGAAGGCATGTTATCCTGTCCTGGTAGTTAACGTGGTTTCTTAAAATTATGAGCCAAGGTTTGTAGGCAGTCACCATCTTAGATTCCCCCAAAATGCAATGCCTGACATGCCGTTGTATTTGATGTGATTTAAGATTGTAACTGCTGAAGGTTTGGTAATTAGCTGGAAACTTACTGAATTATTTGTCTTATTGAATTCAATGGGACTTACTCCCAAGGATAGATAGATAGATAGATAGATAGATGATAGATAGATGTGTAATTGCCTCATAAAACGTTTACCCTGACTATTCTCAAGTGCAACACATTTAAAACAAGTCAAAAACACAAGTAGAAAGCCACCAGTTGAGCCCTGAGTCCAAACACATCACAAAAGAATAAACAAATTACTTATTGCTTTGACTTGCTATGGATTGAAAGGTAAAACAGAAAAACAGGAGCAGAAATCTCTAGTCCCAAAGCATCCCTATAGTGCAATATTAAGGGTCAAGAGACTTTTGCCCTGATGCATAAGAACAAGGGAATTGAGCCGAGTTACAACTTGCCATACATTTCTTTGTTTTTAGCATGGCAAATTGAAAGACACCTCCAGGGAACAAACATTACTGTAATTGCTGTGGCTTTGAAAGCTGGAGAAGTAAATCATTATATTCCTGTAAACGTTGAGTGAATCTCAGCGGGAGGAGAAACATGTTTGCAATGCTCTCCGTTTGTCTGCTGAGCTCAGGGATTTAGATTTAGTTCAGGTTCTGGTCTAGAGCTTGTGAGAAGCTGAACTCCTAAATCCAAAATGGTGGCTAGACTCCAATGGAGGTCTACCCATAGCGCTGCCTGAGGACCAGGCATAGTTTCATAAGGCGGGTGGGGGACTCGGTAATAACTGCTGAGTCATAGAATCATAGGGATGGAAGGGACCCTGAGGATTGGATTGATTGGATTGATCTTTATTACGGCCATTGGCCCGTCACACGACAGTTTCATACCAACATAATATACTTAAACCTCCAAATTTAAAATCGCCAAAACTTACAAAAGACAAACAGGAGCCGAAGCAAAACAAAAACAAAGACCACCATCATACATTACAGTAAATTTGTAACCTAAACATCGCCCTCTGCTCATAAATTAATCGAAGATATCAATGGTGATATCACCTAATTACATCCTAAAACATAGATCATGGTTTAAAGGGATTATCCGAGCCACACAGGAGACCGTTTCTCTTCTTTAGGGATAGGACGCTGATCAAGAATCTGGCGACCATGAGTGATCTTAGGGGGTCATCATCAATTAGTAGATATCTCAGTTTGGCTTCATCCGTAACATCGGCAATTCCCTTAAGATATTGAGCAAGAAACTTGCTCCTGGCCGGTAAGTGAAAAGCACAGTCAAAAATTATGTGATGTAACGATTCCGGTGCCCCACAATTACAGTCACATAAGAGCGATATCTGTCCATTGGAGAATCTATTTCTCAGCACGTTCGATGGGAAGGTGTTGAATCTTGCCTTTACAAAGGCATATCTATGAGCTGAGGAAGTTAAGGAATTCAAATAGTTTGGGAGCCTTAAGAGGGGTAATAAACCAGGATTTAGAGGTGAGCAGGTACCATTGCCCAAGACCATTTAGGACCCTGAGGGTCATCTAGTCCAACCCCCTGCAATGTAGGAACCTCAGCATGTGGTCCCCCATCCAATTTGAAATCACACCAGACCCTGCTTAGCTTTGCAAACATGTGAGCAGTTTTATTGCTGCATCACCAGTGGCGGACTGGCCAGGGTGTCAACTTGCCCAATAGCCAGTCGGCCCCCTTAAACATTAAAAAATATTATCTATTTGCCCAGTCATCTAGTGAATTCAAACAATTGCTCTTATTATAGTTGACTGCATGGAATATAGTACGGTTTTGAACTACCTGTTAATGTGTAAAATGTTCATTCACTAGCAAACTATTTAAAAATATCCACCATTTATTTAATATTAATTTTAAAAAATAATTTATAACCACCTGTATTTAATATTATTATTATTATTATTATTATTAATTTATACCCCGCCCTCCACAGCCGAGACCGGGCTCAGTGCAGCTAACACCAAATATATAATACATTAAAAACACAAAATCAAATGATTAGTTTAAAATGCAATTCAAATCACATTTTAAATCAAAATAAAATTAAGTGGGAACCCACGAATCATAACCGTACGGGTAAGGAATTAAAAGTTCACCAGGCCCGGCCACCCATGCTGGTCCCATAAATAAGAGCCAAGGAGGTCACTTATATACAGGGTCCCATAGAAAGAAGGGGGTCAGATGTACAATATATGTACATTGTGAGTACTTTTAAAAAAGACATTCATTTCGCACAAATTTTAATTGTACCTTTTCCCACTTAGGTGTTTTTTGAAATTTTCTGTTTATTTCTTATAAAAATTAAATGGCAGCCTCGTAGTTGTGGGTGGGCCCCTTTTATCTCCTGACAACCAATATTTTTAGACCCAGCCTAACATTGTGCATCAATAGGAGGGCAGTCATAGAATCCTAGAATGGTAGAATTGAAAGGGACCTCAAGGGTCATCCAGCCCAACCCCGGTGTTATCGGCACACCGTTCTAGGCACTTGGGCTAATTCCTCTCTTGAAAAGGAATAGCTAGGAAGAAGGAAGAAACTTTGCAGCAGGCTTTGTTCCTACTGCATGGCTCAGTGCCGGCCCTCTCATGAGGCATGGCAAGGCGACTGCTTCGGGCGGCAGGATCCATAGGGGCAACAGAAGATCTCTATCCCCTGGTGCCTCGTTCCTGATGTAGATCTTTCCACACATATTTTGTGGTGTGCCTTGTAGCCTGAACCTTGTCCTGCCAGGGAATCGTTTGCCCGCGTCCCCAGTGCCGAAGAGAGAGAGCAAAAAGCACCAGGAAAGATTCTTCTTCGGAGAAAAGAGTTTATTGCAATCTGTGCACAGAGACAACCAGCAGGATACCTCCTGAAAGACTGGCTGTGTCGCAAGACACTTCAGCAGACTTTCTTATACTTTTCTGAGCACTCTCCCCCCTCCCATACCTTCTCCAGACTTTCCCAATCAGCTGGCAAATGTTCAACTTATTCCCTTATATGGCACATCTATATTGCTTGCTAAACACATTTATACTGCTTGCTAAACATTCCTATCTTTCTGCTGGCTAAGCACTTCCCCCTCCCCTTCTGCTTGTACGTGCCTTTTCTTATTTTTGCATTACTTAGCGCAAGGCAGGAAACACAAGGCTGGTTAATTTTGCAAGCAGCTGCAATTCTCTTGCAAGCTAACAAGGCAGGAAATGGACTCCTGACCTGCCAGACAAATTTAGCAAACAGTCACTGGCTGTGTGCTAACTGTCTGATCACAATTTGCAGAAGTAGGATTAGCACAGGATTAGCACAGGAATTTACTGCAGATAATATTTGAGAGAAACCCTTCTTAGGTACAAAGTACAAGGTACAGAGAATATTGAGGGAAAACAGAGAATATTGAGAGAAACCATTCCCATCTCCCTTCAGCCTCAGGCGCCGAAATGTCTTGGGCTGGAACAGGAGGGCAGAAAATGGCTGCTGGAAGGTGTTGCAAGGAATTGTGGGGAACTGCAAACTGGTCAGCAATTCAAATACATGAGCAAGACTGGACATCCCACTGGGGCAACTCAGGCAGACAAGCCATATAGAAATAATAAAATTATTATTAAAACTGTTATTATTAGCCAGAATAAGGAGGCGGATTTGGTGGGAGGCAGAAACCTACCGAGTCACTTATTTATTTAGTGGATGTGTAATGATGGAAGATCCACTAACCCGGGTAAATACGTATAGGGAAGCTTTTTAATTATGTTTTTATAAATGTTGGAAGCTGCCCAAAGTACCTAGGGCAACCCAGTCAGATGGGAGGGGTACAAATAAATAAAATAACAACAACAATCACCATCATTATTATTTTATTATTAAGGATTGCAGTCTGAAGATCCGTAGTTTGGAATTTGAGTTGAGCAGCGAATGGAGATGTGTATGTGGTTTCGGTTTGCAAATTAGGATAATTTGAGATTTGAACTTTGTTCGTTGTTATATTATTCTTGCAAACGTGCTGAGGTTTGCAGGGATGTGACGGAGGACAAAGTACCTGAAATTAAACTGGTCTCTCAGACCTTTTCCCACACCTTCATAAATTTAGATGATTGGGTTGGGGAAATTGTTAATTTTTTTTTTAAGGGGGGGACCAATTAGCTAAACCTCATAAGCTGTCCTAAGATTGCAACCAAAAGTGCATTGAAGGTTGCAGCCTTGCAATGCAATCCCTGTGCGTGACTACTCAGAAGTAAGACCCATTTGGGTCCAGCTGCAACATGCAGGATTGCAGTCTGTTAGTATTGCCAATGCTGGGGGCTGCTTTCCATTACTGAGCCCCAAACCTTCCTTGCTTTCGCCCTGTTTTCTTTTTCCTGCGGTCTCGGGTTTGCCTTTAAAAAACAAACAAAAAACGAGACTTTTGAAAATCATAATAAACCAATGTGGTTTGTGTAGCCGAATCCGCCATCTTTGTGGCGGGCGCTGCCCTTACACAAAGCTTCTCCCCCCCCAAAAAAAAAAGTTTATTAGTTTTCTCTTATAACACACAGACAAAAACACAAAAGAAAAACATTACATTTAACACAACATAAAAACTTACACAAAGCTTCTTAGGCCCTAAGACAAGCTGGTACAGCCGTTTCCAAGGCGACGGGTCGGCCATCATGGCAAAGGGCAGCGTGAAGGCGGTTGCCGCCATGTTTGCTTCGGGCGAGGTCCCGCGGCCATCTTGGATTCACCCATAGAGCTAAGAAAAGCCCATAGAGTGTGAGAGCAGGCGCCATCTCGGAACCGGTCACGCTTTCACGTAAGGAGCCAGCGGCCATCTTAGTAGTGGGCATACTTCTCCCTTTTGCTCCCGGGCACTTCCGTGTCGTGGCCGACGCCATCTTTGTATTGGGCAACATTAATTCGAAATGCTGCTGAAGAAGTGGAGAAAGGGGGGGCCGTTTCTTTCTTTCCCTTCCCCACACATCACTGGCCCTACGGTCTGCCGTGAGGAAGCGAAGAAAAGGCAAGGGAACAAAAAAAAATGGGGAATGGAGGGGAGGGGAAATGCTGGCTTTGCCCTCAACAAACATGGAAACCGCCCTCAACAAAAATGGCGGCGGCGGCGGCGAGACTATTCCCTCCCCCTTTTCCGCGCCCCATGGAGGGGTGGCTTTCGAAAAGGGGGGCGGGGGCGTGACGGACAAAGGCTGCGACGGCCGGAGGTGGAGGCGGCAGGTAAGGGGAGGGTTGGGTGGGGCAGGATGGCAGGGGATTGCGAGACCCCCCTTCCCCTTCTTATTATGGGGCAAGGGGCTGCCTTCATGGGGTGGAAAGAGAGAAAGGGGAAGGAGGAGAGAGAGAGGAAAAGAAATAGCTCCAGCCTTGCAATGCATTTTATTAGCTCTTCTTATTAATCCCCCACCATTGAATAAAATGTGCCCTTTAAAAATAAATAAATCGAGCCCTTTGGTTACTTCGTACCAGCTGTATCCTCTAATCACATTATTATACCTCATTAATATTATAATATTATACCTAGGTATTATTATATTATATTATATTATATTATATTATATTATATTATATTATATTATATTATATTATACCCAGGTATAATATATACCTAGGTATTATTATTATACCTAGGTATTATCATTAATATTATACCTAGGTATTATGCTCATAGCTAGAACTAACTTAGTTGGTCTTTAAGGTGCTACTGGAAGGAATTTTTTGTTTTGACTATGGCAGACAAACACGGCTGCCTATCTGTAACTCACATTATTATTATTATTATTATTGTTGTTGTTGTTGTTGTTATTGTTATTATTATTGTTATTAATTGTGAAAGTGCTCTTGTGTGCTTGGCTTTTGCTTTCTTCGTTTCAGCATACTTTTGCATACAGCTCTTAAATTTTGATTTTTTTGTTACTGAATTATCAGATTTTGCAAATTCTTTTAGGCAACACTCAGAACAAATCTCTCCTCTCCGTTGACTTCCCAGCCACCCCTTCCATGGTGTTCTTTCCTTACTGGATAAAGCTGCTGTGTTACTTATATTTTACCCTTTATATACATTAATTCAAACTTATTAAACTACTATTTCTCATCTGTTGCTATGCTTCAAGTCATGCACACGTTTTAACATGACCACAATATATATTTTTAAATAACCCACAAAATATTTCCCTTCTTAAAGCATATTTTCCTCATTTTTTTCTTTAATTCTAGCAGTCTACCTACCTCACCTTAGTTTTGTTTTTAATCCCCTAATTGTGATTTAGAGAATTTTTTTAGTTTTATTTTTAATCGCCTGGGGGTCACTTTCCATTGTCTAGTCTTTGGAAATAAGTTGCTTTACCATGTTTGCATGCAGGTCCTCCAGGATAATAGTTTGCACGCCCCTGAACTATGTATATAGCAGTGTTGCAAGATTTTTTAGCATTATTACACACAAACTGTAGCTGCGTACAGACACGCCATAAAATTGTTTGGGTTTAATTATTTACTTGTCTTTTATCTTGCATTTTATACTGTGAACTGCGCTGAGATCTTTCGATGAAGTGCGCTATATATTTTATATATAATAACAATAATAATAAAAATAAAAAATATTTATAAAATACAGGTTAAAATGCAAGGAATCCTTGGAGCAAAGTCGTGTGCTTTAGATCAGAGGTCCCAAAATTGTGGTCTGGAGATCACTGGTGGCCCATGGCGTGTCTGTAAAAAATAAAATTTAAAGCCACACAGCAAATCACCTTCCTCGAAGGTTTTTAAGCAGAGGTTAGATGGCCAGCTGTCATGGAGGCATGAGCTGAGATTCCTGCATTACAGGGGGGGTTGGACTGGATGACCCTTGGGGCCCCAGCCCTCTGATTTGCTGGTTACAGTGGCTGCCACAAGCAGAGAAAACCGTTAAGTGGTTCCACTTCCCAAAGACCTTTTCAAATGATTCGGGGAGGGGAGGCGGGGTGTGTGGGATCCAGTGCCTCAAATATGGGGTGTGTATGCAGCCTGTAACTATAGTTACACCTTCCTCAGAGGTTTTTAAGCAGAGGTTAGATGGCCACCTGTCATGGAGGCATGAGCTGAGATTTCTGCATTGCAGAATCCCCGCAATGACGGGGTGAGTTCCCGTTGCTCGGTCCCTGCTCCTGCCAACCTAGCAGTTCGAAAGCACGTCAAAGTGCAAGTAGATAAATAGGTACCGCTCTGGCGGGAAGGTAAACTCCGTTTCCGTGCTCTGCTCTGGTTTGCCAGAAGCGGCTTATTCCTGCTGGCCACATGACCCGGAAGCTGTACGCCGGCTCCCTCGGCCAATAAAGCGAGATGAGCGCCGCAACCCCAGAGTCGGCCACGACTGGACCTAATGGTCAGGGGTCCATTTACCTTACCTAACATCTCCGTGGCTTTTGCTTTTACGGCGCAGGTCGCTCCGAGTGCAAAATTGCAAATAAAACAAAAATCACATTTGTGAACCCCTCTCTTTTGCCCCCGGCCAGGCCAGAGGACCCTGAGGGATGCCCAAAAAGTTCCAAGGGGAGAACACCAAGTCGGCAGCCGCCCGGGCGAGAAAGGCGGAGGCCAAGGCCGCAGCTGATGCCAAGAAGCAAAAAGAGCTGGAGGATGCCTTCTGGAAAGACGAGGACAAACACGTCATGAGGAAGGAGCAGAGGAAGGTGAGCGGGGAGGGGCTGGCCGGAAGGTGGCGGGACGGGGGTCCCCCCAAAAATTCTCTGCCAGGTTGCAACGGGAAGAGGAGCAGAGTGAGCTGCCTTAGAAACTCAAACGTATATGCACCTTAAACCGAGCTTGCGGTGGCCACAGCAGAATGTCTAGGCGCCTTTTTGATTTGTTGATTAATTTTATTTATTAAATTAGCTGTAAAAATTAAGTCAGGAAATAAATACGGGCAAAGCCAAACGCCGCTGAGAGAAGGCTCTGAAATATAAGCTTGAATTCGTTTCGTTCCAAATGGTTTGATTTGATGTTTTCAAGTGTTGCCAACTGCTTCAGGGTTATTGTTTTTCTTTAAAATACAAAGCGGCATAGGAATGAAAATGTTCGTTATTGTTTTGTTATTATTTGTTAAAATTGTATGCCGCCCTATACCTGCGGCTGCAGCAGAAAACCGCAAAATGAAAACACAAAATACATCATAAAAACAAACCCAAGAACCCACAACAAGTTCTTCTTTTTTTACATTGAACCTTATAATGATTATGGTTCTTATTCGCTTCATTTCTATACTGCAATAATGATGATGATGATGATGATAACAACAACAACAACAACAACAACAACAACAACAACAATTTATTATTTATACACCACCCATCTGGCTGGGCTTCCCCAGCCACTCTGGGTGGCTTCCAACAAAAATTAAAATACAGTAATGCATCAAACATTAAAAGCTTCCCTGAACAGGGCTGCCTTCAGACGTCTTCTAAAAGTCTGGTAGTTGTTGGTCTCTTTGACATCTGATGGGAGGGCGTTCCACAGGGCGGGCGCCACCACCGAGAAGGCCCTCTGCCTGGTTCCCTGTAACCTCACTTCTCGCAGGGAGGGAACCGCCAGAAGGCCCTTGGAGCTGGACCTCAGTGTCCAGGCAGAACGATGGGGGTGGAGATGCTCCTTCAGATATACTGGGCCTTTGAGGCCGTTTAGGGCTTTAAAGGTCAGCACCAACACTTTGAAATATGCTCGGAAATGTACTGGGAGCCAATGTAGGTCTTTCAATATATGGTCCTGGCGACCACTCCCAGTCACCAGTCTAGCTTCCACATTCTGGATTAGTGTAGATTCCAGGTCACCTTCAAAGGTAGCCGCACATAGAGCTCATTGCAGTAGTCCAAGCGGGAGATAACCAGAGCATGCACCACTTTAAAGGTGGGGGGGGAGACCTCAAAACAGTTGACAACACATTCAAACAACAAATCAGAATAAAACAAATCCGGGCTTCAAGAATCTTTAAGATCCTTCTTTAATTGGCATTTTGCCTTCCCCTTATTTATTTACCGACTAGATTTTTAGAGTTGCCCCATGGCAGAAGTGGGGTGGTGAGAGTGCTGGAGTAGGACCCGGAAGATCAGAGTTCGAATCTCCACTCCATCATTGGCAAACTTGGAGTCGGTGGGCATCCTCTGGCATTCTTAAGCAGACCAGACACTCTCTGAATTGCCCAACCTGAGACAAATAATGTGGTTTTGTGACTCTTCTGACCGGGCTGACGTCCTCCTTCTGAGCACTTCAGGGCTTAATCACCTCCCAGGAATCTGGAAGGGCAGGATCCGACCTGGGGTGTGTCACCCTTTCTTCACCTGAAGCCTGTGACTGCTGCCTCCTGTGTTGTTTTTGCCGGGCTAGCAGCACTGAAGTGGCCTTCCTGGGGCGACAAAGCCTGGACCGTGGGTGGGTGGGTGTGTCCTGGGCTGCACAGACATTAAGACCCCCCTCTCAGCCTCACTGATGGGGTCCAAAGGAAAGCAGAGCAAGATGTTTGGCACCAGCTTGGCTGCAGGATTTGCCAGAAGGAGGCGGTCAAGGCGCCATCCAACCACCTTAGGGTCTCCACTGTGGATTTGTGTAGGGTTTTCTCCTGGGCCTTTTCTTTTCCCAAATACATCCCACAAGGCAGCAGAGATTTGGGGTCACAGTTTTCCTTCTCCTAGATAGGAGACAAGCTCCACCGGCCCTTCACTTCCCTCTACAGCACGGGCAGAAACCGCCTTCTTGACCTTGTGGCCCACTCTTGGTCTTGTCCATTCCGTCCACCAGAGCCTGTCTTCACATGCAGGGGAAGCCCCTAACTCGCCGAGGGTCTGAGACCCATCAGCTCCCCTCACCTGGTTCAGCTGGCCAGTCAGAGCCATTCTGGGATTGTGGCTGCTGTCGCCTCCTGGCAGCTTCCAGGAGCCACAGGTGAATGCTGAGTGCAGGTGGGCAAACGACCCCAGGAGGAGCACAACATGTCCCCCACCAGAAGTACTGTCCCTCCTTTAATGCCCTAGCCAAGACCTGTAACTCACAGGTAGAGTGCCTCCTTTGGGTGTGTGAAAGGTCTCAGCCAATAAAGCAAGATGAGTGCCGCAACCCCAGACTGGACCTAATGGTCAGGGGTCCCTTTACCTTTACCTTTAACAGAAGTATGGAGTTGGGGACACAGTTGGGTACCTGCAGCAGAGATCGTAGAAATTTTGCCTGAAAGCCATCTAGCTTAGGCAGGTCCCCATTATAAATTATTATAACCATGAGGACTAGATAGAATCTTGTTTTATCTTTTGGGGATGGGACGCAGCTCGGGGGGCAGAGAACCTGCAGGAGCCCCCAGGTTCATTCTGCAGTGGCATCTCCTGGAAGGGCTGGGGAAGACTCCCCCGAGTCAGAAACCCCCCAACCCCCCCCCCCAGCACCTGCTGGTGCCAACCAGTGCTAGCCAATAGGTGAGCCAGGTGACCCAATAGTCTGTTACTTGGGTAGACACTGGAGTCTTCTAGAGCAGGCACACAACACCTTTCACGCTCTATTCGGCGAAGGGGCACTTCTCCCTTCTGCCCAGGAGGCGGCAGCAATGGATAAATCTCTCTAGCTGGTTTGAGAGATCACAGAACAGGTTTGTCCCTCTCTTCTGTCTCTTTGGATGAATCCTATAGTGTCTCGTTTCCCTTTTGTGGGGTGGCGAGGGGAGAAAGGGGCGGCAAGGATGCTTGCTTTACATGTAAAAGGTCCCAAGGGGGAGGACCAGAGAGCTTAATTAAAGGAACCTCCGTAATTTGGGAGCCTTGAAACTGCGCCAGACCAGTTGCTCCGTCTCGGCGAGGTTCCGGTTTCAGCCCTGCATCTCCGTGACATCGACCTGTCCCCTGGGGCGGGACGCATCCTTTGGATCCGACCACCTGGGTTAATTTGATCGTGCTTCCATGGTGACACGAACCCGCTGGATGCAGAGTGTTCTCTGTCTGTTTCCATCCTCTCTCTCCCTCCCTGCCCCCAACACTTTCATCTTCTGTGTGGCAGGAGGTTGGACTAGATGGCTTTGGGGGTCCCTTTGAGCTCTATAATTCCGTGATCTCGCGCTCTCTGCTTCCTAGCCACTGTGATCCACGCGACAGTCACCTCCAGACTGGATTATTGTAACTCGCTCTACGTGGGGCTGCCCTTGAGACTGACCCAGAAACTCCAGCGGGTGCAGAATGCCGCAGCGAGACTCCTTACGGGGTCCTCACCGTGGGATCACATTCACCCGGTGCTATACCAGCTGCACTGGCTCCCGGTGGAGTACAGGATCAGGTTTAAGGTGCTGGTTTTAACCTTTAAAGCCCTATAGTGCCAAGGACCCTTGTACCTACGGGACCGCCTCTCCTGGTATGTCCCACAGAGGAACTTACGGTCTTCAAACAAAAACATCCTGAAGGTCCCAGGCCACAGGGAGGTTAGGCTGGCCTCAACCAGAGCCAGGGCCTTTTCAGTACTGGCCCCGACTTGGTGGAACGCTCTGTCACAAGAGACTAGGGCCCTGTAGGACTTGACATCTTTCTGCAGGGCCTGCAAGACGGAGCTGTTCTGCCAGGCCTTTGGTCACGGCGCAGCCTGACTCTCCCCTTTCATAAGAACTTGCATGAAAGTGGCCTCCCAATTTTTTCTCACAGGCCCATATAAGTTCAGCACAAACAGTTGGGCCTGGTGAGCATTGAAGGTCCCCAACGCTAATCTGCGGGTTGCCATCTGATTGGATTTTATTCTGATCCTGATCTGATTTGAGGATGTATTTTAATTGATTGTCTGATTTTTTGTTAACGTGTTATACATTTGATGTTAGCCACTCTGAGCCCGGCTTTGGCTGTGGAGGGCGGGATATATAAAAAAATATTATTATTATTATTATTTATTATGCAAGAGCACCTTCCCCTTTCTGGTGAGGATTCGGCCAGAACAGCCAATTTCTCCTCCGCCATTAAGTTTGAGCACGATGCCGTTTTGAGACATTCTCAAATCTTTAATGGGATGCGAACCTATAAGGCCAGCTGCCTCACCTTGAGCCAGATCCATTGGCATCTGTCTAGCCCAGTATTGCCCACACTGACTGCCAGCAGCTCTCCGGGGTTTCAGGCAGACCATAGATCTAATACAGAAAGAAAGTCATAATAAAAACATAACTTCAAAAACCCCCACAACTTGCTGTATATCAAGTTATGCATTATCCCATCATCCATTAGAGTATAATTGTAAGCGCTAACATTAAATACGTATTAATAAATAACGCTTAAGCAAATTGCACCTAACAGTTACAATAAAGAATTGCTAAACTATAATCAATAAAAAATAATGGCAAATCACCCTGCATAAAATGAAATATACAAAACTACAAATACCATAAAATGAAACATACAAAACTACAAATACCATGTAAAGCGATCAAATTGTTTGTATTATAAGATAGATAGATAGATAGATAGATATGATTTTGTTTGTATATCTGAAGGAGCGTCTCCACCCCCATCGTTCTACCCAGACACTGAGGTCCAGCGCAGAGGGCCTTCTGGCGGTTCCCTCACTGCAAGAAACCAAGTTACAGGGAACCAGGCAGAGGGCCTTCTCGGTGGTGGCGCCCGTCCTGTGGAACACCCTCCCACCAGATGTCAGAGAGAACTACCATCTGAAGGCAGCCCTGTTTAGGGAAGCTTTTAATGTTTGATGCATTACCGTATTTTAATATTCTGTTGGAAGCTGCCCAGAGTGGCTGGGGAAGCCCAGCCAGATGGGTGGGGTATAAATAATAAATTATTGTTGTTATTATTATATTATTACTATGTGATTTTATATTGTGAACCTCCCTGAGACCTGCTGGTGTAGAGCAGTATAATAATAATAATAATAATAATAATAATAATAATAATAATATAAAAAACAAGGGCACACAGCTATTGTTTTTGGTTTTTTTAAAAAAAATATCCCTGAACTCCTTTCCTCTCTTCCTTGCTCCTCCTGCAGTTCTGAAAGTCATGGTCTTCACTTCCTCCTGTGGCGGTGAGTTCCACAGTTCTACTCTCCGCCACAGAGGGGAAGACCTTTCTTTCATCTGCTCTGAATCTTCAAATGTTAAATGATCTGATGGCTAATCTGGGCGAAATGCATGGGGAGGGGCGCTTTGAGACACGGCTTTTCCAATTCGAAAGAGTCTCTGGTCTTATTGACTCCTGGTCTTAATGCATCTCATGGGCTTTTGGATTTGTTGATTGCTATTGACCAGATCCAAAGCGCAAATTGCTTTCTGTACCACCTTGGCCAGTTGGGAGGTGTTAACGGGCATGTTGGGCTTTCCGCGCCATTGATCTTGGGCTTAGCTGCGCTTCTTGACGAATCGTTGAATGGATTGCTGTCTTTGATTATTTCGGAAGGCTTGTATTACAGGCCAGCTTTCCCCAAACTTCAGGTGTTTGGGGCTTACAGATACCATCCTCCCTGGTATCATGCAGCCAGGCTATCTGGGAGTTATGGGAATTGTAGTCCATGCACCGGGGGAGGGCCATAGCTCAGTGGTAGTGCTCAAATTCCCCAGGCACGTTTTGCGACTGGCGCGGGTCCAGTTACAGCCACGTGGAGATCTCTGGGCACCAGGTTGGCGACTGGCATCACCTGGCTGGCCCCTCCCGGTCAGCATTTATCTCCCACCTTTTTCTCCAAGGAGTACATGGTTCACCCCCCTCCTCACTTAATCCCTACAACGACCCTGTGAGGTGGGCCAAGAGGCTGGGACTGACTCCAGGGTGGCCCAGTGAGCTTCAGGGCTGAGTGGGGGTTTGAACCCTGATCTCCCAGGTCTGACACTCTAACCCTTACACCACCCTGCCTTCCTAGAGCTCTAGGGGGAAGCTCTATAAATTAAGTAGGTAAATAAATACAGGGAAAGCAAAATGTCACCTGCCGAAGGATCTGAAATACTTTCCTGAATTTGTTTTATTCTGGATTGTTACAGCCAGTGTGGTGTAGTGGTTAAGAGTGATGGACTCGTAATCTGGTGAACCGGGTTCGATTCTGCAACATGCAGCTGCTGGGTGACCTTGGGCTAGTTACACTTCTCTGAAGTCTCTGAGCCCCACTCACCTCACAGAGTGTTTGTTGTGGGGGAGGAAGGGAAAGGAGATTGTTAGCCGCTTTGAGACTCCTTCGGGTAGTGATAAAGCGGAATATCAAGTCCAAACTCCTCTTCTTCCTCTTTTATTGGAAGTTTTAATGTGTTGAAAACCTGCTTTTGAGGTCCCCCCCCCCTGTTTCAAATAGAAAGCAGTACAGTGGTACCTTGTTTTTTTTTTAAAAAAAAATAATATTTATTACTTTCCCAACAATTTAAACACTACAAAAGAAAAAAAAAGTTAAACAAAACAATACAGTACAATACAAAAACAAAAACACTACATAACACTAACACTAAGACATTAAACTAACAAAACAAAACAAAAACAATTTAAGACACATCAAACAATTTCAATATCTTATCTTTCATTCACTTGTTTCAACGACCCCCTCACACCTCCCTTTTTGTATTCCACTTCAGTTGTTTCAGCAATTCCTTTCCATCTTCCTCTGTTTTCTGTCCTATAATTATCTTAACATATTCTAATCTTATTTTTCCCTTTAATACACTAATAATCTATTTGTACCTAGTTCCTTATAACATTTCTACTAAAGCCATATAACTTCATTCCAACATTTTTCTAACATTCATTAATTTTACAGTATTTCTGTAAATAGTCTTTAAACTTTTTCCAGTCTTCTTCCACCGACTCTTCTCCCTGGTCTCGGATTCTGCCAGTCATTTCTGCCAGTTCCATATAGTCCATCACCTTCATCTGCCATTCTTCCCAGGTGGGTAAATCTTGTGTCTTCCAATACTTCGTGATGAGCATTCTTGCTGCTGTTGTTGCATACCAGTGGTACCTTGGGTTACATACGCTTCAGGTTACAGGCTCCACTAACTCAGAGATAGTGTTTCAGGTTAAGAACTTTGCTTCAGGATGAGAACAGAAATTGTGCCCTGGCGGTGCGGCGACAGCAGGAGGCCCCATTAGCTAAAGCGGTGCTTCAGGTTAAGAACAGTTTCAGGTTAAGAACGGACCTCCGGAACGAATTAAGTACTTAACCCAAGGTACCACTGTATAGAAATGAAATGAATAATAATAAAATAAAATCCATTGCCAAAAGGCTCCTAGATATTCCATTGTGGCGACGATGGTAACCTAGGCTTAAGGTTAAGCGATATATTGGAGTTTCTAACACTGGACTTTGCATTCTGGTTGTCCCAAACTCAGTCCCCAAAGGCATCACCAGATTGGGGGTGTGAGAGACCCCTGAGTCAGAAACCCCAGAGAGCCATTGTTGCCAACCAGTGTAGACAATGTTGAGCTCTAGTTTCTGACTCCGTATGAGGCAGAACACGGTGCTCCTATTCAACTCCATCCTTCATTCAGAATCATGAAGAAGAAGAGGAGTTTGGATTTGATATTCCGCTTTATCACTACCCGAAGGAGTCTCAAAGCGGCTAACAATCTCCTTTTCCCTTCCTCCCCCACAACAAACACTCTGTGAGGTGAGTGGGGCTGAGAGACTTCAGAGAAGTGTGACTGGCCCAAGGTCACCCAGGAGCTGCAAGTGGAGGAGCGGGGAAGTGAACCCGGTTCACCAGATTACGAGTCCACCGCTCTTAACCACTACACCACACTGGCTCTAGACTGAGGACTAGACTCTTTTCTCTCTCTCTCCCTCCCGCCCTCCGGTCGCTTTAGGAAGAACGCGAGAAACGGCGCCTGGAGCAGGTGGAGCGCAAGAAGGAGCTGCAGCGCCTCCTGGAAGAAGAGGATGCCAAGCTGAAGGGGAAGACGCCCAAGCCGCTGCCCCCGGGCAAAGTCACTCGGGCGCAGATCGATGAGGTGCTCCGGAAAGAGCAGCAGAAGGAGAACGGGGAACCCGGTGAGTGGGAGACGATGGGCTAGTGCAGGCATAGGCAAACTCCGGACCTCTGGATGTTTGGGACTACAATTCCCACCATCCCTGACCACTGGTCCTGGTAGCTAGGGGTGATGGGAATTGTAGTCCCAAACATCTGGAGGGCCGGAGTTTGCCTCTGCCTGGGCTAGCGGGTGCTGGGAGTCCAGGTGAAAAAAGGTAAAGGACCCCTGGATGGTTAAGTACAATCAAAGGCGACTATGGGGTTGTGACGCTCATCGCGCTTTCAGGCCGAGGGAGCCGGAGACATACAGCTTTCCGGCTTATGTGGCCAGCAGGATTAAACCGCTTCTGGCACAATGGAACACTGTGACGGAAACCAGAGCGCATGGAAACGCTGTTTACCTTCCCGCCACAGTGGTACCTATTTATCTATTTGCACTGGTGTGCTTTCGAACTGCTAGGTTGGCAGGAGCAACGGGAGTTCACCCTGTCACCGGGATTCAAACTGACAACCTTCTGATGAGCAAGCCCAAGAGGCTCAGTGGTTTAGACCACAGCCACATCCAGAGCAGAGGGTGACTGACAGAATTCAGGGCGTTAAAATGATGGCGTTAGAATGGACTCTGAGGATGGTCCAGTCCAGTCCCCTGCAATGTATTGCTGCATTTTTCAAAAAAAGCTTGGCCTCCAGCTAACCTGTGCTTCCATTTGCCCCCTTCTCTGCCAGGAGAGAAGCTGAAGAGTCACCTTGAGATGCCCTTGGAAGAGAACATCAACCGCAGAGTCCTGGAGGAAGGTGCTGTAGAGGCACGGACCATCGAGGATGCCATTGCGGTGCTCAGGTAATCCATGTGAGAGCTAAGAGCCTGGGAGGAGTCCTGCAGCAGCTGGATGAGGACAAAGCGGGGCCCGTCTAGTCCAGCATCCTGCCCTCACAGGGGCCTGTCGGATGCTCCAAAGCAGGGGTGCCCAAACTTTTTTCAAAGAGGGCCAGATTTCATAAAGTGAACATGCGTGACGGCCGACCAAAGGGAAGCCCACTGTCACGAATGGGTTGGACGCAGAGGAATGGTGAGAGGAAGCAGCTGGGAACCCCCCAAGGGAAGAACGCTCAGAGACCAGAGAGGGGAGATGGGGCGACAATGAGTGGTCAGGGGGAGAAGGACGAGACTGGGAGGAGGAGAAGGAGGTTGCAGAAGCTGAAGAGGCAACATGGCTTAGTGAGCAGGGAGAGTCTGTGGCAGAGAGAACTCCAAAATCGGAGGCAGGAGCTGAAGCAGGAGAAGAGGCAGGCCAAGAGGCAGAGATGAGTCCAGGTGGTGAAGAGTCACGGATGTCTCCCCCTCCTGTTGCAACCAGCTCCCCTCCCTGCTAGTCTCCCAGAACCAGGAGAGGCATGAAAAGGGCGGAGGAGAGGTTGGTTTTGCGCAGGCGCACTCTCCCATTGCTTGGGGGAAACCCTGAAGGGGAGGAGACCTAGGCAGCTGTCATGGACTGACTGGATGCAGAACAGTGGTGGGAGAACCCCCAAGGGAAGTCTGGAATCAGAGGTGGAAATTGAAGCAGGAGAGGAGAGAAGGGAGGCAGGAGGCAGAGATGAGTCTGGCTGGGGAAGAGTCGCTAAATTTATTCCGAGAAAGAGAAGGATGAGAGGTGATACGACAGCCATCTTCTAATAAAATCATAGAATGCTAGAGTTGGAAGAGACCCCAAGGGCCATCGAGTCCAACCCCCTGCCAAGCAGGAAACACCATCAGAGCACTCCTGACATATGGTTGTCAAGCCTCTGCTTAAAGACCTCCAAAGAAGGAGACTCCACCACACTCCTTGGCAGCAAATTCCACTGTCAAACAGCTCTTACTGTCAGGAAGTTCTTCCTAATGTTTAGGTGGAATCTTCTTTCTTGTAGTTTGGATCCATTGCTCCGTGTCCGCTTCTCTGGAGCAGCAGAAAACAACCTTTCTCCCTCCTCTATGTGACATCCTTTTATATATTTGAACATGGCTATCATATCACCCCTTAACCTCCTCTTCTCCAGGCTAAACATGCCCAGCTCCCTTAGCCGTTCCTCATAAGGCATCGTTTCCAGGCCTTTGACCATTTTGGTTGCCCTCCTCTGGACACGTTCCAGTTTGTCAGTGTCCTTCTTGAACTGTGGTGCCCAGAACTGGACACAGTACTCCAGGTGAGGTCTGACCAGAGCAGAATACAGTGGCACTATTACTTCCCTTGATCTAGATGCTATACTCCTATTGATGCAGCCCAGAATTGCATTGGCTTTTTTAGCTGCCGCGTCACACTGTTGGCTCATGTCAAGTTTGTGGTCAACCAAGACTCCTAGATCCTTTTCACATGTACTGCTCTCAAGCCAGGTGTCATATCGAAAGGGCTGCCGCATGGAAGATTGAGCAAGTTCGTTACCTGCTGATCTGGAGAGTAGGGTCTGAAGTGATGCATTCAAATGACAAAAAAAGAAGTTTCTGGCAAAACATTGAGACTGTGGAATGGACTCCCTTGGACAGTTGTGTCTTCCCCTTCCTTGAAGGTTTTTAAGCAGAGGTTGGGTGGGCATCCGTCACAGGTGCTTTAGCTCAGGCACCCCCAACCTGCGGCCCTCCAGATGTTTTGGCCTACAACTCCCATGATCCCTAGCTAACAGGACCAGTGGTCAGGGATGATGGGAATTGTAGTCCAAAACACCTGGAAGGCCGAAGGTTGGGAATGCCTGCTTTAGCTGATATTCCTGCATTGCCAGGGATTGGACTGGATGACCCTTGGAATCCCTTCCCATGCTACTGTTCTATGAATGCAGAAATCACAGCCAAAGAATCCCTGACCACCCAAGCTCTGCTTAAATCTCTTCCCTTCAATGAAGGAGAGTCCACAACCGCCCAAGGGAGTCCATTCCACAGTCAAACAGCTCTTAATGTCAGAAAGTTCTTCTTGATTTTTAGTCGGAATCTCCTTTCCTGTATTAAAGTCATAGAATCATAGAACCGTTAAGGTCATTTCAAATCCCGGTTCTGTTTTCTGCGGCATTAGCTCCCCCTCCCAGTTTGGTGCCATCTGCAAACTGGATGAGCATCCCCTCAATTCTTTCATCCAGGTTGTTTATAAAGACGTTGAACAGCAACGGGCCCAGGACAAATCCCCACGGCACCCAGCTGGTCACTTTTTCCCAGAATGATGGGGAACCGTTAATGAGTACTCTCATTAATGAGAACTGCCAACCTAGCAGTTCGAAAGCACGTCAAAGTGCAAGTAGATCAATAGGTACCATTCTGGCAGGAAGGTAAACGGCTTTTCTGTGCGCTGCTCTGCTTCGCCAGAAGCGGCTTAGTCCTGCTGGCCACATGACCTGGAAGCTGTATGCCGGCTCCTTCGGCCAATAAAGCGAGATGAGCGCCGCAACCCCAGAGTCGGCCACGACTGGACCTAACGGCCAGGGGTCCCTTTACCTTTAGGTTCGGTCCATCAACCCACTAACAGTTCCTTCATTCAACTCACCAGCTTCCTTGAAGAATATCATAGGGGACTTTGTCAAAAGTCTTGTTGAAATCAAGTTACTGTATTTTTCGCTCCATAGGGCGCACCTAGTTTTCAGAGGGGGAAATCAATGGAAAAAATATTATTCCCCCCCCCCCAGCTCGGGGAGCAGCAGACAGGCCTGTGCGCTTCTCCCAGACCTTCTCCCTGCTTTTGCAGGAGGTAGGGGAATTCCCCCATTTCCCACAAAAGCCCACAGGAGCCGCTCACCCTTTAAGGAGCGCACGGCTCCTGCGGGCTTTTCGACCAGGAGGGAGAAGGGACTGACATGGCCAGTCATTCCTTTCTCCCTCTTCGGGGAAAAGCTTCAAAGAGGTTGGGGAGCAGCGCTGCTTTCCCTCTGTCCCCTGAGCTTGTGGGGCTGGCGGTGGGGGGAAGCACTGCTTTCCCCCCCCCACCAGTCTCAAAGATCCCTAAAGCCTTTGGAGCACAGCGGGACCTTGTGCTGTGCTCCAAAGGCTTCGGGTTCTTTTCGCTGACCCAAAGCCTTTGGAGCGCAGCGCGAGTTCCCGCTGCACTCCAAAAGCTTGAGGCTTCCCGGACAGGCTTTGTAGCGCTCCGTCTCCCTGTTCTGGCTTTGGGCTTAGCCTGCATTCGCTCTATAGGACGCGTACACATTTCCCCTTAATTTTTGGAGGGGGAAAAGTGCATCCTATAGAGCGAAAAATACGGTATACTATGTGCAGCGTTCCCCTGATCCACTAAGCTTGTAACTAGATAATCCTTGGTTCCAGCTCTGCAGTTCTGCCATTTCTGTGATTCTCATTTCTCCCCCCCCCCCCACCTCCAGCGTTGCCGACGACCTGGACCGCCACCCTGAGCGCCGGATGAAGGCCGCCTTCACGGCTTTCGAGGAGGTCCAGCTGCCGCGGCTGAAGCAAGAGAACCCCAACATGCGCCTCTCGCAGCTGAAGCAGCTCCTCAAGAAAGAGTGGATGAAGTCGCCCGAGAACCCCATGAACCAGCGGCACACGGCTTACAACAGCCAGAAATGAGACTGGTGAAGCCCCCCCATGTGTGGGCGTAGGAAGCGGTGCAGGGAGAAAGAGAGAGAGACCACCTCCTTTTTTCCGCCCCCCAACACTGAACCGCCTTTCAAGAGCAGCCAAGGCCACGGTGGTCCCTTCCAAGCTCCGCTCTACGGATTAAAATTAAGGTGCAACTAAATATTCCCCCTTGCTTTCGTTGACCTCCCCCGTTGGACTCGAAAACCTCCCCCCTCCCCAGACACGCCCCTTAAATTTGGGTTTCCTGATCTCCTGCGGAAGCAGGCTCAGATTGGCTCCGAAACCTTTCCTGCCGGGCCAGATGGGATTGCCCCGGGTACCTAACCTTCTTCCTCTCTCTGGGACGGTTCTGTCTTCACCTGCCTCTTTGTGATTCGGATTGGGGGGCTGGGGGAGACTCAGGCGTAGCAAAAATCTGTGCCACCCCCTCCTCTTCCTAACCCCACAGCGCAACACTTTGCTCTGCCACGTCGCGTCTCAAGACGGGAGCTAGTTCTTCTTTAGAGGTCATTATGTCTTCCAAGATTGGGTTGTGGGTCAGTGGGGCAGGCGTGAAAGCCCTTGCAGGTGAAACAACAAAGAAATATCGCCCCCCAGCATTGCAGAAGCGAGAAAAAGCGCGAGGGCAGATCACTTTGCCATGCCAGCTTTCTGGGTGCAGGGAAGCCATGCAAAATTAAAGTAGCCACTTTAGGGAGAGGAGTTCTTCCTTAGCCTTCCAGTTTTCCAAACTGGCCTTTTACTCTGTTTGTGGAGGGCGGTTTGGTGCAGAGGATCTGTTCAGCAGCAACCGTGTGCCCCCTCCCCAATCCTGCAAGCCTCTATTCGCCACCCAAAGTAGGGTGTCCCCCTCTGTAAGGAGGAGGCCGAGGCTGCCCCCACTTAGTTCTTGCTCTGCTTGTTTATTCAGTGCCTGCATCTCTCCAGATACTGCTGCCCTCCATCTCCTGCCACTGTCGTCCCTGACCATTGACCCTGCTGTCTGCTGGGGGTCCAGTGGTGTCTTGAAGGCCACAAATGTCCCTCCATCTCCGATTCATCTGGCAGCCATAAGCTGCTTCTTAGGTCAGGGGGGCTGGTATCGCACTCAGGACCTGGGGGAGTAAGGAGGAGGCGGGGGTGGAAAATCCTCACACACCCATCTCAGTGAAGCCTCCGAGCTTGGCATCACCTTTTTGCATTCTTGCTGTGCGATCAGCACCCCTCTTTTGACTCTCTTAACCACAGACGGTTTCTTTGGGAGGTCTTTTAAAATCTGCAGGGAGCATGCACCTCTCATCTCGCCTCCCCTTACCGCTGCCCCCCTTCTGGCATGGGGTTTTTCCTTGCTCAGGTGAATTTGGAACAAGGTGCAGCTCGGTCGCGTCTTCCAGTTTTTGAGGAGGGCTTTGCACGATGAGGGACAGCCTTCCTCGTTCTCGTTGTGCCACAGGTCAGCGGCAGCAGGGCTCTCGTCTTGCCAAGGCACGAACTGACCGTTCAAAAAACAGCGTGTTCCTTTCCCCTCTTTCCTCTGCTGAATCCAGGAATGCTTGCTGAGTTTCAGATGGGGGTGTCAGAGCAGCAGGGGACACCCATCTTTCTCTCTGTGTGTGTGTGTGTGTGTGTGTGTGTGTGTACGCAAACTGGGCTACTAATTCGGCATCATCTTCCTCTCTCCCCAGTTTTTAGCACCAGGGCCTTCCCTTTTTGCTCGATGTGATCCCATCTGGCCCCCAAGGACAATTATGAGGCCCCCCCCCCAACCCCAATTCGCCGGACATACCCCAGTGTTGCTGCTCTTCTCTGCAGAGAAAAGTTTCAGCATTAAAAACAAAAAGAATATATACATATTGCCCCAAATTTGTAAACCCAACTTCCCAAAAGGAATAAAGTGTTTGAACTGTGCCATCATCTGATTTTCCTCCGTTGCTTCTTCTTCTTCAAAAGGTGGTGTAATTGGATATCTCTTTGACGTCTTCTAAAAGTCATACAGTTGTTTATCTCCTTGACATTCTGATGGGAGGGCACCACTACCAAGAAGGCCCTCTGCCTGGTTCCCTGTAACCTCACTTCTCTCAGTGAGGGAACTGCCAAAAGGCCCTCGGAGCTGGACCTCAGTGTCCAAGCTGAACGATGGGGGTGAAGATGCTCCTTCAGGTATACTGAGCCGAGACCGTTTAGGGCTTTAAAGGTCAGCACCAACACCTTGAATTGTGCTCAGAAATGTGCTGGGAACCAACGTCAGTCTTTCAGGACCAGTATTATATGGTCCCGGCGGCCACTCCTAGTTACCTGTCTAGCTGCCGCTTTCTGGAATAGCTGTGGTTTCTGAGTCACCTTCGAAGTCAGCCCCACGGAGAGCTCATGGCAGTAGTCCAAGTGAGAGATAGCCAGGGCATGTAGGCAGGTAGGGTCTCAGATGCAGCTGGTAGACAGCAGCCCTGGACGCAGAATTGACCTGCGCCTCCATGGACAGCGATGAGTCCAAAATGACTCTTGTGTTCTTTTGAAAGGCTCTCCAGCCCACCTTGACCAACGCCTGTCTCCCCCACCATGGATGAACTGGTGTTCTCAGCCCAGCAGCAATAGGCTTAGTCAGAGGATCCCATCTAGAGACATCCCCCAGACGCCTCCTTCTAATTATCATTAGCTCTGCTGAGCCTTTCCTGGGGGGGAAACAAGGCCTCCTAATTAGGTGGGGTCTGGAGCAGTAATTGCAGCATTTACAGAAAGCAGGAAAACAGCAAGCCTTGGAAAGGGGACGGTTAACCCTTTAGAAGCCAAATGTATCACACTCCTAATAGTTAGGGGGAGCTGGGTCTCCCTATCTGGAGGAAGCCCCCTAACTCCCAGGTGCGCCAAGACCACTTCGAAAAGCCATATTCACCCATTCATCAAAAGCAGCGGAGCGCCGGGTTAAAACCGGCTGCATTCCCTGCATGCGAAGACAGGCTCCCTGTGGACGAGACCGAGAGTGGGCCCAGCAGTCAAGAAGGTGGTTTCTTCCCTTCTTGTAAAGGGGGCAAGTGGGGCTCATCCACCTGGGAAGGGAGCCAGTCTAGGAGAAGGAAAACTCTGACCCTAAACCTCCACTGTCTTGCGGCCAGGATATCTTTGGGAGAGGAAAAGGCTCAGGAGTAGACCTTCTGCAAAAATGGAACAGAGTCCCTAAAGCGGTTGGATGGCGCTTTGTACGCCTCCTTCCAGCAACTCCTGCAGCCAAGCTGGTGCCAAATGTCTTACTCTGCTTTCCTTGACCACATCAGTGAGGCTGAGAGGGGGGGGGGTCTTGTCGTCTGGGTAGCCCAGGACCTCCGTGCACACTGCTCAGGCTTGCGCCCCGGAGAGTTCACTTCGGTGCTGCTAACACAGCCGTTTGCCTTCACCTCCAGAGGTGTAGGGACGCGGGTGGCGCTGTGGGTTAAACCACAGAGCCTAAGACTTGCCAATCAGAAGGTCGGCAGTTCGAATCCCCGCGACGGGGTGAGCTCCCGTTGCTCGGTCCCTTCTCCTGCCAACCTAACAGTTCAAAAGCATGTCAAAGTTCAAGTAGATAAATAGGTACCACTCCGGCGGGAAGGTAAACGGCGTTTCCGTGCGCTGCTCTGGTTCGCCAGAAGCGGCTTAGTCATGCTGCCACATGACCTGGAAGCTTTACGCTGGCTCCCTCGGCCAGTAAAGCGAGATGAGCGCCACAACCCCAGAGTCGTCCGAGACTGGACCTAATTATCAGGGGTCCCTTTACCTTTACCAGAGGTGCACTCCGTTGCCTCTTGAGACTGACAGATGCCAACAACAACAACAAAATAGGGCTAGCCCTGAAGACAACCCAGTGTCCTAATTCCGCCAGGAGGAGGGAGCCAAGGGAACTGAACAGAGATAGGCTGCCTGGGGCGGCATTGAGCGCATAGTATCATGGAATTGAGGAGTCGCAAGGGCCCCCCAGTGGCCATCTAGTCCAACCCCCTGCAATGCAGGAATTGCAGCTAAAGAACCCCCAGCAGGTGACCATTGCAACCTCCATTGTTTTCCCCATTTGTCTCTGGCATCGATCTTCTTTTCCTGGCCATCATCCAGCCTGAGCGTCTTCTGTTATCTCTCCCTTCCTGCTTCGATGTTCCTGCATCCTCTCAGCAGATATGGCATGCCTTAGCATCGCTCCCCACCTCTGCGGGGACCGAGATAACCAGAGCAGAGGCTGATGCAGGAGCGATAACGGTCCGCCGTGCTGCAGAAGCGCCAACCCCTCCAAGGTCGCCCGAAGGACACTGGTTCCGTTCTCCTTTTAATTTCCTGGTTAAAAATAAATAAATTGGAAAGGGAGGTTTGAAAGCCAGTGCATGGCTCCATCCAGACCTTCAGACCTTCTGAGGACCTGAGCCCTGCAAAGATTACAGCGCTCTGCTTCCATTAAAACACCAAAACAAAATGTTTCTGGAATTATGCAAAACCCAAGATAGCTTTAAAAGAGGATTAGACAAATTCGTAGAGAGGGCTATCCCAGGCTACTAGCCGCCGAGGCAGCAATGCTTTTCATAGACTGTAGAAAGGGACCCCGAGATTCATCTAGTCCAGCCCCCTGCAATTTTTGCATACTGGCTGTTGGGAAACTATGGAACTCCATCCCACAGGCCACCCATCTTTGGGTAGGAAGTCGACATAAATAAGAGAAGAGACGGAACTGTTGGAACTTAATAAAACATTGAAACTTAATAAAATAGAATTGGGGGGAGGGAGTTTGTGAGTTCAGCAGAGTGCATCTCTTTGCAGCTTAAAAGGGAAGCTTAGATAGTCTGGTTTTAGCCTTTTAGTTTAAGTAATCTGGGGTGCTTTAAGGCAGACTATAGATTTTCCTGGTATTTCTCCCCTTCCCTCCCCCCCTTTAAAATAATAATCACACACAAACAGTCTTGTAAAAGGTGAAAACAGCATTTGCTGTTTTCTGTTGCAGAATAGCAAATCACAGCAGCTTTGTTCAGGCAGGCTTAAAATAGTAATTTGGTTGCAAAGACACAGAATCTTAGAATTGTAGAGTTGGAAGGGAAACACCCCCCCCCCAGGATCCTCTAGTCCAGGGGTCAGCTACCTTTTTCAGCCATGGGCTGGTCCACTGTCCCTCAGACCATGTGGAGGGCCAGACTAAATTTTTTTTGGGGGGGGGTGAATGGACAAATTCCTATGCCCCACAAATAACCCAGAGATGCATTTTAAATACAGTGGTACCTCGGGTTACATATGCTTCAGGTTACATATGCTTCAGGGTACACACTCCACTAAGCCAGAAATAGTGCTTCAAGTTAAGAACTTTGCTTCAGGATGAGAACAGAAATTGTGCTCTGGCGGTGCAGCGGCAGCGGGAGGCCCCAATTAGCTAAAGTGGTGCTTCTGGTTAAGAACAGTTTCAGGTTAAGTATGGACCTCCAGAACGAATTAAGTACAGTGGTGCCTCGCAAGACAAAAAGAATCCGTTCCGCGAGTCTCTTCGTCTAGCGGTTTTTTCGTCTTGCGAAGCAAGCCCATTGACGGCTTAGCGGATTAGCGCTATTAGCGGTTTAGTGGCTTTTAGCGGCTTAGCGGCTTATCGGATCAGCTGATAAGCTGCTTAGAAAAAGGGGGGGGAGGGGAAAAAGTCGGGAAAACTCGCAAGACATTTTCGTCTTGCAAAGCAAGCCCATAGGGAAATTCGTTTTGCGAAGCGCCTCCAAAACGGAAAACCCTTTCGTCTAGCGGGTTTTCCGTCTTGCGAGGCGTTCGTCTTGCGGGGCACCATTGTACTTAACCCGAAGTACCACTGTAAAAGCACACATTCTACTCATGTCAAAACACACTGATTCCTGGACCATCCGCAGTCCGAATTGAGAAGGCGATTGGGCCGCATCCGGCCCCCGGGCCTTAGGTTGCCTACCCCTGCTCTAAGCCAGCCCCCTGCAAGGCAGGAATCTCAGCTCAAGCATCCATGACAGATGGCCATCCAACCTCTGCTTAAAAGCTTCCATGGGTGAGCCCACAACCTCCCCAGGGAGACCGTTTCCTCTTAAGTCTAGCTTAGGGTGGTGTCTGAGCAATGGAACACAGGCCCATATGGAGACGGTTCTCACATTTCTGGTTTGGTGATGTGATGAGTCAAGCCGGCCCCTGTCAGGACACATGGAGCGTGTCCCTCAAAGTTCTTGCTAGCAAACTTGCAGAAAAACTTTGCGAGCTTCTGCTCCTGTCGTGTGCCTTTGCAGCAAACATGCATTGTTGGTTCGGCTGTGTTGCAAATATCCCACAGGCTTCTAGTTGGCTGCTGCAAAAACAGGATTCCCAGTGAGATGGACCTCCTTGGGCCTGATCCACCAGGCTCTCCTTACCTCCTAAAGCTTAAATGCATGCTGAAATCAGCATTAGCTTCCATCTGTATTTTCCCTGTTGCTAAATTATGGACAGGGACGCGGGTGGCGCTGTGGGTAAAACCTCAGTGCCTAGGACTTGCTGATCGCAAGGTCGGCGGTTCGAATCCCCGCGGCGGGGTGAGCTCCCGTTGTTTGGTCCCAGCTCCTGCCCACCTAGCAGTTCGAAAGCACCCCTAAGTGTAAGTAGATAAATAGGGACCGCTTTATAGCAGGAAGGTAAACGGCATTTCCGTGTGCGGCGCTGGTGCTGGCTCGCCAGATGCCACTTAGTCATGCTGGCCACGTGACCCGGAAGTGTCTCCGGACAGCGCTGGCTCCCAGCCTCTTGAGCAAGATGAGCGTGCAACCCTAGAGTCGGACATAACTGGCCCGTATGGGCAGGGGTACCTTTACCTTTACCTTACTAAATTATGGACAGGTTAATTAGAGCTGACTTGATAATAATCATCAGATGTCAGATTCTTACTTCTGAAACTCTGCAGGGTGCTAAAAATCCAGATTATGAGTAACGCCATCCTGACTCACCCAGAATAAACACATGCACACACTCCTTCCTTCCTTGAATATCATGCTGCCCCACGGCAAACCATTTGCCGCCATGTGAGGCGTCATAGTCAAAAGCTGTCGTTGGAAGACTGCAGGGGAATTTATATTTGGGAATCCTTGAGAAGGACAAAAGGATGGGTGGGTATCTTTGGTTTGGGGTGGGCTTGGCTACAAGGGAGGGGCAGATCCATCTATTTTTTGCATCTTGAGTTCTACTCTTCACATCCGCCTCCGGTTTTTATTTCCGTAAGTCGCCAAGGAAATTCGCCAGCCTCTTAGCGCAAATTTCTCCTTAAGGTACACATTGTTTGGGGGTATTTCAATTTCACTTTTCTTTGCAGAGCAACCCCCCCCCCCCGTGAACGTCTGCCTTTGTACACATTCTTGCCCCTACTATATGCATTTTGCTCACCCCACCTGGCTGCAAAAATGTTGGTGTTTTATTATGTTTTTATATCCGTTGTACGCTGCCCAGAGGGGCTGGGGAGACCCAGTCAGATGGGTGGCTACAAAGAATAAAAATATTATTATTTATTATTATTAAGTGGTCCTGACAGAGCAAGAGACTCTCTGCTGTAGCATCCTAAATTCTGATGTTCTGCAGAGAATGGCTCACACATTTCGACTAGGGATGAAATAATTTGCTACATGCATCAGCGCAAAAAAAATCAGGCTCTGACATTCTAGGGAAATGCTCACTAGGGAGGTATCTCAGCGAGCATTTCCATTTCAAATCTGATTGTTTCCACTTTTTGTATTTTTACTTGTTTACTTGATGGGGGGGGCAGCTCCCCTTGCCTCCCGTCCTGCCCCCTGCCTGACACTCAGACTGCGTCTACTAGACCCGTGTTTTAAAGCAGCGTGGACTCCAGTCGCTTCATCTGTTTAGTAGTAGATCTTCCTGGGCTGCCTCCTTCTTCCCCCTGCATTTTATTTCTCCAGCGCAGAGGCTCTTCCGCGGCTGGATCCTGCCTCCCGAGCCGCCTCGGTGCCCTTTGGCTAGGGGGAGACCCCATTACGGAGTCCCCGCACGTGCGCCAGGCTATTCATAGCGCAGCTCCTCTCCACCTGCGCTTCCTCCAGACGCCCTGCGGCTCTCCCTCCCTCCCCTCCCTCCCCCTGATGCAGTCAACCGTGCGGGGGCGGCCAGGCGCTGGCGGGGGCGGGGAAACCCTCTTGACACCCCCCCCCCCGAGCAGCCTGGGTGCGCCTTTCTCTGGGTGGGCGCACGGCGCGCTACCAGACGCACCGCATGCAAAAACCGCGCCCTCTCATTTTTATCTGTACATCTGCGGCTATATATAAATGCATATGTGTGCAGAGGGAGGGGTTTCCCTCCCTCCCCCGAGCTAATGCAGGTTATTTTTGGAGCAGGGGATTCCCTCCTCCCTCTGCACCAAAGCGAGTGGAGGAAAAGCCAGGAGGCTTCGCCAATGAATTATAGATTCGCTGCATCTGGGCTGTTGTTTGTTGCTGATGCTCACTCTTTTTATATATATATATAAAACCATCCAAGGAAGGGAGGGGGGGACGTGGTCCAGGCCTGCCTCGTTGCCATGGCGACGGGGCATCTCTCTGCAGAGCCCCTGGAGCGAGGAGGGGCGCAGGAGATGAAGCGTGGGCCGGGAGGAGAGGGGTGGGAAGAGAGAGAGAGAGAGAGATAGAGACAGAGGGGAGGGAGAAAAGAGCAAAGGGAGAGGGAGGGAGAAGGGGGGGAATCCGTGTTAGGGATTCGAGTCACGAGGCCCTCTGCCTACGAGGAATCCTCCGCTTAGCCGGGCTTCCCCCGAACCGTTTGCTGCGGGGGCGTTTGCTGGCTGGGCTGAGCTCAGGCGTTCCTGAAACGCGGGCGAGAGGGAGAGCCAAACTGAGGAAGGGGTGGGCAGGAGAAGGAAAAGAAGGAAGGAAGAGACAAGAGGAGAGAGGCCATCTTTCTACACCTCTCTTTTTCTCCCGCCTTGGGGGACGGGAGTGTTCACGGCAGCGTTCCCGGGGGCACCCCTGAAAAATGTTTGGCAGGAGGCTAAGCAGATGGGCAAAATTATCAGGAAAAGGGGGTTCTGGGTTTGTTAGAACAGGGTGGCTTTTGGGGGGGTGGAGAAAAGTCGTGGCAGGCAGAGGACCGCACCCCCTAGAGCTCAAGGGTGATGGATCCCTAGGGCCATAGGGGGAGGGGGAGCTGCCCCTCACCCAAATCAAAGAACTACAAGTAGATATAATCTGAATATTTGAAACTGGAATGCTCGCTGAGATACACAATCTTCCTCTCTGGCTAGCATTTTCCTAGGAAAAAATTTCAGTGCCTGCTCTTTTTTTTTTTTTTTTTTTTTTACGCTTCTGCATGTAGCATATAATTTCATCCTTCGTTGAAATGTGCGAGCCGTTCTGTGCAGAACATCAGAATTTAAGATGCTGCAGTCTGGGTCTAACTTGCACCGTAGAGCAGTCATTCGGTACCTTGCATAAATACCTGGCTAAGGTCATAGAATCATAGAATCCTAGAGTTGGAAGAGACCCCAAGGGCCATCGAGTCCAACCCCCTGCCAAGCAGGAAACACCATCAGAGCACTCCTGACATATGGTTGTCAAGCCTCTGCTTAAAGACCTCCAAAGAAGGAGACTCCACCACACTCCTTGGCAGCAAATTCCACTGTCAAACAGCTCTTACTGTCAGGAAGTTCTTCCTAATGTTTAGGTGGAATCTTCTTTCTTGTAGTTTGGAGCCATTGCTCCGTGTCCGCTTCTCTGGAGCAGCAGAAAACAACCTTTCTCCCTCCTCTATGTGACATCCTTTTATATATTTGAACATGGCTATCATATCACCCCTTAACCTCCTCTTCTCCAGGCTAAACATGCCCAGCTCCCTTAGCCGTTCCTCATAAGGTCGACCATGGCAGGGGAGCATCTCGCTGAATCAAAGAATCGCAGAGTTGGAAGGGACCCCGAGGGTCATCTAGTCCAACCCCCTGCAATGAAGCAACTCAACTAAAGCATCCATGACCGATGGCCTCAATGGGCTCTGCTTACAGTGTTTGCACAGGAAAGCTGCAATGGGGGGGGGGGAGGAATTTGAGAAGGAACTGCTGACAAAGGACTTCAGCAAATCCAAGAAAAACTTACTTTAGTTTACATTTTAAAAAAAAAGATTAAAAGGGAGTGTTCTTCGTGATTTTGCAAATCGTTGACCACATGAAAGGTACTCTCTGATGTTAATTTTCCATTTAACTTCCTAGTTTTCAAATGACTGAATATCTGGACAGATTTTTCTGAGTGCTTGGGATCAAAAGAAAGCAATTGAAAACAACTGTTGTTAAGACATTTCATTCCGAATCTGATGACAGGTGCCCCACCCCCCACAACATACCATAATTCCTGGCTACACCTATGCCCACATCCCTCTTTGGGGTAATAATCTTCAATAGCCGCCCCCATGACTTTGTCCAATCGAATTTTAAATGGTTCCTTTTTAAGTTTCAGTCGTCCAGAATATTTTGCCCAGAATGTGTTGTCTTAAAATGCCTGTTCAGTTTTTAAAAACCAGAACCCCCACCCTTTTAATTTCTCATATGCAGGGGATGTTTTGATAATGCATAGTAAAGGTAAAGGGACCCCTGACCATTAGGTCCAGTCGTGGACGACTCTGGGGTTGCGGTGCTCATCTCGCTTTATTGGCCGAGGGAGCCGGCGTACAGCTTCCAGGTCATGTGGCCAGCAGGACTAAGCCGCGAACCAGAGCAGCGCATGGAAACGCTGTTTACCTTCCCACTGGAGCGGTACCTATTTATCTACTTGCACTTTTGATGTGCTTTTGAACTACTAGGTTGGCAGGAGTAGGGACCGAACAACGGGAGCTCACCCCGTCGCGGGGATTCGAACTGCTGACCTTCTGATCAGCAAGTCCTAGGCATAGAAGTGGTGGTCAAAAATGGAAATGGGGGAAACTTAAATGTGAAAATAAAGTTTAATATTTTAACACCAACACCACCAAAAGCCACTGACGTTGGTGGCCTGCACTTTTCCTGCGGTTTCCAGCAAGTTGGGTTCAAAGCAACAGCTGGGATAGCTCAGTTGGCAAGAGCATGAGACTCTTAATCTCAGGGTCACGGGTTCGAGTCCCCCGCATTGCAGAGGGTTGGACATGATGATCTTTGTGTTCCCTCCCGACTCCACAGTGCTATGATCTCATGTGTCAAAGCAAAATAAAGCAAAATTGCACAGCCAGGATGCCTAGTAGCCGTCTATAGTCCTTTCCTCCATGAATTGGTCTTTGGTCGGGTGGAGCACACACCCCCCCCGCAAGAGCTGTGGGAGTTATAGCCCCAGATATCCGGAGGTCACCAGCTCGGGGGAAAGCTGGCCTTGAAAAATCTGCCTTTCTCTCTCCTCCTCCTATTCGTCCCCCCCCCCCAACCCCCGGCAGCTGTTTCCGTTCCACTTCAGGGGTTTTCCAATGGCTTCTGTGCTAAGCGAGGCAATTATTGGGGGGGGGGGGCGTGTGTGAAGGGACAGAACCGCAGTGCCGAAGGTTGGCTTTGTTCTCAACACCCAAGACGAATCGCAGAAGGAAAGGAAAGAGGCAAGGTTTGGTTTGGAGAAAGGGGGGGGGGGGCGCTCGTCGATCCATGCCTCACGCAGGCAGACCTGCCAACAGCTTTCCAGACAGCCTCTTCTGCGGAATCCAACATTTCCAGCGAACGAGAAGCGTGCAAAGCGCAAGATAGATACCTTAGGGGTGGTTTTGCATCTTTGCTCCCCCCCACACACAGTTTTTTTTCTAGGTTTCTTTCCTTGCCCTTCCTATCTCTAGTGACACTTATTCCCATCATAGGGTTGTGGACGCGCCTTCGGCTCCATAGGAGCCAACTCACTAGGGGCCAAGGTCCCCTCAGCTCCCCCAATGAAATATCTGAGGGGGTCAGGGGCCCCCAAAGTTGATGGGCATTGCCATTCCAATGATGTACATGTGATCGATTGTGCAGGAAGGGACTTACCTGCCCTCCTCTATATTTTATTCAAGTTGGCACCCCTGTTTCGGCGCCATTCGCGTTTTGACTTGGTTCTACCCCAAGACGCAAGACCATGATTCATGCACCTGTCCTTTGAAATTCACGCTTCTCCGAATCTTGTGATGTCGTTTCCCCAACCAAAAAAGAAGGAAGAACATTCTTATGTTTATGATTTTTGGACATGGGCATGAATTTGTGCAGATCCCCTTGCGCCGTTCCTCAACTGCCTGTCCGCCACCACCACCCCACGCCACCCCCCCAAAAACCCCCCTGGTTATATTGCAAGCACCTAAGACTTGCCTTCTCTCCCCCCCCCCCCCCAGTTCCCAGAAACTAGAGGGTGGCGAGGTCATTCTTTTATTCCCAGGGACTTCCGTCTGTTGACAGGGTTGCCCTTTTTTTGAATCTGGAACATTTTATCCCCGCCGAGCAGAACGGATGTTCCTTCTTTCAACAGACACGCACACACACACACACACACACACACAAACACGTCTCGTCGCCTTGCCATCAAACGCCCTGTGATATGTTTCCCGACCTTCGGAAACCTTGGCACTGCGGGGCATCGGAAAAGGACTGGTGCCACGTTGGCACGGCGAGGGTGGCTCCTGTTTTTCTCTTTCCAAAGCGGTCAGTGGCTTGCAAGGGGAAGGAGAGCGGGGGCATCAAAGGGCGTCCCCCAAAAAGCCATTCACCAGGGCTTAAATTTGAGAAACCGTCCTTTGTCACACGGCGCTTGGAAAAGGCTGTAATGTGATCGGCCGTGTGAGCTGGTCCTGGCACAGCCGTCGGCTCGAACCAACCCACCGTGCCAGGCCAGAGGGAGAAAATTAAGAATAGAAGAAACAATGCCAGGTTACCAGATAGACAGAGTAGGCACCGGCCTATTGGCCCCATGCTTTTTCGGGGCCCTGCGAAAACGCATCAAAACAATAATGTGTCATAAAATGTACTTATTAGAATTTTTGGTTGGTAGAATAAAAAACGCATTAGGAGATAATTTGCGAGGCACCCCCCGCCCCGCAGACTTCGACCGCCCAGGGGTCTCCACAGGGTTTAATGCAGCACTGACAGGAAGAGAATGTTCTTCCAAAAATGAAGTCCCCCAAAAGATGGTTGTTTATGTATGTTACATCTGCAGCTAGGATTCTCTACGCACAAAAATATGGAAAGAAGCAGAAACGCCCGCTAAAGAAGAATGGATAAGCAAGGTGGTGGGTTTTGCAGAACCGGCACAGTTAATAGCTAACTTAAGAGAACCAAGGCTTTGTGGAAGACTGGAAACCCTTTCGGGATAATTCAAAGAGGTGTTATGATACCATGAACCCGCAAGCAGGATTCGAACTATGAGCAACATAAAGGGAGTAAAGATTACAGCAGCTTTGTTAAGGTTTAAGAGATAGAGGACAGGGTTCAACAGAGGGAGGGAAACAGAAATCTCGGGACGGGGTGGGGGCTCGCAAAGCATCTCCTAATACATTTTTTATTTTACCAACCAACAATTTTAATAAACTAATACTCTGCCTATTTGATAGTAGTAGTAATTTTATTATTTGTAACCCCCCCCCATCTGTTGCCCCAGCCACTCTGGGCGGCTTCCAACATAAAACATAATAAAAGATTACACATTAAAAAGGATTCCCTAGGGCTGCTTTCAGATGTCTTCTAAAGGTTGTATAGTTACTCATCTCTTTGACATCCGACGGGAGGGCGTTGCACAGGGCGGCACTGGGTCTGCCCCCCTCAAATATTTTATTGGGGGCAGACAGCAAACAAAGAGACCCCAAACATGTTGCAAAGAGTTGCTATCGACTTGGGGGTTTTGGGGTTGGCGAGCGAAGGCTCCCGCAGTGTCCTTCCCCGAAATTAAAACATAACAACCCCCCAGCTTTGGGTGCCTCTGTTTGGGAAGGTGACTGGAGTGTGTTGCGGGGGGGGGAGGGGGGAACAGCCGCACCAGCAGCTCCGCCCGGTTCTCTCCCCCCGCCCCGCGCCTCTCCCCGTCTTCCAGGAGCGGATTCCCTTCCTCTTCCATCATCTAGGGATCCCCCTCTGCCAGGGAGCTGCGCTGCTCCAATTAAGAGAGAGAGGCGGGCTGCCAGCTTTTGTCCTTCGCTGGCGAAGGGAGCGCGAAGGGAGCGCCAGCCAGGGCGGTGTCAGGCGGACACCCCCCACCCCAATCCACCCTCCCAGGAGCTATATTGTCTGTGTATTTATAGAAGGGCTCTTTTTGGACCCAGAGGGAGGAGGAGAGAGGTGCAGTTATCCAGCAACCAGGCGAAGAGGCAGGTGCGCCTTAGCCTCTCCTTCCAAAAAGGACGAAGAGAGATGGAGCAGCTTGCCTTTCCTTCTCCTCCTCCGGGTAAGTGCGCGCCTCTATCTCTCTTCCCCTCCCCCCCGGCGGCAGTTGCGCCCTCCCTGCAGGGATGGGGAAGCCTCGGTGTGGCCGCCTGGACGTCTCCGAAAAGTCCAATAGTTCTGGCTTAGCAACCCAGGGAGGTCTTGCCGCGGCTTCCTCCAGCTCAGGCGGCGTGTTTCAGGTGGTGCGTTTGCGTCTTTGCTTGAAGATGTCCAGGACTGGGTCTCCTGCGCGCAAAAGTGTCGGGGCTCGAGGGTCCGTTTCCTAAGGTTGTAGTCCTCATGGGGTCCCAAGATAAGGCGGTTTAAGGAGAGGATGAACACTTCGCCCTTTTTGCAGATCTCCAGGGCTGAATACTACTACTACTTCTACTTCTACTACTAATAATCATAATAAACCTTAAACCTTAAGAAGCTTTCTTATACAGCACTGACTTCAGATATCTTCTTGTCTCCTTGACATCTGGGGTTGTATAGTTACTCATCTCCTTGAACCCTGGACCGCAAAGGTCTCCCTCCCTCAGGATGTTGCGTGTTCTCCTTCCTTGAAGGTTTCTAAGCTGAGGTTGGCTGGTCATCTGTCACTGAGGCTTCAGTCGAGATTCCTGCATTGCAGGGGGCCGGACTAGAGGACCCTTGGGCTTCCCTTCCAACTCCATCATTCTGTGATTCTATGAGCCTTCTGTGTGCATCGCGTGTGCTCTGCCACTGAGCTGCAGTTCATTTCCCAAGCACAGGGGGAGAAAGGCGCTAGTCCTCATGAATTTGAATGCAAGGCTGATTTAAGGAGGGGGTGGGTTGCTGTTTGAAGATCCCCAGAGCTTGTGCATGCAATGTGTGTTCTCTGCCACAGGAGATATGGTGTGGTGTGTGTACCCAAATCACAAATCGGAGGGTCTAGTCCTCATCGATCTGAATATAACGGTAAGTTTAAGGAGGAAATGGGGCTGTGGCTCAGTGGGTAGAGCCCCTGCTTTGCTTGAAGAAGGCCTCAGGTTCAGTCCCCAGTGGCAGCGCTGGAGAAAACCCCGCATCTGAAACCTGGCCAGCCAGTGACGACAATAACTGAGAAAGACCTGAGATTTTTGCAGCTTCATGTATTCCTGCCATATTGGTTTTGGAGGAAGGGCCCATGGCTCAGTGGCCTTGGAACTGGAAGGTCCCAAGGAATGTAAGACACAGGCTTGGCCCAAGTCAGACACATTGGCCTAGCTCCATGTGGCTGGCACTGACCGGCAGCAGCTCTCCAGGGTTTCAGGGGGAAAAGCTCTTTCCTGCCTGGAGAGGAGAGCAAACCTATGACCTTCTGCACGCAGAGCAGGTGTCCTGCCACTCAGGCAGGTGGTTCCCTGGAAGGCTTGGGCAAATACCTGGGGAAATATTGTCACCTCTGCCCCAAAGCCCAGCCCCCTACCCCCATCTCCTTGCCTATCCAAGACCCGTATGTTCATTAAACGCAGGCACCTCAGAATCTCCAGGCCATCTTCGTTTCTGCGCCAAATTGCTGATATGAAGGGGAGAAGCTGCTTTTGGGGTTCGTAAAGTAGTGTGGTGAGAGAGAGGTCAGGATGTGGTGCGAAGGAGGAAAAATTGCTGGGGGGGGTTAGAATTGGAAGGGGCTGGACACCTGCGCCACTGGTCAATGGACCACTCCCCAGGCCTCTTTTGGCTCAGGAATGTCTGCCAGGTCACATGCACCCCTTTAAAGGCAGTTGTGGGGGGCTGGCCCTGCTGCCTGCGGTCTGCCTGCCTCTCCCCCACCTCCCCAAGCTGAATTTTATGCAGCTGCTTTGGCTCTGCCCTGGTCAGAGTTCAGTTGGTTAGAGTGTGGTGCTCCCAACGCCTAGGTTGCAGGTTCGATCCCTGCATGGGACAGCTGCAAATTCCTGCACTGTAGCGGGTTGGACTAGATGACCCTCAGGGTCCCTTCCAACTCTGCAGTGGCCCTTTGGAGCCTGGTTTGGATAGCATGCATCTGTCCTTGGACATGTTTTGCATTACCAGAATCAGTTCGCATAACATTAGAAATGCCTTAACTATTGCAAGATCTTCCTTCTCGCTCTGTAAGGTTAAAGGGTTTGGAGCTTAGATACAGAAGTTGGTCCGTTTTAGCTCTGTTGAGGTATCCAATCACCGCTGCACCAAATCTTGATTTTCTTCGTCTAATAATTACTTGCCCCCCCCCATACATCTGAGGAGTTCTCTGTCTCTTTTTCCTGTCTGTTTTTCACGGCACCATGTGTAAGGTTAGCCAAGCCCTTGCTTGTTCAGTCAATACAGCACCTATTTTTTTATTTTTTTTTAAAGAAAGCAACAACAGATATTTAAGTTGGAAAACTGCTCTGCGGAGAGGCATGGCTGCGTATTGATGTCATTGGCACCCTGGGGGTGCAAGACTGCCCCATGGCGTCACAGGCAACCATTCTTGGGCCTCCTGGGTAGCCCCACCCTGACTCACACAGGCAGAAAGAGCTCTCTGCAGAGAGCCCAAGGTCAAGTGAGTGGCTTTTTATAAATTTCTATCTAAACACTTCCCCAAAACATAAGAGTGGTTGTGCAAGATAGATGTTGCACCAGCCACCCTTAGTGGCAGGAGTTTGGGTGGTCACATTTGGGCAAACAATAAAATCATTATAAATTATTATTATTTCCACGTCACATACACACCCTGCAAAGGCAAATGGAAATCGTCTTCCATGACTTCAGAACTATCAAAAGCATTTTATCACTCTCTCCCAAAAGCTGTCAGACCTCAGTGTGAGTTTTACAGCCCCCTAAACTGATAGGATTAAGGGGGGGATCATTCCAAAATGATTGTTTTTAAAGAGAACGTTGATATCAGTTTCTTTCTCAGTTTCTCATTTCCCCCCAGTCTTGGTCCTCCTCATTTTCACATCGCTTCGGAACTCACTATTATTATTTAAAAAGTCCCTGTGAAAATTCTTCAGCCTTTTAGTGTGAATTTCTCTGTGTAGACAAATGCATCTTTTCTGAACACATTACCTGCCTGGAGAATGGTGTTGCAAAATTCAGAGTAGTGCAAATTCCCAAGCCCTCAGTGTAAGATTTGGGGCTGTCTTCCACTGAATCGCAATTACTATGTGAGCTGCCAAGATCATATATAAGACCATCTATTTTGACAATATATATACATCGGCAATGCTAAAGTATTCTGGTGACACACCATTTAAAGGGATGGACTGGTATCTGGAAGCATCAGGGATGGTTAAGTTTCTCTATAGTCTCCGTGAAACATAGGAAAATAGGAATAGCTTTATGCTGAATCAGACGATTTTTTGATACATGGACAAACCCACCCAGCCAGTCCTACACGGAGATGGAAGCTGGGATGTTCTGCATGTACCAACATAACATAGCTGTCAACGTTTCCCTTTTTTTTAAGGGAAATTCCCTTATTCCGAATAGGATTCCTTGCAAGAAAAGGGAAAAGTTGACAGCTATGCATCAGAATCATTATTGATTGTTAAATTTGTATGCTCCCCGTCATCCGTAGGGCAGTTCGTAGATTGCAGCAGCTCTGTTGTTGAGTTGTTGTTGTTGTTTAGTCATTTAGTTGTGTCCGACTCTTCATGACCCCCTGGGCCAGAGCACGCCAGGCACTCCTGTCTTCCACTGCCTCCCGCAGTTTGGTCAAACTCATGCTGGTAGCTTCGAGAACACTGTCCCACCATCTCGTCCTCTGTTGTCCCCTTCTCCTTGTGCCCTCAGGGTCTTTTCCAGGGGGTCTTTTTCAGGGAGTCTTCTCTTCTCATGAGGTCTTTTCCAGGGTCTTTTCCAGGGAGTCTTCTCTTCTCAGGAGGTGGCCAAAGTCTTGGAGCCTCAGCTTCAGGATCTGTCCTTCCAGTGAGCACTCAGGGCTGATTTCCTTCAGAATGGAGAGGTTTGATGTTCTCGCAGTCCATGGGACTCTCAAGAGTCTCCTCCAGCACCATACAGTGGTACCTCTAGATGCGAACAGGATCCGTTCCGGGGTCCCGTTTGCATCTAGAAGCAAACGTAACTAGTGACGGCACGTCTGCACATACACACGTCACTTTTTGCCGCTTCTGTGCATGCACATGACGTCATTTTGAGCGTCTGCGCATGCGCAAGCGGCGAAACCCAGAAGTAAAGGGCTCTGTCACTTCTGGGTTGCCGCGGAGCACAACTCGAATGCACTCATCCCAAAGCACATTCAACCCGAAGTATGACTGTAATTTAAAAGCATCCATTCTTTGGTGATCAGCCTTCTTTATGGTCCAGCTCTCACTTCCATACATCACTACTGGGAAAACCATAGCTTTAACTATATGGACCTTGGTTGGCAAGGTGATGTCTCTCTGAAGATAAAGTTCCAGTCCTCATTATTACCAAACAGGGCTTGTTTAAACAGGAGCGTTTCCCTATCCCAAGTCAGATTGTGGGTCTATCTAGCTCACTGTTGTTTACACTGACAGGTAGCTATGGATTTCTAGGGTTTCAGGCAAGAGCCATAATACTCATAGCTCAGTCGGTAGAACTCAAGACCCTTAATCTCAGGGCTGTGGGTTCAAGCACGGGGTATGAGTAGGGGTGAAAATTGAGTAGGGGGTGAAAATTAGGGAGATGCTATATACTCCGGCAATTAGTTTCTACCCAGGGTCATCTCAATGCTCTTGGAAACAATGGAGAGCTCAGTTGGTAGAGCATGAGATTCTTATTCTCTCTTTTTTTAAAATTGTCTTTCTCATTCTCTCATTTTATGTACATTTTAACAAACAAAAACCATCAACATTTCTTTCAGCTTACCTCCCCTCCTTTCTGCCATTACATATTTTATATCTTTCCTCCACTGCATATCAAATTTATATCCAAATACTAATATCTCATTATTATTCTTTTTATTCATCTCTAGCTGCACCAGTTTATGTCAACCCTGCTAACTTTTTAAGTTGTTTACAGTTGTATCTTCACATAGTCAATATATTTTCTCCACTCAGTCATAAAAAAGGTCTCTCTTCTTGATTTCTTATTCTTCTGGTAAGTTTCGCTATCCCTGCATATTCCATCAACTTTAATTGCCAATTCTCTTTTGTTGGAGCTGTTTCTTCTTTCCACCTTTCCTATTCTCAAGGTCATCGGTTCGAATCCCACGTTGGGTGAAAGATTCCTGCATTGCAGGGGGTTGGTCTAAATGATCCTCAGGGTCCCTCCCAACTCTACAAATCCATGATTCTATGGAAGTTAGACTTGGCAGTCCATCTACATTTTCCCACCAATCAATTTTACTAAAGTTTGAAAGAAAACATACAAAGGTTTGCAACAAATATCCATTTTTAAAGAAATCCAACTTAAAACACTGATCAAACCAAAAGACCAGTTACAGATAGGTAGCCGTGTTGGTCTGCCATAGTCAAAACAAAATAAAAAAATTCCTTCCAGTAGCACCTTAAAGACCAACTAAGTTAGTTCTAGGTATGAGCTTTCGTGTGCATGCACACTTCTTCAGATATTTTGTTCAAACCAAAAAAGGAACAGAGAAGGGGGAAAGAAGAAAGAGAAAATAAAAAGATAACGAACTGCTGATTCTTGGTCTGTCTGCTATGTATAGAAAAGTATTCAAACCATCCACTCCAACAATTCCACTTTCTATAAACCAATATCTTCTTCAATCCGCAAGCCCAGGGACTGTAAGTTCCTTTTCCTTTCCACGCAAGAAGTCTATAAGGAGTTCCCAATCTTTAGTAAACATTTGACAGTGATTTAAGGCATAGCGAAGCTTTAAAAGGTGTGATGTGTTATGATGTTTTTGTATATGTTGGAAGTGGCCCAGAGTGGCTGAGGCAAACCAGGCAGATGGGCGGGGTACAAATAATAAAATTATTGCTTTTACTGCTCTGATTAAACATGCCAGCCTTGCCATCTCAGCTAAGTCCGATAATTTTAGCAACCTTCTTGACATCTGCAGTTTTGTGTCCTTCTGCAAGCTTGAAAGCCAGAGGTCCTACATGGGGCAAATCAGTGTTCTCTGGGAGGGTTGTCCCCCCCCCTCCACTGGCCCCGATCCTGGTGACATCACTGCACCTCTTCCCTAAAGATAGGAGGCCGGTGTTGGGCTGGAGAGGCGTGCGCCTTTGACATTCCTGGGCCACCCTGCCAAAAGATGGCATTTTGGCACACGTTCTCCCTCTCCAGAGGGTCGATTCCAAAAGATCCCGCCTGAGAAATGTCTTTGCCCCTGTGGAGATGGTAGCACCGAAACAGCGGCACACGTCCTCCTGTCTTGCACTCTCTGCAAAGACCTGAGGAACGAGATCATCACCCCACTCGTACTAACCACCCCAGGGCGCTCAGCCACTGCCGCAATGTCCTTTCTCCTATCAGATCAAAATGCGCAGATAACAGCACAGGTGGCTAGGTTCATAGCAGGGGCCATCAGAATAAGGGTCGCTAACTGACGGCTGATTCAGGACTTTAAATTGTGCTCTTATACCAAATTTCCTTTTCTGCATATACTGTAATGTTTTACTGCTGCTATGGCCATTGGCTAATGCGAATAAAGTTTTATCTTATCTTGCTTAATCAAATCATGATTAAGTCAAGAACAAATCCCTCTCTCCCTCTCCATCTAAGGAGAGAGGAAGCGTCACTTGCCAGCCCTCTACTGTCTGCGGGGGCCCAGACTCCCACCACCACATTTCCGAAGCGTGCCAGCACTTGCAGGTCTGGCAAGAAGGAATTTTGCCTTGTGGCTCCCCCCCCCAGCTCCCTGCCCCCCTTCCATTTCATACAAACACATGCTCAACGGGTCACATTTATTTATTTTGGAGAAACGTCTTTGTCGTCTGGCCTCACCAAAGGGCACGGGAACCCTATACCCAAATGCATGCAGCATTTGAGCAAGTCGAGAGAAACGTGATAGTCCTGAGCTGAGGAGCAGAATTCTTCTGCGGGGGGAGTAGGAATTCAAGGCTTGTGGGTGGCAACACGCCTCTTGCAAACAGCAGATTTGGAGGGTAAGGCCCTGGGGCGCTCGCTGCCACCTGCTTTCGTGGTCTCTTCGCTCAGGACACGGCTGGGGTCTTGTAGCAGCAAAACATGAGGTTGTTGAGGTCCAAATTTGCAGGGAAGCTTCTGGGCTGCAGCTCAGCATGGGCACTTTGCATGCAGAAAGCCAAGGGATTGGTTCCCAGTGCCTCCAGTTTGTGCTGGGAGTGGCCTCTGAGTCTGAAAGTGCGGACGCTCCTCAGCTAGCTGGGCCAGGAAGTCTGGCTGTGGCATAGGCCCATTTCCTGCATTCTCATATATATAATTCACAACAATGAGGACTAGAGACTTACCGTATTTTTTGCTCTATAAGACTCCTAAAAAGAAAGGGAAATGTGTGCGCATCTTATGGAGCGAATGCAGGCTGCGCAGCTATCCCAGAAGCCAGAACCAGTGGCGTAGCGAGGGTTGTCAGCACCCGGGGCAAGGCATGTAATTTGCGCCCCCTAACCCGTGGATTTTAGCACTCGAGCGAGGTAGGGGCAGAGAGCTGCGAGTGCGAGCGCCCCCCCCAGATGTTGAGCCCGGTGTGGACGGCCCCCCCGACCCCCCATGCTACGCCACTGGCCAGAACAGCAAGAGGGATTGCTGCTTTCACTGCGCAGCGATCCCTCTTGCTGTTCTGGCTTCTGAGATTCAGAATATTTTTTTTCTTGTTTTCCTCCTCCAAAAACTAGGTGCATCTTGTGGTCTGGTGCGTCTTATAGAGCAAAAAATACGGTACTCTAGTTTTTTAGGGGAAGGTCAATAGTTCAGTGACGGAGCAGCTGCTTTGCACATCGGTTGAGCGTCATCTCCAGCCTGGGACTAGAAAGGACTCCCTTGCCTAAAAACCTGCAGAGAATCGTAGAGTTGGAAGGGACCATGAGGCCATCTAGTCCAACCCCCTGCAATGTAGCTATGTTTTAAGCCAATGTGGGTTTTGAACCCACAACCTTGAGTTTTAGAGCCTCACGATCCACGGACTGAGCTATCCAGCTAGGCTTCCAACCACAGTCAATGTAAACAGTGCCCATCTGGGCAAACCAGCCGTCTGACATACCCTGAGGCAGCTTCCTGTTTAACAATGAGGACTAGAATGTTGCTTTCTAAGGTAAGAGCTGCAGCCCAGTGGCAGGGCAACCTCTTGCATGCAGAAGGCCTCAGGGTCAATGCCCTCCAGGTAAAACTGCGAATACCCCTTGCCTGCAACCCTGGAGTAGGCAGTATTGGGCTCCATAGACCCATTAGTCTGACTCAGTTATAAGGTGGAAGTTCCTGGGAGGCTGGCTTGAAAGGATTCAAGGGCCTTTGGGGATGTTAACTCGGAAGAGCATGTGACTTGTAATCTCAGGGACATGGGTTCAAGCACCACATTTTTTGGGGGGGGGACTGCATTGCAGTGAGTTGAACCAGATGGTGGGTCCCTTACAGCTCTAGACTTCTGTGATTTATGCAACCCAGAGACTACAACTGATAGTCGAAACAGTTGTCACTCAGTATGGAGCAGCACCCTATGGTCATAGGAGACGGAAAGCACTTTGTACATGCCTCAGAGCTTCCGTTCCATGGCCAGCTTGAGAAAAAACCCCCAAAAAACCCCCAAACCCAGCGAATGCTTGAAGGAGATTCAAACCTGGCATTGAACTGAAAAACAGCTACTTGCTGCCCTGCTATATTGAAAGCATACAGGATTTTTGAAAATAACAATAACAACAACAACAACAACAACAACAACAACAACAACAACAACAACAGAAATGCATTTGCAAAGAAAAACTTAACGCCGGCTGGGTGTGTTTTCCTAGGGTTGGTGCCCAACAATACAGTACGTTCCTCAGAGGGGTTTATTAATAGCACGCTCCTTTGTTTTGGGAATGAATGGCTGGCAGATGGTTTAGATCAGAGCCATGCAGGATTTGGCAGAGGCTCTGGAAAGCTGACGGGGACGGGAACTCCCAGCCGGGACCCACTCCTGGCATGGGGGGGGGGGAGGCAGCAATCTCCGCCTGCCCCCCCCCCCCCCGAGAAAGGTGACCTTTGTTTGTGGGTTTATCTGGTGGTGCCAGACGTGGCTGTGCTAAACCCACACATACTATTACAATTTATTTGGAGCATTTTTACCCTCTGCTTCTTTCATCAAGAAAGACTCCCAGAACGGCTCACATGCAATCAGTTAGAACAAGGCAGTCCCTTCTAAATCTAAAACTGATGCAACACGCAAGGAAAATGGACAGGGAGGGAGGAGGAAAGCATCAAACTCAGGCACCTTTCCCCCCGCCAATAATTTTTTTATTCATTTTCAGATTTATAACACGTCAAAACCAAATTAAAATTAATGTAGTGCAATTCGTACCAAACTGGTTTCTCACTTTCTCAGATGTAGTCCAATTTATTCCCTTTTATATGCTGTTTCTTTACAGATTTCTCTCCAGTTGACAGTTTTGGGGTTTTTTTAAAGCAAATTCCTTGTCCTTCGGCTGTCCCTTTACGAACTCCTGCAAATAGACAAAACAAAATTATGTCAAATAACAGCAAGTGAGGTTATAGTAATTTAAATCTTTCATTCTTCTTTCCAACTTGCATGCAGTTTCATTTTCTTTCAGTCTCTGTCTGCTCTTAACCTGTTGGGTTTTTTTTAATATTCTTGACTCGCTTAGATCCATTAATTTCAGTGGGCTTACTCTGCGTAAAATGTAGCTGGCCACGATCCGTGATAACTCGTAACACAAACTCCCAAGCTCAACCTGTCTTGCTATCCTTAGCTGATTCTAATTGTTTTAATTACAGGTTTTTTGTTACTAATTTTGAGCGTTTCTTGCAAACTGCTTTAAGCTGTAGTCGCAATCAGGCAGCATGTAAATCTGGTTAAAATGAATAGGAAGGCCAGACTCCCACATAACAGCAGAGTTAGTTATAAGAAAGAGAAATTGGGGCTTGAGAGCATATTCATTTAAAATATGAGTTGGGCAAAATAAATTTCCTTGCGAAAACATTAATTTTTTAGAAACATTGTGGTCGTGTTTTGTTTTTAAAGGACATTCACAACCCAAGGCTTTGGTCAGTCACAAGTGCTTTGTCAAACTTCAGCATACGTATGCCAGGACTGGTCTGCTTATTTAACTTATATGCAGAATTCGTCATGCGAAAGGCTGGGCTGGATGAATCCCTAGCCGGAATTAAGACTACCGGAAGAAATATCAACAGCCTCAGATATGCAGATGACACAACCTTGATGGCAGAAAGTGAGGAGGAATTAAAGAACCTTTTAATGAGGGTGAAAGAGGAGAGCGCAAAATATGGTCTGAAACTCAGCATCAAAAAAACGAAGATCATGGCCACTGGGCCCATCACCTCCTGGCAAACAGAAGGGGGAGAAATGGAGGCAGTGAGAGATTTTGCTTTCTTGGGCTCCATGATCACAGAAGATGGTGACAGCAGCCACAAAATTAAAAGACGCCTGCTCCTTGGGAGAAAGGCGATGACAAACCTGGACAGCATCTTAAAAAGCAGAGACATCACCTTGCCAACAAAGGTCCGTATAGTTAAAGCTATGGTTTTCCCAGTCGTGATGTATGGAAGTATGGAAGTGAGAGCTGGACCATAAAGAAGGCTGATTGCCGAAGAATGGATGCTTTTGAATTCTGGTGCTGGAGGAGACTCTTGAGAGTCCCATGGACTGCGAGAACATCAAACCTATCCATTCTTAAGGAAATGAGCCCTGAGTGCTCACTGGAAGGACAGATCCTGAAGCTGAGGCTCCAAGACTTTGGCCACCTCATGAGAAGAGATGACTCCCTGGAAAAGATCCTGATGCTGGGAAAGATGGAGGGCACAAGGAGAAGGGGAGGACAGAGGACGAGATGGTGGGACAGTGTTCTTGAAGCTACAAACATGAGTCTGACCAAACTGCGGGAGGCAGTGGAAGACAGAAGTGCCTGGCATGCTCTGGTCCATGGGGTCATGAAGAGTCGGACACGACTAAACGACTAAACAACAACAAACAACAACAAAAATGCCTGGACTGGAAACCAAGTATTGCTGATGTATCTATGAAGACCTTTATTACAATGGGCTGGTTCACACTAGATTTCTTTTCTTCCATGTGAGTGCTCCAGCCTGTCACCACCACCATGTTCATACAGACAAATAATGTGTAAAAATAACCAATTATACAGTCAGCAGCATTTAACCTAATGTGATTTCCGCCCTGCCCCCCAACAGCTATACAATAAGGCTGTAACTGTGATTGCTTTTATACATTGTTTGTCTTCATAAATATGCACTCTGGAATGATCATGATAACTCATGCAGCTAAAAATGTATTTTGTGAACCAGCCCTAAGATTCTTTGTGGTATAGAAGAATGCATTTATGAAGCCATGGAATAAAAATCCATCCCAAAGGAGGCTTCCAAACTGGGCGCCAGCTAGAGGTTTTGCGCTACAACTCCCAACAGTTCTGGGTTCATTATATATATATATATATTTCCCTTTTTTTAATTAATTTTCACAAAATTATAAACAAACATATAAACAAACAAACAAACAAAAATCATAACCTTATTAAAGTTATACCATACTTATTAACATTGTTAAGCGACTTCCTCGCTTCCCCTTGGTTGAATTTCAATGTATATCCTTTTAACGGTTTTCCAAATCAGAGTTCTTATAAACTTAACTTAACCGTTTAACATCCTTATATCTTTTCAATTTGAAATTAAAGATATTAATTCAACACTTAACTTATATAAAATCCTAAGCCAATCTAATACCTGCAAGCTGTTTCCAATTAATTTAACTTAACAAATTTAACTAAATAATCATTAAATTTAGTCCATTCTCCCTGATACTCCTCCTCCTCCTGGTTGCGGACTCTTCCAGTTAGGTCGGCTAGCTCCGAAAAATCCATCATCTTCATCTGCCAATCTTCCACAGTTGGTAATTCTTACGTTTTCCACTTTTTAGCTAGTAAAATTCGAGCAGCAGTTGTGGCATACAAAAATAATTTAGCATCTTTCTTGGGCAATTCCCGACCAATTATTCCATGAAGAAAGGCTTCTGGTTTCTTTATAAATGTATATTTCAACATTTTTTTAATTCATTATAAATCTTTTCCCAGAAGTCTTTCACCTTGGGTCAGGTCCACCACATTTGATAAAAAGTTCCTTCTTTTTCTTTACATTTCCAACATAAGTTATCACAGTTATGATAAATCTTAGCTAGTTTAACAGGGGTCAAACACCATCTATACATCATTTTCATTATATTTTCCTTTAACACAGTACATGTGGTGAGCTTAACCCGAACAGTTCTGGGTTCATTATAAAGACATGCTTTGTTAGTGTTGGTGGGAGTTAATGGGTGACCATTGGGGTCAATTCCAACCTCTGTTTTTTTAAAAGGCCACCTGTCAGGGATTCTTTGGCCTCGATTCCTGCATTTGAGGGGGCTGGACTAGATGACCCTGCGGGGTCCCGTCCATCTCTATGATTCTATAAACGCAGCCTGGAGTCATACGTCTGGCAGGCTCAACAGGAGAGAAGCTTGAGGCTGTCAAACAGGTGACTTTGGATGGTGGTACCTCGGCGAACTATTTTTACCAGGGCATTGGCAGAGCCCTCTGGGATCAGGTCCCCCAGCCCTTGAGCCCAGCATCCTGTTTTGGGACACAGCCAATCAGCTGCTCCAACAGGAAGGCCGAAAAATGACCAGCCTGTCACCTGTCCCATTCCTGCCCCCTCCTTGCCCCTGCCTATTTCAAGGTATGCTGCCCCACGAAACAATCAGGTTCGGTGTCAGAGCACGTCCGCAGTAACTCACACAGCGTCAGTTAACTCTCTTTATTCCAAGAAATAAACAGCTCTGGAGGCCGGGTCTAGTGAGCACAACAATTCTTCCTGGTAGATCAGGGGTCGGGACGCGGGTGGCGCTGTGGGTTAAACCACAGAGCCTAGGACTTGCCGATCAGAAGGTTGGCGGTTCAAATCCCCGTGACGGGGTGAGCTCCTGTTACTCGATCCCTGCTCCTGCCAACCTAGCAGTTCGAAAGCACGTCAAAGTACAAGAAGATAAATAGGTACCACTCCGGCGGGAAGGTAAACGGCGTTTCCGTGCGCTGCTCTGGTTCGCCAGAAGCGGCTTAGTCCTGCTGGCCACATGACCCAGAAGCTGTACGCCGGCTCCCTCAGCCAATAAAGCAAGATGAGCGCCGCAACCCCAGAGTCGGTCACGACTGGACCTAATGGTCAGGGGTCCCTTTACCTTTACCTTAGATCAAGGGTCAGCAAACTTTTTCAGCTATGGGCCGGTCCACCGTCCCTCAGACCATGTGTTGGGCAGGACTATATTTTCTTTTTGGTTTTTAATGATTTTTTAAAATTCATTTTACAACAAATAAATAAACACAAACAGAAAATTCTTGTCATATTCTTATTTTTCTAAACATTGTTAAGTGGGCTTCCCCAAGTCCCACCTATCTGATTTTCATTTTTCTTCATCTTTAGCAGTTTACATATATCATAATTTCTAACCATCTTTTTTTTAAAATCACACTTAACTTCACATTTTATCACTTACAAATAATACTATTTTAAAATACACTATCTTCTACTTCTAACCCTACAGCCTATATCCACTTCCAAAGCTATTCCAAGGTTTAAATATTAACATATTTTTTCAAATATTCCTTAAACTTCTTCCAGTTTCTTCCACCGTCTCTTCTCTCTGGTCTTGGAGTCTCCTGGTCAGTTCATCAAGTTCCATATAGTCCACAGAGTATATTTTGAATGGGGAAGGGGAATGAACAAATTCCTATGCACCTCAAATAACCCAGAGATGCATTTTAAATAAAGCAGAGTGGCGCAGCGGAAGCGTGCTGGGCCCATAACCTGTTGTTGGGATACTGCCAGGGAGATAAAGTCCATCACGACTCCACGTCGTCTCCGGACGTCCATCGATCTCCCGTAGATACAGTATCAGCAATTAGCGACACGAGTTCCAGAAAATAGCCTTCCACATTCCAGAACTGATGCACGCTCTATCAGCAGATAATTCACAGCGAAGGTTGCACTCAGGAGAGCATTATTTAGAAAGTTTATTCAGCGTTGGTCAGAACAAAGAAAAACATGACTGCCTGCTAGCGTGTTCTGGCGCAGAGAGAGTAAAACGAAAGCAACAGAAAACATAAACATCCTGTGAACAGGAAATACGCAGGCTGTGACTCCACAAAGCCTGCTCCCTTTTAAGGTGGAACGGAAATATCCTAACAGAATTTACATTCTACTCATGTAAAAACACACTGATTCCTGGACCGTCCGAGGGCCAGATTGAGAAGGCAATTGGGCCAGATCCGGCCCCCAGGCCTTAGGTTGCCTACCCCTGTGGTAGATCTTGCCCCAATGAGGACTGGAGGTCCCTGCTTCCCCACAGCTTCTTAATTTTCCTCCTTCCCAAGCAATCTGAGACTTTGCCTCACATCTGCCTTTGCTTCTCACACCTCTTCACACCTCTTCTGGTTCTGGGAGATCAGCAGGGAGGGGAGCTGGTCACAGCAGGAGGGGGAGACCCCTGGCTCCTTCAGCAGCCTACCTCATCTCTGTCTCTTGCTCCCCACCTCTGAATCTGGACTGCTCTCTACTACAGACTCTCCCTGCTCTCTAAACCCTGTTGCCTCTTCAGCTTCCGACACTCCCTCCTCCCAGTCTTCTCCCTCTGCCCGCTCATTGTCGTCCCACCACCAGCCCCCTAGCTCAGAGCCTTCTTCCCCTGGGGGTTCCCTTGGGGGTTCCCCAGCCTCCCACTGCTCTTCTGCATCCAGCCAATCCATGACAACTGCCTGTCTCCACCTCTCCCAGCTCTTTCCCAATCAATCAGAGACTATGCCTACCTGCAGCCAACCTCTCCTCCGCCCTTTTCATGCCTCTCCTGGTTCTGGCGGACAAGTTGGGAAGGGAGTTTGTCACAGCAGACGGAGGAAACATCCATGACTCTTCACCAGGTGGACTCAACTCTGCCTCTTGGCTTCCCTCCTCTCCTGTTTCAGCTTCTGCCGCTTATTCTGGACTTCTCTCAGTTGTGGTGTAGTGGTTAGTGTGTCAATTTAGTACCTGGGAGAGACCAGGGTTCGAATCCCCGCACTCTGCCCTCAAGGTGTGACCTTGAGCCCGCCGACATCACAGGGCTGTTGTGAGGACAAAACAGTGCAGTGCCTCAAGATGAGAAATTAAACATTAAAAAAGTGGTAGAGTCCTCCCTCCTGGTTCAGGACTCTACCACCTCCTTTGAGCACAAGGCCAGGCCAGGCAGATTCTGGCTTGCCGTTGCGTCTTGCGTGGTGTCTTTTCTCTGTCTGGCCTGTCCATTCCCGGAGGGGAGGCTCAAGGACCCCATGTGGAATTAATTCCTTCTTAGTCAGCCACACTCTGGCAAAGCTCATCCTGTTCTGAGTTCCTATTTAAAGAACATTTGACCTTTCTATGCATACCCTGGGAAGGAGGGAAGGCTGTCCCAAAGTGTTGCAGCGCAAGGCAGATTGTGATGTGTCTGTGTCTTGAAAAATAAGTATTTCCTCCTGGGGACAGGTAGCATCAGTCGGGGGAAGTCCAATTATTATTAAACTGTTTTGTTTCTTGTTCTTCTTGGTTGTTGTTGTTGTTTTGGCCAATTATATTTTTTATTGCTTTTCAAAAAATTTACCACACGGACATCAAATTAATTAAAATTTAATACAAAATTAAAAGCTGACTCCCTGTCCCACCGCTTCCCTACCCACCCTTATTTCCTGCCCAATATTACATGCATTTCCAAATTGCATTTTTAAAAACGTATTTTAGCATTTTATCCTCTCTCCCCCCCACCCCCCCGTTGTTAAATCTTTTACATGCCCTTCGAGAGCAGGTCTTAGGGAGGGTTGCAAGCGTTTAAAAATTCAGAATTTTAAATGCTCCTGTTTGGGTCCTGTAATCTGAGCGTCTGGGATGTTCCTGACCTGGCAATCCCTGGCAAACTCTGCAAGTGTCCCTATTTTCCAGGAACAGTCCCAGATTCTGAGAAGCCGTCCCAGTTTCTGATTTGATCCTGGAACGTCCTGCTTTTCCTTAGGATGTCCCTGTTTTCCTCAGAGAAATGTGGGAGGGTCTGGAGTTATCCGACCTCTGAGCCAAGGAGATACGTAACTAGACAACCTTTAGAAGATATCTGAAGACAGCCCTGTTTCATGTTTGTGTTTTTATGTATGTTGGAAGCCACCCAGAGTGGCTGGGCAAACCCAGTCAGATGGGCAGGGTATAAATAAAACTGTTGTTGTTGTAGTTACTATTATCATTATTATATTGAATAAAGGTAAAGGGACCCCTGACCATTAGGTCCAGTTGCGGACAACTCTGGGGTTACGGCGCTCATCTCGCTTTATTGGCTGAGGGAGCCGGCGTACAACTTCCAGGTCATGTGGCCAGCAGGACTAAGCCGCTTCTGGTGAACCAGAGCAGCGCACGAAACCCCGTTTACCTTCCCGCCGGAGCGGTACCTATTTATCTACTTGCACTTTGACATGCTTTCAAACTGCTAGGTTGGCAGGAGCTGAGACCGAGTGACGGGAGCTCACCCCATCGTGGGGATTCGAACCGCCGACCTTCTGATCGGCAAGACCTAAGTTCTGTGGTTTAACCCACAGCGCCACCCACATCCCTCCATTATATTGAATAAGACTTATTTTCATTGGGGAAATGTTGCAGGGTGTGCACTAGTTGTGACTGCCACAAAGGTTGTGCAGCTGTGTGTCTGTGGACACAGAGAGAGGACACAGACCTCTCCTCTCTCCCCCCTAACACTAGGTAAAGGTAAAGGACCCCCTGGAAGGTCAAAGGTAACTATGGGGTGCAGCGCTCATCTCGCTTTCAGGCCGAGGGAGCCAGTGTTTGTCCACAGGCAGCTTTCCGGGTCATGTGGCCAGCAGGACTAAACCGCTTCTGGCGCAACGGGACACCGTGACAAGTGCCAGAATGCACAGAAACGCCATTTACCTCCCCTTCGCAGCGGTACCCATTTATCTACTTGCGCTGGTGTGCTTTCGAACTGCTAAGTTGGCAGGAGCTGGGACAGAGCAACGGGAGCTCACCCCGTCATGGGGATTCGAACCACTGACCCTCTGATCAGCAAGCCCAAGAGGCTCAGTGCTTTAGACCACGGTGCCACCCACGTCCTGGGTGTCCCCTAACACTAGAACTGCTGGGCATCCAGCAAATCCAAATGTTGGCCCAGGATTCTCGAGCAACGGTGTTGGGTGTCGCAAGGAGGCCCCTGTTTTCCTCCAATGAAAGTCAGGCTCCGAGTCTCCATGACACCTGTACCTTCTCTCCTTTATCATCCTCCATTGCCCAGGGGACGGGCGTAAATTCTCCCGGGGAGACAGATACATTTATTGGCGTTCCCAGAGAGAGCAAGAGATTTAAGGCACCTCCTTTTGTGTTGGCATCAATATAACCTATTAGGGGGAACGACTCCTTAAGTGCTGATGAATAAAATATTTCCCTAGCCACAGAGCAGAGAGGGCTATGGTTTTCCCAGTAGTGATGTATGGAAGTGAGAGCTGGACCATAAAGAAGGCTGATCACCGAAGAATGGATGCTTTGGAATTCTGGTGCTGGAGGAGACTCTGGAGAGTCCCATGGACTGCAAGAAGATCAAACCGATCTATTCTTCAGGAAATCAGCCCTGAGCGCTCACTGGAAGGACAGATCCTGAAGCTGAAGCTCCAAGCCTTTGGCCACCTCATGAGAAGAGAAGACTCTCTGGAAAAGACCCTGATGCTGGGAAAGATGGAGGGCACAAGGAGAAGGGGACGACAGAGGACGAGATGGTGGGACAGTGTTCTTGAAGCTACCAGCATGAGTCTGACCAGACTGCGGGAGGCAGTGGAAGACAGGAGTGCCTGGCGTGCTCTGGTCCAGGGGGTCACGAAGAGTCGGACACGACTAAACAACAATAACAACAACAACAGAGCAGAGAGGGAACCGACCGAGGTTGGGGTGACATGGTTTCTGGAGTGTGTGTGGGCCATGGGCCAAAGGAGCCCCACCAGGAAGGCCTCGCTGACCCCTTTTCCATGCTCTTGGTATATAAAGCCATAGAGGAGGCAGTTGGAGGATGGATGGCGGCTAACAGATTGAGGTTGAATCCTGACAAGACAGGAAGTACTGTTTTGGGGGGACAGGAGGCGGGCAGGTGTGGAGGATTCCCTGGTCCTGAATGGGGTAACTGTGCCCCTGAAGGACCAGGTGTGCAGCCTGGGAGTCATTCTGGACTCACAGCTGTCCATGGAGGCACAGGTCAAATCTGTGTCCAGGGTGGCTGTCTACCAGCTCCACCTGGTACGCAGGCTGAGACCCTACCTGCCCGCAGACTGTCTCGCCAGAGTGGTGCATGCTCTGGTTATCTCCCGCTTGGACTACTGCAATGCGCTCTACGTGGGGCTACCTTTGAAGGTGACTCGGAAACTACAACTAATCCAGAATGCGGCAGCTAGACTGGTGACTGGGGGCGGCCGCCGAGACCATATAACACCGGTCTTGAAAGACCTACATTGGCTCCCAGTACGTTTCCGAGCACAATTCAAAGTGTTGGTGCTGACCTTTAAAGCCCTAAACGGCCTCGGTCCAGTATACCTGAAGGAGCATCTCCACACCCATCATTCTGCCCGGACGCTGAGGTCCAGCGCCTTCTGGCGGTTCCCTCATTGCGAGAAGCAAAGCTACAGGGAACCAGGCAGAGAGCCTTCTCGGTGGTGGCGCCCGCCCTGTGGAACGCCCTTCCAGCAGAGGTCAAAGCGATAAACAACTACCTGACATTCAGAAGACATCTTAAGGCAGCCCTGTTCAGGGAAGTTTTTAACGTGTGATATTTTACTGTATTTTTGGTTTCTATGGAAGCTGCCCAGAGTGGCTGGGGAGGCCCAGCCAGATGGGCAGGGTATAAATAATAAATTATTATTATTATTATTAGAATCATAGATTTGGGAGACAGCCAAGGATCATCTAGTCCAACCGTCCACCACGCAGGAATCTTTTGCCCAGCAAATTGTGCAACACCTGCAATTCTATGAGGCTGAAACTTCGACCGCATCCACAACTTCCATTTCAAGTGCTATGGCGTTGCTTGAAGCAGGCATGGCTCCCCTACCCCACCAGAATCCTGGGAGTTATAGTTTGCTGGGGGTGCTGAGATTTGTTAGGGGGCTGTAAGAACATGAGAAAGCCTGCTGGGTCATCTTCCAACTTCCATGACAAGGAGAAAGCAGACAGGGGAAAGTATCCCCCCCCCATCTCTCTTAGGACCAGAATTTGTGGGCAAGCAGTAAAGCTGAATGTTGGAAGATTCAGGACAGGTAAAACCAGGGGCGGATCTGCTATGAAAAGAATGGAACTTAAGCTTCAGGGCTCCTAATATACCTTAATCCTCATTGCTTAAAAATTTTGCTTTAAAAAGTGCATCCCTGGTTCCCCCTGATTTTCATCCACCCTCCCCATAACTCAAAAAATATAAGGCATAAGAATTTTTTCATTAACACCAGTGACTTTGACATGTGAGATAACCCAGTGCAGCAATGTAAATCAAAATCTGAAATGATGTAGATTAATTATTATTATTATTATTATTATTACAGTGGTACCTCGGGTTAAGTACTTAATTCATTCTGGAGGTCCATTCTTAGCCTGAAACTGTTCTTCACCTGAAGCACCACTTTAGCTAATGGGGCCTCCTCCTGCTGCCGCGCCGCCGGAGTACGATTTCTGTTCTCATTCTGAAGCAAAGTTCTTAACCCAAGGTACTATTTCTGGGTTAGCGGAGGCTGTAACCTGAAGCGTATGTAACCTGAGGTACCACTGTATTATTATAAAGTGGCAGTCTGTCATGGAACAACCCCATTAAGAAGATAATAGTGGTTGCCCAGACCTTGTTGCTTGTTGCGAAGGCGTTCCCCCAAATGTAGGTCTGCCACCCAGGTAAAAGGAAATCCTTCATGCAGTGCATTGTTAAACTGCGGAACTCACTGCCACAGGAAGCAGCGACGGCCACTGATCTTGATGGCTTTGGAAGGGGATTGGACTAAATTGTGGGGGAGGAGAGGGCTATCGACGGTTACCAGCCCAGGTGGCTCTGTTCTGCCATCACAGTCAGTGAATCCCAGTTGCTGGAAACCACAGAAGGTGAGAACTGCTTTTGTGTTCGAATCCTGCTCGTGGGTTTCCATTAATGGGCATCTGGTTGGCCTCTGAGAGAATAGGATGCTGGACTAGACGGACCATTGGCCTGAACCAACCGGCTCTCCTTTGTTCCTACGAACCGAGTGGAACGGAAAGGAACCTGAGTTCCTTTGGCGGCCTTAACCCTTTTCGTTCCCCAGGGACCAGCAGATTAATCAGGCTAATAAGAGTAATTTATCCAGCGGTGCAGCAGCCGGGAGAGCAGGGAAGCGACCCCATGAAATATTCAAGCCTGTGCCGCCGTAACAATAAATTAAGGAAAAGTAATTAAGCGTCACAGCAGAGAGGAAACGAGAAAGCAAGGTGGGCCGGGGCCACAGATGACCACCTGGCTCTCTCCGTTTGTGGATGCGGAATCCTAGAATCATATAATTTTGCTCCAGGTTAGCTTGTGCCCTTTCAGGGCAAGAACCATAGAATTATAGAGCTGGAATGGAGGAATATGCAGCTGGATCAAACCTGCAGCCTTGGCGTTATCGGCACCGCGCTCTAACCAGTTGAGCTACTAGCCAAGGCATTCTTAGAAGGTGCCAGGACCATTGACGGGAGGAGTCAACCCATTATAGGTTTGTGCCCATACTCCTGCTCTTCAAGGGGGGAAACTGAGGCCTCATCTGCACTCTGAATCTGAATAAGTATCCTAGCGATGGCTTCCCCCCAAAGAATCCTGGGATGTGTTGTTCTTTCAGGGCGCTGAGAATCACTGGAACTGCTCACAGGTACAAATATTTTGGAAATTTCTCTAGGCTACTATTTCTGATGTGCTAGGATATCACATACCCTTGTGGAACCCTAAACTATGGTATTTCCTACTCATTTTTCTGAAGGGTGTTATCCCGTAAAATGATTGAGAAATAGCAGCCAGACTTATAACTGCTACAAAGATTACTTGAAAAAATTAAAAAATTGTCCAGTAGCACCTTAGAGACCAACTAAATTTGTTCTGAGCATGAGCTTTCGTGTGCATGCACACTTCTTCGGATACACTGAAACAGAAGTCACCAGACCCTGGTGGGATTTTTCTCAGAAGGGTAGAGGGAGATGGGTGATTGACTTAATGGGTATGGTAAACTTGTTGACGACTGTTAATGACTGCAATTAGTCCTGCAAGAAAAAGCAAGGGATAGTATGCAGATGACCAAAAATAGCTTTAGCATATGTAATGAGACAAGAATCCAATATCTCTATTCAGACCAGGCCTCTCCATAGTTTTAGCAATAAGTTGTAATTCAGCAACTTCTCTTTCAAGTCTATTTCTGAAATTCTTTTGTAATAAGACAGCTGCTTTGAGATCCTGAGAGATTGAAGCTTCTCTGTCTTGTGATTCCGATGCCAGATTTATTTCCATTTATCCTTTGGCGTAAGGTTTGGCTTGTTTGTCCAATATAGAGGGCTGAAGGGCACTGTTGACATTTGATGGCCTACACAATGTTGGAAGATGAGCAATTAAATAGTCCTGAGATGGTATGTGTGATGTTGTTGGGTCCAGTGATGGTCTTGTCTGAGTGTATGTGGCAGCAAAGTTGGCATCTGGGTTCATTGCAGGCTCTGGTACCAGTGTCTATGTTAAGTCTGCTTGCTGTATTATTGTGGGTGAGTTGTTGTTTAAGATTGGGTGGCTGTCTGTAGGCAATGAAAGGTCTTCCTCCCAGAGCTTGAGAAAGAGAACTGCTGTTGTCTAGGAAAGATTGTAGATCTCTGATGATGCATTGAACTGTTTTAACTTGGGAGCTGTGTGTGATTACTAGTGGTGTTCTGTTATTTTCTCTTTTGGGTCTGTCTTTTTTTTTTCCCTTTCAAAATTTTTTATTCATTTTGTAACACAAATAAACAATACAAACAGAAAAACAAACAATACAAACAAATTCTTGTCTTATCCTTATTTTTTTCTAAACATTGTTAGGTGGGCTTCCCCAAGTCCCCCCATCTGATTTTCATTTTACCTCATCTTTAGCAGTTTCATATATCATAATTTTTAACCATTTTTTTTAATCACACTTACTTTTACCATGGTCAGGGGTCCCTTTACCTTTACCATAAAAATCTTCACATTTTATCACTTACAAATAATACTATTTTAAAATACACTATCTTCTACTTCTAGCCCTACAGCCTATACCCATATACCCAACATATTTTTTCGTATTTAAATAATATTTATTCGGAGTTTAAAAGTTACAAAAAGAAAAAAGAACAATACAAAATACAAAAAAAGAGTACAACAGCAACAGAGAAAAAAAATTAAATAAAAATACATTCACTTAAAAAAAGAAAAGAAACAGATTAAACCTTTACATCACTTTCTTCCTTTACTTATTTCCTTGACCTCCTCACACCTCCCAATTTTGTATTCTAGTTCAAATCGTTATTTCAGCAAATCCTTCCAACCTTATTTTCATTTAAATAATTTAATTTAATATATTATAATTTAACGTCCTCTCTTTCGTCAATTTCATCAACTCATTTTTACTTAATCCTTTATATCATTTCACCAAAACCACCTAATTTTCTTTTTCCAACATCTTTCTAACAGTCCTTAATTTTACAATATTTTTTCAAATATTCTTTAATCTTCTTCCAATCTTCCACCATCTCTTCTCTCTGGTCTCGGAGTCTCCCAGTCAGTTCGGCAAGTCCCATATAGTCCTCTTTTGGGTCTGTCTCTGGCTTTCTTGATCTGTTGTTTAACTTACTTGGTTAGCCAAAGGCCTGGCTAGACTCAGAGTTGCAAGCGACCTCAGGGCTCACTAGCCCAACCCCCGTAATGCAGGAATCTTTTGCCCAACGTGGGGCTCAGACCCACAACCCTGAGATTAAGACCCTGGGATTAAGTCTCATGCTTTACCAACTGAGCTATCCCAGATAAGTAACAATTGGGAGGGTGTGTGCAGAGTATATCTGTATGCTAATGGGTTTAGTGGGGGGTGGGATCTTGTCTATAGGAACAATGATTAAGTAAACCTATTACACAATAATGCAGATAAATAAACCTACAAGGTTTCTGGGGAAATGGGTTTGATTTTTTCTTTTTTTGCAATGCTTTTGGAACCGTACCTTTAGTGCTAATGTTCAACCTTATGCTGCTTTCAACCTGATGTAATATTATTAATGCTTTTTATGGGTGTTTAGCAAATCATAAAAATGGGATGGGGGGGCGGATTTCCCAATTTAATGATGGTGGGTACGGGAGAAGCCAGTTCCATGTTACGGTTTGCTAGGAAAGAGGCCGAACAACCGAACAGCCAATATTGCAAAGCATTTGTATAAATCTGTGGTCTCAGTGCGCTCATAATGCTGTTTTCTGCAGTCCTGATCTGATATTGCAGAGCTACAGAGTCAGTTCAGGAAAGGGCAGGCGAAAATGCTCAAAGGCGTTGGGAACAAACTCCCTGTGAGGAGATGAGGGATTTGTTGTTTGCAGAAAGAAAGGAAAGAAAAAGAAAAGGCAAGTTAGGAGGAACTTGACCGAGGTGTATTAAATGAAGCAGTGGTTGGAGAAAGTGGTTTTCTTCTTCTTCTTCTTCTTTTCCTGTTTCTCCCAAAACACTGGAAGCCACTCAGGGATCACTCAGTGAAGGGGAGCGAAGGGAAAAGACTTCCTCACACATGCAGTGCATAGGTTTAAAGAACACTGGAGTTTTTCTCCCGCTGCCATGGGAGTCTGTCTGAGAACACCTAGGGAAGGAATGGCAAGGGGGACGAGATACGAAGGTCTTGTTGGCTTCCTGGGGGAAATGGGTTGAGTGCAGGTGGAAAACCTGGATGTTGGCCTAGTGAGGTGGACTTTGTCATCTGAACTTTTTCTCTCTGCAGCAGCAGTTTGCTGCCTATTTGCTGATATATTTTCAAGGAAAGGCAGAACCCAGAAACCTGCCTTCTGTCATGCTACTCCAGCTGCCCAATGCTGTCTCATGCCAACTGCCCCGATACCGAAACCGTACCTCGCTGAATGTCAAAGGATGGGCTTCGGATATTGGGTGCAAACCCCCAGAGGAGACAGGGGTACGTGTTTTGTGGAGACCTTCAGGGACAACTCACCCCAAGTTGGTCTTAGCTGTTGGCCTGAGTTCTGGTCAACTGTACGGTTGGTGGCAATGAGCGAGAGAGGGCTTTCTCTGAGGTGGCACCCAGCCTGTGGAACTCACTGCTTCAAGAGTCCAGCTCCCTCTTTATTTGCACTCTGCTGGCAATCAAACACATGACTGAAACAAACAAAAAACAACTTTTGAAACTGCTGCTGCTGCTCGTGAATGCTTTTGTTGTTGTTGACCAGCTGTCTTTGCATTTGTTTGTTTGGTTGATTGTTTTTAGTAAGAGCTTATAAGGAAAGCTTGGCTGGATCAGCCCAGTAGCCCAGCTAGTTCCAGAGTCCTGTCTCACAGGACTGAAGCGCAACAAACAACAACAATGCAGGAGTCCAGGTAGACTGCCTCTGCAGCTGGAGGCTCCCTACAAGACTGTCAGAGCTTGGCCGCAGGATCAGGCCATAGGGGACTCATCCAGCGCAGGATCCTGTTGTCACAGATGCCCCGAAAGGAAACCCAGAAGCAGTAGCAGAGTGTTACATCATAGAACTGTAAAGTTGGAAGGGACACCGAGGGGTCATCTAGTCCAACCCCCTGCATTGCAGGAATCTCAGCTCAAGCATCCGACCCAACCTCTGCTTAAAAACCTCCCAGGAAGGAGAGTCTACAACCTCCCAAGGTTGACCATTCCACTGTCAAATGGCTCTTACTGCTGGAAAGTTCTTCCTGATGTTTAGTCGGAATCTCATTTCTTGTAACTTGAAGCCATGGGTTCGAGTCCTGCCCTCCAGAGAGGGAGGAAACAAACTTGCTCCTACCTGCCCGCGGACTGTCTCACCAGAGTGGCGCATGCTCTGGTTATCTCCCGCTTGGACTACTGCAATGCACTCTACGTGGGGCTACCTTTGAGGGTGACTCAGAAACAACAACTAATCCAGAATGCGGCAGCTAGACTGGTGACTGGGGGCGGCCACCGAGACCACATAACACCAGTCTTGAAAGACCTACATTGGCTCCCAGTACGTTTCCGAGCACAATTCAAAGTGTTGGTGCTGACCTTTAAAGCCCTAAACGGCCTCGGTTCAGTATACCTGAAGGAGCGTCTCCACCCCTATCATTCTGCCTGGACATTGAAGTCCAGCGCCGAGGGCCTTCTGGCAGTTCCCTCATTGTGAGAAGCAAAGCTACAGGGAACCAGGCAGAGGGCCTTCTCGGTAGTGGCGCCTGCCCTGTGGAACGCCCTCCCATCAGATGTCAAAGTGATAAATAACTACCTGACATTCAGAAGACATCTTAAGGCAGCCCTGTTCAGGGAAGTTCTTAATCTGTGATATTTTAGTGTATTTTTGGTTTTTATGGAAGCCGCCCAGAGTGGCTGGGGAAACCCAGCCAGATGGGCGGGGTACAAATAATAAATTATTATTATTATTATTATTCATGTGGCAGCCCTTGAGACATTTGAAGATGGCTCTCCTATTTCCTCTCAGTCTCCTCTTTTCCAGGCTAAACATCCCTAGCTCCTTCAACCGGTCCCCATAAGGCTTGGTTTCCCTCCTCTGCACACCTTCCAGCTTGTCAACATCCCTCTAGTCCAGGAACCTGGTGTGACCCAGGAGGTCAGCCAGATATTCTTGTCAAACCCACAAGGGAGAACGGGCGGTTTCCTTCCTTGTTCTATTGCCCACAAAGAAGGGTGTTTTGTTGTGCGAATAATTTTTCCAGGAACTTCCCTTCCCCTTGTCAAAAAATCCACCCTGCATTTCCAGGTGCTTCGATCCTAATAATGCGTTCTGACTTCACACTTGCTGGATGGACTTTAAGGTTTCTTATCTCCAGGCCACAGACTTTCCATGCCCTACAAAGTGCATTGTTTCTTTTTGCATGGGAGAAGAAGAAGAATAAGAAACCCACATGTATTGGCAGAGCACTGGCCTAAGGGTGGCACACCTCAGTTTCCAGATTCGGAATTGGGCAGACTGTGTCATGAGCAACCTTCTGTCATATCAGAAGGTTTCAGACCCACTTCAGACCTCACCTGGAGTACTGTGTCCAGTTCTGGGCACCACAGTTCAAGAAGGACACTGACAAACTGGAACGTGTCCAGAGGAGGGCAACCAAAATGGTCAAAGGCCTGGAAACGATGCCTTATGAGGAATGGCTAAGAGAGCTGGGCATGTTTAGCCTGGAGAAGAGGAGGTTAAGGGGTGATATGATAGCCATGTTCCAATATATAAAAGGATGTCACATAGAGTAGGGAGAAAGGTTGTTTTCTGCTGCTCCAGAGAAGCGGACACGGAGCAATGGATCCAAACTACAAGAAAGAAGATTCCACCTAAACATTAGGAAGAACTTCCTGACAGTAAGAGCTGTTTGACAGTGGAATTTGCTGCCAAGGAGTGTGGTGGAGTCTCCTTCTTTGGAGGTCTTTAAGCAGAGGCTTGACAACCATATGTCAGGAGTGCTCTGATGGTGTTTCCTGCTTGGCAGGGGGTTGGACTCGATGGCCCTTGTGGTCTCTTCCAACTCTAGGATTCTATGATATCCTCAAGAAGGCTGAGTTGTCTTCAGAACACCAGTGGCTAGACACATCCAAAAGGAGGTTTGCACAGTCCACATATGCCATTCCAGCTGGCCTGCCAGTCATGAGCATGCAATATTTAGGTGGCATCTGTCTGTCTTGAGAGATGGTGGGGTGCGCCTCTGGCCAAGCCCAGGCAGTGTGCATGGAGGTCCTGCACTGCCCAGATGACAAGTCCCCCTTCTTTTATTGGGCCTGGTCTTTTATTTTCCTTCTCTTCCCTCCCCCTCCCCTTTTATGAAGATCACCCGCTCTGAGACCCCACAGCTAATTCTCCCCTGGCCTCCTCACTGGCCCAAGTGGGACCAATTCAGCCAGCTAGTCCTGGGGATTATCTAATGCTTATCAGATGGATTTCCCCTAAATTGATTTCTGAACTTTGAATTTTATTGTTACAGTGGTACCTCTGGTTACGTACTTAATTCATTCTGGAGGTCCATTCTTAACCTGAAACTGTTCTTAACCTGAAGCACCACTTTAGCTAATGGGGCCTCCTGCTGCTGCCGTGCCGCTGAAGCACGATTTCTGTTCTGATCCTGAAGCAAAGTTCTTAACCCGAGGTACTATTTCTGGGTTAGCGGAGTTTGTAACCTGAAGCGTATGTAACCTGAAGCGTATGTAACCTGAGGTACCACTGTATTCATGCTTTTATCCTATATTTTATGCCGCTTTTACAATTAAGTGTTTTAAATTTGTTGTTAGCGCCCTGAGCCCGGTTTTTGAACCGGGAAGGGCGGGGTATAAATAAAAATATATTTATTTTATTTATATTCTCGGCCTGGCTGATATGGCCCAAAGGACAGCAGAGCAAGACGTTTGGCACCAGCGGGGTTGCAGGAGTTGCCAGAAGGAGGCATACAATGCACTATCCAATCATCTTAGGGACTCCAGATTTGTGGAGGGTCTCCTCCTGAGCCTTTGCCTCCCTGAAGAGACCCCACAAAGCAGCGGAGGTTTAGGATCAGAGTTTTCCTTCTCCTAGACCAGAGGTCAGCAAACTTTTTCAGCAGGGGGCCGGTCCACTGTCCCTCAGCCCTTGTGGGGGGCCGGACTATATTTTGAGGGGGGAAATGAATGAATTCCAATGCCCCACAAATAACCCAGAGATGCGTTTTAAATAAAAGGACACATTCTACTCATGTAAAAACACGCTGATTCTCGGACCATCCACGGGCCGGATTTAGAAGGTGATTGGGCTGGATCCGGCCCCCAGGCCCCCGGGCCGGTTTGCTGACCCCTGTCCTAGATGGTCTCCCTTCCCAAGTGGATGAGCCCCACCTGCCCCTCGCTTCCATCTACAGCAAGGGCAGAAACCACCTTCTTGACCACTGGACCCACTTTTGGTCTCGTCTTCTCTGTCCACCAGAGCCTGTCTTCACACACAGGGAAGCCCCTAACTCACCAAGGGCTTCAGACCCATCGGCTCCCCTCACCTGCTTTAACTGGCCGGTCAAAACCGTTTCCAGGATTGTGGCCGCTGTCGCCTGCTGGCAGCTTCCAGGAGCCACAGGTGGGAGCTGAGTGCAGGTGGGGGACCCAAGATGGACAAATGACCCCAGAAGGAGCACAACATGTCCCCTGGCGGTGGTACTGCACCTCCCCTAACACCCCATACAACCCCATATATATGTGTGTAAATATAGATTCCTATATTTTCCACAGACAAAAGCAGAGACATCACTTTGCCAACAAAAGTCCGTATAGTTAAAGCTATGGTTTTCCCAGTAGTGATGTATGGAAGTGAGAGCTGGACCATAAAGAAGGCTGATCGTCGAAGAATGGATGCTTTTGAATTCTGGTGCTGGAGGAGACTCTTGAGAGTCCCATGGACTGCAAGAAGATCAAACCTCTCCATTCGGAAGGAAATCAGCCCTGAGTGCTCACTGGAAGGACAGATCCTGAAGCTGAGGCTCCAGTACTTTGGCCACCTCATGAGAAGAGAAGACTCCCTGGAAAACACCCTGATGCTGGGAAAGATGGAGGGCGCAAGGAGAAGGGGACGACGGAGGACGAGATGGTGGGACAGTGTTCTCGAAGCTACCAGCATGAGTTTGACCAAACTGCGGGAGGCAGTGGAAGACAGGAGTGCCTGGCGTGCTCTCGTCCAGGGGGTCATGAAGAGTCGGACACAACTAAATGACTAAACAACAACAACATATTGTCCTCTAGGTTTCAGTTGAGGCTGGGGTCCCTCAAATGCATGTCAGCTTAGCACAGCTGTGTCTGTTCATTCCTCTTCTTCCTGGTGCATTCCTTGCCTCTGATTGTGGAGGCAGAGCGTAGCCTTTGTGGCTATCCGTCGTTGACATCCTTTTTCTCAGTGTTGTCACCTTCCTGACAGTGCATCATGCTCCCTGATCTTAAGCCATTTCCAACATCCTTTCCCCCCTGCCCCCCTGTACACAAAAGGAACTCCAGAGCCAGAAAAATATATCCCCTCAAATTCCACCTGAATTTTTTGTATTTGGGGTCCTCCCCTCCCCATTCAATATAACCATGGAAGCATAGCCAGGGAGGCAGGGGGGCAGTTGCCCCCCCATCAAATAAATAAACAGCCTCGGTCCAGTAGACCTGAAGGAGCGTCTCCATCCCCATCATTCCACCTGGACATTGAAGTCCAGCGCCGAGGGCCTTCTGGTGGTTCCCTCACTGTGAGAAGCAAAGTTACAGGGAACCAGGCAGAGGGCCTTCTCGGTGGTGGCGCCCATCCTGTGGAACGCCCTCCCATCAGATGACAAACAGAAGAACAACTACCAGACTTTTAGGAGACATCTGAAGGCAGCCCTGTTTAGGGAAGCTTTTAATGTTTGATACATTGCTATATTTTAATATTTTGTTGGAAGCTGCCCAGAGTGGCTGGGGAAGCCCAGCCAGATGGGCAGGGTATAAATATTATTATTATTACTTAACTAACTGACCAATTGCGTCACAGATAACTTGGTTCTCTCCCCCCCCCCAACATAATGCCTGCCCCCCCACTGTAAAATTAATCCTGGCTACACCTATGAATGTAATGTATTCGAGGTAAACATTTCTCAACAAATCTGCAGGTTGAAGAGCCTACAGAGAGTTTGCTTCCTGAAAACTCAAAACAAGCCTAGGATTAACAGTCCTGGATCCCATTAGTTTAATTAGCTGATCCCTTCCTCGGTGGCAGCGTTTCCTGTGTTTGTTTCTGGTGCTGCTGGCAGGTTTCCCACCGGGGAGGAATCTGGCTGGTCACTGGGAGGATGCTGGACTAGATGGGCCAAGGGTCTGATCCTGCAGCCAAGCTATTCTGATGTTCGGGTGTTTAATGGAAAGCGAATGTCACTTTGGTTTTCCATCAGCACCACCAAAACCTACAAAAATCTATCCAGAGAAGCAGGAATATGTTCCCTTCTTCTGACACAACACTCTCTTTGCTTTGTTTTCACACATTAATGTCCACCCCCCCCACCCCAAAATATGTTGGCTTTGGTGTGCAGTAGCAAAATGCCTTGCTTTTGAATTCTGGTGCTGGAGGCAGTGGAAGACAGGAGTGCCTGGCGTGCTCTGGTCCAGGGGGTCACGAAGAGGCGGACACGACTAAACGACTAAACAACAAAAGCGAAATGCCTCACCAAGAGTTCTTTTTTCGTTCCTACGTTCTTTGGAAAGCTGGACTATAACCCACCTGCTTGACACCTGCCAGGGAGTCTGTATACTTGTGTACTTGTACACGTATAACCCTTGCAACATAGAAAGATAGATTGTCAGGGAGGTGATGAATAGGCAAGACCTCTTTCCCCCGGCATGCTAGGTCTGTCTGCATGCGGGTAGAGAGTTTGAACACTCCTGTATTTAAATACATATTCCTCACCCAGAAAAAGCCAACTGGAAACTTTTTTCCTTGACATGCTACATTTCTAAATGCAGGAAGAGATAGATAGATAGATAGATAGATAGATAGATAGATAGAGAGTGTGCGTGGTCTGGAGGTGTACTCAGTCACATCCAGGAAAATACGGCAAGTCCCCAGCCACGGGTTCCATGAAGAAAGAACTAGGCTTGTGTGTTTGTGAACCCAGACTCTTTCATTTTCCACACCTGGAGCAAGTGTAACCTGCTTTTGAAATATAGTACATTCAGTTCTACTCCTTCTTCTTTTATGATTATTTCACGAGGCCCAAGAGAACCTTCATCTTTGTAGTGTGGATTCAGCCTCAGCCGGAACCACCATAGAATCATAGAATCATAGAGTTGGAAGAGACCACAAGGGCCATCGAGTCCAACCCCCTGCCAAGCAGGAAACACCGTCAGAGCACTCCTGACATATGGTTGTCAAGCCTCTGCTTAAAGACCTCCAAAGAAGGAGACTCCACCACACTCCTTGGCAGCAAATTCCACTGTCAAACAGCTCTTACTGTCAGGAAGTTCTTCCTAATGTTTAGGTGGAATCTTCTTTCTTGTAGTTTGGAACCATTGCTCCGTGTCCGCTTCTCTGGAGCAGCAGAAAACAACCTTTCTCCCTCCTCTATGTGACATCCTTTTATATATTTGAACATGGCTATCATATCACCCCTTAACCTCCTCTTCTCCAGGCTAAACATGCCCAGCTCCCTTAGCCGTTCCTCATAAGGCATCGTTTCCAGGCCTTTGACCATTTTGGTCACCAATTCCCCCTTCATTGAGTTTGAACACAATATTGCTTTGAGATTGCCTCAAATCGAGCACCTCAAATACTGCGTCCAGTTCTGGGCACCACAATTTAAGAAGGATGTTGACAAGCTGGAAGGTGTGCAGAGGAGGGCAACCAACATGATCAAGGGTCTGGACACCAAGCCTGATGAGGAACGGTTGAAGGAGCTGAGTATGTTTAGCCTGGAAAAGAGGAGACTGAGAGGACATAACCACCTTCAAATATCTCAAGGCCTGCCTCGTGGAAGATGGAGCAAGCTTATTTTCTCCTGCTCCGGACCTTAGGACTGGAACTCATTGCTTCAAATTGCAAGAATGGAGACTCTGACAAAACACCAGGCAGGACTTTCTGACAGTGAGAGCTTTCCAACAGTGGAACGGACTCTCTCGAAAGATAGCGGACTCCCCTTCATTGCAGGTTTTTGAGAAGAGATTTGATGGCCTTATCTGTCTTGGATGCTTGAGCTGAGATTCCTGCATTGCAGAGGGTTGGTCTGGATGACCCTCGAGGTCCCTCCCATGTCTACAATTCTAGGATTCCTATTATTGAACCTGGAACCTTTCTGCTACCAGCGAGTCTGGGAACCTCCCTTTAAAAACAGAGCGAACCCCCAGTCCTGACGACCCTGGGGGAAAAGGCGCTCTGCCCCCCTGGGGCCTCAAACCTCCCCATTGGCAGTGCAGAAAGGGACGAGGGCAGACTGAGCGGAAGGGGTGGGGGAGACAGCCGCCGTCCTGCGCCAAGAGTAATTACCCCGGATTACCTAGAAAGAGAGAGACGGAAAGAGGGGGGGGGAGGGAGGGCGCGGAGTCGAAGGGGCGGCGCAGCGGAGGGGAGGCGGGTGGTCTGCGCGGCGAAGGCTGGGGAGGGGCTGGGGGAGGGAGCCCACCAATGGGAGGAGAGGGTCCCTTTGCCGGATTCCGCCGGAGAGCCGGGCGAGGGGAGCCGCGGGTGGCGCGCCAGGCGGGCGAGAGGGGCTTGACTCGGCGCCCGGGAGATGCCTTGGCAGGCGCCGGGAGCTGTCCTTCAGCACCACCCGCCGCCGCAGCAGCGCGCTAGCGGCAGAGGCGGCGGCCGCTCTGCGGTCCGGGCTGCTGCTCCCTCGTTTCAGCACCCGGACAGCTCCCTGGGCGCCCTCCGGCCCGCCGCGGCCCCCGACCCGCGTCTCCTGGCCCCCGGGCGGCCCTCGCCCAGCCAGCTGGTCTTCCTCTCGCTCTACCCCTTGCTCCAGAGGGCCCGGGACCCCGGCCGCCTGCCCTCCGGCTGGCACTCCCCCTGCCCCCGCCAGGAGGGCGGCGCTTGGCCCGGATCGGGGCCCGGCCACTGGGCAGCCCCCCGGCTCCTGCCGCCGCCGCCGCCGCCTCCCCCCCGCCAGCCGTGCTCGTCCGCAGCGCCGGGAAACGCAGGGCAGCGCCGGAGCGCGCCCGGGTGCCGCTGGTGCCCGCCGACGGGCGAGGAGCGGGCTCTGCCTGGGCGCTCGCCTCTGCAGGGAAAGTTGGCTCCCGGAGACAGCCTTGGCCACAGCCGCTCCGGGAAGCAGCCGCCAGGAACCTTCGGCTCGCAGAAGGTAAAATCAGCCCTCCCCCGAAACATAAACCCTTCCTTTGGTGTTGGTGGTATCGAAGAAGGTGGCAGATTTTTTGGGGGGTGGGGTGGGATCTACGTTCTTAGCCACGCACCCAGGGGTCACGGCTGCAGGCTGTGAGGAGGGATGGGCAGTCCCACCCCAGGAAGTAAGTCCCCATCGTTATAAGTAGCTGAGCACCCCTGCCCGCCCCCATAAGACCGTAGCCAAGCTCCAAGACTCATTTGCTCCTAGACATTAAAATGCACTCATCCTCTCTCTCTTCGAATGCATGTTTATGGTGTTCAATTGTCTCCTTGCAGTCTGTGTGTTCTCTGTAACCTGGTGCCGAACTTCAAGACCCAATCCCATTTGCTCCTAAGCAATTAATATGCATGATCTTTCTCTGTCTCTCCGTCTCGCTCTGTGTCTCTCTCCATGCGTATTTATTCTGTTTAATCTCTCTGCCTCATCTGACGCTCACCTTCGATATATGCACAGGTACAGACCCTGTTTAATTCTCCCTTTGCAGCTGGTGTGCCCTGTTCAGTCACAATCCCAACTTCAAGACCCGACCTCACTGGCCCCTAAGCAATAATTTACAATTGTATATATATATATATATATATATATATATATAGTCCATATATTAATGAATCGTTCCTTTGCAGCTGGCGCGTTCGGTTTCATTGCTTCCTCTGATGCGTTTTTTTCCCCTCTTTTTAAATTGCCTTTATCCATTTTCTGTGCACCTACATAAATCTGTGGGGTGGGGATGGGGGACGGACTCCCTCTGTCCTCGTGCGGCGTTGTAGCATCCTAGGAAAATGGATCGATAGCCATGAGAGAAATAAATAAATCAAGGCAATATCCAACCCCTAAACACCAACATCACACACACAAAATTATCCCTCCATTTGTGGGAGGTCAGCCTATTTGTGTTTTTAAAAGGGGGGGGATACTATTTGTGTTTTTTAAAACACACACAACACAACATACAACACCATCTCGGTGTCTCTGGCACCTGTGTGGAGACTGCTGCAGAATTTGAGGAGGGGGTTGAGAAAAGGAAGATCTCACCTCAGCGATTCCTTTCGCTGCAATCTCATTGATGTCCAAATTCTGCGTGTGCGGAGAGAGAGAGGGGGGCGGCGGCATATTTGGGGTTTATACCACCATCTACCTCCCTCCCAGTTATTTAGTAACTGCAGAGTCCTTTCCACTCTGGAAACCCTTTCAGCATTTGTAGTAGGGTGCCGTTGCTTTTTAGTATTATTTTTAAAAGTCTGCACATCAAGGCTTCGTTCCTTGGAAAGGAGTGTTGCGGCAGGGGTCCTGTTATTTAAGAAGCTCCGAAGGAACCAGGCCAATGACCCACCGATCTGAGAAACCCGCAATTTGTGGGGTGGGGAAAACGACCCCCAGGCACTCTGTGCGCGCGCACGTGATCCATCCCATTCAGACCCGAACTTTGCCTACCAGGGATCCGTAGATGATTTCATTGATACGGAAGAAGGGGGTGAGGCCGAGGAGAGCATTTCAGAGCAGAGAGTTCTCTGGGAAAGGTTCCTTCTCTCCTCCTGTCCTCCCTGGGAGATGGGGGAGCAGGAGAGTCGTCTGTTGCAGCCCCCCAGTATCTATGTGAGGAGAGGAGACAGGCGGCTCTCCGTCTCTGCTAGGAACCAACTCCTAGGGGCCAAGGTCAACGCCCCCTGCAGTAAAATATTTGAGGGGTCACGGCCCTCCAAATGGATGGCCATTGCCATTCAAAGGATGTGCGTGTTCCCATGGGCGTAGCCAAGGGGGGAAGGGGGCGGCTGCCCCCCTAAATCAAGCAAATCATTGAAAATACTTAACTGAGATTCTGCCCCCCCCCCTCCAAATAAGGCCTGCCCCCTAACACAAATCCTGGCTAGATGAGCTGTGTCTTGTGATCAATTAGGCAAGGTGGGGCTTACCTGTATACACACACACACACACACACACACACCAATTTTTTATTCAAGTTGGTACCCTTGTAGGTTCTTCCAGAAACCACTTCTGGGTTCCATCGATTTGCCTTTAGAGGGCTCTCTCTCTCTCTCTCTCTCTCTCTCTCTCTCTCTCTCTCTGTGTGTGTGTGTGTTTGTGTTTGTGTGTTTGTGCGTTTGCACTTTGACCCGACAGCCCTGCCCTGTAGAAGCAGTCTTCTCCCGACACCACCTCCCAGTGGCGTAGCGCGGGTTGTCAGCACCTGGGGCAAGGCAAGTAATTTGCGCCCCCTAACCCGTGGATTTGCGCCCCCTAACCCGTGGATTTGCCCTAACCCCAGATGTTGCGCCCGGTGCGGCCGGCACCCCCTGCACCCCCCACGCTACGCCACTGCCACCTCCTCCCCATTTATTTATTTATTTGAAAATGGTTTTCCCCTTAAAGGAGAGCAAGGACTCGATATAAGCAGTTGATATAACACAGTTAAACTATGGAACTCACTCCTGCAGGAGGCAAGGACAGCCACCAACCTGGATGGTTTTAAAAGGGGATTGGACAAATTTGTGGAAGAGAAGAAGGCTTTTGATAGCTGCCAGCCGCAATGCCTACGCTCTGTCTTCACGGCCAGAGGCAGGAATGCTTCTGAACAGCTGTTTCTGGAAGCCACAGAAGGGAGAAATAGCAGGTCTTGGGTTCAGGTCCTGCTTGTTGGGTTTCCCATGGGGGGGGGCAACTGGTTGGCCACTGTGAGAACAGGATGTTAGGCCACATGGGCTATTGGCCTGACCCAGCAGGTTTGTCTTATGTCTTTTAATTAATAATAATAATAATAATAATAATAATTTATTATTTATACCCCACCCATCTGGCTGGGCTTCCCCAGCCACTCTGGGCGGCTTCCAAAAAAAAATTAAATACTGTCATACATCAAACATTAAAAGCTTCCCTAAAGAGGGCTGCCTTCAGATGTTTTCTAAAAGTCTGGTAGTTGTTGTTCTCTTTGACATCTGGTGGGAGGGAGTTCCACAGGGCGGGCGCCACCACCAAGAAGGCCCTCTGACTGGTTCTCTGTAACTTGGCTTCTCGCAGTGAGGGAACCGCCAGAAGGCCCTCAGCGCTGGACCTCAGTGTCCGGGCAGAACGATGGGGGTGGAGATGCTCCTTCAGGTATACAGGACCGAGGCCGTTTAGGGCTTTCAAGGTCAGCACCAACACTTTGAATTGTGCTCGGAAACGTACTGGGAGCCAATGTAGGTCTTTCAAGACCGATGTCTTGAAAATTTAAATTTTGCCTAACATTTAGGACAGCTCTGTTGGCAGAGCATGAGACTATTAATCTCAGGGTCGTGGGTTCAAGCCCCACCTTGGGGGGAAAAAATCCTGCATTGCAGGGGGTTGAACTAGAAGACCCTCAAGGATCCCTTCCAACTCCACGATTCTATGATCTTCTGTTTTAACAAAAACAACAACATCCATTGATAATAATAATAATAATAATAATAATAATAATAATAATTTATTATTTATACCCCGCCCATCTGGCTGGGCCTCCACACCTGCCCGCCTCCTGTCCCCCAAAAACAGTACTTCTGTCTTGTCAGGATTCAACCTCAATCTGTTAGATAAATTGGAAGGTTTCAGAAACATCCCTAAGCCAGACAGATTTAGCTTGGCACCTACAAGCTGAGAATTAAGGAAGGAATTAGTCAAGAAATTATGGAAGGAATTAAGCCCAGGAAGGATGAAAGTTCTGCAGTATTTCTGGGAGCTCAAGGCCATTGGATCATAATAATATTAATAATAATAATAATAATAATAATAATAATAATAATAATAATAAAAGTTTTTATTTATACCCCGCCCTTCCCGGTTCAGAAAACCGGGCTCATGGTGGCTAACAACAAATTTAAAACACTTAATTGATGCAACAAAAAACAGCATAAACGACAGTATAAAACACGAATAACAATAAATTCAGAATTAAAAAATCAATTTGGGAGGAAATCCATCCAATAAACACTAGATGATCACCAGGGCTAGCTGCCTAAATTAGTCCTATTTGGGCCTGTGAGGAAACCAGGGGAGAATTAGCTGTGGGATCCCAGAGTGTGCAATCTTCATAAAAAGGGGGAGGGGGAGGGAAGGAAGGGGAATAAAAGATCAGGCTAAGTTCAAATTGAAAGCCAGGTGGAATAGCTCTGTCTTACAGGCCCTGTGGAAGGAAGTTAAATCCTGCAGGGCCCTGGTCTCCTGGGACAGAGCATTCCACCAGGTCGGAGCCATCATTGAGAAGGCCCTGGCCCTGGTGGGGGATAATCTGACTTCCTTAGGGCCCGGGACCTCTAAACTATGATTATTCATGGACCTTAAGGTCCTCTGTGGGCAGACCAGGAGAGGTGGTCCCGTAAATACAAGGGCCCTAAGCCACAAAGGGCTTTAAAGGTCAAAAGCAGCACCTTAAACCTGACCCGATACTCCACCGGGAGCCAGTGCAACTGCTCAAGCACTGGGTGAATACACTCCCATGGCAGAGACCTCGTGAGGAGCCTCGCTGCAGCATTCTGCACTCGCTGGAGTTTCTGGGACAGTTTAAAGGGCAGCCCCGTGTAGAGCGAATTACAGTAGTCAAGCCTGGAGGTGACCGTCGCATGGATCACTGTGGCCAGATCAGGGTGGGAAAGGTAAGGGACCAACTGTAGAGTTGGGAAGGGACTACAAGGGCCATCTAGCTCAACCCTTTGCACTGCAGGAGTCTTTCGCCCAACATGGGGTTTGCCCCCCCCCAAGGTAAAAGGGCCCCACACCGCTTAATGTGGGGGGCCTCATAGACCCATTTAGAGTCGTGTCGGTTTGAGTCAAATGTATTGATTTTTTTTGCTGTATATATTTCAACATCCCCAAAGATTGGTGTCAGTAGCCTAGATGTTGTAAAGCTCTGGTGATCTGCTGTGGAAAAACACCCTTGAAGAAGGTTGCTCAGATTTCATTGCCGGTTGAGAAGGGGCCCCAATGACAGTTTGAGCTTCAGGGCCCTCAAAATATAGGTCTGCCCCACCCCCCAAACATTGAGGACTAGCGTCTTTCTTTGAGGAAAGGCCATAACTCAGCATCAAAGCATTTGCCTTGCATGCAGAATAAGCCACATTCAATGTCTGTCGGTCAGTGTAGACAATGCTGAAGTAGATGGAACAGTGGCCTGTCTTGTGGGAATGTTCTGGGGTGCAGGAGAGGATATATTGACTAATTATATCCTTATCCAACTTGTGCTAACAAGTTCCCAAAATATCAGCAGAGTTTATAGACATTCCCCTTTAAGTTCGCAACGGTAACGCTTGCACAGGTTCGCTAGAACCTCTATAATAATTACTCTGGTAATTTCCCCTTTGTTCCCTCTTAAAATACAAGACACGACACAGTCTTTATAAAAGTATAAAAGAGTTTACTCACGTTCTGTTCACAATATGATCCCAGAAGGTAGGCAGGCTTAAAAAGGTTACATGCAGTTAGAATCTATCTTGTAGCAAGATAGTACGGTCCTCTCTTGGCTGGGAGCCAAGAGGGCATGTTGCTCCTTCAGAAGATGAAGATGGCAGAGAGGCAAGAGGCAAGAGGCAAGAGACAAGAGGCAAGAGGCAAGAGAGAGAGTGGCTGCCTGCCCTGTGCTTTTATCATTACCTGCACAGGTGAGGCCACACCCACCTCTGGTCACATGCGGAGGAAGTCCGTCCCCAGGAAGTTTACCTGTTTGCTGGACAGACATCCCTCCCCATGTTCTAACATGCACACTCTAGGAATGTTGTCATTGACTGCTCCTGTGTTTACATCCCACATACCCCTTCTCAGGCAATACAACATTATACAAAACATAAACAGCTTTATTCAACCACCCAGAGTCCCAGCTTGACACGTAGATTCTGGAAACTCTCTCTTGGTAGGGGTTTCGTCAGGATGTCAGCAGTCATCTCTTGGGTGCTGCAGTAGGATAGTTCCACAAGTCCATCCTGGATCATCTGGCGTATGTAGTGGTATTTAACCCCAATGTGTTTTGTTCTGGCCAGGAACTTCTCACTCTGCGTCAGCTTCAGGCAACTTTGATTGTCCTCTAGCAAGCTGACAGGCCCTTTTCTCACCAACCCAAAGTCCTTTATGAGTTGATCAAGCCAGGCGATCTCTCTGCAGGCTTCTGTTGCTGCAACGTATTCTGATTCTGTGGAAGATAATGCTACACAGCTCTGTTTATAACTGCCCCATGAAACAGGTCCATCACCAAACATGAAAACATGACCACTTGTTGATTTATAATCAGCATTATCCCCAGCCCAATCCGCATCAGTATACCCAACCAACTTAGGGTCTCTGACGGCTGGTAACCTTAATTTACAATTCATGGTACCCTTCAAATATCGCACCACCCTCTTTACACCTGCCCAATCATGCTCAGTGGGAGAATTCACTTTTCTGCTAAGAATCCCCACAGCATTTGCTAAGTCAGGTCTACATGTGGTAACTAAATACAAAAGTTTACCAATCGCCGACCTGTAGTCATTGTTGTCTGGCAACTGCTTCGAATCCTGCTGATTCTTCAGGAAGTCAGTAGCCATCGGTGTAGCAACTGGATGTGCGTCTTGCATCTGCATGTGCTCAATCAGCTCGTGGATCTTCTGTCTTTGGCTGAGAAGAAATGAGCCGTCCTCTTCTCTTTCCACCTGGATCCCGAGGTAGTACTGGACATCTCCTAGCTCCTTGACCTCCACCTCTTTGCTAAGGTGTTTTACTATCTGTGTATAGTCTTTCTCACTTGCTGTGGCAATAATCAGGTCATCAACAAAAGCTAAGATATATGAGAATTGTCCATTATTTGACTTACTGTACAAGCACTTATCAGCGTCGCCTTGCTTGTACCCAAGTTGCATCAGCATTTTATGCAACTTCTGGTTCCAGGCTCTAGCAGCCTGTTTAAGTCCATAAAGTCCTTTCTGCAGTTTGCACACTAAATGTGCCTCATGTGGTTTCACAAAACCTTTAGGCTGCTTCATGTAAATTTCTTCAGAAATCTGCCCATGTAGAAAAGCGGTAGCAATGTCTATGTGTTTCACTCTCATTTTCTTGGAGGCTGCAATGCTTAGAAGCATTCTTACGCTGCTGTACCTCACAGTTGGTGCAAAAACTTCATCATAATCTTCACCAAAACGCTGTGAAAATCCCTGTGCTACAAGTCTAGCTTTGTAGCGCTGCACTTCTCCTTCTGACCCCTTCTTAACCTTGAAAACCCATTTACTGCCAATGGCCTTCTTACCGGGAGGCAGCTCAGTGAGTGTCCACGTCTTGTTCTGATGCAGTGCATCCATCTCCTCCTGTGCGGCCTTCCTCCAGAGACTGGCTTCTGCAGCTGGCATCTCCTGTATCTCTTCCCAAGTGGAAGGTTCCTGTGGAAACGCCGACCCTGCAAAGTAGGACAACCGTAATGGTGGGACACCTTTGTTGGTTCTGGACGAGCGTCTGACCTCTGGTTCTGCGACCGCATCAGCTTCCTCATCCTCCTCCAACGCAGGCATGTCCCCATCTGAGTCCTCATCTTCGTCTCTGGTGCCGCCAGGGTTCTGGTCCTCTGCGTCTTCTGGTGCGTCGCCTGTAGGGGGTGCTGTAACACTCGAAGGCAGATTAGTACTTTGTGGGGTCTCAAAAGGGAAATATACAAACTCTTGAGTCCTTTCTGACTCATCTGAAGAATCCACAACAGTGTTCTTAGTGTCTACCTTTCCATATTCATCAACATAAACCGCATGGTATGCATTTGTCTTACCAGTTTGTAAGTCCATAATTCTATATCCTTTGCCTCCAGAGGCGTATCCCACCAGGATACCTGCTTTTGCCCTGGAGTCAAGCTTGTGTCTGTGTTCCTTGGGCACGTGGAAGTAACACGGACTTCCAAACACACGTATGTGCGACAGATTGGGAGCTTTCCCATGCCAAAGTTCAAATGGTGTGCGCTCTGCACCTTTAGTTGGCAGTCTATTCTGCAAATAGACCGATGTGTACACTCCTTCGGCCCACAGCTTCTGTGGCAAACATGCATCCTTTAGCATGCACCTTGTCATGTCCATAATGGACCTAAACTTTCTCTCAGCTATGGCATTCTGCTGTGGTGTGTAAGGAATTGTGGTTACATGTGCAATTCCTTCCTTGGCCAGGAGAGCCTGCATTTCATTTGAGCAGTACTCACCTCCATTGTCGCTCATTAGCACAGCTGGAGCTCTTTGGAATTTATTCTTGACCATGGCAATGTATTCCTGGAGCTTGTCCACTGTCTCACTCTTCTCTTTGAGGAAATACACAACACAAAATCTTGAAAAGTCATCCAGAAATATTAAAATGTATCTATTCTTTCCCAGTGAGGGAACATTCATGGGTCCACATATGTCAGTGTGCACTATGTCAAGCACTTTGTTGCTTCTTTGTTCTGCACAACGTGGAAATGAAGGTTTTACAGCCTTCTCAGTAATACAGCTTATGCACTTTGCTGGAGCTTTGTTGCTCTGCTTTACCTGCAAACCTCTTACAAGATCTCTTTTCTGTAGATCCAGAATGACGTTGGTGTCTCTATGTCCAAGCCTTCTGTGCCACAGGTCCAGATCTGCTTCATCCTTCTGGCTGGAATGTGCCACTTTTGCAGACTGATTCTCTGAAACATCAAGCTCATATACACCATTGATTAGCTTTGCTTGAGCAAACACTTTGCCATTTCTAGTCACTTTACATTCTCCATTTCCAAATGTGATCTGGAAACCTTTCTTGTCCAGTGTGGACACGCTGATTAAATTGCAGCTCAGCTCTGGTACATACAAAACTCTAGAGATTGTGTTCTCAATGCATTCATTGTTTATATTGCATTTCAGACTCATGGAACCTGCACCTTTTGCTTTAACAATGTTCCCATCTGCAATTTCAATTTCAGATCCTTCTTCATCATTTATCTCATTAAAATAGTCCTTTTTATATGAAAAATGCGAGCTGGCACCTGAATCAATTATCCATTTATTACGTCTATTTTCACGATTCTGGACAGTTAAATTCCTTTCTTGCAGTAGCCATGTGCATTCACATTTCCCCTTCTTTTCTCCTTTTGGCTGAAAGGGGTGGGGTTTCTTGGCTTTAGGAGCCCTGCAATTCTTTGCAATGTGTCCTTCTTTGTTACAATTGAAACAAATCACTTTCTTAGGCATCTCTTTGGACTTTGTAAATTGCCTAGATGCATAACTACTGTCTTTGCTTCTAGCATTTCTCACTGGAGATTCAGCTCTATCTCTGCATTCTTCTTTTAAATAACCAATCAAGTCTTTAAAAGTCAGACCTTGTCTATGATCCATCAAACTTACAAATGCGCTAAAGCGTGGTCCAAGTGATGACAACAAAAATGCTATCTTTGTATCTTCATCAAAAGCTTTGGGAGTCAAATCAATTCTCTGAATAATCTCAGTGAACTTGTTGATGTGCTCTGTGAATTCCTCTTTTGAATTCATCCTCACTCTGGTTAATTTACACACCAAGTTTCTGAAGCAGTTTATGCTAGATTCTCCATACACGCGCTCAATATCTCTTAAGATTTGAGATGCATCATCTGTACTATTTATTAGTGATAGCTGCTCATCACGAAGTCCACTCAAAATTATGTGTCTAGCTTCGCTGTTCATGCGTTTCCAAGCACTTATCTTGGCTAAAGCTTCCTCAGACGATCCCGTAGGTTGAGGGTTTAAAGCTTCCAAAATGTGCTTATAATCTAAACATGCTATCAAGCGCTGCTTCCAGTGCATGAAATTGTGTTCATTCAGCACAGGCATTCCTAGCTTTGCATCACTATCAAAAGCTGCTCTAGCCATCTTAAAATCCAAAAATTTGAAAATTCTTCAAAATTTCAAAATTTCTCAAAATTTTTAAAATCAAAATCTCAAAAATCTCAAAATACAAAACAATTCTTCACTGCCTTGGGTCACTGTGAACTCTGAGGGAAGGGGGGGGGGTTGCTTAATCCCCACTGCACAATGGAACAAAGGACCATGTGCTTACCAGGAAGTTAACTCAGAAAAATACTACTCAACTCAAAATCACAATCCAACGCAATCCTTCAAAGATACGCAGAAATATGCAATACTGGGGCCAATAACCCTTTGTGGGAATGTTCTGGGGTGCAGGAGAGGATATATTGACTAATTATATCCTTATCCAACTTGTGCTAACAAGTTCCCAAAATATCAGCAGAGTTTATAGACATTCCCCTTTAAGTTCGCAACGGTAACGCTTGCACAGGTTCGCTAGAACCTCTATAATAATTACTCTGGTAATTTCCCCTTTGTTCCCTCTTAAAATACAAGACACGACACAGTCTTTATAAAAGTATAAAAGAGTTTACTCACGTTCTGTTCACAATATGATCCCAGAAGGTAGGCAGGCTTAAAAAGGTTACATGCAGTTAGAATCTATCTTGTAGCAAGATAGTACGGTCCTCTCTTGGCTGGGAGCCAAGAGGGCATGTTGCTCCTTCAGAAGATGAAGATGGCAGAGAGGCAAGAGGCAAGAGGCAAGAGACAAGAGGCAAGAGGCAAGAGAGAGAGTGGCTGCCTGCCCTGTGCTTTTATCATTACCTGCACAGGTGAGGCCACACCCACCTCTGGTCACATGCGGAGGAAGTCCGTCCCCAGGAAGTTTACCTGTTTGCTGGACAGACATCCCTCCCCATGTTCTAACATGTACACTCTAGGAATGTTGTCATTGACTGCTCCTGTGTTTACATCCCACATGTCTCGCCTTGAAACAACTTCCAAACCAGCCCGTGAAAGATGCCTCAAGGGGGGGGGCACAGCTGCCCTAGAGCCCTATCCAAATACTGTACCCGGCACATTCATTTATACGCACAGGGATGAGGGCCAATCACCTGGGTTTTCCTTGAAAGCTCATTGGCTTTATAACTCAACAATTCCACCCCACCCCATTTAAAATAAATTGTTAAAAGTGGTGGGGGTTTTCTGACAGATCACATACCTTAATAATAATAATAATAATAATAAAATAATAATAATAATAAAAATTTTATAAATAAAATTTTATATCCTTCCCCAGCCGAAGCCAGGCTCAGGGCAGCTAACAACAATGAAATAATACAACATTCTAAAATCATTTCATTATAAAATTAATTCAAATCAAATTGATGGCAACCATTGGGCTAGAGTTCTGTGAAGATTGCCAAAGGAGGGAGTCAGGCTGCGCCCTGACCAAAGGCCTGGTGGAACAGCTCTGTCTTGCAGGCCATGCAGAAAGATGTCAAGTCCCGCAGAGCCCTAGTCTCTTGTGACAGAGCGTTCCACCAGATTGGGGCCACAGCCGAAAAAGCCCTGGCTCTGGTTGAGGCCAGCCTGACCTCTCTGTGGCCTGGGACCTTCAAGATGTTTTTGTTTGAAGACCGTAGGTTCCTCTGTGGGACATACCAGGAGAGGCGGTCCCGTAGGTCCGAGGGTCCTAGGCCGCACAGGGCTTTAAAGGTTAAAACCAGCACCTTAAACCTGATCCTGTACTCCACCGGGAGCCAGTGCAGCTGGTATAGCACCGGGTGAATGTGATCTCGCAGCGAGGACCCCGTAAGGAGTCTCGCCACGGCATTCTGCACCCGCTGGAGTTTCTGGGTCAGTCTCAAGGGCAGCCCCATGTAGAGCGAGGACATAGGACATAGGAAGAGACTGTTTTTTAACAGAATTACAAGCCTGGTAGATGAAGGGAACGCAGTGGATGTAGCCTACCTTGATTTCAGCAAGGCATTTGACAAGGTGCCCCATGATATTCTTGTAAAGAAGCTGGTAAAATGCGGTCTTGACTATGCTACCACTCAGTGGATTTGTAACTGGCTGACTGACCGAACCCAAAGGGTGCTCATCAATGGTTCCTCTTCATGCTGGAGAAGAGTGACTAGTGGGGTGCCACAGGGTTCTGTCTTGGGCCCGGTCTTATTCAACATCTTTATCAACGACTTGGATGATGGACTCAAGGGCATCCTGATCAAATTTGCAGATGACACCAAACTGGGAGGGGTGGCTAACACCCCAGAGGACAGGATCACACTTCAAAACCACCTTGACAGATTAGAGAACTGGGCCAAAACAAACAAGATGAATTTTAACAGGGAGAAATGTAAAGTATTGCACTTGGGCAAAAAAAATGAGAGGCACAAATACAAGATGGGTGACACCTGGCTTGAGAGCAGTACATGTGAAAAGGATCTAGGAGTCTTGGTTGACCACAAACTTGACATGAGCCAACAGTGTGATGGGGCAGCTACAAAAGCCAATGCAATTCTGGGCTGCATCAATAGGAGTATAGCATCTAGATCAAGGGAAGTAATAGTGCCACTGTATTCTGCTCTGGTCAGACCTCACCTGGAGTACTGTGTCCAGTTCTGGGCACCACAGTTCAAGAAGGACACTGACAAACTGGAACGTGTCCAGAGGAGGGCAACCAAAATGGTCAAAGGCCTGGAAACGATGCCTTATGAGGAATGGCTAAGGGAGCTGGGCATGTTTAGCCTGGAGAAGAGGAGGTTAAGGGGTGATATGATAGCCATGTTCAAATATATAAAAGGAGGTCACATAGAGGAGGGAGAAAGGTTGTTTTCTGCTGCTCCAGAGAAGCGGACACGGAGCAATGGTTCCAAACCACAAAAAAAAGAAGATTCCACCTAAACATTAGGAAGAACTTCCTGACAGTAAGAGCTGTTCGACAGTGGAATTTGCTGCCAAGGAGTGTGGTGGAGTCTCCTTTTTTGGAGGTCTTTAAGCAGAGGCTTGACAACCATATGTCAGGAGTGCTCTGATGGTGATTCCTGCTTGGCAGGGGGTTGGACTCGATGGCCCTTGTGGTCTCTTCCAACTCTATGATTCTATGATTCTATTCTATGATATTAAAAAAAAGAATAAGTAATAATGTTGTTCTTCCGTTCTGATCCTTCCACCTCTAGTCATAACTCCGGGATGAGCTGGTCGTTTCTCGCAAGGCCCCAGTCTCTTCTCATGAGGCTACTAATTCCCAATGTCATAGAACTGTAGAGTTGGAAGGGTAAGAATTGAATTCCCTGCAATGCAGGAATCTCAACTCAAGCTATAATGCCATCCAACCTCTGCTTAAAAACCTCCAAGGAAGGGGAATCCACAACTTAACTTCCCAAGGGAGTCCTGTTCCACTGTTGAACAGCTCTTACTGTCAGAAGGTTCTTCTCGGTGTTTAGTTGGAATCTGCATTCTTGCAACTTGAAGCCAATGGTTCGAATCCTCCCCTCCAGAGCAGGAGGAAAACAAGCCGGCTCCATCTCTCAGATCACACACTTCTTCCTTCCCTCTCTTCCCTTCCTTGGGAGCCACTGAGTCACCTTGCCTTGCAATTAGCCTGCCAGTCCCGGGAACATCTCGGAGGGCGTCAGGACGGGAAAATATTGGTGCCAAAGCTTTTGAGCCCTGCAGGGTGTAATTAGCCACACCGGGAACATTGCACCAAGGCTGCAAGGATCCTCTTGGCAGGGGAACAAAGCCGGCATCTCAGGGGAGAGGAGGGCCGCCACAAAAGCAGGACTCGGCAGGTACAATTGCAGCCTGGCAGAGAGGGTGCAATATCTGATTGGCACACGGGACCCTCCCAGAGCCGCTAAATGCTCACGACTGGGGGAAGGGGGTGGGTAAAGGCGTCCGCAGATGGGTAAATTGGGTGCCTGTCCAAAGCGAGCGCAAGAAGGTAGTACGCTGAGTCAGTCCATTGGTCCAGTGCCTTGACTGAACCAGCTACATCGCTTGCTCTGGATAGAGGAAAACACGGATGGAAGCCAGAATTTTTTTAGAGGACCGTCTTTGCTTCCTCTGTCATTACTCTAGAACTCGAGGGCATCCAAGGAGGGAGAGCATTGGAAAATTTGGGGCCGATAAAAAGAAGACCTTCTTCGTGGAGCACAAGAGTTGAGATGTGGAACTCCCTGCCACAAGAGCCAGTGGCCCCCACCTGCAAAATCAACAACAAAATTAAGAGAATCTAATGATGAGCGTCAGTCAGCCAGTTTTATTGTACATAGCCAAAGGCTGCCGCAATGTACACAGAATCATTCAACAATTAAAAGAAAATACACTCGGTTAATACAAAAAACTTAAAAGGTTTATATTATCAAGACATTACCTACTCTAAACATAGCTATAAAAGTACCTTAATATACAAGTTAAGACATCAAACAATAAAATTTACAAGGTCAAATTATCACATGTCCACAGATATATTAAAAAATAATGTTAATTGATACAGTGTGCAATTATATTCGGAGTTTGATGATAAAGATAGAATATAGCTTGATGTGGATAGGGTCAAATAAATTCATCTCCTTTACAGTCAGTGACTACCTTGGCTATATAATTTGCTCTAATTTTCCTAGCAGGAGTTGCAAAGAGTGCTACACGCCAGGTCACATACTTAGCTGTGTCTGCGAGGAGATATAAAATCATGTCAGAGGGGTTCTGGCCAGGGGACCTTATGATGAGTGATTTATGGAAGAATTGGTGCCTGTTTTTTTGGACTACTTAAAGAAATTTTGTAGTATGATGAACTCGCAAGCAGGATTTAAGCTACGAGCAGCCGAAGCGATTAGAGTATAATATTGTGGGTCTGATTTGATAGATAGAAGCAACAGAAGGAGAGAAACGACAACTCTGTGGAAAACAGGAAGGTGACAAAAATAAGAGAAGAGGCAAAACTGTGTTTTGACTGTCTGTGTTAAAAATGTTGAAACTTAATAAAATGGAATTGGGGGGAAAGGAGGCAGTGACAGCCGTCAACTTAGATGGCTTGGATTGGACAAATTCATGATGGAGCAATGGCTATGGTCTGCAATCAGGCACAGGCTCCAATTGCTTGGGGAAAACTCTTCTATACAGGAGAAACTCGAAAAATTAGAATATTGTGGAAAAGTTCCTTTATTTCACTAATTCAACTTCAAAGGTGAAACTAATATATGAGATAGACTCGTGACATGCAAAGCGAGATATGTCAAAGCCTTGATTTGTTACCATTGCGATGATCATGGCGTGCAGCTGATGAAAACCCCAAACTAACAATCTCAGAAAATTAGAACATTCAAGGAAATCAGCAAAACAAGGATTGCAAATAGAGCAAGATTGGAACTGTTACGGCTAAAATCTGGGTGCGGGGCTACTCTGCCACCCAGCTCGTTCTTCTTCGCTACAATATATCAATTTATTTCCAATTGTCAATGTCAAAAGGGACTAAAATCTATAAAATTCATAGAAAATCAACGTGCCAATTTGCTCAATTTCTCTAGGACTCCATCACACCTCCCCTGTCCTCCATAATCCCTCAAGCAAGGTGTTAAGACCCTAATCCTGTCAAATCGCTCTGATCAGCCTTTCCTCCAGGCAATGTCAGGTGGCAGACTATGCATATTTGGGACCATTGTCTTCTCATCCCCGGTACTCAGGAAGTGTTTTTCTGTGCATATCTCCGACTCTGCATATTCCCCCTCCCTCCTCCATATGTTAATCCGGTGTAACCCAACCTCTCCTTAATGTATTAATGATGTAATCTGTGTAACCCAACCTTTCCTTAATGTATTCATGATGTAACTGGGATGTATTTTGCACTGTATTCTGGGACATGGAGGGAGTTTCAAAAGTTCATGTCACCCCTTTCTCGCAGTTCAATCTTGCCTTGAACCTGTTGCGCAATAAACTTGGATCTTCTGTAGTTTGCTCCTGTCCGGCTGAGCTCATTTTCTTCCACAGGGACCCGCGGACACTTAGTCCGACGAGCTGGGTGGCAGAGTAGCCTCGCACCCAGATATTAGCCGTAACAGACCTCTGAGAAGTAGAAGCACATCTCGCTTTGCATGTCATGAGTCGATCTCATATGTTAGTTTCACCTTTTAAGTTGAATTACTGAAATCAATGAACTTTCCCACGACATTCTATTTTTTTGAGTTTCACCTGTATATGATCAGGTCTCCGGGTATCATAAGGTTAATAGGAACCAGTAACTGGCTGGAGGCAGAAGAATGGCAGGGGGAACCAACTGGGGGAACCCCAAGGAAGGAAGGCTCAGAGCCCAGGGAGTGGTGGTGGGACAACAGTGAGTGGCCAGAGGGAAAAGCCTGGGGGGAGAAGGTGTCAGAAGCTGGAGAGGTAACAGGGCTTAGTGAACAGGGAGAGTTTGTGGCAGAGAGCAGTTCAGAATCAGAGGCAGAACCTGAAGCAGGAGACGAAGCAGGCCAAGAGGCAGAGATGGATCTGGCTGGGGAAGAGTCATGGATTTCTCCTGCTGCAACCAGCTCATAGCTGTCAACCGTCCCTTATTTGGCGGGAAAGTCCCTTATCCCAGCGCTGTGTCCCACTACTGTCCCTTATTGTTGATGTCCCTTAAATTTCCGGGGTTTCAAAGGAAGCAGCTCCTCTCCCTCCCTCCCTCCCTGCCTGCCAGGGAGGAGGGAGGCTCCAACTGTGTTGCTTGGCTGCGTTGCTCACCCAATAAGAACGACTGGGGGGTGGAGCTTGCATGCCTTGTGCCGATCAAATCGGCCTTGTTGCCTGGGGACTCGACTTTGCTCAGCGCTTCCCAGCGGAGAGGGGACGGTGGTTTTCCTTGCTGCATCCCCTTTGCCGGGTTGCTGCGCTGTGGGAACCACCGCTTGAGGCTTCGTTTGGCTGCTGGCTGGGCTTTCTGCTTCTGGCTCAGAGGGCCTCGGAAGTTGAACATACCTGTGCTTGGAAAATCCCTTATTTTGGCTGCTGATCCCTTATTTTTGAGGCTGCTGGTCCCTTATTTTCAAATCTGTAAGTTGACAGCTATGAACCAGCTCCCCTCACCCATTGTCTCCCAGAACCAGGAGAGGCATGAAAAGAGCAGAGGAGAGGTTGGCTACATGCAGGCATAGTCCCCGATTGCTTGGGGAAAAGCCCTGGAGAAGAGAAGGCTTAGGCAGCTGTGGGGAGACAGGGACCTTCACTTTCAGCAACTTCTTCATGGGGCTAAGACCTACCAGAGATGGGCTGCTGTGCTCATTAGACCTGACACCCCTGTGCAGATTGTGTTTCTGCCAGTAAAGAATTGACTCCAACTTGCACAGTGCGATTCACTGCTGGCACCTCCTCTCCCCAGGTGAATGCTGATTCCCAAATTCTGAGCCATGCTGGGTCCAGGAGCACGGTCAGCGAGCCCAGCCCTTTCGCCGAGATAGCCATGAACAGCTGCAAATACAACGGCGGCGTCATCCGGCCCCTCAGCAGCCTGAGTTCCTCCCGCCACAACCTCCACGACCTAGACGCCGAGACCCAGCCGCTGCAGACCTTCCACGACTCCGGCCTGGAGGTGGTGGTCTCCAAGTCTGAGCGCAGCAAGGGGTCGGACCCCCGCCTGGACGACGACCCCGAGGCCGAGGAGAGGCCACGCAGCCACAAGAAGAACCAGAACATTGGCTACCGGCTGGGCCACCGGAGGGCGCTGTTTGAGAAGAGGAAGCGGCTGAGCGACTACGCCCTGATCTTTGGGATGTTTGGGATCGTGGTCATGGTGACGGAGACGGAGCTGTCGTGGGGGGTCTACACCAAGGTAAGGGCCCCCAGATTCCTATTATTGTTAATTATTATTGTTACAGCTTACAACCTGGCCATAACACTAATGTCCCAGGGCAAGCTGCAACAATAAAGCAATTCAAAATGACTTACAGAAACAAGGTAGATCCTTTTTTAAAAAACCTTTTTTTAATTCAAAGTTAAAACAGCACATATTATCCAGAAACATATCATCCTTATCCCCCCCCCCATTTTTTCTCCCCCCTCCCACACAAAACCCACCTACCCCCACCCCACCCTCCGGCTTCCCTCATTTCCAGTCTTTGATTTCTCTAAGAATGCTGTTTTCTGCATGTTACACAGTTGTATAGATCCTCAAAGTATTTAGCTGATTATTATCAATAAAAAGTTTCTGAATGTTTATTCAAAACCAGCCAAGGAGTCCAGTTCTCTTTGTTGCGTCTTCAGATACTTTGTAAAGGGTTCCCATTCATCTTTAAAGTCACAGTTATCCTTGACCCATAGCTTATATGTCAGTTTTGCCACTTCTGCATAGTCCATCAATTTTTCCTGCCATGATTCTTTAGTTGGGGTTTCTTCAATCTTCCAACCTTGTGCTATTAGAACTCTCGCGGCCGTTGTTGCATACATGAAGATGTTTTTCAGCTTTTTTGGCAGATCTTTCCCTACAATCCCTAACAAAAATGCTTCAGGTTTTTTAACAAGTGTTAAATGGAACATTTTCATCAATTCGTTGTATATCATTTCCCAATTTTTTAAAATTACATTACAATCCCACCACATATGATCCTAATGATATGCATACCAGTTGTCAAAGGATAAAGAGATGCATCTTGGGTTCTGGGCACCCCACTTTAATGTAGATATCGACAAGCTGGAATTCTAGTCCAGGGTAGTCCAATTTTTCATACCGAGTGAACTTCCGACACAGAACCCATGGTCCGTGCCACTGAATTAAAATTTCACATTGTGAATTAAAGTGTTTGCAGTATATTTAATATGATTTAATATACACAATTAAAAGATTTAATTAAATTTTCATGAGGGGGGTGCTCATCCAGTTTGCAGACAACACCAATCCGGGAGGGGTAGCTAATGCCGCAGAAGGCAGAATCAGAATTCAAAATGGCTCATCTGGCCTAGGAGGGAAGCCCCAAAATTAGCACAACTCTCTTCCCAGCAACTGGTATTATTCCAATGCAGGGGGTGGAACATAGCAGCTGTTGATAGCCCTCTCCCTTGTAGATTTGTAGCACCCTGCTTGTGGTTAACGCTTAGCTGGAATGAAATATTCAACGCAGCAATAGAGAAATTAAAATAGTAATTTATTTGTCAGACAAATAAATAAGAGGCACAGTGGTACATGGTTACCAAGCTCTGGCCTGGCCTCCTGCCATTCTGGCCAGCACTTATATTCCCTTAATCCAGCCCCCTTTGCTCCTCCTGTGGCTGCCTCTGTCCAATCAGCCTGGTTGAAATTCCTATTGGCTGTTTGCTAGAACCAATCACAAAAGATACACCCACAAAAGATACACCCACTTCCTTGCCCTTATAAGGGAGACAAAGAGCTATATATATGACATATAAGTAATAATATATCTTACATGGAATCTTAATTACCAGCTCACCTCTTGCCCTCCTTGCCCTATTGCCTTCTAAAACAAATGGTTAATCTTACATTTTTATGTTCAACAGATGTCAAGGATCTTGAGTTTCACATCAACATTGAAAGATTTCCTTCATTTAAGGTTTCTAAACAAATGCCTGACAACTATATATCAAGACTGCTTGGATGGCGTCTTCTGTCTGGCAGGGGGGCTAGGCTCATTTGCCCCTCTGGTCTCCTATTGCAATATGACTCTATGAAATAAGAATCTAGCATTTCTTAAATCCTTTGCATAATTACATTTAAGCCAATATATTTAAGCTAATATATTTCATACATTTATCATAGGTAGCCTCTTAAAAGAATAAAGCTTTTCAAAGTAAAAAGGAAGGAACTCAGTAAAACACAGCTTTTAAAAAGAAACCTCTTCAGTGTACACCTCCCCCTTTCCCCCTCCTTTCCCAGCCAGCTAGATGCTTCTCCCATTAGCTCTTCTCAACATTTATTGCCTTTTTAACTCTCTCAGTTTAAGAAAGCAGCTTTAGAAAAGACTTTTCAAAAATGTTCTCTTTTCTTCTAGCCAAGCCAGTTGCCTTTTTCACTGCTCTTGGCCTTTCAACCTTAGAAAGAAGATCTGGCTCATTTTACTGGGAGGCACATTGGTATTATTTTCCCCATTCCTAATGGTGTTTTCTCAGCCTTTTTTATCCTCTGTATCATGTAGGATCAGTGTCCTCGCTCTCAGCCTTTAATTTCCTCTTTTTATGACTTTGAGAATTGTTTTTCTACTATAAATCAATGGGGCCCCCTTGTCTTAGGAGAATGGCCAAGGTTTTCTCTGTCTGGCATGAAACATTTGAAAATCTAAGCCCATTTAATTTAGGAACCTGATCAAGATATAAGCCAATATAAGTCTTGATTAAAAATGCAGTCTATATTCAGATGCCACAGATTCCCACCCCCCTCCCAAATCCTCTTCTAAAGCCATCAAGTTAGTGGCTATCCCCACATCCTGTCTCAGTGAGTTCCTCAGTTTAACAATGCACCATGTCTCGTCTCCCTTCACCCCTCTAGGAGTCTTCATATTCATTCGCCCTCAAATGCCTCATCAGCCTGTCCACGATGATCCTGCTGGGGCTCATCATCATGTACCACGCCAGAGAGATCCAGGTGAGAATCCAACCGTCAAGCAGGTTTTGTACGAAAGCCAAAAATATCTTATTATTGTTAATGCGGGGCTGCCCTTGAAGCTGACCCAGAAACTCCAGCGGGTGCAGAAGGCCGTGGCAAGGCTCCTTACGGGGTCCTCGCTGCAAGATCACATTCACCCGGTGCAATACCAGCTGCACTGGCTCCCGGTGGAGTACTGGATCAGGTTTAAGGTGCTGGTTTTGACCTTTAAAGCCCTATGAGGCCTAGGACCCACGTACCTACAGGACCACAAATGACAACGTTTTGGAGGTCCCAGGTCGCAAAGTGGTTCGATTGGTCTCAACTAGAGCCAGGGCCTTTTCAGTACTGGCCCCGACTTGGTGGAATGCTCTGTCACAAGAGACCAGGGCCCTGCGGGACTTGACATCTTTCTGCAGGGCCTGCAAGACAGAGCTGTTCCACCTGGCCTTTGGTTTGGACTCCGTCTGACCCTTATGTTCCCCTCCCCTTATGGTCTTGATTTATCAGCTACTTTTAAAATGAGGCTGCATTTTAAATTGCATTTTAACCTGTATTTTATAATTTTTTTCTTTTTCTTTCCCCTATTATGCTTTTACTCTGATTTTATTGGTGTTAGCTGCCCTGAGTCCATCTCTGGCCGGGGAGGGTGGGGTATAAATAAAATTTTTAATTATTATTATTAGTAGTAGTAGTATTATCACCTGCCCTCCTCCCTGTGGTCCAAGACCAATTGAAACACGATGTTAAAAATGGTTTTAAACGACTTGCAATCCCAGGAATAAGGTGGGTCCTAAAAACATAGAATCACAAACTGTAGAGTTGGCTACAAGGGTCATCTAGTGCAACCCTGTGAAATGCAGGAATCTTTTGCCCAACATGGGGCTCGAACCCACAACCCTGAGATCAGGAGTCCCACGCTCTGCTGATTGAGCCTCAAATGTCAAAAACCATAGTTAAAGAGGTGTGTCTTCAGGATTCTCTGGAAGCTGTGCAATGTAGATACCAGACACACCAGGGGGGGAGCCCCACACCTTGGGGCCACCACAAAGAAGGCCCTCTCCTGGGCTGCCACCCCTCAAGCCTCTGAGGGTGGAGGAACGTCCAAAAGGGCCCCCTCTGCTGATCTGTCAGGAAGGGGCCTGAGACATTTAGGGTTGTTTTTTTTAATACATTTTTATTGGTTTTTTAACATATCATTTCCAACAATCATTTAACATAAATTCTTATCTTATACAATACAGTATACGACGGTCATCTCCAGGCTTGACTACTGTAATTCGCTCTACGTGGGGCTGCCCTTGAAGCTGTCCCAGAAACTCCAGCGGGTGCAGAATGCTGCAGCAAGGCTCCTCACGGGGTCTCTGCCATGGGAGCATATTCACCCAGTGCTTTTCAAACTGCACTGGCTCCCGGTGGAGTACAGGGTCAGATTTAAGGTGCTGCTTTTGACCTTTAAAGCCCTTCACGGCCTAGGACCCTCGTACCTACGGGACTGCCTCTCCTGGTATGCCCCACGGAGAGCCTCAAGGTCCATAAATAACAACACCCTAGTGATCCCAGGCCATAAGGAAATCAGATTGGCTTCAATCAGAGCCAGGGCCTTCTCTACACTGGCTCCGGTCTGGTGGAACGCTCTGCCTCATGAGACCAGGGCCCTGCAGGATCTGATTTCTTTCCGCAGGGCCTGTAAGACAGAGTTGTTCCGCCTGGCCTTTGGCTTGGAGCCAATTTGATTCCCTCCCTCCCTCTCTCTTTTTTTCTCTTTTCCTTCTCCTCCTGCGATGAGGCTACATTTTAATATTTTAATGTTCCATTATTTTAATGTTGTATTTTATTTTTGTTTTTAAGTTTGTAATCATTCATCTTGTTTTTATTATTGCTTGTAAGCCACTCTGAGCCCGGCCTTGGCTGGGGAGGGCGGGGTATAAATAAAATAATATTATTATTATTATTATTATTATTATTATTATTATTATTATTACTATTATACGCCTTGCTTGGGAGAATCATGGAGTTGCAGTGAAACTTCGCTGGAGTTGATGCCTGATGGCCTCACCCAGTTTTAGACCTACTGACATGACTGGGCTGGAGTTAGACATTTCAACATGTCTACCATGAGTATGGTTAGCATTGAATATGTATCACCCAGGCTTCTTAAAGAGTTGGAAGGGACCACAGCGTCCAACCCTCTGCAATGCAGGAATCTTTTGCCCAACATCATGGAGACAGCAACACAGCAAACATCATGGCTACTTGCCATTGGTAGTCTTCTCCTCTGTGAATTTGTCTAATCCTCTTTTAAAACAATCTAGGTTGGCAGCCATTACTGCCTGCAGTTCCACAGTTTAACTACGCCCTGTGTCTGTGTGAAGAAGCATTTTCTTTCGCCTAGCCTGAACTGTCCAGCATTCAGCTCCTCCTTGGATAACGCCGTAGAACTCTAGCAACATGATGGAGGAAAGCTGTCTGCGACAGTTATTTGCAGCAGCAACAACAATCTTCCTTCATCGCAGGGGGTTGAGCTAGATGACCCTCTGGGGACCCTTCCAGCTCTATAGTTCTATGAAACAATATACTAAGCAAAATGGCAACAGGAACCTGCCTGTATTAGGAGAAAGGTGGCTGTGGTTTTCAAGGATGCTAAAACGGAACAAGCAAAATGGTATACCCTCCCAAATTTCTCTGATGAAAATAGGGACATCCTAAGGAAAACTAAGCGACATGGGCGGCACTGTGGGTTAAACCACAGAGCCTAGGACTTGCTGATCAGAAGGACGGCGGTTCAAATCCCCGCAACGGGGTGAGCTCCCGTTGCTCAGTCCCTGGTCCTGCCCACCTAACAGTTCGAAAGCACGTCAAAGTTCAAGGAGATAAATAGGTACCGCTCTGGCGGGAAGGTAAACGGCGTTTCCGTGCGCTGCTCTGGTTCGCCAGAAGCGGCTTGGTCATGCTGGCCACATGACCCGGAAGCTGTACGCCGGCTCCCTCGGTCAATAGAGCGAGATGAGCGCCACAACCCCAGAGTCGGTCACGACTGGACCTAATGGTCAGGGGTCCCTTTACCTTTAAGGAAAACTGGGACATTCCAGGATCAAATCCGAAACCGGGATGGCTTCTGAAAATCTGGGACTGTCCTTGGAAAATAGGGACACTGGGAGGGTCTGGAATGGGAGAAACCAAGAAGGTATAACATAGATGAAATGTCTTGTCCATAGGTGGGAGCAATTTGGGAGGGTTTTGCTTTGGGTGCTGCTGCTGTTTCCGCTAATGAGGAACAGATGGGGCAGGTCTGACTTTGGGGCTGCTGCAGCCCGGAGCCATTACTCAGTTGAGCAGCCCCAGCTGGCGCCAGTGCCGTTGCCGAATGTCGAGGCGCCCGCTTGTGACACCTCACAGGCATCTAGCACCCGCCACTAAACAGCAGGGAGAGTTTTCCCATTAAAATGTTTTTATGGGCTGCGTCAGAGGACTGAGGAACTGACCCTCAGCCCTGCAGAGGTGAGGCAGAAGAGGAGGACATTTTCAAGGGGGTGCAGGTAGGCCCTGGAACAAACAGATCCTGAGTCAAAGGCTGAGAGGCTCTTTGACCTTGCTCTGCCCTTCACTGATAGATGGAGAGGGCACAACTCTGCACTCGACGAAACTCAACGTTCTGAGGTGCCAGGCAGACCTTGAAAACCATACACACTAAACCACATTATTCCATCTCGGTTTCTGTTTGCGTTCTTAAACTCCCTTGAGTTTCATGCTTCTGCGTGTCCAAAATTTGCACGACCAGACCTGTTTAAGGGTTTTTTAAGTGAGCTGATCATCCAGCCCTTCCCAGTCCCGCCCTGATTTATGGCTCCATCTTTTCCACACCTGCTCAGGTGTGCATCCCTCGGAATTCAATGGGTCTCACTCCCAGGTGAGTGGAGGATAGATTGCGCCCTTAAGAAATGAATCAATGGGGTTGTGGTGAATGCGAGCGTCTCAACCGCATAGAAGGAAGAGCATGGGGTCTTGCAGTTATTAATATTTGGGGGGGAGTAGCAGGAAAAGGTTGGGAGATGCCCATGCCCCTCAATCCGAACCACAAAATTGTAAGTGTCACTCTTGGGGGGGGGGATATCTATTTAACATCTATCAATCATCTGTTGTTGTTGGTGGTGGTGGTCTTGTTCTTGCTCTTCTTCTTCTTCTTCTTCTTCTTCTTCTTCTTCTTCTTCTTCTTCTTCTTCTTCTTCATTCAGCCTATATTGGCATAATTTAGACAATTTAGACGCAGGTGGTCCAAACCACTGAGCCTCTTGGCCTTGCTGATCAGAAAGTCGGCAGTTCAAATCCCCGTGACGGGGTGAGCTCCCGTTGCTCTGTCCCAGCTCCTGCCAACCTAGCAGTTCAAAAGCACACCAGTGCAAGTAGATAAATAGGTACCACTGTGGCGGGAAGGTAAACGGCGTTTCCGTGCAACTGGTTTCCGTCATGGTGTCCCATTGCACCAGAAGCAGTTTAGTCATGTTGGCCTCATGACCCGGAAAGTTGTCTGTGGACAAACGCCGGCTCCCTCGGCCTGAAAGCGAGATGAGCACTGCAACCCCATAAGCGCCTTTGACTGGACTTAACCGTCCAGGGGTCCTTTACCCTTTTTCTTTGTTAGACAATAGAATCATAAGAGGGGGAAGCAATCATCCACAAAACTTTGCTAATCAATACCTATTAAACACATAAAATGTATAAAAGACTCAAGAGCCACCATTAAGTAAGATCGAGAATTGGCTACTTACCATGTGCATTTCTTTGGTTGCAAAGGGCCCATGCCAAGTAAGTGCCCACCAGTGGCATAGCGTGGGGGGTGCAGGGGGAGCCGGCCGCACCGGGCGCAACATCTGGGGGGGCGCGCTCGCCGCCTCCAGAGTCGCCGAAGAGCCTCGGGCGCAGGCTGTAGCAGAGCCCCATGTCTCGCGGAACCGACCAGCTGTCCGCGCGTCCGGGCTGAAGGCGTCCAGCAGGCAGTGGCTCTCAGTGCTCGTCGCGGTCCCCGTGCATCATGGCTGCGGAGGGTGTGACAGGCAGCCCCTCCTCACAGCGCTCGCCGCCGCCGCTGCAGCTGCTGGGCCATGTTGCATTTCCCTCGCCTCTCTGCCCTCCTCCTCCTCCGGGCAAGCGGCGTCGTTTGGGCGGCAGCGCCAGCGGCAACTCGCCCCAGATCACCTGACACGGATCCGCCGCCGCCGCCGTGGCTACCTTACTGTAAATACCCCAGCCCAGGCAGCAGCAAGAAGAAGCTGGCAGCGGCAGCAGGTTAGGGTTTAGGGGCGCAAATTACTTGCCTTGCCCTGGGTTAGGGGGCACAAATTACTTGCCTTGCCCCGGGTGCTGACAACCCACGCTATGCCGCTTGTGCCCACCATAATTGACCATGACGGGGTGTGGTTTTTTTACCCGCAAACCTGGCCTGAACACTATCCCTCCCTTTTCACAGCTGTTCATGGTGGACAACGGAGCGGACGACTGGCGCATCGCCATGACCTACGAGCGCATCTTCTTCATCACCTTGGAGCTCCTGGTCTGCGCCATCCATCCCATCCCGGGCCAGTACTTCTTCACGTGGACGACCCGCCTGGCGTTCACGTACGCCACCTCGGAGGCCAACACCGACGTGGACATCATTCTCTCCATTCCGATGTTCCTACGCCTCTACTTGATCGGGCGGGTCATGCTCCTCCACAGCAAACTCTTCACCGACGCCTCTTCGCGGAGCATCGGGGCCCTCAACAAGATCAACTTCAACACCCGCTTCGTCATGAAGACCCTCATGACCATCTGCCCCGGGACGGTCCTCCTGGTCTTCAGCATCTCCTCCTGGATTATCGCTGCCTGGACGGTCCGTGTGTGCGAGAGGTAAGTCCCGGTTCTTCTACTCCTGCCGAGGAGGGCATAGCAGGGGAAAGGATGGCACTCGCCGAGGGGGTCTTTGGTGCCCCCTGCCACAGCCGAGGGGAAAACCAGGTTCCTGCACCCGTTGAGCTCGTTGGGTTTGCTTGGTGCTGAGTTCAAATCTCTCTGCTTTCTCCAGGATGGAGATATCCCATCATTTCCGCCCCTTCCTTTCACTTTTTTACTGATTTGTTAACCCAAAAATCCCAAGTGCAAGCATAATAAAGAAGAAAAAAGGCCGTGTGGAATAACGAAGACTAAAAAAAGCAAACCACAAAGCATCACAGCCTGGAAGTACAAAGATGCAGCGTAGCTGCAAAGGGATAAAAAGGCATTAATTCACTCAAAGACCTGCATTATCACAAGCAAAATATAATAATAATACCACTATCATTAGTAGTAGCAGTAGACGCAGTGTGTGTATAATATTAAATGTCCACAAATTTCACATAAAGTTCCAGTGCAAATTATTCTTTTTCTTTTATCAACATTGCATTTCATTTTCTGTAGGGGGTTTTCATTCTATCTCATTACTGCATCTTTTATATCCTAACCATAATACAATAATGTCTAATTATTTCTGTTGCTCATAGTTCAAATCCTGCTCACAAATTCATTGAATTATAATATTTCTTTGAATAGCCTGGAAAATGTGTCTATAATTCCACAAAGCAGTCGTCATTAAGTTCTCTTAGCTGTTGGCTTTTCTGATTCATCACAAACCATCACTTTTCTTATCCATTTTTCTTCTGTGGGAACTTCTTCATCTTTCCATTTCTGTGCATAAAGAATCCTAGCTGCTGTGTTACATACATAAACAACTCAACTATCTTTTTTTTGGGGGGGGGGATTCTGTCCATATAATCTCTAGGAAAAAAGCTTCAGGGTTTTTGTTTTGGTATAATCAAACATTTTTTATTATCTCCTCATTTATCAATTTATTACCACCCTTCTCCCTAAAGTCCCAGAGCAGGGTTATAACAATTAACACACAACAGTAATATTAAAATGCAATATTAAAAACAGTTTAAAGCAATGCAACTACAAGAAAGGCCCCCCAAACCCCCCACAAAGTTTGTCCCATAGATTAAAATTTGTGATGCTGTTCAAAAATAGCAGGCAACGCTGTCGGATGGAAGCCGAGGTGAATTTGGCACATTTCAATATATTCAGCCTATTTTCAAATGCACACAGTAGCAGCGGGTCAGAGGAGGAATTTTGGTGCTGTTGGGCTTTTAATGCAAGCCTGTATCTAATTCATCCTTTTGGAAACAGTAAGCAAACTGTTACTTCAACCATACTTCAAAATTTGCACTTATCGCAGTTTTGCAGTGAAGCTCTCCTGCCAAGTAATGAATGGAAAGGGAGGGAAAGTTAGTGAAAACAATAAATAAAATTCATTAATATTGCAGGAAAGTCTTCTCAAAAACGTTTCTGCATCAGGCAAAAATTGCATTTAAGAAAATGTGTATAAGGAGAAATTTGCACTAGAGTACTGGCAAATTGGTATGAGGGCATTAAAACAAGATAAAAATAAAACTATTACTACTAGTAGTATATTAGTAGTATTTATTTATTTCCTGCTCTTCACCGGCAGGTTCCAGGGCAGATTACAGCCATTTAAAGTTCAGAATTATTATTATTATTATTATTATTATTATACAACACCCATAATTATTATAAATAATAATAAATTATAAATTATTATAAATAATAATAAATTATAAATAATGAATTATTATAAATAATAATAATTTTATTTACATGCCACCCAGCCACTCTGAGCAGCTCCAACAAAATATTGGAAACACAATAAAAGCCCAAACATTAAAATCTTCCCTGTGCAGGGCTGTCTTCAGGTGTCTTCCAAAAGTCATATATTGTTTATCTGTTTGACATCTGATTAAAAACAGTTAAATCTGATTATGGTCACAGGAATAAGGTCCTGAAAGCACACATCTCAGGCGTCAAATGCCTGGAGAACTGAGCTTAAGACTTGGGAGAAATCATGGGAAACAGAAACAAATTCACCCCTCCCTCTTTGCACCAGATCTGGGCTTTCCCCTCGGCTGTCTCGGACCCAGGAGGGTGCCCCACACTTTCCGGCAGCCTCCCCCCCCCCCCCTGCGTTCGTCTCTGTGCCATTCGTGTGTGTCGTTTGCTTTCTGGACCTTTTGCCCTGTTTTTCCTCTGGCCTGGAAACTGCTCAATAACGTGCTGTTGTTGTTGTTGTTGTTTTTCCTCCTCTCGAAACCGCTGTGCTTCTCGTAGGGACAAACTGTGAGTTCCAATTGGCTAGCAGCCGGGTAGACGCAACCCTTGCACGGAGGCCAAGACTTGCTCAGAATTTAAGATTAGCTGCAGCTTGTGGGATTGGCAGTTTGGGGTGTCGTCTGGGGGGGGGGTCTGGGGTAGAGGAAACCCTGGGTGCTGCTGGTGGTTGTGAACTTTGAACAGAATCCCAAAGCTAATCTAGCTTTCGGAAGGAAGCTTTGTCCATCAATCCATTCATCCATATGTCTGTCTATCCTTCCTTCCTTCCTTCCTTCCTTCCTTCCTTCCTTCCTTCCTTCCTTCCTTCCTATTTTCACATCACCACCTCAACCTTCCCGTCCAGAGAAATTACTCCTCCAAAAAGCTTTATATCTTCCAAAATTCTCCCCATTCAACCCCTCCCATCTTAAGATGTTTGCATTCCTAGATGATTGGTCCTTCTTTCTCAAGAGAAAACAACACATGCATGCAAGATCTTGCCCTTGTCATCCTTCATGTCTAAATTTTGCACGGCACACACATGCAATTTACTTAAATTGTTTCGTCCCCATCTTCCTCGTTTGTGATGTGTGCAAGTCTGCATTGAAGGAACTGTCTCAGACCCTCTCCCTTCAAAACTGCATCATGATGAAACCTTCCAGAACACCAGATAATGATAGATGTCCATTAGCTTAGGAAACCTTACTGCAAGGGCAGTGAACCTTAGGCCTGGGGATAAATGCCTCTCTGTCTGACCCTCAGGATAATCTCTAGGCCACATCCTCCTCTCCTTGGACCACTCCAATCGCTCACCACTGCTTTGCTCCCTCCCTTCGGTGTTCTTGCCTGGCTGGCTGTAGGGATGGGTATAGAAACTAAGAGAGGATATATTTCTTAGGTATTATCCATCTGGAAGAACGAGATGCACAAATACAGGATGGGGGGTTCCTGGCTGTACCTGTGAAAAGGATCTGAGGTCTTAGTGGGCCACAAGCTAAATATGAGTGAACAGTGTGATACTAAAGTGAATGCTATTCTAGGTTGTATAACGAGAAGTCAAGTGTCCAAATCAAGGGAAGAAACAGAACTGCTCTATTCTGCCTTGGTCAGACCACACCTGCGTGGGGATGTTCAGGGATGCCGGAAAGGGTATATTGTTTGATTATAGCCTTTCCAACTTGTGTTAACACAAATTCACAATTTAGCGGAGTAACATTCCCCCTTTTAAACTCACAGCGGATGCGTTTGCTCAGGCTCGCTAAAGCCTCTATAATAACTGTTCTGCTATTTCCCCCTTATTCCCTCATAAAAGATAAGACACGACACAGTCTTCTATAAAAGTATAAAAACAGTTTACTCACATTCTGTTCACAATCGGATCCCAGAAGGCAGACTTAGCTTAGAAAAGTAACATACACCTGGAAACTATCCCATAAGGAGACAGTCCCTTTGTCCTCTCTTGGTCAGGAGAGCATCTTTGGTTGCATGTAGTCATAGAGAGCATGTAATCATAGAGAGAGAGATGGCTGCCCTGCCCTGTGCTTTGGTCATTACCTGCACAGGTGAGGCCACACCCACCTCTAGTTACATGCAGAGGAAGTCTGTCCCAGCCCAGAAGGAAACAGGAAGTTGACCTGCTGGCTGGACAAACATTCCTCCCCATGCGCAAACATGTTCACTCTAGCAATGTTGTACTTGACTGCTCTTGTGTTTCACATCCCACAACCTGGAATCCTGTGTGCAATTCTGGGCACCACAATTTAAGAAGGATGTTGGCAAACTGGTAGGTGTGCAGAGGAGGGCGGCCAAGATGATCAAGGGTCTGGAGACCAAGCCTTATGAGGAACGGTTGAGGGAATTATACCCAGTGCAGCCCAATAAAGAGAAGACTGAGAGGAGATATGATGGCCACCTTCAAATATATTCAGGGCTGTCACATGGAAGAGGGAACAAGCTTGTTTTCCCCTGCTCTGAAGGGCAGGACTGAAACAACGGATTTGTGTTACAAGAAAAGACATTCCAACTAAACATCAGGGAGAACCTTCTGAATGCAAGAGCTGTACAACAGTGGAACAATTCCCCTTGGGAGGTGGTTGACTTTGAAGGTTTATAAGCAGAGGTGGGATGGCCATCTGTGATGGATGCTTTTGCTGAGATTCCAGCATCCTTTCCGACTCTACGAGTGTATGAAAAGAAGATTAGACTAAAACTACAGAGCAGGAGATGGCTATAGCTGAACCCTTGCCATGTTGGCAATGTTTTGGGTCCAGTGTCTGAGCTCCTGAATACCAGATTCTGGAAACTGCCGCAGGGGAAGATTAGCCACCTCCCTCATTTTCAATGGGCCTACTCTGAGCATGGCAAACATGGGCTAAAACCCAATTCCCCCTTCCTGCCCACCTCCTCCAAACCCACCCCACATCTGACAAAGTGGCCTTTCATCCACAAAAGCTGGTGCCCCCATAAATCCTCAGCCTTTAAGCTGTCCCGAGGCAGCGCTGTCATTTCCTGGAAATTTATCACGGCTGCCAGGCAGGCATTCAACCTTGAGAGCGGAGCGAAGAGGGGGGTGGGCCCTGTCTTCTGCTCCCTCGTTCTCTTCTGGGCACAGCAGGATGGGTGGCTGGTGGTTGAGGAAGAACCCCCTTAGATGCCAAGATGGAGAAGCACCCCGGAAGCCCTTTCGTGAGCACCAGGAACTCTGCCAGCACGCCGTGGATTTTTTTCAGGGCTGCCTGGTTTCCTCTGTGCGAGGAAGCAGTGAGACAGGCCACACTCAGCCGTGAAGGGAACCGAGAAGGCTGCATGATTCAAGCACGCATGCACACCCACTGCCAGAGGAGAGCCAGAGGAGACTTTGATCCCTTCCTGGCCCAGTGATGCCTGCTTTTCACAGAACCATAGAACTGCAGGGACCCTTAGGGCCATCTAGTCCAACCCCTGCAATGCAGGAATCACAGATTTTGGGGGGGTTGGGGGGGGGAGAGACAGAACCGCCAGGCAGCTAAATCTTCCCACCCCTGTTTATCATCGTCATCATCGAATCATAGAATTGGAAGGGGACTCCAAAGGTCATCTAGTCCAACCCCCCTGCAATGCAGGAATCGCAACTAAAGCATCACCATCGTTATGTACGGCCCACCTTTTCCCCTGGGACCGGGACTCAAAATTAAAACCAACGCAGAGAAAATGCAGAAAGCTAAAGATCTATCAGAGATAGCAGTTGGGGGGGGGGGAAGCAATTAAATTATAATAGAACTGAGAACAATATAAAACTGAATCTTTGCAAGCTAGCAAAGCTGATCTAGCGAAAGCAACATAGTGCCATTGAAAGTCCTTTCCTGGGAAGCAGTCAGATTTTCCACGATGTGCATCCTGCATTGCAGTTGCGGGGTTGGACTAGATGACTCTGGGGTGGCCCCCCTCCTGACTCTGCAGATTTCCCCGCCACCCCTCACATCCTTTTCCGATGTTCCGAGCAAAATGTTCAACGGTTCACAACCACCGCTACCCTTCCCTGGGCAAGGAGGGCTGGATAGAGCTGGGGACGGAGGTCTGGGGGTCCACCAGTTCTAGCTGTGCAGGATGCATAGAAAGAAAGAAAGCAGCAATCCTAAATTCCTCCTCTTAACATTGCTTGGCGTAGTCAGGCTTGTCTGGGTCTTTCTGTTCCTTTAGTTTTTTCCCCTCTTGGGGGCAAATTTCTGCATTCCTCTATCCCAGTCTTACTCCCTGCATGCCACTCCAAAGCACCCTCTTCTCTGCTAACTTCCAGTGCATCTCCCAAAATCCACCACGCTCCATGCTGGTTCTTTTCCAAGGTCGGGGAGGAGGTTATTCTCTCTCTTTTCCTTTCCTTCTCCCTCCACCCCCCTTCCTTTTTTGCCTGCAGAGATTTGCACTGAAGGGTTTTGCTGAAAACCGTGAACTTTCTTTACTCAGGCCACACAGTTCACCTGCGGAACTCAGTGCCACAAGATGTGGCAGTGGCCAGTGTTTTAGTCAGCTATAGAAGCAGGGCAGGCAGCAGGCAGATAGGTATTTGCAGGGGGCACTGCAATTCGTGCATTGATTACAGACACAAGTGATGGGATAAAATTTTGCCAAACTGAATTGATCTCTTCGGAAAAGCCATACAATTTAACAATTCAAAACTCAGAGAGCACAGTTGTGGGCCTTATTTTAGTGGAAATTGGTAGACTATTGAAGAGGAGGAGTCAACTGCTGGTAGCCATGGTGTCTAAATAGAACCTTCTTGTTCAGGAATAGTCTATCTCCAAATAGTAATTGCTGGAACAAGCAGGTTTCGCATGCAAGCCCAGTTTTGTTCCCTCTCCCCAAGGGTATCAGAAGTTATCTGTTGGATTGCCAGGTGGTTTGATCCAGCCGGGCTCCCTTGTATTAAAGACTCATCACACTCATTGAACTTAATGGACCTTTCTAATTTAGGCCACATTCGTAAAATCCTTCTAAAGAACCAATTTAAACATTCATATATCCCCCCCCCCAAAAAAAATTCAGTGTGTGTACAAGCAGGAAGGTGTGCAGAGGAGGGCAACCAAGGGGATAAGGGGTTTGGAAATGAAGCCTTATGAGGAACAGTTGAAGGAGCTGAATATGTTTAGCCTGGAAAAGAAGAGACTGAGAGCAGCTAGGATAGCCATCAAAAATGGGGACGCTCCTTCAGGCATATGGGGCCAAGGCAGTTCAAACATTAAAACTTCCCAATAGAGGGTGGCCTTCTGATGTCTTCTAAAAGTCAGATAGTTTTTTAATTCCTTGACATCTGATGGGAGGGCTTTCCACAGGACGGGCGCCACCACCGAGAAGACCCTCTGCCTGGTTCCCTGTAGCTTCGCTTCTCGCAGGGAGGGAACCACCAGAAGGCCCTCGGAGCTGGACCTCTGTGTCCGGGCAGAACGATGGGGGTGGAGATGCTCCTTCAGATATACTGGACTGATGCCGTTTAGGGCTTTAAAGGTCAGCACCAACACTTTGAATTGTGCTCGGAAATGTACTGGGAGCCAGTTAAGATCCTTTAGGACCAGTGTTATATGGTCTTGGCGGCCACTCCCAGTCCCCAGTCTAGCTGCTGCATTGTGGATTAGTTGTTGTTTCTGAGTCACCTTCAAAGGTAGCCCCACGTAGAGCGCATGGCAGTAGTCCAAGAGGGACAAAACCAGAACCATAGCTGTCAACCTTCCCTTTTCTTGCAGGAAATTCCCTTATTCCAGCGCCGTTTCCCACTGCTTCCAGCTGCTATCCCGGATTGTTAGATATCCCATAGACTGTCCCTGGGACAGGTGAGGCTGCTGATCCCTTATTTTCGAGGCTGCTGATCCCTTATTTTCAAATCTGAAAGTTGACAGCTATGACCAGAACATGGACCACTCTGGGAGACAGGGAGCAGGCAAGGGAGGGTCTCAGATGGAGCTGGTAAACAGCTGCCCTGGACACAGAATTGACCTCTGCCTCCATGGACAGATGCGAGTCCAAAATGACACCCAGGCTGTGCACCTGATCCTTTAGGGACACAGTTACCCAGTGGCGTAGCGTGGGTTGTCAGCACCCGGGGCAAGGCAAGTAATTTGCGCCCCCTAACCCACGGATTTGCGCCCCCTAACCCGTGGATTTGCGCGGGTTAGGGGGCGCAAATCTGCAGTTACCCCACTCAGGATCAGCGAGGCCCCCACACCTGCCCGCCCCCTGTCCCCCAAAACAGTCCTTCTGTCTGGTCAGGACAGATGCATTATTCTCCATTTCTTCTGAATACACCAACCTTATTTCTGCAACACTGCAAGGCATTCCTTGCCCGCTCTGGTGAGAGCAGCCCTGGGCTCCTGCCCTGAAGGCGCTGCCACCTTCCAGCGAATCAATAGCAATCCTAATTAGCACCACGAGCAATTAAGTCACACTTCCCCCCATCCCCACCCCCCCATAGCGCTTCTTCAAAACTAATCTGCGCAGCTTTAAACGCTCCTTCGCTTTCCTCCAGTCTCCGGAGAGCAGTGACGCTCAGTTCAGCAGAATAAATCCCTCTGCGGGTATCACTCCACTCATCTCACATTAGCGCTAATTTGCTGTGTGCGTTGGAGTCGGGCGTTAAATTGCAAAGCCCTTTTCTTTCTTTCTTTCTTTTGCAAAGCGTTGTTGACATTTCCCTGTTCCCCCAGGACCTTACAAATATTCACAGGGGGGGTTTTCCGCTTTTTCCTTTCTGGCTTGTAGGCCTGTTTGCTCGGGATTGGCACTCAACAGCCGCTGGTTGAAACAAAACAAAACAGCCTTTCTTAACAACCCAGAAGTGTTACATCACAGAATCTTAAAATTGTAAAGCTGTAAGGGAACCCCGAGGGTCATCTAGTCCAACCCCCTGCAATGCAGGAATCTCAGCTTAATCATCCCTGACAGATGGCCTTCCAACCTCTGCTTTAAAATCTCCAAGGAAGGAGACCCCATAATCTCCCAAGGGAGACCATTCCACTGTAAAATGACTCTTAAACTGCCGGAAAGTTCTTCCTGCTGTTTAGTCAGAATCTCCTTTCTTGTAACCTGAAGCCATGGGTTCGAGTCCTACCCTCTGGAGCAGGAGAAAACAAGCTTGCTCCATCATTCAGGTGACAGCCCTTCAGATATTTAAAGATGGGCATCCTATCCCTTGGGACGTGGGTGGCGCTGTGGGTTAAACCACAGAACCTAGGGCTTGCCGATCAGAAGGTCGGTGGTTCAAATCCCCACAATGGGGTGAGCTCCCGTTGCTCAATCCCTGCTCCTGCCAACCTAGCAGTTCGAAAGCACGTCAAAGCAGTGACGTAGCGTGGGTTGTCAGCACCCGGGACAAGGCAAGTAATTTGCGCCCCTAACCCCTAACCTGCCGCCACTGCCAGCTTCTTCTTGCTGCTGCCTGGGCTGGGGTATTTACGGTAAGGTAGCCACGGCGGTGGCGGCGGCGGGTCCGTGTCAGGTGATCTGAGGCGAGTTGCCGCTGGCACTGCCGCCCAAACGACGCTGCTTGCCTGGAGGAGGAGGAGGGCAGAGAGGCGAGGAAAATGCAACATGGCCCAGCAGCTGCAGCGGCGGCGGCGGGGCTGTGAGGAGGGGCTGCCTGGCGTGCCCTCCGCGGCCCTGACGCGCGGGGACCGCGGCGAGCGCTAAGAGCCGCTGCCTGCCGGATGCCTTCAGCCCGGACGCGCGCACAGCTCGTCAGTCCCGCGAGACATGGGGCTCTGCTATAGCCTGCGCCCGAGGCTCTTCGGCGTCTCCGGAGGCGGCGAGCGCGCCCCCCCAGATGTTGCGCCCGGTGCGGCCGGCCCCCCCTGCACCCCCCACGCTACGCCACTGCGTCAAAGTGCAAGTAGATAAATAGGTCCAGCTCCAGCGGGAAGGTAAACGGCGTTTCCGTGCGCTGCTCTGGTTTGCCAGAAGCGGCTTAGTCATGCTGGCCACATGACCCGGAAGCTGTACGCCGGCTCCCTCGGCCAATAAAGCGAGATGAGCACCGCAACCCCAGAGTCGGCCACGACTAGACCTAATGCTCAGGGGTCCCTTTACCTTTACCTTTACCTCCTATCTCCTCTCAGTCTCCTCTTTTCCAGGCTAAACATCCCCTGCTCCTTCAACCGTTCCTCATAAGGTTTGGTTTCCAGACCCATCATCTTCTTGTTTGTCCTCCTCTGCACACCTTCCAGCTTGACCTAAAAGCATTCTGGATCTTCCAAAAGAAACACACAGTTTTCATGTAAAAATTCCTTCCAGTAGCACCTTAAAGACCAACTAAGTTAGTTCTAGGTATGAGCTTTCGTGTGCATGCACACTTCTTCAGATACACTGAAACAGAAGTCCCCAGACCCTTCTATATAGTGAGAAGGTGGGGAGGGGTATTACTCAGAAGGGGGGTGGGAATGGGTGATTGGCAGATAGCTGTGATGAGCCTGTTGACGACTCTTAATGACTGCAATAGGTCTTACAGGAAAAAGCAAGGGGTGAGAAGGTGAAAAATAACAAAGACATTGGATTCTTATCTCATTAGGTCTGAACAAAGACATTGGATTCTTATCTCATTATACATGACAAAGCCATTTTTCACCTTTTCACCCCTTGCTTTTTCCTGTAAGACCTATTGCAGTCGTTAAGAGTCGTCAACAGGCTCATCACAGCTATCTGCCAATCACCCATTCCCACCACCCTTCTGAGTAATACCCCTCCCCACCTTCTCACTATATAGAAGGGTCTGGTGACTTCTGTTTCAGTGTATCTGAAGAAGTGTGCATGCACACGAAAGCTCATACCTAGAACTAACTTAGTTGGTCTTTAAGGTGCTACTGGAAGGAATTTTTTGTTTTGACTATGGCAGACCAACACGGCTACCTATCTGTAAAAGGATAGCTCAGTTGGTAAAGCATGAGACTCTTTATCTCAGGTCATGAGTTTGAACCCCACATTGGGCAAAAAGACTTCTGCATTGCCGGCTGTTGAACCTCGTGGTTCCTTCCATCTCTCTGATTCCACTGTTGTGAGTCGAGGACCCGCTTGAGGATAAGAAAGACACCAGGACGCAGTATATTAGGTTAATGGGCTAAAAAAGACCACAACTTTATTGGTAACAGCCTGTGAGTGGTATTGGCTTAGACCCTGGATGAAACAACAGAGCGTGACTCCACCCCCTCAGGAAGGGGTGAGTCTAACAAGGGATAATAATAATAATAATAATAATAATAATAATAATAATAATAATAATAATATCTTTATTGTCATTGCCCCCTCTCGGGGACAACGAAATTACTTAATTAATTAACCACCAGTAGGAGGAGAATGTTGATGCAAATACAACTGTAAGCTCCCCCTGATGTCATTGGGGGTCGTGCCATGGCCCTAGCCACCAGCAAGGGCATCGGACAGGATCCACGACCGCCAGATTCCTTTAATGGAACACCCAAAAAGTGGAGGGGTAGGCGATGGCCACACCCTGCCCTCCAATACACAAACATATTCCAATGCCTAACCACCAATACCCAAAAAGTTGTGGCAATTTGCTACGAGATAGGTGAAAAACGTGGGTGGCAGGACGCGGGTGGCGCTGTGTGTTAAACCACAGAGCCTAGGACTTGCCGATCAGAAGGTCAGCGGTTTGAATCCCACGACGGGGTGAGCTCCCGTTGCTCGGTCCCAGCTCCTGCCAACCTAGCAGTTTGAAAGCACGTCAAAGTGCAAGTAGATAAATAGGTACCACTCTGGCGGGAAGGTAAACGGCATTTGCGTGCACTGCTCTGGTTCGCCAGAAGCGGCTTAGTCCTGCTGGCCACATGACCCGGAAGCTGTACGCCGGCTCCCTCGGCCAGTAAAGCGAGGTGAGTGCCGCAACCCCAGAGCCGGCCACGACTGGAGCTAATGGTCAGGGGTCTCTTTACCTAGGCGAAAAACCAAGTGGCCACTGCAAATTTGCCAGCTGGATAAAATTCCTACCAGGTCCCTTGGGCAACAAAGGCGACCAACCACAGGTCCATAGCAAGGTCAGAAACAAAACGATGAACTAAAGGGAGGGTGGGTGAGTGATCTGACGAAAACCAGCTGCGCAATGAGGGGGAAGCACTGCCACAGCCACATTTGAGCGGCTAAACTCCGCCCCCAAGCCTCCGCCCGATTGGTTGGCTGCCAGGGGCCACAGCAGGGCAGCCAGGGCAGCTGAGCAGGGGCTGGAAACCCCCCTGCTAACTCGGGAAACGGCTCCCGCTCACAACACCTCCCCTCTGAAAGGAGGAGAGGCTTTCTGTGACCTGTTCAGTCATTGCAATTGAGGGAAAGCCTGAGCCGGTGGTCTAATGACTTTAGAGATTTCTTGGTATTTTAGGGGTCCAGAATAATGAGGCCTGAGGGCATTTCCACTAAAGATGGGGAGAATGTTACTCAGAGCTCGCAATCCTGACTTCATTGTGATGAGATATATGCGATGACCTCTGTAAAGATCACTTGACCTTGTGGGGGACGCGACGGAGCTGAATGTTGGGAGATCCAGGACAGGAACGATGGAGAACTTATTCACGCAGTGCAGTTAACCTGTGGAACTCCCTGCCACAGGAGGCGGTGACGGCCATCAGACTTGGATGGCTTTAAAAGAGGATTGGACAGATTCGTGGAGGGGGGGCTGTCGAGGGCTACTAGCCAGGAGCGCTATGCTCTGCAGGCAGCAGTGCTTCTGAATGCCAGAAACTGCAAGGAGGGAGGCATATCTGGTGCATGGATCCTGCTTGCAGACTTCTCATCGGTGAATCTGGTTGGCCACTGTGAGAACAGGATGCTGCTGGGCCACTGGCCTGATCCAACAGGTAATAATAATAATAATAATAATTTATTAATTATACCCCGCCCATCTGGCTGAGTTTCCCCAGCCACTCTGGGCGGCTTCCAATTGAGTGTTAAAAACAATACAGCATTATTATTATTATTATTATTATTATTATTATTATTATTATTATTCCTAGCTGAGACCCTTCTCATGGAATACAGCAGTACCTCGGGTTACATACGCTTCAGGTTACACACTCCGCTAACCCAGAAATAGTACCTCGGGTTAAGAAATTTGCTTCAAGATGAGAGCAGAAATCATGTTCCAGCGGCGCGGCAGCAGCAGGAGGCCCCATTAGCTAAAGCGGTGCTTCAGGTTAATAACAGTTTCAGGTTAAAAACGGACCTCTGGAACGAATTAAGTACTTAACCTGAGGTACCACTGTATTCCCTTGCGTATGATGACACAGATTGAAAAGGCTTAGGGAAACAGTATTTTGAGGAGGAAGAGTAGGACTTTCTTTTGAGTAAACTTGCATAGGATCCATCTTCAAAAAGAATGGAAGTAAGAGAATCAAACATACTGATTGGGAGAAAAGCAGTCTTGTACCCAAAGAGGAATCTTGACTTATTTTTTTTTATGAAACAAACAAAACCCTTCAGTCTTTGAGCTGCAAAAAAAAAAAAAAAAAGTAAGCGGATGTTCATCCAGTGGAGTTCTCTGCTTGGAAACCCAAAGAGCAATCTTGCAACCAGCTTTGAGAATGCAGGAATGGACACTTTGAATGGTGTTGCTAATGCTCCAAGGCTGCCACAGGGATGGAATGAGAAGCCATATTTAGAACCAATGCACAATATAGGGCAGGAAAGGGATTCCCCGGTTCTGCAAAACTGAATTTCCAAACCACTGTTGGCTAAGATCAATGCTTCATTCACAGTCCTGGAGCAAACATGCAATGTGAAATAACAGCTGTCCTTCAAATGGGGAGGGCAGGAATTGCCCTTATCTGAATTTTGCAATGCAGTCGGCCGACTGAATATTGTGTGCAAAAAAAATTAGGGCAGTGTGTGCTTTGAAAACAACCTGACGCCCTATCATATTACAAAACGTTGCTTTGCAAGAAGATGCGTCTCTTAGTCAAACCCAATGCAAACATTTGTATATTAGGAGAAATTTGCACCAGAAATGCTGCCCGGTTTTCACGAGGGTATACATATATCGCTGGGCAGATGAGGAGAACTGAATTTAAAATGAGAAACCAAAATCAGCAAGTTCTGATGCATTTTGGATCCACATTTAAGGCGACAATTTACAACTGGAATACACCCAGTCCGATGCAAAACTCTTCCATCCTCTGTGGCAGCCTGCAGTGGGCAGAGATTGGGCACGTGGGGGGGGTGTCCTACTGTAGCCCCACCCTCACCCACTCCGGTTATGTGTGGGGCAGGCCTAGGGCAGAAGGGGAAGAAGCCAAGAAGGTTTTGATGGAGACTTCCCCCCCTCTCCTTTTACTCTCTTTCGGCCCAGATACCACGACAAGCAAGACGTGACCAGCAATTTCCTGGGGGCCATGTGGTTGATCTCCATCACCTTCCTCTCCATCGGCTACGGGGACATGGTCCCGCACACTTACTGTGGGAAAGGAGTCTGCCTGCTCACTGGGATTATGGTAAGGTACCATCTTTCCTGCTGGTGCACAGATTACCCTTTGTTTCTTACATTTCCCTGTTCTTCCTTCCCTGTATGTTCTGCCTTTCAGCTTGTAAGTCTTCTTTTTTCCTCTTCCCTCCCTGTACCTCTTTCCTTTCATGCCATGCCTTTCAGAGACTGCCTAGCTTTAATTTCAGGTGTAGGTCAGTGATTTAAAACAACAACAACAACATGGTGCCTGTGAAGTTAACTCTTTATTCAAAACAGTGCAGGCTTGGTGACCCAAGCAATTCTTCCCAGTAGGTCTTGCCCCAATGAGGCAGTTGCAAGTAATGAAGGTCCCCACCTTCCCACAACCATCTAAGTCCTCTCCAGGGTTTTTCTCAAGCAGTTGCAAACTGAGGCTGGATTGACGCTGACCTGTCATTAGAGATACAGTGGTACCTCGGGTTACAGACGCTTCAGGTTACAGATGCTTCAGGTTACAGACTCCGCTAACCCAGAAATAGTACCTCGGGTTAAGAACTTTGCTTCAGGATGAGAACAGAAATTGTGCGGCGGTGGCAGCGGGAGGCCCCATTAGCTAAGGTGGTGCTTCAGGTTAAGAACAGTTTCAGGTTAAGAACGGACCTCCGGAATGAATTAAGTTCTTAACCCGAGGTACCACTGTACCGTTCTAAAATATCACAGGGCATACATGTAAATTGGATTGTTTTGTTTTTGTTTATACAATTTTTATTAAATTTTCTCCTTTACAATTTAGTATATTCATTTAAACAACCTTAAAATACCAGTGGCTTCCCTTCTTCTCTTTCCATGGTTCATTTTGCACAGCATAAATCCCTGCGTATTTTATATAAACTAAACCATTCAGTATTCCATTATTACTTCCATCAAAACTTATTTACACTGCTGAATTTCTCTTAATACTGCCAGCGTCTCCAAGTGTACACAACCCCCCCACCCATATATTCAATAAACATTTCCCAATCTTCTTTAAATGTTCTTCTTGTTCTCTTTTTCTATAAGTTAGATCCGCAAGCTGCGCATATTCCATCAGTTTAAGTTGCCATTCTTCTTTGGTTGGGACCTCACTCGTTTTCCATTTTTGAGCTAACAAAACATGGGCCGCCGTAGTGGCATACATATATAACGTCACAGGGCACACTTGTAAATTGGATTTTTTTAAAAAAACAACCTTTCTTTCTTTCTTTCTTTCTTTCTTTCTTTCTTTCGTCAAAACGCTGTTTCCCATCTGCACTCTGCAACACCCTCTAGTGTCACATTTTATTAATGCCCTATGAATGTTAAAAGTAGGATGTGTCATAGAATCATAGAATCATAGAATATTCATAGAGTTGGAAGAGACCACAAGGGCCATCGAGTCCAACCCCCTGCCAAGCAGGAAACACCATCAGAGCACTCCTGACATATGGTTGTCAAGCCTCTGCTTAAAGACCTCCAAAGAAGGAGACTCCACCACACTCCTTGGCAGCAAATTCCACTGTCGAACAGCTCTTACTGTCAGGAAGTTCTTCCTAATGTTTAGGTGGAATCTTCTTTCTTGTAGTTTGGAACCATTGCTCCGTGTCCGCTTCTCTGGAGCAGCAGAAAACAACCTTTCTCCCTCCTCTATGTGACATCCTTTTATATATTTGAACATGGCTATCATATCACCCCTTAACCTCCTCTTCCATATAGGTATCAAAATATAGGTATCAAAACCATTCCATAACGCTTCCTTAACATTAAAAACCATGTGTGTAGATCTGCCCTGAGTCTGTGCACAGCTGAGCTCTAACATGCTCTGTCCATTTCACGGAGTGCCCTGGGAGGCCGGGCAGGGGGAGAGATGGTCACAGCAGGAGGGGGAGCCTCCCTGGATTCTTCAGCAGCCGAACTCATTGCTGCCTCTTGGGCCCCTTCCTCTCCTGCCTTCTCCTCTGCTAGAAGCCAGAATTGTTCCCAGACTATGAATCACTGCTTAGAAATGTACAGTATAAGATTTACAGGAGATTGGAAGAAACAAATGAATTATTTGAAGAGCAACTGTAACCAACAAATTACGCTGGTAGGACCACAAGAAGTTTTGTAAGGAGAAATGTATGAAGCATTGCAAAGTAGAGGAAGAACAGAGATATTAGTTATGAATTAAATGTAATTGTGGAAGTAAGAAATGTGTATTTAGGGAATAGGTTGGAAAATTTTCAGATGTGATTGATGGAAGTAAAAAAAATATGATACAGTGGTACCTCGGGTTACATACACTTCAGGTTACATACGCTTCAGGTTACAGACTCCACTAACCCAGAAATAGTGCTTCAGGTTAAGAACTTTGCTTCAGGATGAGAACAGATACTGTGCTCCGGCGGCGCGGCGGCAGCAGGAGGCTCCATTAGCTAAAGTGGTGCTTCAGGTTAAGAACAGTTTCAGGTTAAGTACAGACCTCCGGAATGAATTAAGTACTTAACCCGAGGTACCACTGTATAAGATATGAAAGTATGTTTAATTACTGTTGAAAATGATATGTTGAAAAACTAATAAAAAATATATTTTTTAATATATATATATATGTCCACCCTTTAGAGATTTTGGTAATTGGATGGCATGTTACTAACTTAAATGAAAATATGGAGCACACTGCAGCATCCTTGAATATGGCTTACTTCTCCCGCCTCCTTCAGCAGGCAGGCATCCAACCGGTTTGGCTTTCCCTATTCTAACCCACCCTCTTCCTTCTCCTGCAGGGTGCAGGTTGTACAGCTCTCGTGGTTGCCGTGGTCGCCCGGAAGCTTGAACTGACCAAAGCGGAAAAGCACGTCCACAACTTCATGATGGATACACAGCTATCAAAGCGGGTAAGAGGTGCAGCACCCTCGGCCCTGATCCTCAGCATAGACAGAGTGTGGGTGGTAGTCAACCCTTGTTCTGCTCAAGAGTAAACTCATCGAAGGTCATGGACACAAATAACTTGGGCTAATCCATTTTCCGTGGGTCGTCTCCAACGCTGGTCATACTCAGAGTAGACCCATTGAATTCAATGGGCATGAGAATGCAAGGGCCATGAATTTCAATGGGTCTCTACACGGAAGATCTTTACTTTGAGGAACAACCTCCTCTACTGCCATTTTATAAAACGCACAGGATTGCTGTTCCAAAGGCAATTCCTTGTAGCGGCCATTCCGAGAATCAAGACTTGACTCTGTGAAAACAGTAATATTTATTTACTTCATAATATGCATGCACCCCTTGTTTTTTTTTTAAAAAACCTCAAAGCAGTGTGAGGGGTGTGTGTGTTTGTGTATCACAATAAAATGATCCAATAAAAACAGATTAAAACTCACACCACCTTTCTAAATATCTGGATGGCAAAAATCTCTTTAGCAGATGCCAATAAGGGTACTAGGATATCAAAAGGCAGGGAATTCCAAAGTGTAGATGCTGCCACACAAAAAGACCGAGTTCTTAATTAACTCCGAATAGTTAGCTTTCTTAAGACACGGGTGCAACTTAGCATCTTCACAAACAATCCTTCACGGGGTCAAACTTGGGTTGGTTGGTGATAATCGAGAGCTATCGCAATGGGAGCAAGGTGGGATTGGTAAGAGACTGTGCCGTCACGAACTCCAGAGAGCCTATTCTTTTGGAAGAGCGCCGCTCACCACCTCAGACTTCTCCTGCTTGTCTGATGCCCATCTCCTTTTCTTTCCCCCTTAACCTCTTTCCCTCCCCAACCCCCCAGGTGAAGAATTCTGCCGCCAACGTACTCAGGGAAACGTGGCTGATCTACAAGCACACCAAGCTGGTGAGGAAGATTGACCATGCCAAAGTACGGAAACACCAGCGTAAGTTCCTCCAAGCCATCCATCAGTAAGTCAAACATGTTTACCTGCTTCAACCCCCCCCCCAGTGCCTGCTGCTTCCTGCTCCCACCCACCCACCCTCCATCCCCCTGTTCTGTTGTCCAGGTCTCTCCCTGACTTGGGGGTCCCTGCCTGAAAGGAGGGGAATCCGCCCCACTAAATACGATGCACCGTTCAATCGTTGCAAAAATCTGCTGCTAGCTGGGGGTGGCATTGGGTTGTTATACGAAACCTACCCGTATCGTGTGGGAACGTTCAGGGATGCAGGAGAGGATATATTGTCTGATTATAGCCTTTCCAACTTGTGTTAACAAGTTCACAATTTAGCAGAGTAACATTCCCCTGTTTAAACTCACAGCGGATGCGTTTGCTCAGTCTCGCTAAAGGCTCTATAATAACTGTTCTGATATTTTCCCCTTATTCTCTCATAAAAGATAAGACACGACACAGTCTTCTATAAAAGTATAAAAGAGTTTACTCACTCACATTCTGTTCACAACTGGATGCCAGAAGGCAGACTTAGCTTAGAAAAGTAACATACACCTGGAAACTATCCCATAAAGAGACAGTCCCTTTGTCCTTCCTTGGCTGAAGGCCAAGAGAGCATCTTTGGCTAAGCCGATGTTGCTTCTTCAACGAAAGTAGTCATAGAGAGAGAGATGGCTGCCCTGCCCTGTGCTTTTGTCATTACCTACACAGGTGAGGCCACGCCCACCTCTAGTCACATGCAGAGGAAGTCTGTCCCAGCCCAGAAGGAAACAAGAAGTTGACCTGCTGGCTGGACAAACATTCCTCCCCCTTGTGTAAACATGTTCACTCTAGGAATGTTGTACTTGACTGCTCTTGTGTTTCACATCCCACGTATAAGGTCTGTGTGAGAATGTTGTGGCTAGTAGGAGAGGATATATTGATTAAATACTGTATTATCCTTCCTCACCCACACTAGTGAGTCAGTAGCAGAGTCCATTTTCTCCAGTATATTGCAAGAAGCTAGTTGGTAGATTCGTTTGGATCTCTGTACTTAAGCAGTCCAATCTGGCTTGTCCAGACTGGGTTCGATCCTGGTAAATTCCCCTTTATTCCCTCTTAAAACAATAAGGACACAACAGTCTTCTTTTAAAAGTAATGACAATAACTTTACTTACATTCAGTTCACAGTATGATCCTGAAGGCAGGTTTTAGCTTTTAGCTGCAGAAGAGAGTGTGAGTTTATCCCATATGGGATATGAGTTTATCCCATATGTGCTGCTGGCTGAGAGCCAGCAGAAAACAAAAATACATCAAGAGAACACCATCAAGAGAAGGAAGAGAAGGAAGATGGCCATGTGACCAGCCCTTTTATGGGGTCTCCTAGGGCCACGCCCATCTACCTGGTCACACGCAGGGGTGTATGCTCCAGACCAGGTGTCACAGGAAGTCCTCCTGGCTGGAGCAATATCCCCTTGTGTGTCCACTCTGGGCAAACAGGAAGTGTTGTATTTGACTGCTTTCTGTGACGTTACATCCCACAGTCTGTGCCACTTTGATTTGGAGCCACATACTGGCCTTGTCCACATCTAGGTATTGCCCTCGGAGAAGACTCAAGAAACCATAAATGTTATGGGAAAGGTTAGGTTCATTCTGTGGGAATGTTCAGGGAGGCAGGAGAGGATATATTGCTTAATTATTTCCTTCCCAACTTGTGTTAACATGTTCTATAATTTAGCAGAGTAACATTTCCCTTTTTAAATTTGTACAGCAGATAACGTCTTTGCCAGGCTTGTATAAGCCTCTAGAGTAAGTTTCCTCGTAATTCCCCTTTATTCCCCCATAAAACATTAGACACGACACAGTTTTGTATAAAATTATAAAAGAGTTTACTCACACACATTCTGTTCACAGATGGATCCCAGAAGACAGACTTAAGTTACAAAATATATACACCTGGAATCTATCCCATAAGGAGATAGTTCCTTTGTCCTCTCTTGGCTGTAAGCCAAGATGCCAAGAAAGCATCTCAGGCTAAGAAGATGTTGCTTCTTCAAGGAATGTAGTTAGAGAGAGAGATGGCTGCCTCCCCTGTGCTGTTTTGTTACCTGCACCGGTGAAGTCACACCCACCTCTGGTCACATGCAGAGGAAGTCTGTCCCAGCCCAGGAGGAAACAGGAAGTTCCGACTGGCTGGTCCAGACATCCCCTTTTATGTTCACTCTAGGAATGTTGTATTTGATTGCTCTGTGTTTCACATCCAAATATAACAATGTAGAGCAACAGTTCCCATTTTTTTGGGGGGGGGAAGGGAACCTCACCCACCTGCTTCCAAAAATGCACCCCAGGGCCTCCTACCTCTACCATACAAAAAGCAGAACAGCGGTTTGCACGAACCACTAATAGTGGGGTGGGAGAGTTAAAAAAAATAAAATCACATCTCGTAATCAATGTGTCCCTTTTGTTTCAGATAGTACATGGGAAGACGAGTCTAAAAAGTCCAGGACACAAATTTTCACAGCCCTCTAGTGCAGTGTTTCCCAACCTTGTGCCTCCAGCTGTTTTTGAACTACAACTCCCATCATCCCTGACTAGCAAGACCAGTGGCAAGGGATGATGGGAATTGTAGTCCAAAAACAGCTGGAGGCACAAGGTTGGGAAACACTGCGTCTAGTGAATATGGTGGTTCATTTACCAGAAGTAACGCATTTCACACGTTCCAACATTTCTCCCGTGAAAATACGGACATCCTAAGGGAAAGCAGGGCATTCCGGGATCAAATCAGAAACCGGGACGGCTTCTGTAAATCTGGGACTGTCCCTGGAAAATAGGGACACTTGGAGGGTCTGGTGTTTAGTGTTAACTTTGGAAGTATATACTCGATTCTGACCAAACATAGCCACTCAGAGCAAAATATACAGAGGAGACTTGGTTTGGGAAAGTAGCTGTATCTGGGGTAAGGCAATATTGCCGTTGGTTGAGTGCCATTACACAAGGATATAGATACATGCAAGAAATTGCAAGCTTCTTCTGCATCATGGTCAGCGAGTCTGATAAAAAAAACCCACATGCCCCATATCTAGGTTTCCTAACCCAACCCAAGTCTAGAAGAGCAGCTTCTGTTTAGCTTCCAAGATCCTGGGACAGCACCTTTGCCAGATTTTCGGTCAAGGACAGCTGCCGCCTCCGCCACACAGACTTTCATGTGTTTCAAACCATTTGTGTTTTTCAAATCCCCCTCCCATATCCGTGTTAACCATCTGCTTGTGTGCATCGATGCAACATGGGGAGGAGAGGGAGATGTGTTGGTGTGGCGGCACACACAATTGCACGTCGAGGTTCCCTCGCTTCCCCTTGCGTCGAAGGCGATCTACGATGAGACGGTTTGTCAGCGAACCAGAGTGTGTGAACTTGCAGAGTTGTGCCGTCAAAATAACCTTGAGGCGACAAAATTGTGGGTCCCTGGCTTTCGTTTACAGTCTTTTACAAGCAGTGTGTTATCAGTAATGTTAAGTTGTGGGTGAACATATCAGACGACACAGCGATTCTTCAAACAGCTCTTGTTTATTCACAGGCCAGGACAGAACTGAACTGAAGGGTTCAGTCAGCCTGCTTATATAGAGCTCCAGTACAACGTTACTGTAACAACTTTCTAAAACTATCCAATCACTGAACGTCACTTTCGATCCCTTATTTGCATAACTATCTACAGTATCCCCCTGCTGGCCCAGGGTGAGAACTTCAGTACATAACAAGTAATGTCGGGGCAAGGGTGGGTGGCGGAGGGAGGGAGAGAGAGAGAGAGAGAGAGAGAGAGAGGTGTAACCAAACTGACAGAACTGGAATCGGTGGTGCTCTCAAGAGTCCAACGCTTTTCCCAGCTCGGCCAGCCAGTGCTGGTGATATTGACCTAGATGGATTGGTGGTTTATCTCAGTGCAAGGCAACTTCCCTTGTGAACAAAGGACCTGAATCTTTCTTGGTCCCCCAGCTCAGCAGTCTTCCATACAGTAGGATGCAAGTTCAATCACATGCCTTCCAACGTTTCCCCGATGAAAACAGGGACATCCTAAGGAAAAGCGGGACATTCCAGGGTCAGATCAGAAACTGGGACGGCTTCTGTAAACCCAGGACTGTCCCTGGAAAATAGGGACACTTGGATGCTTAAATATACATTCCCAAAAAAGGCTGAAGAACTATTGCTAGGTTTAATAGGAGAGGATATTAAGAAGGTTAAGAAGATTACCGTATTTTTCGTCCTATAGGGCGCACCGGCCCATAGGACGCACCTCATTTTTGGGGGTGGGGAATGAATAATAAAAAATTATTCCCCCCCCCAGCCGCGGCTGCCGCCCCAAACCTTGCGCACGCCTGCCCGAAGCACAGGGCACCCTCCGGAGGGCTCCGCGTGCTTCGGGCGGCAAGCTACCGCTCCAAGCCTTGCACGCCCGGCGGGAGCTCCTGCCGGGCGCGCAAGGCTTGCAGACACTCGCCCGAAGCACGGGGAGCCCTCCAGAGGACTCCCTGTGCTTCGGGCAACAGGCTGCCGCCCCAAGCCTTGCACGCTCGGCAGGAGTACAGGGAGCCCTCCGGAGGGCTCTGCGTGCTTCGGGTGGCAAGCTGCCGCCCCAAGCCTTGCGCGCCTGGCGGGAGCTCCTGCCAGGTGCGCAAGGCTTGCAGACACTCGCCAGAAGCACGGGGAGCCCTCCGGAGGGCTCTGTGTGCTTCGGGCGGCAGGTTGCCGCCCCAAGCTTCGCGCGCCCAGCGGGAGCTCCTGCCGGGCGCGCAAGGCTTGCAGACACTCGCCGGGGCTGCAGGCTGCTGCCATCAAGCCTTGTGAGCCCGCAGGAACTCCCACCGGGCTTGCAAGGCTTGCGGATAGCTTCCTGAAGCCTGGAGAGCGAGAGGGGTCGGTGCGCACCGATGCCTCTCGCTCTCCAGGCTTCAGCGAAAGCCTGCATTCGCCCCATAGGACGCACACACTTTCCCCCTTCATTTTTGGAGGGGAAAAAGTGCGTCCTATGGGGCGAAAAATACGGTATATATGTATGCTATGACAACTGCCAGAGTTTTGATAGCCCAAAAATGGAAAACACAAGGGATACCAACTGTGAAGGAGTGGCAGACAAAGTTGGTCGAATACGCAGAATTAGCAAAACTGACCCATAGGATTCGTAGTCAGGAGGAAACAAAGTACCAAAAAGAATGGAGGAAATTTATGGTCTATATAAGTGAGAATGGTAGAAATTTGAAGACGTTAGCAGGACTGAAATAAATCTTAGGTCATGGTTTAATTATTATTAAGGGACTGTGGATTAGTGATTGTAATAAGAAAACCTGCGGAAGGGATGTCAACTGCTCTACGGTGCGTAAAGTAAGGCAGATGTAAAAAGATTTGAAATACTTGTGTATTTTGTTGGTGTATTTGAATTGAAAACTTAATAAAAAGCATTTTTAAAAAAGAAAAAGGAAATAGGGACACTTGGAGGGTCTGCATGGCATTGCCATGGAAGAGATGGAAATCTCTGGCAAGGCGCTTCTGTCAGTCAGTGCCGGCAATATTGAACTAGGTGGACTGGGGAAGCAGGTCTGGCTCTGTATAAGATGAATTCCTATGTTCCTGTGCATAACAGGGAATCGCTGGCAGTGCCCCCCCCCCCCCGGTTAGTGTGTGCTGGGTTTTCGGCTATCCTCATAACTTCAACCCACAATTTGACCACTCCGGGGTGGGAATCTGTGGGTTCTGGGGAGCAGAGAAGGCGGTGTCTGTCTGGCGGTGTGACCCCCCCCTTCCTATCTCTCATGTTTATTTAAACCTGTGCTGTTGTTTTGTCTCTGTTCCCTCCCCCCTCCACCCCGCCCCGCCCTTGCAGAGCCCAGAAGTAAGTTACTGTTCCGCCAGAACTTTTGTTTGACTGCATGGTTTGCCCGTCTTTGTCTCCACCCCTCCGGGAGGCCACAACGCCGACCCCATTCAGACACACACGCATGCCCGAATTACGCACGCAAAGGTGCACATCCCAACCACGCTTCACCCCGGCCAGCCCTCGGCTAACCCAAATTTCTCTCCGTTTCGAAATGTGGACAGCGAGAGAGAGAGAGAGAAAAGAGAGAGAGAGAGAGAGAGAGTCAGAAATTTGGGGGTTCGTAGCATGCCAGTCCACTGCCAACTTGCAAATGCCGTCTTTCTCTTCCCTCCCATCTATCTCTCAGCACAAGCTGTTTCCATCTTGCCTGTGTCTCGCGACGTTGCTCTGATTTAGAGGCCAAGCAACGTGAGGGCTTTCTGGACCCATCCATAAGTGGGAGCGTCATTATGTCTCCATCTCCATCTCTGCCTGTATATCGGGAAGTTTTCAATGTTTGACATTTTACTATGTTTCCATAAGTGCTGCAAGCAGCCCACAGCGGCTGGGGGAACCCAGCCAGCTTGGCAGGGTAGAAATAATAAAATTATTATTATTGTTATTATTATTATTAAACTGCTCCCTTCAATGTCATCATTGCTCTGCCCATCACAGCCTGGCAGATCCCATCTGAATTATTATTATTATTCTGAAGGTAAACAGCATTTCCATGTGCCCTGGCACTTGTCACGGTGTCCCGTTGCACCGGAAGCGGTTTAATTCTGCTTGCCATATGACCTGTCTGTGGGCAAACGCCAGTTCCCTTGGGGAAGATGACTGTCGAACCCCATAGTCGAATTTGACTGGACTTAACCACCCAAGGGTCCTTCACCTTTAGCTATTGCTATTAGTATTATTATAGCCCTCCCTTCCACGGGCCACAACCATGTAAACTCAACATTAAAAAACACACTCAGTCAAAACCGCAGCTGGGATGTCGGGATAATGCAGCACATTTTCCGCATGTGACAAAAGCTGGGCAATGAAGGTGCCTTGTAGAACTCTGTGGGGAGGGAGATACGCAATGCAGGGGCTGCCACAGAGAAGGCAGTCTTTCTCCCCAAACTGCCACCCCCCCAAAAAAAAGACTTCTGCAGGCAAGAGGGCCACCTCTGCTGTGTTTTCCACTAGCAACAATGGCTATGCGATGCCTAGACAGTAATGCCTGTTGCTAGAAACCCACGGGAAGGGCGAGTTGGTTCTGTGTTCGAGTCCTGGTTGAGAGTCTCCCATAATGGGCATCCCGTTGGTCTCTTCTTATGTTCTTAACACGTGAGAGTCTGCAGTCTCTCAGATATTTGGAACCTGAGTCGTTTAAGGGCTGTAAACATAGCGTGAGCATCTTCAAATAACTCAGGGAATGTGAGATGATTCTCTCTCCCGCCCCACCATTGCTTTCCCAATTTCCTGATAAGCCAGGCTGGGAAAGGTCCATGGAATCCATCCTTCGGACTGCCACAGGAGTGATCTGCCTGTCAGTGATCACACAGTTCAAAGGTGGAGTTAGCTCTTTATTAGCAAAAACACCATCTCCACAGACGTGGCTGAGTTCCAGGCCTGATGAGGAGAGCATCTCATTTCCGGTGGTCTTCCTCCATAAAATTCAGTTGCCGAGACTGAAAGTCCCCACCCCCTCCTCTCCAGGGCTTTCCCCCCCAAGCAATCAGAGACTGCTCCTGTCATCAGCCAACTCTTCACCCTTTTCATGCCTCTACTGGTTCTGGGAGACAAGAGGGGAGGAGACCTGGTTGCAGCACCTTCGCTGCCCTGATGCCTTCCGAATGCTTTAGAAGATACATCCATCCAGTTTGCATTTTCACGCAAATATGACCTGATCCGTGCCCCAAACCAATATGCGAGCCGAGAAGACAGCTCTCAGGGTGAATCAGACTAATATTTAAAAGCAGCACCATATCCCTAAAAGTGGTAAGGGGCCTCTAAATTTTCTAGTGGGGTGAAAACCCAACAGGGTTTCTCAGAAGCTGAGTGGCTGACCTCCAAGGCTCAGCTGAGACAGGAAGGTCTTCTCCAGCCCCCCCAAAAACCTAGAGGTGGAGGGTCACTCCATGCTGAGAGAGGGCTCTTCTCTAAGCTGTCTCCACCCAAGCCAATGGTCTCGTGCCATTGGCTCCCTGCATGCCTGGGTGTGTGTGTGTTTGGATCCAGCAAGGCGGGATCTGGAATTGTGTGCATGTCTGTCTTCGGTGATGGTGGGATCTCTTTCTCTCATCTCCTGTCTGTTCCACCTGCAGACCGCTGCTTCGTGAAACCCCAACGTCCTGCCCGCCTCCCCTCATCTTTAATTCCCGCTATCGCTTTTGCTTTCCAGGTTGAGGAGCGTGAAAATGGAACAGAGGAAGCTCAACGACCAGGCAAACACCCTGGTGGATTTGTCAAAGGTGAGCCACGCCTGGGTGACGGAAACATCAAGCAATGTTTGGGTCTCTGCTTGAAGTAATCACCTTGGATTGGGGTAGGGGCTCAATGCCAGTGGTTGGCAAGGTTTACTTCTAGCATCTGCGCAGACACAATTTTTGGCATCTGCACATGCGCAGATGCGCTTTCTGGCACTGTGGAAGCAAGTCCCCATGCCATACTGCGGCGGTTTAGCGCAACGTGTTGGGACTCGCCAAGCTGGCAGCTCAGTTCGGGGGTGGCTCATGGGCCAGTTAAACGACCCCCGTGGGCCGCTTGTGGCCAACCCCTGCTCAATGCAATTCTTATCAAAGGTAAAAAGGTAAAGGAACCCCTGACCGTTAGGTCCATTCGTGGCCGACTCTGGGGTTGCGACGCTCATCTCGCTTTATTGGCCGAGGGAGCCGGCGTATAGTTTCTGGGTCATGTGGCCAGCATGACTAAGTCGCTTCTGGCGAACCGGAGCAGTGCATGGAAATGCTGTTTACCTTCCCGTCGGAGTGGTACCTATTTATCTACTTGCACTTTGACGTGCTTTCGAACTGCTAGGTTGGCAGGAGCAGGGACCGAGCAACCCCCGTGGCAGGGATTCGAACCGCCGACCTTCTGATCAGCAAGTCCTAGGCTCTGTGGTTTAACCCACAGTGCCACCCGCGTCCCTATCTTATCAAAGGTAGCCAGCCCTTTATTCAGAATTGTGGGGATGTTCTGGGGTGCAGGAGAGGATATATTGACTAATTATATCCTTATCCAACTTGTGCTAACAAGTTCCCAAAATATCAGCAGAGTTTATGACATTCCCTTTTAAGTTCGCAACGGTAACGCTTGCACAGGTTCGCTAGAACCTCTATAATAATTACTCTGGTAATTTCCCCTTTTGTTCCCTCTTAAAATACAAGACACGACACAGTCTTTATAAAAGTATAAAAGAGTTTACTCACATTCTGTTCACAATATGATCCCAGAAGGCAGACAGCTTAAAAAAGGTTACATACACTTAGAATCTATCTTATAGGAAGATAGTCCTTATCTCCTCTCTTGGCTGAGAGCCAAGAGGGCATGTTGCTCCTTCAGAAGATGAAGATGAGAGAGAGGCAACAGAGAGAATGGCTGCCTGTCCTGTACTTTTATCATTACCTGCACAGGTGAGGCCACACCCACCTCTGGTCACATGCGGAGGAAGTCCGTCCCCAGGAAGTTTACCTGCTTGCTGGACAGACATCCCTCCCCATGTTCTAGGAATGTTGTCATTGACTGCTCCTGTGTTTACATCCCACAAGAATCATGAAGACTAGGCTCTTGCTTTATTTATAAGGGGAAGTTGCAGCATCTGTTCTACAGGGGAAATGTCCCAGGTTTAATCCCTGATATTGGAAGGGTCTGGGAATGTCCCGCTGCTTGAAACCCTGGAGAGCTGTTACCTGCCAGGGGAAATATTGAGCTGGATCAGTGGTTCTCAAAGTGGACAGAGGAAGGAAGGAAGGGAGGGAGGGAGGGAGGGAGGGGATGGCCTGGATGAGAGGCACCAGCTTCAGAGCACCCTAGCAAACCCTCAGGATAAGAAGGCTCATAGCCAGGGGGCAGAAGAGGTAACAGGGCTTAGTGAGCGGGGAGAGTGTGGAAGAGAGAGGGCCAGAACCAGAAGAAGAAGCAGAGGCTGGAGAGGAGGGAGGCCAAGAGGCAGAGATGATTCAGGTTGATGAAGAGTCCTGGTGGTCTCCCCCTCCTGCTGTGACCAGCTCCCCTCCCCCCCTGGTCTCACAGAATGTGCAGAGAAATAAGTGGCTAGAGCAACCCATTCAGATGGGTGGCGTATAAATAATAATAATAATAATAATAATAATAATAATAATAATAATAATAATAAATTATTACTATAAACAAGCAGGTCCGGGGAGGTGGTAAGGAGGAGGTTTGGAGCCACCCCGCTCTCTTCCAGTGCAACAACCACCAACCCTTTCCCACTTTCCTCTCCCTTCTCGCCAGACGCAGAACGTCATGTACGACATGGTGTCAGAGCTGCAGGAGCGCAACGAGGACCTCGAGAAGCGCATCAGCGCCCTGGAGGGGAAGATCGACATGCTGGGCCTGACTCTGCATGCACTCCCCAGCCTCGTTAGCCAAGCCATACGCCAGCAGCAGCGGGCCCTGCCCCGCACCTGTGGCACCTCCAACAGCTCCGAACGCTCCTGCTGGACTCCCACCCGCCGGCGGAAGTCTCCCTCCACTGCCCCTCACACATCCTCGGACAGCGGGTGATCCAGGGGGGCGGGCTCGTGCACCGGGGGCACCCATGGACTCATATATGGCCATTGTGTGGCCGATTCCCCTCTGAGCTTTTTTCTGGAAAGCCCTGTACACAGACCTCCCCAAGTCCGCTGAGATGGGCCCGTGCCGCGGAAGACTCGTCGGGCACAGAAAACGGATTCCGAACCCAGTTCCAATGTAACATTATGCAAAACTGGGGGTGTTTCTATTGTTTGTTTGTATGAGGAGAGGGTGGGAGCAGGGCTTTTTCTTCCTCAGCCGGAATTCGCTGGAACTCAGTTCCGGCACCTCTCAGGCGGACGCCATTGCCATTCTAAGAGAACAAGGGAGGCGTTCATGGTGAGTGCTGGCACCTATTTTTCTTGAAAAATAGCACTGGGTGGGAGGGGAATCCCATGTAGAAATTGCGCAAATTCACAACAATCCCTTAAAAAAAAGAAAAAATCCCTTCTCTCCCTTCCAACGTCAGCCATTTGGTCCCTAGCCATGCCCTCCACGGGAGCCATCTTGCACCACGGTCTCAACATTCAGCCTGGCAAGGGGTGAGACTAGATGGGCCTTTGGTTCCCTTCCAACAGTAGGGTTCTATCGTCCTGTGATTCCAAATGAGGATCTCTTAGGAGACAGTCTCCCACTCCACTCGCTCGTTTGCCTTTTCTCTTCCCAAACTGGAGAGAAATGCTGGCAAATGCCCATTTCTCATAAAACTATATATGAATTTAACATGTTTTGGAGCCATACATAAGTGCAATGGGGTCTGAGGCAGCTGGGACCAGTGGCACGGGTGTGTGTGTGGGGGGTTTTTGCTCTCCTTCCAAATCCCATTCTGTCTCCTGGAAGAAAGAATAAGACCTGTTTTAAAGCAGGAGCAGAGACCTCATCCCGAGGGCCCCATTTGCTGCTGGGAGGGCTTCTGGGGGCCACATGCCACTGTTGGGTGAGGCGGGGGGGGAGTGGATAGAGCAATTGATGCAAAGTTTACTTTTATGCAATTAGCTGGTTTCTACGCACACTACACCTGTCATCCAGACATGCAAGGGGCATCATCAAAATTAAAGGATGCATGCTGGGCAGACAAAAACACTCAAGCAAGGTGCAGAACGAGGGTCAATGAGGGGAGAGTTCCAGGGGCCAAATGGAGAGGCCTGGAGGGCCACATCCACCCCCTGGACCAGAGGTTCTCCACCCCCTGTTATAAAGAAATAAATATTGTGGGCTGTATCTAATGTTAATCCAGCTCAGAGTAAACTCACTGAAATTAACGAGCAAGCCCATTCGCTTCAAGAGGTCTAGATAGTTGGAGCCAACCCAGGGGTGTAGCTTGGGGGTGCCAGGGGTGCATTTGCCCCAGGCGCACAATTTTTGAGGGGGCACAAACGAGGCACCCCCATGCAGGCAGTGTGGCTTGGCCCAGCAGTCCTCTGTATCTGCCAAGGGTTGCGTCAGCTGGCTGGGCTCCCCACTGTGTGGGCAGGCAGGCGGCTCAATGTGACCCCGTTTGCTCAGGTGGGGTTCCAGTTGTGTGAGCCCCAGGCACCGGGCACTGGCAACTGCCACTACATCACTGAGATGACCCACCAAGTACCTATTGGCTAGTGCCCGTAACATCAATAGTGGCACACAATTCCTAATCCGATCCCCACAACCGCACAATAGCAGGTTTGTTAACAGCTTTTAAAGGGTTCTTTTATTATTACTTAAATCTTTTTTTTTTTAAAGTAAGATGACTGAAAAGGGGGGGGGGTAATGTAGGAGAGAGACAGAAGATTCCACTTTCCCCCAACAATAGAGTGAATGGCTTCTGGGTTCGAAAAACCTGTAAAATCAAATAATAAGACTACAGGCCTCTCCTTACTCACCACAAGCAAGCTCACTGTCTCCTGTAAGATCCTATAAAATCCGTGGCACCAACACACCAAAGGGAGCTTTTACTGATGCAATTCCAAGTGGAATCTAAAGGGGGGGTGACAGCAGCGCTTTGCACATGGGCAGTTGAAGCGATGTTACATTGGAAATCAGCCCGTCTGAACTGGGAGAAGTCATGTCTCCTGTCTCCAATACAAGGTCATTGGGCGGAAAGCAGTGGCCATGAGTCTCTGGTGTCCTTCTGCCCTTGTGACTCAGTGGACGCACAACATGTTTCTGGGGTCTTCCAAACATGGGTTCTCTTCCTCTTTTGTAATCTAACCGCCCTGTTTCCTCTCATACGCACACAAACACATTCCTCCTGCTTTCGTTTCGAAGACTTCCGGTTTGATCTCTTAAAACACTGTGCTTCTTTCTAGCTCTTGAATTGATCGATCGTGAGTGTGTGTGTGTGTGTGTTGCGGGGAGGGTGGGGAGAGGCTGAAATTTGGTGGGGGGAAGAGGATTGCAACCCAACCTATTTTATAAGAATTAGGAAAGCACGGAGGATGATCGAAGTTTTGTTTTGTTTTGTTTTTCTATTAAAGGTTCTCTTGATTTCAAATTGGGATTGGTTTTTAAGGATAGCTTTAAGAACATAGAATCACAGAGAAAATGTAGAGCTGGAAGGGACCACGAGGGTCATCTAGTTCAACCCCCTGCAACGCAGGAAACCGGCCCAACATGGGGCTCGAAACCACAACCCTGAGATTAAGAGTCTGCTGCTGAGCTACCTGGAGAACATACGACAAGACTTCCTGGCGTGGGGCAAGGCACACCCATATCAGTCTTCTCATGTCCCCTGGTGGGATTTGGGGAGGCCCACAAAGGTGATAAACCTCCCCTTTTATCTCAAGGTAGACCCTCTCTGGATGAAGAGGCTCCACTCAGCTGGCAACCACTGCAAGACTTTTCCTGCTCTGTGATATTGCGCACTCCCCTTTTTGGAAAGACGAGTCCTGCAGGATCAGACCAAAGGGCCATTTGCTGTGGAATCATAGAATCACAGAATGGTAGAGTTGGAAGGGACCCCAAGGGTCATCTAGACCAACCCCCTGCAATGCAGGAATCTCAGGCAAAGCATCCATGACAGATGGCCATCCAACATCTGATTAAAAACCTTCCAATAAGGAGAGTCCACAAGGGAGTCCAGTCCACTGTCAAACAGCTCTTACTGTCAGAAAGTTCTTCCAGATGTTTAGTCAGAATATCTTGTCTTTGTTTCTTGAAGCCATGGGTTTGAGTCCTACCCTCTGGAGCAGGAGAATCAAGCTTGTTCCCTCTTCCATGTGACAGCCTTTAAGATATTTGAAGATGGCTCTCAGTCTTCTCTTTTCCAGGGTAAACATACCCACCCAGCTCCTTCAACCGTTCCTCACCAGGCTTGGCTTCTAGAATCCTGTCTTCCAAAGTGGCCTCAGGGGGAATGAAGGCAGTAGTCTTCCCTTCCTGTTGTCCTCAACTCATTCCAGCATCAGTGGTAGACTACCAGAATTGCATTGGCTTTTTTAGCTGCCGCGTCACACTGTTGGCTCATGTCAAGTTTGTGGTCAATCTAGGAGTCTTGGTTGACCACAAAGTTGACATGAGCCAACAGTGTGACGCGGCAGCTAAAAAAGCCACTGCAATTCTGGGCTGCATCAATAGGAGTATAGCATCTAGATCAAGGGAAGTAACAGTGCCACTGTATTCTGCTCTGGTCAGACCTCACCTGGAGTACTGTGTCCAGTTCTGGGCACCACAGTTCAAGAAGGACACTGACAAACTGGAACGTGTCCAGAGGAGGGCAACCAAAATGGTCAAAGGCCTGGAAACGATGCCTTATGAGGAACGGCTAAGGGAGCTGGGCATGTTTAGCCTGGAGAAGAGGAGGTTAAGGGGTGATATGATAGCCATGTTCAAATATATAAAAGGATGTCACATAGAGGAGGGAGAAAGGTTTTTTTCTGCTGCTCCAGAGAAGCGGACACGGAGCAATGGATCCAAACTACAAGAAAGAAGATTCCACCTAAACATTAGGAAGAACTTCCTGACAGTAAGAGCTGTTTGACAGTGGAATTTGCTGCCCAGGAGTGTGGTGGAGTCTCCTTCTTTGGAGGTCTTTAAGCAGAGGCTTGACAACCATATGTCAGGAGTGCTCTGATGGTGTTTCCTGCTTGGCAGGGGGTTGGACTCGATGGCCCTTGGGGTCTCTTCCAACTCTATGATTCTATGATTCTATGATTCTATGATTCTATGATTCTATGATTCTACTTATAAACAAGGAGTAGTTTGGGGTCTCAAATTTCAGTTGTGCCCCTTGTGACACCAAGGTTCAGGGGCTCCCCCCCACCCTCTCGCCTTTTCTTCTACATCATAGTTGCAGCAGCCCCTGTTATTCTTTGTCATGGGCTAACACAGTGACCCACTTGGAAAGGAAGACTGGAGATTTCCATGTTTTTAAGTATCCTTGGAAAGAGCTTTTGCCAACCTAAACCACATGGATCATTTTCTGCCCCAGTGCGAGTCCTGGAAAAGAACGATCCAGCCTTATAGGCTTCTCCCATCAGGGAAAGGTTCATAGCTCAGTGGCAAATCACCCGTTTGGCATGGCAGAAGTTTTCAGGCTCAATACCTGGTGGTAGGAGTGGGAGAGACAATCCTGAGCTAGATTGACCTGTGCTCTAACAGCTTCCTGGGTTCATTTGAAGAGCGGGCAGAGCTCAGCACATCATGGCTAGTACCTGTAACATCACCAACCCACCTTCTCTCACCCACCATTGATCTCCAGAGCAATTTTGCCACTGGTGGAAAGGGGGGCAAAGGTGTGCAATGAACAACCATTAATATAACTGGTGATGGTTGTTGTTGTTGTTGTTGTTGTTGTTATTTTATTATTATTATTATTATTATTATTATTATTATTATTATACCCCACCCATCTGGCTGGGTTTCCCGAGCCACTCTGGCCGGCTTGCAGCACAATCTAAAAACATCAAGCATTAGAAACCTCCCGATACAGAGATGCCTTCAGACGTCTTCTAAAAGTTGTGTAGCTCTTTTATCTCCTTGGCATCTGAAGGGAGGGCGTTCCACAGAGAGGGTGCCACTACCAAGAAGGCCCTGCGCCAGGCTAATAATGAAATGAGAGGGAGAACGCGGCAACAAGCAGGTGACGTCCATTAGGAGCAACTGCCGCAGAGGCACAGCAAAGCCCACCTGCTGCCCTCTGTGCAAGGTGCTTGAACGCCACTAGGGCTGAGAGACGCTCTTGTCTGAAGCTGTAGCCACTCAAGACAGTGCAGACTGTGGTTGAGCTGGATGCAACAAAGGCATCTCTGAATAAGCCAGTTTCCGAGGTGCCTATTGCACAAGAACACCTTTGAGAACAGAAGCCCTGAATGAACCACAGCTTTTCGTCAAGGCTGAAGGTGCACAACTTTTGTCCAGAAGAAGAAGAAGAAGAGTTTGGATTTGATATCCCGCCTTTCACTCCCTTTAAGGAGTCTCAAAGCGGCTAACATTCTCCTTTCCCTTCCTCCCCCACAACAAACACTCTGTGAGGTGAGTGGGGCTGAGAGACTTCACAGAAGTGTGACTGGCCCAAGGTCACCCAGCAGCTGCATGTGGAGGAGCGGAGACGCGAACCCGGTTCCCCAGATTAGGAGACTACCGCCCTTAACCACTACACCACACTGTCCAGAGTAGTGCAGTCCATAAGAACATGAGAAGAGCCTGTTGGATCAGGGCCCATCTATTAACTTTTCAAATTTTACCAATTCTTTTACACAACCGTCAGAATACATATCTCATCTCCGTTGACTTCCCACCCAACCATCAAGCATACGCTTTAACATAAACCGTGATGTTTTTTTCAAATATTACACAAAACATTGCCGTTCTTCAAGAAATGTTTTCTTCGTTCTGTTCTTGAATTCTCATGGTTCGTCTAACCATCTCAGCATATCCCGTCTTCATAAGCCATTTTTTTTTACAATAATATTTATTAATTTTCATCAATAGACATAACAAAAAAGAAAATATACAAGAACACAATAGAAAGGTGAAAAAGAAGAAGAAAAAATAACAAACTTAAAATACCTAAATAGAAAAAAAAAGAAACTCAATTAATTAATTAGAATCCATTTTCATAAACATTTTGGTTGACTTCCTCTAATCTCCTCCATCTGAATTTCCTCTTAATTTGAATGTAGCAGTTTCCTATATCATTATTTCATAAAACAATATTACAGTCATATTCCAATTTCTTTACCTTTCTTATAATACATTTTCTTATTTATATATTTAAGTCTAATTTAATCCTAGGCCTGATTGGTTCTTTCAAGTGGTTATATATCTTTAATATTAGAATATTTGTTCAAATAGTCTTTACATTTCTTCCAGTCTTCTTGGTAGTCCTCTTCTTTCTGGTCGCGGATTCTCCCGGTGAGATCAGCCAGCTCCATAAATTCCATCATCTTCATCTGCCATTCTTCTACCCTTGGTAATTCTTGTGTTTTCCATTTTCTGGCTAGTAAAATCCTAGCAGCTGTCGTGGCAAACAAAAATGCTTCCACATCTTTTGGGGGCAATTCAGTACCTACTATCCCAAGGATTGTAAGCCACAAGCCATTCTTCTTCCATTGGGCTTCCTGTTCTTTCTAATTTTGTGCATAGACTATTCTTGCCGCCGCCACGGGATACATAAACAAATTAAACAATTCCTTCTTCAGCTGTGGTCCAATGATACCTAACAGAAAGGCCTCAGGTTTCTAGGAAACCACTACTTTAAAATAGTCGAGCATCCTCTTCTCAGAGGCCCACAAGCACGATCCGAGCACAGGAGCAACTCTCTCCTCGTGAGGTGCAGAGAGACTGGTCTTCAGAAGCATTGCAGAGCACAGCCGTCATAGCCAGGATCCTTCTTTGGGCCCCTCCTCCTCCTCCTCCTCCTCCTCCTCTGTCTAATCATCTTTTAAAGCCATTTGATGGGAGCTGTAGCCGAACCATTTTGGGAAGACGCCATATTGGCGATCCCTGCACTCATCTGGCATCTCGGAGTTCGCCAGCTCTGCGGATAAACTGATGTTCCCCAAAAAATAGTCATAATTGCCCAGGGCCCTCTAAAAAGAACTGGGAAGAATTTGGATATGATCATTAGAAGAGCAGCTCTGTTTAGACCTGTATGCTTGCCTGCCTGCCTGCTTGCTTGTGAGAGAGCATAGCTGTCAACATTTCCCTTTTTTAAAGGGAAATTCCCTTCTTCTGAATAGGATTCCTCGCAAGAAAAGGGAAAAGTTGACAGCTATGGAGAGAGAGAGAGAGAGAGAGAGAGAAAGCAAGACCATGGAAAGCTGTTTTGGTGATTAATGGCTACCAACTTTTTCTTCTTCTCCTCCTCCTCTTCCTCCTTCTCAGTGCTTTTTTTCTATGACGTACGCAGGGGTACACATACACCTAAACATTTCGTGAATCTGCGTTTGGCCTCATTGAGGGGCAGTATTTCAATATGAGAGTACCCCTAAACATTTTTTTTAGAAAAAAGCACTGATTATTATTATTATTATTATTAAATTTGATTATTCCCTATACCTGCAGGTCTCAGTGCAGTTACAACATAAAACCACAAAATAATAAATCATATGAAATGACACCCCATCCAGACTTTTACAGAATTTAGCATTTAACACTGTGGTTTAGTTCATAGGGCTATTCTTAGATACGTCAAGGAGATTTTCCTTCACGTTTTTATTCTTTCCTGCAAACGGTGTTCCAAAAGAGTTATTTTGCAAGCTGGGTGTAGCATGGTGGCAAAAAAAAGAATCAGTTGCCTGAGTGGCCCCTGTTTTCTCCCTGCTCTGCTGTGAATTCAGCTCCTCCGCAATTTGGAACTGGGACCAGTGCATCTTTAAGCTCCGCCCCAGTTTATTTGCACCCCTTCCACCGAGACATTGCAGAGGAGGCGTGAGATTGTTTTTGGTGCGGCACTTTTCTAGTGTGCTCAGACTGCACCTGGGTGTCAGTAAGAGGAGAATCACCCCCCCCCCCAAAAGAGCAGCACACATTTGCATCAGGATTGCTTTATTGTAGTGTTTCACGGTCAGTGTGCATGGAGAAGGGAGGGATGAACCGGGCAGGAAAGAACCAGACATGGTTGCAAGCAAGGCACGCGCAGAAACTCTGGAAATAGCAAAGGAGGGACGTTCCAGGCCTGCTCCACTTTGGAAACGAGGCCAGATCATCTGGGACTCCAAAATCTGAGGCAAATGTCAAGGGAGCATCCGTAGATGAGCCAGAGATCAGAAAAGCCTCACAACTGAATCTTAGCCATGCCGACTGAGAAGCTTGTCCTACTGAATTTGGTGGGGCTAACTTCTAGGTCAATGGGGCTTAGGGTGGCTGTCTCATCTGCTACCCTTTCCAGAGGTGTTGAACTACAATTCCCATCATCTCTGGCGCCTGATCTACAACACCTGGAAAGGAGCCACATTGGCAAGCCATGCGCTCTCAGCCTCTGTTTCCCCTGAGCATAATATGGGAGTGATAGCACCAGCCTACCTTGCAGGACCAGTGTAATGATTAGAACAAGAGAATATGTGTGAGGAAGCACTTTCATCGTCATCGTCATTGTGTGTGTGTTGGGGGTGGGGTTGTTTCTGTCTTTTATATTTCATGTATGCAATTTTGGGGGACGCCTTTTTAAGGGCCCAGCTGTGGGGATATGGATACTTTTGTATTAGGCAGACAATTAAATAAAACGTTTGAAAGATAAATGGATAAAAGGGTTGGTCATTTATTTAGGCTGCAAACTTTCCATTCATTTCTCTTGTTTGCTCGTAGAGCATTCCCCGGTCTCGCTTTGAGTTAAGGCGAGTTTCAGCAAAACTCAGAGCAAGGGTGGACTTCGCCAATTTTTCAAAATATAGCACTCTAGGTAAAGGTAAAGGGACCCCTGACCTAATGGGTCCAGTCGTGGCCGACTCTGGGGTTGTGGCGGTCATCTCACTTTATTGGCTGAGGGAGCCGGCGTACAGCTTCCGGGTCATGTGGCCAGCAGGACTAAGCTGCTTCTGGCGAACCAGAGCAGCGCACGGAAACACCGTTTACCTTCCCACCGGAGCAGTACCTATTTATCTACTTGCACTTTGACGTGCTTTCGAACTGCTAGGTTGGCAGGAGCAGGGTCCGAGCAACGGGAGCTCACCCCGTCGTGGGGATTCGAACCGCCGACCTTCTGATCAGCAAGTCCTAGGCTCTGTGGTTTAACCCACAGCACCACCCGCGTCCCTATAGCACCCTATGCTAGCCCAAAATTTGGTGAGCCCCAATGGATCTTCTCAATTATAGATCTTCTCAGTTTTATGACCCTCGTGGTCCCTTCCGACTCTATAAAATTCTATGATCCTATGATCAGACGATCCTTGGGATCCTTCCAACTTCTATGAGTCAATTATTCCAGACTCCGCCATTCCCAAACCCAACCACACCTGGAGGGCACCAGCCTGATGTAGGCTGCTATACAGATGGTAATGTGTATTACTTTGCTCTGCTTCCAGACATGGTTAAGCCAGATTAGGCCCCGTTTTGATGAATGGGACCTTAGATGTCCCTCCAGACATTCTCCCCACCCTTGTGGCCTATTGTGGTAATAGTGGGAATTCCTCCAAACTCACAGAGAGGGGAGACCAGGGAAAGGATCCTGTAGAATTTAATCCTGCAGGTCTTCATGGAGGCTGGTATATTGGAAAGGCTTGAGAAGCCACCAACCTTTCTCTTTTCTGCCATCTTGTGGTCTAACCATATCAGAACATGTTTAGCCTGGAGAAGAGGAGGTTAAGGGGTGATATGATAGCCATGTTCAAATATATAAAAAGATGTCACATAGAGGAGGGAGAAAGGTTGTTTTCTGCTGCTCCAGAGAAGCGGACACGGAGCAATGGTTCCAAACTACAAGAAAGAAGATTCCACCTAAACATTAGGAAGAACTTCCTGACAGTAAGAGCTGTTTGACAGTGGAATTTGCTGCCAAGGAGTGTGGTGGAGTCTCCTTCTTTGGAGGTCTTGAAGCAGAGGCTTGACAACCATATGTCAGGAGTGCCCTGATGGTGTTTCCTGCTTGGCAGGGGGTTGGACTCGATGGCCCTTGTGGTCTCTTCCAACTCTAGGATTCTAGGATTCTATTCTATGATTCTATGAACAGCCTTTTCTTCTAGACCAGAGGTTCCCAAAGTTATTTGGTCAACCACCCCCTTTTCAGAAAAAAAAAAATACTCAGCGCAACTCCCCCCCAAAAAACTACCTTCTTTACTAGAACAAGCAGAAAGATGCGGCGACAAATTTGCATTCTTTTACGCATCTATATTTCTACCTACATCCTGAAACATAGTAAAGAAAGACTTGAAGCTTGAAATTATGAGGAGAGGCAGGTCTGCGATGTGGAGATATGCTTCAGAGATCCAGACTGTGGGTAGCCCTGAAAAATTAATAATTATAATTTGGACTATAATTGGGTCTTTTTTATTTTACTTTTTTATTTTAATTGGAGTACAGTGGTACCTCCGGGTGCAAACGGGATCCGTTCCGGAGCCCCATTTGCATCCTGAATGGAACATAAGACGCGACGGCACATCTGCGCATGCACGGGTCGCGTCTTGGCGCTTCCGCACATGTATGTGACATCATTCTGAGCATCTGCGCATGCGCGAGCGGCGAAACCCAGAAGTAACATGCTCTGTTACTTCTGGGTTGCCGCGAACATGCTCAACCTGAAGCACATTCAACCTGAGGTATGACTGTATTATGGATATATTAATTGGATGTTTTTTATTGGAAAATCAATAAAAAATATTTTTTCAAAAAAAGAAACTTGAAATTAAAAATCAACCCTGATAACATTCACATTGCACGCAAAAATTAGGATAGCAAATGATCATTTTAAAATGAACGTTATGAATAACCTTAAAAATAATCCTAAAGAGGAGGATTATGAACCTGCTGTGCAGCTATCAACTTATTTCGGAAAATAATTACTGCGACTTTACTCTACGTTACGCAACAGATGCAACATGTACGAATGGTTTTTCTAAATTCTCTTCTTTTATTTATGCTTCCACTGCCCCATTATTTCTATTCAATGCCTGCAAATTGCACCCGAGGAGACTACCGGCCTCCTAGATCATTCCAGCAAACACCCGCCCACACACTACCACAGGGTTGTATCACCCAGTTTGGGAAACAGTGTTCTAGACCCAGAGATGGGGAGCCTCAGGCCAGGGTTGGGGGCCAGAATGTGGCCCTTAGAGCCTTTTAGCCTGGCCTCTTGCACCCACCTCACCGGGATGTGTCCTTTAACTCTGACCAGTGGGGGAATCGTGAGAGGGGAGTCACATGGGAAGCCTGGGGGCGGGGCACATTCCAGAGGTGGGTGGGGCCTGAGGAAAAAGTGGGCGGGGCATCACAGGTGAATTTCACTTTTGTGCAGTGAACTGGGTTCTACTCTCAACACACCTGTATCCTGCATGGTCACAAGCAAGAGAGATCAACAGAATTCATTTCATTACTATATTTTATGAAATTTCACACAAAAAATCGCACATGCACTCCAAAACATAATAATTTTTCCTTTTGTTTTTTTGACTTCCCTTCCTGTTCTCCCTTGCTGCACCCAGTTTTCTGTCTTATATCATAACCACCACACAATAATCTCTAATTCCTTCTGTTGCTGATAGTTCAGTTCCTGCTCATGAATTCTCCAGACTATCTTTCTTTAAATACAGTCATACCTCGGGTTACAGCTGCTTCAGGTTACGCACCCGCCGAAACATGGAAGTACCGGAACGGGTTACTTTCGGGTTTCAGCAGTTGCACATGCACAGAGCGCTAAATCACACTTTGCGCATGCGCAGAAGCGGCGAGTTGCAACCCGCGCATGCGCAGACACGCCGCTGCAGGTTGCGGACGTGCATCCCGCACGGATCACGTTCGCAACCCGAGCGTCCACTGTATTCTGAAAAAAGCCTTCCCATTATCAGAATTCAAGGGAACTTGCCAGCCAATGGAATGCACACGGCAGATAGTTAAGAATTCATTACCAAAAACAACATATACAGAGGTAGCTCTAGATACGAACGGGATCCGTTCCGGAGCCCCGTTCGCATCTAGAGGTAAACGTAACTAGCGACGGCACGTCTGCGCACGCGCACGTCGCTTTTTGCCACTTCTGCGCATGCGTGTGACGTCATTTTGAGCGCTCCATTACTTCCGGGTTGCCGCAGAGTGCAACTCGACCGTATTCAACTTGAACCGTATTCAATCCGAGTTATGACTGTACAGTCGCTTCTGTCAGCATCGCCCTTGAGCCAGTGTCACCAACTGGACTCATGCACTTCAACCCCGACTGGGCTAGGCGAGCTGGGTAGCACTTCCAGAGACCACCTTCTACACAGGAACAGGTCAAAGTGCTGTGGACTCACAGCTTAGAGTTGTGAGCACCGGATTCACTTCCACAATAAGACAGTCGTCGCACAGCAGAGTATAGCAGAGTCTGGCAGTGTATAAACAACTCAGAGAGCAGCTCTGTACAATATCTTCTTTTATTCTATAACTACAACTATAATACAAAACTATATACAGAGCTAAATAGGTCTAAGCATAAATGAACGCTGCACTGAGTGTCTGCAGCTGCTCTTAGCAGCAACTTTATCTCTACACACGATCTCTAACACTCAGTCTCTCTCTCTCTCCGACACACTGACTGACTGACTGACTGACTTGGTGATGGAGCTGAATAAGTAGAAAGCAGAACACTGCTCCTCCTCTTTGGAGAATCAGCAGACTCGTCAGGAGATTCTTGGACATGGGAGGGGTGAAATCTCCTCAGCTTCTACAGCACACCAATCTAGTGTCTAGGCAACTGTTCCCAGGTCCATATTCTGGGGAGCAGTTACAGCAACTGGGGACCACTCTCCCTCCACCAATTTATGTATCTCCCCCCCCCCCACAGGCTGCACACTGGGAACTGTGCCTGCATGGCAACTCCCTCTGCTCTGCCCTTTTCAGCCCCCTTCTGGTTCTGGGAGACAAGTGGTGCAGGAGAGGGTGGCCCTTCACTTGCCAGGCCTGCCTCTTCCTACCTTGTAGCTGGGACAGCTCAGTCAGTACAGCATGAGACTCTTAATCTCAGGGCCATGGGTTCGAGCCCCACGTTGGGCATAAGATTCCTGCATTTTCCCTGTGAAAATCTACGAGAGTCCCTTATTTATTCTTTTTACCATATTTTTCCGTCTGTAAGACGCCCCCTATTTTGGGGGACTCAGATTTAAGAAAATGGGGGAAGATGGCCCTGTGTATGAGGAGAGCACAAAGTATGGTCTGAAGCTCAACATCAAAAAAAACGAAGATCATGGCCACTGGGCCCATCACTTCCTGGCAAATAGAAGGGGAAGAATTGGAGGCAGTGAGAGATTTTACTTTCTGGGGCTCCATGATCACTGCAGATGGTGACAGCCGTCACAAAATTAAAAGACGCCTGCTTCTTCGGGGAAAAGTGATGATAAACCTAGACAGCATCTTAAAAAGCAGAGACATCACCTTGCCAACAAAAGTCCGTATAGTTAAAGCTCTGGTTTTCCCAGTAGTGATGTATGAAAGTGAGAGCTGGACCATAAAGAAGGCTGATCGCTGAAGAATGGATGCTTTTGAATTCTGGTGCTGGAGGAGACTCTTGAGAGTCCCATGGACTGCAAGAAGATCAAACATATTCATTCTGAAGGAAATCAGCCCTGAGTGCTCACTGGAAGGACAGATCCTGAAGCTGAGGCTCCAAGACTTTGGCCACCTCATGAGAAGAGAAAACTCCCTGGAAAAGACCCTGATGCTGGGAAAGGTGGAGGGCGCAAGGAGAAGGGGACGACAGACATGGTGGGACTGTGTTCTCGAAGCTACCAGCATGAGTTTGACCAAACTGCGGGAGGCAGTAGAAGACAGGAGTGCCTGGCGTGCTCTGGTCCAGGGGGTCACAAAGAGTCGGACACGACTAAATGACTAAACAACAACAAAATTTTTGACATTATTCTTTAGGGGGGGAAACCTAGTCTTATACACGGAAAAATACGGTATATCCCGCCTGATAGATATCAGCAGCCATTATTCCAGGCGACCCTATAGCTTGAGCTATTAGACATCTGTCGCAAGACAGCCGGCCGACTTGGTATCTAGCCTTACTAATAATGTGATCTGCGTGTGACATTTCTCTCCTCCTGCCCGCTGCACAGTTAATATTTAACCGTGCCAGGGGCTGATAACATGCTGGGTTCAGAGCCTAGAGCCTTCTGTACACTGCAGAGCCGTGGTCATTTGCAACCTCCCAGCAGAGGCCGACCAAGATCCCTACGTCTTTTGGAGACCATGCTGTGACCAGCAGGAGGAAATGACCTGCTTCCTTCGACAGAGGCTTTGAACCCAGCCGAGCCAGATTCCCCTCTCTGGAAGGCAGCCTACGCTGCGGACTTCGTGGCCATTGAAGGTACCGTGAAAAGCATTTCTGGGTAGGGCGAGAGATGTGTGACGATCAAGAACTTCCATCCAGATTGTGGACAAGGGCCAACGCCTTGGGTGTGCGGGGTTCGTTGGGAAGCAAGCACAAGGGAGATGGAAAGATGGGGTGGCAGAAAATAATGCAAGGGTTTGGGGGATTCAGTAGGTGACCTTTCCAGATGACTGCTTGTGGAGGCAGGATTCGGGTGTTGAGAATGCCTGAGATGGACAAGAAGGACCCTTGTTGGCTAACAGAGTCTCACCACTGGAGAGACTTCTTTTTCTTCCTCTTCCTCTTCCTCCTCCTCTTCTTCTTCTTCTTCTTCTTCTTCTTCTTCTTCTTCTTCTTCTTCCTCTTCCTCTTCCTCTTCCTCTTCCTCTTCCTCTTCTTCTTGCTTTTTTTCAACCAGAATTCACTGAAATTCTGTTCCAGCACCTTTCTGGTGGGCACCATTGCCATTATAAGGGTTCGTGGTGAGTTCCAGCTCCTCTTTTTCTAGAAAAATAGCCATTATTATTATTATTATTATTATTATTTATTACAGTCATACCTCGGGTTGAAATTGCTTCAGGTTGAGCGTTTTCGGGTTGCGCTCCGCAATGACCCAGAAGTAACGGAACGTGTTACATCCGGGTTTCGCCACTCACGCATGCGCAGACGGTCAAGATGACGTGACACGCATGCGCAGAAGCGTCGAATCGCAACCCGTGCACGCACAGACGTGTGTGTCCAGAGGTACCACTGTATTATTATTTTATCCACCCTTCACCCCAAAGTCCCAGGGTGGGTTACAACAATCAAAACACAGTTAAAACACAGTTTAAAACAACTCAGAACTACAGGAATGAGGTTCGTCCGAAAACTATGCATCAAAAGCCAGGGTCAAGGGAAGTTGGAAAAAAAAGGGTGTGTGTGGAATATTTCAGGGTGGGACTGTACCACCTCAAACCATTTTCGGTTGTTCCTGCCATGTTAAGCTCTTAAGTTACATTGAAGGAAATAACCTGTTCAAAATGTTTCTTGAAGATGACATCACTTCTTGTACAGATTAGGTTATGCACTGTTGGGTTAGAGTCTTAAGGTGGGAGGGGCATGAAAGGTCTCATTGACGTGGTATAGTCCCTTCCTAAAGTGCTGTAGACCTTTCCTGTCACCACATTTCATTAGTGTAAAAACTAAACTGCTGTCGATTTTCTCTATTTAAAAAAAATGGACCCCGTTTATTCTGAAACACTTCGTTCTCTTCCACCTTCAGTTCCCAAACTTTCAACAACCAGACTTGTCAAAATGGCAAAGAGGAGAATGGGGGACGTCCCTCAACCACCCACTCAAGAGGTGCCCACAGGAGGCTGCAGATAAGACTTTCTCTGCCAGCCATTTGTGGACATGAGCTCTGAGGAGACATCAGTCAAAGCGAAGAGGCCTCCTGAGATGGATGGAGGGGAGGAACGTCTAAACACCTCAAGGCAACTTCATCCAATGGGAACCTGGTCAGAGAATTCTGGGAAGTCATTGGGTTCTAGGTCTTCAGATGGCTTCTGCTCATCTCCATCAGCCAAACCAGCCTTCACTGACACACCTCAGGACCAAGAGCCATCTTCCATGAAGCCCGTTAGACGCTTCATTCCACCATCTTGGAAGAACTTCTTCCACCGCTGGCAGAGACAGCCCTGGACTGAGACTTCTCTCTTGACCTATGCTCCAGAAGACTTCAAACACACCCAGTTTTCCGAGCCCCCTCAAAGAACCACCTTCGATGGTGAGGAGAGCTCCACTGACAATGGGAACGATGGCGATTTTAAGGAACCCCTCTCAGCTCCCGCCACCCCTTTGGAACCTGGGAAGACACTGGCTGCTGAGAGCCAGGGTGCCTTGTCAAGTGGTCCACCCAGCTATAAGGAGAAGTTGGAGACCTACGACCACAAATATTCCTACATGAAGTCATGGCCTGGTCTCCTGAGGCTGATGGCAGGCCTGGAGCTGATCTTAGGTGGGATGGTTTTCGCCTGCACAGCCGCTTACATTCAGAAGGACTACCAGTGGTCAGCGCTTTATGGTGGCAACTCCCTGCCCTACAATGGTGTCTTGGGCGGAGGGTATGGATACAATTACTACGGCCCGATGACCCCATTCGTGCTGGTGGTGGTCAGCCTGGTGTGGCTGGTGACAGTGATCTTGCTAGGCCTTGGGGTCACCATGTACTACAGGACGATCCTTCTTGATTCCCACTGGTGGCCTTTGGCAGAGTTTGGCCTCAACCTCGTCATGTCCCTCCTATACATGGCTGCTGCAATCGCCTACGTCAACGACGTCAACCGTGGAGGACTCTGCTACTCCGTATTTGCCAACAATCCGCTGGTTGTTGCCTTGTGCCGAGTCGAAGGGGGGCAAGTGGCCGCCATCGCCTTCCTCTTCCTCACTATGCTGCTCTATCTGGTCGGCTCCCTTGTCTGTCTCAGGATGTGGAGACATCAAGCTGCCCAGAAGAATGCAAGAGCTCTGGTAAGACCCCACCATTGGAGAAGGCAATGTTGGCACACAGAGGCTCCTTATGACCTCCCCTATAGTCATGGCCTCCAGAACAGTCAAGAGCAGGGGTCAGCAAACCTTTTCAGCAGAGGGCCGGTCCACTGTCCCTAAGACCCTGTGGGGGGCCGGACTATATTTTGAAGAAGAAGAAAAATGAACAAATCCCTATGCCCCGCAAATAACCCAGAGATGCATTTTAAATAAAAGCACAGATTCTACTCATGTAAAAACACGCTGATTCCCGGACTGTCCGTGGGCCAGATTTAGAAGGCGATTGGGCTGGATCCGGCCCCCGGGCCTTAGTTTGCCTACCCCTGGTCAAGAGTTATGACCCACGAGAGAGTCAAAAAAAGGCAGCTGTGTTGAATAAAATATTGGGGGGCAGGTAAGTCCCACCCCACATAATGCATCGCATGACACGGCACACCCACATCATTTGAATAGCAATGCCCATCAAATCTGGGGGGACCTGCCCCTCAGATATTTTATGGGGGGGGGGCAAAGGGACCTCGGCTCCTAGGAGTTGGCTCCTATGTTTGTGTTGATCCTGAATTGCAAGGGGTTGGACTAAATGCCCTTTGGGTTGCCTTCCAGCTCTACAATTCTATGGTTTTATGCTCCAGCTGTGTGTGTGTGTTGCAAAACACAATGGGCAGGATTCACTGAACAAGCCCCATCAGCAGAATCCCTGTGCAAGGACAGTTGCACAGTGGGACTTTCCCCCCTCCTCCCCATGCTTCCCCCCACTGAAAATTGGCTAATGGGACAAAAGAAAACCCCTCCCCCAGTACAGCACCCTGGAGGAGGAGAGAGGAATTGTTGCACCTGACCAGCTGAAATGCTCGTGCAGGCGAAATGTTTTGCCATAGTGTGATGTTGAATTCCACCCAGTGGGTTGTCTTTGGCCAAGTCAAACTCAAAAGTAGACTTAAGTCCATTGATTTCAATGGGTCTACTGTGAGTCTGACTTTCACAAAATATCTTCGGCAAGCTGGAATGCAAACTTTGTGGCTTGTTTGTTTGTTTGTTTGTTTGTTTGTTTGTTTGTTTGTTTTAAAATTAGAAAGGCAAACCACCTTGCTGCCGTTCAAACTGCTAGCATGAAGTGGGAACCCCATCAAAGAAAAGGAAGGATGTACCTAGCCTCTTCTAGATTATTTTTCTCATTCATTGGCTAGGGCTGGTGGGAGCTGTAGTCCTGCAACACCTGGTTGGGGACTGCTGGGATACATGGACCAGTCACTGGATTTAATAAAAGGCAAGTTTCTTGTGCTCATGACATGCTGAGTCCCTCAACAATAATGATGACCACAACACTCTCTTTCCCCGTTGAAGGTTGGGCAAATGAACTACGAGCCTCCCTCTCGCCTTGTCTCCTTCCCGTCGTCTCAGCGAAAGCCCATCCTCTTACGAGGTATGCCTCAGCAAGTCGCAGACCAGGATGAAGTTACTCCCAAGGAGAAAGTTGCAAGACGCGTTGAGTTCTCAGAGAAGGGAGGGGACCCAGAGGTGTTAAACTTCGCCATTCCGACGGGTCACCACCCCAAACCTCACATCGTCCCGGATTATGTGTCGTAAGTAAGCAGCAATGGTCCAGGAATGCTCAGGAGGTTTTTCTGCACTGCTATTTGGACAGCGATATCTTAACTTCCGGGAACCTCTAGGTTAGATTACTGCAATGCTTTACACATAGGGCTGTCTCTGAAGACGCTTCAGAAGTTTCAGCTTGGACTACTGCAATGCGCTCTACGTGGGGCTACCTTTGAAGGTGACCCGGAAACTGCAATTAATCCAGAATGTGGCAGCTAGACTGGTGACTGGGAGTGGCCGCCGGGACCACATAACACCGGTCCTGAGAGATCTGCATTGGCTCCCAGGACGTTTCTGAGCACAATTCAAAGTGTTGGTGCTGACCTTGAAAGCCCTAAATGGCCTTGGTCCAGTATATCTGAAGGAGCGTCTTCACATCCTCATCGTTCAGCCCAGACACTGAGGTCCAGCTCTGAGGGCCTTCTGGAGGTTCCCTCCCTGCGATAAGTGAGGTTACAGGGAACCAGACAGAGGGCCTTCTCGGTAGTGGCGCCCGCCCTGTGGAACGCCCTCCCATCAGAAGAAAAAAGAAAAAAACAACTACCAAACTTTTAGAAGACATCTGAAGGCAGCCCTGTTCAGGGAAGCTTTTAATGTTTAATAGGTTATTGTATTTTAATATTCTGTTGGAAGCCGCCCAGAGTGGCTGGGGAAACCCAGCCAGATGGGCGGGGTATAAATAAATTATTATTATTATTATTATTATTATTATTATTATTATTATTATTATTCAGCTGGTGCAGAATTTGGTGGCCAGGATGCTCACCTGGCCAAAACAGTTTGATCCTGGTCTGACTGCACTGGCTGCCAATGAGCTTCCAGGTCCAATTCAAAGTGCTGCTTTTGACCTATAAAGTCTTAAACAGCTCAGGACTGCAATCCCGCAAGGATCGCCTCTCTCCATATGAACGTACCCGGACCCTGAGATCCTCCAACACCCTTCTTTTGGTGCCCGTCCCTCAAAAGATCTAGAGCAGCCTTTCTCAACCTGTGGGTCCCCAGATGTTGTTGAACTACAACTCCCATCACCCCTAGCTAGCAAGGCCAGAGCTCAGGGGTGATGGGAGTTGTAGTCCAACAACATCTGGGGACCCACAAGTTGAGAACCACTGCAATAATAATAATAATAATAATAATAATAATAATAATAATAATAATAATTTATTTATACCCTGCCCTCCCCAGCCAAGGCCAGGCTCAGGGCGGCTAACAACCAATAATAAAAACAAGTTGAAGGAAAACAACTTAAAAACAACATTAAAATACAACATTAAAATATTAAAATGCAGCCTCATCACAGGGGGAGAAAGGAAAAAAGAAAGAGAGGAAAGGGATCAAGTTGATTCCAAGCCAAAGGCCAGGCGAAACAACTCTGCCTTACAGGCCCTAGGGAAAGAAATCAGATCCTGCAGGGCCCTGGTCTCATGAGGCAGAGCGTTCCACCAGGCCAGAGGTCTAGAGGGTGGCAACACGATAACAGGGCCTTTTCTGCAGTGGCTCCCTGCTTGTGAAATGCTCTTCCTAGGGAGTTTCACCTGGTGCCTTCATTATATATTCTTAGGTGCCTGGCAAAAACGTTCCTCTTCAACCAGGCCAAAGAGAATTGTGCTCATTCATTTCACTGGGTCTCCTCTGACTGAGTTGGACACAATACGTTGAAGTTAACAGGCCCAAGTGAGTTGTGTTCATTCATTTCAGTGGGTCTACTCTGAGTTTGGCTTTGATTCTCCTCCCCACTTCTTTTCTCCTTCTTGACTTTTTGCTGCACGGCGTAGAAAGTACCCAGCCATCGGAAGCAGGGATGAGCGTGAAAAATACAAGGCCGTCTTCAATGACCAGTATGCAGAATACAAGGAGCTGTACGATGAAGTCCGCAAAGCGCTGGGGAAATTCAAGGAACTGGAAGCGATGCTCTCCAAGCTGCCTCACCGCTATCAGAACAAGAAGGTAGTTCTTAATACACATTGATGCATTTTTAATATATATAAACAACAAACCTTAACCAGGCATTAAGTTTGCAAAATAAGTAAAGCGACAACCCCTTTCTGAATTTTGCAATGCAGTTCTCCAGGCAAATAATGAGGACAGAAGTGCACCTACTGGAGCAAAGCATCCATGAAAATGAATTTAATAATGAAGATAACATACTGCAAATGCATTGTATTGGTGGAAATGTGCATAGGAGGTGAAATTGCATGCAAACTTTGCACTTAAATGAAGTTTTTTTTAAAAAAAAAAAACTACCGTAAATAAATATATATAATGCACTTGCTGTTGCAAATGCGGAGAGCTGAATTTAAGTTTGTGGAGGGGAAGAAAAATCAAAACTCAGAGATCTGTCCATCCTTAGCTTGGAGCAACGGTTCTGAGAGGTTCCTTTGCTGGCTTGTTTCAGTGAGGGGTTTTAAATGCTTCTCTTCTCTCTGCAGCAGGAAAGCCGGGTTTCCACTGTTTGGAGAGATTACCAAAACAAGAAGGAGGTAAATAAAAGTCAGAAGTGAGTGTCGTTTCAAGATTTCCCTAAGGCTGCAAATGGATCCCTAACTCCTATTTAAAGCCTATCACACCATTTTAAACAGCAAAGGCTTCCCTCAAAGTATCCTGAGAAGCAGTTGTGGCAGCAGGTTTCCTGAGCCCAGCACACCGTATGCCAATGGTGCTGCCTGCCAAGTACCAAAGCATTAGTGTTTTCTCCACCTTTTGTTTTATAACTTTCTTTTGGAATGTCTAATTAATATAGACAAGAGACACGGGTGGCGTTGTGGGTTAAACCACAGAGCCCAGGACTTGCCGATCAGAAGGTCGGCGGTTCGAATCCCTGCGACGGGGTGAACTCCCATTGCTCGGTCCCTGCTCCTGCCAACCTAGCAGTTCGAAAGCACGTCAAAAGTGCAAGTAGATAAATAGGTACCACTCCGGCGGGAAGGTAAACGGCATTTCCGTGTGCTGCTCTGGTTCGCCAGAAGTGGCTTAGTCCTGCTGGCCACATGATCCAGAAGCTGATTGCAGACAAACGCCGGCTCCCTCGGCCTATAGAGCGAGATGAGCGCCACAACCCCAGAGTCGGTCACGACTGGACCTAATGGTCAGGGGACCCTTTACTTTACCTTTAAAATTGTAGAGTTGGAAGGGACACCAAGGGTCATCCAGACCAACCCCCTGCAATTCAGGAATCTCAGCTAAAGCATCCAGGACATGTAATGGTTGTCGCCACACCTGGCGGGGTTACCTGGGTGAACCCTTTCTGTCCGGACAGCCACCCATCCATGGCTGTCTCAATCGCTGGCAGAATCTGTCAGTGGGCGTTTCTTGAACTTCTTCCAGCAAATAAGCTCTTTGACGCCAATTCTCTGCCTACTCTCCCTGCGCGGAAGTCTTCTGCGCAGGGAGGGTGTGGGCAGCGGAGGACCCGTGCTCTCCCCGCTGGTCTCCAGCGAAAAGTCCTGGAGCCCCCTCGCCGATTCCCCCATCTGCCCCCCTTCTCCACTGGTGCTACGCTGATTTCCTTCCCCAGCAGATGGGCTGCCTCTCTCCCTGCTGGGACCCTCTCCAGCATCCCTCTGGAGCCTTCCCTCCGCCTCTGGCTCTGATGGCAGTTCCCTGACAGGACAGATGACCATGCAACCTCTGCTTAAAAACCTCCAAGGAGTCTGCCACCATCCAAAGTAAACTGTCCCATTGTCGAACAGCTCATACCACCAGAAAGTTCTTCCAGATTTTTATTCAGAATCTCCTTCCTCGTAACTTGAACCCACTGGCTCAGGTCCCCCCCTCCAGGGCAAGAGAAAGCAGGCTCGTTCCATCTTCCATGGGACAGCCCTTCAGGTATTTGATTGAAAGATAATAATCGTAGAATTGTAGAATTGGAAGGGGCCACAAGGGTCACCAAGTCCACCCTCCTGCAATGCAGGAATCTTTTGCCCAATGTGGGCCTCGAACCCACAACACTGAGTTTAAGAGACTCATGCTCTACTGACTGAGCTATCCGTTTGGGGCCCCTGCTGGAACGGGGCCCTATACATGTGTACATTCCTCCCTGTCAGCAGCCCTGTTAGGAACTGTAGTTTGTTAAGGGTGCTGCAATTTGCTAGGAGACACCTCATTTCTGTTAGAATTCCTGCTCCCTGGTTGCAGTCATGGGATTGTTGTCTATCACATGACGGTGTATGTTTTGACTCCGCAGAGTGGGAAGTGACGGAGACAGGATGTTTGTGTCCCTGTGTTCCGTGAAGTGGGACTGTTGTCCTTTGTTCTTTTTCTCTTTGCTGTCTGGTGCTAGAGAGAGAGGGAGCCACGTTGCAGTGCTCCGTGTGTGTTTATATGTACATAAAGTCGATTAATAATAATAATAATAATAATAATAATAATAATAATAATAAAATTTATTTATATCCCGCCCTCCCCAGCCGAAGCCGGGCTCAGGGCGGCTAACAATAATCAAATAATCAAACAATCAAATAATCACACATTCTAAAAATATTTCATAATAAAAATTAATTAAAATCAAATTAATGGCAACCGATTAAGCAACCGATTAACCAAAATGCTGAGTTGCTGAGGTCTGTGACGCAACTGCGCAAACTCTGCGGATCCCTAAGTGTGCCGGTGTCGGTTGGCATCGGTCGCTGTGATGTTCGGGCTGAAGAAAGCTTTTGAAGCTCCCGAACGATTGACCAGGAGGGAGAAAACATGCCAGTCGAGCATGTATCTCTGCCAGGGTACTACTCGAGTGTAGAACAAGGTCCTGACAACTTCTCCTCCCAGAGCTACGATTCCCATAGTGGTTTAACAGTCAATCCCACTTTCCCGGGCAACACTGGGAATTGTAGTTCTGTGAGAGGACTCTGACCTACTATAGTTCCCGGGATTATTTGGGGGGGGGAGCATGAGTATGAGCTGCCCGAGGGGAGAGGCTGGCAGCAGCAGCCATGGGGAGAGAAACAAGGGGGTGCTCCCTCGCAGCCGCAGATTTCTCATCCTCCTCCGCAAGCTTGGCACTGGTGGGGGAAATAATAATCATAATAATATTTTTTTTATTTATTCCGCGCCCTTCCCAGTTCAGAAAACCAGGCTCAGGGCGGCTAACAACAAATCCAAAATACTTCATTGATGCAACAAAAAACAGCATAAAATACAGAATAAAACGTGAATAACAGTAAATTCAGAATTCCAAAAACAATTTAGGGGGGAAATCCATCCAATAAACATTAGATGATCACCAGGGCAAGCTGGCTGAATTAGTCCTGTTTGGGCCAGCGAGGAGGCCAGGGGAGAATTAGCTGTGGGATCCCAGAGCGGGCAATCATCATAAAAAGGAAAGGAAGGGGAATAAAAGATCAGGCTAAGTTCAAATTGAAAGCCAGGTGGAATAGCTCTCTCTTACAGGCCCTGTGGAAGAAGTTAAATCCTGCAGGGCTCTCATGGGACAGAGCATGCCACCAGGTCGGAGCCATCACTGAGAAGGCCCTGGCCCTGGGGGAGGATAGTCTGACTTCCTTAGGGCCCGGGACCTCTAAACTATGGTTATTCATGGACCTTAAGGTCCTCTGTGGGGCAGACCAGGAGAAGCAGTCCAATAAATACGAGGGCCCTAAGCCACAAAGGGCTTAGCACCTTAAACCTGACATTCTGGGATCAAATCAGGAGTCGGGATGGCTTTCGTAACTCCGGCACTGTCCCTGGAAAACTGGGTGGGTATTTGGTTCACACTGCAAATGCATTTTGACGTCTTTCCGTTTCCCCCATCTCTCTGTCCACCCTGCAAATTTCAGGACCCGGCTTTCCTGGAGAAGCAAGAGCGCTGCGAATACCTCAAGAGGAAGCTCGCCCACATCAAGGCACAGATCCAAGCCTACGACCAGAAGACCAGCGAGGGCTCTGTATACTTCTAAAGAGTGTGTGAAGATGCCTACGAGCTGCATCTTTGACTTGCAGTTTCTTCTCCAAGGAAATGGCAGCACCCCTTGGGTTTTTTTACAGGGGTGGTCAAGGTCTCCTCCTTGGTCTCTTGCAAAATCCCTGGACACACCACGAAACTCCACAAGGAGGAACAAGGGCTGAACTGGTTAGCGTCCCTAAGTTTTTGCTGGAAAATAAGTGAACACCTGCTCTGAGGTTTTCCAAATAGGAATGGCAATTTAATTTGGCCTTTAATTTGAATTCAGCCTGATCTTTTATTTCCCTTCTCTTCCCTCCCCTTTTATGAAGATCACCTGCTCTGAGATTCCACAGCTAATTCTCCCCTGGCCTCCTCGCTGGCCCAAGTGGGACCAATTCAGCCAGCTAGCCCTGGGGATTATCTAATGCTTGTTAGATGGATTTCCCCTAAATTGATTTCTGAACTTTGAATTTTATTGCTATTCATGTTTTTATACTGTATTTTATGCTGCTTTTACATTTAAGTGTTTTTAATTTGTGGTTAGCTGCCCTGAGCCCGGTTTTTGAACCGGGAAGGGTGGGGTATAAATAAATAAAAATTAGAATCATAGAATCATAGAATCATAGAATCATGGAATCATAGAGTTGGAAGAGACCCCAAGGGCCATCGAGTCCAACCCCCTGCCAAGCAGGAAACACCATCAGAGCACTCCTGACATATGGTTGTCAAGCCTCTGCTTAAAGACCTCCAAAGAAGGAGACTCCACCACACTCCTTGGCAGCAAATTCCACTGTCAAACAGCTCTTACTGTCAGGAAGTTCTTCCTAATGTTTAGGTGGAATCTTCTTTCTTGTAGTTTGGAACCATTGCTCTGTGTCCGCTTCTCTGGAGCAGCAGAAAACAACCTTTCTCCCTCTCTCCCTTTCTATTATTATTATTATTATTATTATTATTATTATTATTATTATTTCTGGGGATCATAGAATCGTAGAGTTGGAAGGGACCCCAAAGGTCATCCAGTCCAACCCCAATGCAACGATTTCTGCTAGAGCATCCATGACAGATAATGCCATCCAACCTCTGCTTAAAAACCTTCAAGGAAGGTAAGGTAAGAGGTACAGGATCCCTGGATGGTTAAGTCCAGTCAAAGTTGACTATGGGGTGAGGTGCTCATCTCGCTTTTCAGACAAAGGGAGCCGGCGTTTGTCCACAGACAGCTTTCTGGGTCATGTGGCCAGCAGGATTAAACCACTACTGGAGACTCCACAAGAGAATCCATTCCTGAGGGAGTTGGGTCCATTGTCCAACAGCTCTTACTGTCAAAAGGTTCTTCCTGATGTTTAGTGGGAATCTCCATTCTTGTGACATGAAGCCATGAGTTCGAGTCCTCCCCTCCGGAGCAGGAGAAAAGCTTTCTCCCTCTTCCACATGGCAGCCCTTGAGATATCTGAAGATGGCTTTCCTATCTCCTCTCAGTCTCCCCTTTTCCAAGCTGAACATTCCCAGCTCCTTCAACACATCATCACACATCGCACGATCGTCTTGCTTGCCTCCTCTACACACCTTCCAGCTTGCCGACATCCTTCTTAAATCATGGCACAGTATGTGATTCAGAACCGAGCATCTTTATTTGTGGGGGCTTCGTTTTGAAGGGAAGGTTTGGCTGGCATTTGTTCAGGAGAGAGGCTGTCTCAGGAATCGTGGGAAGGGCTAAAAGCTAAAAGCTAAAAGCTACCTCTCTAGCCTTTGGGAAACAGAATGCCGCCATCTTCCTTGGCGGAGAGCCCTGGCAGGGTCAATGCCAAATTTCTCTCTCTATCTTCAAAGCTGGTGCCCCACAGAGAAGGTACATTCCAGCCTTGAAGTCACAGAGCTTACGGGGCGGGAATTATCTTGGCAAAGGCCCTGGGGGCCTCCTTCCTGAAAAAGGGGCCTCAGTCAGTGGAGCCCTGCTCCCATGTTGGCTGTGAAGCCGCCGTTATTGGAAGGGGGAAATCCGCTGCAGTTTCAGACCAATAATAATAATGTATTATTATTATTATTTATTATTATTATTATTATTATTATTATTATTATTATTTCATTATGCTTTAATGCAGGGGGCAGCAAACTTTTTCAGCCATGGGCCGGTCCCCCATCCCCCAGACCTTGTGGGGGCGGAAATATATTTTGGGGGGAAATTGAACAAATTCCTATGCCCCACAAATAACCCAGAGATGCATTTTAATTAAAAGGACACATTCTACTCATGTAAAAACACGCTGATTCCGGGACCAGCCACGGGCTGGATTTCTAGATATCTGGGAAGGCTTGTCTATATAAAAACGTCTTCAGCAGGCACCAAAAGGAATATAGGGAAGGTGGTTGCCTGATGTTATAGAATTGTAGAATTGTAGAGTTGGAAGGGGGGGTCTGAGGGTCATTTAGTCCAGCCCCCGCAAGACAGGAATCTCTCACCCACCGTGGGGCTCGAACCCATGACCCCAAGATCACACACACACACACACACACACACACACACACACACACACACACTTTCTTATCTTATACAATGTTTTGGACTTCCATCAACCACATCTGAAGATTTTTCACTCTTTATCAATTAATCTGCGTTTCATTAATTTCACTAATACTTTTAATAGTCCTTCACTAATAGTTCTCTTCATACTTTCCTCTGCAATATTTCAGATAGTCCTCCTTACAAAACTTCTTGCAATCCTACCAGCGTAATCTGTTGATTACAATTGCTTTTCAAATAATTCACATATTTACTCCAGTCCTCTGAGAATCTCTGATCCCGTAGGTTTCGAATCCTTCCTGTCATCTTATCTAATTCTGCATAGTCCATTAATTTCACCTGCCATTCTTCTTTCGTTGGTAGTTCTTCTTGTTTCCATATCTGTGCCAATAGTACTCTTGCTGCCGTTGTTGCATATAAAAACAGTTAATTATCCTGTCTGTTAATATCCTCCCCTACAACGCCAAGTAAAAATGCTTCTGGGTTTTTTTATGAATGTATATTTCAACATCTTTTTCATCTCATTATATATCATTTCCCAGAAGCTTTTCACCGAGATCTCATGCTCTAAAGGTATAGGTAAAAGTAAAATTAAAGGGACCCCTGACCATTAGGTCCAGTCGTGGCCGACTCTGGGGTTGCGGCGCTCATCTCGCTTTATTGGCCGAGGGAGCCGGCGTACAGCTTCCGGGTCATGTGGCCAGCATGACTAAGCTGCTTCTGGCGAACCAGAGCAGCGCACGGAAACGCCGTTTACCTTCCCGCCGGAGCGGTACCTATTTATCTACTTGCACTTTGATGTGCTTTCGAACTGCTAGGTTGGCAGGAGCAAGGACCGAGCAACGGGAGCTCACCCCATCACAGGGATTCGAACCACCGATCTTCTGATCAGCAAGTCCTAGGGTCTGTGGTTTAACCCACAGCGCCACCCGCGTCCCACATCTCATGCTCTACATTGCTGCTAAACTGAACTATCGAGTTCTTACTTATGCAGTTGTGTGTATCAACAGTAAAAGTGCCCGTTTCCGCTGACCAAAGCAAAGGGGTCATTTAAACTTTTCAAACGCCATGAAATTATTCTTGTTCATTTCAAATTATTGTGATAGTCTCCTTTTGGTAAACCATTTAAAACAAAAAGCAAAAAATAAACAAGCTATGTGCCATGAAAGAAAACAAATCCGATCCAATCCAATCCTGATACCGCTTCTTGCACCTGGAGAGTCTCCCGAATCCCAGGCTGCAATTTTTGGGCACTTAAATGTTAAGCGTACAAATTGCTCCGGTTGACGCAGGTTTCCGGGACCCCACCGGCCTGTCATGGTGTTGAAGGCTTGCAAGGAACAAGCATTCAGGGGATTAAGAAGCCTGGAATCCAGTCGCATTATTCGATAACACCTTTTTGGAAAAAAAGGAAGAAAAATAACGATAACCGGGCAGTGGTTTGGCAGACCTTCGGCTCACATTTTTTGCCATGACCGATTTGCAGAGACAGAAAGGTGGAATCGGGTCTCCAGGGTCACCTTAAGCAGTTGAAGCAGAACCCAGTGAATTGGCACTGGGCCCTGGAAAACAGTCTGGAGAGGGAGTGGAGATTTAAATCCCTTTGACAGCAGGCCTTTCTGCGCCCAGTCTTGTACCAAGCACGACTTGGAGTCTGAAAAGTTGGCTTGGAGCTTGAGGAAGCAGGCAAGGAGTGTTTCTGGGGAGGGAGAAGGGGGGGGTGTTGTTGTACACACACGGGAACAGATTTAACAACTGCACAGAGCTGGCAATGATTAATCTGTTCCTTTTCGGAGGAGCGAAGGAAGGGGCAGAAAATAAATAGAAAGGTGTGTGCTTCGGGGAGCGGGCAGGGTGGGGGCACCTCTGTAGCCAACACCTTCTGGTTGGGGGGGGAAAGAGGGTCACATGACTCACTGCTCCAAAGGTAACAGGAAGTTGTGGTGATTAAGGTAACCTTTGCAATCATGAGCTCCCCGGAGGCAAGGAAATAGGAGACGTCCAGGGATCCAGGAGGGACGAAAATCAAGGTAAGAGAGAGAGAAATCACTTGTGTTGTGGGTGCCCCTCCTGCCCTCCTCACCCTTGATGAAATGATCCAGAAAGGGAGGGTTTGCTTTTTGCAGCGAAAACCTTGCGGGTCCTGGTGCACAGAGGGGTGTGTGCCATTAAGCCCTACTCAGAGTAGACGCTTTTGAATAAGGGTGTATCTTAGCCAGTGTGGACAAGGTTGGGTTAGATGGACCGAGGGTTTGTCTCAGTAGAAGGAAACCTCCTCGGTTCCTATTCAAACCAGCTCTTTGTTTAGAACAATGAGGACTAGGACCTTGCTTTATTTTTTAGTGGTAGAGCACCCATAGACAATGGCATTTGGGTATATTGCTTTCACTAATATATGCATGTAGATGTATAAGCTCCTATATGCCTTTGGGGGCGGGGGGGGGGCACATTCCTTGGCCAGAGAGCCGCATTGCAAAATTTGGTTTTTAAATTTTGAAGGGCAGCTGTGATTCGGTTCAGGCATTTTTTTAAGAAAGCGAAAATTCAGTAGGTTCCTGTTTAAATGCAAACTTAGATTCCTCACCCATCCCTAGTGGTCAGACTGATGGGAAGTAAGCAGAACACCTGTTTCGCATGGTCCCGAGTTCAAATCCCCAGATAGGGCTGGGGGAGACTTTCTGTCTGAAACCCTCGAGAGCGGCTGCCAGTCAGTGCAGGAAGTACTAAGGTTGATGGGCCCACATTAATTGCCTGCAAAAAAATTTTCACACCTCCGAATTTTGCAATGCAGTTCTCCAGCTGAGTTCTTGCTGTTGTTGGCATCTGAGAGACAATGGAGTGCGTCTCCGGGGGTGAATTCAAACCACTCAAGTGATGTCCCTGGGGCACAAGTCTGGGCAGCGTGTCTGGAGGTCCTGGGCTGCCCAGGTGAAAAGACCCCCCTCTCGGCTTCGCTGACGGGGTCCAAAGGAAAGCAGAGCAAGACATTTGGCACCAGTTTGGCTGCAGGAGTTGCTGGAAGGAGGCATGCAAGGCACCATCTAAACACTTTAGGGACTCCACTCTGGATTTGTGGGGGTTTAATCCTTTGCCTTCTATTTTTCTGACGAAATCCTGCAAGGCAGCCGAGGCTGAGGACCAGAGTTTTCCTTCTCCAGCTGAGTAATGCATATAAAAATGTGTATATGAGGGCAAAATGCACCAAATCATTTTTTATTTTATTTTTTAAAAAGCATTCGAATTCATTCTATTAAGGGAATTGCTTTGCAAAAACATGTCTATGGGGCAGAAATTGCATCCCAAATGTGTATGTTAGGAACAGTTCGTGCTTTGAAAAATGCCGTTGAGTTTTCACAATGACTTACACAAATATATCACAATCTGAGTCTGAAATGCTGGAAAGCTGCTGTGTAGGAGGGCAAAGAGCCCTATTTAAACTCAACGAGGACTAGAATCTTGATTTCTCTTCAGGGCGAAGGACCCTAGATCAGTGGGAGAGACTCCAGCTTGAAAGTAATCAGGGAAAGTGCTTTATACAATCCCCAAACAGAGCACCCACACTCTGAGCTGCAGCCACCCAAAACCCGATTTTGTCCCTTCTTCGCTCTGACCGACTTTTTAAACTGGGGAGTTTTGATTATCCTTTTCTCATTTCCTTTTCCCAAACTTGATGCTGAACCACAAAGCGGCTCAGAAATCCAAGGGCCACAAAGGAGAACGGGAGGCATCTTTTAAAAACAATTAAATTTAAAAACCCATGCATGCATATACACAAGGAAAATTCCTTGCAACTGCAAAGAATGCAGCTTTCAAACAAGCTCAGGGAGCGTATCTCAAGCTCCCAGAAATGCACCCAATGTTTGGCAAATTGCTCCCTTCTCTGAGCAATGATTGTTGCCTTTTGGGACCTCGGGTCTCAGCCAGGCGGCCGGGGAGAGCCCAGCTTGCAAGGTCTGAAAAGAAACATTCCTTATCGCCAGTTTGCATTCGTAGAGGAAATGTTCTGCGCTCTCTCTCTCTCTCTCTCAAACTGAAAAATTGTGAACACCAGTAAATTAGAAGTCTCAAGGCTGGGAGAGAAATGTGGCCTTTGGAACTGGGAGAGCCGAAAGCGACAGAGCCATCTTAAGCACTAACCATGTCTACTCCGGAGTAAATCATATTTAATTCAGTGAGGCTTGTTCTTAGGCAGCAATGGAGAGACTCCCCGGTGAAGAAAGTTGGCAGTGTTTTTGTTTTAGACAAAAGGTGAGTGGGAACATGGTAAAGGTAAAGGTAAGGGAGCCCTGACCGTTTTGTCCAGTCATGGCTGACTCGGGTTGCGGCGCTCATCTCGCTTTATTGGCCGAGGGAGCCGCCGTACAGCTTCTGGGTCATGTGGCCAGCAGGACTAAGCCGCTTCTGGCGAACCAGAGCAGCACACGGAAACGCCGTTTACCTTCCCGCCAGAGCGGTACCTATTTATCTACTTGAACTTTGACGTGCTTTTGAACTGCTAGGTTGGCAGGAGCTGGGACCGAGCAACGGGAGCTCATCCCGTCGCAGGGATTCAAACCACCGACCTTCTGATCGGCAAGTCCTAGGCTCTGTGGTTTAACCCACAGTGCCACCCGTCTCCCCATGACCATGATAGAAGTATGCAAAATTGTGTGTGGCCTGGAGAAAGCAAATAGGGGAGAGTTTTTCTCCCTCTCTCATAAGACCAGAGCTGGTGGGCATCTAATGTTGGAAGAATCAAGGCTGTGAAAGAAAGCGCATGCAGAGCGTGGTTAAACTGTGGAGGCAGTGATGGCCTGGGCGGCATTAAAAGAGGAATAGACAAATTCACATACCCTCTAACATTTCGGGCAGGCAAAGTGAGACACACTCACCCCTCACCTTCAGGATCTCTGCCCTCTTTCTCTGGTATGTTCCTGGTCATTCTCAGAATTTCCGTCATTACAGTGGTACCTCGGGTTAAGTACTTAATTCGTTCTTGAGGTCTGTTCTTAACCTGAAACTGTTCTTAACCTGAAGCACCACTTTAGCTAATGGGGCCTCCTGCTGCCACCGTGCCACCACCATGCAATCTCTGTTCTCATCCTGAAGCAAAGTGCTTAACCCGAGGTACTATTTCTGGGTTAGCGGAGTCTGTAACCTGAAGTGTATGTAACCTGAAGCGTATGTAACCCGAGGTACCACTGTATCATTTTTTTTTTTACTTCCATCAATCACATCTGAAAATTTTCCAATCTATTCACTCATCCTGAAGCAAAGTTCTTAACCCGAGGTACTATTTCTGGGTTAGCGGAGTCTGTAACCTGAAGCGTATGTAACCTGAAGCGTATGTAACCCGAGGTACCACTGTAGTATTATTATTATTATTATTATTATTATTATTATTATTATTATTATTTCCCGCCTTTTTCCTTGATGGGGACTCAGCTTACGGCTAAAAATTTATTCCAATTCTGTTTATCTGAGGGAGGCGTTGCACAGAATCCCTTCCCTTGCACGTTATTATTTTTTCCTTTGCGACAACCCTGCAAGGTAGGTGAGGCGGCGAGGTTACCATTGGCTCAAGGTGACCGAGGTTGATGGCTACAGTTTTGCGAATGGCCTTCAATTGTACAGCCTCGCTTGACGAAAATCAGGCCCCGGAAGACGAATTGTCTGGGGGCTGAATTCGAGGATTCGGTCGGTGGAAGGCCGCCGTTGTGCCTCCGTCCATTGGCGAAGGGTTGGGAGAGAGAGAGAGAGAGAGAGGAAAGAAGGAAGGAAGGAACTTCTGAATGCTGGGAGGTGTCTCCGGCCGCTAGTCCCTAGGGAGGAAGCCCTGTCCTGGCATGCGCTGAGCGGACGACAGCGGGGGACGCAAACAAGAGCAAGGGGATCATTTATTTAGCAGGCGAAAGGCGAGAGCCGGGCTCCGGTGTCTGGCTTTGTCTTCGCAAGAAACGGCCTTGAGATCCAGGTGGCGGAGAGAGAGGAAGGAAAGGGACCCCGAGGGGGGCGGCCCGACTGGCGCTCTGGGGCTGAGGTCGCCGGCGGGACGGCTGGCAGGGGTAAGAGAGACTGCAAACAGCTCTTTTGTGAGGCTGGAGAGCTCTGAGCTGCCGCAGGGGGGGAAATCGACCCCCTTCTTGCAACCATCAGGCTCAGTGGTCGGGATTTCGGTTCAGTTCTTTGCGGCGTCTGTATTCCCCCCTTTTTCTCTCTTTCCAAGAAGTTGGGCTGGGCTGGACGTGGCTTTCTCCTCTCCACAACAATCCTGTGAGGTAGGTTAGGCTGTGAGAGGCGCTGTGACCCAGTGAGGTTCATGGCCAAGCGAGACGTTTTGAACCCTGGTCTCCCTGGTCTTAGTCTGTTGTGGGGGTGGGGGGAGGCAATGGCCAGTGTCTGAAGGGTCTTGGAGGAGGAAAGGGTCCTGAGTTCGATCTCTGGCATCTCCAAGGACGGCAACCAAAATGGTCAAAGGCCTGGAAACGATGCCTTATGAGGAACGGCTAAGGGAGCTGGGCATGTTTAGCCTGGAGAAGAGGAGGTTAAGGGGTGATATGATAGCCATGTTCAGATATATAAAAGGATGTCACATAGAGGAGGGAGAAAGGTTGTTTTCTGCTGCTCCAGAGAAGCGGACACGGAGCAATGGCTCCAAACTACAAGAAAGAAGATTCCACCTAAACATTAGGAAGAACTTCCTGACAGTAAGAGCTGTTTGACAGTGGAATTTGCTGCCAAGGAGTGTGGTGGAGTCTCCTTCTTTGGAGGTCTTTAAGCAGAGGCTTGACAACCATATGTCAGGAGTGCTCTGATGGCGTTTCCTGCTTGGCAGGGGGTTGGACTCAATGGCCCTTGTGGTCTCTTCCAACTCTAGGATTCTATGATTCTATGATTTGGGGGTGGGAGGAGGGACCAGATTCAGTTCGCATTCAAAGGGCCGCCAACTCACCTCGTTTTTGAAAGAATACGCAAACAGCAACACGACTGTCGTTGAGAAGTTGCGCCTCTCCAAATTTGCAGCAAAGCGAGGTGTAGAAAAATGCATCGTATGTATATGTATGTACACGCACAGAGAGAGAGAGAGAGGATATATATACAATCAAGCTAGAGATGTGATCTCCCAGAGACTGAGTGATATTGCCAGACAAGAGGACATAGCCCAGGTAAAACCAGGGACGTTCCTAGGGGACCAGATTTATCGGACCATACCAGCCCCCTACCTTGCAGAAATCCACTATGTGGAATACCGCAGACTTCTTACAGCGGCTAGATTAAATGTCCTTGACTCTGCGATATTGTGGGGAAGGTACAGGGGAGTACCATACGCCCAGAGAACCTGTCATTGTGCTATCGGTGTGGTTGAGTCCACCGAACATATTCTCTTGACTTGCCCTTCTTATGCAGAGCTTAGACAAAACTTTATAGACCCACTCCTATCTCAACTTAGCTTCCTACCCGGAGAAAACCAGGTTTTACACTTGCTGAATAATGTCACTAGAGCTATACCTTTCTTGGTGGCCAAATTTCTTTTTTTAGCCTTTAAGCGTCGCAAGACCATAATTGACTGTATTGACATGGGGCTATCTGTTTAGCCCTTTTAGTGTTGGCTAAGCTCTAAAATCTTCTTGGATGTTTTTAACTGTGTATTGACAAATGTATTTGTTTTTTTTTCCTGACTGACGGTCGAATAAAAGGTTGATGATGATGATGATGAGTGAAGCTGAAAGATGAATTAGAGTAGTAGGGAACTGCCTTGCAAAAAAAACCCCAACGTGTTCGCCAAGCAAAATTGCATATGCTAAAATAAAAAATTGCCCAGCAGCACCTTAGAGACCAACTAAGTTTGTTCTGGTGTAAGCAGGTGGCGCTGTGGGTAAAACCTCAGCGCCTAGGACTTGCCGATCGTATGGTCGGCGGTTCGAATCCCCGTGACGGGGTGAGCTCCCGTCGTTCGGTCCCAGCACCTGCCCACCTAGCAGTTCGAAAGCACCCCCGGGTGCAAGTAGATAAATAGGGACTGCTTACTAGCGGGAAGGTAAACGGCGTTCCGTGTGCTGCGCTGGCTCGCCAGATGCAGCTTGTCACGCTGGCCATGTGACCCGGAAGTGTCTGCGGACAGCGCTGGATCCCGGCCTCTAGAGTGAGATGAGCGCACAACCCTAGAGTCTGTCAAGACTGGCCCGTACGGGCAGGGGTACCTTTACCTTTAAGCTTTCGTGTGCATGCACACTTCTTCCGATGCATGCCCACGAAAGCTGATACCCAGAAAAAAACTTAGTTGGTCTCTAAGGTGCTACTGGACAATTTTTTTATTTTATTTTATATTGACTGCATCAGACCAACATGGCTACCTACCTGAATCTAGATGCATATGCTAAAATGCGGATGAATTTCCATAAGGGTGTTTTTCCCTCATGAAAGTTCAGCTACCCACGTTTCCACATCGGTTCGTGGTTTTTTTTTCTTAATAGAAACATAGGATTGTAGAGGTGTAAGGGATCCAGAGGATCATCTCGCTCAACCCGTGCAGGGATCCTGCCCTGGGGGAGCTCAAACCTTGATGACCCCACTGCACCAGGGAACAAATAATAAATAATCAATCCACCACCTTTTAATATATACCGTATTTTTCGCCCTATAGGACGCACATTTTCCCCTCCAAAAATGAAGGGGAAATGTGTGTGTGTCCTATGGGGCGAATGCAGGCTTTCGCTGAAGCCTGGAGAGCGAGAGGGGTCGGTGTGCACCGAGCCCTCTCGCTGTCCAGGCTTCAGGAAGCTCTGCGCAACCCTCGGGAGACCGGCTTCGAGGGTTGCGCAAAGCTGCCTGCAGTCTCGGGCTCAGCACAGCTCTGCGCAGCCATCGGGAGCGGGGCGCGAAGTCCCGCCCGGCTCCCGATGGCTGCGCAGAGCTGCCTCCAGTCCTGGGCTCAGTGCACTTCTCCCCATTGCCAGCCCCACAAGCTCGGGGGACAGCGGGGAGGTGGAGTGCGCCTTCCCGCTGTTCCCCGACCTGCTTCTTCCAGCCCCGCACCTTGGGGGGAAATAATTTTTTTTCCCTTTATTTCCCCCCCAAAAAACTAGGTGCGTCCTATGGGCCGGTGCGTCCTATGGGACGCAAAATACGGTATATATATCATGGGGAGCCTTCCAGAGTGGCTGGGGCTACCCAGCCAGATGGGTGGCATATTATTATTATTATTATTATTATTATTATTATTATTATTATTATTATTATTTTGTAGAGGTGCTGCAACTCACCATGAATGCCTCCCTTGTTCTCTTATAATGGCAATGGCACCCAGCTGAGTTCCAGCGAGTTCCTGCTGGGAAAGATCTATTATTAATATTAGGCTGTGTATTCAAATACACTTTTGTAACTGATTGCCATTATTCTTCCAACCCACAGCATTCGCAACCCGCAGCTGCGCACACGCGGGTTGCAATTCGGCACTTCTGCGCATGTGCAACTGCTGAAACCCGGAAGTAACCCGTTCCGGTACTTCCGGGTTTCGGCAGTCTGTATCCCGAAAAAACGGAACCTGAAGCGTGTGTAACCCGAGGTATGACTGTATGCCTTGGTAACTGCCTTCACTTGCGCAAATGAAAAGCTCTCAGAGATGCTCAGCATATCCCTTTGTGTTCCTCTCCAGGTCTTCTCCTCCTCAAAGGTCCTTCCCGGAGGTCCGTGACACTCTGGCCGCCAGTCCGCCCCCCTCTGAAGCATGTATAGCACCAAGAAGCCCTACAACAGCCCGCCCACCGGTTATGGGCCCCCCGGCGAGGACTACGGCTATTACATCCACTCCCCTCCACCAGGCTCCTACTACATCGAAGACGTCCCACAGCACTTCTACAAGTGGAACTCTCCCCCTGGGATCGTGAGGATCCTGGAGGGTGTGGGGGTCCTCCTCTGCGTCGCCATCTTTGCCTGCGTGGCCTCCACCCTGTCCTGGGAGTACGGCTACGGCTATGGCAATCTCTACGGGGGCTCAATGGGCGGCTACTACGGCGGAGGCATGGGAGTCTACGGCGGGAGCAGCTACGGCGGGATGGGCATGGGGTACTACGGAGGCATGGCCAACCCGCGCTCGGCCAACGGCTTCATGCTCGCCATGTCGATCCTCTGTTTCATCGCCCTGCTGGCTCTCGCCATCACCAGCCTCACCAAGTCCAGCGGCTCTCGCTCCCGGAGGTTCTACCTGGTGGTGCTGGTGTTGTGTGCCGTCATGGCATTCGTCATGCTGATCGCCTCCATCGTCTACGTCGTGGGGGTCAACCCGCGGGCTCAGATGTCCAGCAGCTACTACGTCAACCCCATGCTGGCCATGTGCAACTCGGTGTACTCCACGGGGGTCTACGCCAACCAATACCTCTACCACTACTGCATGGTGGACCCTCAGGAGGTAAGGGAGGTCCAGAGGGCGGCAACATGGAAACAGGGCCTTTCCTGTGGAGGTTCCCCACTTGTGGGACACTCCCCGGAGTGGCTTGCCTGGCGCCATCCTATCAGCAGCCAGAGTCAGGCCAGCAATTAAAAAAAACAGTGAAGTGAACTCTTTCATTCAAATAAACCAAAACGGTGCAGGCCTAGTGATCACAGCATCTCTTCCCAATAGGTCAGCTGCAAGAACTGAAGGTCCCTGCCTTCCCACCACTGTCTAAGTCTTCTCCTCCTCCTCTCCTGGGTCTTTCCGAAGCAATCTGAGACTTCTTCACCTTGCTAATCTCTCCTCCGCTCTTTTCATGCCTCTTCTGGTTCTGGGAGAGCAGAGGGGAGGGGAGGGGAGCTGGTTGCAGCAGGAGGGGGAGACCCCCTAACTTCTTTGACAGCTTGTCTCATCTCTGGCCTCTCCAACCTGACTCTGATTCTAGACTTCTCTCTGCTACCAACTCTCCCTGCTCACGAAACCCTGTTACCCTTTCAGCTTCTGACACCTTCTCCCCCTGTAAAGGTAAAGGGAGCCCTGACCATTAGGTCCAGTCATGACCGACTCTGGGGTTGCGGCGCTCATCTCGCTTTACTGGCTGAGGGAGCCGGTGTACAGCTTCCGGGTCATGTGGAGGGTAGGACTCGAACCCGTGGCTTCAAATTACAAGAATGGAGATTCCCACTAAACATCGGGAAGAACCTTCTGATAGTAAGAGCTGTTTCCCCCACCCCCAATTTTTTATTCATTTTATAATACAACTAAACCACACAGGCAGAAAAACAAACAATACAAACAAATTCTTGTCTTATCCTTATTTTTCCTAAACATTATTTACCTCATCTTTAAAGGTAAAGGGACCCCTGACCATTAGGTCCAGTCGTGGCCGACTCTGGGGTTGTGGCGCTCATCTCGCTTTACTGGCCGAGGGAGCCGGCGTCCAGCTTCCGGGTCATGTGGCCAGCAGGACTAAGCCGCTTCTGGCGAACCAGAGCAGCGCACGGAAACGCTGTTTACCTTCCCGCCGGAGTGGTACCTATTTATCTACTTGCACCTTTGACGTGCTTTCGAACTGCTAGGTTGGCAGGAGCAGGGACTGGGCAACAGGAGCTCACCCCGTCGTGAGGATTTGAACCGCCGACCTTCTGATCGGCAAGCCCTAGGCTCTGTGGTTTAACCCACCTCTGACCACTCGTCGTTGTCCCACCACAAATCCCCTGGCTCTGAGCCTTCTTCTCCTGGGGGTTCCCTTGGGGGTTCCCCAGCTGGTGCCTCCCACCCCTCATCCAGCCAGCCCTGACACAATGCTAGATATCTTCAAGCACCTAACAAAATCCTTCCATTTCACACCGGCCTTGGGCTTTTAGCTATCTACATGGCCCTTTAGAGTGGGTGGGCTGTTTTGATGTATTCCCACCCACCCCCACTTTTAAGGTGTGTATGTTGTTGTTGTTTCGTAAGTCGTTCTGTGAGTCACCATGGCAAAACAAGAAGCAGAAGCAGCAACCAATAAAATTAGCTAAGAACAGTAATTATACTTTCCAGCAGAATGAGCTGGTGTAAGCAACAGACAGAGAGGGGATCCAATTTGGCTCATGGAGGATTACCTCGTCCAGGATTACTAGCCATGCTGGACCCAGGGGTTTCTGGGACTTGTAGTCCAGGGAGCCTCCATCCCTGCTCTAAGCAAACTTCAGATATGCCTGGACTTCTTCCATCATGCCTGACCCCTGGGGACAGCTGCCTGGGGCTTCTGGGAGTTGGAGTCCAACAGCATCCTGATCTAATTTGCAGGACTCAAGGGCATCCTGATCAAATTTGCAGATGTCACCAAACTGGGAGGGGTGGCTAACACCCCAGAGGACAGGATCACACTTCAAAACGACCTTGACAGATTAGAGAACTGGGCCAAAACAAACAAGATGAATTTTAACAGGGAGAAATGTAAAGTATTGCACTTGGGCAAAAAAAACGAGAGGCACAAATACAAGATGGGGGACACCTGGCTTGAGAGCAGTACATGTGAAAAGGATCTAGGAGTCTTGGTTGACCACAAACTTGACATGAGCCAACAATGTGACGCGGCAGCTAAAAAAGCCAATCCAATTCTGGGCTGCATCCATAGGAGTATAGCATCTAGATCAAGGGAAGTAATAGTGCCACTGTATTCTGCTCTGGTCAGACCTCACCTGGAGTTCAGTGTCCAGTTCTGGGCACCACAGTTCAAGAAGGACACTGACAAACTGGAACGTGTCCAGAGGAGGGCCACCAAAATGGTCAAAGGCCTGGAAACGATGCCTTATGAGGAACGGCTAAGGGAGCTGGACACGTTTAGCCTGGAGAAGAGGAGGTTAAGGGGTGATATGATAGCCATGTTCACATATATAAAAGGATGTCACATAGAGGAGGGAGAAAGGTTGTTTTCTGCTGCTCCAGAGAAGCGGACACGGAGCAATGGATCCAAACTACAAGAAAGAAGATTCCACCTAAACATTAGGAAGAACTTCCTGACAGTAAGAGCTGTTTGACAGTGGAATTTGCTGCCAAGGAGTGTGGTGGAGTCTCCTTCTTTGGAGGTCTTTAAGCAGAGGCTTGACAACCATATGTCAGGAGTGCTCTGATGGTGTTTCCTGCTTGGCAGGGGGTTGGACTCGATGGCCCTTGTGGTCTCTTCCAACTCGATGATTCTATGATTCTATGATCCCTGGGGCTGCTGGTTCCCCCTCCATTCATTCTCCTCAGCCTTTTGGTGCTCGTCTTGGCAAGTTGCTAGACCTCATGAGAGCTTGGATGGCCCCTGTAGGATTCCAGAAGCCCATTTTTCTGGCTGGAGGAAGATTCCCAGGGAGGAAGGATGGGGGGGGGGAGTTGGGTATGTGGGGGGGCCTTGATACCTTCTGCCCCAGCTGCCTCTGCTCTGTGGCTTTTCTGCATTGCTCAGAGGTGCTGGCCCCAGGAAAAAGAGCCAGGCTGGTTCAAAAGCAAACACCAGGAACCTATTTTGTTTCAAAGCGAAAGGACAAATCGGAGAGGTCGGTTTCAGGGCTGAGCAGCAAAACAATCGGTCCATTAAACTGGACACACCCAGAAACTGCCCAGCGGGGCAGATAAGATAAGAACGCCTGGGTACGATCCGCACCCAAAGCAGGGCGAATGGCCATGGGGGGACTCGTGAGTTGCCCAGTGGTTTCGCACAGTCCAGATGGAGCTGAACCATAAGTCTGCTCTCAGCCAATCAGCTCCCTCCTCTTCAGCCTGGGAGGACTTGGGAGTGAGTGGGAGAAAATGAGTGTCATTTGGCTCCGCCCTTCACAGGCTCTGGCTCCGCCTTTCATTGACTCTGGCTCCGCCTAGTATTGGGCTCCTTTGCCATCCTTTTCCATCCTCCCAATCGCAGAGGGTACCAGCCACACTCTGGTCCAGTCAGAGCTTCTCACATTCCCATGAGACACGACCTCATTTTGTTTACCTGCGAGGTCACCTTGCCCCATATTTGCCCCCTTGGCCACTTCATTCTGCCGAACCAACCCTATTATTGGTGCCATATAAAATACCTGTTTCACAATTGTAAGCACTCGGCCACTGAGTACAGCAGTAGCCAAACTTTGAAACTCCCTGCCGATTGATTTCAGGCAAGCATCTTCGCTGTGCTCCTTTCAGCGCCTGAAAACATTCTTGCTTAGAAAAGCCTATTCAGAGAAGCTGATGTGAGTTCTAATCTGTTTTTAGTTTATTGTCATCTCAACTTCCTGAAAGTCTTAGGTCATTATTATTATTATTATTATTGATGTTTTAATTGCATTTTTTTTTGAGCGCTGCTTTGAGATTTGCTTTGTTTTTTCACAATCAAGTGGGGAGTACATTTTAGCAAGTAATAATAATAATAATAATAATAATAATTTTTATTTATACCCCGCCCTCCCCAGCCAAGGCCGGGCTCAGAGCGGCTTACAAGCAATAATCAAAACAAGTTGAATGATTACAACTTGAAAACAAAATTAAAATACAACATTAAAATATTGAAACATTAAAATATTAAAATGTAGCCTCATCGCAGGAGGAGAAGGAAGGGGAAAAAGAAAGAGTGGGAGGGAAAAGTAAAAGAATAGTCACATCTATGTGCATCCCAAATATGGGGGGGGTGAAATGCGCTCTGCACATGCTCAGAGACCAATGTGCTGTTATATCTCCCAGGCCTGAGAACCTTGGTGTTTGATGCTTATACACACTTTTTTTCCCCACCCCACAAAAAACACACACCAGGCGATCGCCATTGTCTGTGGCTTCCTCCTCGTGATTCTCCTGTGTGTCATCTGTTTCTTCGCCCACAAGACGCGTCAGAAGATCTGGCAGTACGGAAAGCCCAACGTCTACTGGGACAAGCCCTTGGCCTTCCAGGAAGGACCCAACGTGGAGGAATGGGTGAGTGTGGGGCTGTGTTTGGGGCGGAGGAGCTCTTCCACAACCCCACGATCCAGTCCAGGCATTCCCCTCCTCTATCTCTCTCTCCTTCCTCTTCCAAAAGACAGTGGAGAATTCAAGTGGAGAAAAGCTGGAGAGGAACCATAGAATTGTATAATAATAATAATAATAATAATAATAATAATAATAATAATAATAATTTATTTATATCCCGCCCTCCCCAGCCGAAGCCGGGCTCAGAGCGGCTAACAACACTAAAACAATAAAACATTCCAAAATGATTTCATTATAAAATTAATTCCAATCAAATTAATGGCAACCATTGGGCTAGAAGTTCTGTGAGGATTGCCAAAGGAGGGAGTCAGGCTGTGCCCTGGCCAAAGGCCTGGTGGAACAGCTCCGTCTTGCAGGCCCTGCGGAAAGATGTCAAGTCCTGCAGGGCCCTAGTCTCTTGGGGCAGAGCATTCCACCAGATCGGGGCCACAACCGAAAAGGCCCTGGCTCTGGTTGAGGCCAGCCTAACTTCTCTGTGGCCAGGGACCTTCAAGATGTTTTTGTTTGAAGACCGTAAGTTCCTCTGTGGGGCATACCAGGAGAGGCGGTCCCGTAGGTCCGAGGGTCCTATAGGGCTTTGAAGGTTAAAACCAGCACCTTAAACCTGATCCTGTACTCCACCGGGAGCCAGTGCAGCTGGTATAGCACCGGGTGAATGTGATCTCGCAGCGAGGACCCCGTAAGGAGTCTCACCGCAGCATTCTGCACCCGCTGGAGTTTCTGGGTCAGCTTCAAGGGCAGCCCCACGTAGAGCGAGTTACAATAATATTTGGAAGGGACCCACAAGGGTCATCTAGTCCAACCCTCTGGAAGGCAGGAATCCTACCCACAGCCATTCCTGGGTGGGCTCAAACCACCAACCTTCTGGTCAGCAGCAAGGCGCACTGACCCATTCCGCCATAGCAGCATTCTTAGGAGGGCGGCTCTTTTGCTCTTTAAAATGTGGCCCTCCTGATCTCTCCATCTGGCCCTCAGAAACCCCCTCCAGCCACACCCCCTCTCCTCAGGCCACACCCCCTCTCCTCAGGCCACACCCTCTCTCCTCAGACCACACCCCTCCCCAGCCCAGCTTCATTGCTCCGCCCATTTCCCCTTCTCTCCCCGCCCACCAGTGGCGTGTGACCTCTGGAAAGCTCATTCGACGGCTTTCATCAGCGAGGCTGAGCCAGATAGATCCATTGGCGGAACTGGCCACTGTTCCTATTAAATTTCCTATGGGGACTAGAAGCTTATATTGTTTTAACATAGGGTTACAGCTCCACAGCCAATCGTGCACAAGGTCCCATGTTTAACCCCCAAGACTCCCTCTATGAAAGCCAATCCTTTTTAAAAACCACGCAAGTCGCTGGCCTCTTGTGAAATTGTCACTACCTCTTGTTAAATTGTATTGCAAAGGCGTCACCTGGTGGGATTTCGGCCTGCGAAGTTCAACAGGGAGGGAAATCTGTGTGTGACTGAAAAAGACTCTCGCTCTGCGCTATTTGCTTGCGATACCCTCTGGTTTCGGTTGCGTCAATGATTAACCAGGCCCTGGTGCACACTTGACACACAATTTCATGCTCTGAGAATTCACGCCTGCCAAACACCCTACGGTTTGGGGCACCCCCAAAGCAGAGAGCAAGTCCGAGAAACCTTTGCCCAATTTCAGGAGGGGTGGGGAGGCAGAAGGACCCCCCCCCCCGGTTGTTGAGATCCTTGCAGCAAATTGCTGGATGAGAAATTGCTGGATGAGAAATTGCTGGTGTTTCCTGCTTGGCAGGGGGTTGGACTCGATGGCTCTTGTGGTCTCTTCCAATTCTATGATTCTATGATCTGCGGCCTTTGAAAATGTACCTCTGGCTTGAATTCTCATAGTATCCCAGAACTGTGGAGCTGGAAGGGACCCTGAGGATCATCTAGCTGAACCCCCTGCAAGGCAGGAATATGCAGCTGTCCCATACGGGGATCAAACCTGCAACCTTGGCGTTACCAGCACCACGCTCTGACCGACTGAGCTATCCGGCCTCTTCACCCAATTCCCAGAGCTCCCTAAGGAGAGGGATTGATGGTTGAACCCAGTGCTTTTTGGGGGGGGGGAGACACAGGGGTACGCATACCCCTAAACTTTTTGTGAACCTTTGTACTTTTGTCCATTCACTGTATTTATTTTATAATTTATTTATACCCCACCCATCTGGCTGGGTTTCCCCAGCCACTCTGGGCGGCTTCCAAAAAAACACTAAAATGCAATAACCTATTAAACATTAAAAGCTTCCCTATTTTCCCAATCTGAACTATAAAACGGTGGTGCTCTTGAGTCGAAATGAGAGTAACCCCTAAACATATATTTATTTTTTTTAGAAAAAAAGCAGTGGTTGAACCGTTCTGGAAACTGTAGCTCTGGGAGGCAGAAGAGAAGTCTTCTAGCACCCTTTAAGGAAACTACAGTTCCCAAGATTGTTTGCGGGGAGGGGGGAGCCATGTTTAAAGTGGTACAATGCTTCTTTAAATGCAGTAGGGCAGGTGGGGCCTGAATAATGTCTGTCGGTTCCGCTGGGTCTTCTCTGCAACATTATTTTGCTTTGACAGATGGCTTCCTTAGAGTGGCAGGAGATCGTTTGAAGCCTCTAGAGCCCCAGGTGGTCGTGGCTCTGTAAAAAAGCCCGGAAGGAAAGGAGGAAAGGCTTGGGGGGGGGGAGAGAAGCAGCTGCACCCTCTGGCCCCAGTTGAAGTCATTGCTGAGCAAATAGTCTGCCCCCCAGATGCAGATCTCTGCCTGGTCAGGGAAGTCCAGCACGAGACTTGAAATGCACCCACGCCTCCCCCCAGCCCAGGCCGTTCCTCGTGAGGAAATGCCACGGGTGTGATCCGGCCTGCAGGTTTCCCAGCAAAAACCCTGGCATGTGTAATAAACAAAAGTCTGCCCTTACAGTACAGTCATACCTCGGCTTACAGCCCCTTCAAGTTTTTTTCTGGGTATAAGCTTTCGTGTGCATGCATCGGAAGAAGTGTGCATGCACACGAAAGCTTAAAGGTAAAGGTACCCCTTCCCGTACGGGCCAGTCTTGACAGACTCTAGGGTTGTGCGCCCATCTCACTTAAGAGGCCGGGGGCCAGCGCTGTCCGGAGACACTTCCGGGTCACGTGGCCAGTGTGACGAAGCTGCTGTGGCGAGCCAGCACCAGGGCAGCACACGGAAACGCCGTTTACCTTCCCGCTATAAAGTGGTACCTATTTATCTACTTGCACCCGGGGGTGCTTTCGAACTGCTAGGCTGGCAGGAGCTGGGACCGAACGACGGGAGCTCACCCCGCCGCGGGGATTTGAACCGCCGACCATGCGATCGGCAAGTCCTAGGCTCTGTGGTTTAACCCACAGCGCCACCCGCGTCCCTTTTTTCAGGTTACGGACCGCCCAAACCCGGAAGTACTAGAACGGGTTACTTCTGGCGGTCGCGCATGCGCAGAGGCGCTAAATTGCGCTTTGCACATGCGCAGAAGCAACAAATTGCAACCCACGAGTGTGCAGATGCACAGATGTGGGTTACAAACGCTGCAGGTTGTGAACGTGCATCCCGCACGGATCACGTTCACAACCCGGGCATCCACTGTATTCCCTTATAGGGGACACAAGAGCCCTTATAGAGCCCTTTGTAGGTTCTCCATCGGTCGGAGAGAATAACAGAGGCCAACCAGAGAATATTGAGAAGCAAAGCAGCTTGTAAGCTTTATCTTTATTAAAGCTGTTGCAACAGGGTGCTCCCCTCACACGCAGGAAAATGGGAGGACCCAGAACCCTGGTGTGCCTGCCCTTATATAGACATTTTAAATTGCCCGCCCTGGAGCTCCAGACCACCCCCCACAAACATCATACCTACATCACAGAAAAGGCGGTCAACAACAGAAATTTGAGTGTGTTGTTGTTTTTCCTGTCTGCTAGGTTATCTGATAATCCCTTATCCAATTGCCTTTCCTGGTAGTCTGCCCATTCTTTTGAGATGGTGATTATCCAACTCCTGAGACAATGGGAAGGTTCCCTCCCTCCCTCCCTCCCTCCCTCCTTGCAGAGAAAACATTTGGTCAGTTTGGGAGTCAAAATGGTTTCAGGGCGGTCCTCCTGTGCTGATCCAGACCTGTGGTCCACACATCTATGTATGCGCTTGGTTGGTACATTTATGAACATTTAATATACCGTATTTTTCGGCCCATAGGACGCACCGGCCCATAGGACGCACCTAGTTTTTGGGGGGGGAAATAAAGGGGGGGAATTATTTCCCCCCCAGGCGTGGGGCTGGGGTGGGGGAAGCCCAAGCCCCCAGAACAGGCAGCTCTCCACAAGCCGTGGGAGAGCTGCGCGAAGCCCGAAGCCTGGGGGGGCGCTGAGCTCAGCGCCCCCCCCGGCTTCGGGGTGCAGGCAGCACTCCAAAAGACGTGGGAGAGCTGCGCGAAGTTACGCAGCTCTCCCACGACTTGTGCAGAGCTTCTTGAAGGCTGGAGAGTGAGAGGGGTCGGTGCGCACCAACCCCTCTCACTCTCCGGCCTTCAGCGAAAGCCTGCATTCGCCCCATAGGACGCACACACATTTCCCCTTCATTTTCGGAGGGGAAAAAGTGCGTCCTATAGGGCGAAAAATACGGTGTGTATATATATGACCTTACATTTTTTATTTCACATGGAAGAAGCAGCTAAAAAGCAGGAAGAAAAAAAGGGACCCTCAAGGGTCATCCATTCCACCCCCCTGCACTGCGGGCACTGCAGCTAAAGAATCCCTGACAGAGTTGGACCATGCAAACTAGTCCCTGTCACCTTTAACCCAACTTGCAGGGTTGTTGAGAACAGGCAAATCTACACCTCTCCAGATTTTGTCATGCGGTTCCACAGCCAAGTAATCTGTACGGAAATGCATACACTGAGGGGAAGTGTGTCAAAGAATGCATTTCTAAACATTTTTTTAAAAAAATATGCATTGTATTAGGGAACTTGCTTTGCCAAAAGGAAAAACAAACAAACAAGGGTCTGGATACAGAGAACTCTGCACCCAAATTCTGGTGAATTTTCATGACAACTTTTTATTAAAAAACAAACCAGAAGCAGTGGCGGTAATTTTATTTTATTTATTTGTTGCATTTATATCATGGCTTCCCCCTTCCTCACTTGATCCCCACAAACAACCACCAGGTCACCCGGGGGGCTTCATGGCAGAGTAAGGATTCAAACCATGGTTTGCCAGCTCCTTAGTCCAACGCTCTAACCAGGATGTGGCAGGGAAAGGTGAAAATTTGGAATTATTCGCCCATCCTTACCTAGAATCATAGAATCATAGAATCCTAGAATCCTAGAGTTGGAAGAGACCACAAGGGCCATCGAGTCCAACCCCCTGCCAAGCAGGAAACACCATCAGAGCACTCCTGACATATGGTTGTCAAGCCTCTGCTTAAAGACCTCCAAAGAAGGAGACTCCACCACTCTCCTTGGCAGCAAATTCCACTGTCAAACAGCTCTTACTGTCAGGAAGTTCCTCCTAATGTTTAGGTGGAATCTTCTTTCTTGTAGTTTGGAACCATTGCTCCGTGTCCGCTTCTCTGGAGCAGCAGAAAACAACCTTTCTCCCTCCTCTATGTGACATCCTTTTATATATTTGAACATGGCTATCATATCACCCCTTAACCTCCTCTTCTCCAGGCTAAACATGCCCAGCTCCCTTAGCCGTTCCTCATAAGGCATCGTTTCCAGGCCTTTGACCATTTTGGTTGCCCTCCTCTGGACCCGTTCCAGTTTGTCCGTGTCCTTCTTGAACTGTGGTGCCCAGAACTGGACACAGTACTCCAGGTGAGGTCTGACCAGAGCAGAATACAGTGGCACTATTACTTCCCTTGATCTAGAAGCAATACTCCTATTGATGCAGCCCAGAATTGCATTGGCTTTTTTAGCTGCCGCGTCACACTGTTGGCTCATGTCAAGTTTGTCGGCAACACCACGTCCCAGAAGGGCCCCGATCCAGGGGAAGGTTTCAGCCGGCACCAAAACAACGCCTTTTGTTCCTTTCGCAGGTGAAGAATGTCACTGACGGGGCCAGCACCCATGATGAGACAGCAACCCTGAACTACTCTGAAAAGCCGATGAGCCCCACCCATGCCCCAGCCAGCCCCTACGACTACAAGGTCTCCGGGAATGGCTACTACCCAGGTGAAAACCAGAGCAGGTGAGCAGAGAAAACGGAGTTGTTTTGAGTGGTGCATTGTGAAGAAAAGAGGTTGTTTTTCTCCCTCTTGCATAATGCTAGATTTGCGGCGGAATAACGGGGTTAAACATGTATTGTTAAACTGTGGAACTCTCTGCCACAGGAGGCAGCAACCGTCCCCGATCTTGATGGCTGTAAAAGTGGATAGGACAAAGTCATGGGGGGGGGAGGGGGCTATCAAAAGCCAGTAACCAGGATGGCTCCGTTGCCTCATCTGGCAGCAGCGACACTTCTGAATCGCAGGCACAGGAAGGGAGTGTGTTCAGGTCTTGGGTTCAGGTCCCGCTTGCCGTTTAACTCTGCGCTTAAAAAACGCTTGTAGGATTTGTTATTGTTATTAGCTGGGTGGCTCAGTGGGTAGAGCACGAGACTCTTAATCTCAGGGTTTGAGCCTCTCGTTGGGCAAAATAATCCTGCATTGCAGGGGGTTGGGATAGATGACCCTCGTGGTCCCTTCTGGCTGTACGATTCTACGATATCAAGAACAACGGAAATTGTGAGAATGATCAGGTACATACCTGAGAGTAAATCCTATTGAACTCAGCGGGACTTAGAGGAGTCCTGAATAAAAATGGTTTGAATGGCATCACAGTCTTTACCCAGTTACCTGGGAGTAAAGGTAAAGGGAGGTAAAGGGGACCCCTGACCATTAGGTCCAGTCACGGACGACTCTGGGCTTGCGGCGCTCATCTCACTTTATTGGCCGAGGGAGCCAGCGTCCAGCTTCCGGGTCATGTGGCCAGCAGGACTAAGCCGCTTCTGGCGAACCAGAACAGCGCACGGAAACGCCATTTACCTTCCCGCCGGAGCAGTACCTATTTATCTACTTGCACTTTGACGTGCTTTCGAACTGCTAGGTTGGCAGGAGCAAGGACCGAGTAACAAGAGCTCACTCCGTCGTGGGGATTCGAACCGCCGACCTTCTGATCAGGAAGCCCTAGGCTTTGTGGTTTAACCCACAGCACCACCCACACCCCTACCAGGGAGTAAGCTCCATTGAATACAGTGGGACTTACTTCTGAGTAGGCAGCGTGAGGCTCCATTTGCGATAAAGGGATCAACACTCCACATGTTTCCTAATAATTGGCTGGCTACGGAAGCACTGCAATGAAATGTGTCCAGTGGGTTTGTTTCAGTGTTCCTTCAAAATTATAGGAAGGACTTCGTATGCCAGCTTAAACATTTACTTCATTTGGTGCAGGGATTTCATTATCATTCTGGGCTGCATCAATAGGAGTATAGCATCTAGATCAAGGGAAGTAATAGGGCCACTGTATTCTGCTCTGGTCAGACCTCACCTGGAGTACTGTGTCCAGTTCTGGGCACCACAGTTCAAGAAGGACACTGACAAACTGGAACGTGTCCAGAGGAGGGCAACCAAAATGGTCCAAGGCCTGGAAACGATGCCTTATGAGGAACGGCTAAGGGAGCTGGGCATGTTTAGCCTGGAGAAGAGGAGGTTAAGGGGTGATATGATAGCCATGTTCCAATATATAAAAGGATGTCACATAGAGGAGGGAGAAAGGTTGTTTTCTGCTGCTCCAGAGAAGCGGACACGGAGCAATGGTTCCAAACTACAAGAAAGAAGATTCCACCTAAACATTAGGAAGAACTTCCTGACAGTAAGAGCTGTTTGACAGTGGAATTTGCTGCCCAGGAGTGTGGTGGAGTCTCCTTCTTTGGAGGTCTTTAAGCAGAGGCTTGACAACCATATGTCAGGAGTGCTCTGATGGTGTTTCCTGCTTGGCAGGGGGTTGGACTCGATGGCCCTTGTGGTCTCTTCCAACTCGATGATTCTAGGATTCTATGATTCTATTATAAATAAGACTATGTTTCTGCACCTGCACACACGCACACATATACACCAAAGACTCCTGTTTCCAGAAAGGACAGGAGGGGGCGATCTGATCTCTCCCCCACTTTTTATTGCTTTCCAAGATGTGGAGGGGACGAGAAAGGAAAACCGGGACATTCCTGGATCAAATCACAAACCAGAACAGCTTCTGTAATTCTGATACTGTGCCTGGAAAATGGGGACACTTGAAGGGTATGGGATGGGAAAGAGAGCAGAATTAAATTGGCTCAGCCTGTCGTAAGCCCCCTGCTGTTGAGCTCCCTTCCTTCTGCCCTAAAGGTAAAGGGACCCCTGAGCATTAGGTCCAGTCGTGGCCGACTCTGGGGTTGCGGCGCTCATCTCGCTTTACTGGCCGAGGAAGCCGGCGTACAGCTTCCGGGTTATGTGGCCAGCATGACTAAGCCGCTCCTGGCGAACCAGAGCAGCGCACGGAAATGCCATTTACCTTCCCACCGGAGCGGTACCTATTTATCTACTTGCACTTTGACGTGCTTTCGAACTGCTAGGTTGGCAGGAGCAGGGACCGAGCAACGGGAGCTCACCCTCTCGCGGGGATTCGAACCACCGACCTTCTGATCTGCAAGCCCTTGGCTCTGTGGTTTAACCCACAGCGCCACCCGCGTCCCCAAAGGGGGAGTCCCCAAAGGGCAGTCATCATTTCTAAACTACTCTTTATTTACACTATACAGTGGTACCTCAGGTTAAGAACTTAATTCGTTCTGGAGGTCCGTACTTAACCTGAAACTGCTCTTAACCTGAAGCACCACTTTAGCTAAGGGGGCCTTCCGCTGCCGCTGCGCCACCACTGTGCGATTTATGTTCTCATCCTGAAGCAAACTTCTTAATCCGAGGTGCTATTTCTGGGTTAGCGGAGTCTGTAACCTGAAGCGTCTGTAACCCAAGGTACCACTGTATTACACAGACACAGAATCACGGTGCTCTCTCATCCAGCTCAGAGAACAGGCAAAAGTGAAAGTGCATCCCATAATACATACAGATAGGACTATATCCGGTTCTCACGCTTCCTCTCAGACAGACAGATTTCCACTAATCACAAAATGCAGCCTCGAAGGAGTGAAATTGCTAGCAAGCCTCTCGTAAGCTCTGGCGCCCCCTGCTGTCGAGCTCCCTTCCTCCTGCCCTATGAGTCCCCAAAGGGCAGCCACCGTTTCCCAGCTGACTCGAGCTCTACTCATGTGTAACCTTGGGGTCTCCTCTCCAGCCCGCCTTCCTACACGCCGACCGCCAACCCCGCCTGGACTTTCAGCTCCAGCACGCTGGAAGGGAACGCCAAGGAGAGCGCCAGCAAGCCCTCCGGCCGCAAAGGGCGTAGGCGGAGGAGGAACCCCGAACTCGAGGAATCGCAGTACGAGACCGACTACACCACGGCCGTGGAGTCTGGAGATGAGCGGGATCAGGATGACTGGAAGAGGTGAGCCACAATATCTATTTGCTTCAGCGGTTCTGAAAGGGTGTGGCACCCAGGGGTGGGTTTGGGCCTTCCGAATTCCAGCAGCACCCAGCACGATGCCAAACTTCACCTGCCTCTAGACTTCCGTTCCAAGTCATTGCTGACTTCTAGTGATGTTTCCGCCCAGTACATTTCCAGGCACAATTCAAAGTGTTGGTGTTGACCTTTAAAGCCCTAAACCAGAAGTCCTCGAACTTTTTAAACAGGGGGCCAGTTCACTGTCCCTCAAACACTGCCGGGGGCCGGACTATAGTTTTTTAAAAATATGTATTTACACGGAAGTTGCTCCCCTGTTTTTTTACTCAAGGGTAGACCCGTTGACATGAGTGGCCATGCCTAACCCAGGTCCGTTCATTCCAATGGGCCTGCCCTCTGCGTAAAAGTTAAGTTGACATCACATCCCGACAGCGCGCAACAACTCCTGGGTATGTACGCACCATGCAGCGGTCACAACAATATTGTGGCAAGGTCTCTGCGTAATCGCCAGCTCCGTGCAAGCGCCACACAAATCTTCTCGCGACGATCATCCCCTCCACTTTGCATGCTCCGCGCACCGCCTCCGCTCTGCTCCACGCCGTCACCTCCCCTGCATGCAAATCCAAACGCTGCAGCTTCGAATCTGAAGCTGTGCCAGCATCGCCGCCCGCCCAGAAGCCATGCTAGCATAGTGGAAGTCAGTCCCTGCGCAGTGAGGCGTCTGCAGCATGTGGGGACTGACTGAGCGGGCGGCAGGGTCCGCGGGCTGGATTTGCGAGCCTGGGGGGCTGCATCCGGCCCCCCGGCTGTGGTTTGCCAACCCCTGCCCTAAACACCTTTGGCCCTGTATACCCGAAGGAGCGTCTCCACCCCGGAAACCAGAGTCCGTCTCTGAGGGCCTTCTGTCAGTTCCTTCACTGGCAGAAGTGAAGCTACCAGGGGCCTTCTCGGTGGTGGCGCCCGCCCTGTGGAATGCCCTCCTGTCAGATGTCAAGGAGATGAGTATCTACCCAACCTTTAGAAGACTTCTGAAGGCAGCCCAGTATTATCAGGAGGTTTTTTATGCTTGCTGTTTTTATTGTTTTTAGATTATGCTGTACGCTGCCCGGAGCGGCTGGGGAAACCCAGCCAGATGGGCGGGGTATAATTTTTTTTTTAAAAAAAATAAATATTTATTAAAGTTTTTAAATATAAATGCACAAATAATAAACAATCTTACTTCTGTCACAAACATAGTTTCATCACTTCTTTGGACTCCCTCGCGTCTCCCGCTCCCATTTACATCGTTAAAAGTTTTTTTTCCAAACAAATTATCAACTTGTTTACAATCTCATATCCACTCATTCAAATATAATCTAGCAATTCTTCCCCAAAAAATTATATTTTCTTTAGTCTCACTTATCATCAAATTTAAATCTAATTTAGTGGTGGCCAATTTTTTATAATCTAGCATCCTTCTTAACATTCAACCAAATTACAATGTTTTTGTAGATACATCTTAAATTTCTTCCAGTCTTCCTCCATCTTCTCTTCTCCCAGGTCTCGGATTCTGCCAGTCATCTCGGCCAGTTGCATATAGTCCATCAGCTGCATCTGCCACTCTTCCAGTGTGGGTAGATCTTGAGTTTTCCAGTTTTTTGCGATGAGTATCCTTGCTGCCGTTGTTGCATACATAAAGAATGTTCGATCCTTCTTTAACACCTTCTGGCCGACAATACCCAGAAGGAAGGCCTCTGGTTTCTTAGTGAAGGTATACTTAAATACCTTTTTCAGCTCATTATATATCATTTCCCAGAAGGCCTTCACCCTAGGGCATGTCCACCAGAGGTGAAAGAATGTTCCTTCATTTTCTTTACATTTCCAACATTTATTATCAGACGAATGGTATATTTTGGCAAGTTTAACTGGGGTCATGTACCATCTATATATCATTTTCATTACATTTTCCTTCAAAGCATTACATGCGTTGAAGTTCAGCCCAGTGGTCCACAACCTTTCCCAATCCTCAAACATAATGTTATGCCCAATATCCTGCGCCCACTTTATCATAGCCGATTTAACCATTTCGTCTTGTGTATTCCATTTTAACAGCAAGTTATACATTCTAGATAGTACCTTAGTCTTTGGTTCTAACAATTCTGTTTCTAACTTCGATTTCTCCACCTGGAACCCTAACTTTTTGTCATTTTTAAAAACTTCTTTAATCTGAGCGTAATGTAACCAGTCTCGCACCTTATCCTTCATTTTCTCCAAACTCTGCAATTTCCAGTTGTCTCCATCTTTTTCTAATATTTCCCAATATTTTGGCCATTTGGCTTCCATATTGGGTCTTTTTCGGGCCTTAGCTTCCAGAGGTGATAGCCACCTTGGAGTTTTATTTTCCAATAAGTCTTTATATTTTGTCCAGACATTGAACACTGCTTTCCTGACAATATGGTTCTTAAAGGCCTTATTGATCTTAACTTTGTCATACCATAAGTATGCATGCCAACCAAAAGCATTGTTAAAACCTTCCAAGTCCAATACATCAGTGTCTTCGAGAAGTAGCCAGTCTTTTAGCCAGCAGAAAGCTGCGGCTTCATAGTACAACTTTAAGTCTGGCAGGGCAAAGCCCCCTCTTTCTTTCGCATCTGTTAATATCTTAAACTTAATTCTGGGCTTTTTGCCCTGCCAGACAAATTTAGATATATCTTTCTGCCACTTCCGGAAGCACTCCGTCTTGTCCACAATCTGTAGTGTTTGAAACAAAAACAACATTTTTGGCAATACATTCATCTTAATAGCAGCAATTCGGCCTAACAAAGAAAGCTTCAGTTTTGTCCAACTGTCCAAGTCTCTCTTAATTTCAGACCAACATTTTTCATAGTTATCCTTAAATAGACTCAGATTTTTTGCTGTTATGTTTACCCCTAGGTACTTTACCTTTTTAACCATAGTTAGTTCTGTTTCTCTCTGAAACCGTTCTGACTCTGTATCTGTCAAATTTTTTCCCAGCACCTTGGTTTTCTGTTTGTTTAATTTAAATCCCGCCACCCGACCAAAGTCCTGAATCAATTGTAATACTCTTTTCGTACTAGATTCTGGCTCCTGCAGGGTCAAAACTAGGTCATCTGCAAAAGCTTTAAGTTTGTATTGTTTCGCTCCGACCTGAATCCCTTCCACCAACCGGTGGGCGGGGTATTATTATTATTATTATTATTATTATTATTATTATTATTATTACCATCTCCAGTTATATGAACGGTTGTTCATTGCGCACCTTTGCCCTCTATTCCACCAGTGACAAAATTGCTCTGGAGGTCAAGGTGGGTGAGAGAAGGTTGGGTTGGTGATGTTACAGGTACTAGCCATGATGTGCTGAGCGCTTTCTGCTCTTCAGATGAACATAGGAAGCTGTTAGAGTACAGGTTCAACCAGCTCAATATTGTCTACGCTAACTGGAAGCAGCTCCCAGCCCTACCACTGGGGACTGAGCCTGAGGCCTTTTGGAGAAGCTTATAAAGCTGAATTCTTGATGTTTTTATACGTGTTGGAAGCTGCCCAGAGTGGCTGGGGCAACCCAGTCAGGTGGGCAGGCTACAAATAATAAAATTAGTAGTGGTTTGCCCCCATCAAGGGGAGGAAGGCACTGAATCATGGGTAGGCAAACTAAGGCCCGGGGGCTGGATCCGGCCCAATCGTCTTCTCAATCCGGCCCGCAGACGGTCCAAGAATCAGTGTGTGTTTACATGAGTAGAATGTGTCCTTTTATTTAAAATGCATCTCTGGGTTATTTGTGGGGCATAGGAATTTGTTCCTCCCCCCCCCCCTTCAGAATATAGTCCGGCCCCTCACAAGGTCTGAGCGACAGTGGACCGGCCCCCAGCTGAAAAAGTTTGCTGACCCCTGCACTAAATTAAAGTTTTCCTCTGCGCTGGCAAAGACTTTGCTGTTCCCAAAGGGCTGCCACACCACAATAGGGCCATGTGTACAGTGGTGCCCCGCAAGACGAACGCCTCGCAAGACGGAAAACCCGCTAGACGAAAGGGTTTTCCGCTTTGGAGGCGCTTCGCAAAACGAATTTCCCTATGGGCTTGCTTCGCAAGACGAAATGTCTTGCGAGTTCCTGCGGGTTTCCCCCCCTTTCCCCCCCTTTTCCTAAGCCGCTTATCAGCTGATCCACTAAAAGCCGCTAAGCCACTAATAGCGCTAATCCGCTAAGCTGTCAATGGGCTTGCTTCGCAAGACGAAAAAACCGCTATACGAAGAGCCTCACGGAACGGATTAATTTCGTCTTGCGAGGCACCACTGTATGTTTTAAAAGCAAGGCATTCCTCACTAACACCACCACAACGTGTGGGTTTCTCCTCCATCCCCCGATAGCCTGTATCCGCCAATCACGTCGGACAGCATCCGCCAGGACTACAAGCAAGAGTTTGACGCCGACCTCAAGCGGTACAAGGTGCTGTGTGCCGAGATGGACGCCATCAATGACCAGATCAACCAGCTGAGCAAACAGCTGGACCATCTGCCCGAAGACAGCCTGCAGTACCAGGTAATTTGTCCCCCCCTCCCCCCGGCACCCGGAGCAAAGGATTGTGGATAGAAATAAGGAAGAAAGGCAATATGGGCAAGCACTCATCTCTGCGGAGACAGAAAATGTAGGGATATACCGTATTTCTCGCTCCATAAGACACACCAGACCACAAGACGCACCTCGTTTTGGGAGGAGGAAAACAAGAAAAAAAATATTCTGAATCTCAGAAGCCAGAACTGCAAGAGGGATCGCTGCGCAGCGAAAGCAGCAATCCCTCTTGCTGTTCTGGCTTCTGGCTTCTGGCGCAGCCTGCATTCGCTCCATAAGACGCAGACACATTTCCCCTTACTTTTTAGGAGGGGAAAAGTGAGTCTTATAGAGCAAAAAATACGGTAAATGCAGACAAGGAATAAATTTGTATATTCGTGAAAACGGCAAAGGTGGATTATACTGGGGCAGGTTGCCTTGTGCAACAGGGTCTGTTGGGTGAAATTGCTTTGCAGAAATGTGTGGAGCGGGAGGAATTGTAGCGCTAAAAGGGACCACAAGGGTCATCCAGTCTAACCCCCTGCAATGCAGGAATCTTAATGGGGCTTGAACCCACAACTCTGAGATTAAGAGTCTCGTGCTCTACCAGGGATACTGGGACCCGACACCTTCCCACCAGGGCTTCTTTTAGAACAGGCATAGGCAAACTCGGCCCTCCATAAGTTTTGGGACTACAACTCCCATCATCCTTAGCTAACAGGACCAGTGGTCAGGGATGATGGGAATTGTAGTCCCAAAACATCTGGAGGGCCACGTTTGCCTATGCCTGCTTTAGAATAATAATGATTGCAGACTGATGTGGAAATGTGGAGAGCTGAACTTAGGAGGGTGAAAACAGAGAGAGACTGAGAGTGCATTACCAGGGATACCCTGAGATAGACTGCTCATGAACAGGGAGGTTCCACATACAGGACTCTCCTGACTTTGACATCTTTCTCCCGCAGGGGGTGGCTGAAGAATACAACCGGCTGAAGGACCTGAAGCGCGTAAGTGACACGTTTTCCTGCCTCCCAAAAGGGGTCGGGGAAAGAGCTGCGGCTCTCTGCATGTTGGAGCGGCCAGCATGCCCAATGGTCAGCGTCGATGGCAGAGTGGTGGAAGCCAGCAATACCAGGAGGACAGTGGCTTCACCACTCCTGATCTATGCTTCTTAGGGCCAAATCCAGATTTGTGCGTGGCCCCTAAACACCCACAGGCCCCTTGTGCACTAAAGGAGGTTTGGGGAAAGACAGAGCCTTTGTTTTTGTCCTCACAGTGGCCAAATACCCCAAAGAACCTAGGAATCCAGGTAGACTGCACCGGGACCTGGAGGTTCCATTAGAACGACAGAAGGCTGCTGGATCCAGCTCCCACAATAGGCCAGCACCCACAGTGGCCAAATACTCCTAAGAAACTGAATCCACCCAAGTTGGTGGCCTCCTGGAATTTGGTTTTACAGGTGCTTTAGCTGAGATTCCTGCATTGCCAGGGGGTTGGACTGGATGACCCTCGGGGTCCCTTCCAACGCTACAATTCTATGGCACTACAAAGGTCTCTTCCAACTCTACCATTCTGTGAAAAGCTGGGTTGAGAAATATATTTTAATCTGCGCCCCGAGCGAGAATACTGTGAATTGTGTTTTGTTTTCTAACACGTTTTCCTCTCAAATTCACGCCGCAGACTCCCGACTACCAGAGCAAGAAAATGGACACCAAGTCTCTGCGGAACAAGCTCTTCCACATCAAGCGGATGGTCAGCGACTATGACAAGAGTCGGGCATAATCTGGACAGGGGGGACCAGGCAGGCAGCTGCGGGGACAGATCAACGCTCCCGTTTTCTGCAGAATTTGACCCCCGAAAAACAAATCAAGCAGGGATGCTTTCTTTCAGCTGTATATATGTCAAGATGACTTATTTTATCCATTCCCGTGCCAATTTTGCAAAACCATTTTTTAAAAAAACAACTGTTTTCTTGGGACCCTGGAACTCTGAACATGCATGGGGAGGGGGGGGGGAGCCAGGAAATAGACGAAACAGAACTTACAAATCTTCATTTAAATAGAGCACTTTCTTATTTTGGGTGCCAAAGAGATTTTTTAAAAACCATGGGTTGTACCCAGCTAAGCCCAAGGAACATCGGGCGCTGCCTTCCCACCCCCCGCCCCAAGTCAGGCCATGGGAGTACATCTAGTTTAGTATTGCCTACTCTGACTGGCAGCAGCTCTCCAGGCGTTTAGGCAGGTGCCTGGGGATGCCGGGAATTGAACCCGGACCCTCTGCAGGCAAAGTGGGTGCTCTGTAACGTAAGAGGTAGCCCTTCCTATAAAAGCAAGCAAGTTTCTTGTGGGAGCTACCTTATCGTGAGCCAAGCCACTGCTGCCCATCTAGTGTAGCCTACACTGACTGGCAAGGGACGTGGGCAGCGCTGTGGGTTAAACCACAGAGCCTAGGGGTTGCCGATCAGAAGGTTGGCAGTTCCAATCCCCGCAATGGGGTGATTTCCCGTTGCTCGGTCCCCGCTCCTGCCAACCTAGCAGTTCGAAAGCATGAAGTGCAAGTAGATAAATAGGTACCGCTCCGGCGGGAAGGTAAACGGCGTTTCCGTGCGCTGCTCTGGTTTGCCAGAATGACCATGCTGGCCACATGACCCGGAAGCTGTACGCCGGCTCCCTTGGCCAATAAAGCGAGATGAGCGCCGCAACCCCAGAGTCGTCTGCAACTGGACCTAATGGTCAGGGGTCCCTTTACCTTTACCTTGTACACTGACTTTACCTTTACCTTTACCTTTACCTTGTACACTTTGTGCATGAAAAGCACGTGCTCCAACTTTGAGCCACAACCCTTTCCCATCGCCCACGTATTCAGATTAGACCCACTGAAATCAATGGCCCTACATCAGCCATGCCCATCCCTTTCACGAAGGAGGCATAGCTGGACACAACCCTGAACCTTTAAAAAGCACTGTACCAAATTACTTTAAACAAGGGTTGCATAGCTACCGATGCACTGCTTGTGCACAACGCAGCCCAGGAGTGAAGATGGAGGCTCACCGATCTTCCATGCCTGGGTTATCAATTGATAAGAACATGGGTTCGTGGGTTCGAGCCCTATGTTGGGCAAAAGATCCTTGCATTGATGCGGGTTGGACTAGATGACCCTAGGGGTCCCTTCCAGCTCAACATTAGCTGAATCTTGAATCCAACCCACCCCAAATAGGATTTCATGCCATTGTGTGCTTTGTACTTCCCTGAGCGTCAAAGGGTGTAAACAGCAGCCAATAATAATTCTGAATTTTTTCGCCAGCATTCCTGCCGGGTTTTCATAAAATTTGTTCTCCCTTCACAAGTGAAGCCGCTGTACTGAGAAACCCATCACCGGTCTTCTTTATGAAATTCCCAAACATCTTGGCAGTTTCATCATTACCTCCGTACGCCAATATACCTGCTGATAAAACTTTTTTGGGGGGAACGGGACGTCCTTGACGCATGTCCGAAACGCAGAGTGGCGTTGCAATTTCACATGCACAGAAAATCCAGAGAGGGGCTTTGCTTAGCCAAGTTTCAACTCAGCGGGGGAAGATCGGGTTTTGGCAAGGCAGGGCAGCGAACGGCGAGAAAAACTCTCAGACCGGGGGAATTAATTGGCACACACAAGAGTAAAAATATAGAGAAGTCAAAGTGTGACTAGGGGGTAGGGGGGCATCCGATTCCAAAACAGAGAGACACCCCCAGCTATCAGGCGGCAGACGCCCGAATATTCACTCCCATTGATGCAGGTTCAAAACCAACCGTCCAGTGACCCATCTACTGACTCATTCAGCCCTGTAAATATACGACCCCATTTATGCATGTTTGGGGGGTTTATCGATTTGAGTGTGGGGCAGCTGGGGGTTTCAGAGGGGCTGGGGAGGGGGGGGTAACCAGTTGTGTGTGTCTGTGTGTTTTTAATCGTTCCTTTAATAAAAGTGGGGAAAGCTGTGGAGATCCAGGTGTGTTTTGTAGCGGTTTGAGATCGAATTGCAGAGCTGAAAGGGCCCCCCAGGGGTCATCCAGACCAACCCCCACCCTGTAATTACGGAGGATCCCCGAAAGATGTCGGCTTTCTTTGGATTAAAATTTGCAAGTGGGAGCGCTGGTTGTTCAGAAACATCGCTGTCTCCAAATAGCTTTCTCCTCCGTGAATTTGTCCGATCCTCTTTTAAAAGCCATCTCGGCTGCTTCCTGTGTGAGGGAGTTCCACAGTTTAACTTTGTGCCGCAGGAAGGACTTTACCTGTGAATTGTCTTAAAACAATGACATCACTTCTCCCCACCCCCTCCAAACCCTTTCCCTCCAATAAACACAAACCAACCACTGCCATCCTTTTTTTTTCCCCTAAAAAAAACAGTATTTATTGTTTCATTGGCTGTGCATCAAATCAAAAAAGGCGTCTGCAACAAAATCAAACCCGCCGGCCGTTTCTTCCCCTCTTTTCGACATTTTGGTTGGCACAACTCCATCCATCCATCCACCCAAATCCGGCTTCCACGAGCGGGGGGGAGGGGGTTAATTAATGAGCAGGATTTGTGTCCAAGGGACCTTGAACCCGGGACCACTAGCCACAGATGCTGGTCACGGCCCCACTGAATCGAAACTTTGGGGGGACATTTCTCTCTCTATGGCTTTTAATGAAGAGCGGTATACCCAAACTCCCACAGAAATCAGAGAGACCTCAAAGTGCATAGTTTTTTGTTTTAAATTGGGCCCACTTACTGTCCGTGAGTTTCAGACAGAGAATAAACCTGGGATTTAATGGAACTGGGGGAGGGGGGGACCTGGAAACTTTTTGCTATACAGAGCCCATGCTCTGGCCTTTTTCTCAAAAGAGACCATTAAGTTTATAGACCTCATGGTTCTGGGCTAAGGGCTGGTTCACAACTGAACACAGGCAGGCAGCAGCTCTGTGCCCACCCTCTTCGGAGACCGGACCAGGCAATTTCTTCACCGAGCCACTGGCAAAACTTCCTCTTAAGAAATTTGCTTTCAAACGGGGCTTGAAGAATAAGATGGGCAATACAGTAGCAGCTCTAAGCCATGGTAGTTCAGTGGAGCCTCCAGTTTGAAGCGCAGTCTACCTCTGATGCTCGGGGGCACGGGATTGGCCAGTGTGGGTCAGGTGGCAGATTCAACACACCCAGCCGGGCCGGGCCTAGCTCTGCTCGGGTTAGCTGCAATTATTGCATTGCAGGGGTTGGACTAGATTGCCCTTTGGTTGCCTGCCAACCCTACAATTCTATGAAAAAAGCAAATTTCTTTACACCTCACCTGTGTCCTTCCCGACCCAGGATGTTCTTCAGGAACCTCACATCATAAAACTGGGATTTTTTTAAAAAAAGCACATCCGATTTTCACCATTATTTTTTTTTAAAAAAAACACAAAAACAGAATTTTATTCCAAGCGCAGAATCTGAATTTCCTTGATGCAGAATTTGGGGATAGATTGCATAGATTACAACCGGTACTTTGGATCTGGGAGACCTGAGTTAGAGGCACATCACTCCCATGGACTTGTAGAATGCAGGGGGGAATAGTCCTCTGGCCTCAGTTTTCCCCATCCGGAAAATGGGTTTGAGGGCAATTCATACTGGCGTATCACTGAGAGGACACACAAGCCAAGCGGAGATCCTTAGAGCAGGTCTGCAGGCGGGAGGGAAAAGAATGATCCATGAGAAAAATAGCAGCGGGGGGGGGGCGTGTTTTCGTTTTTTAGTGTCTCAGTCGAAACTGATCTGACCGGCAAAGGAAGCTGGAATCCAGTTGCAAAAAGAGGGAGATCGCTGTTTTTTTCAAAGCCGTCAGTATATTTCAAATTGCATGCAGCTCAAAATTATTTTGCATAGCATCTTCAACAAACATGGAGGGAGCGCCCCCCAGCCGAGGCAGATTTCCCCCACTGCGGACGGAGAAGTGGGGCAGGCAGCTTCCATCACAAGTACGGGGGCAGCGGTGCTGTGCATGTCGAAATGTGTCTCGTGTTTGTGGTGGACGGAAACCTGCTAGCGACCAAGTCCACCTCTGCAGGTTTGTTGTCCAAGCAGCTTGTTTATCCAGCCTGGTGTTTTACGCTCTGTCCGGGAGCCCCTGAGAAGAGGCGGCTCGCAGCACACACCCCGTTTGAGACCCCTGGGTCTTTCTGAGTTTTGGTCCTTGCCCCTAATGTAAAATTCTAGTCCTCATGGAGTCTAAATCAAGAGCCGATCTGTAAAAGCAGGAGCAATTGGAGATGTCTTTCTCTGAGCCACACCCAGGGCTATGTTGCCTTACACTGGCTGGCAGCTTCTCTCCAGGGTTCGGGGGCAGGGGGTCATTTGCAGGCCGACCTAGAGGAGCTAGACACTGTGTGAGTGCCTGGAGGTGGTTGGAGGATGGATGGCGGCTAGCAGATTGAGGTTGAATCCTGACAAGACAGAAGTACTGTTTTGGGGGGACAGGGGGTGGGCAGGTGTGGGGGACTCCCTGGACCTGAATGGGGTAACTGTGCCCCCGAAGGACCAGGTGCGCAGCCTGGGAGTCATTCTGGACTCACAGCTGTCCATGGAGGCGCAGGTCAATTCTGTGTCCAGGGCAGCTGTTTACCAGCTCCATCTGGTACACAGGATGAGACCCTACCAGCCCACGGACTGTCTCGCCAGAGTGGTGCATGCTCTGGTTATCTGGACCACTGCCATGCGCTCTACGTGGGGCTGCCTTTGAAGGTGACCCAGAAACTACAACTAATCCAGAATGCGGCAGCTAGACTGGGGACTGGGAGCGGCTGCCGAGACCACATAACACCGGTCTTGAAAGACCTACTTTGGCTCCCAGGACGTTTCCGGGCACAATTCAAAGTGTTGGTGCTGACCTTGAAAGCCCTAAATGGCCTCGGCCCAGTATACCTGAAGGAGCGTCTCCACCCCCATCGTTCATCCCAGACACAGAGGTCCAGCTCCGAGGGCCTTCTGGCGGTTCCCTCTCTGCAAGAAGTGATGTTACAGGGAACCAGGCAAAGGGCCTTCTTGGTGGTGGCACCCGCCCTGTGGAACACCCTCCTGTCAGATGTCAACAACAACTACCTGACTTTTAGAAGACATCTGAAGGCAGCCCTTGTTAGGGAAGTTTATATGTTTTATTCTATTTTTAATATCCTGTTGGAAGCCGCCCAGAGCGGCTGGGGAGGCCTGGCCGGATGGGCGGGGTATAAGTAATAAATTATTATTATTCCGGGTGCAGAGGGGGTGCCCAATCACTGAGCTGTGCCCCCACCCTGGAAGGCTGGCAGTACCCGGGCAGTAATGCAAGATTCTAGTTCTAGTGTTACTGGCAGTGAATCAAGACTCTGGTCCACATGAGTCTGAACTGCAGGCAGATCCAAATAGGAGCACAGGAAATTATACTGAGTCCACGTAACCTGGGGGAACAACTGCCTGGGTCATCTGCCCAAAGGTCCTTTAAGCTGAACATGCCAGAGGCTGGACCTGGTGCCTTCTGCACACGCCTAGGGGCGCTCTCTGCTTGCGGGAAAGAAAATTCTCCTATCTGCCTTGGTTCCACGCAGGGTTGCACCCTGACATCTGGGAAGTTTGAACGTTAGGTGCACCCCAAACTAACGCCCCCGCACCTCACCCCATTGCAACAAAAAGTTTTTTCTCTCAAAATACCTCCCCGCTTCGAAGTAAGCAAAAATCTGGCTTGCTTCCAGGCTTGCAAATTCGCACTGGGGACCCAATCCACCTCGGTCTCGGTTCACGGCTGCTTTGGGGCTCCCCGTCACCCCAGACCCCTTGGCCACACTGGTTGGGGGGTGGGGTGTCACACAACATCTGGGGAGGGGCATCAGGCGGCAGAAGGCGGATCGAGAGAAATGGGGGTGAGAGGGGAGGTTGGGAGAGGGGGTCAGGCTCCCCCCCTTCTCATGAGACCCAAGTATCAAGGACGTTGGGGGGCATAAGCCCCCCAGCAAAGCCTCCAGGGGAACCATCCGTCTGCTCGAAGCTGGAGTGAATAAACGAAACCAGGAAAACAAAAGCAAGGACGCTACATTTCCCGCGCCCACAACGGAAAAGGAGACCTTCCCAACGGACGGACGCCCTGCCCCTCTCTTGGCACTGGGGTGGGGGGTAGAGGCAGTCACAGCAGGGAGGGTGACCCCCCCACCCCACCCCCTGAAACGGAAAAAAAATTGCACAGAGTTCGCCGCCTCGATCCGGGGGAATTGGGTGGTGCCGGGGGACATCCAGGCTGTCGGTGCGGCGGCCGCGGGAATGGACAGGGCAGATGTGGGGCAGGAAGGCAGGTCCCGGCAACTCCGCGCGCTCGTTGTCTCCTCACTGCCCCGTCCCATAGGGCCAGTTGAAGGTGCTTCCCGAGAGGAGCATGTCCCTGATAAGCGTCTCAATGGGGGTCTTGCCCACCAGTCTCATGAAGAAGAGCTGCGAGATGAGGGAGGCAGGGACGGCCCGCAGCGCAGGGAGGCGCAGCAAGAGTCTGCCGAAGCGCTGGGGCTGCGAGGGGTACTGCGAGCGGACGTACTCCGTCAGCGCCACCTGCGCTTTCTCCTGCAGGCTCTCCACGTGAGCAGGGTCCGAGAGGCCGCAGGCGTCTGAAACAGAGGAGACGGTTAAAATAATAATAATAATTTATTATTTGTACTCCGCCCATCTGGCTGGGTTTCCCCAGCCACTCTGGGCGGCTTCCACAGAGACAAAAAATACACTAAAATGTCACACATTAAAAACTTCCCTGAACAGGGCTGCCTTAAGATGTCTTCTGAATGTCAGGTAGTTGTTTTTCTCTTTGACATCTGGTGGGAGGGTGCTCTACAGGGCGGGTGCCACTACTGAGAAGGCCCTCTGCCTGGTTCCCAGTAGATTTGCTTCTCACAATGAGGGAACCGCCAGAAGGCCCTCAGCGCTGGACCTCAGCGTCCGGGCAGAATGATGGGGGTGGAGACGCTCCTTCAGGTATACTGAACCGAGGCCATTTAGGGCTTTAAAGGTCAGCACCAACACTTTGAATTGTGCTCGGAAACGTACTGGGAGCCAATGTAGGTCTTTCAAGACCGGTGTTATATGGTCTCGGCGGCCGCTCCCAGTCACCAGTCTAGCTGCCGCATTCTGGATTAGTTGTAGTTTCTGGGTCACCTTCAAAGGTAGCCCCACGTAGAGCGCATTGCAGTAGTCCAAGCAAGAGATAACCAGAGCATGCACCACTCTGGCGAGACAGTCTGCGGGCAGGGAGGGTCTCAGCCTGCGTACCAGGTAGAGCTGGTGGACAGCTGCCCTGGATACAGAATTGACCTGTGCCTCCATGGACAGCTGTGAGTCCAGAATGACTCCCAGGCTGCACACCTGGTCCTTCAGGGGCACAGTTACCCCATTCAGGACCAAGGGGTCCTCCACACCAGCCCACCCCCTGTCCCCCAAAAACAGTACTTCTGTCTTGTCAGCATTCAGCCTCAATCCATTAGCCGTCATCCATCCTCCTTAGCGTTCGCGAGAGCCCCATCCTGTCCCCAAATAACTCTGAGAACCGAGGGACGCAGATAGACTGCCCATAGGCCTGGAGGCTCAACAAGGACAGGGCTGGCTGCTGGATCAAGCCAAAGTGTGTGACCAACAGGAAGAAATATGATTTAGAATATGATGGACAGAAATGGAGTGAAGAGTTAGGGGCACATATAACAAATGATATATGGGAGTCAAGTATAAAATCAACAGAAATAGCCTCTGTGGATCTAAGACTAAGACTTATTCAGCAGAAAATAATATTCAGAGTCCACTGGACTCCAGCAAAAACTCTACCAGAGGAAAATAACAAGTGCAGACGACTGCTAGAGATATGGGAGTAAAAGTGCGAACTTGGTATATATGTTGATTAACTGCCCGATGATAAGGTCATTTTGGTGCAAGATGAGGACATTTATAGCAAGAGTAATAAAAAGAAATTGTTATTTAGGCGAATTGAATTTAATTCTAAATTATATTCTGGAAACGTGGGAGATTACAAGGGGTCAAAAAAAAAATAAAATGGATGTACCTTGCCATATTAGAAGCAAAAAAACTTGTTTTGATGAATTGGAAGAGCCGCAAAAAGATTCCATTGAGCACATGGATTGACAATATGGATAGACTAGCTACATACGAACGAACTGCATGTCGACGCAAATTAAGAATGGATAAATATGAAGAAATCTGGAAGGAATATTTAAGCGATAAGGCGGATGGTGGTGGGAAGTAGAAGGAGGAGTGAGAGGTGGGGAAATATTGTTAAAAAGGTGTAGTCATAGGTATATCAGTCTTCAAATCTGAACTGTTAAATTGTGTTATTATGGTTTTTGTTGTATGTGTTTTTTTGCAGTTGTTGTTTGTATTGAAAAAATGATTATTATTTTTTTAAAAAAAAGTCAAAGTGTGAGGGGGGGATACAGACACATCTCTACTCCTGATAAGCTCCGACAGTAGAGACTCTCTCATGGTGGCGGGTTCAAGCCCTACGTTGGGTAAGAGATTCCCGCACTGCCGGGGGTTAAGCTAGATGACCCTTGGGGCCCTTCCAATGCTACAATTCTATGATCCTGTCCTCACAGTGGCTGAATACCCCTGAGAAACTAGGAACCGAGATAGACTGCCTCTGGACGTAAAGGTTCCACAAAGATACCAGAAGAGGCTGGCCGCTGGATCAAGCCAAAGAGAGCGGCCCATCTAATCTGGAATCCTTTTTGCACAGTGTGCAGTTACCCACAGCATCTTAAAAAGCAGAGACATCACTTGAAGTGGAATACAAAAAGGGAGGCGTGAGGAAGTCAATGAAACAAGTGAATGAAAGTTAAGTTTGAAAATATTGGAAGTGTTTTTAATTGTTCTTGTTTTGTTTTGTTAATTTAATGTTCTACGTAGTGTTTTTGTTTTTGTATTTGTATTGTATTATATTGATTTGTTTAATTCTTTTTCTTTTTGTAATCTTTAAACTCTTAATAAATATTATTTTTTTTATTAAAAAAAGCAGAGACATCACCTTGCCAACAAAGGTCCGTATAGTTAAAGCTATGGTTTTCCCAGTAGTGATGTATGGAAGTGAGAGCTGGACCATAAAGAAGGCTGATCGCCGAAGAATGGATGCTTTTGAATTCTGGTGCTGGAGGAGACTCTTGAGAGTCCCATGGACTGCAAGAAGATCAAACCTCTCCATTCTGAAGGAAATCAGCCCTGAGTGCTCACTGGAAGGACAGATCCTGAAGCTGAGGCTCCAAGACTTTGGCCACCTCATGAGAAGAGAAGACTCCCTGGAAAAGACCCTGATGTTGGGAAAGATGGAGGGCGCAAGGAGAAGGGGACGACAGAGGATGAGATGGTGGGACAGTGTTCTCAAAGCTACGAACATGAGTTTGACCAAACTGCGGGAGGCAGCGGAAGACAGGAGTGCCTGGCGTGCTCTGGTCCAGAGTCAGACACGACTCAACAACTAAACAACAACAACACAATTACCCTTAGGAACCCAGATAGACTGCCACTGGGCATGCAGGCTCGCACTCTGCCTCGCCACAAGGTGGCACTGCCTCCATGCGCGCCACTCACAGACGAGAAATGGCAAAGAGGGAGCATGAATCGCAAGCTCTGTGGCCGGCAGAGGGTCCCATTGCTCCTCAGCATCCTTGCAGCTTCCATAACGGTCATCTAAGCACCGGGATTTTGCCAAAGCCAGGGAGCCGGCGATGCAAAAAGCTTTGCAAAAGCGGAGCTGCAGGCAGCAAACTCACCATGACCCCAGTCGCTCTGGTGCCTTCCAATCAAGAACACCTCAAAACACCGGTCGCTGAGATTGTTATTCTCAGGGTTGTGGGTTTGAGACCCACGTTGGGCGCAAGATTCCTGCACTGCGGGTGGGTTGGGCTAGATGACCATCAGGGTCCCTTCCAACTCTTAGGATTCTATGGTCACACATTAAAAGCTTCGTGATGCAGGACTGCCTTCGGAGGTCTACAGAAAGTCGTATAATTTATATCCAATAATAGTAATAATAATTTATTACTAATAGTTCATTCGTGGTCTCATTATTTTATTTTATCCTTCAGTGGCACCCGCCCTGTGGAACGCCCTCCCACCAGATGTCAAAGAGAAGAACAACTACCAGACTTTTAGAAGACATCTGAAGGCAGCCCTGTTTAGGGAAGCTTTTAATGTTTAATAGGTTATTGTATTTTAGTGTTCTGTTGGAAGCCGCCCAGAGTGGCTGGGGAAACCCAGCCAGATGGGCGGGGTATAAATGATAAATTTTATTGTTGTTATTGTTGTTTCCAGATGTGCTGGGAGCTGCCCAGAGTGGCTGGGACAACCCAGCTGGATGGGTGGGGTATAAATAATTAAATTATAATTATAATTATAATTAGACCACCTCCTCTGGTCCTTTTTGGAAATAAGGAGTCTTTGGAAATATTTTGTGGAATACAGCGGCACCTTGGTTTTTGAACTTAATCCGTTCTAGGAATCCGTTTGACTCCCAAAACCGTTCGAAAACCAAGGCGTGGCTTCCAATTGGCTGCACTTCAAGCGAGAGGCCATGTCAGACATTCGGCTTCCGAAAAACATTCGCAAACCAGAACACTCACTTCCGGGTTTGCGGCGTTTGGGAGCTGATTTGTTCGGCAACTAAGCCGTTTTGAGAACCAAGGTACCACTGTATTTGAAAAAAAATATCATGGTTATATGAAAACGTATGTAGGATTTGAAGTATTGCAGCACATGAGAGAATTGGTAGGTTAATCATTTAGAATTAATGTATCCAATGGGTAAAATGTAAGTCATATAGCCGCTTAATGAGGAAAGGAAAGAACTCCACGGAATGGAAGTCAAAGGATATGAGAGATTTGTTTAGAGGTTTAAAATAATTTCCAAAAATTGAAAAGTTCATTTAAATTTTTTAAAGAAATAATCAAATAATATCTTAAACAACTATTATATAATTATTACCTAATATTTATAACTAATTGCACAATTATGAAAAGTTATAAGATAATAATTATATAATAATAATAATAATGCTGTACAATAAAACTGTTGTTGTTACTGCTCTGCTTCTTAGTACTTCTGTGATTTTATGCCACTTTGATTTACTTCAACAAAGCATTTTCATCCAGAGAGAGAAAACCCTCCAAATTCAGGGAAAAACAGGGGCAATTCTGCAGTAGCCAAACACGCGGCTTGGCTCACTCGCTCGAGCCGCCTCCATACAGCCGGGAATGGCTCCGGCCGGTGTGCTCACCTGGGGTGAAGAGGGCGATAGCTTTGAGGCAGCTGTACTCCGCCAGGTCCACCTGCAGCCGGTTGAGCTTCTCCACCTGGTCCTGGAAGATGCGGATCTGGTCCATGAAGGAGACCACGCGGTCGGCCGACATGGGAGCCGCGTGGAAACCGGCGGCAGCCAGCAGCGGCGCCATGTGCAGCGGCAGAGCAGACTGCGCGGCGTTGAGGACGAAGAGCTCGCTCCAGCTGAGTCTCAGCAGCGCCACCTGGTCCGAGACGGGCAGGTCGGGGAAGAAGGGGATGTTTCGCGCCCACTCCACCGTGCTGAAGAGGAGCCGCGCCGCCAACTCGCAGATGTTATCAATGCCCATCACGCTGCCTTGCTGGGCGTACTGGGAGCTGAAGCGTGCGGTCGGGTAGGGCTCGGCGCGGAGGAGCTGCGAAATCAGCTCCGAGACGGGCTGCCCGTTGTAGTATTCGCCGCTGGGCAGGGCGTTGGGGCTGGCGCTGGAGTGGGTGGGAGGGATCCGGCCCCTCTGGACAGCTGAGGGAAGCAAGCAGAGAGAGCTGGTTAAGGCCAGAGTGGTACATGCTCTGGTTATCTCCCGCCTGGACTACTGCAATGCGCTCTACGTGGGGCTACCTTTGAAGGTGACCCGGAAACTCCAACTAATCTACCTCTCTCTTAAATCAGAACCAGTGAAGGCGGTGAAGGTCCTGTGTGAGTGTCTGGAAGCGGTTGGAGGATGGATGGCGGCTAACAGATTGAGGTTGAATCCTGACAAGGCAGAAATACTGTTGTTGGGGGACAGGGGGCGGGCAGGTGTGGAGGACTCCCTGGTCCTGAATGGGGTAACTGTGCCCCTGAAGGACCAGGTGCGCACCCTGGGAGTCATTCTGGACTCACAGCTGTCCATGGAGGCACAGGTCAAATCTGTGTCCAGGGCAGCTGTTTACCAGCTCCATCTGGTACGTAGGCTGAGACCCTATCTGCCTGCGGACTGTCTCGCCAGAGTGGTACATGCTCTGGTTATCTCCCGCTTGGACTACTGCAATGCGCTCTACGTGGGGCTACCTTTGAAGGTGCCCCGGAAACTACAACTAATCCAGAATGTGGCAGCTAGACTGGGGACTGGGGGCGGCCGCCGAGACCACATAACACCAGTCTTGAAAGTTCAGTGAAACGAGTTTTGTATCCGGCATCTCGTTAAGTCTTTGTTTAATTCTAGATTAACATATTCCTTAAACTTTTTTATTTTTGTCATTTAATTTAACTATATAGTCGATTACTTCTCGTTTCAGGGTGTTCTAAAGCAGTAGCTACCCTTCCCAGGAACCACAGAATCACAGTGTTGTAAAGTTGGAAGGGACCCTGAGGTCATCCTGCCCACCCCCACCCCCCTGCAAATGCCAGAATCTTTGGCTCAGCAGGATCCTCTGGGCCAAAGGGAACTTTCTGGGGTCTGATCCAGCAAAGGCAGCGAAAGGTTCTCCAAATGCATCGCAGGGCGGGTTCGACTAGATGACCTGTGGGGACCCTCTCCAACGCTACCATTCTGTGACTCTATCCCATTCCCAATGAAGGGAGGGGCTTGTAAGCAGGATCCGAGGCCACGATCTCCCCTGGAGACCTTAGAAACCCGAGAGGGTGGCGAGTGAGGGACACAATCACGAGACCTGTGGAAACGGGGCCAAAAACCCAAACAAAGGAATAATTTGGTGCTTGCTCACTCTCAAGATGGTATTTGGCTCTCCAGCTGTGACCTTTACTGCTACTGAGTCATATGACCTGCCAGCCTGCAGGCTCCTTTCCTCACCCGCCTGTAAAATCCTGCGCTCTCCAAACAAACACCACCTGTTTTACCGGTTTGACAGCGACCCGCTGGGCCCTCCGGCAGCCTTGAAGGCAAGCAGCTCACTCCACAAAAGCCAGGGCCTCTTGACTCCACACCAGGTCCCACGTTAACCTGCCTGCCCAGCCATCTCACGCTGCTAGACCTCAGCTTCCCCTTTGCTCTGGGCTTGCTGATCAGAAGGTCGGCGGTTTGAAGCCCCGCGGCGGAGTAAGCTCCCGTTGCTCGGTCCCTGCTCCTGCCAACCTAGCAGTTCGAAAGCACGCCAGTGCAAGTAGATAAATAGGTACCGCTCCGGCGAGAAGGTAAACGGCGTTTACCTTCCCGCCGGAGTGGTACCTATTTATCTACTTGCACTTTGACATGCTTTCAAACTGCTAGATGGGCAGGAGCAGGGACCGAGCAACGGGAGCTCACCCCGTCGCGGGGATTCGAACCGCCGACCTTCTGATCGGCAAGTACTAGGCTTTGTGGTTTAACCCACAGCGCCACCCGCGTCCCTCAAATGGCTGATAGTCAGGTGCAAAATGCATTTGGCTCCTGGCTTATTTTGAACCCTGGTTCTGCGGTGTTCCAGCTGGCGCCAGGCACTTTGACCCAGGGTTATCCGTGCCAGTGTCGGACCTTTGACCCCTTTGCATTGCTGACGTACGGCAGCTCCTAAGCATTGATTCCCTGACACAACTCTCTTTCAGGTCGGGTCTGTGGGTGGCTGGCAGATTTCACCAAAGGTCAGACCGTCTGCAAAGTTGAGTCCTGCCAGTTGAGTCCCCTTCTGCCATCCAGCGGGTACTGGGTGCCAGCTGCGCCAGACGCTCAGCGGAACAAAAATTTAAAAATAGATTATAGAAGACCGAATGGTTGGAACTTAAAGTATGAACATCATATGTAGCTGCAGAGAGCCAGGAGTCCTTTTACTCTACTGGACCATCAAGAAGGCTGATCGCCGAAGAATGGATGCTTTTGAATTCTGGTGCTGGAGGAGACCCTTGAGAGTCCCATGGACTGCAAGAAGATCAAACCTCTCCATTCTGAAGGAAATCAGCCCTGAGTGCTCACTGGAAGGACAGATCCTGAAGCTGAGGCTCCAAGACTTTGGCCACCTCATGAGAAGAGAAGACTCCCTGGAAAAGACCCTGATGTTGGGGAAGATGGAGGGCACAAGGAGAAGGGGACGGCAGAGGATGAGATGGTGGGACAGTGTTCTTGAAGCTACAAACATGACTCCAACCAAACTGCGGGAGGCAGTGGAAGACAGGAGGGCCTGGCGTGCTCTGGTCCAGGGGGTCACGAAGAGTCGGACATGACTAAACAACAAAAACTTTTTTTGTTTTTTCCTTCTTTTCCTTTTCTCTTGCTTTCTCCTTGGGGACCAGCAGCTGCCTCTCAGCCTAACCTACCTCACAGGGTTGATGTAAGGATAAAAATGGAGAGGAGAGGATAAAAAATCCCAAGCTTATCTGTTAAGGTTGGTGGGCAAAGACATACCACATATAGGGGGGGGGGGGACTTTTTATATGCAACAACAGCTGCCAGGGTAGCAATTGCCACTAAATGGAAATCTCAGGACAAACCACCCAAGAAAAAGTGGATTTGTAAATTGAGTATATAAAATTGGCAAAATTAACTTCAATTATAAGATATCAATCAAATCAAAAGTTAAGAATGGCGTGGAAGTATTTTGAAGATTGTATGTCAAAATACTGTTCTAAAAATGACACGCTAATAGGCTTAGAATAAAAAAATGTAAGCAATAACAAAACCAATAAAGAAGGAAGGAAAAATCAGAATGTAACAAAAATATTTTATTATAGAATGCAAGGGGAAAAGGTAGAAAGAAATACATAGAAGTCGAATTGCTGTGGAGGGAAGTAGAGGGTGGGTGGTGGGTTTTATAATTAAGTGCATAATTAAGTAGCTGATTTAATCTAGGTACAGTGGTACCTCGGGTTACATACGCTTCAGGTTACAGACTCCGCTAACCCTGAAATAGTGCTTCAGGTTAAGAACTTTGCTTCAGGATGAGAACAGAAATCGTGCTCCGGCGGCGCGGCAGCAGCAGGAGGCCCCATTAGCTAAAGTGGTGCTTCAGGTTAAGAACAATTTCAGGTTAAGTACAGACCTCCGGAATGAATTAAGTACTTAACCCGAGGTACCATTGTATTATATTTTATGTGAGGGAATCATTGGGAATTTTGGTTATTATGCATCTATGTTACGTTTCAATAAAGATCTTGGGGGGGGGGATGGAGAGGAGGGGAGGAAAGATGGGATTCAGAAACACGAGGATGAAAATAAACCCCAAAATAAGTGATACACCTGATGACATGAGTTGTGTGATATAGCGCGAAATAAATTCGGCAGCTTTTGAGGTCCTGCAAGGGACCTCGGTTAACAGACATATGTGTCGTCCTCTTTGGAGTTTGTATCTCTCCAAATATCACACACACACACACACACCCCAGAACTGGAGAGTACCTTCTTTCCTCATCCCGACACGGAAGCACTTTTTCAGACGGCAATACTGGCATTGATTGCGGTGGTGCTGGTCGATCTGGCAGTCGCGGTTCGACCTAGGTTAAAACAGAAATCCTGAGAAAAGCTGCCTCCTTCCTCCCGTTTACACACACGGCCGTCCCGTCTCTTTGAGGAAATGCACATATTGTTAAAAAATAAAAATAAAAGATGAACCTCTCCCTAAGCCACCCAGTGCTACAAATTCCCCAGGCGCATTTTGCAACCGTTAACAAAGCAGCAGCCACGAAAAAAATAAGCTAAGCACTACAATTCAAGCAAAGGTTGTGTTATATGATTGACACACCAATGCAGCATTTATAATCTGTAAAACGACATTAGCAACGTTGGCCAAACAGCCACGGGAAAATAAACTGAGTGGAAGTGGCTCTCCGGGGTTTCGGACTTGGGGAATCTTCCCTATTCCTACCTTGGAACACTGTTAGAAATTAGCCAGGTGCCAGGCGCGTTTTGCAACTGGCGTGGGTCCCATTGCAACCACGTGGAGATCTCTGGGTGCCAAGGCTGGCCACTGACATCTCCACCTGGCTGGCCCCTCCAGCTTCCTTAAGCAGACAAGCACAAGAGCTGATTTATTGCTTTTATCTCCCACCTTTTTCTCCAAGGACTACACGGTTCACCCCCCTCCTCAGTTAATCCCTACAACGACCCTGTGAGGTGGGCCAAGAGGCTGGGACTGACTCCAGGGTCACCCAGTGAGCTTCAGGGCTGAGTGGGGATTTGAACTCTGGAACCCTGGTCTCCCGGGTCCTAGTCTGCCATTCTCACCACTACGCCACCCTGCCTTCCTAGAGCACGTCTGCTAGGGGGAGCCTCTATATATTAAGCAGGTAGATAGGTAAGTAAGTAAGGGACGCGGGTGGCACTGCGGGTTAAACCACTGAGCCTAGGACTTGCCGATCAGAAGGTCGGTGGTTCGAATCCCCACGACGGGGTGAGCTCCCGTTGCTCGGTCCCTGCTCCTGCCCACCTAGCAGTTCGAAAGCACATCAAAGTGCAAGTAGATAAATAGGTACCACTCTGGTGGGAAGGTAAATGGCGTTTCTGTGCGCTGCTCTGGTTCACCAGAAGCGGCTTAGTCCTGCTGGCCACATGACCCGGAAGCTGTACGCCGGCTCCCTCGGCCAATAAAGCGAGATGAGCGCCGCAACCCCAGAGTCGGCCATGACTGGACCTAATGCTCAGGGGTCCCTTTAATTTACCTTTTAGGTATGTAAATAAGTAAGTAAGTAAATGGGAATCAAAATGTCACTTAGAGAAGAATCAGAAATATTTCCCCGGAAGCTTGAATTCGTTTTATTCTGGATTGACAGGATATAGAAAGATAGAAAATTTATTACTGTCAGAGACCAGCTTATAAAACACACTTGGGGGTACAATCCCAGAGGGAAAACAAACATTTAAAAGCATGTACAACAGTAAATCTAAAATTTATAAATGTGATACGCATATAGACAATTAAAACTTTAAGATAAGCTACCGCAGAGAGATGACCCAGAATCACCCATGGAACCAAGTTTGGGGATTTTCTTAACGAACTAGTTTGAGTCAGGGGATGGTCTGCGCCTACAGATCTGTACACAGAATCTGGCGACCATCCGGGTCGTCTTATGATCTTTGCCTAACAGGAAAATGTCAATTTTTTGCTTTTCCGGGAGGTCAGCGAGCCGCACCAGCAGGGGATCAATGGTCTCACTCTGTGCCTCTTCATAAAAGGGACATCTAAAGAACAAGTGCTCTGGGATTCCTATCTCCCCCAATGAACAGGCGCAAAGTCTCTGAGCATATGGGACTTTTTTAAAGGCTCCTACCAGGACCGGCGAGGGCAGAGTCAAGCTTCCGGCGAGTGTAAAAGCCCTTCTTGCATTTTTGGATACGAGAAAGAAGAGATGTGCTGCCAGTGCAGCTATATATCTCTCAATTTCTCCAGTTTTATAGTCGGGGCACCTTGAGCAGTCCTGTTGTCTCTCGGTGTCTATGTTGACTGTATATTTTAATGTGTTGTAAATGACTTTGAGGGTTTTTTTCTCTTTAAAATATCAAGTGGTATAGAAATCATCATCGTCGTCGTCCCACTTTCTATTGTGGCAACTATAACCTGGGTTTAAGGTGCCATTTGGCGATTGGCTTATATATCCGAGTTTCTAACCATGGGGAGAAGAGAATTCTGGATTCTGCATAGGTTGTGACGAACCTCTACCAATTCCCATCCCACTTGCCTTCTGTACCAGCAAAGAACTGAAACCCTCTGGCTTCTCCAAATGCACACAGACCATTTCTCTCTTTGGGGCCCATCAGGTCAACGCGCATGAGCAGGCAAAGGAGTCAGGAATCCCAAAAATTCCCTCCTCCCCGGACAAGGGGCTCTGAGGAGAGGGTTGCTAGGGCAGGAGGGATAAGGCAGGCAGGCAGGCGGGACTGCCTCAGTATCTCCGGAAAGACGTTTTATGCCGCATCACAACGCTGGTCCATTGAAGCTCAGCGACTCTCCAAGGCAGGGGTCAGCAACCTTTTTCAGCCGCGGGCCGGTCCACCGTCCCTCAGACCATGTGGTGGGCCGGAATATACAGTCATACCTCTTGTTACGTTCGGTTCAAGTTATGTCTTTTCAGGTTGCGTCCCGCGGCGACCCGGAAGTACCAGAAAGGGTTACTTCCAGGTTTCGCTTCTCGTGCATGCGCAGACGCGCAAAATGACGCCACACGCATGTGCAGAAGTGACGAATCGCGACCTAGCACATGCGTAGCCGCACAGGGGCGGGTTGTGTTCCTCTCAGGTTGGCGAAGGGGGCTCCAGAACGGATCCCGTTCACAACCAGAGGCACCACTGTATTTTGAAAAAAATAATGAACTACCGTATTTTTCGCCCTATAGGGTGCACTGGCCCATAGGACGCACCTCGTTTTTTGGGGGGGGAAATGAATAAAAAAAATTCCCCTGACCCCAGCCGCCAGAACAGGCTGCTATCCGCAAGCCTTGCGAGCCCGCAGGAACTCCCCCCGGGCGTGCAAGGCTTGCGGACACCTGCGCGAAGCACGGGGCGTCGTCCGGAGGGCGCTCCATGCTCCGGGCTTCAAGCTGCCGCCCACAAGCCTGGAGAGCCCGCAGGAACTCCCGCCGGGCGCGCAAGGCTTGCAGATAGCTTCCTGAAGCCTGGAGAGCGAGAGGGGTCGGTGCGCACCGACGCTTCTCGCTCTCCAGGCTTCAGCGAAAGCCTGCATTCGCCCCATAGGACGCACACACATTTCCCCTTCATTTTTGGAGGGGGGGAAAGTGCGTCCTATGGGGCGAAAAATACGGTAATTCCTATGCTCCACAAATAACCCAGAGATGTGTTTTAAATAAAAGCACACATTCTACTCATGTAACAACACCAGGCAGACCTAAAATAATTAACCCAGAGATGCATTTTCAATAAAAGGACATCCAACGCTACTATTCTATAGTCTCTTCGAGCTCTGTAATTCTGCACTGAGCGGCATGAGATGCTCTCCAGGGTTTCAGCCAGGGTCTTCCCCAGCTGTACCTGGAGACATCAGAGAGTGAATGTGGGCATAATTCTGCAGAAGAAGATAAATGAATAGGAAGGATTCGAAACCTGCGGGATCAGAGATTCTTAAGAGGACTGGAGTAAATATATGAACTATTCGAAAAGTACTTGTAATGAACAGATTACGCTAGTAGGACTGCAAGAAGTTTTGTAAGGTGGACTATTTGAAAAATTGCAAGAAAGACTACGGAAAGAATTATTAGTTAAGGATAATTAAATGCAATATAGAAATGAAGAATAAATGATAAAGAACGGAAAATCATTAGAGGTGTTGACAGAAATCTAAAACATTGTATAAGATGAGAAGATATGTCGTATGACTGTTGGAACTGATATGATAAAAAAACAATAAAAATGTACATAAAAAACAACAACAACAGAGAGTGAATGTGGGACTTTCTGCATTCCAAGAAAATGCTCTGCCATGGAGCTTAGAAATACGGCAAGATCACAGTCTCTGTGGCTGGGAATAAAGGACTGGTGTAAGCAGCTAACACAAGAAACTGCTTCCTTCCAAGTCAGACCATTGGTCCATCTTCCTCAGCACCTCCTTTTCTGACCGGCAGTGTCTCCCCAGGGACTGAGGTCCAAAAAGGATTTATCCCCAACCCTCTAAGAAGAAGCCAGGAATTGCACACAGTGACCTTCTGCCCTGTTCCGCTACTGAGTTGTACAACCTTTCTCCTAAAGGTAAGCTAAGATTCCAGTCCTCATTGTCCACCAAGCCAGATCCGGCAGCAGTGGAAACCTCAGTCGCGCTGTCAGCTCTTGAGCACCAGTAACAAACTGGGACAACCACCGCCCCACACCACAGGCTGCCTTGCCCCAACGAGAGCAACCTTGGCCCAACATTTTACATGTGGGTTATTCCATTCCTTCATAGTACAGTGGTACCTCGGGTTACAGGCGCTTCAGGTTACAGGCGCTTCAGGTTACAGACTCCACTAACCCAGAAATAGTACCTCGGGTTAAGAACTTTGCTTTGCAACTAGCGAAAGCGACAGGAAGAGTAAGAGGCCAACCGAAACAAAAGGTCTATAAGGATTGGGGAATCTTTAAAGAATATTTAGAAAACTATGGAATTAAAGGAAACATCTTGGCAGAATTAGACTGATCCCTGTATTGTATAAATATAAGTTTGTAGGGAGGTAAAAAGAAATTATATAAGAAATATGTAACTGTGCAGTATAAAGTAATGGACAGATAAAGTACAGTGAGATTAATTGGAAGTCAGTTTTAAATTCTTTCTCTGTAAGTTTTATAATTGTGTTCAGTATCAGGAGTATATATGATGCTAATTATATTAATCTTGTATCTTATAGTGTGGTGGCTTGTTTGATTTTTCTGTTATTTGCTTGATTGTATGTTTGTTTACTTGTATGTACGTCTGTTTTCTCATAAATGTATTTATTTTAAATTAATATATATATATATATATATATATATATATATATATATATATAAACTTTGCTTCAGGATGAGAACAGAAATTGTGCGGCGGCAGCAGCGGGAGGCCCCATTAGCTAAAGTGGTACCTCAGGCTAAGAACAGTTTCAGGTTAAGAACGGACCTCTGGAACGAATTAAGTTCTTAACGCGAGGTACCTTGGTTAACAAGCATAATCCGTTCCGGAGGTCTGTTTGTAAACCAAAACAGGTTGTAACCCAAGGCGCGCTTTCACCAATGGGGCCTCCCCCCCAAAAATTGTTTGCAATCCAAAAGAAATGGGTTGTAATACAGAAAAAGGTTGCAAACCGGGATATGCACTTCCAAGTTTGACGCGTTTGTAATCCAAGACGTACGTGAACCAAGGTACCACTGTAGTAGTAATAATTTATCATTTATACCCAACCCATCTGGCTGGGTTTCCCCAACACAATTAAAAGCACAATAAAACATCAAACATTAAAAACTTCCTTAATCAGGGCTGCCTTCAGATGTCTTCTAAAAATCATAGTTGTTTATTTCCTTGACATCTGGGGGGAGGACGTTCCACAGGGCGGGCGCCACTACCAAGAAGGCCCTCTGCCTGGTTCCCTGTAACCTCACTTCTCGCAGGGAGGGAACAGCCAAAAAGCCCTCAAAGCTGGACCTCAGTGCCCGGGATGGACAATGGGGGTGGAGACGCTCCTTCGGGTATACAGGACCGAGGCCATTTAGGGCTTTCAAGGTCAGCACCAACACCTCCATCGTCTTTTGCCCTCCCTTTTCCCTCACATGCCATGTCTGTATTTTTTACTTATTTGCTTAAAAGCAAAAAAACTTCTGCAAACTCCGGGTTTGCAGAGGCGGCAAAAGCAAGAGCCCTCGACACCTATAAATGCCATAAACAGAAATATATTTTATATGCAGAAAAAGCCAGGGAGACAGGAGAGGGCTCCTCTACACACATTGGAACAAAGTTTGGGGGGGGGGTGTAAACAAACAAGATGAATTTTAACAGGGAGAAATGTAAAGTATTGCACTTGGGCAAAAAAAATGAGAGGCACAAATACAAGATGGGTGACACCTGGCTTGAGAGCAGTACATGTGAAAAGGATCTAGGAGTCTTGGTTGACCACAAACGTGACATGAGCCAACAGTGTGACGCGGCAGCTAAAAAAGCCAATGCAATTCTGGGCTGCATCAATAGGAGTATAGCATCTAGATCAAGGGAAGTAATAGTGCCACTGTATTCTGCTCTGGTCAGACCTCACCTGGAGTACTGTGTCCAGTTCTGGGCACCACAGTTCAAGAAGGACACGGACAAACTGGAACGGGTCCAGAGGAGGGCAACCAAAATGGTCAAAGGCCTGGAAACGATGCCTTATGAGGAACGGCTAAGGGAGCTGGGCATGTTTAGCCTGGAGAAGAGGAGGTTAAGGGGTGATATGATAGCCATGTTCAAATATATAAAAGGATGTCACATAGAGGAGGGAGAAAGGTTGTTTTCTGCTGCTCCAGAGAAGCGGACACGGAGCAATGGTTCCAAACTACAAGAAAGAAGATTCCACCTAAACATTAGGAAGAACTTCCTGACAGTAAGAGCTGTTTGACAGTGGAATTTGCTGCCAAGGAGTGTGGTGGAGTCTCCGTCTTTGGAGGTCTTTAAGCAGAGGCTTGACAACCATATGTCAGGAGTGCTCTGATGGTGTTTCCTGCTTGGCAGGGGGTTGGACTCGATGGCCCTTGTGGTCTCTTCCAACTCTATGATTCTATGATTCTAAACAGCCGGGTCCAAAGTCTACGCGATACAAGGGGCAGAGCAAAGGTGAAGGCGCAAAAGCCCCCAGCCCCATGGACCCTTTGCAGACATCGGGCCGCGCTCATCAAACCTGCAAAAGGCAAAAGACCCATACAATCTGAAGATTCAAGTTTGGGAATGCAGATGTGCCTTAAGCAACAGCCTTTTCCACACTTCCTTCTGCACTTTCCCCTTTTCTTTCCCGGAAACGTGGAGCTGGAAGGGACCCCCAAAGCTCATCTAGTCCAACCCTGCCCCCCCAGCAATGCTCAAGAATCCCTGACCAGACTGGCCATCCAAACTCTGCTTTAAAAACTGCAAGGAAGGAGACTCCGCCACCCTCCAAAGAAGTCCGTTTCGCTATCAAACTTTCCTTTCTTGTCATCTGAAGACACTAAGCTGAGGGTCTGGGTAGCCATCGTGGTGAGTCGATAGCCCTCCCTTCCTCCTCCTCCTCTTTCATGAATGTGACAGATCCTATTTTAAAGCCATCTCAGTTGCCTCCAGTGGGAGAGAGTTCCACAGTTTAACCATGTGCCAAATGAAGAGGAGGGTGTGCTTTTTTAATTAAAAGAGGAAAAATCTACCCTGAATCTCCCAACGTTCAGCAAATACAGTGGTACCTCGGGTTAAGTACCGTACTTAATTCGTTCCGGAGGTCCGTTCTTAACCTGAAACTGTTCTTAACCTGAAGCACCACTTTAGCTAATGGGGCCTCCCGCTGCCGCTGCGCCGCTAGACCATGATTTCTGTTCTCATCCTGAAGCAAAGTTCTTAACCCGAGGTACTATTTCTGGGTTAGCGGAGTGTGTAACCTGAAGCGTCTGTAACCCGAGGTACCACTGTAAGAGAAATCTGCAAATTAGAGAAATCAGCTTCTGAGTACGGATACCAATGCCCATGTGAATGAGGTCTGATGGGCCGGGCGATGGTCCCGCTAATTATGTCATTAGGGGGCCAGTTAATTTGCCACCAAAGTGGAGCGTGTGTTAAACAGGCAAATAAGGAAGGCTTTGGGCACCGTCCAACTGTTGGAACGTAAAAGGCATGAAAAGCTCCCTTGTGGAGGCGACGGAGACACAAACACACCCCGTTTTATACAAGGGAAATAAATAAATTACGGGTTCAATTACTCCGGCCACAAAGAGCGTGAGGCACAGAGAGAGGCAGTCGCAAGTCCTCCTAATGTCACACAAAGGGCCTCGCTGCCGGGGACCGGGTGCGAGTCCCTGCGTCTTGCTGCATTAATTTAACGAAGGGGTTTTAATTGGATTTGGAATAAGCGCGCAATTAATTGCTGGCAATCTCTTTGCGACTGTTGCTTTTTGTAACGGAGGACACCGGGGATACGTTTATGGAGGCGAGGTGGTGGTTTGGCCCAAAAGAAAACTAGGGAACCCCGGGGTTAGGACACCTGCTTTGAGTGCAGAAGGTCAGACCTGGAGGGAGGGAATACTCCCAGGCAGTGTTAGAAACTCAGGTGTATAAGCTAATCGCCAAATGGCAACCTTAAGCCTGGGTTACGGTCATCACAATGGAAAGTCCAAGCGCTTAAAGAAAAACCAAAAAATGAGATGGTGGTGGTGGTTGATTGGCTGTGGCGTGGTATATGCGGCACACAGCAAATAAAACCGCAATCAGATCAATAAAAACATCAGCGAAGGGCTTAGAATTATGCTAAATAAATACCAATTGTACTTATCATTTGATCAAATAAAAAATACCAGTTTTAACTGCTTTTTCATGATATTTTGTTCTTTAAATAAATACACTGTTGATTTTTAGATACCTCCTGAATGTTTTTTAAAATACCTGTTGGAAACTGCTTTTTTGTCGCTAATCTTATCCTTTTCGTGAGTTATTGGGTTTCTTTTTTATTTGTTTTTATTTTGACTATGCTTTTCGTGTTTTTAAATCATTATTTTATCCTGTGAACTGCCCTGAGATTTGCAGGTACAGGGTGGTATACAAATTACAACAACAACAACAACAACAACAACAACAACAACAACAACAACAACAACAACAACAACAACTGTCTTTTGGATTTTTTAAAATACTAACTTTTAACTGTTTCTACTGATAGTTCCTCCCCACCCCCTGAAATCAATAAGAGGTTTTGTTACGGAATCCGTTCCGGAAATCCGTTCAACTTCCAAAACATTCGAAAACCAAAGCGTGGCTTCTGATTGGCTGCAGGAAGTTTGTGATGTTCAAGAGTGAAAACGTTTGAGAACTGAGCTGTTCAAATTCCAAGGTACGACTGTATACATTTGGTTAAATAAGCCCCCCCCCCAATAAACAAATAAGTACAGGTTGGTAAGAAAGAAAATCCACAGTGAGAAGGCCCATCTGACTAAAGCAGCTTTTAGGAGATGTAAAAAAACAAAAACGAAAAAGGCAGGTACAATTCCTTCCCAGCCTCCAGTGGCAGTGAGTTACACAGGGCACAAGGCTCAGATGCCAGTAAATATGGGCCGGAATAAATAAGGTGGTCCTGCAGGTACTTTGGGCTTTGTGGATTAATGCAAGAACCTTGCGTTACAGGGAGTTGGGTCCCTTCCAACTCTACAATTCTATGACTCTTGATGACTCAAACCTGGATGGCAGCAGTGTTCGAAATTTGCCAGGTGCAAGGCGCTTTTTGCACCTGGCTATTGGCCACCTGCGACCAAGTGAAGATCCGTAGCTGTCAACTTACAGATTTGAAAATAAGGGACCAGCAGCCTCGAAAATAAGGGATCAGCAGCCAAAATAAGGGATCAACAATTACTTTGATAAAATACATATTTTGTTGCGTGCAAATGGCTTTAGATACCTATTAGGTCCATAAATTACCATATGGCATATATTCAACACAAAAAAACAGCAACAATTTGTTGTTGACAAAGGACAGCTGGACATAGAAAGGGCCCCATTACCTTCAGTAGCTTATTTAAGGGACATCATCAATAAGGGACAGCAGCCGGACATGGCGCTGGGATAAGGGACTGTCCCGCCAAATAAGGGACGCTTGACAGTTATGTGAAGATGTCTGGCTGCCGGGATGACGCCTGACGTCTCCCCCATCTGGGGATCCTTGGGTCTGGACCCTTTTCACACACTAAGGCCCCATCCTGCCATATTTGATCGGCACAATCAGAATGAATTTCAGGAACCAAAACGCTTTTTCTGTGCAGCCTGAGAAGGAGCAGTGAAGAGCGTTATAGCGAACTGTTGTTGCTTGTCTTCAGTTCCCCCACTGCCCTGCTCAGAGTTGGGAAGAATATTCCTACGTGATGAATGATCCATGTCACTGTTGATAAAAAGAGGCTGGAATAAGGCAATATTTGTGGACTGTCCCTGGATCAAGGGACTTTCCTTCTTTCAGTTCTCAAAGTTCTTAACCTGGCTCAAGGCTGTCCTCTGAATTAGCCAGACGTTTTAACTGAGAATCCATCACAGTCAGTCCATCATTAGGAAAGTAAGACTTTAGGGTAACTAGGCTTTCCGTTTTGGCACCAGCAACTTTGGTTTAAAGAGCCATTTGGAGCCTAGGTAAAGGGACCCCTGACCATTAGGTCCAGTCGTGACCGACTCTGGGGTTGCGACGCTCATCTCGCTTTATTGGCTGAGGGAGCCGGCGTACAGCTTCCGGGTCATGTGGCCAGCATGACTAAGCCGCTTCTGGCGAACCAGAGCAGCGCACGGAAACACCATTTACCTTCCCGCCGGAGCGGTACCTATTTATCTACTTGCACTTTGACGTGCTTTCGAACTGCTAGGTTGGCAGGAGCAGGGACTGAGCAACGGGAGCTCACCCCGTCATTGCGGGGATTTGAACCGCCGACCTTCTGATCGGCAAGTCCTAGGCTCTGTGGTTTAACCCACAGCCCCACCCGCGTCCCTTCGGGTAGGCCCGTAGCTTATTATATATCTTAGTTTCTAACACTGTCTGGTAGCCTATTTGCAACTGCTAGAGAAATGTTAGATCCGAATCACAGAAACATAGAAGTGAAGGAACCTCCAGGGAAATCTAGTCCAACTTCAGGATGGGGGGGGGGAAACATGGGCTGCCCCAAACTAAGGGAAAGCACCTGTCAATCTCTGGTCCTGGATTCGAATCACCTGCTAGGCACGACTCCGGATCGCAGGAAGTTCACGCCACAAACCCCCAAAGGAGGATTTATACGTACACGCCAAATCCCCAAGCCGCAGGATTAAACACCCGACTCCCAGTGAGAAAACTGGCCAGGTGTTAAAGGAGGCAGCCAATATTTCACACCCAACCCCTCTTCCCTGAGGGCTGCAGCAAATTTGGCAAGGATTTGGCAACGGCATCGTCTGCTTTTTCCCACTCACGGGGAAGGGCAGAGCACCGAGTGCGGTGGAGGCGGCCAACTCTCAACAGCCTTGAGGGCTTGTAACTTGAGCGCTTGTTTTGAACGGAGCAAAAATCCAAGGTTATCACAACAGCACCACAAGCCCCAACATGGGCGATTCACACAAGCCCTGGCTTGACTACCTCTCACGGGTGTCACAAAGGGGATGACGAGGCACACACCACACCACACACCCCCAGTTCAGGATCCGTCCCAGAGTTCTTGCAATAAATCTCATTCCAAGGATTCCTGGAAAGCAGAGCTGAGAAAAGAACAAATCCTGGTTTTGATTCCGAACGCTTCCTCATCACTCCAAGGACTGCTGAAATCTTTGCAACGTCAGCAACGTTTAGGCAACAACGATGACCATATGCATACATAATAGACAATCTTTATAGAATCCCTTCAAACAGTAACAAGTTCAAAATGAAATCTTAGTCTCTGAAAATCTTTAAATGAAGCGAGGTACCAAACTTTGTACGACGAAAGATAAGCTGTGTAGCTTTGTGTATTCAGCAAATATAATGTCCAACACTGAACAGAGATTCCGGATATTGACTGCTGTTTCGTAGATCTTCGTCAGCGCTGCTCCACAGCATTTGATATTTTCATTCACATATATTCATTTGAATATATAAGATGGGTTTACGAAACAATTCTATATTTTCCCACCATGCTGAAGGAATTCTATAAAGATTGTCTATTACGTATGTCATCGTGTTGCCTAAACATTGTTGACGTTTTGCAACACAGGGGTTTGTTTGAAATCTTTGCAACAGCAGTCCTGCAAGACAGACCATTAGCATCCTTGCAGAATCCTAGCATTGTAGAGTTGGAAGACACCCCTAAGGGTCATCTAGTCCAACCCCTTGAAATGCAGGAACGGCAGGCAATGAACCCCTAACTGACCTCTGCTAGGAAGGGGAGTCCTTGGGAGCGACTGTCCCGAGGTTACCCACTGAGCTTCATGGGCTGGGCAGCAAGATTTGAACCCTGGTTTCCCATGTTAAGTATTGGTCCAACGCTCTAACCACTATCCCCACTGCCGGCTCTCATTCCCAGTCCCATTTCAAAGCTGAATCTCTTAAGGAGGACTGAGGGAATCTGCGGCTAGCCGGTTTCACTGACACCCGGGACCGAGGGAAGGGGGGGGGGGACCTCGCGGAGGGGGGGGGGTCCTGGTGAGCAGGACCAGGGGCAAAAAGTGGAGGGGGGGGCGACAGAAGGGGCTCTCACCTTTGTTGAGGAGACAACAAAGCCAGGAAAAAGTTGCTGATTTCTATGGACTATGCAGAACTGGATAAACTAACAGGAAGGGTTCGAAACCTGCGGGACCAGAGATTCTCAGAAGACTGGAGTAAATATACAAACTATTTGAAAAGCAATTGTAATGAACAGATTACGCTAGTAGGATTGCAAGAAGTTTTGTAAGGGGGACTTTTTGAAATATTGCATGGAAGACCATGAGGAAAATTATGAGTTGAGATAATTAAGTGTAACAGAGAAATTAAGAAATGCAGGATAAGGTGATAAAGAACGGAAAATCATCAGAGGTGTTGACAGAAGTCTAAAACATTGTATAAGTTAAGAAGTTATGTTATATGATTGTTCGAAATGATATGTTAAAAAAACTAATAAAATACATATTTTTTAAAAGTTGCTGATTTCTACACACACACACACACACACACACAATATCTCTCTTTCTCTCTTCAGGTAAAGCGAGGGATTCGACACACTCCAGCCAGTGTTCGAAATTAGCCAGGCGCTTTTTGCACCTGGCTATCGGTCACTCGTGACCAAGTGAAGATGCCTTGGAGCCAGGATGGCACCTGACCTCTCCCCCATCTGCGGATCCTTGGATCTGGACCTGTTTTCACACACTAAGGCTCCATCCTGTAAAATTCTATCAGTTATATTTTATCTGCACAATCGGAATGAATTTCAGGAACCAAAAGCCTTTTTCTGTGCAGCCTGAGCAGCAGCAGTGAAGAGCATCATAGTGAATTGTTGTCACTTGTCTTTGCTTCCCCCATTGCCCTGCTCAGATTTAGGAAGAATAGCCCTATGTTACGAATGGTCTGTGTTCGCATTAAGAAAAAGAGGTCGGAATAGGCCAATAGATGTGCAGTCTGTCCCTGAATTAAGTGACTTTCCTTCTTTTAAATTCTCAAAGCTCTTAACCAGCCCAAGGCTGTCCTCTGAACTAGCCAGATGTTTAACTGAGAATCCATCACAGTCAGTCCATCATTTGGAAAATAAGACTTTAGAGCCGTCTTTCCCAAAAGCGCAACCAGGCATTGTGTTTTGGCTTTGGCAAGCTTGGTTGATGGAGTCACTTGGCCCCTAGCTTATATATTTGAGTTTCTAACACTGGAAAATCCATTTTTTAAAATAAGAATGAACAGGACACAATACTATATAACCCTCAGGGTCCCTTCCAACTCTAAAATTCTGCGATTCTATGACTCTTAAAATGCAAGACTGCTGCATTAAACCCAATCCGCCTGCAGAAACATCAAGCAAAGGAATGACCGCAGCGGGTTGGACTAGATGACCCTGGGGTCCCAACTGTACGATTCTATGATATGATTGCCACATAACATCAGAAGGAACTGCATTTGGTCTCCTGCATACACACAAGTGCTGTGCATTGTTAAAATGTTCTTGTCGCCACCTCTCCTCTCAAAAGGGGACACCCAAAGTATGACAGAGCCTCAACTCTAAACCACACACCTGCTTAAGTGTTTATATGCTGCAGCGAAGGCCACAGCCGCCAGAAGCAATGATGTATTTAGGGGTGTCAAGGAGACAGGGGTGGCACTTGAGAGGGGCACCCCCTGACCAGCTCGCCTGCAACAGCAAAACATCTCAGGGCACCGCAAAACTAGACAGCAAGTCACACTCACAAATCCAGACATCTCGAGTCAGCGAGCCAAGCTGCGTTCTCAAGGCGGAAAGCCAGTTTTCACCAGGAACTGACTACACAGGTTCACCAGAGCCTTGAGTGTCGGGCTAGGCTAGGGCCTTGGAGACCAAGGTTCAAATTCCACCATGTGCCCATCTTCCAACCTTGTAGCTTGTTGTAAGGATTGCATAGGGAGGGAGAGAATCGTGCCCACCGCCTCAAGCTCCTTGAAGGAAGGGGGTGGATACAAGCGAAGGAAATGACATAGGATACAGAGGCGGACTTGGGAAAGGAAATCCGAAATAATTTGGGGGGGGGGTTGGCAGTGAGGGGGGTGCACAGGAGATGGGGGCACGTTTCCTGCCACCCACCTCCAGCGACGCCAACAATGGGAATCGAAAGACGTCCCTGACTCCGTCTCAAAGCAAAAAGCCCCAATCCGAGGAGGAGCAGGCAGAGGAGCAGACCCCGAAGGCGGCCTGGATTTTGAGGCGACTCCAAGGCTGTAAGTCCAGAGAGCAGAGAAGGCCCCGACTCCCCAGAGGCGGAACAGGGGGTCAGCCAGCGCCCCTTCTCAGACACAGCACCCTCTCCCCACAAATGGACAGAGGATGCCCTTCTCATAAACGGAAAGGCACAGCACCCCTCCTCACCCATGGAGAGATGGAGAGGGCACCCCCTTCTCACCAACAGAAAGGGCACCCCTTCTCACCCATGGGCACAGCACCCCCTCTAACAGACAGAGCACCCCGCCCCATCTCACAAACAGGCAGACCACCCTCTCTCACCCATGGGTGCAGCGGCACCCCTTCTCCCAGTCTCATGCGTGGAAAAGCACCCCTACTTCTTGACTTCTCCGGAAAGGCCAGGCCGGACAGAAAGGGGGGTTTAGGGGGGATTCAGAGAGAAACGTGATGTTAAATAAAGGGGTGGATGGAGGTGATGCCCAGGTGCGCCCCATTTCCCCCACTCCCCAGCCACCCCACCCCCCAAATTTTATTTTATTTTAAATCAAAATCCCAGGCCCACCTGCAAGTGTAGCTGAGGTTCCTGCGGATGCTGCGCTTGAAGAAACTCTTGCAGCCCTCGCAGGTGAAGACGCCGTAGTGCTTCCCGCTGGATTTGTCCCCGCACACCACGCAGTCCACCTGGATGCCCGGCTTGTCGTCGTCGAGGGGCTCCTGGTCGCTGGTGCCCCCCTGGGGGGAGGCCGAGTCGTCCTCCGAGTGCCGGGGGTAGCCCTTCTCCAAGCCGTTGGCCTCGCCTCCGTTAGGGTCGCCCCATTCCCCGGTCACCATGGCCATAGCGCCCCGGAGGGGGGGAGAGGGGTGCGGTGGGGGTGTCCGTGGTGGGGGGCCGGAGGGGTCGGGGTGGGGGCCCAGCACGGCTCCGGCCGCCAGCCGCGGGTTGGGGGCGCTCTCTCCTTCCAGGCGGCGGCGGCGGCGGCGAAGTCAGGCACAAAAATGTCTCCTTAATAGATCACCACCAGCATTATGATTATTGTTGTTATTAAGCCTTGGCTTCCCCCCCCCCAAGGGCAATTTCAGGGGGGCAATTTCGTGGGAGGAGGGAGCCAGCGGTCACCAGCCTGGCGCCCAGGTTAGGGGGCTCAAGGTGGAAAGCGTAAAAAAAGAAAAAGATAAAAAAGTTAAATCCAGGTCACTTCGGGCTGGTAAAAAATATTCCTTAAAATGGGGGGGGGAGAGAAGGGGATGACGTTTGGGGGGAGTCTTAGGAGAGGGAGAACTGGGACCCTGAAAAAAGACACCCTCCCCAAAGTTGTTTTGCAGATCGAGGGGGGAACGTGTTGGAGAGGGGTTGGGGGTATCCAAGTTTTGGAAAGGTTTTGTTAAAAAGGGGGTCCTGGAAAGAAACTAGAACAGGGGAGGGGAGGAAAGAGGAAAATGGGGAAAAGAAAAAAGCCAGGCAAGTTTTTTCCGGGGCGGGATTTCAGGAGGGTCGCCCGTGCGGAGAGGGTTGGGGGGCCCTGCCTGGCGCGCTCCGGAGAGGGTTGGGGGCGCTCCGGGGCTCCCCGGCGGCCATGGCGGGCGAGCGCGACGCGAAGCGGTGCGGGGGCTTCTCGGGGGCTCCAGGTGGGGGGCTGGTCTCCTTCGAAGAGCCGGGGGGCGCCGATCTGTGGCCGGGGAGGCTGCCAAGGGGGCGCCCGCCGTGCGCAAAAATGCCTTAGCGCATCGCGGCGGCGCGCAAAGTTCAGGCCCCGGCGAGGAAGGACTTGGAGCGGCTGGCGCGGCGGCGCTCGCTCGCTCGCTCGCTCCGTGCCTGGCTGCTGGCTCGCTCCTCCCTCGCCGGCCCTCCCCTTCCGCCGGCCGGCCCGCCTGCCGAGGCCGCCTCCCTCTCGCCCGCCGCTTCCTGCCCAGCCCCGAGGCGCGCCAGAGGGTCTCTGAGCGCGCGCAGAGGGCTGCGTCGCCACCCAGCCGGCAGGGCGCGCCGGGGGCTTTTGGCTCTCCTGGTTCCCACAACCCCACACCCTGCCAGGACGGATGGGCAGAGCCTGGAGGAGCTGCCTTCGACAGAGTTGGAGTTACTGCGCTGCTGCATTAATACAATTTATATATTGCCCTTTATCTAAAGATCCCAGGGCGATGTACAACATTTTTAAAAAATGTTGCTGGAGCTCAGGACTGCCTGCTGTGGCCGGCTGCGGGGTCTCTAGGGTGTGAGGCTCAAGCGGAGAGTCTGAAAAGTGTGCCCGTTCTAGAATTCTAAAAAATTAAACCCGCGCACCCAAAGGAAAATCACTCCTGAAATGGAAGGCCAGAAAAATTAGCTCTGTTCCTGACTCCCCCTCAGCCTGCTGTGTTGTTTTTAAGGATCAACTGGTTTGTTTCCTTGCTTGGGTGATTCAGCAGAAAGCGCTGAGACTGGAGAATCTCGTAAAAAGACCTTTGGACACAGAGACACACACACACACACCCATCTGAAACGGGAAATAATGATCCCATAGTCGCTGGTGATTGCCTGGAAGAAACTGTAACCAAAGTGCAAGCTGTCTCTCTATATTTTTGTTTCTTGCTTTATTTAATAGATAATAGGTAGCCAGTCTCAGCTGGAGATGGGGAGACTTGAACCCAGCACCAGACAAAACAGGGGCTGCGCCGCTGAGTCTCAGAAGGAAAGCAAAGCCCTCTGATGTTTACGGCTGCAAGTCTTTGCTGGGGAAGCCAGAGACTGAACCAAGGACCTTCTGCACACAACCTGTTGACGCTCCAGCACTGAGCCACAACCTGTCCCCTGTTCACACATTACCTGGCACACACTGCAATATGCGCAGTCCACAGACAGCCCTGTATGCCTCTAAAATGCCTGCAAGAACAAGTGGGACCGCAACCACAGATGTTTTCAAACACAGGTTTAATGTTTTTTTAGCGTAGAACAAGCATGCACATTTTTGTGCCTACCTAGAATCAAAGAATCGTAGCGTAGGAGGGTCATCTAGTCCAAACCTCTTTTTGCGCAACGTGGGGCTCAAACTCGCGGCCCTGAGATTAAGAGCGTTGTTTGGGAGGCCTGCCTCGGATCTCATTTGCCAAAGCTGGCCTTAAGTACGTAGTCCAGCATGGATGGCTATGATGTTTATATATATATGGCGCCGATTGACGGGTGCCCCAGCCATTCAGGGCGGCTTCCAACAAATTAAACATGTTGAGCACAGCAAAACATCAAACATTAAAAACTCCCTGTCTTCTAAAAGCCAGATAGTTATTTATTTCCTTGACATCCGTTGGGAGGGCATTGAAGGGTAATAATAATAATAATAATAATAATAATAATAATAATAATAATATATTTGTACCCCGCCCATCTTGGCTGGGTTTCCCCAGCCACTCTGGGCTGTTTCCAACAAAGATTAAAAATACATTAAAATATCACACATTAAAAACTTTCCTGAACAGGGCTGCCTTCAGATGTCTTCTAAAAGTCTGGTACTTGTTCTTCTCTTTGACATCTGATAGGAGGGCGTTCCACAGGGCAGGCACCACTACCGAGAAGTCCCTCTGCCTGGTTCCCTGTAGCTTTGCTTCTCGCAATGAGGGAACTGCCAGAAGGCCCTTGGTGCTGGACCTCAGTGTCCGGGCTGAGCAATGTGGGTGGAGACGCTCCTTCAGGTATACTGGGCCGAGGCCATTTAAGGCTTTAAAGGTCAACACCAACACTTTGAATTGTGCTCAGAAATGTACTGGGAGCCAATGTAGGTCTTTCAAGACCAGGGTTATGTGGTCTTGGCGGCCGCCCCCAGTCACCAGTCTAGCTGCCGCATTCTGGATTAGTTGTAGTTTCCGGGTCACCTTCAAAGGTAGCCCCACGTAGAGCGCATGGCAGTAGTCCAAGCAGGAGATAACCAGAGCATGCACCACTCTGGCGAGACAGTCCAGGCAGGGTCTCAGCCTGCGTACCAGGTGGAGCTGGTAGACAGCTGCCCTGGATACAGAATTGACCTGCGCCTCCATAGACAACTATGAGTCCCAAATGACTCCCAGGCTGCGCACCTGGTCCTTCAGGGACACAGTTAACCCATTCGGGACCAGGGAGTCCTCCACACCAGCCCACCCCCTGTCCCCCAAGAACAGTACTAGGGGGTATGGAAGGATGTTCTTAGGTGGAACAAAGCACCTGAGCAGGTGGGATGAGATCTGGCAGAAAGGATGTCGGACAAGGTCACCCAGGCCACCATTTGGCATGGATGAAAAAAGGGTTCCCCGCCTGTGAGTGTGTACGTATAATTGCTCTGTCTCCCTGCAGCCATTCTTGCGGCGATCAATTAAGGCCCGCATTGATTGGCCTGGAGTTGTCTCCCCGTCCAGGAAGCCAGACGAGCCAAACACATCCCTGGGGACTCGTAGCGGGGAGAGGCCTGTCATCCCACCACCTGGTGACAAGCCCCCGTAGAACTCTGCTGCTCTTCCCGATACACAAACACACAGAGTTGCACCTTAATGATTAATAATGAAAACCCTGACTCAGCAGCACAAATATAAGATGGAGGACAGCTGGCTTACTCGCAGGACATACGAAAAGGATCTAGGGGTCTTGGTGGACCACAAGCTTAAAGTAAAGGTAAAGGGACCCCTGACCATTATGTCCAGTCGTGGCTGACTCTGGGGTTGCGGTGCTCATCTCGCTTTACTGGCCGAGGGAGCCGGCGTACAGCTTCCGGGTCATGTGGCCAGCATGACTGAGCCGCTTCTGGCGAACCAGAGCAGCGCACGGAAACGCCGTTTACCTTCCCGCCGGAGTGGGACCTATTTATCTACTTGCACTTTGAGGTGCTTTCGAACTGCTAGGTGGGCAGGAGCAGGGACCGAGCAACGGGAGCTCACCCCATTGCGGGGATTCAAACCGCCGACCTTCTGATCGGTAAGTCCCAGGCTCTGTGGTTTAGACCACAGCGCCACCCGCAAGCTTACCATGAGTCAACAGTGTGATGCAGCAGCAAAAAAAAGCTAATGCTATTCTAGGCTGCATCAACAGAAGTCTAGTGTCCACATCAAGGGAAGTAATAGTACTACTCTGCCTTGGTCAGACCACACCTGGAGTCCTGTGTCCAGTTCTGGGTGCCATAATTTAGGAAGGATGTTGACAAGCTGGAAGGTGTGCAGAGGAGGGCAACCAAGATCATCAAGGGTCTGGAAAGCAAGCCTGATGAGGAACGGTTGAAGGAGCTGAGCATGTTTAGCCTGGAAAAGAAGAGACAGAGGAGATATGAGAGCCACCTTCAACTATCTCATGTGGAAGATGGAGCAATATTGTTTTCTCCTGCTCTGGAGAATCAGTGGCTTCAAGTATACAAAAAAGGAGATTCTGACTCAACATCAGGAAGGATTTTCTGACAGTAACAGCTGTTTGACAGTGGAACGGTTTCCCTCAGAAGGTGAAGGACTCTCCTTCCTTGGAGGTTTTTAAGCAGAGGTTGGGTGGCCCTCTGTCACAGATGCTTCAGCTGAGATTCCTGCCTTGCAGGGGGTTGGACTAGATGACCCTCAGGGGTCCCTTCCAACTCCACTATTCTGTGATTCCACCCAACCATAGTGCATTAGCAGCAGATTTATTCTGGACTGTCCACATATAATTCTGCTTGATTCATCGTTCTGTGATGCTTCCCCAATATTATTGCGCTCTTGCGATAGTAAAGTAAAGGGACCCCTGACTGTTAAGTCCAGTTGCGGACGACTCTGGGGTTGCAGTGCTCATCTTGCTTTATTGGCCGAGGGAACCGGCGTACAGCTTCCAGGTCATGTGGCCACCTTGACTGAGCCGCTTCTGGCGAACCAGAGCAGCGCACGGAAACGCCGTTTACCTTCCCGCCGGAGTGGTACCTATTTATCTACTTGCACTTTGACGTGCTTTCAAACTGCTAGGTTGGCAGGAGCTGGGACCGAGCAACAGGAGCTCACCCCGTCACGGGGATTCAAACCGCCGACCTTCTGATCGGCAAGCCCTAGGCTCTGTGGTTTAACCCTTGCTCTTGCGATACACCCTAACAAAATCCGGAGACACATATGAAGTGTATAAGGAAGATGGAATTAGCCGTACTAGACAATATGGGAGTTGATGATAGTTTTCAGGGTGGGGAGTGCACCTAACCAGTTCGCCCCATGCGTTCCTTGCTTTCCCAAGCACTTTTCCTTCTGAGCTCATCCATTTCCCACAAAAACATCTGAGCCACTTCCTGGACTCTATATTTCTTTTCCCCTGGCATATATAAGTATTTGCTCATCCGCCTCTCGGAGGAAAAACCCGCGGCTGGGAAACAGACGAGGTCAACAGTCTGCTGAGTCAGGGGGAAAATAAATAAATCTGAAGGCGTGGGCAGACCAGACAAAAGGAGGGCTGGGCCAGCCATGCGCCCAACGCCTCCAGAACGTAAATTTTAAAGATTCCCTGTCAGCTCAACCCAGAAGCCTCTGCTTCTTGCAGAGGGAGGGGGGAGTGACCTCTGTGCTGGCTTCAGATTCTGGAGGGAGATGTGGGTAGCCCTGAAGTCAGTTAAGACTTTAAGGTGGTCATATTAAGGTAGCCTCTGAGGAAAGGCCAGATGTTTTCTAGAGTGTTGACACACGCACACACACACTCCCGCTTTTGGGGACACCCTTGATGCTTCCAGTTAAAGTAGAAAATTCCTATAGGCACTTTCTTACAGACGTTGCATAGCTAGATTGAACAAAGTTCGGTCTCTGAATAAAGGAGTGTCCTGCATTCCTACCTAAAGCAACTATTTATGCAGATCCATGAGGACCAGAATCTTACTCTGCTTTTAGGGGAATGGCCAGAGCTTGGTGGCAGAGCTCAAACTTTGCATGTAAAAAATTCCATCCCTAATGACATTTCTGGTTATCTCCCGCTTGGACTACTGCAATGTGTGACTGGGGGCGGCCGCCGAGACCACATAACACCGGTCTTGAAAGACTTACATTGGCTCCTGGTACATTTCCAAGCACAATTCAAAGTGTTGGTGCTGACCTTGAAAGCCCTAAACAGCCTCAGTCCAGTATACCTGAAGGAGCATCTCCACCTTCGTCGTTCTGCCCGGACATTGAGGTCCAGCTCCGAGGGCCTTCTGGCGGTTCCCTCGCTACGAGAAGCCAAGTTACAGGGAACCAGGCAGAGGGCCTTCTCGGTGGTGGCGCCCGCCCTGTGGATCGCCCTCCCACCAGATTTCAAAGAGAACAACAACTACCAGGCTTTTAGATGACATCTGAAGGCAGCCCTGTTTAGGGAAGCTTTTAATGTTTGAGGCATTACTGTATTTTAATATTTTGTTGGAAGCTGCCCAGGGTGGCTGGGGAGACCCAGCCAGATGGGAGGGGTCTAAATAAATAATTTATTATTATTATTATTATTATTATTATTATTATTATTATTATTATCACAGTATTGCAGATCAATGAGGACCAGAATCTTACTCTGCCTTTAGGGGAATGGCCAGAGCTTGGCGGCAGAGCTCACACTTTGCATGTAAAAAGTTCCATCCCTAATGACATTTCCAAGTTGGGATGGAAACAAGTGTGATACAGCTGGGGGGGGGGCTTGGGGGGTGAAGCTAATGCTATTCTAAACTGCATTCACAGCAGTCTAGTGTCCAGATCAGGGGAAGTCATAGTGCTGCGCTATTTTGCCTTGGTCAGACCACACCTGGAGTCCTGTGTCCAGTTCAGGGCACCACCCGTTTAAGAAGGATGTTGACAAGGTGTGCAGAGGAGGGCGACCAAGATGATCAAGGGTCTTGAAAGCAAGCCTGATGAGGAACGGTTGAAGGAGCTGAAATATGTTTAGCCTGGAAAAAAGGACATTGGGGTCCCTTACAATTCTATGATTCTATGATTGTAGGTAAAGGTGATGTGCTGGTCCCGTGGGTTGCCCAAGTGGCGAGGTCCAAGTCCGGTTCATGGTCAAAGGTGCAACGTGGAGGCAGTCCGTAGTAGCTGAAGCTGGGTGCAGGGCAGGGATTCGGGTGAAGTCAGGAACAGGCTTGCAAGCAGGGAGCCATGGCAGGTCAGGAGCTCAGGCAGGAAAGCAGGACAGGGTTCAGGCAGGAACTAGCAACCAACAATGTTGCTCCCGCAACCTGGGACTGGGCTGGCCGGCTTTTATCTGCCCCGAGGCATAGGGCGGCCCCAATACTCTGGTGACTCGCCTCTCCTGGCCTGGAGGCGATCCCTCCTCCTGCGGGAACTTAGTTCCCTCCGCCTCTCTGCCCTGAGCCTCTGCAGCTCAGGAGAGGCTGGAGGGTTCCCGGACCTAGAGGCAACCTTGGTTTCCTCTGACGGGGCTGAGAGTGGAGCACCTGCAGGCAATGGGTCCTCCATCACCTCAGGAGCCAGAGCAGACTCAGCTGATGCCTGCACCTGAGGACCCAGCACAGGTGAGGACCCTTCAGGCTCAAGCGCCAGCCCTAGCTCAGCTGGTTCTGGAGACGGGGAATCCTGTGCAGGCTGGGATCCCTCGGGTTCAGAATCCGAGTCTGAATCCTAGGCCATCACAGGTGAGGTCTGTGGATCAGTGGTTTCTCTAAGGGCCCTGTCCAATGAGGCCTTCATGATTCATACAAATTCACCCTTGATTGTTCGGCTGCATATCCTGTCTTTCCTCTAAGGAAAGGGGGTGTGCATACATAGTTCTTCCCATTCTGTCTTCTTAACAACCCTGTGAGGTTGGCCAGGCCGAGAGTGAGTGGCTGGCTGGCCCAGGGCCACACCAAGTGAGCATCATGGCTGAGTGGGGAGATTTCAACCATGGGCTCTCTCAGGTCCTGGTCTGACATGCAGCGGAAGCCCCTCACTCACTGAGGGTGTGACAACCATCAGCTCCCCTCACCAGGTTTACATGTATACAGTGGTACCCTCGGGTTACAGACGCTTCAGGTTACAGACTCCGCTAACCCAGAAATATCACAACTTTGCTTCAGGATGAGAACAGAAATCGTGCGGCGGTAGCGGCGGGAGGCCCCATTAGCTAAAGTGGTACCTCAGGTTAAGAACAGTTTCAGGTTAAGAACGGACCTCCAGAACGAATTAAGTTCTTAACCCAAGGTACCACTGTATATGCGAACAAAACATATATCTCAAAGTCACTACAATTTCTGCCATGTCTTGATTCACAATGAAAACATGAACATCTGGAACCCCTTGGAATCTTGTTCTTGCTTGGCAGAGGTGGGGAGTTGGTGTGCCACCTTTAAAGGTAATTTGGACACAAGTCTGCAAAATTATTCCTCCTCCTCTTCTCCTTCTCCTCCTCCTCTTCCTCTCCTTCTCTCTCTCTCTCTCTCTCTGTGTGTGTGTGTGTATCTGTGTGCTGTATAGATGAGACAGAAAAATGACACACACTTTTCTGGACTTTCACACCAACTCCCAAATTCTTGCGCATTGCTGGAGAGGAATCTCACCACCATCTGCTGTCAACATTGTACTGATTTTACGGTCCTACCCACGATGGCCCTGCCAGTTGCTTGACCCACACTTAAGAGGCTTAAAGGAATACAGTGGTACCTCAGGTTACATATGCTTCAGGTTACTGACTCCACTGACCCAGAAATAGTACCTCGGGTTAAGAACTTTGCTTCAGGATGAGAACGGAAATCGTGCTCTGGCAGCGCGGTGGCAGCGGGAGGCCCCATTAGCTAAAGTGGTGCTTCAGGTTAAGAACAGTTTCTGGGTTAGCGGAGTCTGTAACCTGAAGCGTATGTAACCTGAGGTACCACTGTATTGCGGTTTTATGCTCTAACCGCCCTGAGACCTGTGGGTCTTGGGCAATGTACAAATTAATGAATAAGCAAAGAAGTGATCAGAAGTGATCCTGGAAAAGACCCTGATGGTGGGAAAGATGGAGGGTGCAAGGAGAAGGGGACGACAGAGGACGAGATGGTGGGACAGTGTTCTCGAAGAGACCAGCATGAGTTTGACCAAACTGGGGGAGGCAGTGGAAGACAGGAGTGCCTGGCGTGCTCTGGTCCAGGGGGTCACGAAGAGTTGGACACGACTAAACAACAATCAAATAATTGATGCTTTTGAATTATGGTGCTGGAGGAGACTCTTGAGAGTCCCACGGAGTGCAAGAAGATCCAACCTCTCCATTCTGAAGGAAATCAGCCCTGAGTGCTCACTGGAAGGACAGATCCTGAAGCTGAGGCTCCAAGACTTTGGCCACCTCATGAGAAGAGAAGACTCCCTGGAAAAGATCCTGATGTTGGGAAAGATGTTGGCACAAGGAGAAGGGGACGACAGAGGACAAGATGGTTGGACAGTGTTCTCGAAGCTACCAGCATGAGTTTGACCAAAGTGCGGGAGGCAGTGGAAGACAGGAGGGCCTGGCGTGCTCTGGTCCAGGGGGTCACGAAGAGGCGGACACAACTAAACAACAAATTAATAACAATTCCTTGTTATTAATTGGAGCTCCGTTGGTTAGTACATGGCGCTGATAATGCCAATGTTGCAGGTTTGATCCCCGTATGGGACAGCAGCATATTCCTGCATGGCAGAGGGTTGGACTAGATGATCCCCAGGCCCCCATACAATTCTACGATCCTATGAAATTCACAGAGGGGAAAAGACACCCAAAGACAGTGACCACTGAGATTTCCAAGACTGAAGGAGCCTCGGGGAGATTTGTTTCCACAGCAGCAATGCCACGACCACTTCTTTCTGGAGAATTCTGCTGGAAGAGCATAGCAAGGGGGGGCTGGGGGGCACCCCCACCCCACCTCCACCTCCACCTCCACCCCCCAGCATCTGGCTGTTCTTCTCCCAGCCTTGCCAGTGTCTGATTTATGACTCTCTCCCTCTCCTTCCCACTCCTTTCCCATCGCAGAAGCTGCGCCTCAAAGGAGGGATATCGGATCTGTCCGCTGCGAGCCCAGTTGCCCCCCCCACCCCATCCCAAGACTCTCCCCCCCTCCCTGACCAGACGCCCTATTTGTTTTGACATCTCTTATCCAGCTGGTGAAGGGCGTTTGATCTCTGAAGGAATTTGCGGGCTCTTCTGCCCCGGCCTGCTTGGCTGGATTCAGAGATACAAAAGAGGCCTCTCGGCCGTCTCCCTCCCCCCCCCCACAACTCTCCGTCCTTGTTGTTATTTTGGCTTTCAAACAGGTCTGCATTCTCTCACTCCCCACCCCCAACCCAGTCCCCTCCATCTCCAGCGTTTTGTCATTTCATGCATGGAAGAACATGATTTCATGGGTCTCCTTCAGGCCCCTGCCTATTTTCTGCTTTGGAAGACAAGATGTGGGGAACCAGGTCGCTTTTAAGACTCAGTGTGGCCCCAGTAAATCCCACTCCTGACACCAAATTTAAAGGAAACTGGTTTTGGCAGACCACCTTGTACCTGTCACTTCCTGGAACTCTCGCTAGGAATTCAAGCCTCACTGCAGACAGAAAACCAGCTTATCTTTTATATCTCAGTGTTGCCCCAATAAATTTCATCCCACTTCTAACACCAGCTCTAAGGAAAACTGGTCCTAGTGGGCTACTTCATGCCTGCTACTTCCTGGCATATCACAGAGAACGAAAGCTTAGCTGCAGAACGGAAACCAGGTCGTTTATTGATGTCCTGGTGTGGCTCAGATAAATTTTATCCCACTTCTCAAACCACTAAAAGGGAAATTGGCTGTGCTGAACCACCTCATGTCTGCCAATTCAAGTTTAGGTAGATGAAGGATTGATTTGAAGGTTCTTTAAGTTGGTTTTTTTAAAAAAAAAAAAAACATGCAGAGAGGCACTCAGATTAGTGGCACCTTCAGAGGTTCTGAATCGGACTTTAAGACGTAAGATAAAGTTGGCAGAGAATGGATGTTCTGCTTTGGGCCCAAGTGAAGAGTTCAGATCTGGAAGAGCAGATGGTAGCATGGGGAAATTGGGCAAAGTCTACGTTAGAGCAATGTGCAGCAAGGTCTGGGTTGAGGCAAGTCAGCAGCTGAGGGGAGGCAAAAGTTTTCAGGTCCAGCGGTACCTTGGACAGCTCCAGCAGAGCAGAGCTCAGGTGTTGTTTCAGCACCAGCCAGCCTCCGACTGAACCTTAAATAGGAGTTGTAGCTCCGCCTTCTGGGGGAGGGGTCTCCATTTTAAGGGCCCCACCTTCTCCATGGACCCCCTCCACAGGAAAGTGGCAACATGGGAATGGGGTCTTTTCATTGGTGGCACCTCCCACGTGCAGAATGCTCTCCCCAGGGAAGCTGGCCTGGTGCCATCGTTACATATCGCCGGGAGCCAGGCAAAAACATTTATTTGCAGCTGGGACTGTGGTTTTTAATCATCTGTCGCCTCCTTCAGTGGGCAGGATGTTTTCTTCCTGCTTTTAAAAAAATAGGTGTAGGGGGGACTCCCTGGTCCTGAATGGGGTAACTGTGCCCCTGAAGGACCAGGTGCGCAGTCTGAGGGTCATTTTGGACTCACAGCTGTCCATGGAGGCGCAGGTCAGTTCTGTATCCAGGGCAGCTGTCTACCAGCACCATCTGGTATGCAGGCTGAGACCCTGCCTGCCTGCTCCCTGTCTCAACAGTATAGTGCATGCCCTGGTTATCTCCCACTTGGACTACTGCCATGTGCTCTCCGTGGGGCTACCTTTGAAGGTGACTCAGAAACAACAACTAATCCAGAATGCGGCAGCTAGACTGATGACTGCAAGAAGCCGTCGGGACCATATAACACCGGTACTAAAGGATCTTCATTGGCTCCCAGTATGTTTCTGAGCACAATCCAACGTGTTGGTGCTGACCTTTAAAGACCTACCATCAACCTAACAACCTAACCTTTAAAGACCCACCATCAACCTAACAATGAATCAATCTATGCAAGAAATACATTTTTTGGACACTACTATAAAAATACAGGATGGGCGCATAGACACCACCTTATACCGTAAACCAACTGACCGACAAACATATCTACATGCCTCTAGCTACCATCCCAAACATACCAAACAGTCCATTGTATATAGCCAGGCACTACGTTACAGCCGCATCTGCTCCAATTCTACAGACAGAGACTCCCACCTAAGAGATCTACAGCAAACCTTTTTAGAACTAAAATACCCAGCAGATGAAGTTAGACAACAGATCAACAGAGCCAGACTGATACCCAGAGAGAACTTGCTGCAAGACAGACCCAAAAAAGAAAATAACAGAACACCTCTAGTCATCACATACAGCTCCCAAGTTAAAACAGTACAACGCATCATCAGAGATCTACAACCTCTCCTGGACAATGACAGTTCTCTTTCTCAAGCTCTGGGAGGAAGACCTTTCATTGCCTACAGACAGCCACCCAGTCTTAAACAACTCCTAACCCACAATAATACTACAACCAGACCTAACACGGACACTGGCACCAGAGCCTGCAATAAACCCAGATGCCAACTTTGCTGCCACATACACCCGGACAACACCATTACTGGCCCCAACAACATCACACATACCATCTCGGGACTATTTAATTGCTCATCGTCTAACATTGTGTATGCCATAAAATGCCAACAGTGTCCTTCAGCTCTCTATATTGGACAAACAGGCCAGACCTTACGCCAAAGAATAAACGGACATAAATCCGACATCAGGAACCACAAGACAGAAAAACCAGTAGGAGAACACTTCAATCTCCCAGGACATTCTATACAAGATCTCAAAGTAGCTGTTCTATTACAAAGGAATTTCAGAAATAGACTGGAAAGAGAAGCTGCTGAATTGCAACTTATCACCAAACTTAAAACTATGGAGAGACCTGGTTTGAACAAAGACATTGGATTCTTATCTCATTATACATGACAAAGCCATTTTTCACCTTCTCACCCCTTGCTTTTTCCTGTTAGACCTATTGCAGTCGTTAAGAGTCGTCAACAGGCTCATCGCAGCTATCTGCCAATCACCCATTCCCACCACCCTTCTGAGTAATACCCCTCCCCACCTTCTCACTATATAGAAAGGTCCGGTGACTTCTGTTTCAGTGTATCTGAAGAAGTGTGCATGCACACGAAAGCTCATACCTAGAACTAACTCAGTTGGTCTTTAAGGTGCTACTGGAAGGAATTTTTTTATTTTGTTTTGACCATGGCAGACCAACACGGCTACCTATCTGTAACTTTAAAGACCTAAACAGCCTCAGCCCTGAGGTCCAGCTCTGAGGGCCTTCTGCTGGTTCCCTCACTGCGAGAAGTGAAGCTACAGGGAACCAGGCAGAGGGCCTTCTCAGTGGTAGCACCCGCCCTGTGGAATGCCCTCCCGTCTGATGTCAAGGAGATGAACAACTATACGACTTTCAGAAGACATCTCAAGGCAGCCCTGCATAGGGAAGTTTTTAATGGTTGATATGTTATTGTGTTTTTAATATTTCGTTGGGATCCGCCCACACTGGATCTCTTATAATGGCAATGGTGCTCACCTGAGAGGTGCAGGAACCAAGCTCTGGCTGAAAAAAGTTCTACTTTCAGCAGCCAGAAACACCATAACCAGACACTGGAGAGACCTGTCAGGAGTAAGCATGGACCAATGGGACCAAATAGCATGGGAAACAGCCTTACTAGAAAAATTAACCAATAAACTGAAACTGACACAGGGACAAATAGAAGAAGACGCTCCCCTTTATCACACACACACAGCCCAACAAGACAGTGACAAAAATCCACCAACAGCATACAAATCAATATGGCTAACCTGATCCAAAAGACCCACCCACCCCACTCACACGTGAAAACAAAGACCACCTCAGCCAACCACAAATGAACAGCCACACCCTGGGCCAGGGTTTCTCAACCTGTGGGTCCCCAGATGTTGTTGGACTACAACTCCCATCATCCCTGAGCTCTGGCCTTGCGAGCTAGGGGTGATGGGAGTTGTAGTTCAGCAACATCTGGGGACCCACAGGTTGAGACAGGCTGCCCTAGGCCAACCCCAACTCTCTCGCCACCAAAGGAACACAAGCAAACAGCAGAGAACCTGCACAAGCAACGCTGACCCCAAACCCTACAATATAGTAAGTAAAATAGAAACATCGCCCCCCGACTCCCCCATCTTCCCCACCCACCTCTTTCCCCCTCTTCTTCCTAATGTCTCAACAAATGAAACCGATTTGTAAAAATGTTACATGGGTGGGAAAATACGAGAGAGGGACATTGAACACACTTTTGTAAATCAACAAAATCTTAAATTTAAAAAAGTTGTTGTTGTTGTTGTGATTATTATTATCTCCTTTAATATGCATTATAAAATGAAACAATAAATCTCACCCCCCCACACACACACTGCCTCTCCTCCATCACATTCAGGGGACCCCACAGCACACTTCACACACACCCCCGGCAGGGGAAAAAGTCATTTCTGTTGCAACACAGAGGATTCAGTCACTCATGGCTTCCCAGGATGCAATAATATTTCAGCTGCTTGGAGGAGTTGGGAGGAGAGAAAGAGAGAGGCTCTCATTCCAGCAGCAGTTCCAAAGTTTGAACTCGCCCCCCCCCTCGCCTCTTTCTCCATCACGTGTGGCGACCTCTGCCCTCTCGCCTTGCCAGCGGAGTTGCCATTTGACCTGCCTGGACTCTGGAACGCAGGCGAAGGGAGGGGGTGAGAGGCATGCAATAAGGGAGGGGACACCCACCCACCGGGCTGGGCAGTTGTGGAGAAACATCTGTTCGGATGTTGCCAAGCAGGGGAAGTTGCTGGGGGGGGGGTGGACACACCAGGCACTAGGACGAGGAATGGCAAGTAGCCTGCACCCCTCTGCAGAACGAGGCCTGCTAATGCCCAGGTTTCCTTTTGCAAAATGGGCTCGTCGGGGAGCAGAAAGACAGACTCAAAAGCCCCATTTGCACCATCATTTGACAGGCTTCCCCCAAGGAACCACGGGAACTGTAGTTTGTCCAGGGTGCTGAGGTTCTTAGGAGACCCTTAAAGGTAAAGGGACCCCTGACCATTAGGTCTAGTCGTGGCCGACTCTGGGGTTGCAGCGCTCATCTCGCTTTATTGGCCAAGGGAGCCGGCGTACAGCTTCCGGGTCATGTGGCCAGCAGGACGAAGCCGCTTCTGGCGAACCAGAGCAGCGCACGGAAACGCCGTTTGCCTTCCTGCCGGAGCGGTACCTATTTATCTACTTGCACTTTGACGTGCTTTCGGACTGCTAGGTTGGCAGGAGCAGGGACCGAGCAACGGGAGCTCACCCCGTCGCAGGGATTCGAACCTCCGACCTTCTGATCGGCAAGTCCTAGGCTCTGTGGTTTAATCCACAGCGCCACCTGCGTCCCTTAGGAGACCCTTAGGAGGGTTCTTAGTGCCCTCCAACAGCTACAGTTCCCAGAATGGTTTAATACTTGGATTTTGAAAAATACTGGTTTGCAAAAGACAGGATGGTTGGCTTTTAATACTATATTTAGCTGCAGGACAGGGAACCGGAAATATTTCTCTCTTTTTCTCTCTCTTCTTTCACTTTTTAAGTTTCTTCCTTCTGCCCCTGTTCCTTTTCAGACTAAGTAGCTGTTTTATTTCAGTGGGATGTTATTATTAGAGACTCTCCTGGTGTCCCTATTTTCCAGGGGCAGTGCCAGATTCACTGAAGGCATCCTAGTTTCTGATCTAATCCAGGAACGTCCCTCTTTCCTTAGGACGTCCCCATTTTCATCAGGAAAATGTTGGAGGGTCTGGAGTTATGCGACCCCCGAGCCAAGGAGATAAGTAACTATACAACCTTCAGAAGACATCTGAAGGCAGCCCTGGACAGGGAAGTTTTTTCATATTTCATGTTTCCTTTTGTTTTTTTATCTGTTGGAAGCTGCCCAAAGTGGCTACGGCAACCCAGTCAAATGAGCAGGGTATTAAATATATATATATATTATTAGTATTATTTTCATTGGACAAATGTTGGAGGCATTCCCAGTCGAGAAATCATGGCTCTTCAAGGCGACCCATCAGTGTTTGTATTTGGGGAGGGGGCACAATTAAAGGGCATCCCACACAAGGACTTGGGGCCTTTTTGTGGGCTCCTCCACCCTTATTCAGAATAGGATTCCTCGCAAGAAAAGGGAAAAGTTGACAGCTATGAAGAGCAGAAGCTGGGTGGGGGGGACTGGTTGCCCTCCCCCTTTTCCACCGCAAACCCCTTTTCATCAGCGCCCCCCCTCCTCGCTCAAGCTTGACCTCCCCACACAAAGCTCTTGCCCCCAATTTGAATCAGAAAAGGGAGCTGGAGTAGAGAGCAGTGACCTTCAACCTGGGGGTCAAACCCTCCATCCCTGCTGTCAGGATGGGGCGGGGGGGGGGAGACACAGGCCATGTTCCCCTGGGAAACCTACTGCGGAGAGGGGGGGCGTTGTTTGGGGAGGGGGGAGAAGGGGCCTGGGGATTGGGGGAGGAAGGGCACTGGGGAAGTAACCCCCCCCCCAGCCTCCTTCCATCCCCCGCAAAAGCCAAGATGTGGGGAATGGGGATGGATCGAGTGGGGGGAGGGAATGCAACAAGCCCCCAAGGATTGGTGGCTGTCCTGTCTGAGCTGGGGAGTCCGCAGGGAGCCTGGCTTCTGCAGAGGGGGTGGAATGAGGGATCGCTGGGGGGTGGGACAGACAGACAGATAGCCGGAGGGGCAGGGATCAATCGATGTGTGCCCATGTGGCCGATGTCTAGGGGAGGGAGGGAGACAAAGGAGCGCTGTGCGAATTAGAGGAGGGGCAGATATCTGGGGAATGGAGGGGGTTGGGAATGCAGAGACCAGAGACCCCCAAAGAGATAGAGGAAGACATACAATAAGCAATATGGCTGTTGGATCAGGCCAATGGCCCACCTAGTCACAGAATGGTAGAGTTGGAATAATAATTATTATTATTATTATTATTTATTATTTATACCCCGCCCATCTGGATGGGCTTCCCAGCCACTCTGGGCGGCTTCCAACAAAGTATTAAAATACAGTAGTCTGTTAAACATTAAAAGCTTCCCTAAACAGGGCTGCCTTTAGATGTCTTCTAAAAGTCTGGTAGTTTTTCTTCTCTTTGACATCTGAATCATAGAATCATAGAATCATAAAGTTGGAAGAGACCACAAGGGCCATCGAGTCCAACCCCCTGCCAAGCAAGAAACACCATCAGAGCACTCCTGACATATGGTTGTCAAGCCTCTGCTTAAAGACCTCCAAAGAAGGAGACTCCACCACACTCCTTGGCAGCAAATTCCACTGTCAAACAGCTCTTACTGTCAGGAAGTTCTTCCTAATGTTTAGGTGGAATCTTCTTTTTTGTAGTTTGGAACCATTGCTCCGTGTCCGCTTCTCTGGAGCAGCAGAAAACAACCTTTCTCCCTCCTCTATGTGACATCCTTTTATATATTTGAACATGGCTATCATATCACCCCTTAACCTCCTCTTCTCCAGGCTAAACATGCCCAGCTCCCTTAGCCGTTCCTCATAAGGCATCGTTTCCAGGCCTTGAACCATTTTGGTTGCCCTCCTCTGGACACCTTCCAGTTTGTCAGTGTCCTTCTTGAACTGTGGTGCCCAGAACTGGACCCAGTACTCCAGGTGAGGTCTGACCAGAGCAGAATACAGTGGCACTATTACTTCCCTTGATCTAGATGCTATACTCCTATTGATGCAGCCCAGAATTGCATTGGCTTTTTTAGCTGCCGCGTCACACTGTTGGCTCATGTCAAGTTTGTGGTCAACCAAGACTCCTAGATCCTTTTCACCTTTTCATCTGGTGGGAGGGCGTTCCACAGGGCGGGCGCCACCCCCAAGAAGGCCCTCTGCCTGGTTCCCTGTAACTTGGCTTCTCGCAGTGAGGGAACCCCCAGAAGGCCCTCAGCCCTGGATCTCAGTGTCCAGGCAGAACGATGGGGGTGGAGACACTCCTTCAGGAAGGGACCACTGATGGTGATAAAGTCCATCCAGTTGGGCAAGAATCTCAACTCAAGCATCCATGACAGATGGCTATCCAACATCTGCTTAAAAACCTCCAAGGAAGGAGAGTCCACAACTTTCTGAGGGGGAACCGTTCCACTGTCAAAAGGGCCTTGCAGTGGTAGAAAGTTCTTCCGAATGTTTTGTCGCAATCTCCTTTCTTGTCACGGGTTCGAGTCCTACCCTCCAAAGCAGGAGGAAACAAGCTGGTTCCCCCTTCTACATGGCAGCCCCTTGAGATATTTGAAGATGGCTCTCAGTCTCCTTTTTCCCAGGCTAGACACCCGCAGCAAATTCTTCTCACAGTGGCCAAAGAGATGTCTGCAGAAAATCAGGAAGCAGGATTCGAACCCTCTCCCGTTCCGTGGCTTCAGGCAAGTGACCCTCAGTCCAGCTCTCTGGTCACAGCACCACGCTGGATCTTGAGCATAGCTAAGAGAGTCATTAAGGTGTCATGATTAGAGCGTCAGGCTAGGTTCTGGAGATCAGGATTCAAACCCCACATTTGGACATGAAGCTCATTGGGTGATGCCAATCACTGCCTTTTAGCCTAACCTACCTCACAGGGTTGTTGTGGGGGCTACAGAGGGTTGCCATACGCCTGGAATTCCCCAGACATTGCCAGGATTCGACTGTCGGAAACAGTGTCCCGTCGGAAATCGCTGAAATGTCCCGGAAAATCCGGAGGGATGGCAACCCATGTCGTAAGTGTTGATTTTGCTGAATTTCAATAAAAATAGCTCAAAAAATTATATTTAGTTAGGATTTTTGGGGGGAGAGGAAGTTCAAATATGGCAACCTTGGGGCTAAATGAGGAGGAACGAACCATGAGCACCACATGGAGTTCTTTGGAAAGGAAGGTGAGGTATAAATGCAAGTGAACAAACAAGAGTCAGAGCTCAAGGAGCTCAAGTTCAGTGTGGCAGGAACTCTCGGCCAGGAGCCAGCCAGCAGCAAATCGCACCATGCAAGTACAATCGGCACAGATGCAGAGAAGCTCATCCCCGTGGATCAGTTGCTGAGGATGAAAGTCCCTGCCTCCCCACATCCGTCTAAGTTCCCTGCTTTCCAGGGTTTCCCCCAAGCAATCAGAGACTACGCCTGCCTACAGCCAACCTATCCTCCGCCCTTTTCATGTCTCTCCTGGTTCTGGGAGACCAGCGGGGAGGGGAGTTGGTTGCAGCAGAGAGAGATAAAACTTTATTCGCATTAGCCAATGGCCATAGCAACAGTAAAACATTACAGTATACGCAGAAAAGGAAATTTGATATAAGAGCACAATTTAAAGTCCTGAATCAGCCGTCAGTTAGTGGCCCTTATTCTGATTGCCCCTCCTATGAACCTAGCCACCTTTGCTGTTATCTGCGCATTTTGATCTGATAGGAGAAAGGACATTGCGGCAGTGGTTGAGCGCCCTGGGATGGTTAGTACGAGTGGGGTGATGATCTCGTTCCTCAGGTCTTTGCAGAGAGTGCAAGACAGGAGGACGTGTGCCGCTGTTTTGGTGCTACCGTCTCCACAGGGGCAAAGACGTTTCTCAAGCGGGATCTTTTGGAATCGACCCTCAAGTACCGCAGACGGCAAAACACCCAGTCTTGCAAGTGTAAAAGCACGTCTGTATTTTGGGATAATAAGTTTGTGCAGGTATGGGGCCAGAGAATCAAAATGGAGAGGTGGAAACTGAACGTGCCAAGGGCAGAATTTCCTTATAGTGGCCAGGTTGTTCTGATGCTCAATATCTTTTAGACGTTGACCAGTTAGACCGTTTGCTTTAGTGGAGCCCATAGTGAGTAGGTGTTGTGGGGAGAGGCCACAAGAGGGAAGTTTTTGATAGATGGTTTTAAGCCAGGCACTTTTATGGGAGTCTTGAAGTATTAGGGATAGTAAACCGAGGGGGATTTGAGTTTAGGTGGAGCCAGAAGTTAAGAGTTCTTTGCCAAGTCCGTACTTCTACTGATGGGAGACTTCCCTCCAGTCTCAATTATGCATTTGGGACGCATGGCGGTACAGAAAAAATCCTGGTTGCAGCAGGATGGGGAGACATCTGTGACTTTTTACCAGCCAGACTCCCTCTCTCCCTCCTGGCCTCCCTCCAGTCCTGCTTCAGCTTTTGCCTCCGATTCTGGACTGCTCTCTGCCACGGACTCTCCCCGCTCACTAAACCCCGTTGCCTCCTCAGCTTCCACCACATCCTCTTCTCAGTCTTCTCCCTCTCCCTACTCATTGTCTCCCCACTTCCTATCCCCGGGCTCTGAGCCTTCTCCCCTTGGGGATTCCCCGGCTGGTTCCTCCCACCATTCCACTCACCCAGCAGTTCCCTCTCCCAGCCTCGGTCTTCCGACCTGCAGTATGGGTATAATGGGCCTGCGGTGCCTTGTTGTTGCAGGATTGCAGCGCTGCACATAACTGTTTGGAACACTTTAAGTGCTTTTAAGTTACAGATGTAAGTCGCTGAAACCGGTTTAATCTGCAAGGGTAAAATCCAGGCAGCTGTTCCCAATACAGTCCCTCCAGCTGAGTTTTTCCTGAGCCAAGAGGGAGAACCGGTGCTCTTTGCTGCTCTCGGGCAATGGCAAAGTTAAGCCTTGCTGGCATTTTTGCACCTTCCCTCAGAAACGAAATCTAACCCACTTCCGCTCTTGCCACAAGCCCTGCTCTCTGTAGACCATCAAGGGGGGGGGGATGGTTCACCACACAATCATGTCCCACGCATGCACACACACAAACACACACACGCTTCCCTGCCCACATTTCCATCTGAAAGCCACGCCATCCTCGAATCAGCTGCCCTTTGACACTTGGACCCTGGCTGGCGACAATGAAAAGCTTCAAAGAATGTTTGCAGGAAGGAAAATTAATAGCTTTTCGTCCCGTCCCCCCTTCTCTGCTCGAAGATGGATTTCTCTAGCCCCCCCTAGCCAAACAGAGGGAGTGTCAAGAAAACATGACCGGCAGCCAGATTCCATCCTAACATGCAGGGATGATGGTCTGTGGGCAATTTCCCCCTGTACGCACTGTTCATCCATGTATAATTCCATCTCCCCCAATCCAAATCTCTCCTCCTCCTCATGCATTCCTTTCCCCAAAGCCGTCTAACCATTCTACCTTCCCAGACGACGCAAAAGTTTACAACTGCCCTGGGAATTCGGAAAAGGCCAACAAATTTTCGGTTTTCTTTGTTTGGTTTTGATTAATAAATAAATGAGGATTTGCAAATGCAAGAAAAAAGGAGGCGAGGGTATTTCACGGCCTACAGAAACGTCCCGGAGAGAGACAGTTTTGCCAGCGCCATCGTGCAACGCCTTGCAAAATTCATAGGCAAAACAACACAAAGATGAAGCATTTACGAGGCCTGACAGCCAGGAATTTCTCATCCAGCCTTTCGTAACATCAGCAGCCGGGGGAAAGAGTGTTGAATTTTACATTTCCTTAAGGAGGCGGTTAATTTTATTTTATAAACGATACTTTTATTATTGCTGATCATTATTGATTATTTGTCGTCGTTTAAAATAATCACCTGCCCAGAGTTCCCTTTAAAAAACGTGGCATTAATATTAAAGCAGAATCTTAGAAACAGTTTTGCAATTGCAAAACTTAGAAGCTGCACCTCAAGGGTGGAAAGGCAAAGCAAGGGGAGCTGCGTCATCAAATAATAATAATAATAATAATAATAATAATAATAATACCCTGCCCATCTAACAGGGTTTCCCCAGCCACTCTGGGCAGCTTCCAACATATATAAATAAAACACTAAACTTTAAAAAACGTCCCTATACAGTGCTGTCTTCAAATGTCTTCTAAAGGTTGACTAGTTACTCATATCCTTGGCTCAGCGATCACATAACTCCAGACCAGGCATCCCCAAACTCAGCCCTCCAGATATTTTGGGACTACAATTCCCATCATCCCTGACCGCTGGTACTGTTAGCTAGGGATGATGGGAGTTGTAGTCCCAAAACATCTGGAGGGCTGAGTTTGGGGATGTGTGCTCCAGAACCTCCAACATTTCACTGATGAAAATAGGGAAAGCAGGATGTTCTGCGATCAAATCCTGGAACGCGGGTGGCGCTGTGGGTTAAACCACAGAGCCTAGGACTTGCCGATCAGAAGGTTGGCGGTTCGAATCCCCGCGACGGGGTGAGCTCCTGTTGCTCAGTCCCTGCTCCTGCCCACCTAGCCGGCTCCCTTGGCCAGGAAAGCGAGATGAGCGCCACAACCCCAGAGTCATCTGCAACCAGACCTAACGGTCAGGGCTAAAAGGTAAAGGGACCCCTGACCATTAGGTCCAGTCGTGGCCGACTCTGGGGTTGTGGCACTCATCTTGCTTTATTGGCCGAGGGAGCCGGCGTACAGCTTCCAGGTCATGTGGCCAGCAGGACTAAGCCGCTTCTGGCAAACCAGAGCAGCACACGGAAACGCCATTTACCTTCCCGCCGGAGTGGTACCTATTTATCTACTTGCGCTTGGATGTGCTTTCAAACTGCTAGGTTGGCAGGAGCAGGGACCAAGCAACCGGAGCTCACCCTGTTGCAGGGATTCGAACCACCGACCTTCTGATCGGCAAGCCCAAGAGGCTCTGTGGTTTAATCCACAGCGCCACCTGTGTCCCTACGGTCGGGGTACCTTTACCTTTTAAGGGAAAGCAGGACATTCCGGGATCAAATCAGAAACCGGGATGGCTTTTGTAAATCCGGTTCTGTCCCTAGAAAATAGGGACACCAGGATACCCCAGTAGGCCATTGGAACACCCTAAATTAGATTGCAATAAAGAAGAAGTATATTTTATTCTTATTATTACATTTCTGAAAGCCCCCGAGCGATCAAGGGCTTCAAGCAGGGAGAGTAGAGTCCTCCTGTCTTGACATCTGCGTTACGCTGCCGCACCCAGGGGAGACGGACAGAGACATATTGACTCCCTTAATAAGGCAGGGGGTGGGCAGACAGGGCTCAGGCTGCCTGCGAGCCTTAAAGTAGAAGCAGAGAATCGTGGAGTTGGAAGGGACCCCTGAAGGTAATTTAGCTCAACCCGCACAATGCAGGAATGACCCACAGGACTGGAGGGGGGCGAAAAAAGGAGCGTCAGAGGGAGAAAGCCTTTTGCAGTCGAAAAGAGGGGAAAGGCATTTCTGAAATGATACTCTCGCAATCATCCTCTGTGCCATTTGTCCTCCCCCCCCCCCTTCAACATGACAGCCCTTGAGATATTTAAAGATGGTTTTCCTATCTCCTCTCAGTCTCCTCTTCTCCAGGTGGTGCTGTGGTTTAAACCACTGAGCCTAGGACTTGCAGATCAGAAGGTCGGTGGTTCGAATCCCCGCAATGGGGTGAGCTCCCGTTGCTCGGTCCCTGCTCCTGCCACCCTAGCAGTTTGAAAGCACGTCAAAGTGCAAGTAGATAAATAGGTACCACTCCGGCGGGAAGGTAAACGGCATTTCTGTGTGCTGCTCTGGTTCGCCAGAAGCGGCTTAGTCATGCTGGCCACATGCATGAGCTGTACGCAGGCTCCCTCAGCCAATAAAGCGAGATGAGCGCCGCAACCCCAGAGTCGGCCACAATTGGACCTAATGGTCAGGGGTACCTTTACCTTTACCTTTACCTCCCATCTCCTCTCAGTCTCCTCTTTTCCAGGCTAAACATACCCAGCTTCCTTCAACCGTTCCTCATCAGGCTTGCCTTCCAGACCTCCAAAATGTGAATCAGGAATGTTTTGAGAATGTGAAATATCCCTTTCGGCTGAAAGGCAGTCCCTATCATGAGATCTTATACAGGCTTTCCCAAGACCTCCATCCTGCTCCAACCCCCCCCCTCCCACAACCCCCCCACCCCTTCACTCTCGGCCTGACCTCCAGATTTTTTTTGGGGGGGGAGAGCTTGACCCCTGCTATCAGATTCCCTATATTTGGGTGTGTGCGTGGAATTTTAATTAGCATAAGATAAATCAGCCCGGAAGGGGGGAATCGAGTCTAGCAGCGTGGGAGGAGGGGACAGAAAGGCAGACTGGGTTTTTTTGGGGGGGGGTCAGTATGGCCACGACCCCTGGATTTGGTCCCCAGCCAGGAGTCTGGTTTCGAAAACTTCTCCTTTGTGGGGGTCACTGACTCCGTTGTCTAGCGAATATTTATCAAACCCCTGCCTCTCACCTTTGATCTTGCTGACAGCGGTGAACATTTTTTTTTCAAAAAAGAGGGATGTTTTTTTTGGGGGGGGGGAGAAGGGGGTCGTCCGAGAATTCAGATGATAAGGGTCAGGAGGTATGAAGGGAGGCTAAGGGTCACCTCCTAGGAAGCAAGAAGAAAGAAAATCAAACCTAGGGTTTGATTGATTTATATATTGTTTTTTATTATTTTCTCTAGGCTTCAGTGTTTTATTTGCATCGGGTCTCATCCAGCAAAGCTTGACTGGCAGTAGAAAAATGGACCTAAGGCAGTCGTTTGTCATGGATGCTTTTGTTGAGATTCCTGCGTGGCAGGGGGTTGGAATAGATGGCCCCTGGAGGTCCCTTGCAACTACACAATTTCTATGATTCTAGAATTCTAGCGCCTACTCTAAGTAGGACTTAGGCCTGCATTTGTGTGTGTGTGTGTTTTTTTTAAGCCTGCTTTTTCTCAGTATGGTTGCCAGAGAAATAAATTCACAGTGGCAGAAGGTGGGAAGGGGGCCACCAACAATGCAGATGTGCTGTTAGAACTGTTCTGTGTGATGTTAAAAAAAATCATAGAAACATAGTGTTGGAAGGGACCCAAAGGTCATCTAGCCCAACCCGCTGAAATGCAGGAATCTTTCGCCCAACATGGGTCTCGAACCCACAACCCTGAGATTAAAAATCTCACGCTCTTCCAACCGGTATTTCTGTATTTGCCAACGTTTGTGCGGTTTTATTTCTGTGTCTTCGCTTGCCGACTCTTGATTGCAAATCGCTACGGGATTCACACGTTCAGTAAACCTGAATCTCTATGTCCTCATCAGCAACCTCAATCTTTGGTTCTTGGTTAACTACTGGATTGCGTAGAAGGTTGTTCACACTCTGAATCCACCTACTGAAATTGGAGGATGGGATTCATTCAAGGCCCATTCATTAAAATGCTTAAAAACCCATTGACTTCAGTAGGTCTACATGGAGTATGGCTCTTGTGCAAAGGTGCCCCCTGGTGGATGTCAGCAGTCTGGCCTCTTCCTCCTCCTCTTTATTATTATTATTACTTATTGAATTTATATACTTTTATACCCGGAGGTTTCGAGGCGGTTCAGAGAACAAAATCAAAACGTAAATCCACAAAATATATAATCAAAATAAAAACAACAACCCAATAGCTCCCCCCACCCCCATTATGAATCTCCTGTGAAGTTTATACAGTGGTACCTCTGGTTGCAAACGGGATCCATTCCGGAGGCCCGTTCACAACATGAAAATTATTTTATTTAATAAATTTTATTGGAATTTTATTTACAACATAATATAAACCCCCCACCCTACCCCCAATACACAACCCACCCTCATTAAACGTGAACATAACGTACAATGAGCATAACATGCAACAATACAAACAACCAAATAAAAGACTTCCTTTATCCTGTATCTGGCTTCCTTATTTACTTCTTATAAACTGTACCCTTAATGAATAATTATTAAGATTTTTCTAATTATAACTTACCCTAAATATCCACAAAGTCTCCTGCAGACATTAATCGAAACAAGTCCATGTATGTATTTTAGGGCACTGTTTTGTGAAGTATTCTCTGCATTTCCCCCATGCTTTTTGAAACTCATGTCTAGTGTGATTTCTAATTGCCTCTGTTAATCTAGCCAGTTCAATATATTCTATCAGTTTGTCTTGCATTCCTTTTTTGTTGGCACAGTTTCTTTTTTCCAGTTTTTAGCAATTAGGAGCCTTGCCGCTCCTGTGGCATAGAGGAATATTTTCTGATCTTCTCTTGCTATACCTGTGTCCATTCAGATGTCAATAATAATAATAATAATAATAATTGTATTTATACCCTACCCTTCTGGTTCAAAAACCGGGCTCAGGGCAGCTAACAACAAATTTAAAACACTTTAAAACACTTAATTATAAAAGCAGCATAAAAGACAGTATAAAAATATGAACAACAATAAAATTCAAAAATCAATTAGTTAATCCCCAGGGCTAGCTGGCTAATTGGTCCTACTTGGGCCAGCAAGGAGATCAGGGGAAATTAGCTGTGGGGTCTCAGAGCGGCTGATCTTCATAAAAGGGGAGGGAAGCGAAGGGAAATAAAAGATCAGGCTGAATTCAAAGGCCAGGCGGAATAGCTCTGTCTTACAGGCCCTGCGGAAGGAGGTTAAATCCTGCAGGGCCCTGGTTTCCTGGGACAGAGCATTCCACCAGGTCGGAGCCATCACTGAAAAGGCCCTGGCCCTGGTGGAGGAGAGTCTGACTTCCTTAGGGCCTCTAAACGATGGTTATTTATGGACCTTAAGGTCCTCTGTGGGGCAGACCAGGGGAGGCGGTTGTTTAGCGACTTATCTCCTTGGCTTGGGGGATGCATAACTCCAGACCCTCCAACATTTCTCCAATGGAAATAGGGACCACAGTTCTGGGCACCACAGTTCAAGAAGGACACTGACAAACTAGAACGTGTCCAGAGGAGGGCAACCAAAATGGTCAAAGGCCTGGAAACGATGCCTTATGAGGAACGGCTAAGGGAGCTGGGCATGTTTAGCCTGGAGAAGAGGAGGTTAAGGGGTGATATGATAGCCATGTTCAAATATATAAAAGGATGTCACATAGAGGAGGGAGGAAGCTTGTTTTCTGCTGCTCCAGAGAAGCGGACACGGAGCAATGGTTCCAAACTACAAGAAAGAAGATTCCACCTAAACATTAGGAAGAACTTCCTGACAGTAAGAGCTCTTTGACAGTGGAATTTGCTGCCAAGGAGTGTGGTGGAGTCTCCTTCTTTGGAGGTCTTTAAGCAGAGGCTTGACAACCATATGTCAGGAGTGCCCTGATGGTGTTTCCTGCTTGGCAGGGGGTTGGACTCGATGGCCCTTGTGGTCTCTTCCAACTCTAGGATTCTAGGATTCTATGATTCTACGTGTTTAGATGCCCTTTCCCCCTCCTCTCCCGACAGGACAGAGAGCCTTCTGTCCTCCCTTCCTGAGCAAGTCTTGTGCTAAGTGGAGGCTGGACTGCTCACTCTGCCCTCCAAACCGCGGAGGGTTCGCACCAGCAACTGCAACTGCCCAGCCTGCCGTTGACCCATCAGACTAATCTGCGTCTCCAGCTGGTGCAACTGGGCTTCCTGCTTCTTGCGGCCGTTCTGGTAGGCGAGGACGAGGGCGCTGGAGGGGAAGGAGAAACGGAGAAAACGGTGGAGCCAGACGGGATGGCGTTTAATAATAATAATAATAATAATAATAATAATAATAATAATAATATATTTGTACCCCGCCCATCTGGCTGGGCTTCCCCAGCCTCTCTGGGCGGCTTCCAACAAAGATTAAAAATACCGTATTTTTTGCTCTATAAGACTCACTTTTTCCCTCCTAAAAAGTAAGGGGAAATGTGTGTGCATCTTATGGAGCGAATGCAGGCTGCGCAGCTATCCCAGAAGCCAGAACAGCAAGAGGGATCGCTGCTTTCTCTGCGCAGCGATCCCTCTTGCTGTTCTGGCTTCTGGAATTCAGAATATTTTTTCCCTTGTTTTCCTCCTCCAAAAACTAGGTGCGACTTGTGGTCTGGTGCGTCTTATAGAGCGAAAAATACAGTGCATTAAAATGTCACACATTAATAACTTCCCTAAACACGGCTGCCTTCAGATGTCTTCTAAATGTCAGGTAGTTGTTCTTCTCTTTGACATCTGGTGGGAGGGTGTTCCACAGGGCGGGCGCCACCACCGAGAAGGCCCTCTGCCTGGTTCCCTGTAACCTCACTTCTCGCAGTGAGGGACCCGCCAGAAGGCCCTCGGCGCTGGACCTCAGTGTTTAGCTTAGCACGGTCCACCCTGGCTGGCAGCACAAGCTCTCTGTGATTTCAGAGAGGGAGTCTTTCTCCCCACCCCCACCTGGGACCTTCTGCAAGCAAAGCAGGTGTCCCGCAGCTAAGCTGCAACCTTTACCAGGAAAAAAAGGAAGCCAGTTTCTAGTCTAGTCTAGAGGAAGCTGCCTTCTCCTGAGTCGGACTCTTTGAGTCTCCAGTTTTGCCAACACTGGCCGGCAGTGGCTGCCCTGGGTTTTGGGCAGGGCAACATCCCCGCCAATGATTGACCTTCTGCATTCAAAGCAGGTCTTTCCCTTTCAGACAAAGCAAGATTCGAGTCCTTAGTGGTTCTGAATAGAGGGCTGGTTACCTTTTGTGGGGATTTCAGAGCAGCCGCTGGCTAGCTCGGACCAGATAAGGGGGTGCCAGGGGTCTCTTGGGGTCCCCCCCCCCAATCCAAACTTACCTGTGTGCTTTGAAAAAGTCCCTCGTGAGCTCCGTTTGCTGCGCCTCTTGAGCTCTGCTGTCCTGGCTTCTCTCTTCCAGCTCAGCCAAAAGGGAGCTGATCCGGTCTTTGAGCTCCTCGATCCTGCCGTTTACGCTAGGGGAGAACATGGAGGGAATTTTGTACCTACTGCTCTCTGCAACCGGAGCAGGCCGGCGGGAGATTGATGCCCGTAATAGCAGGAGAATCTGGGGTTGTAAACCCACCATGCCTGGCTCAGAGTTGACCCATAGGTTTCATTGAGTTTGCACTCAGTTGGAGGGGGACTTATTGGTTTGCTTCGTTCTTGCTTTCATTATGTATTTGGTGTTTTTCTCGTTCTTATTGTTATACGGCAAAATGCCCTGAAATCTACAGATGAAGGGCGGTACACAAATTTAATTAATAATAATACTATTATTATCGATGTTTTAGCTGAGATCCCTGCATTGCAGCAGATTAGACCCTTGGCGTCCCTTCCAACTCGATGATTCAATGGTTCTAATAATAACTGGGATAGCTCAGTTAGCAGAGTGTGAGACTCTTAATTTCAGAGTTGTGGGTTCGAGTTTCACATTGGGAAAATGATTCTTGCATTGCAAGGGGGTTGGACTAGATGACCCTCGTGGTCCCTTCCAATTTTACAATTCTATTGAGGATGATGATGATGATGATGATGATGATGATGGACAGTAAGGCTGGGCAATTTGGGCAGAGGGGCTCCCCCCCCCAAATTTCCACCGAGACAGCTGTGGTGCCCTCACAGAGGACTAGGCACCTTTTTGCCTACAATACATTTATTATTAAATATTTATTCACGCATTATTAATCACAATCCTCTTTGAACAGTTTCCTCTTGATCTCTCATTCTACTGGTTAGACTCGCTGATATGCCAGCCTGTAAGATTCGGTCGTCAGTAAGGTAAAGGTAAAGGGACCCCTGACCATTAGGTCCAGTCGTGACCGACTCTGGGGTTGTGGCGCTCATCTCGCTTTATTGGCCGAGGGAGCTGGCGTTCAGCTTCCGGGTCATGTGGCCAGCATGATGTGGGTCATCTGGCGAACCAGAGCAGCACACGGAAACGCCGTTTACCTTCCTGCCAGAGTGGTACCTATTTATCTACTTGCACTTTGAGGTGCTTTCGAACTGCTAGGTTGGCAGGAGCAGGGACCGAGCAATGGGAGCTCACCCCGTCATGGGGATTCGAACCGCCGACCTTCTGATCGGCAAGTCCTAGGTTCAGTGGTTTAACCCACAGCGCCACCCGTGTCCCCTTCGGCCACCAGTAGTTGCATATAAAAATAAATTCTTTTGATTCTTTGGTACATCTGACTCAATGATTCCTAAAAGGAATGCTTCTGGTCTTTTTGGCAGGGGGGAACGTCCTTTTAAGCATTCCTTTTCCGCAAAAAACCTTTAGCTGCTTTGCACGCCCACCACACAGAAATAAGCGCTTTGTGGACCCTCAAAACCGGGGAACTGCAAGCGGTGAGCTGAATCGCACTCACCGCGTTAGAGTGTTAAGAAGCCTCAGCGCCTCCGTCTTGCCTTCCTCGCCAGATTGCTCTACTCCACCATCCTCAGAAGACCGGGAAGCGTTCCTCTTGGAAGTGCAGATGGGGGCAAAATCCTGCAGTGCCACAGAGAGGAAACAGGAATGAAAAGGAGCGCCCAATTTCGTCTTCCATTCTTCGAGGACGAAACGGATGGACTATGCAGAATTGGTTAAAATAACAGGAAGGATTCGAAACGTGCGGGACCAGAGATTCTCAGGAGGCTGGAGTAAATTTACGGACTATTTGAAAAGCAATTGTGATGAACCGATTACGCTGGTAGGTTTGCAAGAAGTTTTGTAAGGTGAATTATTTGAAATATTGCAAGAAAGATAATGAGGAGAATTATTAGTTAAGGACAATTAAAGGTAATATGAAATTCAGAAATGCATAATACAGTGGTACCTGCGAGACATAAGTCAAAGTCTCTGAGTTTAGACTTTGGGATTCCCGGGCATTTCCCCATCAGGCCCCTCTTCCCCTGTTTCCACAATATGGCAATGGAGGTGATGCTATGACAATTCCAAAGGGGATGTCAAGCAGGGAGGGAAGGGGAGGCTTCTTCCCCCGTCAAAGGAACCTACATCCTGCCCTCCTCCAGGAGCATGGGAGGGGGGCAACAATGTGCTGCCCGCCCCCTCGACTCCCAAGCCTCCCCCCCAGCTGTCAAAGCGAAGGGAGGAGGGGGAAAGGCTGCCGCCAAAGAAGCACAGCTTTCCCCCTGACCCCGACGGCTTGTCGCTCTTCGAACTTGCCGCAATGAGAACCCTTGCTGTGACCGTAGCGTATAAAAAGATCTCTCTTACCTTTTGGGGAATCCTTATTTTTGCCCCAAAGGGGAAAAAATAAGCACAATCTACCGTTCAGTTGTGAGACTTACCTCCGAGGAGTCCTCTCCACTGCAGCTGCTGCTGCTGCTTCCTGTCGACGCAGTTTGCTGCCCACGAAGCTCATCGCGCTCCCCTTGCAGGATCCGGGCCATCAGCAGGCAGGCGGCTTCCTGAGCCCGAAAAGTGTACATCTGCAGCGCCAGTCTCTGCTTCTCCTTCTCCGTCAGGTGCAAGCGGGTGTTGAGGACACCCAAGGCCTCCTGAGATCAGAATTAGGAGGTGTCTTGAACTGGCAGGATTAGTGAACTAAACAATTTAACCCCTGTGTTGCAAACAATAGTCAGTAATATCCAAGGCAACACGATGACCAAATACAATGATACGATATCAATACAGTCATAAAAAGGTAAAGGGACCTTTTTATTGGCCGAGGGAGCCGGCGTACAGCTTCCGGGTCATGTGGCCAGCAGGACTAAGCCACTTCTGGAGAACCAGAGCAGCGCACGGAAACGCCGTTTACCTTCCCGCCGGAGTGGTACCTCTTTATCTACTTGCACTTCGTGCTTTTCCAAGTGCTGCTCTGGTTCGCCAGAAGCGGCTTAGTCATGCTTGCCACATGACCCGGAAGCTGTATGCCAGCTCCTTCAGCCAATAAAGCAAGATAAGCGCCGCAACCCCAGAGTCGGCCACGACTGGACCTAATGGTCAGGGGTCCCTTTACTTTTACCCAACTTGTTAAGATACAGTTGTACATTTTATCCACTCCATGTTTACAGTATCTCCAGGCTTTGTTTTGCACATGGCACCTTAGTATGTTTGTTAATATTAACAACAACAACAACAACAACAACAACAACAACATATTTATACCCCGCCCATCTGGCTGGGCTTCCCCAGCCACTCTGGGCAGCTTCCAAAAAAATATTAAAATACTGTAATACATCAAACATTAAAAGCTTGAATGGTTACAAGTCTATCTCTATTCTACTTATTATTCTAGTAAATTTGGTTTTATACTTATAAGCCAGATGCTTGAATTGGCATGCAAAGTGCAAAAGCAGGCATAGGCAAACTCGGCCCTCCAGATGTTTTGGGAGCATCATCCCTTTCTAACAGGACCAGTGGTCAGGGATGATGGGAATTGTAGTCTCAAAACATCTGGAGGGCCAAGTTTGGCTATGTCTGTCCAAAAGGGAGCAGAGTGGAGGGGCTGTGTCTACTCAATTGCGTCTACCCACGCTGATGGATCTTGTCTTGAATGCTCCAGGATCTGCTTCGCTTTGGACTTTGGACGCGTGGCTTGACGCCGGATTGGGGGCTGGACCTACTGACGCCGCCAGGGAGGCCAAGGGTTCAGGACAGGAGGAGAGATTCAGCCCCACCTGCTACGGGGGGGGGGAAAGGCTGAAAAAATTATCAGACTCGGCTGAGACACGATGGGTTAACGGGATAAAAAAACCACAGTAAGGACTAGAAACTTATTGTGGACTATTTTGCACAAGAGAGTCCAAATCTCCCATCGCTCACCCTCGCCTCCTGCAACTCCTGCAGCAAACCTGTCTTCTCCATCCTGGGTTGAGCTGCCTCGGAGGGAAGCGTCTCCCGCAAGGCTTTCTGGACCGCGGCCACCTTGGTGCCGATCCGGGAGATGATTCTGGCTGCGGCAGAATCGGGCCCGGGAGGTGGCCGGCAGGGCGGGAGCTTCAGGGAGGCCTGCTCCTCTCTCAGGCGCCGGATGTGTCCCTGCAACACCTTCCTGTCGCCCTCTTCCGAACGGCGCAGCTCTGAGAGCCTGAATGGGAAAGGGGGGGCAGAATCAGGTTCCCGCGACCTGGCACCCTCTAGATGTTTCAAACTATAACTCTCATCAGCCCCAGACAATTACAGATTGAGCTCAGGACTCTCAGGGCCACAGAAGACAGAATCAGAATTCAAGATGGCTTCCACAGATTGCAGAGCTGCATGCAAGCTAACAAAATGAATTTGGTAGAAATGATATAAAGGATTAAGTAAAAATGAGTTGATGAAATTGACGAAAGAGAGGACGTTAAATTATAATATATTAAATTAAATTACTTAAATGAAAATAAGGTTGGAAGGATTTGCTGAAATAACGATTTGAACTAGAATACAAAATTGGGAGGTGTGAGGAGGTCAAGGAAATAAGTAAAGGAAGAAAGTTATGTAAAGGTTTAATCTGTTCTTTTTCTTTTTTAAGTGAATGTATTTTTATAATTTTTTTTTCTGTTGCTGTTCTATTATTTTTTTGTTTTTTGTATTGTTCTTTTTTCTTTTTGTAACTTTTAAACTCCGAATAAATATTATTTAAAAAACAAAAAACAAACAAAATGAATTTCAGCCAGGACAAATGTCAGGTTCTGCACTTAGAATCATTGAATTGTAGAGTTGGAAGAGACCTTCTAGTGCAGGAATCTCAGCTAAAGCATCCCAGACAGATAATAATAATAATAATAATAATAATAATAATAATAATAATAATATAATTTTTTATTTATACCCCACCCATTTGGCTGGGTTTCCCTAGCCACTCTGGGCGGCTTCCAACAGAACACTAAAATACAATAACCTATTAAACATTAAAAGCTTCCTTAAACAGGGCTGCCTTCAGATGTCTTCAAAAGTTTGGTAGTTATTTATCTCTTTGACATCTGGTGGGAGGGCGTTCCACAGGGCGGGTGCCACTACCGAGAAGGCCCTCTGCCTGGTTCCCTGGTTCCATCCAACCTCTGTTTAAGGGGTTCTCAACCTGTGGGTCCCCAGATGTTTTTGGACTACAACTCCCATCACCCCTAGCTAGCAAGGCCAGAGCTCAGGGATGATGGGAGTTGTAGTCCAACAACACCTGGTTGAGAACCGCTGGAAGGAGAATCTACAGCCTTCCAAGGCAAACAATTCCACCGTCAGACAGCTCTTACTGTCAGAAAGCTATTCCTGATGTTGAGTTGGACTCTCCTTTCTCGCAGCTTGAAGCCATGGGTTCAAGCAGAACATGAGTCAACAGGGTGATGCAGCAGCAAAAATAAAAAGCTAACGCTATTCTAGGCTGCATCCACAGAAGTCTAGCGTCCAAATCAAGGGAAGCCATAGTCTCACTCTGTTCTGCCTCGGTCAAACCACATCTTGAATACTCTGTCCAGTTCTGGGCACCACAATTTAAGAAGGATTTTGACAAGCTGGAAGATGTCGAAGATGATCAAGGGCCTGGAAATTTATGTGGGAAATTTGTTATCTATTTCCCTTACGTACGGAAAGAAGGAGGACCAAGTTTCATCAAATTTAATAAATAATAATGATTTGCCTCACAGCTCATTCTCCCTCCTTGCCATCCCATGCAGATCCTGCAAGGCGGCTTATCTGAGCTCCCTTTTCCTCACCTCTGCTCCAGGCAGCTGAGACCAGGCCCCCCAGAGACGTCCTTTCCGCAACGTCGCAGAGACCGATAGGCTTCGCCCAACACTGCCAATTTCACCTCCGACAACCGCCCTGCGATAGGGAGGAAGGGCGGAAAGAGGGTTAAGCGTTTTACGTCGATGGCTGCCCTACGAACGTCTGTTAGAGAGCCGGGAAGCAGATGTTTCTGGACACAGGAAGCTGCCTTGGCTTGCACAAGTTCCCAGTCCTCATTGTTCTGCCTGGCGGTGTAACCGTCAATCCCTGTCTGCAGGGAGCGCCGGGAACTTTAGCTCTGTGAGGAGGCAGGGTCTTCTAACAACCCTCTGCGCCATTAACTCACTACAGTTCCCAGGACTTGGGGGGGGGGGAGGCATGACAGCTTACAGTGGTATGGTACAGCTTCTGTAAACGTACAATGGACACCTGTACAGGTAAGCTGAGAACATTGGAAACAGGGTGATATATGCGCAGAAACATACCCTCCAACTCTTCTCCAATGAAAATAGGGACATCCCATTCCATAATGATAATTTTACTATTTATACCCCACTCATCTGACTAGGTTGCCCCAGCTACTCTGGGCAGCTTCCAGCATACTGTATTTTTCGCTCTATAAGACGCACCAGACCACAAGACGCACCTAGTTTTTGGAGGAGGAAAACAAGAAAAAAATATTCTGAATCTCAAGCCAGAACAGCAAGAGGGATCGCTGCACAGCAAAAGCAGCAATCCCTCTTGCTGTTCTGGCTTCCGGGATAGCTGCGCAGCCTGCATTCGCTCCATAAGACGCACACACATTTCCCCTTACTTTTTAGGAGGGAAAAAGTGAGTCTTATAGAGCAAAAAATACGGTATATAAAAACATAAGAAAACGTTAAAAATAAATAAATTTAAACTCCCCTATAGAGGATTGCCTTCGGACGGCTCAGTGGTTTGATAACTCCACACCCTCCAACATTTCTCCAATGAAAACAGGAACATTCTAAGGAAAAGTGAGACATTCCGGGATCAAACCAGAAACCGGGATGGCTTCTCTAAATCAAGGATGTCCTTGGAAAATAGGGACCCTTGGAGGGTCTGCAGAAATGGCGATATGAGGGGCTACGAACAAAACCAGAGTGGCTGTTAAAATTGACGGAATATGCCGAATTGGCAAATCTAACCATGAAAATTAGAGGTCCAGAAGAGACCGTTTTTAAGAAGGATTGGGACCCTTTTGTAGAATAAGTTTATTGTAGTATTGTTTTATTTTGTAGAATAAGTTTATTGCACCCGTGTAAAAATGCAAGTAGGATTTGAATGAAGAACAGCAGAAAAAAATATCTGGGGAACAAGCGGAAAGGATAGGACACAGCATAATAATAAGATGCGGCAATATTAGAAAATATGGGGAAACCATGGAGAGGGGAGAGGGGAAGTCAATTGATAAATGAGTATTAATTGGAAAATAGTATTGTGTTTTAAGTTTAAGTTTAAGTTTAAAGGGACGCAGGTGGCGCTGTGGGTCAAACCACAGATCCTAGGGCTTGCCAATCAGAAGGTTGGCGGTTCGAATCCCCGTGATGGGATGAGGTCCCGTTGCTCGGTCCCTGCTCCTGCCAACCTTGCAGTTCGAAAGCACCTCAAATTGCAAGTAGATAACTAGGTACCGCTCCGGCGGGAAGGTAAACAGTGTTTCCATGCGCTGCTCTGGTTTGCCAGAAGCGGCTTAGTCATGCTGGCCACATGACCCGGAAGCTGCACGCCGGCTCCCTCGGCCAGTAAAGCGAGATGAGCGCTGCAACCCCAGAGTTGGTCACGACTGGACCTAATGGTCAGGGGTCCCTTTACCTTTTATTAAGTTTGTAAACTTTTGAAAAAGAACATCAAAAACCTCCACGGTCGCTCACCTGCATGGCACAGGCCTCCCTCCTCTCCTCCTGCCTCTGTTTCTGGGTGCAGTTTTGTTGCTGTCAAGGATAGCAGCACCTCGTAGGCCTCCAAGCAGCGTTCACTGAGAAATCCAGGAAATGCAAAGATCCTTGCATTAATTTGCAAAGCACCCAAGCAATTTGGAAAATTCCAATATTTGGTCTTTTCTTGGTTCTACCTTTCCTGCAAACTGCTTTGGAGGTTTTTGTGGGTCTTCCTTGACCAGCGAGCGGCACTGTCAGGAGCGCTCCAGCAATAAGTTGAAGTTAGCTCTTTATTAGGGGGAACAAGGTCTGCTCAGGAGGTTTTTCTCGGAAAGCCTTGCCCCATGGATCAGTTGCTGAAAGTCCCCACCTCCCCACAGCCATCTAAGCTCCCTGCTTTCTGGGGGTTTCCCCAAGCAATCGGAGACTATGCCTGCGTGAAGCCAACCTCTCCTCCGCCCTTTTCATGTCTCTACTGGTTCTGGGAGACTTGCAGGGAGGGGAGCTTGTTGCAGCAGGAGGGGGAGATATCTGTGACCTTCCTCCTCTTCAACAGTGGCCACCAACTTGCCATTAAAAGAGGAGTGGACAAATTCACAAAGAATAAGGCCTATTAATGGCTTATAGCCACAAACTCCTCCTTCCTTCCTTCAGCTTCCGCCTCTGATTCTGGACTGTACTCTGCCACAGACTCTCCCCGCCTCTTCAGCTTCTGACACCTCGTCTTCCCAATCATCTCCCTCTTGTGGGAATGTTCAGGGATGCAGGAGAGGATATATTGTCTGATTATAGCCTTTCCAACTTTTCTAAACAAGTTCACAATTTTGCAGAGTAACATTCCCCTTTTTAAACTCACAGCGGATGCGTTTGCTCAGGCTCGCTAAAGCCTCTATAATAACTGTTCTGCTATTTCCCCCTTATTCCCTCATAAAAGATAAGACACGACACAGTCTTCTATAAAAGTATAAAAAGTATAAAAAGAGTAACATACACCTGGAAACCATCTCCTAAGGAGACAGTCCCTTTGTCCTCTCTTGGCTGGAGGCCAAGAGAGTATCTTTGGCTAAGCAGATGTTGCTTCTTCAATGCATATAGTCAAAGAGAGAGAGATGGCTGCCCTGCCCTGTGCTTTTGTTGTTACCTGCACAGGTGAGGCCACGCCCACCTCTAGTCACATGCAGAGAAAGTCTGTCCCAGCCCAGAAGGAAACAGGAAGTTTACCTGCTGGCTGGACAAACATTCCTCCCCAGGTGTAAACATGTTCACTCTAGGAATGTTGTACTTGTCCGCTCTTGTGTTTCACACCCCACACCTCTGACCACTCACCATCGACTTGCCACCCCTCCCCGGGCTCTGAGCTTTCTTCCCTTTGGGGTCTCTCAGCCGGTTGCCCCCCATCATTCCCTTGCCTCTAGCCACTCCACAAAAGGTGCACAAATTACACGAAGCAAATAATGATTTCGCAAGCCGTTTTGAAAAGCGCGTGCTCCGTCGCCGACACCCCTGCTCACCTGCACCGGACAGCCAAGCGCAGAGCGGTCTCCTCAGATTCCCGTTGCCCCAGCAGCAAACTGATGCCCTCCATGTCGCCCTTGGACTCCTGCAGAGTCACCGAGAGGAGCTGGTTGAGGCCTTGGAGCTTCTCGGTGAATCTGGATGGGAGGGAAGCAGACGCTCAGCACAATTCTGCTGTCCCCTGTTGTAAACAAAAATTGCTCTTTTCCCTTATGGGGTATCGAAGAGCTCATACAGTGGTGCCCCGCAAGACGAACGCCTCGCAAGATGGAAAACCCGCTAGACGAAAGGGTTTTCCGTTTTGGAGGCGCTTCGCAAAACGAATTTCTCTATGGGCTTGCTTCACAAGACGAAATGTCTTGCGAGTTCCTGCGGGTTTTTCCCCTTTTTCCCCTTTTCCTAAGCCGCCAAGCCGCTTATCAGCTGATCTGCTGATAACCCGCTTATCAGCTGATCCGCTAAAAGCTGCTAAACCGCTAATAGCGCTAATCCGCTAAGCTGTCAATGGGCTTGCTTCGCAAGACGAAAAAAACCGCTATACGAAGAGCCTCACAGAACGGATTAATTTCGTCTTGCGAGGCACCACTGTATAAAGTCCTTACATAGGTTCCCTATTGGTAGGAGAAAATAACAGAGACCAACCAGAGAATATTGAGAAGCAAAGCAGCTAGTAAGCCTGATCTTTATTGATCTGTTGCAACAGGTTGGTCCCCTCACCCGCAGGAGAGGAGGAGGAACCCAGAAAAGTGGTGTGCAAGGCCTTATAAAGACTTTTGAAATTGCCACCCTGTAGATCAAGACCACCCCCAGAAACATCATACATACATCACAGAAAAGGCGGTCTAAAACAGAAATTTGACTGTTTTTTTCTCCTGTCATTGTTTACCTCCTGTCTGGCAGGTTAACTGTTAATGGTCACTTGACTGGATACCCTGGGGAGCCTGACCAGTCTTTTGTAATGATAAATACTTAGTTCCTGAGTCAGGTCACAGGCTCACACCCTATTCATATCTTAAATGTGCCCTTAAGACAGGATTTGTGAGGAAAGAGACAATGGGGAGGTTTCCTGACCCCCCCCCCCCATTCCTTGCAGGGAAAACATTTGGTCAGTTTGGGAATAAAAAATGGTTTCTGGTCGGTCTTCCCGTGCTGATCTATGTACGTGCTTGGTTGGTACACTTATGAACATTTAACCTATATCTAAGACCTCAAAATTCCTATCACACCCCACAGCTCCCGCTAATAGCAAACTCAGGCGCTGAGTGCCAATGGAAATTGAGCCAAATAGGGGCCACTTTGAAAAAGGTGGGGGAATTTTCATCCTTGGAGGGGTGGACGCTTCAGGGTTTCTCAGAAGAAAGCTTGGACTACGGCAATGCCCTCTACATGGGGCTACCTTTGAAGCTGACCCAGAAATTACAACTAATCCAGAATGCGGCAGCTAGACTGGCGACTGGGAGCGGCTGCCGAGACCACGTAACACCAGTCTTGAAAGACCTACATTGGCTCCCAGGACGTTTCCGAGCACAATTCAAAGTGTTGTTATTGACTTTAAAGCCCTAAACGGCCTCAAAGGCCCAGTATACCTGAAAGAGCGTCTCCACCCCCATCGTTCTGCCCGGACACGGAGGTCCAGCTCCAAGGGCCTTCCAGTGGTTCCCTCACTGCAAGAAACCAAGTTACAGGGAACCAGGCAGAGGGCCTTCTTGGTGGTGGCGCCCGCCCTGTGGAACGCCCTTCCAGCAGAGAACACAAAGAGAACAACAGTTACCAGACTTTTCTGAAGGCAGCCCTGTTCAGGGAAGCTTTTAATGTTTGATGGATTGCTGTATTTTATTATTTTGTTGGAAGCCGCCCAGAGTGGCTGGGGAAGCCCAGCCAGATGGTCAAGGTATAAATAATATATTATTATTATTATTATTATCATTATTATTATTATTATTATTAAGAAAAAGCAATCTGAGTCAAAACAAAAGGGGACAAGTCCTTCTTGCTGTCAAAGGGACTGAGCATGCTCTGCGGCCAACTCTGTAGTTCATTGTTGAGATTCCTGCATTGCATGGCGTTGGACTAGATGACCCTTGTTTTTCCCTCCAGCTCTACAAGCCTGAGATCCGGGGAAAGCAGTGTCTGCTCAGGGTGCTTCCACCAGTTTGATCTCACCTCTGAGCCCCAGGAGGCTGAACTTGTGGCTTGTGAGGGAATAAGGGAAAAGTTGGCTCATTTTGTGGTGGATGTGGTAAAGGACTTTGGGGACATTACCGTATTTTCCGCCCTATAGGACGCACTTTTCCCCCTCCAAAAATGAAGGGGAAATCTGGGTGCGTCCTATGGGGCGAATGCAGGCTTTCGCTGAAGCTTGGAGAGCGAGAGGGGTCGGTGCGCACCGACCCCTCTCGCTCTCCACACTTCAGGAAGACATCCGCAGCCTAGGCAGCCCTGCAGGAGGTCCCACAGGGATGTCTAGGCTGCGGATAGCAGCTTGCTTCCTGGAGCGCTGGGCGCCCTGAAAGCAGAGCTCCCGGCGCTTCGGGAACACATCCGCAGCATAGGCAGCCCTGCAGGAGTTCCCCGCAGGGCTCCCCACGCTGCGGATAGCAGCCTGCTGCCGGGTGGGCGGGGCGCCCTGAAGCAGAGTGCCCCTCGTGCCAGGCAGACATTGGCCAGCCCCACAAGCTCGGGGGACAGCAGGGAGGTGCAGCGCCGCCATCCCACTGTACCTCGATCTGGTTCGGTTTCCCTGACCTGCTTTTGGGGGGGAAATAAAGGGAAAAAATTTTCCTCTATTTCCCCCCCAAAAAACTAGGTGCGTCCTATGGGACGGAGCGGCCTATGGGACGAAAAATATGGTATTTATAATGAGATTTATTTATTTTTTAAAGGTATTTAAGGTAACTCTCCCCAAAAGACCAGAAGGCTTTTTAGTAGGGACAACTTATACAGGTGCCCACAATAGAAACAGGTAAATTGATTTCTTTAATGCGAATATTATATGCACAAAAATGATGTGAAGAGACGGTACCAAATATTGCATCAGCTGAAGCTGACACAAAACGTAGAACTTGAAGCATGGGAAGTCCCAATAAAAATGTATAATTTGGCAGAATATTTGGACTACATGATATGTATTTGTATAATTTGGAATATTTAAAGTGATTTGATTGGATTGTTAAAATGGAAAATTTAATTAAAATTATTTTAAAAAAACAACAATGTAGAACTGGCAAGTTTGACTCCCCAAATTTTTTTTCTAAATAAAATGATTAAAAAAAGAAAGGGAGAGAGAATAGTCGGGGCACGCTTACCCACGCAGCTCCTGCCTTTGATCTTCCATGCCTTTCGCAGGGGTCTCCTCAGGAGGTGGGCCTTGCCCGGGGTGCAGGCAGCAGGCAGGGTGGGCACTGGGGGCGCCTCGGAAACAGCAGGCAAAGTTTTGGGCTGCCACGAGTGGGTCCTAGAGGGCAAAGCAAGACAACTTGAGGCAGAGTCCTCTTTGTGATATATATTCAAAAAGAAAGAGTAAATATGTACAGCGGGAAGGGAAGGGAGGCTCTAGAATCTGTTTGCTCTTTTTTTAAAAAAAAAATAATTATTGAGTTTTCCATATTTAATTACAGAAGGTAAAGGTAAAGGGACCCCTGACCATTAGGTCCAGTCGTGGCCGACTCTGGGGTTGCGGTGCTCATCTTGCTTCCGGGTCATGTGGCCAGCATGACTAAGCCGCTTCTGGCACACCAGAGCAGCGCACGGAAACACCGTTTACCTTCCCGCCACAGTGGTATCTATTTGTCTACTTGCACTGGCGTGCTTTCAAACTGTTAGGTTCTGCCCGGACACTGAGGTCCAGTGCTGAGGGCCTTCTGGTGGTTCCCTCGCTGCAAGAAGCCAAGTTACAGGGAACCAGGCAGAGGGCCTTCTTGGTGGTGGCGCCCACCCTGTGGAATGCCCTCCCACCAGATGTCAAAGAGAAAAACAACTACCAGATTTTTAGAAGACATCTGAAGGCAGCCCTGTTTAGGGAAGCTTTTAATGTTTGATGCATTACAGTATTTTAATATTTTGTTGGAAGCCGCCCAGAATGGCTGGGGAAGCCCAGCCAGATGGGCAGGGTATAAATATTATTATTGTTGTTGTTGTTGTTGTTGTTGTTGTTGTTGTTGTTGTTATTATTATTATTATTATTATTATTATTATTACATGGCCAGCAGGACTAAACCGCTTCTGGCGCAATGGGACACCATGACTGAAACCAGAGCGCATGGAAACACCGTTTACCTTCCTGCCACAGTGGTACCTATTGATCTACTTGCACTTTGACGTGCTTTCGAACTGCTAGGTTGGCAGGAGCTGGGACAGAGCAACGGGAGCACACCCCGTCACGGGGATTTGAACCACCGACCTTCCAATCAGCAAGCCCAAGAGGCTCAGAGGTTTTGACCACAGCGCCACCTGAGTCCCAGCAATGGTGCAGAGTCTAGAGAGGAAGGTTCCCTTTTAAGCTGCCCGAATTGGTGATCATCAGTACAGTCATACCACGGGCTACAGACAATTTGGACTGTACGATTTTGGGTTGCGCACTGCGCTGAACCTGGAAGTACCGGAACGGATTACTTCCGGGTTTTGGCGCTTGTGCATGTGCCGAAGCGCCTAATCATGACCTGCGCATGCGCAGATGTGGCACTGCAGGTTGCAAATGTGCTTCCCGCATGGATCACGTTCGCAACCTGTGCATCCACTGTATATGCCATTCCTGGATGCCAAAAAACTCACCTGGAATCCCAAGGACTCTTTCTCCCTGACCGGGCTGGTGGCTCCGTAGGGAAGTGCTTCCATCTCGGAGAGGGCTCCTTGGAGATCTCTGACCTGGAGGGAAACACGGGACAAACACTCACCATGCGCATCGCTGCGCTACCTGAGTCGCCCCAACACCTCGCATTGTTCTGCGGCATTGCAAGGAATTTGAAGAAGCTAAAGAGGCAGGGAGGTGGTTAACTTGATGGTACGGTTTTTGTGAGAACTTTAAAAAAACAGAATGGAATACAAGGGGTTTTGGGAAATGATACATAATGAGATGAAGGAAATGTTAAGATTGGTAACCCCAAAAAACCTGAAGCTTTTCTCCAAGGTGTAATAGGGATGGATGTCCCAAAAACGATGACTAAATTATTTGCCTATGTAGCAACAGCAGCCAGAATCCTATATGCGCAGAAATGAAAAGAAGGAGGAATACTGGGCAGGGTATAAATAATAAATTATTATTATTATTATCATTATCATTATTATTATTATTATTAATTTCAGCCCAGGAAGAATGGCTCTTAAAATTGACAGACTGTGTGAGAGTAGGAGATCAATGTGATGAACTCTTTATTGAAGGGGGGGCAGCGGATGGGAAAGGATAAAAATAATTGTAATAGAGGAAATATATAATAGGTAAAAGCATGCTATATAATGGAGTAGGAAAAGTGTGGGAATAAAAACATCATGGGAGTTATTATTATTATTATTATTATTAATAATAATAATAATAATAATACTCCCATCTGGCTGGCTTTCCCCAGTTACTCTGGGCAGCTTCCAGCACATATGAAAACATAATAAAACATCAAACATTAAAAATTTCCCTATACGGGGCTGCCTTCAGGTGTCTTCTAAAAGTTGTGTAATTCTTTATCTCCTGGACATCTGAATGGGAGGGAGCTCCACAGATTTTAACAGATTAACTTCAAAGGTGGGAAGTCAAAACGTCAAAGGAAATAGGTAGTAAAGTCAAAATTAACTTGTTATATAAAAATACAACAGAATTCTCAAAGGGATGTGGGAATGCAGAGGAACGAACTCAAAGCTGGAGCGCACCTTCCTCTGTAGTTTATCCCTCTCCTCCTGGTAAGCACAGAGGGCAGCTTTCGATCTGTCGAGTTCGCGGTCCCTGCCTTCCAGCTCTTCACGGAGCACAGCATTCCTCTCTTCGTACAAGGCAATTTCTCTCTCGTAGATGCTCAGCCCATCTGCCAGGAACCCTGCTCCAGACATCTGGGCTTCCGGGTCTGGCTGTGGCCAGGGATCTTTCTCACTTCCTTGGAATCTCCTCAGGTTTTCTTCCAGGCCCTGGGAAATTAGAATGCATAATAATAATAATAATAATAATAATAATAATAATATTTATTTGTACCCCGCCCATCTGGCTGGGTTTCCCCAGCCACTCTGGGTGGCTTCCAACAAAGATTAAAAATACATCAAAATTAAAACTTCCCTGAACAGGGCTGCCTTCAGATGTAAATGTCAGGTAGTTGTTCTTCTCTTTGACATCTGATGGGAGGGTGCCACCACCGAGAAAGCCCTCTGCCTGGTTCCCTGTAGCTTTGCTTCTTGCAGTGAGGGAACTGCCAGAAGGCCCTTGGCACTGGATCTCAGTGTCCAGGCAGAACGATGGGGGTGGAGACGCTCCTTCAGGTATACTGGACCGAAGCCGTTTAGGGCTTTAATGGTCAGCACCAACACTTTGAATTGTGCTCGGAAACATAGAATACAGCATAGAACTGTAGAGCTAGAAGGGACCCCTGAGGGTCATCTATTCCAACCCCCTGCAATGCAGGAATCTCAGCTAAAGCATCCCTGACAGTTGGCCCTCCAACCTCTGCTTAAAAACCTCTAAGGAACGAGAACCCACCGCCTCCTTTCCACGGTAGAAAAGCTCTTACTGTCAGAAAGTTCTTCCATGTGTTTGGTCGGAATCTCCTTTCTTTGTCACTTGAAGACATGGGTTCGAGTCCTACCCTCCGGAGCAGGAGAAAACTAGCTTGTTCCCTCCTAAATTTGGCAGCCCTTGAGATATTTGAAGATGGCTCACCTATCTCCTCTCAGTCTCCTCTTTTCCAGGCTAAACATCCCCAATTCCCTCAACCGTTCCTCATCAGGCTTGGTTTCCAGACGGAGGAGGAGGAGGAGGAGGAGGAGGAGGAGGAGGAGAAGAAGAAGAAGACGAAGAAGAAGAAGAAGAAGAAGAAGAAGAAGAAGAAGAAGAAGAAGAAGAAGAAGAAGAAGTTGTTTTGAAGTTTTAGGTATACCCCGCCCTCCCCAGCCAAGACCGGGCCCAGAGCGGATAACACCAGGTATATAGACAATTGATTAAAATACAACTTAAAAACAAGATTAAAATACAACATTAAAATGCAGCCTCATTTCAGTAGAAACTCAAATCAAATTTTTTGGGGGGATGAAAACGTCAAATCTTCACCAAGGCCAACTATCCAGACTGGGAAGTCCCCAAATAGGAGTTCCATCACAGAAGGAAAAAGGAAAGAGGGGGAGTGGATCAAGTTGACTCCAAGCCAAAGACCAGGCAGAACAACTCTGTCTTACAGGCCCTGCGGAAAGAAATCAGATCCTGCAGGGCCCTGGTCTCATGAGATAAAGCGTTCCACCAGGCCGGGGCCAATGTTGAAAAGGCCCTGGCTCTGGTTGAAGCCAATCTGACTTCCTTAGGGCCCGGGACCTCTAGGGTCTTGCTATTTATGGACCTTAAGGTCCTCCGCGGAGCAGACCAGGCGAGGCAGTCCCGTAGGTACGAGGGTCCTAGGCCGTGAGGGTCCTTAGGCCGGAAGAACCAGCTTCACAAATTGCAGCTGGCTTACTAGCAGTACATGTGAAAACGATCTAGGGGTCTTGGTGGCAGCGGTGGAGGAAACTGCTCGGGCGCCTGGGGTGGTGCGCCCAGGGGCGGGGTGAACTGCCCATAGGGGTGGAGTAAGGGCAGGGCGCCCTGTGGGGCCTCCAGAATCTGCCTGCCTCCTCTCACTCAGCTGCCCTACAGCTGGCAGGGGGGGTGGCAGCAGGCAGACCCTTTGGGCAACGTGGAGCCTGTGCACACACAAGCCACCAAGTCTCTCCCAGGAGAGACACGTGGCTCGGGCAAGCTGCAGGCCCCACAGTGAATGCCACCCGACATTTTGTCACCCCCCTCAGTGGTGACACCCGGGGCAGACCGCACCCACCGCACCACCCCTTCCTCCACCCCTGCTTGGTGGACCACAAGCTTAACATGAGCCCACCATGTGATGCAGCAGCAAAAATGGCTAACGCTATTCTAGGCTGCATCCACAGAAGTCTAGTGTCCGGATCAAGGGAAGTCATGGTCTCACTCTGTTCTGCCTTGTGCAGACCACACCTGGAAGATGGTGTCCAGTTCTGGGCACCACAATTTAAGAAGAATGTTGACTTCGACTCTCACGGGTTAGAAGATGGTGCCTGAAGCAAGTCTCCAGTGAGCCTCAGCAGAGTGAGTAGGAGTTTTAAAAAATAATAAGGGGGAAAGATAGACTCCCGGAAAACAAGCAGATAAGGACTTTGGGAGTTGCCGGACGGCATTTTAAACATCCTCCCTTCCTTTGAGGCTCTTCTAAAGCCCTTTGAAATCCCGCTGAAGCCACCCAAAACGGCTGGACGGCAACTCAAGATAGTCCCCTGCCTTTGGCCGCCGCCCCTGAAACCCAGCCAAAGCTATTCTTCTGCCTAGAGACACCAAAGAACCTTGGATGTTTGCCTGAGATTTATGGTGGAGTGAAGCGAGGTAGTTTAAAGTCTGCAAGCAGCCATAGAGAAGTAACTTTGCTAAGTCTGACCAGCTTGTTGAATCAACATATGGATTAATTATACAGCCCCAGGGGGAGGTAAGCCTTTAATGTTCCATTTCTTGAAATTTGGATTCCTAGTTATATCTGGTAAAGTGAGAGATTTTACTTTATTGGGCTCCATGATCACTGCAGATGGTGACAGCAGCCACGAAATTAAAAGACGCCTGCTTCTTGGGAGGAAGGCGATGGCAAACCTAGACAGCATCTTAAAAAGCAGAGACATCACCTTGCCGACAAAGATCCATGTAGTTAAAGTTATGGTTTTCCCAGTAGTGATGTATGGAAGTGAGAGTTGACCATAAAGAAGGCTGATCGCCGAAGAATGGATGCTTTTGAATTCTGGTGCTGGAGGAGACTCTGGAGAGTCCCATGGACTGCAAGAAGACCAAACCTCTCCATTCTGAAGGAAATCAGCACTGAGTGCTCACTGGAAGGACAGATCCTGAAGCTGAGGCTCCAGTACTTTGGCCACCTCATGAGAAGAGAAGACTCCCTGGAAAAGACCCTGATGCTGGGAAAGATGGAGGGCACAAGGAGAAGGGGAGGACAGAGGACGAGATGGTGGGACAGTGTTCTCAAAACTACAAACATGAGTTTGACCAAACTGCGGGAGGCAGTGGAAGACAGGAGTGCCTGGCGTGCTCTGGTCCAGGGGGTCACGAAGAGGCGGATACGACTAAACGACTAAAAAACAACAACAACCCAGAAAGGCTACTACTTAAAAAACAGTTGGTTTGGAAAAGCATTTGGTAGCCGCTTTGATTTGTTTATATCTGAACTGAGAGTATCAGAACTGTTGATAAGCGAGCCCAGGTGGCGGCTGCAGAGAGTCTCCAAAACTGGTCGGTCCTGTAGACTCAAGTCCGCCACACTGGGAGATGATTGATTTCTGCAAACTGCCAACAAATAAGCATAATTATTATGGTACTGACTAGAAAGAACTTCCAATAACCTTTCAACACCCTCAGGGACACCAAACAGGGGCTGGCCTTTGGGATGCCCTCCCACCCCTCCCCTGAAAGAGAATGTGGATCCCTCAGGCTGGCAAACGGCCCCTGCCCCCAGGAGGAGGAGGACTGTGGCTTTGCCAACCTTCGTGGGCTCCAAGCGTCCTTCCAGCTCTGCCTTGGCGCTGGGGAGGCGGCTTCGGTGGGCAAAGACGGTGTTCTCCAGGGACGTGACGGCCTTGTGGACATCAAGGAAGAGGTCACCTGGAAAGGATACGGGAGGAGGGAATGGGTGTTTAAAAATAATAAAAAGTATTCTTTTTCCAATTTTATTTTACTAAGTTTTAACAATTTTACCGTATGCAGCCAGAACGCAATTTCGTATTTTCTCTTATTTTTATCGAATTCCCACCCTGTTTCCCATGGAATTGTTGTTTCTTCCCCTTCTCCCTTCTATCAATCAAATCATAACCACAATATTATACGCTAATCGCTTCTGCTGCTCAAAGTTCAAATCCTGCTCACGAATTCGTCATGCTGTAATATTTCTTTAAGTAGCCTGAAAAAAGGCATCCATTCTTCCTCTTTTTTTAATTTTAATTTTTATTGGAATTTTATTTACAACATAACATAACACCCCTCCCAGGGCATTCTCAGTGGTGGCTCCTCAGGCCTAGAATGCCAGCCCTGCCAAGGGAGATACCCCCGGCACAAATGCCATCTCCTTTTTGGACCCACATCCAGTTCAGATTCATCAGTCCTGGTGAATTGCACGGTGAGAAGAAGAAAGGAAAAAGTTGAAGCTTCACTTCCTCCCTCCTGGAAGTAAGGGGGCGTGACCAAGCTGCGTCTAGGAACAGACCTCTCTAGTCTTAACCCCTTCATGCACTAACTAGTAAGGTAAAGGTAAAGGGACCCCTGACCATTAGGTCCAGTCGTGACGGACTCTGGGGTTGCGGTGCTCATCTCGCTTTATTAGCCAAGGGAGCCGGCGTACAGCTTCCGGGTCATGTGGCCAGCATGGCTAAGCCACGTCTGGCGAAGCAGATCAGCGCACGGAAACGCCGTTTACCTTCCCGCCAGAGTGGTACCTATTTATCTACTAGCACTTGGACGTGCTTTCGAACTGCTAGGTTGCAGGAGCTGGTACCAAGCAACAGGAGCTCACCCCGTCACAGGGATTCGAACCACCGACCTTCTGATCGGCAAGTCCTAGGCTCGGTGGTTTAACCCACAGCGCCACCTGCGTCCCTGCACTAACTAGTACTCGAGCACAATTACCTACCATCTCTAGGCTGAGGAACAGCTCCCTCCTTAAACCCCAGGGTGAGTTCAGCTTTTCATTCAAGAACGAGGAGGACAAGGAACCTGCTTTGGTCTTTGGAGGAAAGACCATCGCCCTGCACAAACTCAGCAAAGCCTTACCTCTTTCTGGATGGGCTGTCGGAGGAGGCAGGGCCGCTGCTGGATTTGGGAACGGCAGACAACACCGTGGGAGACTTGCTGTGTACTCAGAGCACAGGTCAGAGCACAGGTCGTCGTCCTCCCTGCAAGGAAAGACGTTTCAGTCCAGATCCAACCAAAAAAATAAATAAAATCCTTCTGTTCTTGCTCTTACAACCCCTCTCCTATTCTACAAAAGGTCTAATATCATCATTTCATGGACCAGATAACACGTAGGGTCCCTTCCAACTCTACAATTCTGTGATTCTAGGTTAGTGGCCATCACTGCCTCATGGGGCAAGGAGTTCCACAGATTCCCAACAACTGATATTCAGAAGCATTGCTGCCTCAACATAGTAGCCATGAATAGCCTGGAGTGGAGAATCCTTTTAAGGCAGGAGGCTTTTGTGCCAAAGAGAATTATTGCCCCCCTGTACCCCGATTTATGTTAATGCAATAATCTTTATTGTCATTGTCCCATACAGAACAATGAAATTGAAAAATCTACATAAAACATTCAAAACCCAGCAAGCCTGCTATCCCAGCTATCCCCAGCCTGGTTAGCCCCCTAAAAACTCGATACCCCATTTTAAAATACAATATACTTCTATAGAGACTACCTTACACTGCGTTTAAAACCAAAATCACATTTGGATAGAAACTGTTTCTCAGGTGGCTGGTCCTAGTCTTTATAACCCTGGACCTTCTTCCAGAAGGCAGGAGCTGAAAGAGATCATTTCCGGGCTGCGCACTGTCCTGCGCTATCTCTGCAGCTTTCTTATGGCACCTGGAAGCATAGATTTGATCCAAGGTGGGAAGAGTGCACCCAATTATTCTCTCCACAGTCTTTACAACCCTGGACAGCATTGTTTTTCCCCTGACCGTGCAGCTCCCAAACCACACACACAGACCATAAATTAATGCACTCTCCACAGTACAATGGTAAAATGCCATCAACAGGTCCTTTGAGAGATTGTTTTTCCGGAGAACTTACCTGGCCTTGCTCTGCTGCAGGTTCTCAATTCGGCCGTGGAGACGGGCAATGGTGACCAACAGCCCTGTGATATGCTCTTCGTAGCGGAGGATTGCTCCTTCGTCAGGCACATCACCCCCAAACCTCTCACCTGCAGGGTCTTCGTCCCCCTGGCTCCCAGAAGGCAGGGATGCGAGCAAAATCAGAAAGGATATTGTCAGCGCTGTTGTGGGATGGAGCAGTGACGGGCTGCAATTCAACAGGTGCAGCCCACGCTTATCCAGACAGGCCTGTGCATATAATGGGGTAGATCCTTACCTTGTAAATCTATTATTACAAGAGCTTAAGAAGAGACCTGACAAGGCAGCGTGGTGCAGTGGTTAGAGTGGTACTCAAAGGCTGCAGTGCGCCACCCCGGTGTGGCAGGAGAGGATGGCAAATTTGGAGGGAAGATTCAAGAATGATCAAAGATGTGGGGTGTGAAACACAAGAGCAGTCAAGTACAACATTCCTAGAGTGAACATGTTTACACCTGGGGAGGAATGTTTGTCCAGCCAGCAGGTAAACTTCCTGTTACCTTCTGGACTGCGACTAGAGGTGGGCATGGCCTCACCTGTGCAGGTAACGACAAAAGCACAGGGCAGGGCAGCCATGTCTCTATCTTTGACTACATGCCTTGAAGAAGCAACATCTGCTTAGCCAAAAATGCTCTCTTAGCCTCCAGCCAAGAGAGGACAAAGGGACTGTCTCCTTAGGAGATGGTTTCCAGGTGTATATTACTTTTCTAAGCTAAGTCTGCCTTCTGGGATCCGATTGTGAACAGAATATGAGTAAGTAAACTCTTTTTATATTTTTATAGAAGACTGTGTTGTGTCTTATCTTTTAGGAGGGAATAAGGGGGAAATACCAGAACAGTTATTATAGAGGCTTTAGCGAGCCTGAGCAAACGCATCCGCTGTGAATTTAAACAGGGGAATGTTACTCTGCTAAATTGTGAACTTGTTAACACAAGTTGGAAAGGCTATAATCGAACAATATATCCTCTCCTGCATCCCTGAACATTCCCACAAAAGAAACATTTAAGCATTTCTGTGTAGTATAGTATAGTACCAAAATAACTTTTTAGGATTGCTAATTAAGGAGGGATGGCTTGTGAATCTGATGGACTATGCTGAAACGGAGAAATTAACTGCCAAATTAAGAGGACATAATGACAAAGGACATAATCTTCAAGCATCTGAAGGGCTGTCGTGTGGAAGAGGGAACAAGTTTCTTTTCTCCTCCTCTGGAGAGCAGGACTCGAACCCATGGCTTCAAGCTACAAGAAAGGAGATTGCGACTAAACATCAGGAAGATGTTTAGATCTTTCTGATGCAAGAGGTGTTCATTTCTATGAAAATGTTTAAGGAAGAAGGGAGACCACGAATGGATTACCTATGGAATTATCACCCACATATGACGTCACTGGTAGGATTTGAAATAAAAACAGTAGATTACTGGAAGATTTATCGGTAGCGGGGTTTAGACAATTAAAAATAGGTGCGTTATAAAACAGCTAATAAAAAGAACAGTAAAAAGCAAACGCCAGGAGAAGAATGGGTGGGAAGCCAAGAAGAAACTTTGTGTGTTTAAAAAATTGTATATGATGCTAAATGCTTTGAAATATTTTTGGAGGGGAAAATATATATTTAAAAAAATAAAATTTTAATTATTTGCAGAATATGGATAGATATGTTTTTGAATTTTGAGCAAGAGCATCAAGCGATACAGACCCAAAACAAGGATTTTCAACTGTGACAAATCTGAAGAATCAGAAAAGAGAAAGGCTTATTTGCGTTGATGAAATGCTTGTCTCAAATTTAGACCCTATAAATGAGATTACCCGAGAAAAGCAAGCTCACGTCTCTCACTGAGCTACACATATGTAAGAGGCTCGTTTACAATTATATTTTGGAAAGGATTCCTGTTTTTCTGTAGCTGCATTGCTTTATACTTTCTTGAATATCCCACAATCATATTATAAAGTAGTTGTGTTCTGTATTGCAAACAGAGCACTGCCGGGACTCGCTTCTTCTTGCCTTCCAATGTATTTCTTATCAGTAAAAAATTTGGCGTGGTGCAAGCAGATTTATATCCTGAAAGGCTGGCTGAGAGAAAGTTCGAGAAGCACTGATCTAGGATGTGGGAGACCATACTGGGGTGCCACAGGGTTCTGTCTTGGGCCCGGTCTTATTCAACATCTTTATCAACAACTTGGATGATGGACTCAAGGGCATCCTGATCAAATTTGCAGATGACACCAAACTGGGAGGGGTGGCTAACACCCCAGAGGACAGGATCACACTTCAAAACCACCTTGACAGATTAGAGAACTGGGCCAAAACAAACAAGATGAATTTTAACAGGGAGAAATGTAAAGTATTGCACTTGGGCAAAAAAAATAAAAAAAATTGAGAGGCACAAATACAAGATGGGTGATACCTGGCTTGAGAGCAGTACATGTGAAAAGGATCTAGGAGTCTTGGTTGACCACAAACTTGACATGAGCCAACAGTGTTACGCGGCAGCTAAAAAAGCCAATGCAATTCTGGGCTGCATCAATAGGAGTATAGCATCTAGATCAAGGGAAGTAATAGGGCCACTGTATTCTGCTCTGGTCAGACCTCACCTGGAGTACTGTGTCCAGTTCTGGGCACCACAGTTCAAGAAGGACACTGACCAACTGGAACGGGTCCAGAGGAGGGCAACCAAAATGGTCAAAGGCCTGGAAACGATGCCTTATGAGGAACGGCTAAGGGAGCTGGGCATGTTTAGCCGGGAGAAGAGGAGGTTAAGGGGTGATATGATAGCCATGTTCAAATATATAAAAGGATGTCACATAGAGGAGGGAGAAAGGTTGTTTTCTGCTGCTCCAGAGAAGCGGACACGGAGCAATGGATCCAAACTACAAGAAAGAAGATTCCACCTAAACATTAGGAAGAACTTCCTGACAGTAAGAGCTGTTTGACAGTGGAATTTGCTGCCAAGGAGTGTGGTGGAGTCTCCTTCTTTGGAGGTCTTTAAGCAGAGGCTTGACAACCATATGTCAGGAGTGCTCTGATGGTGTCTCCTGCTTGGCAGGGGGTTGGACTCGATGGCCCTTGTGGTCTCTTCCAACTCGATGATTCTATGATTCTAGGGTTCAAATCCTGCCACTCCACCTTGACTGGGTGGCCAGTCACTGTCTCTTTCAGCCTACCTCGCAGAGGGGAGATTAAATAGGGAGGGGGAGGACAACCACAGAGGCTACCTTGAGCCCCCTGGGAGGATATAAAAGTGGGATATGAATAAGGATAAATACGCAAGGAAAGCCAAAGGGAGTGCAAATGGCCATTGTCATCCTGGATAGCTCAGCTAATCTAATGCTTATTAGGTGGATTTCCCCCCTAAATTGATTTTTGAATTCTGAATTCATTGCTATTCACGTTTTATACTATATTTTATGCTGCTTTTTGTTGCATCAATTAAGCAGCCCAAGTAGGGCCAACTCAGCCAGCTAGCCCTGGGGATTATCTAATTGATTTTTAAATTTTATTGTTATTCATGTTTTTATACTGTATTTTATGCTGCTTTTTATAATTGTTTTATAAAGTGTTTTAAATTTGTTGTTAGCCGCCTTGAGCCCGGTTTTCTGAACCGGGAAGGGCAGGGTATAAATAAAAATTTATTATTATTATTATTATTATTATTGGCTGGTTAGTGTGTGGTGCTGAGAATGCCAAGGTTGCAGGTTCGATCCCCGGACAGCTGCACATTTCTGCATTGCAGGGGGTTGGACTAGATGACCTAACAGTCTCCCTTCCAACTCTACGATCCTATGAGACTTAGGAAAGCTGGTGTCCCTGGATCAGGTCTGTCCGCTTTGTCAAATGAATGAAACCACATGGTTTTAACTGGATTTTAAACCCGTGTGCAATTCATGGTTACGGTTTCGCATTTTGTCGTGCCGTTACCTTCCTTGGTGTGTAGTGCAAACCCCTATTCTGAATAATGCTTTTTTATAGGGCAGCGCTGAGTTTGTGGTCCAAAACTGGGAGAGGAGCACAATGGACTGACACTTCGCAAGCTGGCGTCAGGTCAATTGCAGACCTTAGTTGGGATCAGCGATCTTTTGTGGTGAGCTAAGGAGCTTTCATGCGCCAGAGAGATTTAGAAGGGACAAGCAAGTCCATTGTTTCTGTGGAAAACAGGAAAGGGAGATTTGCATCCTGTGGGCCAAGGCTTCCTGTCTTGAAACGCTTCCTATTTAAGTGCATTAAAAAGAAAGAAAAGGGGATGGATTGTCGTCAGTTGCCTGAGCAGGTGGGGTCCAGCAAGGACAGACCCTCCTACATTTCCCCGATGAAAATAGGGACATCCTATTCAATAACAATAATAATTTTATTATTTAAACCCTGCCCCTCTTAATGGGTTTCCCCAGCCGCTCTGGGCGGCTCCCTATATCTATAAAACAAAACATTAAACATTGAAAAACTTCCCTATACAGTGGACACTCGGGTTGTGAACGTGATCCGTGAGGGGTGCACGTTTGCAATCCGCAGTGTTCACAACCCACGTCTGCAGGGCTGCACACACGCGGGTTGCGATTTAGTGCTTCTGCACATGCACAAAGTGTGATTTAGCACTACTAATAGGGACGTCCTAAGGAAAAGCGGGATATTCGGGACCAAATCAGAAACCGGGACGGCTTCTGTAAATGTGGGATTATCCCTGGAAAATAAGGACCCATGGAGGGGCTGAGACAGACCGTTGCAATGAGCGGACATGGCAAAAAAAACCCAAGGCCCCTGTTTGTTTCGGTGGGTCTACTCCCAAGTAGTTGGGACTGTTCCTGCTCTATTCCTTGCTTGGACAGGAAGGGAAGCGACGGAGGAAGTTGCGGAAAGAGAGTGGCAGTGGCAGGAGGAAGGGGCTGAGAAGACTCAGGACCCCCACCACCCTATAAAACAATAATAATACAGTGGTACCTTGGGTTGGTGGCGGTATGGGTTAAACCGCAGAGCCTAGGACTTGCCGATCAGAAGGTCGGCGGTTCGAATCCCCACGACGGGGTGAGCTCCCGTTGCTCGGTCCGTGCTCCTGCCCACCTAGCAGTTCGAAAGCATGTCCAAGTGCAAGTAGATAAATAGGTACTGCTCCGGCGGGAAGGTAAACGCCGTTTCCGTGCGCTGCTCTGGTTCGCCAGAAGCGGCTTAGTCATGCTGGCCATATGACCTGGAAGCTGTACGCCGGCTCCCTCGCCCAATAAAGCGAGTTGAGCGCCGCAACCCCAGAGTCGGTCACGACTGGACCTAATGGTCAGGGGTCCCTTTACCTTTACCTTTACCTTGGGTTAAGAACTTAACTCATTCCGGAGGTCCGTTCTTAACCTGAAACTGTTCTTAACCTGAAGCACCACTTTAGCTAATCCTGAAGCAAAGTACTTAAGGTACTATTTCTGGGTTAGCGGAGTACGTAACCTGAACCGTCTGTAACCTGAACCGTATGTAACCCAAGGTACCACTGTAATAATAATAATAATAATAATAATAATAATAATTTATTATTTATACCCTGCCCATCTGGCTGGGCTTCCCCAGCCACTCTTGGTGGCTTCCAACAAAATATTAAAATACCGTAATACATCAAACATTAAAAGCTTCACTAAACAGGGCTGCCTTCAGATGTCTTCTAAAAGTCTGGTAGTTGTTGTTCTCTTTGACATTTGGTGGGAGGGCGTTCCACTGGGCGGGTGCCACCACCAAGAAGGCCCTTTGCCTGGTTCCCTGTAACCTCACTTCTCGCAGTGAGGGAACCGCCAGAAGGCCCTCGGAGCTGGACCTCAGTGTCCGGGTAGAACAATGGGGGTGGAGACGCTCCTTCAGATATAAAACAAAACCTTCTGCACTCACCTTGTCCATTCCAGCTTCTCCTGCCCTCTGGCTAAACTGGAGGGTGCCAAGAGAGAAACAGTCTGCTCTCTGTCGGTCCAGCCGGAATGGCAGGCAGCCGTCCTTTCCTGTTTCAAAACTCCAAACAGCCTGGACATGTTTCCTGTCCTCAGCGAGAGGGAGGAGTTGAGCAAGTTCCTCTCCCTCTGCTTCAGCCTCAAACTGGCGTGTGGCGAATGGAAAAACAACAACCAAGGGTAGTACGTGACCCAGTCCTGTTCAGAGCAAACGCGTGGCAATGAATGGACCTAAGGCTGCTTCTTTGGTTGGCATCGGCATATTTCCCTGTCTTGCGAGATCAGGGGTGAGGAATCTCAGCTTCAAAGGACAAATGTAACCCTCCAGGCCCCTCGATCTGGAGCTGTGTCACAGGCAGGTTGGGTACAGAGGAACGGCGGGAGGAACTAATAAGACCCACCAGACCACAAGACGCACCTAGTTTTTGGAGGAGGAAAACAAGAAAAAATATTCTGAATCTCAGAAGCCAGAACAGCAAGAGGGATCGCTGCGCAGTGAAAGCAGCAATCCCTCTTGCTGTTCTGGATTCTGGGATAGCTGTGCAGCCTGCATTCGCTCCATAAAACGCACACACATTTCCCCTGACTTTTTAGGAGGGGAAAAGTGAGTCATATAGAGCAGTGGCGTAGCGTGGGTTGTCAGCACCCGGGGCAAGGCAAGTAATTTGCACCCCCTAACCCGTGGATTTGCGCCCCCTAACCCTAACTCCCAGATGTTGCGCCCGGTGCGGCCGGCCCCCCCTGCACCCCCCACGCTACGCCACTGATATAGAGCAAAAAATACTGTAGCTGGGGGACCCCCAAGGGAAGAAGGCTCAGAGCCCAGGGAGGGGTGGAGGGAGAAGACTGGGAGGAAGGGAGTGTTGGAAGCTGAAAGGGTAACAGGACTTCGTGAGTGGGGGGAGTCTGTGGCAGAGAGCAGCCCAGATTCAGAGGTAGGGGAGAGGGGGCAAGAGACAGAGATGGGTCAGGTGGGTGTCTTCCTCTCCTGCTACGATAAGCTCCCCTCCCTGCTGATCTACCAGAACCAGAAGAGGGCTGAAAAGGGCAGAGGAGAGGTTGGCTGCATGCAGGCATAGTCTCCGATTGCGTGGGGGAAAACCTCCATGTAAATGGCTAGTCTCCAGGTTAATAGGAACCATTAAGCCAGATGTCAGGGACTGGTTGGACGTACAGGAACGGTGGGAAGAACCAACTGGGGAACCTGAAAGGAAGAAGGCTCAGAGCCTGGGGAGGGGTGGTGGGATGATGATGATGATGAGTGGGAAGAAAGAGACGAGGGAGAAGGCTGGGAAGAGGTGGTGTCGGAAACAGAAGGGATAACAGGAGTTAGTGAGTGGGGAGAGTGTGCGGCAGACAGCAGTCCAGAATCAGAGGTAGAAGCTGAAGCAGGAGAGGTGGGAGCCAGGAGGCAGAGACGTGAAGAGGCAAAGGTGCCCCCCCTTCCTCTCCTTCCTGCTGGTCTCTGCGGACCAGAAGAGGCACGTATCTCTCTTTATAAAATCTAATAAAATTTATTCAAAAAGAAATAAGGGGGGGGGACCCCTCTTAAATTCCCAGAACGCAAATAAATCTCCGGAGACTTTAACCATTGGAAAGGCCTTTTTAATCAGCTGACATTCAACATCCCCTTCTCCCTTCCTCTCTACCCACTTCACTACGGACCACGAAAAAGGAAGGTAGCCAACTTCTTACACCCCTAAGTTGTTCCCCCCACCCCGCCCCCAGCAATATCTGGCAACTGCTTTGGGGGGGGGAGAAACTGACAGACAGCTTGCATTTACGGAAGAAACACACAAAGAGTTCAATCCCCAACAATGCTAAGGACATGAGGAAGGTGGGCTGCAGAGATACGTTTGCTGGCCTGGCAGATGTTTTGCAAACAGAGAGAGAGAGAGAGAGAGTGTCCTTCGGGTCCACGTCTCCCCCCGCCCCCCAAGTCAGACGACGGCCTCAATCTCCACTGCCTCCTCTTCCTCCAGCATGCTGTAGGAGGCGTGGGTCTGGAAGGGTCTCTGCAGCGGGTGGGCAAGGAGTTTGGCCATGCAGTTGTGCAGCTCCACGGCCGGCCCGGTCAGTGACACTTCGTACTTGTAGTTGGTGCCTTTGCTGTCCAGGTTGCTGAAGAAAGCAAAGGTCTCCTGGAGAGGAGAGAGGAACCGCAAAGGTATAGTGATGGCAATAATTTTAATATTTGTACCCTGCCCACAAGACTAGGTTGCCCCATATAACACAGCATTAATACTGTTCTCTTTTCCATATAGAAAGCTACATCTGTTACTCAACAATTATATTCCAGTTCAGCAGAACTAGCAACTTCCCACACACCCAACATCAATGTTTATAACCCAAATTGCATGTCAAGGAGATACCGTATTTTTCGCCCTATAGGACACACTTTTTCCCCTCCGAAAATGAAGGGGAAATGTGTGTGCGTCCTATGGGGCGAATGAAGGCTTTTGCTGAAGCCTGGAGAGCGCACCAACCCCTCTCGCTCTCCAGGCTTCAGGAAGCTATCCGCAAGCAGCGAGAGCCAGCACTCGGCTCCCACGGCTCCCACGGCTTGCAGAGAGCTGCCTGTTTGGGGGCTGGGGTCGGGGGAAGCTCGGGCCTTCCCCGCCCCAGCCCCACGCCTGGGGGGGCAATAATTCCCCCCCCTTTATTTCCCCCCAAAAAAACTAGGTGCGCCTTATGGGACGGTGCGTCCTATAGGGCAAAAAATATGGTAAGTAACTCTACAACAGAAGCCACCTGAAGGCAGCCCTGTATAGGGAAGTTTTTAATGTTTCATTATTTTTTTGTATATGCTGGAAGACACCCAGAGTGGATGGGGCAACCCAGATGGGCAGGAGTACAAATAACAACATTATTTATTATTATTATTATTATTATTATTATTATTATTATTATTATTATTATGTTTTACAATTCTGTCTTATCTAATTTCATCCTCTCTAACATGTTTTGTAAAAATATTTCCTGCTATTTTCGGACACTTCAAACCCCACTCTGGTCTTTGCACAGGGGAAAACTTTTTAGATATAGACTAGAAAGGTTTCTAGTCATCTTTGAAAGATTCGAAATTTGTATCTTTCACCAGCGCTGTCAATTTTGCCGTCTCTGCATACTCCAAGGTTTCCACCATGATGATGATAAACAGTCTGGGCTGCTCACAGCATATATCAGAATATACTAAAACATCAAACATTACAAACTTCCCTATACGGGGCTGCCTTCAGATGTCTTCTAAAAGTCAGATAGTTTTTCATCTCCTTGACATCTGGTGGGAGGGTGTTCTACAGGGAGGGAGGCACCACTGAGAAGGCCCTCTGCCCAGTTCCCTGTAACTTCTTTTCTCGCCGGGAGGTAGGGAGCCCCCAGAAGATCCTCAGAGGTGGACCTCAGTGTCTGATGGAGCTGAATGATGGAGGTGGAGACGCTCCTTCAGGTCTACAGGGCTGTGGCCATTTAGGGCTTTAAAGGTCTGCACCAACACATTGAACGGTGCTCGGAAAAGTACTGGCAGCCAGTCTTATATGTTCTCGGCGGCTGCTCCCAGTCACTAGTCTGGCAGCCACAATCAGCGCATCAGTGTCCTTCAAGAAGGACACTGACAAACTGGAACGTGTCCAGAGGAGGGCAACCAAAATGGTCAAAGGCCTGGAAACGATGCCTTATGAGGAACGGCTAAGGGAGCTGGGCATGTTTAGCCGGGAGAAGAGGAGGTTAAGGGGTGATATGATAGCCATGTTCAAATATATAAAAGGATGTCACATAGAGGAGGGAGAAAGGTTGTTTTCTGCTGCTCCAGAGAAGCGGACACGGAGCAATGGATCCAAACTACAAGAAAGAAGATTCCACCTAAACCTTAGGAAGAACTTCCTGACAGTAAGAGCTGTTCGACAGTGGAATTTGCTGCCCAGGAGTGTGGTGGAGTCTCCTTCTTTGGAGGTCTTTAAGCAGAGGCTTGACAACCATATGTCAGGAGTGCTCTGATGGTGTTTCCTGCTTGGCAGGGGGTTGGACTCGATGGCCCTTGGGGTCTCTTCCAACTCTAGGATTCTATGATTCTATGATCTCAGCAGTGGAGTGAGATCTTGCAAGCAATCTGCTCCTGAACTTGGCCAAGCTGGCTGCTGAGAGATGACTGGCAACATTTAGGGAACCTCCGTGTCCCTGCCCACTTCCTGGCCCAACAATGCCATTTACCTTCCAGCTGGTTTCCTCCTCTTTGTCCTCGAAGCCGTTGTGGATGTAGAGCACATCAAAGTAGTAGTAAGGGCACTGCAGCATTTTCTGTGTGGAAAAGACAACAGTAGCAGCAAGATGGTCACGAATGGAAGTACGGTATAGATGCCAGCAAAATTCACTAGTTGGCATCCACCTGTCTCTTTCTTAAGGAAATCTTAAGGAAATCAGCCCTGAGTGCTCACTGGAAGGACAGATCCCAAAGCTGAGGCTCCAAGACTTTGGCCACCTCATGAGAAGAGAAGACTCCCTGGAAAAGACCCTGATGTTGGGAAAGATGGAGGGCACAAGGAGAAGGGGACGACGGAGGACGAGATGGTGGGACAGTGTTCTCCAAGCTACCAGCATGAGTTTGACCAAAATGTGGGAGGCAGTGGAAGACAGGAGTGCCTGGCGTGCTCTGGTCCAGGGGGTCACCAAGAGTCGGACACGACTAAATGACTCAACAACAACAACATCCATCTGTCTCAAGATGCAATGGAGTGCGCCTCGGTGGGTGAAGCCAAACTGCTGCACTAACCCAAGTGACCTCCCCGGGGAGCAAGACTGGGCAATGTGTCTGGAGGTCCTGGGCTGCCCAGGCAACAGGACCGCCACCCCTTGACCTCACTGATGGGGTCCAAAGGGAAGCAGACCTAGACGTTTGGCACCAGCTGGGCTGCGGGAGTTGCCAGAAACAGGCGTACAAGGGACCGTCCAACCGTCTTAGGGACTCCACTCCAGATGTGCGAAGGGTCTACTCCTGAGCCTTTTCTTCTCCTGAAGATGTCGCACGAGGCAGTGGAGGTTTAGGGCCAGAATTTTCCTTCTCCTAGATGGGCTCCCTTCCCAGGTGGTTGAGCCCCACCTGCCCCTCACTTCCCTTTATTTACGGGACTGCCTCTCCTGGTCTGCCCCACAGAGGACCTTAAGGTCCATGAATAATCATAGTTTAGAGGTCCCGGGCCCTAAGGAAGTCAGATTATCCTCCACCAGGGCCAGGGCCTTCTCAGTGGTGGCTCCGACCTGGTGGAATGCTGTCCCAGGAGACCAGGGCCCTGCAGGATTTAACTTCCTTTCGCTGGGCCTGTAAGACAGAGCTATTCCACCTGGCTTTCAATTTAAACTTAGCCTGATCTTTTTATTCCCCTTCCTTCCCTCCCCCTCCCCCTTTTTATGAAGATTACCAGCTCTGGGATCCCACAGCTAATTCTCCCCTGGTCTCCTCGCTGGCCCAAATAGGAGTAATTTAGCCAGCTAGCCCTGGGGATCATCTAATGTTTATTGGATGGATTTTGCCCCTAAATTGATTTTTGAATTCTGAATTTATCGTTATTCATGTTTTATACCATATTTTATGCTGTTTTTTGTTGCATCAATTAAGTGTTTTAAATTTGTTGTTAGCCGCCCCAAGCCCGGTTTTTGAACCAGGAAGGGCGGGGTATAAATAAAAATTTATTATTATTATTATTATTATTATTATTATTATTATTATTTATCGCATGGGCAGAAACTGCCTTCTTGACCACTGGGCCCACTTGGTCTCATCCGCTCCATCCACCAGAGCGGGTCTTCGCATGCAGGGGGGGCCCCTAACTCACTGAGGGTCCAAGGCCCATCGGCTCCCCTCACCTGGATCAGTCAACCAGTCAAAGCCAATCCTAGGATGTGGCCACTGCCGCCTGCTGGCAGCTTCTAGGAGCCACAGGTGAGAGCTTTTGAATTGTGGTGCTGGAGGAGACTCTTGAGAGTCCCATGGACTGCAAGAAGATCCAACCTCTCCATTCTGAAGGAAATCAGCCCTGAGTGCTCACTGGAAGGTCAGATCCTGAAGCTGAGGCTCCAAGACTTTGGCCACCTCATGAGAAGAGAAGACCCCCTGGAAAAGACCCTGATGTTGGGAAAGATGGAGGGCACAAGGAGAAGGGGACGGCAGAGGACGAGATGGTGGGACAGTGTTCTCGAAGAGACCAGCATGAGTTTGACCAAACTGCAGGAGGCAGTGGAAGACAGGAGGGCCTGGCGTGCTCTGGTCCAGGGGGTCACGAAGAGTCAGACACAACTAAACAACAACAAAAAATAATTATTTTTTTTTATAAAATAAAGAAAGAAAAAGGGCACCTTCATCTGTTCTGTGATTGTGACTGGGGGATGGCAAGCTGGCCGGCTATAAACCAGGATGGTTCTGACCACGTATGGCGGTGGGATGCTCTGCACATTCTCCGTCACGGGCAGTTCTGTCTTCTGCTGTCTGCGTAGATGAGGGAGAAGGAGGGAAATTTGGGTCTGGGGACCTGGACTGATAGCAGGCTCCCCTAATCCCATGCCCACCCCCTGAGTTAGAGGGAGCAACGGGGAAAGCCCACTTCCCCTGTTCATAAGGCAACCAGGATCCTTCCTGCTCGACTCAGCAGTTCATGCAGAGTCATGAGGACTAGCGCCTTATTTTTAAGGGGTGGGTCACAGTGCGGTAGTGCAGAAGGTCCCAGGGGTCTAGTCCCTGCTGGCATCTCCAGGGAAAGGGTTTCTTGTCTGAAACATCCCAGGAACAACCCAATGCCCTTCCCACCGGGGGAAAAGAGAGAAACTTACATGAGGCTGAAAAGACCTTCGAGATCTTCAAGGAGGGAGAAGAGTTAAGGTGGATAATTCTCCGCAGTGTGCTCTTGCCCCAACTGGTATCCTGCCCCTCCCAGTCCAGATTCCTAAATCCCCATAAATCAGGGACCCCCAAAGGTCATCTAGCCCAACCCACCGCAATTCCGCTGGCACACGGCCAGAAGGATACTGAAGGACTTGCACACCACTGTCTCCAGGTCATACAAACAGCTGCAAACTTCTCTAGGATCAGAGGTGAATCCAGAGAGCTGGCGGGGTAGGGGAAGAAAACCAGAAAGCAGGTGATTACCAACGTCATTTCATTTCACTTTTGATTTGTGTTCCGCCTTTCTATGTTACTGCACACAAGGCAGTTTGCAAACCTGACCCACTACAAAAAGTCGCAATAAAAACATAATTTTAAACTAAACGGCTTATATGAAATAAAGCAATATTCAGCTACCCATTAGAATACACCAGTCAACAGTAAAATTAAAAATCAGCAGTTGATAATTAAGCCGTTTACACTTTACAATTGCAATAAAGGATTACTAAACTGTAATCAATAAAAATATTGGCAGGACCCACAATGCATAAAATACCACCAAACACACGCAATCATGTAAAGGGATCAAACTGAGAAACAAGGGCACACAACTTATAAAATTGTTGTTTAAAAGTATCCTTGAACTCCTTGAGCATCGCAAGACAAAGGAAAAGCTACAAGTAGGAAGGTTATTTAAGGTAAAGGGACCCCTGAGCATTAGGTCCAGTCGTGGCCAACTCTGGGGTTGCAGCGCTCATCTCGCTTTATTGGCCAAGGGAGCCGGCGTACAGCTTCCGGGTCATGTGGCCAGCAGGACTGAGCCGCTTCTGGCGAACCAGAGCAGCGCACGGAAAAGCCGTTTACCTTCCCGCCAGAGTGGTACCTATTTATCTACTTGCACTGGTGTGCTTTCGAACTGCTAGGTTGGCAGGAGCAGGGAATGAGCAACAGGAGCTCAACCCGTTGCGAGGATTTGAACTGCTGACCTTCCGATCGGCAAGCCCTAGGCTCTATGGTTTAACCCACAGTTTACCTCCGCCCCCCCCAAAAGGAGATTGAGAAGCTGGGAAAGGGCATCCAAACTGTCTGAGGTGATAGAGTAGAAAACATGAGATAGCTCTTTTTATAAATGTCATTTTAAACATTTTCTTCAACTCATTGTATATCATTTCCCATTTTTTTTTTAATTTCTCTGCATTCCCACCACATATGGTAAAAGGTCCCTTTCTTTTCTTTACATTTCCAGCATATGTTTGACCCAGTTTTATACATTTTTACTCTCTGTACTGGTGTTATATACCATCTATACATCGTTTTCGTGTAATTTTCTTTCAGAAGAGAACAATCTGTAAATTTTAAGTCTGTTTTCCAGTTTTTCCCAATCTTCAAATTGTATGTTATGTCCTATATCTTGTGCCCATTTGATCATGACCGATTTCACCTCCTCATCTTTAGTTTCCCATTCTAGCAGAATACTATATGCACCCTTCTGCAACTTCACTTTCCCTTCTATGACTTCCTTTTGAAATCTAGAAATGGTGTAACTAAATCCTTTCATGTTGTCTTCTTAAGACATCACATATAATTGCCTTTAATGTAGCCCCACATCAGGCGAAAGATTCCTGTCTTGCCGCGGGTTGGACTTGGTGACCCTTAGGGGTCTCTTCCAATTCTACGATTCTAGCATCTCCTCCAACTCCACGGCTAACGGGCTTGGGCAAAGAAACACAACCGTCGGGTGAAATGTGACGGGGCAGATCAGAAGCTGCCACAGTTGGGGAGGGGGGCAATAAAAACCGCAACCCCTGAGAAGTCTGCAGTCAAATGGGTGGCATAGCTGTCAACTTACAGATTTGAAAATAAGGGACCAGCAGCCAAAATAAGGGATCTTAGTCAACCAGTTAAAAGGGCCAGATAATTTTGGAGAGAATCCTAGAATCATAGAGTTGGAAGAGACCACAAGGGCCATCGAGTCCAACCCCCTGCCAAGCAGGAAACACCATCAGAGCACTCCTGACATATGGTTGTCAAGCCTCTGCTTAAAGACCTCCAAAGAAGGAGACTCCACCACACTCCTTGGCAGCAAATTCCACTGTCAAACAGCTCTTACTGTCAGGAAGTTCTTCCTAATGTTTAGGTGGAATCTTCTTTCTTGTAGTTTGGAACCATTGCTCCGTGTCCGCTTCTCTGGAGCAGCAGAAAACAACCTTTCTCCCTCCTCTATGTGACATCCTTTTATATATTTGAACATGGCTATCATATCACTCCTTAACCTCCTCTTCTCCCGGCTAAACATGCCCAGCTCCCTTAGCCGTTCCTCATAAGGCATCGTTTCCAGGCCTTTGACCATTTTGGTTGCCCTCCTCTGGACACATTCCAGTTTGTCCGTGTCCTTCTTGAACTGTGGTGCCCAGAACTGGACACAGTACTCCAGGTGAGGTCTGACCAGAGCAGAATACAGTGGCACTATTACTGCCCTTGATCTAGATGCTATACTCCTCTTGATGCAGCCCAGAATGGAGAGCAGCACCGGTTTTTAGCCCTTCGTTTCCAGAGGTTGCTGCTCAAGACACCAGCTGATGAAACACTGCAATTAAAGAACTACAAGCAGCAACCACTTTTCGCGCAAAACCAAGTCCAAGCTACGAAGATGCTGATGCAGTTCTGTATCTTTTCTCTTGTGCTCCATCTGCAGCTCTCAGTTCTATCAGGTGGGGCGGGAGGAAGCGAGGGGAAATAGCGGCCGAAGTAAATCCACGGATCACACCATCTACGCTAGTCTACCGCTACAAATCTATGGGAGAAGCGCTTGCGGTCCTTCCCTTGTAGCCCTTGGAACACCTGCCCGTGCCTCCACCTCTTCTCTCTGAACTGCTTTCTCTATGGTTGCCCTCGCTCTCCTCTCAAGGCTCCTCAGCAATTCCTAGGTCATGCCAGGCTGCCCATCTCATCCGGGTCCTTCGGCGGCACAGCCGCAGTACGGCCGAGCGGGAGCGGGAGGGGCGGTGACAGGTAGAGGGGAGGCCCCAGGCAGAGACGCTCAGTTCAGCAGCCGCGAGGATGGCGGCAGAAGGGCTCAGGGCTCCCACCAGTCCTGGCGGGGAGAGGTTCCCGGGGGCCGAGGCTGGTGAGAGGAGGCCGGAGGGGGCCGGGCCAGGCAGCCAAGCAACACAGTTGGAGCCTCCCTCCTCCCTGGCCGGCAGGGAGGGAGGGAGGGAGAGGAGCTGCTTCCTTTGAAACCCGGGAAATTTAAGGGACATCATCAATAAGGGACAGCAGCGGGACACGGCACTGGGATAAGGGAGTTTCCCTCCAAATAAGGGACGCTTGACAGCTATGATGGGCGGTCAGAGAAAAGAGATAGAAGAAGCCAAAAATGAAAAAGGTATTTAAATATACCTTTCTGAAGAAACTAGAGGCCTTTCTCCTGGGCATGGTCGGCCAATTGGTGCCAATGAAGGACAGAGCTTTCTTTATGTATGCAACAACAGCAGCAAGAATACTTATTGCAAAGTATTGGAAGACACAAGATCTACCCACCCGGGAAGAATGGCAGATGAAGGTGATGGACTACATGGAACTGGCGGAAATGACTGGCAGAATCCGAGACCAGGGAGAAGAGTCGGTGGAAGAAGATTGGAAGAAATTTAAAGCTTATTTACAGAAACATTGTAAAATTAAGGAATGTTAGAAGGAGGCTGGAATGAAGTTATGTGGCTTTAGCAGCAATGTTATAAAGGACTAAGTAAAAATAGACTGTTAATGGATGAAAGGAGGGAAGGTAAAGCTACATTATATTAAGATAAATTATAGGATAAAAATTGGGAAAGATGGAAAGGATTTGCTGAAATAGCTAACCGAACTAGAATACAAAAAAGGGAGGTGTGAGGAGGTCAAGGAAACAAGCAAATGAAAGATAAGTTATGGGAAGGTTCGTTGTGTTTTTTAATTGTTTCTATTTTTCTGTTTTCTGTTTTCTATATTTTTTATTTTTTTTCCTTATTGTGATGTGTTTTCTAGTTTTTGCTTAACTTGGTGTTTTCCCTTTTTCTTTTTGTAACCTTTAAAACTTTAATAAATATTATTTTAAAAAAAAGAAGAAGAAGAAGCCAAAAAGTACCCAGGTGACGTCGTTGTTGACCACCACCAGCGCAAACTCGTGGCTCTTGTCGATTTTGTGCTTGGTCCGGACGAACATCTCTATCATCTTCTGGGAGATGTTCAGAGCATTAGTTTTCGACCTTCCAGAGAGAGAGAATATGCCCACATATAAATTGCGAGATAAGGACAACTGTGACTTCGAAGAAGAATGGGAACTTCAAATTACTTTAAAAGACAACAAAATGAATTGGACTCCTTGGCAGGTTTTGAATAAACATACACAGATTTATTGATTGTTAACATAGCAGAGATAAAATATAAGGATTTATACAGTTTTATAGTATGCAGAGAATAATATGTGTTGAAAAATCAGAGAGGGGAGCTGAGGGAAGACTTTGGGGGAGGGCTTGATGGGGAGGTGGGGGGAAGGGGGGGAAATAATGAATATGAGATGTTTTGATATTTTGGTATGTTGAAATTGTTAATAAAAAACTTTTTTTAAAAAAAAGAACTATCACAATGTGAAACAGAAACAATAATATTAATAATAATTTCTTATTTATATCCCGCCCATCCGGCTGGGTTTCCCCAGCCACTTTGGGCAACTCTCAACAGATTAAAAAACAGAATAAAACATCAAAAAACAGAATAAAACATTGTAGTTCCGCAAAAGAAAAATGTCGGCCAACCAGAAGGGAAAAGGCCACTCACCCGTTGAACGACTCCAGTTTTGAGTGGGACATTTCCTCCGAGAGGTCAAGGCAGATGATCTGAGAGAGAGAGAGAATATCATGGTCATGTTCCATAGAACAATAGAATTGTAGAGTTGGACCCCGAGGGTCATCCATCCCAACCCCGTTCAGTGCCCAAAGTGGGGCTCAAACCCACGACCGTGAGATCAAGAGTCTCATGCTCTACCAACTGAGCTATCCCAAACTGTCCAACAAATCTCTAAAACCGCCTCTTCTAGGATGAGCTCATGGGACCAAGGAGGAGCTGGCACGAAAAAGTTGAGGACAGAATAAGGTACTCACCACTTTTTCCGGGCAGTTGACCCGTGGCGTCCTGACCTGGAACTCGGTGGGCGGGACTGTGGGAGGCCAGCCTTTCCCATTGGTGGCCGTGGCGCTCTGGGGGCTGTCCCCCGTGCTGGCCGCCTCCCCTTCCCCCTCGCTGCGGCTGCCCACGCTCGCCTGGGTGCTCAGGGTCCGGTCTTCGGCGCCCTCGGGGTTGGAGCGGGTCCTGGGGCGCTGCTCGGCCGTCACTTTCTCCTCCTCCTCCTCCGTCGCGCTGCTGGGCTCCGAGGTGTCCATCAGGGCCCCACGGTCAAGCGGGGAGTCCAGGTTTGCTGTTCCGGAAGGCCTTCCTAGAAAGGGGAGAAAGCAACACGGTTTTGGGGGTGACAGCTCCATTGGGGGGGCAGCGGATCCATAATGGGGGAAGTCCTGATCAGGAGTATAAGGACATCGGGCCAAAGGGCCTCCTGTCCTCACAGTGGCCAAATACCCCTAAGAAACTAGGAATCCAGATAGACTGCCACTGGACCTGGAGGTTCGATAAGGACACAACAAAAGCCTGGCTGCTGGATCAAGCCAAAGGGGCCCTGTCTAACCCAGCCTCCTGTTTCACCATGGCCTAATAATAACAACAATATTTCAGGGCAGGTCACAACATAACATTACTATGTAAAAACCACAAAATATATAATAAAAATAAGAACAGAAACAAATAATCCAACGTTCTTGTTTTTATGTATTTTGTGTTTTTTACATGGTAATGTTATGTTGTGAACCGACCGCCCTGAGACCTGCGGGTATACGGCCGGGATACAGATGCAATAAATCACAATAAAAAGAAATAATAACAATAACAAACAGACAGACAGACAAATCTTTTTAAAAAAAAAATAATTAATATTTATTAACATTTTAAAAATTACAAAAGAAAGAAAAAGAATTAAACAAAACAATACAATACAAAAACAAAAACAAAAACAAAAACAAAAACACCACACAACACCAACCCCAAAACATTAAATCAACAAAGCCAAACAAACACAATTTAAAACACATCTAATAAGTTCAATATCTTAACTTTCATTTACTTGTTTCAACGACCTCCTCAGACCTCCCTTTTTGTATTCCACTTTAATTAACTGTTTCAGCAATTCCTTTCCATCTTCCTGTTTTCTGTCCTGTAATTTATGTTAACATATTCTAACCTTATTTTTCCCTTTAATATATATAATTGTCTTAACATATTTTAACCTTATTTTCCCTTTAATACTCTAATAATCTATTTGTACTTAATTCCTTGTAACATTTCTACTAAAGCCATATAACTCGTTTCCAACATTTTTCTAACACTCATTAATTTTACAATATTTTTATAAATAGTCTTTAAACTTTTTCCAATCTTCTTCCACCGACTCTTCTCTCTGGTCCCGGATTCTGCCAGTCATATCCGCCAATTCCCTATAGTCCATCAACCTGGTGATCTTCTGTCTGATGCTCTTAACTCTTTTCCAAGTCCCTTCTGCAAGTCTTCTTCATATTTATACAAGACAGACAAATCTCCCCTCCCACAATACGTTTAAAAGGGCATCGGATGTCAAGACCTGAGTGCGAAATCTCTCTCAAATTAAGACTCCCAGAAATTGTTACTCAAGAGGTATGTGGCAAAGAATACACAGCAGTCAATTATCAGTTTAATAGCATGAAAAACACCCTTTCCCAAACAAATTATCCTTACAATGCATGATTTTTAGAACCTAAATGAGTTCAAGCTTTTCTACAGCGATAACATTTGTGTTGGCCATCCCCATAGATTTTCTTCAGTCAAAATAGTAAGATGTATCCGCAATATAAATTTGAGACAGTTTACATTTTGCTTAGGAATGTAAACAAGGTGATGTTGCTGGGCTGTCTGTTTGAAACCCAATGTAACTTCTTGATTATGTACGAAATGTAAAAAGTAGAAGGAAAACCAACAGGCAAAAGATTTGTGGTGGATCTGGTAAAGTCCTTCTTGGAGCAATGCAGAATTAACTTATGCACACAGGGACTTGCGATCTCAATCACACGCAGTCTGTAGTCCGCTGGCAGTAGGAGTACAATATGGGCATGTCTTTAAGTTAAGATCTTACATTAAAAACCTGACAGTACCAAACTATCAAAGGCTTTTCACCAAAGCCAGACTAAACGCCTTTCCTTCTGCAGTGCTGGATGGCAGGTTGAGAGGAGTTCCCTACCAGGACAGACTTTGCTCGTGTGCTCAAGACATCGATTCCGTAAAACATATTTTGTTGCACTGTGCAAAATATGAGCAAGCCAGGGCTGAACTGATATTACCCTTGCTGGTACCTTTCCCGGGAAAATCAGAGGCTCACTATGTCAGGTTCCTATTGGAAGACCGGACAAATGCTAGAACATTAGCAGTGGCAAAGTTTCTATCAGTGGTTGCAAGAACAAATGATCCCTATATTCTGAACAATATGCTTGTTTAACCTGGAGGTAGGTATGAATTGTGTATTGCTTTGTAATGATTTGTTGGGTCTCTGGACCGTAATAAAGGTTGATGATGACTTATGGAACTCCCTGCTGCAGGACCATTTACGGCTTTGAAAGCAGATCAGATAAGTTCATGGAGCAAGAGATGGTCTACTCTTATGTACAGTACAGTTAACTTTCTTTATCTCTGATTCTACCACATATCCTATCCATTTCTTTACTCAGTTGGCTGTTGCTCCTGGAAAGACCAGCTCTGCAAGAACCGAGCTGCAGCGTTGAAAACAATGTCCCTTGCAAGAGCTAGGCTATCATGCTCTGATCCCGGCTTTTATCATTCAGCCAGCACGATAGCTTGGTGCAGTTTGCAAAGCTAAGAGAGAGCTTTGCAAAAATCATGATAACTTGACACACACACACACACAAACTGAAATTGGTTGCACAACTCATAGAGTCACCATCGTTCTTATTTTCCTTTGCAACCAGAAGAATAAACTTATATGAATTATCTTTGCAGGGCTTGGCAGCTCCTCCCCACCCCCATAATAGCTGAGCTTTCCAAATACTGTCCAAAAAGGAGGTTTTACCGTTAGAAAATCTATTGCTCAGCACATTTGAGGGGAACACATTAAATCTGGCTCTAACAAATGCGAATCTATGCGACGCAGCCGATAGACAGATATCGAGGTATCTGGGACATAGATGTAATGCCCTGATTTATCGGGGAACATGTACCTCCACCTGTAGTAAGATTTTGAGTTCAATCATTCTGGAAATTGTTGCTAAACCACCTGAATTACATCTAGCTTATGTACTCCAGGACATTGACTCTTATAGAACATTACAGGTTGCCAGATTCCTGATTTCAGTTCTTTCATATAAAAGACTTCATGGAATGGCATGACTATTAAAAATCTAGTAAACTCTATGCAACATCTGAAGAAGTGTGCATGCACACGAAAGCTCATACCAAGAACTAACTTAGTTGGTCTTTAAGGTGCTACTGGAAGAACGGCTACCTATCTGTGACTGGATCTATGCAACATCTTTATCTTCAAGGCCATAATATGGTACATCTAGAGATTGTAAGTAATGTGAAGGAGATTATGCGTTGTAATATTTTAGTTGATGTTTTAGATTGTAAAATGCTATTTTATTTGTTGATTTGTTTTACATTGTGGGCTTATAGCCGAATAAAGTATTATCTATCTATGTACCAAATATTACCCGCTTAGCATCCTTTATCCTCCCATCCAAAGCAATAATATTGCATCCCATAAATGACCTCTCCCTTTTGCTGGAAAACCACCTACCTCGACCCCTTTTGTTCCAAACGCAAGCAGCCTGTAAAACCAGTGATCGTTCACAGACACAGACAAAACCCAGCTGCGAAATTAAGACTCCTTGCAAACCAGACCGGAAGTGAAGAACCATATGGCTGCCCCTCTCCTCGCAATGGATGCTGGGATTTGTAGTTCTCCCTTCCAAACGTCTTGCAAAAGAGAAGCTCTGTTTGTTGGAAGATGCAATTCTGCAATAGATCGGGGTTTTTGCTTGTTTCCATTCCAGAAAGCTGGAATGCAACTGAATCACCCTGGTTAAAGTAGTTATAAGAAGGCTGGCAAAGAAAAGGACGTCCATGCAATCAGGAAATAAGAGAAATAAGAGAGAGGGTCAGCATGGATTTCTGAAAAATAAGTCATGTCAGACTAACCTGATCTCGTTTTTTGACAGAATTACAAGCCTGGTAGATGAAGGGAACGCAGTGGATGTAGCCTACCTTGATTTCAGCAAGGCATTTGACAAGGTGCCCCATGATATTCTTGTAAAGAAGCTGGTAAAATGCGGTCTTGACTATGCTACCACTCAGTGGATTTGTAACTGGCTGACTGACCGAACCCAAAGGGTGCTCATCAATGGTTCCTCTTCATCCTGGAGAAGAGTGACTAGTGGGGTGCCACAGGGTTCTGTCTTGGGCCTGGTCTTATTCAACATCTTTATCAACGACTTGGATGATGGACTCAAGGGCATCCTGATCAAATTTGCAGATGACACCAAACTGGGAGGGGTGGCTAACACCCCAGAGGACAGGATCACACTTCAGAACGACCTTGACAGATTAGAGAACTGGGCCAAAACAAACAAGATGAATATTAACAGGGAGAAATGTAAAGTATTGCGCTTGGGCAAAAAAAATGAGAGGCACAAATACAAGATGGGTGACACCTGGCTTGAGAGCAGTACATGTGAAAAGGATCTAGGAGTCTTGGTTGACCACAAACTTGACATGAGCCAACAGTGTGACGCGGCAGCTAAAAAAGCCAATGCAATTCTGGGCTTCATCAATAGGAGTAGAGCATCTAGATCAAGGGAAGTAATAGTGCCACTGTATTCTGCTCTGGTCAGACCTCACCTGGAGTTCAGTGTCCAGTTCTGGGCACCACAGTTCAAGAAGGACACTGACCAACTGGAATGGGTCCAGAGGAGGGCAACCAAAATGGTCAAAGGCCTAAGAAAAGTGAGTTTAAAAATGATATTTGTTTTAGTTTAAAAATGATATTGGAATGCTGTTACTTTTAACTACAAAGAAACTCAGAAGGGAGGGACTAGAGGAAGTCAACCAAGATGTTTAAAAGGTTGGATTTGAAAAGAATTAAGTTTGTTGTTATTGTTTATCTGTTTATTTTTCCCTTTTTTCTTCTTTCGTTCATTGATGTATTTTTCTTTTTTTCTGTTTTTGTGTGTCATTCTGCTTTTTGGTTTTTGTTACAATTGTGGAAAATCTAATAATATTTTTTTTAAAAGAGGGGGTGGATAATGCACCCCTTAAACTGAATGAATAAATAAACGGTGGAAATGCAATGAAGGGGAAAGCAGTCAGTGAATTTTAATAGAAGGAACGCAAAATAAATCAATGGATGGATGGATGCAAATGCCGGAAATCTTGTCTGCGGACAAAAGTACCGAGTCCTCTATGTCTGTCTTAGGCTGAATGGGGGAAGCGGACAAACAGAGCCAACGATACCGTCAATCAAGTGACGTAAACATCAACTCCAGACCAATCAACAGGGCGGGCGGGTAAAGGAAAAGGGGCAGAGGCCTGATGCCCCTTTTCAACCTATCCACACAGAGGATTCTCTTTCCCCCCGCCTACCAGTCCCTCCTCGTTCCTCTTTTTACTGGGCAACCGAGCAGTCAGTCATTGCGACAGCCAGCCAATGAGAAACCCAGACAGGCCTTGAGAGGGAAGCTTCAAACTTTAAAAACAAGATGGCGGCGGGGGCGGCGTTGCCGCTGCGACAGCGGCTGTGAGGGAGCCGCGGCGGGCGCGCGGCCCTCGGCCGGGGCTGCGCGCGCGGCTCTTCGGCTGCGTCTCGAGGCGACCCCGCCGGGCCGAGATTCCGCCGCCGGCCGCGCGGGGGTGAAAGTAGCCGCTGCCTCCGGTGGGAAATCTGCGCATGTGCGGGCGGAGTGAGCATGCGCAGATGCGCCTCCTCGGCCCCTCGGCCGCCCTCTAGTGGCGGAATGGAACCAGGCGCCCTGCCGCTCTCGGTCCGGCTGCGCGAGGCTCTGTCGGGCGGAGAGTGCGAGTAAGCGCATGTGTGAATGCACCTGTTCACGTGTACACGTGAATTTCTCTAGCGGCTTCTCCCTCTTTTCTTCGTTTGTTCCTTTCTGGCTTTGCAAAAGCTTTATTATGTAAAAAAAAACTACCCCTGAAATTATTATTATTAATTTTATTAATTATTTAATAAAATTAATTAATATTAATTAATTAATATTTATTATTTATTAATTATTGAATAATTTTATTTATTATTATTATTATTATTTGTATAAGAAAAGCACTGGTGGTATTATTACTAATAATAATAATAATACCACCAGTGCTTTTCTTCTAGAAAAAAGGTGCCGGTACTTTCCATGAAGTTACAGTAAGTGACACACTTTTAATCAGTGCTTTTCTTCTAGGGAAAAACGGTGCCAGAACCCTGGAGAACCCCTAGGAAAAAAAGCACTGATTATTACAAAACGTAAATCTCTCCAACTGGTTTTGGGGGCTTCTTGGCTTGCAGATCTTAATTCCTGGAATTTTATCTCTTTGTTGCTGTATCCTTGCTTCCCAGGATGGTCGAAGCCCTTCTCCAGCAGGGAGCGGACCCTAACTTGGTTCTGCCTGAGGGGATTGCCGGCATCCACCTTGCCGCCGGCATGGAACAGGAGAGTGGGATCCGGTGCCTTGCCCTCATCCTCCGGTATGGCGGAGACCCCAATATCAGGTATTCATAGAATCATAGAATGATAGAGTTGGAAGAGACCCCAAGGGCCATCGAGTCCAACCCCCTGCCAAGCAGGAAACACCATCAGAGCACTCCTGACATATGGTTGCCAAGCCTCTGCTTAAAGACCTCCAAAGAAGGAGACTCCACCACACTCCTTGGCAGCAGATTCCACTGTCAAACAGCTCTTACTGTCAGGAAGTTCTTCCTAATGTTTAGGTGGAATCTTCTTTCTTGTAGTTTGGAGCCATTGCTCCGTGTCTGCTTCTCTGGAGCAGCAGAAAACAACCTTTCTCCCTCCTCTATGTGACATCCTTTTATATATTTGAACATGGCTATCATATCACCCCTTAACCTCCTCTTCTCCAGGCTAAACATGCCCAGCTCCCTTAGCCGTTCCTCATAAGGCATCGTTTCCAGGCCTTTGACCATTTTGACCATATTCTGCAGGGTCCTTCTGCTACATCCATGGGGAAATGAGCTCTGAACCCACCAGCGGGCATCTAGTGTGAGCAAACGTATTTGGCATCAGATTATTTGCATACCCTGTAGTGTTTCTCTGGTGAAAATAGGGACATCCTATTTAATAATAATAGTATTTAATTAATTTACTGTTTTTACCCCACCCATCTGACTGGGTTGCCCCAGGAATTCTGGGCGGCTTCCAACATACAGTGAACGCTCAGGTTGCGAATGTGATCCATGCGGGAGGCACGTTCTGAACCCGCAGCGCCACGTCTGCCACACGTGGGTTGCGATTTAGCGCTTCTGCGCATGCTTGAGCACAGAAACCCGGAAGTAACCCGTTCCGGTACTTCTGGGTTTCGGCGCGTCCGTACCCCGAAAATGCACAACGTGAAACATCTGTAACCCGAGGTCTGACTGTATATAATAAGATAAAACTTTAAGCATTACCCCCAAAAAATCCCTATACAGTGGTGCCTCGCAAGACGAAATTAATCCGTTCCGTGAGGCTCTTCGTTTAGCGGTTTTGTCGTCTTGCGAAGCAAGCCCATTGACAGCTTAGCGGATTAGCGCTATTAGCGGTTTAGCGGCTTTTAGCGGATCAGCTGATAAGCGGCTTAGGGCTTAGGAAAAGGGGGGGGGGAAAGGGGAAAAAACCCCGCAGGAACTCGCAAGACATTTTCGTCTTGCAAAGCAAGCCCATAGGGAAATTCGTTTTGCGAAGCGCCTCCAAAACGGAAAACCCTTTCGTCTAGCGGGTTTTCCGTCTTGCGAGGCGTTCGTCTTGCGGGGCACCACTGTACATGGCTGCCTTCAGATGTCTTCTAAAGAATATGTAGTTACTTTTTTCTTTGACATCTGATGGGAGGGCATTCCAGAGGGCAGGCACCATCACCTGGTTCCCTATAACCTCACTTCTCACAGGGTGGAAACCGCCAGAAGACCCTCGGAGCTCGACCTCCATGTCTGGGCTGAGCGATGGGGGTGGAGACGCTCCTTCAGGTATACTGGGCCAAGGCCGTTAAAGTCAACACTGACGCTTTGAATTGTGCTCGGAAACGTGCTGGGAGCCAATGTAGGTCTTTCAAGACTGGTGTTATGTGGTCTCGGCGGCCACTCCCAGTCACCAGTCTAGCTGCCGCATTCTGGATTAGTTGCAGTTTCCGGGTCACCTTCAAAGGTAGCCCCACGCAGAGCGCATTGCAGTAGTCCAAGCAGGAGATATCCAGAGCATGCACCACTCTGGCAAGACAATGCGCAGGCAGGGAGGGTCTTGGCCTGCGTACCAGGTGGAGCTGCTAGACAGCTGCCCTGGACACAGATTTGACCTGCACAACCAGTGGTCTATAATAACAATAACAATAATAATTTATTATTTATATCCCGCCCATCTGGCTGGGTTTCCGCAGCCACTCTGGGCGGCTTCCAACACAATATTAAAATAAAGTAATGCATCAAACATTAAAAGCTTCCCTAAACAGGGCTGCCTTCAGATGGTAGTTCTCTTTGACATCTGGTGGGAGGGTGTTCCACAGGGCGGGCGCCACCACCGAGAAGGCCCTCTGCCTGGTTCCCTGTAGCTTGGCTTCTCGCAATGAGGGAACCGCCGGAAGGCCCTCAGTGCTTGACCTCAGTGTCTGGGCAGAACGATGGGGGTGGAGATGCTCCTTCAGGTATACTGGACCGAGACCGTTTAGGTCTGACCTCAAGATAACAAAATTTTAACGTCAAGAACCATGCAGATCCAGAGACCTGCTTTACTTTAAAGGGAAAGATCGTAGTTCAGTGACAGAGCATGCACACCTTGTATGAATCTCTGGAGTCTTGGGGGGGGGGGGGGGAGGCGCTGGGTAGGAGAGCTGCTGCCAGTACTAGGTTGGGTGCTTGGCTGCCCGTTGTTCGTGACAATAAGCCATTGCAATACAGTGGTGCCTCGCAAGACAAAAAGAATCCATTCCGCAAGTCTCTTCGTCTAGTGTTTTTTTCGTCTTGCAAATTAGCGGATTAGCGCTATTAGCGGCTTTTAGCGGCTTAGCGGATAAGCGGCTTAGCGGCTTAGAAAAGGGGGGGGGGAGGGAAAAAACCCGCAGGAACTCGCAAGACATTTTCGTCTTGCGAAGCAAGCCCATAGGGAAATTCGTTTTGCGAAGCGCCTCCAAAACGGAAAACCCTTTCGTCTAGCGGGTTTTCCGTCTTGCGAGGCGTTCGTCTTGCGGGGCACCGCTGTAAATTGGGGCTCTTGACGCCCTTCAGGCCTTGGGCACCTAACGTTGCGCAAGGTGCAATCCCAGGATTTTCTTGTGATTCAGGTCTGTGGACGGTCTCACCCCCTTGCATGTGGCAGCCGCCTGGGGGTGCTACACGTGCCTAAAGCTTTTGCTGATGGAAGGAGGAGACCCCCACCTGGAAGACCAGGTAGGCCAGGGGGGCGGGGGGGGGCGACAGGGTTGCAGGGACACTTTCCTTCCTGCTGCCCTTATACCACACCTCTTTTGGGACCGACCTGTGACACGAAAGTCCACCTCATGCAAACCTGGCACGTTCCTTTGCGTGCTGACTCGGAAGCAGGGTGGATTTGATTTAAATCAAACTGATTTAAATCACTAGTCAGTAAGACTTGATTTAAATCATATTTTCTTTTACAGAAAGACTCATTCTTGCTGGTATAATCTTCACATTTACAACCAGATGAAGGTTTCGTTTTTGGAATAATACATTTTCAGAGTACAGTGGATACTCGGCTTACGAACATGATCCGTGCAGGATGCACGTTCGCAACCCGCAGCGTTCGCAACCTGCATCTCCGCGCACACGGGTTGTGATTCGGCGCTTCTGCGCATAACCCATTCTGATACTTCCGGGTTTTGGCAGCAACCCGAAAAAACACAACCTAAAGCGGCTGTAACCCGAGGTATGACTGTGCAGTCATACCTTTGTTTTCGAACAGCTTAATTCTCAAACATTTTGACTCCTAAATGCCACATATCCAGAATTGAGTGTTCCAGTTTGCAAACTATTTTTGGAAGCCGAACGTCCGATGGGGCTTCTGCAGCTTCCGATTGGCTGCAGGAGCTTCCTGCAGCCAATCAGAAGCTGTGCTTTGGGTTTCCGAACATTTTGGAGGTTGAACGGACTTCCGGAATGGATTCCATTCGACTTCCAAGCTACGACTGTAGTTTTTACAGTTAAATCAAAAATTACTGATTGGGTTACACTATTAGAAATACATAGACAGCTAATTATGAAATTATTGTGAGGTTTAATAAGTTAACTGTTTATATTTTGAGAACTTTTCTGCTGTACTTTATTGGAAGGAGAAAAATAATCATTTCCTTAATAACAATTTAAACTATTTAACTAAAACAATAGCATTATAGCATATGTATCCATGTTTGTAACTGATGTGGTTAAACAATTAAAAAAAACCTCACATGAAAAACTTAAAACAAATCCTTATTTCCTGATTAATAGCTTTTGGACTATAATGTAACTTAAATGAAAACTATCTTTAGAAAGATTTTTCTTCCGAAAGCATTTTATTTTAAAAATCCAATTTAAATTTTTTTAAAATCTGTTTTTTGTTTTTTTTAAATCATTGATTTTTATCCACCCTGCTCCGAAGTAAAATCACATCAGGTTCAAGCAGGCTTGCTCCCAAGCGGGTGTTTGTGGGATTCCAGTCCTTGTTCGGAGGAAGCCATGCTTCTGAATACCAGTTCCTGGAACTGCAGGAAAGGAATCACAGAATCATAGAATCCTAGAGTTGGAAGAGACCACAAGGGCCATCGAGTCCAACCCCCTGCCAAGCAGGAAACACCATCAGAGCACTCCTGACATATGGTTGTCAAGCCTCTGCTTAAAGACCTCCAAAGAAGGAGACTCCACCACACTCCTTGGCAGCAAATTCCACTGTCAAACAGCTCTTACTGTCAGAAAGTTCTTCCTAATGTTTAGGTGGAATCTTCTTTCTTGTAGTTTGGAGCCATTGCTCCGTGTCCGCTTCTCTGGAGCAGCAGAAAACAACCTTTTTCCCTCCTCTATGTGACATCCTTTTATATATTTGAACATGGCTATCATATCACCCCTTAACCTCCTCTTCTCCAGGCTAAACATGCCCAGCTCCCTTAGCCGTTCCTCATAAGGCATCGTTTCCAGGCCTTTGACCATTTTGGTTGCCCTCCTCTGGGCACGTTCCAGTTTGTTGGAGAGTTGCTGTTGAGCTCACACACTGCTTGCTGGCTTCTGGCTGGGCTCTGTGGTAAACGGGATGCTCTCTGGGCCCCCTTTGACCCGTTCCAGCAGCCGTGCTCTTTTTAAGTTCTTCTAGTCATAGCCTAGGACCCACGTACCTACGGGACCGCCTCTCCTGGTATGCCCCGCGGAGGACCTTAAGGTCCACAAATGACAACACTTTGGAGGTCGCAAGTCGCAAGATTGGTCTCAACTAGGGCCAGGGCCTTTTCAGTACTGGCCCCGACTTGGTGGAACGCTCTGTCCCAAGAGACTAGGGCCCTGCGGGACTTGACATCTTTCTGCAGGGTCTGCAACACAGATCTGTTCTGCCTAGCCTTTGGTTTGGACTCAGTCTGACCCTTAGGTTTCCCTCCCCTTACGGTTTTGACTTTTAAAATGAGGCTGCATTTTAACCTTATTTTAATTTTTTTTTCCTTTTTCTTTTTTTCTTATTATGTTTTTACTGAAATTTTATTGATGTTAGTTGCCCTGAGTCCAGCTCTGGCTGGGGAGGGTGGGGTATAAATAAAATTTATTTTTATTCTTGTTATTATTATTATTACAAAGATAGTTAGAGTAGACCCACTGACGTCATGAGAAACCATTCCGGGGAGAACCGAAGCACTGGCAGTTGACGAGTTGAAGCTGTGAATTTTTATTCTTGGTTACCTGGCCCACGTTAATTGGAATAAGGAGGGGCAGGGAAGGGAAATTGGTTGGAGAGAACCAGCAAGCCCAACTAGCTCAGGGAGAGGCCCAGCTCCTTGGTCCTCTAGCCTCTTCTTTCTCCCAGGACGGGAACACTGCCATCGACCTGGCTTTGGAGGAAGGGAACGAGATGTGCCTCCGTATCTTGCAGGGGTTCCTGGATGAGGCTGGAGAGGAGCGGCACCTCTGCATGAGTAAGTAGGGAGAAGCAGTCAAGCTCTCCGCCCCCCCCCCACGCAATGTTATCTTCGCCTCCTATCCCCCGATTTCAAACTTTACGTTCTCATTTGCTTGCTATGCCGAAACAGAGCTTAGCAAAAAAATGTGAGCATGAGAAAACATGAACCTGTTTAAAATATTTCGTGCAGGTTTCCTTAAACTCGGGGGCCCCCCAGATGTTTTGAGACTACAATTCCCATCACCCCTGACCACTGGTCCTGCTAGCCAGGGATCATGGGAGTTGTAGGCCAAAAACATCTGGAGGGCCGAGTTTGAGGAAGCCTGATTTAGTAGTTTTTAAGATGAAAGCGTGGGTGGCGCTGTGGGTTAAACCACAGAGCCTAGGGCTTGCCAATCGGAAGCTTGGCAGTTCGGATCCCCGCGACGGGGTGAGCTCCCGTTGCTCGGTCCCAGCTCCTGCCAACCTAGCAGTTCGAAAGCACGACAAAGTGCAAGTAGATAAATAGGTACCACTCTGGTGGGAAGGTAAACAGCGTTTCCATGCGCTGCTCTGATTTGCCAGAAGCGGCTTAGTCATGCTGGCCACATGACCCGGAAGCTGTATGCCGGCTTCCTCGGCCAGTAAAGCGAGATGAGCGCCGCAACCCCAGAGTCGGCCACGACTGAACCTAATGGTCAGGGGTCCCTTGACCTTTACCTGTACCCTTTAAGATAAAAACGAGAGCATCCTCTTACGAGATCTTTGAGCAGAGGAGAGAAAGTTGACCAACAACTCTGTTGTTATTAACTTGTTTGTATCGGCCAATAAATATCCCAGGCACCCAGTGTCTTATCGTTGGCACTCCTAATGCTGCGGCCTCACGACCCCAGCCTCGCTCACTACCATTCAGACAATCTGCAGCGACGCCGGTTTCAAGAAGGTGACCCCACCCCACTGGCCCTTCCGATTATTACCAATCTGAATACAGTGGTGCCCCGCAAGACGAATGACTCGCAAGACGGAAAACCCGCTAGACGAAAGGGTTTTCCGTTTTGGAGGTGCTTCGCAAAACGAATTTCCTATGGGCTTGCTTCGCAAGACGAAAATGTCTTGTGAGTTCCTGCGGGGTTTTTTTCCTTTTTCTAAGCCGCTAAACCGCTTATCAGCTGATCCGCTAAGCCGCTAAACCGCTTATCAGCTGATCCGCTAAGCCGCTTAACAGCTGAGCCGCTAAGCCGCTTATCAGCTGATCCGCTAAGCCGCTAATAGCGCTAAGCCGCTAAGCCGTCAATGGGCTTGCTTCGCAAGACGAAAAAACCGCAAGACGAAGAGACTCGCGGAACGGATTCTTTTCGTCTTGCGAGGCACCACTGTAGTTTAAACCCACCCCCCAGCCTGTAATATTCTGCCTGTTTATACACTTACTTTATCTTTGATCTACGGAGCGGATATTTTACATTTTGTAGTTTTGGGCACTTGCATCAAATAAGAAAAGAGATTCCGACTAAACATTAGAAAGGTCTGACTTTAAGAGTTGTCCAACAATGGAACAGACAGATTGGATGCTTATCGGTCAGGGATTCTATAGCTATAATGCCTGCATTGCAGGGAGTTGGGACTGATGATCCTTGGGAGCCCCTTCCAACCTAATATTTAAAAAAATGGAGGGACGCGGGTGGTGCTGTGGTCTAAACCACTGAGCCTCTTGGGCTTGCCGATCGGAAGGTCTGCAGTTCGAATCCCCACAACAGGGTGAGCTCCCATTGCTCTGTCCCAGCTCCTGCCAACCTAGCAGTTCAAAAGCACACCAGCACAAGTAGATAAATAGGTACCGCTGCAACGGGAAGGTAAATGGCATTTCTGTGTGCTCTGGCTTCCGTCACGGTGTCCCGTTGCACCAGAAGCAGTTTAGTCCTGCTGGCCACATGACCAGGAAAGCTGTTTGTAGACAAACGCCGGCCTGAAAGTGAGATGAGCACTGCAACCCCATAGTCGCCTTTGACTGGACTTAACTGCCCAGGGGTCCTTTACCTTTTACAGTTCTTTTCTGCGATTTTCAAAAATGATTGAGCTGTGTGGCAGAATGCCAGCAACTCCTGTTTCCCTAATTTCTGACGCTCAAATTAAATAATACTAGCCTCGTTTGCCCCTCTTTCTTTTTTATACAGGCTACCGAAGAGAAGAAAGCTTCCTCTCCACCATGACTGAAGACACCTTGAACCCTGGGCGGTCCTTGAGGCTTTACGACGCTTGCCCCATCCTCTCGGGCGGAAGCTTGCGGCATCCTCCGGATGAGACCCTTCAGCATGCGAAGCCACCCACCTTCCTTTCTCGTCCTCCAAAGAGCCAAGATAAAACTTGTTCCTTTGAGGACAGGATCGCTTCTTCGTTCCTAACGGAGTGTTCCTTGGCTTCCAGCACTTTGTCCGATCAGAGAGACCTCTGTGCTCAGCCGGCAGCCTCATCCAGCTTGGGCAGCGTGCTTGGGCGGCCAGCCCCCAGTCCCTTGGCAACACGGTGTTTTCACATCAGAGGACCCGAGCCCCTCAAAGCAGATCTTGGCACAACCCAAACTCCTTGCGTCCAGAGCACTACAGCTAAGGGGTCCCCTTTGCCTCCAGACGGCGCATTTCCCCCCTCCACTTTAATCGACCGTAAGCTGAGAGCGAGCCTCGAAATACAGAACGCTAACAGATCCCAGGAGATCCCCGGGCCCTCTCCCAGCCATGCAGTTGTGTCCGAATGTGAAGCAGATCCCGTTGCCGGCATGCAGGATCCCAACGCCACCTTCAACCTCTCCCACTATGGCAGCTTCCTAGACCCAGACCTTGTGGTGAGAGCCACGGGCCACGAAGGGCTGGACGTCACCTCGCCCGATCACGCCTACCTGTTCACCCGGGAGAACGCTGCAGCCGTCTCGGACCTGGAAAAGACGGTCGTGGTCAATGCGGAGTTCCTGCCGAGCGGCTGTGGGAATCTGGGTGGAGGCACCGAACGAGCCAAATCATTTAGTGAAAGCTCAAGCAGTGGCCAGTATGCCTCATGCGACAGCGAATATTACGCAAGCACTACGGAAGCACTCCGCTGCAGCGAGGCTCAGAACCAGGAGGGAAGGGAGGCCAGCTTGAGCTGTTCCACGTGCATCTCCCACAATACTGGGAGCAACAGTTTAATGTCAGAATTGTCCTTAGGCCCATCTTCTAGAGGACCGGTAAGCAGCTCCGGAGAGCCGGTTGAGGCGTTTAGCGAGAGGAATTCTCCTGCTAGGTCTGACCGCCTGAGACATTTGTGTGACAGAACTGGTTGTAAGGGGGCTTCTTCCAACACATGCGCTGGGAGGCAACCTTTGGACCTGTGCAGCTTTGGGAAGGACGAACGGCCCAAGAACGGCGAGCAGCCACGTTTCTCCCAAACGACCCAGGTTCTTGCAAAATGCCCTTTGCAGAAGTGGGGGAACCAAGGCACGAAGTCTCCGCCATTGAGGGAAACGCAGAAGCCAGGGATTTCTGGAGCAGAGAATGAGCACCTTTCAGAAATTTCCTCTCCCATCGTTGGGAGAGTTGGTACCTGGGAACAGCAAGGCAAACTAAAAGGGAGTGGGTCACCTGAAGCTCAGGAAAGGTTGAGTACAGAGGAAAGGAGAGGGTCTCACTCCACAATCACCAAGGATGTGGAGGGGCACTTGTGGACTCCAGAAACGGTGCTCATACAGAAGTCATCTGAAGAGACGTCTTCCCCGGGAAATGAGAGCTCTGTCCCTCCCGGGATGGTCTGGGATGTGGCTGAAACAATGGCTGTCCCTCACCAAACCCCTCCAAGCACCAGAGAAGAGGAGCCTGCCAGCTTGGAGGCCAAGCTGAGGTCAATGATGCTGGCAACCAGGGTCTGCCATTCACCACTGCTCCAACCCCACCAAAGCCCCCGGCACGTTACGCCCCGAACCAAAAGCCGCATGATGGCGTCGGCTGCACACAATGCCAGCTCTTCGTCCTCCCTCTTCGACGAGACCCTGGAGGTGCCACAGCGTCCCAGGCGGAAGAGAAACCCTGGAGGGCAGGTTCCGGCCTCCGGCGAGAGGCAGGATCGATCCGCCGGCCCAAGGAACAGCGGCCTGCCTGGTGCGGCTGGAGGCGAGAACGGTGGACTCGATGACACCGTATTAATCGGGGCTGGTCTCGGCAGCTGTGAACCAGGCAGCTGCTCAGGGTCCCTCCCTTCGGGCTGCCCTCTCATCAGCCCGGATACACCAGGAAGTTCTGGGAGAGATGTTTGCAGAGAGTATGACCGTTCTGACACCAAATGTGGCAGCGACCGTGTGACAGATTCAGAGGAAGAGCTTCCCTTGAAGGAGGAGAAGCTGCCACCAGGGAATGGTGCCCGAGAAAGCCTGGATCCTGTGCTGCCTCGGGGTGAACCTGAGCGGCTAAGTGCCAGGCGTGGTAGGACCAAGAGGCAGGCCAATCGTTCGCGAGTGAGCTTCAGCCGACTGCCTGCACCGAGAGTGTCCACCTGCCCGTCCGGACAGATGAGTCCCATTGCCCAAGATGTCCAGCTGTCGCCCGGTGGCCGTCCAGTGAACCTGAGCGCCACCGAGCCCGTGGAATACCTTTACGAGGATGAAGGGCACGCCCTCGTGGAGCGCCACATCCCTTGCACGGACGATTCCGTGGCCAACACCACCAGCTCCGAAGACACCGTCATCTACGACTGGCGGGCATACACCGGTCAAGCGGCCGAGCCGGCAGATGTGGGCAGTAGCTCTCCGCCAGCCGCCTCTGAACTGAGCCACCTCTCAGACGAAGCGCTAGTCCGGCAGCTTCGAGACTTCGGTGTCAACCCGGGTCCTGTAACGGGACTCACCAGGAAAATTTACCTGCAGCTGCTTGAGAAGCTCATGAGCGACCCGAAGACCAAGGCCCGGAAGGGCTCTGCAGGTGAGTCGTTGCTTTGCCTAGGGGTGGGGTGGGGGCCTCAAGCCATTGATTGAGGCCTTGCTTTGCATGCACGAGGTGCCGGGTTCAACCCCTCCAGGGCGTAGCTCTCAACCTTTCCCTTTTTAAAGGGAAATTCCCTTATTCCGGATAGGATTCCTCGCAAGAAAAGGGAAAAGTTGACAGCTATGCTCCAGGGTCATCTCCAGAAAGGGTATCCTATGTGCTTCTTTGCCTTTAACTGACATGCCTTTAAAGTTGAGGGTGGGGAGTGGTTTACATATCTCCTTTGCTGATTCTAATTTGCAGGCTAAGGGGCTGAGAGCTCCTGTTAAAAATAATAATATTAATACACGAATCCCCACCACCACACACACTTACACCTGTTCTGATCTAGGGCTGGGCGATATCTGGTTTTCAACATCGCAATATATCACCAGCTAAACATCGCGAAATGTTGATAATATCACGATGTCTGACATAAGAACGAAGCTGTGTAGAGGCACCGGCTGGCTTCACTGTTTTTTCCCACATTGTGATTTTTACACAACACACACACACACACACACAATTTGCAATGTATTGCCAGGTCCAAAATTATGAAACCGAGATCACGATGTGGACTTCAAACCAGTTTAGGACAATATATCAGTATATCGCTCAGCGCCATTCTGCTCGTGCACAATATAACAAAAGTCCGCTGTGATCGTATACTGAGATAATATTCCATCGTTCTTTCCTTGTTACGTGTCGTGTGCGTCTCTCCACCATGTGTTAACAAACTTCTCTGTTTTGCTGGGGGTGGCGTTGTCTGTTCTTCACTCGCCTCCAGGCTACAGCCCGGAATTGTCTTCTGCCCTGGACACTTACCAGATCCCAGATGGCCAGGAGGACGAGATGGCTTTGTCCAGGCAGTTCGACCAGCCAGACAAGAGCCGCAAGTGGAGGGAGGGTCTTCTCAAGTCCAGCTTCAACTACCTGCTCCTGGATCCCAGGTGTGGAAGCTTTTCCCTGACTCTGCCGTCCCGGCTGCCGCTGGGGGGAAAGGAGGCAATTCCTACCTTTTCAGACTCAGCTGAGTTTTGGGAGAAGACAGGGGGTATAGTTTGACAGCGTGCAGTCTTCTCCACGGAACAGAACCCTTAGGGTGTTGTCAGGCCTCTCTGGCCATGCGAGGAAAGGGCTTGGGGCCTGTCTCTCCTTGCCTCTGCTCCACGGCCTCAGAGCCCCATCTGATCACCAGTTCAAACGGAGAAGAGCTTGTCAGCTGGTAGAGCACAAGTCTCTTAACCTCAGGGTTGTGGGTTCGAGCATTGCAGGGGTTGGACTAGATCGGAGTTTCCCAAACTTGGGTCCCCAGCTGTTTTCAGACTACAACTCCCATCATCCCTAGCTAGCAGGACCAGTGGTCAGCGATGATGGGAATTGTAATAATAATAAAAATAATAATTTTTTATTTATACCCCGCCCTTCCCGGTTCAAAAACCGAGCTCAGGGCGGCTAACAACAAATTTAAAACACTTTAAATCACTTAATTATAAAAGCAGCATAAAATACGGTATAAAAACATGAATAACAATAAAAATAAAAAATCAATTAGATAATCCCCAGGGCTAGCTGGCTGAATTGGTCCTACTTGGGCCAGTGAGGAGGCCGAGGGAGAATTAGCTGCGGGATCTCAGAGCGGGTGATCTTCATAAAAGGGGAGGGAAGAGAAGGGAAATAAAAGATCAGGCTGAATTCAAATTAAAGGCCAGGCAGAATAGCTCTGTCTTATAGGCCCGACGGAAGGAGATTAAATCCTGAAGGGCCCTAGTCTCATGGTCAGAAAACAGCTGAGGACACAAGTTTGGGAAACGCTGGACTTAGGTGACCCTCATGATCCCTTCCAAATCTGCGGTTCCATGATTCTGTGACCCAGAGGTGGGAAGGCTCAAGCCCTGGCGTCCAAGGGCCAAATTCTCCCCAGGCCACACAGAACATCCTTGCCACTCCTGCTTTGCACACCCCCCCAGGTGGCCTGGCTGGGTTGTACCCTTGGAACTCTGATCATGCCACTAGGTTAACTGGATGGAAGTAGCATTTTCATCCATTTCTCCACCTGCTTTGGCCTCTGTCTCTGCATGTCGCCTCTGGAAGGGAATGCAGCCCTCGGGCTGAGGGAAAGGGTTCCTGATCCCCGATCTAGCGGGGTTGCATTTTGTGAGTGCGTGTGTCTCACAGAGACCATATTGTGCCCTCTGCCTGGTTCCCTGTAACCTCACTTCTTGCAGTGAGGGATATGCCAGAAAGCCCTCGGAGCTGGACCTCAGTGTCCGGGCTGAACGATGGGGGTGGAGACGCTCCTTCAGATATACTGGACCGAGGCTGTTTAGGGCTTTCAAGGTCAGCACCAACACTTTGAATTGTGCTCGGAAATGAACTGGGAGCCAATGCAGATCTCTCAGGACCAGTGTTATGTGGTCACTCCTAGTCACCAGTCTAGCTGCTGCATTCTGGATTAATTGCAGTTTCCAGGTCATCTTCAAAGGTAGCCCCACGTAGAGCGCATTGCAGTAGTCCAAGCGGGAGATAACTAGAACATGCACCACTCTGGCAAGACAGTCTACGGGCAGGTAGGGTCTCCGCCTGCATCTCAGGTGGAGCTGGTAGACTGCCAGTTGTTGGTCCATCGCTGCCTCCCATGGTGGCGAGTTCCGCCATTTAACTCTGCCCTTCTGCCTGTGCCCGACAGGGTGACCCAGAACCTGCCCTTCCGCAGCCAGTACATCAGCCGAGCCGAGTGTTTCCGGACATTCATCAGCGCCATCTTCTACGTGGGCAAGGGGAAGCGCTCCCGGCCGTACTGCCACCTCTACGAAGCCTTGGCGCACTACCAGCAGAGCCGGAGGAAGCAAGGCAGACAGGTGGAGGCAGAGCAAAGCCCGGGGCAGTGCCCTGCTCTCCCCTCCGGCCCTCCTCTGCTGGCAAATGCTGGAAGGAGGGAGGCTGGAGCCAAGCGAGCACTTGGCTTGTATGCTTACCTGGGAATAAGACCTACTGAGCCTAAAAGACTTGTTCAAGCTGATAAATAACGCCAGTGGAGTCACTAAGGGGCTCCCTGCTTGCTGTTATACAGTCTGCCCTGAGCATATTGTATGAGTTGGCTGTTGAGTGGAGAGTTGGATATTTGCGGTCTTTTCTTTTTCGTAGCAAAATACAGTGGTGCCTCGCAAGACGGAAAACCCGCTAGACGAAAGGGTTTTCCGTTTTGGAGGCGCTTCGCAAAACGAATTTCCCTATGGGCTTGCTTCGCAAGACGAAAATGTCTTGCGAGTTCCTGCGGGGGTTTTTCCCCTTTCCCCCCCTTTTCCTAAGCCGCTAAGCCGCTTATCAGCTGATCCGCTAAAAGCCGCTAAACCGCTAATAGCGCTAATCCGCTAATCCGTCAATGGGCTTGCTTCGCAAGATGAAAAAACCGCTAGACGAAGAGCCTCACGGAACGGATTACTTTCGTCTTGCGAGGCACCACTGTACGTTTATAAGGACTAGTAATATAACAATATCACTATGCCCAGAAGTATGTGTTTATAGTTTTCGCTAACTATCAATACAGTTCTAGTTACGGGTAGGTAGCCGTCTTGGTCTGCCATAGTCGAAAAATAATAATAATAAAAAAATCCTTCCAGTAGCACCTTAAAGGTAAAGGGACCCCTGACCATTAGGTCCAGTCGTGGCCGACTCTGGGGTTGCGGCGTTCATTTTGCTTTATTGGCCAAGGGAGCCGGCGTACAGCTTCCAGGTCATGTGGCCAGCATGACTAAGCCACTTCTGGCGAACCAGAGCAGCGCACGGAAATGCCGTTTACCTTCCCGCTGGAATGGTACCTATTTATCAACTTGCACTTTGATGTGCTTTCAAACTGCAAGGTTGGCAGGAGCAGGGACCGAGCAACGGGAGCTCACCCCGTCGTGGGGATTCGAACCGCCGACCTGATTGGCAAGTCCTAGGCTCTGTGATTTAACCCACAGCGCCACCCGCGTCCCATAGTAGCACCTTGGAGACCAACTAAGTTTGTTATTGGTGTGAGCTTTCGTATGCAGGCACACTTCTATCAATACAGTCTTGCCCAATTTGCTACTTGTGATGTCTCTCACAAAAAGTTTGGCTGAATTGTGCATCATGCTGGTAAATAAACAACCTGTTCCATGTTAACTAGTTCCAAGGTGAGCCTCGCCACCCCGCCCTCCGGTCTGACAACCGCTTCCGAGGCCCGGGCGCATGAGGCGATGGTGCCCAAGCTGAGGCCAGGAGCTGGGGGGCAACAGCAGACCCAGCCCAGGCACCCTCTCCCTGCCAGGCAGTGCCACCCAAGTCCCCTCTAAGGCTCAAGGGAAGCCAGGTCTAGGCAGGTGGATGGGCAGTTGGGTGCCTTACCTGCACTCTCATATGGAAGAGGAGGCTGGGGCAGCTCAGGCCCAGTCCATTTTACCCCCCACCCCCATTTGGGAGGAGCAAAGGGGTCCAAGACCTGTTGGCACCTATGAAACCGTGTGCATGGGGTGAGGCTGCCATCTTCGTGCCTTGGCAGCTGTTTTTTGAGAATCATCTGGATAAGTCAGGCCCCTTTTGGCAGCAGGAGGCATCCTGTCTTTTTTTATATATAATTATATTTTATTAATTTTTCCATACAATCGTACCACATTACAATTTCTGTTAAACTTTTCGATTTTTTGACTTCCTTCGGCTTCTCTGCCAATCATTCGAAATTTAATTTTTTTAAATACACATTTCCAAATTTTGATATTGCCTTTATACCTAACCCCCTCTTATATTTTACTTTTTTACAATATTTCTTATTTTATCACAGAGCTTCTCTAAATGCCACTAACGTTATTTCGTTATTACTTATACATTCCCAGTAATCTGTTAATTTTCCCCAGTCCTCGATGAATTTTTGATCTCGTTGATATCTAATCTTCCCAGTCAGTTTATCAAGTTCTGCATAGTCCATCAGCTTCGTTCTCCATTCCTCCAACGTTGGTAAATTGTTCTTGTTTCCATTTCTGAGCCAGTTATATTCTTGCCGCTGTTACTGCATATTGGAAAATTTTATGATCCTTTCTATTTATTTCATTGCCAACAATTCCTAAGAGAAAAGCCTCTGGTTTCTTAACAAATGTATATTTCAACATTTTTTTTCAATTCATTGTATATCAACTCACTTTCTTGCATTCCCACCACATATGAAAAAATGTACCAGGGAGGCATCCTGTCTTGGAACAGATCTGAAAGCAAAGACTTGTTTTCTGCCGCTAACCTGCTCCCTTCCTCCCCTCCAGGCCTGCTCCAAAGTCCAGCATATCCTGGAAATCTGGGCCAGCGGGCAGGGGGTCATCTCAATGCATTGCTTCCAGAATGTCATTCCGGTGGAAGCTTACACCAGAGAAGCCTGCATGGTGGATGCCATCGGTAAGGCGCATGCCAGAGGGAGCTAAGGCTGAAGGGCAGGCTCCATCCCAGGATAGCTCAGTCGGTAGAGCGTGAGCCCCTTAATTTCAAGGTCATGGGTTTGATCCCCACATTGGGGGCGTGCCCTTTTAAAATGTGTCAGGGAAGGGGGAATTATTGTGTTGCTGTTATAACAACACTTTGGAGGTCACAAGTCGCAAGGTGGTTAGATTGGTCGCAACTAGGGCCAGGGACTTTTCAGTACTGGCCCCGACTTGGTGGAACGCTTTGGCACAAGAGACCAGGGCCCTGCGGGACTTGACATCTTTCCGCAGAGCCTGCAGGTCAGAGCTGTTCCGCCTGGCCTTTGGTTTGGACTCCGTCTGTCCCATATGTTTCCCTCCCCTTATGGTCTTGATCTATGGGCTACTTTTAAAACGAGGCTGCATTTTAAATTGCATTTTAACCTGCATTTTAAATTGTTCCCCCCATTATGTTTTTATTGTAATTTTACTGAGCCCAGCTCTGCCCAGGGAAGGCGGGGTATTAATAATAATAATAATAATAATAGTAGTAGTAATAATAATAATAATAATAATAATAATAATAATACATTATTATTATTTGTTGTTTTTATTTTGATTATGCATTTTATGTTGTGATTTTGCATCTTGTGAACCGCCCTGAGACCTGTGGGTATAGGGCGGTTTAATTACTTAATAAATAAGAAAGAGAGAGAGGATAGCTTATAGCTCCAAGCAGCACTTCCTGGAAACCCTGCCCCCCCCCCCAGTCCTAATTCAGACATCCGCTCTGGGGAGGGGGAGGGGATACTGTGGTCAGTGGTATCGAAAGCCACTGGGAGATCTAGGGAGATCAAGCAGCTCACGCTCCCCCTGTGTCTTCTTCCAGGGCTGAAGATGCTGACCAATCAGAAGAAAGGGAATTACTACGGCATCGTGGCGGGCTGGCCTATGAGGCGGAGGCGCTGCCTGGGCACCCACCTCCTTCACAGAGCCATGCAGATCTTCCTGGCAGAGGGGGAGCGGCAGCTGCGCCCCGCGGACATCCGCACAGGCCAGTGACAGCTGCCTGGCTCGCGAGGCGCTCTTGGCGTGGCCAGCACCCAACCACCTGGACCCGACCGACACGATACCCGTGGCCTGGTCAAGGCAGTCGTCACATCATGCCCAAGGGCTTGGGCTAGGACAGGCTTCCTCCACCTCAGCCCTCCAGGTGTTTTTGGCCTACAACTCCCATGATCCCCAGCTAGCAGGACCAGTGGTCAGGGATGATGGGAATTGTAGTCTCAAAACATCTGGAGGGCCGAGGTTGAGGATGCCTGGGCTAGGACTTGCCTTGTTGGCTCTCCACCCCCCTCCGGCTCGGCTTGGAGTTGGGAGTTCATGGGGAATGCGGAACTCCCTGCCACTGGATTCCCCAATGTCTCAACAGGAGAGAAGGATCTGTGTTGGACAAGCTTGAATTCGCTCTTGATGCACATTGACAGAACTGAATGTTCATATCTCTCTTTAAACAGAGTCTCCTGTGCCCTCAGAAACACATATATATGTAGCCGTCGGACGTGTGCTTTTACTGTTTTTAATGTTGTAATTTATGCTTTTGTACTTTTTTTATATGTAGCTTTCTAATTCGGTCCTCCTCTTCCTTTGGATCATGTAGAGTTGGTGAAAAATTAAATGTTTTTCTAGGATCGGGCAGAAACGCGTGGCCACCTGTCCTCTTTCCTCACCCCCACCCCACTCCTCCTGCCCCTGGTGGGCGATGTGGCTTCCGGCCTCTGCTCTCGCAGCTCTTTTCAAAAGGGAGGAGGAGGACCTAAGAGCTGAAACGGGCCACTGTGAGGACATCCATTCCACCCTGGCACACACAAACCCCTGCTTTAACGCAGGACCTGCATTTTATAGCTGTCCATCTTTTGCTGAAGCATCTCCAACCATCACCTCTGAGCACGCAGACCTCAAAACAGCATCAGGAACGCCTGGTCCCCAAAGGAGCTGGCTTCATAACAATTTTTAAAAATGATTAATATATTTTTCGCTCCGTAAGATGCACTTTTTTCCTCCTAAAAAATAAGGGGAAGTGTGAGTGTGTCTTATGGAGCGAATGGCGCTGTGCAGAGAGGTAGAGCTGCTCAGCGCCCCTTCAGCGAAGCGGGAGGAGGAATGGAGCCCCTTCTGTTCCTCCTCCCGCTTCGCTGAAGGGGTGCTGCGCAGCTCTACCTCTCTGTGCAGCATCTGTCCTGCGAAGCCGGAGGAGGAACAGAAGGAATCATAGAATCCTAGAGTTGGAAGAGACCACAAGGGCCATCGAGTCCAACCCCCTGCCAAGCAGGAAACACCATCAGAGCACTCCTGACATATGGTTGTCAAGCCTCTGCTTAAAGACCTCCAAAGAAGGAGACTCCACCACACTCCTGGGCAGCAAATTCCACTGTCAAACAGCTCTTACTGTCAGGAAGTTCTTCCTAATGTTTAGGTGGAATCTTCTTTCTTGTAGTTTGGATCCATTGCTCCGTGTCCGCTTCTCTGGAGCAGCAGAAAACAACCTTCCTCCCTCCTCTATGTGACCTCCTTTTATATATTTGAACATGGCTATCATATCACCCCTTAACCTCCTCTTCTCCAGGCTAAACATGCCCAGCTCCCTTAGCCGTTCCTCATAAGGCATCGTTTCCAGGCCTTTGACCATTTTGATTGCCCTCCTCTGGACACGTTCCAGTTTGTACGTGTCCTTCTTGAACTGTGGTGCCCAGAACTGGACACAGTACTCCAGGTGAGGTCTGACCAGAGCAGAATACAGTGGCACTATTACTTCCCTTGATCTAGATGCTATACTCCTATTGATGCAGCCCAGAATTGCATTGGCCTTTTTAGCTGCTGCGTCACACTGTTGGCTCATGTCAAGTTTGTGGTCAACCAAGACTCCTAGATCCTTTTCACATGTACTGCTCTCAAGCCAGGTGTCACCCATCTTGTATTTGTGCCTCTCATTTCTTTTTGCCCAAGTGCAATACTTTACATTTCTCCCTGTTAAAATTCATATTGTTTGTTTTGGCCCAGTTCTCTAATCTGTCAAGGTCGTTTTGAAGTGTGATCCTGTCCTCTGGGGTGGTAGCCCCCCCTCCCAGTTTGGTGTCATCTGCAAATTTGATCAGGATGCCCTTGAGTCCATCAAGGAGTCCCTTCTGTTCACCAAGGAGTCCCTTCTGTTCCTCCTCCAGCTTCGCGGCAACACGCCTGTCCCAGAAGCTAGAGGAGAAAGAGAAGGGTCTCCTTCTGTTCCTTCTCCAGCTTTGCAGGACAGCTGCTGCGGCTTTTCCCTCTCTGCACAGCACCTCTCCTGTGAAGAAGAGAGAGAGAACTGCGCAGCGCCCCTTGAGCAACACACCTGTCCTGGCTTCTAACTTAGCCATGCCTCTTCGGGCAGGTGTAGCCTTCATCCCACTGCCCTGAAGAGGCTTGGTGCGGTTATCCCAGAAGCCAGAACAGCCACACGGAATCCCAGAAGCCAGATCCCTCTTGCCGTTCTGGCTTCTGGGATTTATAATTTTTTCTTGTTTTCCTCCTCTCAAAACTAGGTGCGCCTTATGGGTTGGTGCGTCTTTTGGAGCGAAAAATACGGTAATTTTTTTAAAAAGTTCAGGAATAACCTTGAGGTGTGGGTGAGCTCTTCCTTCCTTGATTTCTCCAAGCTGCACAGCCATCTGCGGGGGCTGCCCTAGATTTCCTTCCTCCAGTGGCGGGGTGGACTAGTTGACCTTCAGGAGTCCCCTTGCCAACTATGGTTTCCTCATTCTTTCACTTGGAAAGGGCAAATTTCTAGTCTGCTTTGTGGTAAAGGCTGAAGATGTCAGAAAGGCTCAAGCGAACCTCCATTGGAGGGTCGTTACGAGGATGGGACAGGCGACGGGAGAAACCTGAACTCGGAACCAGTCTCTTAACTGCCTGAAAGGAGACACAAGAGGGAAGGAACCAGGCCTACTGCACAAAAGCAAATTTGCTATTTGTTCTACCTGCCGTTGGCCCCCAGAAAGTTTCTCAGAAGGAAATGTGGCCCTCAATGATAGTAATGTTCCACAGCTGTGTCGGAGACTTATCCTTCCAAGCCTCTACCATCTCGACTCTTTTCTGCAGATCCAAGAAACGACTCCTTTATCTGTTGAGAATATAATACTTTTATTTGAGGGTCTAGGGTGACACTTACCGCACAATCCCGTTTCGTCTCCTGGCTGGAAAGAGCCTGGATCTGTGGAACTCACAGCAGCAGGCTCCCTCCACCCCTCAAAATAAATAAAAACAAAACAAAACCATGGATCAATTTCCAAGCTGGTTAAAACAGTCTCCTAAGAATACAGATTTTTTAAAAATAATAAAAAAGGTATTAAGCTGTTTATTATGGTTACGATGCTACTAAGGAGGCTCGACACTGGCTTGCTTGTGTGTGCTCATAACAAGCAAAGTTCTGGCTGCCCTTCCGTGGACACGCAACAAGGGTTTGGCTGCCTTGGAATTCCAGAATCCCAAACTGCAATCCCATACTCTCTTACACGTTGCAGAAAATGGCTGTGAGCTGCATTAGGATAGGCAGGTAATAGTGTAGAGTGAATGGAGTTGCCATTTGAAATGGTCTGGGTATGTGTGTGTGTGTGAATTGTTCCAACCAAATAACAGTTTTTTTGGAGCCGCTTACAGGAGTCCTGAGTCAGGGAGGCCTGCTCACGGCAGGATCAAATAATAACTTTTTAAAATCTAATTTGGGACAAAAGAGAGTTATCAGGCAGGGCACCACTGCCATTCTGAACTGATCTGTCTCTGGCCACCCTCCCCGCCGTACTGTGACTTGTGTGAATGTTGCGGCTTGGCAGGTTCTGGGTTGGTGAAAAAACCAACCAAACATCAAGAAGAGCGCATACAAAGTTAGGATTGGGAGAGGTGGCAAAGTCATTGCGAGTATACGATTCAAACCCAGCAAAATGCTGGAATACTAATTTTTTTAAATGGCTGCAAATTTCTCTCTCCTGGGTGTGTTGTTGAGTAAGGCGAACGCTTAGAGGTCAGGAATCTCTGGCCTGCAGGCCTGTGTTGCCATCTTCCCCAAACCCCTGCTCATCTGGGTCTAATCCTGCACTGGCTGTGCACCGTGGCTGGGAAGAAAGCCTTACGGCAGAAAAGGCAGTGGGGCTTAATTCCAGCTGACGTGCGGCGCTTAAAGCTGTTTGAAGCCACTCATTTAAGAGAGCGGGGGAGAGGAAGAAAAAGGTATCTGTTAATTTCAAGGTGAGATGCGGGGCTCACCTGTCTATTGTGCCATCATAGCGATGTCATGCAACTGGGAGGTCAAATTCAGCCTGCGAGGCCCGCCCTGATCAGGTTCCAGCCCTCGAAACCAAAACGGTCTCCCACCCCGGATCCATCTGGGTTTGTGCCCTTTCCCCCTAAAGCCTCGCCAGATTTTGGAGCGGCAACATCAAGGAGCAGATTTGGAGAAGTCGCCTTTTTCTGTGCCCTGCCGCTTCTGATCCAAGTCTTTATCATTAGACCAAAGCAGCTGTTCCTAAGATGAACAAAATGAAACAAAAGCCCCATTCCCAGCCAGAACTCTTTTTTGCAATTCTTTTCCATTTCTCCTGGTGAATGGGAAGGGAGGGGAGCTTTTCGAAGGTTTGATACGGAGGAATCGGGCACTGGCAAAATAAGGAATTACTCAGTTACGGGGACTTTGCTCTCCCAACCAAAGTGCCAAAGATTGTGGAGAGCAGAGAGGTGCCTTTACCCTGAAATACCTTTGGGTGGTGCAATTTTTCACAGTACATTTACAAGCTGCCAAAGACTAGAAGCGAACGAGGTACCCCCAAACTCCAGAAGGGCTCCAGGACCTTCTGCCCAGAGAATGCGGAGGTTTGGAGGCGATGTGAAGAGAAGGGGAGGAGGTGTTTCATGGGTGAGTAAATACTGGGGAGCCCTGCCCCCTGAACCTCTTGGCAAGGGGCTTGGCAACACCTGCCCCATGGCAGAACCTGGCACTGGCACTCGTCTCAAGCAATGGGCAAGTGTTCGAATCTCCCCACTGCCTTCTCCTTCCTGGCTCAGCCAATGTGGAGAATTTGTTTACCACACCCGGTGGGCCTTCGAGGGGCAGAGGGAATTCGGGGAGAGAAGGGTCGCTGATTTAATAAGTTGCGTACACAAATCCGGGTGGGTTCAATCGCGCCTGAGTCAGCTTGGCCGGCTCCCAAACGGAGTCGAGGTTGCCATCTTGGGACAGGTCCTGTGGAAGCGCCACAACCTCTTTTCTGCAGCCTGCCAGAGGCTGAGCATGGAAAAACGAACGAGAACACTACAAGGGGGAAGGCGAGGGCGAAAGCTCAGGGAGCGGCTGACCCCTTTCCTCCCACCTGTCTTGAGGGTCCACCTCACTCGGCCACGACCCTGCATGTGCCCAGCCCACGAAGGTCCAGTCTGCTTCTCTGCGGAGGAGGAAAGAGCCTTTTCTGCCCGTCCCGCAGCGCCGGGAGGAGGTGTCCGCCGGCCACAGCCGCACCTTCTACTGCCGCAGGCTCCAAACCAGAAAAAAACATCCCTCTGGAATCAGCAACGTGAGGAGGCCGCTAGTTTCACGAAGTAGCTGTTAAGGGTTTTGGTATTTTTATTTCTTATTTCTTCTCTGCTTCTGTTCCATCCGCGGCTGGGACAGCCTCCGGCTCCCATAACAGGAACTCGTGTAAAAGGGTGTTCACTGTTTCCGGACACTCCATCATGACCATGTGGCTGCCTTCGTCAATCACCTTCAGGAAAGCGATGAGCAGGATCTGGGGGGGAAGGACATGGGCAGGAGAAGGTTGGAAAGGCAGTTCCCTGCTCCATGGAAGCCTAGAGGGCTCATCTCAACCCTCTTGTTATAACAGTAATAATTACTACAGTCATACCTCGGGTTGAAGTAGTTTCAGGTTAAGTATTTTCGGGTTGCGCTCCACGGCGACCCGGAAATAATGGAGTGCATTACTTCCGGGTTTCACTGCTTGCGCATGCGCAGACGCTCAAAACAACGTCACGCGCATGCGCAGAAGCGGCAAATCGTGACCCATGGATGCGGGCTGCATTTGCTTCAGGATGTGAACGGGGCTCCGGAACGGATCCTGTTCGCACCTAGAGGTACCACTGTATATGACATCTGAAGGCAGCCCTGTTTAGGGAAGTTTTTAATATTTAATGCTGTATTGTTTTTAACACTCAATTGGGAGCTGCCTAGAGTGGCTGGGGAAACTCAGCCAGATGGGCGGGGTATAAATAATAAATTATTCTTATTATTATTATTACTACTACTACTACTTTTATTATTTCAATTTATATACTGCCCTTAAACAGAAGATTCCAGGGCAGTATACAACATTAAAAACACATTACAGAACTTTAATGATAAAAATATAATAAAAAAAATAGTGAAAGACAGCCTAATACAGTGGTACCTCAGGTTAAGAACGTAATTTGTTCTGGAGGTCTGTTCTTAACCTAAAACTGTTCTTAACCTGAGGTACCACTTTAGCTAATGGGGCCTTACGCTGCCGCTGCATGATTTCTGTTCTCACCCTGAAGCAAAGTTCTTAACCTGAGGTATATTTCTGGGTTAGCAGAGTCTGTAACCTGAAGCGTCTGTAACCTGAAATGTCTGTAACCCGAGGTAACCCCGTAAAAATAGTCATAATAACAGTCTTTCGTAAACATAGTCATAATAACCCACGCTTTCACAGGTCACATAGATCATAGAATCATAGAATCATAGAATCCTAGAGTTGGAAGAGACCACAAGGGCCATCGAGTCCAACCCCCTGCCAAGCAGGAAACACCATCAGAGATCATTTAATAGCCACATGCCTTGGTAAAAAGGAATGTTTTTTGCCTTGCACCTAAAGACATGTAGCGATGGCCCCAGGCCAACCTCTCCAGGGAGAGCATCCCACAATAGGGGAGCCACCACCGAGAAGGTCCCGCTCTCTTGTTGCCACCCTCCAAACCTCTCTCGGGGGGGGGGGAGCATAAAAAAGGGCCTCAGATAACAAGCGCAGGATCTGAGTCGGTTCATACAGAGAGAGGTGATCCTTAAGGTATCATCATTATTTACTATTATCATTAAAAGAAGGAAGAAGGGAAGGCCACTCACTCAGTGGTAGATAATTACAACACTGCTCACCGATCTTGTCTACCCATTTGCTCCCCACCTCACCTGCCCTTTTACACCTCACCCGCCCCTAACCTGTCCCCACCAAAGGACCCTCCACTCTTTATCCAAGCCCCACCCCAAGCTTTTAAAGGAGGGGAGGAACTACCCCCAGCAGCTTGCTAAACTGCTGTGTGAAGCACCTCCCAGCTTGCCTTAGGCTGCAGCTGGTGCAAATTTCAGGTTCTTATGACCCCCCCAGGAGTTCCCTGTTTCTAGGCATATAACCATAGAATTGAACAGCACTAAAGTGCACTGAGGCACACCAGAAAACATTATCCCGTTTCTCTGGCCAGAGGTGAAGTTGCTGCTCTGCGGAATTCTACAGTAAAGAAACCTCCTGCCAACCTAGCAGTTCAAAAGCACGTCAAAGTGCAAGTAGATAAATAGGTACCGCTCGGGCGGGAACGTAAACGGTGTTTCCATGCGCTGCTCTGGTTCGCCAGAAGCGGCTTAGTTGTGCTGGCCACATGACCCGGAAGCTGTACGCCGGCTCCCTTGGCCAATAAAGTGAGATGAGCGCCGCAACCCCATAGTCCCCTTTGACTGGACTTAACCGTCCAGCGAACCTTTATCTAACCACAAAGCCTTCTTGGGCTTGCCAATCAGAAGGTTGGCGGTTCAAACCCCTGCAACGACGGGGTCAGCTCCCGTTGCTCTGTCCCTGCTCCTGCCCACCTAGCAGTTTGAAAGCACATCAAAGTGCAAGTAGATAAATAGGTACCGCTCTGGCGGGAAGGTAAACGGCGTTTCCGTGTGCTGCTCTGGTTTTGCCAGAAGTGGCTTAGTCATGCTGGCCACATGACCCGGAAGCTGTATGCCAGCTCCCTTGGCCAATAGAGCGAGATGAGCGCCGCAACCCCAGAGTCGTCCGCGACTGGACCTAATGGTCAGGGGTCCCTTTACCTTTACAGTAAGAAACACTCCTGGGCAAGGAGAAAGGCAGGGGATTGGAGTGGGATTTCACGGGGATTCAGGGCATGTTTGCAAAAGCGTTACCTCAGCCATCCGTTGGTCCTCCTCCACAGGGACAAATTTGTCGTGCATGCCGTGAACGAGGAGGACGGGCACGGTCAGCTCAGCATGGTAGACCTCATCCCCCTCCGGCCAGTACTGGCCGCTCATCATGGCTCTCAGGACGAAGGATGAGACATTGAAGGCGTTCCCTTCCTTCAGCAGCTGCTTCTCCTTGGCACCTTGGCGGGCAAAGCCAGCCCTGCAAGGGGAGCCAAACAGGCAGGGTTAATTCAGCACGGATATTTATTCGTTTTTTATGTATTCGTTTAATACTTGGGAGGATTTGTTGCCATGCTCTTCGGCTTTTTTTAAAAAAAAGGCTCCGGGGGGGGGGGGGCAGCTGAGAAATCGGTGAAAGAAAGAAAAGGAATGAGATCGATATACCAAGACATGGCACAAAAGGAATATACTCCAGGAGGGAGAAGAAAATAAGCAAACCCAGGGCTTAAGACTATAAAAAGACATGACGCAAAAGGAAATTACTTTAAAAGCTACACACACACACTTCAACAGCCCAGTGAGGATAGATCACTCTCAGGAGCTGTGGAATGCAGAGTGACAGGTATTTTTTAAAAAATTAATTAATTAAATTAATTAATTAATGGGGGGGAAGGTTTGAGGGAGAGTTTGAGGGGAAGGAGAGAAATAATGAATATGTAGTGTTTAAACTTTTGGAAAAGGTAATAAATATTATTTTTTAAAAAAAGAAGAGAGAAATAATGAATATGATACGTTTTGATATGTTGTTATGTTGAAATTGCTAATAAAACCATTTATAATAATAATAAAATAATTAATTTGATTAGACATTCATACAAACATTAATACACATACACTTACAACCATAATATCATGATAACAACAAAAAATAACAACAAAAAGGGGGGAAAGGATAAGAAGAAAAAGAAAAGAAAAAAGTTAAGAAGTAAATAAAATAGGTGGATGATAATACACCTTTGTGAATTCCCTCCACCAGTGCTTGTCATTTTTTCATTCAAGATCATGAACCACTACATTATTTCTCATAGTATACTATTATATTATCAAGACAGCTTTACGACCTTAGTCTAAACATACCATGTTAACTTTAGAGCAGTGTTTACTCATATACTCTTCATTGTGACCTTAATTTCTGACGTGTTTGATATCTTATTGCCGCAGTTCATTTTGTCAGTTCTATAAATTCTGTAATTTCCTTTCCTGGATGCAGGTGGCACTGTGGGTTAAAGCACTGAGCCTAATACTTGCTGATCAGAAGGTTAGCGGTTCGAATCCCCGCGACGGGGTGAGCTCCCGTTGCTGGGTCCCTGCTCCTGCCAACCTAGCAGTTCGAAAGCACGTCAAAGTGCAAGTAGATAAATAGATACCGCTCCGGCGGGAAGGTAAACGATGTTTCCGTGCGCTGTTCTGGTTCGCCAGAAGCGGCTTAGTCATGCTGGCCACATGACCCGGAAGCTGTACGCCGGCTCCCTCGGCCAATAAAGCGAGATGAGCGCCGCAACCCCAAAGTCGGTCACGACTGGACCTAATGGTCAGGGGTCCCTTGACCTTTAATTCCCTTTCCAGTTCTTTGCAAGGAGTAGCCCGGCTGCTGCAGTTGCATAAAAGAACAATTTCTTTCCTGTTTTGTGGTATTTCATCTCCTGCTATACTCAGTAAGAACGCGGAGTGGCAGATCTGTGGGGACTGGCATATTGTCTTGGAGACCCCCAGAGACCCCCGAAAAGGAAGATGGCTACTCACTTGAGGAAGCTCCAGGCCAGACAAGGGGAGAGGCAGCACAAGACGCACGTGGGCATGTTGAAGATGGAGCAGAGACTGGGCTCCAAGGCCGTGGGGCCCCCGCCATTGATCATTATCACCTTGTGGACCAGATCCGGGTATTCGTGCGCCAGGAAGGTGCAGAAGGAGACTCTGTGGGAAGAAGCAAGCGGGCGAGTTGGAGGGTGCAATAAGTTGGGGGGGGATGAGTGTTCAGACCCCTGGGCCCTCACTTGTGGGGTGCCTCAGGGCTCCATCCTCTCCCCCATGCTTTTTAATATCTATATGAAGCCGCTGGGAGAGATCATCAGGGGGCTTGGGCTGGGTGTCCATCAATATGTGGATGATACCCAGCTCTAACTCTCTTTTATTTTTTTATTTTTTTCAAAAAATATATATATATAAGACAAATAAAAACAAATATATAAGACAAATAAAATATATAAGACAAATAAAACAAAAAAAGAAAAGACAAATAATACAAACAAATTCTTGTCATATCCTTATTTTTCTAAACATTGTTAAGTGGGCTTCCCCAAGCCCTACCTATCTGATTTTCATTTTACTTCATCTTTAGCAGTTTACATATATCATAATTTCTAACCATCTTTTCCCCCCACGCTTACTTTAACAAAAAAAAAACTTCACATTTTATCACTTATAAAATATTCTACTTCTAACCCTACCGCCTTTATCCACTTCCAAAGCTATTCTAAGATTTAAATATTAACATATTTTTTTCAAATATTCCAGCTCTACCTCTCTCTTAAATCAGAACCAGTGAAGGCGGTGAAGGTCCTGTGTGAGTGCCTGGAGGCGGTTGGAGGATGGATGGCAGCTAACAGATTGAGGTTGAATCCTGACAAGACAGAAGTACTGTTTTGGGGGGACAGGGGGTGGGCAGGTGTGGGGGACTCCCTGGTCCTGAATGGGGTAACTGTGCCCCTGAAGGACCAGGTGCGCAGCCTGGGAGTCATTCCGGACTCACAGCTGTCCATGGAGGCACAGGTCAAATCTGTATCCAGGGCGGCTGTTTATCAGCTCCATCTGGTACACAGGATGAGACCCTCCCTGCCTGCGGACTGTCTCGCCAGAGTGGTGCATGCTCTGGTTATCTCCTGCTTGAACTACTGCAATGCACTCTGCGTGGGGCTACCTTTGAAGGTGATCTGGAAACTACAACTAATCCAGAATGCAGAAGCTAGACTGGTGACTGGGAGCAGCCGCCGAGACCACATAACACCGGTCTTAAAAGACCTACATTGGCTCCCAGTACGTTTCCGAGCACAATTCAAAGTGTTGGTGCTGACCTTTAAAGCCCTAAATGGCCTCGGTCCAGTATACCTGAAGGAGCGTCTCCACCCCCATCGTTCTGCCCGGACACTGAGGTCCAGCGCTGAGGGCCTTCTGGCAGTTCCCTCCCTGCGAGAAGCGAGGTTACAGGGAACCAGGCAGAGGGCCTTCTCGGTGGTGGCACCCGCCCTGTAGAATGCCCTCCCTTCAGATGTCAAAGAGAAAAACAACTACCAGACCTTTAGAAGACATCTGAATGCAGCCCTGTTTAGGGGTGCTTTTAATGTTTAATAGGTTATTGTATTTTAATATTGTTGGAAGCCCCCCAGAGTGGCTGGGGAAATAAATAATAAATTGTTGTTGTTGTTGTTGTTGCTGTTGCTGTTGTTTACCTTTGGCCATCAGGCGAAAATGTTCTTCTTTAACCAGGCCTTCGGCTGATTGACATCCGATGCCCTATTAAAATGTGTTGGTGAGTTTATTGTGTTGTTTTCATTTTTATTATGTATTTTGTGTTTTTATGTTGTGATTTTACGTTGTGAACCGCCCTGTGACTTGCAGGTATAAGGTGGTATACTACTACTACTACTACTACTACTAATAATGGTGATGATGATTATGATGTTTGGAGCCCACCCTGGATGATAGGAATTGTAGTCCAGAACACCAAGTTGTGAGTAGGCTGGGTCATATCTAAAGCCAGAAAGGAGGAAGCTTGCCAACAACTGCTATTCACGTGCGTAGAAAGAGCCTCCATTTTCAAGAGCAGTCTACCTTCACGTTTCCGGGGTGGGGGCAATAACAGAAGGTGCCCCTATGCCTGGCTTCCTGGGATGATGGTGATGATAATAATAAACTGTGGTCTGCTGACTACCAATGGTCCATGAGCTTCATTCAGGTCACCTGCAGCGTACCTGTGAATTTGTGTCTGAAGTTGGGAGAGGACACATCTATTACATCAAATATTTCTACCCTTGGCTCTGCCTCCACGTACAGAGGCTGTAATGGGGGGGGGGGAGAAAGGCCTTGTGCTTGAATGCTGCTTGGGGGCTTCCCTTTGGGGGCATCTTTTTGGCCACTGTGGGGGCAGGAGGCTGCATTAATGTATTATAATAATTCATTATTTATACCCCGCCCATCTGGTTGGGTTTCCCAGCCACTCTGGGTGGCTCCCAATCAAATATTAAAAACACAATACAGCATTAGATGGGCTCTTCTGATTTTTCTCACATTGCAGTCTTTTTATCACTGTGCTGCCAAGACAGCATTTCCTCGCTTACATTTCCCAGTCTCGGTCTTCTTTCTTTCCCTTACGTTTACAATTTAAAAAATGGTTTCAGTGATGCGTTCCTTTTCTTTCGGTTCATACGCTCCAACCAACTGCTCCCTTCGAAATATACCTAAGCTAAATTCTCCCTCCTCTCAGGGGATGATCTCCAGTTCTGGTTTAAGATGCAGAAATCCCCTACAGCAAAACCAACATTTGATGGACCACAGGGCAGAGTGAAATGGAGTGTGCGGGGGGTGGTGAAGCTCAGAAATGGCTCTCCCCTCCCTGCTCACTTAATTCCCAGAACAACCTTGCGAGGAAGGTTAGAATAAGCTTTAGAAATCAACACACACACACACACACACACTCCCAGCCCGCTCCAATGAAACCAGCATTCCATGGAATGGAGTGAACGGGGTTGGGGAGCAGGGCAGGACCCTCCCCTCGCCCTTACCCATAGGAGTGCCCGATGAGGATGTTCCTCTTCCGAGCATAGCGCTTGAAGACGGCCCGCATGTCTTCCGCCAGGGCGTAAAAAGTGTAGGCGGCAGCGATCTGGGGGGCCGAACTGCACCCGTGTCCGGCCAGGTCGGGGGCCACCACCTCGTAGCCCAGCTTGGTGAAGAAGTCCAGCTGCTCCTTCCATATGTCCAGAGAGCCCCCCACGCCGTGGATGAAGAAGAGCACCACGTCGCTGTGGGTGCCCTTGCAGCTAGTGATGAACTTGGTGCAGTCGACGTTGACCACTTTCTTCGGCTTCCGCCGGCGGCGCTTGGCAGGGCCGGGACCGGGGGGGTTGGCCGAGGGGGTGGCAGCGTCCGAGACCTCCAGCTCCATCGTGCCGTTGGCTTCAGAGCCGTTCTGGCAGTGGAGGATGTCGGCGCGGACGGCGTCGCCCAGGTTCTCGATGACCATCTGCCCGTTGCGGTAAACAGTGATGCGTCGCTTGCAGCGCACGACGCCCGCCGTCTGGGGCGCGTCCTCGGCCCCCGGTGGGCGGGCGGGGGCCAGGTGCTTGACCCGCAGGACCCGGCCGGGCTTCACCTCCACGAAGCTAAACCCGTCGCTGGACTCGACGCTCTCCAGGGGACCCACGGCGTTGGGGGTCTTGCCCATCAGGCAACACAGGAGCCCGTCCGTGATGCTGGTGAACATCGTGATTCCTGCATCGAGAGGAGTTGGGGGGGGTGACACAATAGTGTGTGAGTCTCTTTCGGGGTCGTGGGTTTGACGTGGGTTCCCTGAAAGAGAATCCTCACAACAACATTAACATTGTGAGGTAGGCCAGTGTCATTATCCCCGGGTCCCAGATTTCTATGGATCACGTTCTCCCCACAAATTGAAAGCACTTTGATACCACAACAGTCATGGCTTCCCCCCAAAAAATAATAATTGGGGAAACAGTAATTACTTAGAAGAGTCCTGAGAGTTGCTAGGGGACCCCCTATTCCCTCACCACAGTAAATAAAGCTGAAGGAAATAAATTAATATGTAAAAACTACTGTGGGTTTTTTTGCAGGGAGGGTGTTCCATTTTGCTTCCAAATCGATGGTGGGCTCTGAACCAACGGCGTTTGTCGTTAGGACACGATGGCACGCTGCAAAATTTTGCTGCAGTTCAGATATGTGTGTGCGTGTGTGCGTGTGTGTGTGTGTAACAGGAATGTTCATATAAGTTTATATACACACACACACACACACACAGAGAGAGAGAGAGAGAGAGAGAGAGAGAGAGAGAGTGGTACCTCTGGTTGTGAACGGAGAGTCTGCGCACGCGCGGGTTGTGATTCGCCACTTCTGCGCATGCACATGACGTCATTTTGCACTCATGCGCGAGCAGCAAAACCCAGAAGTAACCCTTTCGCTCTGTCCCAAGAGACTAGGGCCCTGCAGGACTTGACATCTTTCTGCAGGGCCTGCAAGACAGAGCTGCTCCACCAGGACTTTGGCAATCTTCACAGAACTCTAACCCAATGGTTGCCATTAATCTGATTTGAACTGATTTTATAATGAAATGATTTTAGAATGTTGTATCATTTTACTGTTGTTAGCCACTCTGAGCCTGGCTTCGGCTGGGGAGGGCGGGATATAAATAAAATTTTATTATTGTTATTGTTGTTATTGTTATTCTGGTACTTCCGGGTCGCCGTGGGATGTAACCTGAAAGAACGTAACATGAAGCGGACGTAACATGAGGTATGACTGTATTGCAATATCGTTCCAATAAGAGCCTCATTATAACAATACCAATTTTTCTAGCAGGAATGTTCTTGGTCCAGCTGCCAGCTAACCCTGCAGGAACATTCCATCCCACCTCTCAGTTTTCTTTTCTGACTCGATTGCGCTCAGATCCAGTGCCTGCTGCTGTTTTACTCCCTTGGCTTCTTAAATTATGATTTACGCCATTTGCACCTTTCCTCCAAGTAGCTCACGGTTGCAAAGCACATAGTTCTCCTCGCCCCCCAAATCTCTGAGGAAGGTAAGGCTGAGAGACAGTAACAAACTCCACCCTCCACCTGCAAGCTTCAGGGCTGAGTGGGAAGATTTGAACCCTGGTCTCTCCCAGACCAGCGCTCTACCCACTACACCAGACTGCCTGTACTTCAAAACTTGTACTTCTTAATGCTTCAAACATGGTGTGTGTGTGCTGATACGGCCCCTTTCCTGTTTCTCGCTGGTGCCAATCCTGTCTCCATCCACGACTTGAGTTTGCTTTTAGAGGGAGCCCAGCAGATTATGTTTATTATAAACTGTCAGAAGACCAGAGCTTCTTGGGCTCTTAACGATGAAAGATTAAAATAAAGCCAATGGGGGACCTTTGTTGAAAGAAAACAAATTGCACAGAAAGCACAAAGAACACAAACCATCAGTCCAAATGCACTTTAAAAATAACCTCAGATAAGAACAGATCCATTTGTATACAAGTCATCGGACCATCACAAAAGCTTTATGCAGCGTGGAAGCCACACAAGGTCACGTCAAACAGAACTTAACTCAGATCAAAGCAAAAAATAAATAAATTTGAAAGCATATACAACACTAAAATAAAACTCAAGTGCCAAAGCTCCTGGGCAGATGGCAAAATGCCTCTTAAATAAATTAAAGGAAAGCACGAAGCAAACTTAAAATTCTAAATCTCTCTCCCAACACACAGAATGCTCTGAGGAGATTTCTCCGAACTTCAGCTCTTGCGGATAAGAGAAGGGGCATCTCCCCCCCCCCCCGCCCAGCACAAGAGAGGAGCAGGAAACCCCAAATCTTTGGGGTGGGGGAACCCTAAGGCTGGGAGGGAAACTTGGGGGGAGAAGAGAGGGAAGCCCTTGACAGAAGGGTATGTTGCCTAAATTACCTATAATCTGCTATTCATTTTGGAAAGCTTATTTACAGTGGTACCTCAGGTTAAGAACTTAATTCATTCTGGAGGTCCGTTCTTAACCTGAAACTGTTTTTAATCTGAAGCACCACTTTAGCTAATGGGGCCTCCTGCTGCCACCGCGCGATTTCTGTTCTCATCCTGAAGCAAAGTTCTTAATCTGAAGCACTATTTCTGGGTTAGTGGAGTCTGTAACCTGAAGCGTCTGTAACCTGAAGCATCTGTAACCCAAGGTACCACTGTACTTATCTTTTTATTTATTTTGTAAAAAAAAAAAAAAATTCTGCTAGAATGAAAAGAAAAACGACTTCGACTGGCCAGCTAAATCATGCGAGGGGAGTCGATGGGTCTCAAACCCTCAGTGAGTTAGGGGCTTCCCCGGCATGCGAAGACCCGCTCTGGCAGATGGAGCAGATGAGACCAATAATAACAATAATAATAATTTATTATTTATACCCCACCCATCTGGCTGGGTTTCCCCAGCCACTCTGGGTGGCTTCCAACAAAGTATTAAAATACAGTGGTCTGTTAAACATTAAAAGCTTCCCTAAACAGGGCTGCCTTCAGATGTCTTCTAAAAGTCTGGTAGTTGTTCTTCTCTTTGACATCTGGTGGGAGGGCGTTCCACAGGGCGGGCGCCACCACTGAGAAGGCCAAGAGTGGGCCCAATGGTCAAGAAGGCAAAATTAAGGAATGTTAGAAGGATGCTGGAATGAAGCTATGTGGTTTTAGCAGTAATGTTATAAAGGATTAAGTAAAAATGGATTGTTAACAGGTCAGAATGTAAAGTTACAATATATTAAGATAAATTAGTAAGATAAAAACAAAGAAGGAAAAGATTTGCTGAAACAACTAATGAACTAGAATACAAAAAAGGGAGGTGTGAGGAGGTCAAGGAAACAAGCAAATGATAGATAAGATATGGAAAGATGGATTTGTTCTTAATTGGCTTTTTTTTCTGTATTTTGTATTTTTTGTTTTTCCTTTTGTTTCTTTTTTATTCTTGTAACTTTTTGAAACACCAATAAATATTATTTTTTTAAAAAAAAACAATGGTCAAGAAGGGCGGTTTCTGCCCATGCCATAAAGGGAAGTGAGGGGCAGGTGGGGCTCATCCACTTGGGAAGGGAGCCCATCTAGGAGAAGGAAAACTCTGGCCCTAAACCTCCACTGCCTTGTGGGACATCTTTGGGAGAAGAAAAGACTCAGGAGCAAGCCCTACACAAATCCGGAACGGAGTCCCTAAGGCAGTTAGATGGCGCCTTGTACGCCTGTTTCTGGCAACTCCCGCAGCCCAGGTGGTGCCCAATGTCTTGCTCTGGTTTCCTTTCGGACACATCAGCCAGGGCGAGACGGGGGTCTTGTCATCAGTGTCGGAGGAAGGGGCCTGCCTCCTCTGACTCAGCCGCCCTACAGCTGGGGGGGAGGCAGCAGGCGGACCGTTTGGGCAGCGGGAGCCTGCGGGCGCCCAAGCCACCGCGTCTCTCCCAGGAGAGACATCGCAAAATTGAATTATGTGTCAATTTCAAAACATGACTTTCCGTTCTCGTATCATTTCAGAAAGTTCAAATTGGACAGATCCAGCGTTCAGTGCCAGTAGTGATGTATGGCCAGTAGTGATGTATGGAAGTGAGAGCTGGACCATAAAGAAGGCTGATCGCCGAAGAATGGATGCTTTTGAATTCTGGTGCTGCAGGAGACTCTTGAGAGTCCCATGGACTGCAAGAAGATCCAACCTCTCCATTCTGAAGGAAATCAGCCCTGAGTGCTCAGTGGAAGGACAGATCCTGAAGCTGAGGCTCCAAGACTTTGGCCACCTCATGAGAAGAGAAGACTCCCTGGAAAACACCCTGATGCTGGGAAAGATGGAGGGCACAAGGAGAAGGGGACGACAGAGGATGAGATGGTGGGACAGTGTTCTCGAAGCGACCAGCATGAGTTTGACCAAACTGCGGGAGGCAGTGGAAGACAGGAGTGCCTGGCGTGCTCTGGTCCAGGGGGTCACAAAGAGGCTGACACGACTAAACGACTAAACAACAACAACAACAACCGTTCAGTGCGAACTAAATCAAATTTGCCCCACAACACAACCACTTCTGCTGGAATGTAGCCCCCAAAGGGTTTCTACCAGGGCAATGTGGCCCTCGCTCCAAAAGCAGCACTGAAGCCATCAAACAAGGCCTACCCAATACTCCCACACCAGATTAACCTTTAGTTCAAAATCTGCAAAAGGACTGACCCCCTGCCCCCATCTCCCATCCTTGCAAACCCACAAGTCACTTAAGGAGGGAGGATTTGGGGTGGCTTATAGAGCCCTGTGGTGAGTGCTCTATAAGACACACTTTTTCCCTCCTAAAAAGTAAAGGGAAATGCGTGTGCGTCTTATGGAGCGAAAGCAGGCTGCGCAGCTATCCCAGAAGCCAGAACAGCAAGAGGGATCGTTGCTTTCGCTGCGCAGCGATCCCTCTTGCTATTCTGGCTTCTGGGATAGCCGCGCGAAGCCTCCTGCGGGCAGTGGGAGGAACGTTCCCTCTGCCCTGAAGAGGCTTTGCGTTGCTTTCGCCGAAGCAGGAACAGCAAGAGGGATCGCTGCGCAGCGAAAGCAACGATCCCTCCTGCTGTTCTGGCTTCTGGGATTCAGAATATTTTTTTCCTTGCTTTCCTCCTCCAAAAACTAGGTGCGTCTTGTGGTCTGGTGCATCTTATAGAGTGAAAAATACAGCACTCCTTTGTCTCTTGGGGGAGAGATGGATGCCAACCAACCAAGCATTCAACTCCTTCTCTCCCTCCCCCATATAAAACATCCCCAGAAAATGGAGTGTCCCCACCCCCTGGAAGGAAAAACTGGCTAATCATCCAGTGGACAGGGGATCCTTGCCAAACTGTGGCGAGAACACAGCCCCAGCGGCCCCCATCGAAACATGGTAGGGAGGCCAGACTTCCAGGAGACCTCCTTATTTAATTAACTAATTAGAGTCAACATGATTAGAAGCAAGCCGAGCGGAGCTGAGCATAGAATACTCTGGACTTCCCCATCTCACAAGCACCAGACACACTGGAAAAAGCCAGGAAATATGCACCACGGGGGGGGGGGGAGACGGACCCACATTGCCAACTTATTACCCCAGCAGCGCTCTTCTGCCACTCTCATGCACAATCTAGGAACACAAAGATCTGCTGGTTTTGCTTCTCTCAGGACACATTCACACCAGAGGACATTTCCTTAAACACTCAGGGCTTCCTCCAAAGAATTTTGAGAGCGGTCGTTTGTTATGGGTGCTGAGAGTTGTTAGGAGATCCCCTATTCCTCTAAAAGGTAAAGGTAAAGGGACCCCTGACCATTAGGTCCAGTCGTGACCGACTCTGGGGTTGCGGCGCTCATCTCGCTTCATTGGCTGAGGGAGCCGGCGTACAGCTTCCAGGTCATGTGGCCAGCATGACTAAGCTGCTTCTGGCGAACCAGGGGCAGCGCACGGAAACACCATTTACCTTCCCGCCAGAGTGGTACCTATTTATCTACTTGCACTTTGACGTGCTCTCGAACTGTTAGGTTGGCAGGAGCAGGGACCGAGCAACGGGAGCTCACCCCATCGCGGGGATTCGAACCGCCGACCTTCTGATCAGCAAGTCCTAGGCTCTGTGCCACCCGCGTCCCTAAAAGGTAAAGGTAAAGGGGCCCCTGACCATTAGGTCCAGTCGTGGCCGACTCGGGTTGCGGCGCTCATCTCTAACAGAACTACAATTCTCAGGTTTCCCTATGAAGAAGGACTGATGATTATACCACTCTGGGAATTACAGCTCTCTGGGGGGAATTGGACAACTCTCAGCACCCTTCTTAACAAACTGCAGTTTCCATAATTATTTGGGAAACGCCATATCTGTTTAAAGTGGAATGATACAGCTTTAAATGCAAGGTGTGGATGTGGCCTCAGTTTCTCATTTATTCAATCTTCATTCCTCCACATTTTCTCCAGCAATGTGAGCCTTTCTTTTAAATCCTCGTGAAAATTCAAATCAGCATTTACGTACAAATTTATTCTAATGAACGCATTTTTGCAAGCAGTTTTCCTCAACGTACTGCACGTTTTTGATGTTCTTTGCACTGATATGCATTTTATGCACCATTTCCCACAATACAGGCATTTTTTGCATAAACTGGCTGGCTGGAGAAGCTTACATCACAAAATTGAATTATGTGTGAATTTCGTAACATGACTTTCAGATCTTGTATCATTTCAGAAAGTTCAGATTAGAGACATCCACATTTCAGTGCAAACTAAATCAAATCTACCCCACAACCAACCACTTCCTAACCCTCCACACTGCTGGAATGTGGCCCCCAATGGATTTCTACCAGGGCAATGTGGCCCTCGGTCCAAAAGCAGTCCTGAAGCCATCAAACAAGGCCTACCCAATACTCCCACGCCAGATTAACCTTTAGTTCAAAATCTGCAAAAGGACTGACCCCCCCGACCCCATCTCCCATCCTTGCGAATCCACGAGTCAATTAAGGAGGGAAGATTTGCGTGTTGAAGAGCTGGGGAAATGGCTGCCAATTATAGCGTGCTGCTATCGACCCCTCTGTGTCAAGGGCTCCTTCTTCCACGGAGCAGAAAATACGATTGAAAGACGAATAAATGCAGGGGACCTTTGTTGAAAGAAAACACATTGCACAGAAAGAGAGAGAGAGAGAGAGAGAGAGAGAGAGAGAGAGAGAGAGAGAGAGAGAGAGAGAGAGAGATATGCTGGTCACCATGGCAACCAAGGTGGAGTCGGGTACCACCATCTGAGCGACTCAAATAACTAAGAGCCGGTTGCATAACGTTGCTTCTGAGTCCAGAAGGAAACATGTTATATAAGCCACCACTGTCTCCCCTCTTTTCCACCACTCACCCAGTAAGGATCGGTTTGGGTGAAACATGGGGAAAAGGCGGACAGCAAAATTGCAGGCTTTGGCCTGCAGGAACCGTTTCTGCTTCCGTTTATCAAAACACACACACACACACACACACACACACACACACACACAATGAATCGAAGCAAAAACAAGAGACACCATGCCTTGACTGCAGGTTCCAGAGGGAGGAAAGCAAGAGAAACACACAAGAAATGTAAGAACAGCCTGCTGGACAGAACAGCCACCAAATTCAGCATCCTGTTCTCACAATGGCCAAATATCCCAGAATTCCTTGGAGCCGAGATAGACTGTCTCTGGTCCTGGAGGTTCGATACGAAAGCAAGAAGAGTCTGGCTTCTAGATCAATCCAATCTAAAGCATCATTGTGTTCTCACAGTGGTCAACCAGATGCCTCTATTGGGAAACCCACAAGCCGGGCACAAGAGCAACGTTCTCCTGTGGTTTCCATCCTGGCTAGTAATCACTGATAGCCTCCTCTTGTGTGAATCCTCTTTTAGGTTGGTGGGAGGGACGCAGGTGGTGCTGTGGGTTAAACCACAGAGCCTAGGGCTTGCCGATCAGAAGGTCGGCGGTTCGAATCCCCGTGACAGATGAGCTCCCGTTGCTCGGCCCCAGCTCCTGCCCACCTAGCAGTTTGAAAGCACATCAAAGTGCAAGTAGATAAATAGGTACCACTCTGGCAGGAAGGTAAATGGCGTTTCCATGCGCTGCTCTGGTTTGCCTGAAGCGGCTTAGTCATGCTGGCCACATGACCCGGAAGCTGTACACCGGCTCCCTCGGCCAGTAAAGCGAGATGAGCGCCGCAACCCCAGAGTCGGCCACAACTGGACCTAATGGTCAGGGGTCACTTTACTTTACCTTTACTATGCCTAGGACTTGCCGATCAGAAGGTCAGCGGTTCGAATCCCCATGACAGGGTGAGCTCCCGTTGTTCCGTCCCTGCTCCTGCCAACCTAGCAGTTCGAAAGCACGTCAAAGTGCAAGTAGATAAATAGGTACTGTTCTGGCGGGAAGGTAAACGGCGTTTCCGTGCGCTGCTCTGGTTCGCCAGAAGCGGCTTAGTCCTGCTGGCCACATGACCCAGAAGCTGTACGCCGGCTCCCTCGGCCAATAAAGCGAGATGAGCACCGCAACCCCAGAGTCGGTCACGACTGGACCTAACGGTCAGGGGTCCCTTTACCTAGGTTGGTGGGAGGGAGTTCCACAGCCTAACAATGCGCCACAAGAGAGGTGAAGGAATTTAGGTTTTTTAGGAGCCTGTGTCTATTTCTTGGGGTTCTACGCGGCTGACGAAGACTACCTTCTGCACTCAGTTCTCAGCTGCGGGTGCAGGATGTGACCATCTCTGAGGTGCGTTCTGTGGTCTCCTAGGAAACTGGCCATGAATGGCTCTTTTCCCGATGGGACCCGTTTCTTCTGCAGGGAAAGCGTTGGCGGTGGCCAAATTGCAGGCATGGCGCAGAGGAGGGGAACTTGTTCCAAATCTGTTCCAAAAGAGGCTTTGTCAAAAGCCGAGGCGGCAAACCTCTCCCCTCTCCTTTTCTCTCTCTCCCCCCTCTTTCAAATGCGACTAATCTGAGGGGTCCCTCTGTCCCAGACAATACCTTGGAACTTGGCGGCGCTCGCATGCGCAGGCAGTTCCGAGGTTCCAAACAGGTTCCGGAACATTCTTATGCAAAGTGGAGTCCGAGTTTGGAGGAGGACAAAAACCCAGGCAGAAATTGGGGGAGTCTCCAAGCGTTAGAAACTGAGATATATAATCTCATCGCCAATTGGCACCTTAAATCTAGGTTAAGATGTCTAGGCGCCTCTTTTTTTTTTAACGATGCAATTTGTTATTATCATCATTATTTTTCATTTCATTTCTGTTTTAAAGAAAAAGCTTCAATGCAGTTTTCAACACATAAAAACATCAAATAAAACATTCCAGAATAAAGCAAATTCACACTTCCAGGAAAATATTTCAGATCCTTCTCTCAGGGACATTTGGCTTCCCCCCCCATTGATTTACCTACTTAATTTATAGAGCTGCCCTATAGCAGGAGGACTTTAGGAAGGCAGGGTGGTGTAGTGGTTAGAGTGTCGGACGAGGACCTGGGAGATCAGAGTTCGAGTCCCCACTCAGTCCTGAAGCTCACTGGGCCACCTTGGAGTCTCAGTCACAGTCTCTTGGCCCACCTCACAGGGTCGTTGTGGGATTAACTGAGGAGGGGGTGGACCATGGACTCCTTGGAGAAAAAGGTGGGAGATAAATGAAATAAATGAGCTCTTCTGCTGACCTACTTAAGGAAGCTGGAGGGGGCAGCCAGGTGGAGATACCAGTCGCCCACCTGGCATCCAGGAATCTCTGCAGGGACCCACACCAGTTGCAAAACACGCCTGGCACCCAGATAATTTCTAACACTGGAAGCCTCCATACGCCGATGAACGCGCCCTCCTTCAAAACAGCTGCCTCCAGGTTCTACTTCCATTTACCCATATATCTAGCTCTTTCTGTACAATGCAGGTATGTTCCTTTACACTGAGTCAGGCCATACGATACAATAGTCTTTATTGTCATTGTCCCATACAGAACAACGAAATTGAAAAATCGACATAAAAGCCTGCTATCCCAGCCTGGTTAGCCCCCTAAAAACTGTGATACCCCATTTTTAAATACAGTATACTCCCATAGAGACTCCTTACACTGCATTTGGGTAGAAACTGTTTCTCAGACAGCTGGTCCTAGTCTTTATAACCCTGGACCTTCTTCCAGAAGGCAGGAGCTGAAAGAGATCGTTTCCGGGGTGCGCACTCTCCTGCGCTATCTCTGCAGCTTTCTTATGGCACCTGGAAGCATAGATTTGATCCAAGGTGGGAAGAGTGTACCCAATTACAGTGGTACCTCGGGTTAAGTACTTAATTCGTTCCGGAGGTCTGTACTTAACTTGAAACTGTTCTTAACCTGAAGCACCACTTTAGCTAATGGGGCCTCCTGCTGCCGCTGTGCCGCCGGAGCACAATTTCTGTTCTTATCCTGAAGCAATATTTCTGGGTTAACGGAGTCTGTAAGCGTATGTAACCTGAAGCGTATGTAACCCGAGGTACCACTGTATTCTCTCCGCAGTCTTTACAACCCTGGAGAGCATTGTTTTTCCCTGGTCGTGTAGCTCCCAAACCACACACACACACAGACCATAAGTCAATACACTCTCCACAGTACAATGGTAAAATGCCATCAACAGGTCCTTTGAGAGATTGTTTTTCCGGAGGATTCTCAGAAAATATAACCTCTGCTGTGATCTCTTCATCAGGTCTTTGCTGTTTTCTCTCCAGGTTAGGGCTCCATCTAGCTTTGTACTGTCCACACTGACTGGCAGCAGCTCTCCCAGACCTACCTAGAGATACCTTCGGGAGAGGGGACGTGGGGCCTTTGGCATGCAAAGCTGACACTCTTCGGCTGAGCTGCGGCCCTGCCCTTTAAAAGCAAAGCAATGACCCGTTTAAATAGGAAGCAGCCTTCTAGGTCAGTGCTGTCCACACGAACTGGCAGCAGCAGCAGT